>NC_046290.1:37816412-39066412 GCF_004115265.2 Rhinolophus ferrumequinum | reverse complement strand
TTTCTAAGTACATATATGAAAATTTACATACTCTTTTCAAGAAGGCCTCTGATACATTAAATGTTTCTGTGAAATTGAATTCTCCCAGCATTACAATGACAGCCGTACTCATGATATAAGAGTAGTTTTTAAAGGAGAAAGTCAGAAATGAAAAGTGGATACCTTAAGGGAAAACTAAACTAGTATAATCGGATTAAATGAGGATCCGATTTTCATGATCATGACCTTACTAAAACAGTAGTAACTATATGTTCAAAAACTTTCCCTTTTAATAATTCTGACGAACAGATGATTCTGGCTGAAAAACTGAGGGAAGGTTTATTCCTGAAACCAGCATATACATTTTCCCTGGTTGATGAAAATCTTTCAAAAATGTGTCAATACTTCCCTAGTTTCTTAAACAGTATCAAAAATCTAACTTAACACTTGTGTGATGGCTGCTAGTTACCATATGAGTAACATTTACTGTCCTGTGTCCTCCCAGGAATGCCTTCCCAGCCTCACTCAGCTGGGTGAGCGGCCCTTCAGCTGAAGAGCTCGGCACTGCCCTGCTGGCAGCACTGCCCTGCGGGCGGAGCAGCCGTCTGCTTCTTCTTCCTCCTTCTGGGGAAAAGTCAGGTACCCCTTCTCAAGCTAACCTTTTGCTTAATAAGTGCATCCCCTCTAGTTCTTCTAAAATACTAGTTTCCATACAGGAGTTCGGAAACTAGGTAACCAGTGTTTTTAATGCTGTGTATAAATAAGAGTCATTGAGGTCTGAGTATAGGCCTGGGGTTTCCTTCCATGATTCCTTCCATGAATTAAGCGCTTAACGTGGAGTCTGGGGATATTGGTGGTTTTAGCTTGGTAGCTTCAACGGCCCTTCTTTTGTCCTTGCTTCACTGTTCTCAATTATATGCCAGGCAGGAAATAACACAGAAATGAATATACTACTTTTAAAGTTTTTCACAAAAATGCCATGAACCCAAAAAGGTAAATTCTAACATTACTTCTCATTACTAGAAATATGTAATGTAGTAACATGTTTGGTTATTTTCATCACTACGGATAATATTAATAAGAAAGAGTTAACTTTTCTACCTATCACCATATGAATCTCACTTTTCTCTAAGGAAAAAAAATGGCTTTCAGGATAAACAAACATAAGCCGAACGTAAGAAGGCTCTACATTTTTTCAAGATAAATGCCTGTGTAAAAAAAACAAGGCACACTCCAATCTTGGTTCCTAAATATCATTCTCTAATAAACGGAACCAAAGCGTCTTGGAAAAATGGCTGAATCCAGGGATGGGATGAAGAAAATACTGATGGTGCCAAAAGGAAGCACTTTAAAAAAGCGAGGGAACTGTCCCATCCTGTCAGAGTCCCTCCTTGGCCAGGCTGCAACTACTTGAGCAGCAAAATAAATACCATCGGTATTGGATTATAACTCAGAGAATAAAATATCTATCTATGTGTCCAAATGCATATAAATAAATTATTGAATGAATAAACAGAGAAAGGACGCATCTTTCTTACAGAAGATACCAATTAATAAATACAGAAGGGATGAGGGTAAAAATCATCATTAGAACAATCACAGTAATATCTGCTGCAAGCAAGACATACTGACAAATGATAGAATTAGTGGGTGAAGCTTTAAAAAGAAACAGTATTTACATAGCCTCAAAGTGTCTCCCCTCCAGATATGTAACTGTAGTGGGCTTAGCGTATACCCACAAATTCGCTGATCCTCCTCCCTCCAGTAGGTGGAACTTAATTTTCCTCCACTTGAGTAAAGCCTGGACTTGAATGACTCCCTTCTAATGAAAAGCAAAAAACCAGTAGCTTTATAATGGAGCTATCTGTCAGATGCCAGCTTAAGTCAGTGATCAGGGTTAGCATAACCAATAGGAAGTCATGTTGATATCACCTACCCCGCGCTGAAATGATGCAAGAAGTGTACATTATTACTTATGATGTTCTTGCAAAAAATGCACCACCTCAATCTAATCATGAGAAAAACATCAGACAATTGAAATTGAGAGACATCTACAAAAACACCTACCCAGTAATCTTCGAAAGTGTGAAGGTCATAAAAGACAAGGAAAGCCCAAACAACTATCCCAGATTAGAGGAAAACTGGAATGTTTTCCTCTAATGATGTTTTCCTCTAAAGGAAAAATGATGACTAAATGTAATGTGGTATCCTGGACTGGATCCTCAAAAAGGAAAAAGACCAGAAACACTGGGGAAATCTCAATAAAGTCTGTGGTTTAGTTAATAGCAGAGTATCAATGCTAATTTCTTCTGATAAAAGTAAGATGCTTTTCTAAGATGTTAACATTAGGAGAGGCTGAGTAAAGGTTGATGTAAACTCTCTGTGCTATCTCTGCAACTTTTCTGTAAACCAAAAATTAATTCAAAATAAAGACTTTAAAAAAACCTGATATGCTTACTTAGTAACTTAGTGTGGTTACTTAGACCTCAGCACAAGTCACAAATATCTAAGCCACAAAGATCCTTTGGGCCACCTTAAGGTCAATTCCTAATATTTCAATTTAAAGATTAAAAGGATTTTTCATGCTAAGAGGAAGGGTAGGAAGACCCTAGAGAAATACCTGCACATATGCACCATAAGACATACAAAATAATGTTCAAAACAGTTTTGTGATATAAAACTGGTAACCCAAATATCCGTCAGCAGCAGACTGAATAAGTCTGTGACATACTCATATGGCAGAATACTATATAGCTGTGAAAATGAATGGACTACGATCAGAATTTCTTTTTTAATTGAGGTACAACTGACATAGAGCATTAGTTTCAGGTGTACAAAATATCTGTATACATTGTGAAATGATCACCACAATAAGTCTAGTTAATATGTGTCAGCATATATAGTTACATTTTTTTGTGATGAGAACTCTTAAGATTAACTCTCAAATATGCAATACAGGATTATTAACCAGTTACCATGCTGTACCTTTGACTCCCCACCCCACCCCCAACCATTTTACCCACCCCCAAACCCTCAACTCTGGTAACCAATCTATTCTCTGTATCTATGAGCTTTTGTTTGTTTGAAAGATAAATAATATATAATCTCATTTATATGTGGAATCTGAAAAATTCCACATATAAGTGAGATTATATAGTATTTTTGTCTTTCTCTGACTTATTTCATTAGCATAATGCCTTCAAAGTCCATCTATGTTGTTGCAAATGGCCAACATTTCATTTTTTTTATGGCTGAATAATATTCGTGTGTGTGTATATACACAATTTATTTATCCATTCATCTATCAATAAACACTTAGGTTGTTTCCATATCTTGGATAGTGTACATAATGCTGCAATGAACATGGTGGTATATACATATATCTTTCTAAGTTAGTGCTTTAGTTTTCTTTGAATAAATACCCAGAAGTAAAACTGCTAGATCATAAGGTAGTTCTATTTTTAATTTTTTGAGAAACATCCATACTCTTTCCTATAGTGGCTGGACCACTTTATACTTCTACCAACACTGCACAAGGGTTCCCTTTCTCCACATCCTCACCAACACTTGTTATCTCTTGTCGTTTTTATAACAGTCATTCTAAAAGGATTGAAGTGATACCTCATTGTGGTTTTGATTTTCATTTCCCTGGTGATTACCGATGTTGAGTATCTTTTCATGTACTTGTTGGTTATCTGTATGTCTTCTTTAGGAAAACTATCTATTCATATCTTCTGTCTTATTTTTTTAACCAGATTGTTTGGTTTTCTGCTATTGGATTGCATGAGTTCTTCATATAACTTAAATATTAACCTCTTATTAGATATATATAGTTTGCAAATCTTTTCTCCCGTTCGGTAGGTTGCCTTTTCATTTTGCTGATTTCCTTTGCTGTGCAGAAGTTTTTCAGTTTGACGGTAGCTGTACTTGTTTGTTTTTGCTTTTGTTGCTTTTTCTTTTGGTGTCAGATCCAAAAAATCATCCCCAAGACCAATGTCAAGGAGTTTACTGCCTATGTTTTCTTCTAGGAGTTTTATGGTTTCAGGCATTACATTCAAGTCTTTGATCCATTTTGAGTTAATTTTTGTGTACTATGTAAAACAGTGGTCCAGTTTCATTCTTCTGCATGTGTCTGTCCAGTTTTACCAATACCATTTATTAAAAAGATTGTCCTTTCCCTATTGCATATTCTGGCTCTTTTGTCATAAATTAGTTGGCCGTATATGTGGAGCCCATATTGCTGGGATTTCTAGTCTGTTCCATTTTTCTGTGTGTCTGTTTTTATGCCAATCACTACCATACTGTTTTGATTACTACAGCCTTGTAATATAGTTTGAAATCAGAGAGCATGACGCCTCCAGCTTTGTTTTCCTTTCTTGAGATTGCTTTGGCTCTTTGGGGTCCTTCGTGATTCCATACGCATTTTAGGATTTTTTTTTTCTCTATTTCTGTGAAAAATTCAATCACATCTGTTTTGATGAATCTTAAAATACATTAAAGGGAAAAAACTAAAGAAAAAAAGCAAGTTACAGTGTATAATGGACTAGGCAGAATACTAAATGGAAACAATTTTTAAAGTAAGGAAACGATTAATATAAAACTCAGGGAGTTGGTAACGTCTGTAGGGGATGGGAAGTAGGAAGTGAAGTAAAGCTGTCTGGAAAGGGTACACACAGGGCTCCAAAGGTAATGTGCTTCTAAGTACACAGTGCACTGTTTTGCTTTAGAATTCATACACATATCCTTTTATATTATACATTTATTTTTAATTATAAATGGGGTGAAGAGAAAGTTTACCCCTAACAGATATCCTGCCAACTAAACAAAATTCATTAGGTGCTAAAAATTTTTTCAATCTCTGTAAAATCCCAAACTTAAAAGGTTACATTCATCTCTTTTGAAACTACAGAATAAGCATTTCTAAAAACTATTGTAGAAAGTATGTCACCCGTTCAGGGCCTACAACGTAAATTAAAGCAACTTTAGTTAATGAAGTACGATGTTGCACTGAGAAACCTACCTCTTTCATTTAAAAGTAAAGAAACTTTCCCATATCTCCATTGTCATCTAGGGATAAAGTTCTTTTCCGTCCCCCCAAAACAAGAAGTTTGTATCTGCTGGGAAAGATAATAACGAGAAACCCACTTAATGTCACAAAATTCTGAATACATACCTTGTCTCCTTTACAGCCAGACCAAAGTTAACTCAATACTCTGATTAAAATGTCTTAGATTTTGAAGTATTTTGTGCATCTCATGCTACAAGAGCCACAAGTTATTCATAAAACACCCTCAAAATTAAATACTAGGGATTTTTTTTTTTAGATTCTTAGAGTAACTGCCACAGATTAGTTATTACCCTTGGGTATAAAATAGAGCACTAAAAAAGTCAAGGTAAAGGTACTTGCTTAAACTTTTTAATTATCTCCATGACCAGTAATAACAAAAACAGCAGGTTTGTTCTAAATACAAAACACTAAAGAGACCCTTGGCTCAATACCCATACCTAAATACATCTCACACAAGAGAAAGGATTGGTCCAAATGCATCATTATGGCAAGAATGAGCTACAACACATCAAAAGAATGCTTATAAAAGTGCTCACTTTGGTAAGCATTAAACTAGTTTTTAATGTAAGTTAATTCACTCTAAATTTACTATATACTTACTCAGTGAGAAATATTTAATTCCACACGAAAATAATCATTTATTTAATGATGCTTTCTAGTCAAGTTATAGATTCAAAAGAAAATATCCCACAAACACCCAGAAGGTACAAAATTAACCAAGGTAAAGACTAAAAAACACATTTCCTTTCGGGGGGGTGGGGGGGGTTTACTGTGGTGTGAAATTTCGCATTTGAAAAACTATAAAATTGAGAAATTTCAGTCACTGGGGAAATCAAAAGAAAATAAAAACAACTTATAGAAAGTTTCATTACTTCCTACAGGTTTCTTGAAATATGAATAACAAACTTTAAGTAATGTATTTAATAGAATTATAATTTAAAACAGTTTGGATTTTTAAAAAATAACAGTCTATTAGTCTGTCAATCTGAATTATTCTAACATTTGTACCCCGACTTCCTGAATCTAACTAAAACATTCCTGCCACGATGCCAGCTTCCTAGTCTGGCTTTCTGAAAGGACTAAGAAAGCTCAAATTCCCCCAGCTGAACAGGATCCAAAACACAAACCACTGCTTCTTCTGTGCAGTTATAAACAGTTAACACTCAGGATAAATCACTCCCAAATCAGAGCAGTCTTTATTGATCACCATGATAACAACCACACGAGCCAGACAGTGTTTAGGAGTCAGGACATACTTTTAAGGTAACGAGAGCTTCAAACTATAGTCTCTGGAAACAGACTTCTTGGAACCACATTATCCTTAAATAAATAAACCTCAATTGAATGAAGTAAAATTACAGATAGCTCTAAGAAACACACTTGATTACATAAGTGGTCCCAAAATGACCAATGGCAAATGTTCCGGGGGTTCCTTCTCCCTGCCCTCATTTATTTCTCCTTTGAGTGAAGACTTACAAGTATCCCTGCCCCAAACTTCACCTTATTTTGCTTAGCTCATGGGATAAGGGCACTAACTGCTTTGTATACTATTTAATACTTTGGGGTCCTGTAAATATTTTGTAACAATAATAATAACCAACTGATTGTGCAGGCCAAGCATTCATAGTTCAGAGAAGTTATAACCACTAGAACACCAGAAAATGATAAAATCTCTAACAGTGGCCTGTAACTGTCAGAGGACTTGATTAACCCACTTTAGAGAAAATGTGTTCAGGTGGTAATTCAGTGGAGTCCGTACTTTTAGCAGCCCTTATTTGGTGTAACAATTATTTATTTTTTAAATAAATCATACAAATGAGAAATCACTGAAAGCAAAGAGTATAAGATGTAAGAGTCTCTGGGATGCATTCTTCTCATTTAGCCCCAACCCCACCACTTCCCAGTAGAATGCGAAGGCTGATGGGCCAAAAATCAAACCATCTACAGCCATCCATTTTCACCGCCTGCAGCAATACTCAT
Source organism: Rhinolophus ferrumequinum (assembly GCF_004115265.2). Taxonomy (NCBI): domain Eukaryota; kingdom Metazoa; phylum Chordata; class Mammalia; order Chiroptera; family Rhinolophidae; genus Rhinolophus; species Rhinolophus ferrumequinum. The sequence goes on along the minus strand of NC_046290.1, from coordinate 39,059,385 downwards.
TTCATATGGGGGGGCAAAGAAGAATTTGCACAAATCATTCTTTCTCCTACTTTTCCCTGTTACAACAGATTGATGGAGGGGGGAAAGGTGAGTAGAAAAGATAATCCAAGGAGAGGGGCAGAAAGACAACAGGGAGAGAAAAGGGGGCTGAAGATGTCAGAAGACGAGGCTTCTGGGTGGCTACTACTGTGTTTCCACGAAAATAAGACCTACCCCGAAAATAAGCCCCCGTTAAGATCGTCATTCAGATGGACGCATTTAGTACGTTATGATGTTCCAGAAGATGATGACATGACTGTATTTGAATAAATGTAGATTGTTGTACATGAAAAAATAAGTCATCCCTTGAAAGCAAAAAATAAAAAAAAGTCATCCTTTGGAGCAAAAAATAATGTAAGACCTGATCTTATTTTCGGGGAAACAAGGCAGGTTCAGAGTTTCTACAAAGCAGTGGGGGTATATCCATTTAGGGGTATTATCAACTTCTAAAAAAGTAGTTGTTCTTTCATTGCATTGACGTATTCAGCACCCCGCCCGCCTCTGTGTGCCTTTCTGGTTAAGCTGGCACTGGGTGGCTGATTATTCATACTTCCAGGCAACCTGCCTTCTTAGTTATTGTACACATCACACCTGCAGATCAGTCAAGGGACAGGTGTTTCACCGGACTGCCCTCCCATCTGCTTCATACCTGCTCTTGTCCTAAAACAGCCACATTTACAAGCAGAGAGGGAAAAACCCTCTGCTTGTAAGACTGAGTCTCCCATAATGCTTTGTACACACAGCGTCGCCTCCCAGCCCAGCTATGCTGGGAACGTGACTCTTGGAACTATGACAACAAAATCCCAGTACAAACTACTACTACTACAAACCAAACTACTAAACTACTAAACCGTTTGAGATACAGACTGGCATAATTTAACCAGAGGAGAGTTGTGAGATAGTATATGGCTTTATTCAAATCTAAGCTATTAAAAACAATCAAAGTATTAAAACTCTGAAAACTCAAGAAAATAAATTTAAAATAATTACTTAAAAAGTTATACAATCCTAAAAAAGAATGCTTTATCACACACCTTTCAGTAATATTAAACATTGTAGAAAAGTCAAATGTGTGACCTGTTTAAGCTAAACATTGGGCCTAGAACTCAAACAAAAATAGTTTTCTCATAAAACTCAGCTTGGATGAACCAGAATGAGAAACCAATGTGACTAAAAATAAGTGGGCATATCCTAGGGGTGTAGGTGCTATTTTCTAAATTACTGTTCTAGTGTATTATTAGGAAGAACCTAGGACTATACAGAACACTTACCAGGAATCAACATTCTTAGATGTAAATGCCAAAAAGAAATCTTACAGGATGGCCAAAGGGATTCAAAGTGGGAAAGAAGAGGCTCTGGCTACAAAGACTGCCAGGGTGACAGAACAAGCATTTTATGAGGTCTCCCGGCATATTTCCCTTGTACGTAAGTGGCTTTTCAAATAGATAATTATCAAAATATCCTATAGACACCTATTACTCTCTATTCCTATTGGCACTGTGTTTTTCTCAGGCTACTTTAGTATCTCCACTCAAGACTACCATGTTTCCCCGAAAATAAGACCTAGCCGGACCATCAGCTCTCACGCGTCTTTTGGAGCAAACATTAATATAAGACCCGGTCTTATAGTATAGTAAAATAATAGTATAGTAAAATAAGACCGGGTCTTATATTAATGTTTGCTCCAAAAGACGCATGTCCGGCTAGGTCTTATTTTCGGGGAAACACAGTAGTTAGTCTTACTCAACTCCCATTGCCAACTATGGTCTTATCCTTTCTCTTCATTCCTAAAACATGCTGTTAACTTCCACATGACAAATAAATCTCACCATACCCTCATCCACTTCTTGCCTCAATGTGTATCACATTAGAGCCAGTATGTTTCTCTGAAGTTGTAAATTCTTTGAACACTTTCAAAATGCCTACCAACACCTATCATCTCTCCTCCCCAAAAGAGAACATACACTATCTCATTTACTAGAGGACCATGGGATTTAGTAAAATAAATATCAAGGTCTCCAACCACTTTAATGAAGTAATATTGCCATTCAGCAAGCTAGTTATGGAGGAGAGAATGAAATAGCGAAGAGAAGGAAAATAATTGAATAGATATATATGTTCATTTGTTCAGAATGTGATACTTTCAAAAGTGATTTCTATTCTAGTTAGCTCATTTGATCCAAATAATTATTTAAAATAAAAAAGATACTGGTAACAGTTAAAAGCACTGCTTAGGAGCTTTTATATTTAAAAGTTTCACCACTCAGTAAAATACATATTATTCCCCCTGTGCTATAGCATGTTGCCTCCTATCTAGCTACATCAGATCATTTTTCTAAACCACGACTGCAGTAAATATGAGAAGAATGATCCATGACACACTCAAATCCTGGACACACAGAAACCATGGTTCTGAACCACATGAAAAGGCCTCAGCCTGGGCAGTCGGAGACCCTGCCCCTGCCCCTTACACGTGCCCATCCCCTCCTGCAGCCCCAGCTCGCAGACCAGCTGTGTAGCCTCCCACAAGTCATTTAACGAACTAGGCCCTTAGTTTCCTACATACAAAACGTGGGAGATAGATTAGGTCATTTTAAGGTTATGTCCACTACTACTTTATTTCAATAATAATATACAACTGTATAGAATTTTTTTTGAATAAATGTGTAAAACATGTAGGGAGAGGGTTGAAAATCACCACCACATAAGGCAAGGACTAAGTTTATTAAGCTTTCCTTGTACTCGCCTGAACACAGACGATTGCATCTAAGCATTTAATAAGCAGTTCTGAATGATGAACCTGACTCGAGCCTACCCATGAAGCTATCTTTACATCCAGGACGAGTCCAAGATGAGTCTGCCTGATTACTAAACTCTGGCTGAGAATATGTCATGAGTATGTGTATTTTGGTGATTTAAAAAAAAAAAAAAGGAAAGTAACAAGTTCAAACTGGGAATCACTTCCTAAATTCCCATGAAATTTTAACTTTTACACATAATATAATCTCATGTAGATTATCCATAATCAAGATTAACAAACCATTAGCTCATGCAATTTCCTCTGCTAAATATGCCCCCTTTCTCCTCTCTCTAGAAGTCCTAGTCACCTGCATGACCTATTTCTAACCCATTAATCCACACAGTGAAAGACCACTACTAACTACTTAGGGCCTCACCACCCATCTCTCTCTGTCTCTCTGTCTCTGTCTCTGTCTCTGTCTCTCTCTCTCTCTCTCTCTCTCACACACACACACACACACACACACACATCTGTGTTCCCTTTCACGCACCAAAGGACTTTATGCAGATGCTATTATAGCCCCTTAGCACACAACACTATGGTGAATTGTTTATATGCCTGCCTGTCCCAGAAGACTGACTATAAGCTGTTTATTCATCTTTGTGTCCCCAGCACGTACCAGGACCAGGCACATGGCTGGCATGCATTAAATGTTCACTGAATTGAACTAAATAGAACAGAACATTTCCCGTTCACTCAACCAACATGGCTGTGGGCGTGGGTCCCCAACATTCATGCTCAGACACGAATGCTCTGCTGCGCTGGGTGGCAAAAGCAAACTCCAAGTACCCTGTAAATTCAGTTCTTAAAGAGACCTGTGGGGAAAAGGGATTTTAAAAAGCAGTTTTTAAAAAGCTTTCATACCCGTGGAGAAGGGCAAAAGCTCGCTTGATCTTGATTTTCAGTGTGAAAGCGGGGCCTCATGATTTAGGAGGGAAGGGGGTACAGAAGGCCTTCATATTTCTTATAGATTTGGAGGCCAAGAAAAGTAGCTGGAAAATCCCAGTACCTTTTAAAGTACTGCTCTGCTAATTATTTTATTCATGACATTCTTTCTCCTTTCTGGGCAGGAAAGAGGGATTGATTATGTGAAATATCCACTACCTTCTATTATCTACTCTCCTATTATATGAAGAGTTAGCGCTACCCCCCAGCCCGTCCCCCCACAATGAATAGTACCTAAGAGACTGCCATTTTTCTGTTTCCCACAAAATCTGAAGCGATCTGGGCCTCATGCCAAAGAATTGCTCAATTTTTCAAACAAGATTACCCTACCAAATCAGTCATCTTTCTTCTTCTATTAGGGAAGAGATTAAAATAGAATTACACTTCAAAATGTGAGCTCAAGATTTTAAAACCACTAACTTTTTGTACCCTTAATATATTCTAGCTCCCCCCACACACCTTTTCTTCAGAGTATTAAACAAAACTGTGGCAGGCTTTCCAGTCTCAAAGAATTTTTCCATCTTCCCCAATTTGTCAAAGACTATTCCAATTACCAGAGAAGAACACTGAGTCACGATTTGACATTTCAAGCACATTTCTGCGATCGGGAATAGGTAGAAAGGACAAATGAGCTATATGTTAGGTACGTATCGCTATCCCCACCACATGCTCATGAGAAGTCTGAGAAAATATTTGACTTTTAAATGTCAAAAGTCCTTCAGAAGTCTGTTTACACTGGACAAAATGACTTAGAATAACAAGTGTCCTTATCTAGTCGTTAAAACTACATATCCTCTATGACCTAATACTGCCACTGCTGGGTGCATACACACGAAACAAGCATATGTGTACACACATAGGGAGATGCAGAGCCAAGGACGCTTTTCGCATCACTGTGGATGATACCCCAAACTGGAAGCAACCCAAATGTCCAACAACAGCAGAATGGCCAAGCAAAGTATGGTGGGGATATAAAATAGATTACTATACAGCAATAAGAATTCAACAAGCAACACACAGGTGAATCACAAAACGGGAATAAAAGAAAGCACAAAGAAGACATAAAGTGTGAGTCCATAACTGTTCAACTGTAGGCATATGTTTCCATTCAATACGTATTTTATAATTAACAATAAAAAGGCAGTCTTTTAGCTTAAAAACTCTAGTCTTCACACATAAAATCCTTATCTTCATTTCAGTTACAGCATTTGTACGTTGTCTTTCCAACAGACTATAAACTGCTTGAGGGTGGAGATCGATGTTACTCATTTCGGACTCCCAGAACATCATGGTAAAAGGCAGATGCTCAACACAAATGGACTGGAGAGATGGATGAATGAATTATGAACATAGGGAAATCGCAAATGGCAAGGAAATCTCCATGAACCAGAAGAATGGAAGTCATTTCCCTTTTCCTGTATAGAGGCAAAGACCAGTTTTTAAAAGTCAGCCCCAAATTTCAAGTATTTAAATACATTCTCAAATGTCTATTTATAATAAATTGGTTCCGTTTGGACACAGGATAGTTTTAGTATGTATTTTCTCAAAAGTGTAAGATATTTCTGAGCTCAGTTCAGTCGCCAAATTCTGATTTTCCCTTTTGCAATACAGCTGCCAGATTCCTGGTTGTCTAACTGTATTAATAATTCCTTAATTTAAAACAAAACACATGCACAACCCTCTTTATGAATTTACCCCCAAGAGTTCTAAAATGTTTCGCCATTAAAAAGCACATCTCAGCACATCCTGCTGCTTTTAGAGTTGGAATGCTTTTCTCCTCCCAGTTCCCAAGTCAGTCTCCCATGGACCATAGGACTGAAATGAGCTCTTCATTACATGTGAAGGAGCGCTGGCTGGAGTGGAGCCCTGCCGAGAAACACTGCTATTTTACATGTCAATTTTAGAAGCAAAGCATCTGCTACCTTACTAATATGTATATTTAATGTCTCTGCATAATGTGCAGAATTATGTGCTGTTCATTGCCTGTTTGTTCTGATATTGGGTACTCCTAAGTAGCATTATTCTAAATTGTTCTCTTTGAAAAACATGGAACTTTTTACTGAGTCTCTTCCCTGGTGTTGTCAGTAATAGAAGACCCAAATAAATAGCATACAGAATATTGAAGACCAAAAAAAAAAAATCACCATTCAGAGTTAAGGTAATAAATATGACAAGGTTTTGGCCTGCAATTACTAATAATTTGTATCCTAGGCTCCTTAGTCCTGGATATAGGTTCACATTAGGTTGCCATGGGAGGGAGAGGTGGGTGGATGTTAATATTTTTAATACCTGTTTGGTGATAAACTTTAAAAGATCAATCTATTTTTCTCTGAGACGCAGAAGTTTAGATTCCAGTACTCCAGTACTCCAAGAAAAAAGATGCACAAACGTATGTCCATTACCGCCCACCCCGCCCTACCTTTCACCAGCACCCAAGCGGTCCTGTGGCTGCTGAACCAATCCTAGTGCCAGCCTCCACTTCCTCTCCTTTATGCTGTCGTGTGTTTTTGCTTGGTTTTAGTGGGATTTCACACCAGCGAATGTAACCGGGAGTGTGTGCATTTTGAGGCAAATGTTCATACTGTTACCTGGAGCAGGCAGGCAGAGCAAGATTTAAGAGCAGTCATTGGTCAACTGGCAAAACACACCTTAGATGATGGGCAGGTGAAAGGAGCACAGGCTGATATAATTAAAACCATCAAGAATATTTCAGGCCCATTTCACGTAGCATACATAATATCCTCTAGGTCCACCCATGTTGCTGCAAACGACAAGATTTCATTCTTTTTTATGGCAGAGCAACACTCCATTGCATAAATGTACCAAAATTTCTTTGAAAAAAGACTTCAGACATGTAACAAAACATTGTGTATTGCGTCATATGGGTGCCAGACTTGACAGGGAGACCACTTCATAAGTTGTATGGATGCCCTGTCACTGAGCTATATACCTGAAACTAATATAAAACAGTACTGAATGTCAACTATAATTTACTCACACACACACACACACACACACACACACACACACACACACACGAGGTCTGACAAATTCGCACACTTATTCCAAAGATGCCGCTAACCTTTTTTGATATCAGAGGTATTACTCCTTATTAATTTGTACCAAATGGACAAACAATCAAGTTTACTATTTGGAAGTGTTGAAAAGGCTGTGTGAAAAAGCTAGACAACCTGAACTCTTCGCCAACAATTCGTGGCTCTTGCATCACAATGCACCAGCTCACACAGCACTGTCTGTGAGGGAGTTTTTAGCCAGTAAACAAATAACTGTATTGGAACACCCTCCCTACTCACTTGATCTGGTCCCCAATGACTTCTTTTTTTACCTGAAGATAAAGGAAATATTGAAAGGAAGACATGGTGACATTCAGGACATCAAGGGTAACAGCTCTGATGGCCATTCCAGAAAACGAATTCAAGAATTGCTTTGAAGGGTGGACTAGGCACTGGTGTCAGTGCATAGCTTCCCCAGGGGAGTACTTAGAAGGTGACCGTAGTGATATTTCAGCAATGAGGTATGGAGCACTTTTTCTAGGATGAATTGTCCAACCTCATATAGATAGTCATGAGGTATGAAATACAGCATAAGGAATATAATTAATGGTATTGTAATACCTATCAACAGTGTCAGATGGGTAGTACACTTGTGGGGGTTATCACTTTGTGAGGTGTGTAAATGGCTAATCATTATGTTGTTTTGTACACCTGATACTAACAACAACAAAAAAGAAAAGTCTTTTCAATAAATGAAAAAAGAAGAATATTTCAGGCTGGAAATATCATAACCTGGAAAGACAAGCTAGTTTCACTGTTTTTACATGGAAAAACAGAACTAGCTCTATTTCTGGGGAGCAAGAACCATTCATTGAGGTAACTCTGCTTTCTGCCACTTTATCACAACTGCAACTTTGTATCTGTTAAATATACATTTAACATGTATCTTCCCACTAGGAAGCAGGCTCCTGAGAACTAGGGTCACCTGTTTGTCCCAGCACAATGTCTAACACTTAATAATGACGACTCAATAAACATTTATTGTGAATACATGTAAGTATGAATGCTAAAAATAAGTGATCTGAGAATTAGTAGGAACTATCCCACAAGCCCACTGAAGTAGACAGGACATATCATCAAACCAGAAAAGAACAGTCACCAGGAGTGCCACGAAGAAGCTAGTTCACAGTCTGATTAATGTGAAGATCTGAGGCTATGGAAGCTTTATATATTTAATGAATAGCAGGACACCTACTTAGCAAAGATTTCAACAAATAAACCAAAACGACAACAACATGCATGTAGAAGCAAAAACTAAAACTGGAAGAAACGCTCTCCAACGCTATTAAGCTGTAACTTTTACGGTTAAGGTCACTACTACTGTATTGTTTAGTTAAAACACAGTTCAGCTGATGTCCAAACTACTACCAACATCTCTTGGTGATAATTAGTGACTCAAGTTTTTTTAAATAAGATATAATTGCTCACCTTAGCTACACATTCTGGACTACAGACCAGAAAATAATTTTTAACGGATGATATCCCATTTTTAACCAGCATTTCAAAAACACAAAATTAATTTCTTTGTCATCAAAAACCACCACCACGAGCTAACAACCTAAAAAAAATATAATAAATCAGCTTCCTTAATCAGTGATTTTAAAAAGTAATCCTTAACAGTTGTTTAAAATACGCATAACTAGGTTTGTAATAGTTATCCTGATTTAAAGCAAAAGCACATCTGTTTATGAGTAAGTAAATATAGTCTGACAGCAATTTGGAACATCTATCAGAAGGAATCAACTGCAAGCTTAATAAGCATTATTTGTATTCCACATAATACTCTATTTGTTCTTTCGAGCCACTGCAGTAATAAAACACACTCAAACTCATTTAGTATGTACTAAATCCAATGCACCTAGGCAAAACACTGAAAATTCCATTTGGATGGTTCCCAGCCCATATAACCCAACTTCTCAAAGTATTACTACCATCTGGTTACTAGTCTGTGTTTACCAAAACAGTAGCAGTGCACACATTTCTGTAGCAGCTGTGGTCAAAAACTTTAAATCATTCCATTTGGCTCAATGAAAACTCAAGGGAAAAACAAATATAGAATTTTAAATATACACTTAAAATAAGTTCCGTTGCTGGTTTTAATAACATCCCCCAAGGACAAAAATAGTAAGATTTTAAGTGGTATTCGAGACATTTTAACTATTCATATTTTCAATCATTTATCAAATGACAAAAGGTCCATAGAAGTCAAGTGAATTGCCCAAGGTCAGACCACTAGTTAGTAGCCAGACTCTGTCCAGAGCTTTTGTATCTCCTGGTTTCCAGTACAAAGGTCTTTTCACAAAATTGTTCCAACTGAATACTGGGGTCCCAGGAATAGAACTGGGTGAAGGGAATATACCACTTAATAAATGCAGGTTGAAATTATTTTAAGGAACATAGCATTTGCATAAAATGTAACAGCTTATCATTAATTTTAAAAACCGACTCATATCTGTTTCATAACTGTGGTAAAGCTTCAAGTATCCTATGAAATTTATAAGAATTTTAATTTCACAAACCTTTTCCTTCCTTTTTCACATCCTCCTCCCAACTCCTCTGATAAAAACTAAGGAAACCAATCCTATTACTCTGGTCAAGAGGCTAAGCTATTATAGATAATTTCTTAGCTCCTACACATATCCTTATGCTCCCCGTTCTACTATATGTCACATGCATGTTATTCTTATAAACAGAAAGTATTTTTCTAATTAAAACTATCAAACTTCCAAATGATCCCTTTTCCCCCTAAGAAATAAACCCAATCCCCAAATATAAATTAATATAGACATTTTCTATGCCTTGTTTAGAGGGGGAATTATAGGCACTAAGCCAAATGTACTCTATATAAATCTTTTGTTGTTGTAATACTAACAATTTCTCTAACAAAATTTAAGAAAAACAAATTTCCAGAACATAAAGGGGACTATTTTAAGCTTATTTGGGTAATGAACCACTAACCTTGTTTTGACATAAAGTTTCCTTCTTTCTTTTTCATACCTAAGAAAAACACTAACAATCCACCAAAACAAAGCATGTATTCCACTCTTCTAAAGGGGAGTGTAAACTTTCAAAGGAAGTAAGTGGACATTAAATTTTGGGGGGGCGAAGGATATAGAAGGGGTGGTTTGTATTTATAGATCAACTGTTTTTTGTTAGCTTCCCGATTCCTAGTCATTCATTTTAGAGCACGAGAACCCAATCAATGAAAGACCCAAACTCAAAACTTTACTTCCTTACATCGTATCATATCCAGGAAGAGTTGGTGTAAGTGTACAACATCTAAAACAGAGTGAGGATAAGTTAACATGACAATTATTGAAACAAATGTACATCCATCATATCACAGGTACCTCTCCACAAACATCCTTGTACAGAGCTGTTAATGAAACAGGACAAGCAGTATTATTCCCATTCAACAGATAAAGAAACTCATCAGGGTCCAAGGCTAGTAAGTCATCTGGAAGCTGTGATAAAAACTCCAAGACGAGCAGCACTGCCTCAGTTCATTTCACAAGGTTCAATTAATTGTAAACAAGAATAATATAAAGCTATATACAACGCTTCACTGTCTACAACGACCTATTGTCTTTGGTCTTCTTTCTTCCAACACTATATTAACTCAGTGGCTCAGATTCATTTGATTGAGCCCAATATCGGGCTAAGACGCCAGCCAGGCACGCACTTTCCACACACATTTGTAGACTCTACAAGTTGAAGACTATGGTTCATTTTGCACAGGTGGTCAGTATTCCATTTAACCACTTGTGTGTTCACAATTCTTTCTAAATCCGTACCTAGCACAGGCCAAAGTTTAATGTTTTGGAGAAAAGAGAAAGAAAATTGTTTTGAAATTCTCTGTGAAAAACAGCCTGTTGTATTAGAACAAACGGCAGCTTGTTCCTATCATTCCTTTGTTTGACAAGTCTGGGATGGCTAGAAAGGTCATTTATGCCTCAAAGCATCAAATTAACATTTGAAGACATGAATTTTAAAAATGGCTATTTGCTTCTGTTCTGTGACTGGCTAATGTAATTTAAAAAAAAAAAAAAAAAAAAAAAGAGGGGAGAAAAGAAAACCCACTATAGTTTTAGTCAAGTCCCAAAACAAGACTAAAAAGACTAAGAAACAGTAACAAAAACAGAAAAAGGAAACCCAAACTTTCCTCTGGCAAACTCAGTAATGATTTTATGTCTATGACAACACATGCTGACTATGTCTTAATTAAGCCTCATTCTCTAACAGAATAATGAAGAAGGTAGCTGAAATGGTCAAACTTTTAAGTAATACAGGGGGAAAAAAAATCACTAATTATCATAAGATGACTTTTTGGCAAATCATAAGCTGCTTCCCTCTGCCCCAACACAGTAATGACCGTATAAGATAAACTCCCAGTTTATTTAGTATTGTTTTGGTTCAAACACATCTTATTCCTTACATCCCTATATTCCATTCGCAATACAAGTCTATATTCCTATACATTTGAAGTATAAGCCATCATTACTAACTACAATCCTCAACTATATAAATATTCATTCAAGATCAGAAAATACTTTGGTTACATTGGAAAGACCAAAGGGATGTGAAGTTTGAAATTCACTGTAAAGCCTTACAAAAGTGATTCATTTTCATTACAGCTAATTTACTACAAGTGTACAATGGAAATAACCACAAACCAGCTTCTGCAATACTATGAGAAATATAAGATTTAATATAATATTCAAAATTAATGATTTAATGAGATAATATAAACACCATGGGAAATAAAATTTGAGAATCTTACTAATTTCCCAAAATATTATAGAAAATGAGGAAAATTTTTAAATATGAAGACAATTTAAAAACATCACTATAATTCAAAGTAATCTCTAAAATGCAAAATTCTTCTGAAATAATTACCTCATCTAGAAATATTCCATGATGTTCTGAAGCTAATTCATAAATCATGTCTTGATGCTGCCTCCTCAGCACTTCCCACCTCTCCTGCTCTCACTGCCTAACCCATGGCTGCCATCGGGCTTCTCCTGCAAACATCCCACGGTCAGGTTTCTCCTGGGAGCCGCACTGATCCTGATGCATGTGAAGCACAAAGCGCTCCTCTCAGGCCTCCTGCTCCCTGCCCTCTGCACACGTGACACGACTCCGCAAAACCCTTTCACTTGGTTTCTGCAGCACTTCCCTGGCATGACTCTGAACCAGCCTCTCCAAACACCCCTTTCCAGTACCTTTCACTTCTCACTCAGGATCTCCATGGCACTAAGTGTGCGTGCCCTTTGTGCAGACCTGCCCCCCTCACAAAGCCTGGAGGCACCGTCCACACAAATGCTGTGACTCATATACCCACTGAGCCGAGCAGCGGAGTGGCCGGTCCTCAGACTGTCCTCAGGGCATACCACAGGTAAGGCATCCTCTTCCCGGACAACAGCATTCATTTCCACACCTCCTCCTCTCTCTCTCGCCCGCATTCTCTCTCTCCCTCTCTCTCTCTCTCTCACACACATACAGTGGGCTCCCAAATCTGTATCTTCATTTCTCTTGTGTTCTGATGACCGGTCCTCCCTGTCCAGATGTTTGCTAGCTGTTTCCACATGGACAAATACATGTTTACATCCCCCAGCACCTCACTCCCCTTATCTCCTGCCCAAACCAGAATCACTTCCAGGCCACTCAGACTCCTTCCGTGCCCCCATCTTGGCCATGGCAGATCTCGCCAAGGCCTCCCTTTACACTTCCTACTCGTATCTAGCGCCTCACCTTCATTCCCCATGCCCTTCTCTAAATCACGCTTCACCTCTCACCTTAACAAATGAGCTCCTACCTCCCCCATCGTGACGCTCCAATCCACACAGCCACTAAAACATGCCATGCTATGCCAAAATCGTGACTACGCTCTGTAAGAAAATTAAAGGACTCGGGATTGTGGCCCTACACCTCTCTTCCACTCTCCTTCCTTTTCACATGTTTCACCTCAAGCTCTTCTTCCTCTCCTTTTATAAATGGTGTCATTGTCTATAATAAATCTAGAAAACTCAAATTTTCCTTGGTTAAATCCCCACATAAACAATTATTATAACCTGGTCATGTGAAACAGGTGAACTCTGATATATATTATTAACCGTGTCAATATTCACAGTCTTCATCAAAATCAACTGATTAGTTCAACTGTTTATGTTTAGGTTTGCTTTTTAAAAATAAACCAATAAAAAGCGAGACAGGGTGGCCGGATGGCTCGGTTGGTTAGAGCGTGCGCTCTTAGCAACGTGAGGTCCTAAGAACAAGGTGCCGGTTTAAGTCCCGCATGGGATGGTGGGCTGCGCCCCCTGCAACTAAGATTGAAAACGGCGACTGGACTTGGAGCTGAGCTGTGCCCTCCACAACTAGACTGAGGGGCAACGACTTGGGTCTGATGGGTCCTGGAGAAACACACTGTCCCCCAATATTCCCCAATAAAAAAATTAAAAAAAAAAAGGCGGGGTTAATCATACCACCTGATTAAGACCAGAAGCACAGCATCAATCTGTGTAACAACCCCTACCCCCCCTTGCATGAGCCCCTCGCATGAGTAGTGCTTCATGCAAAGCAGGCACTCAATGAATGCCTCAGAATCTGAACCTCAAATTAGTGGCAACAGCTGACTGTCCTTCTCACACACAACCCGGCTGTTTTTAACTGAGGTTTCTCTGCTCTATCAAAACATAAACTGATAAGATGCAACAAAACCAAGAAACGCAGTCACTTTTCCTGTAAATTACTGAGAACTGGTTTTGTAATGGTGGCATAGAACTGTACTGATCACTGTTTCCCCTTCCCCTCCTCATGACTAAGAGTAACAGTCAGGCCACTGGAGTCGTTAAAAAGCACAAAACTACCCAGAAAAAGCAAACATGTGCACCATCACTGAGAGCAGACTGAAAAGAAAGAAAATGTTTTTAAAAAACAGAAAACCTAAAAGCTGGAGCAACAACATGAAGATATCTTGGTAATGAATTATGGCCATGTTCTCCATTCCTTCAAATATTTCTGGCATCCCTATAATTTGAAAAATAAAACAGCCTAAGAGAACCACCTAAATGGCTTTCACAAATCAGGAAAATGACTAGAGGACTAATTTCAATCAGGTGACTAAAACCAGGCCAAGTGCCTTCGTTCATACCGTTTCCCTGAAAATAAGACCTCGCCAGACAATCAGCTCTAATGAGTCTTTTGGAGCAAAAATTAATATAAGACCCGGCCTTATTTTACTATAATGTAAGACCAGGTCCTATGTAATGTAATGTAATGTAATGTAATGTAATATAATATAATATAATGCTGGGTCTTATATAATTCAATACAATATAAGACCAGGTCTTATATTAATTTTTTGCTCCAAAAGACGCATTACAGCTGATGGTCCGGCTAGGTCTTATTTTCGGGGAAACACGGTAGTAGACATTCATGCCTATGTCTTCTTACTCCTGCAGAAAAGACCTGACTTTCTAATACTTGAATTAAACAAATGTCTTTTAAGTGTCTTGCCAGAACTCTAAAAGATTAAGAAAGTTCTGTATAAATTAGAGCCCTTTATAAATGCAAAGTCTCCGTGGTCCCCTCCATTGATATGAAATTCTAGTAGGCTCACAGCTAACCTGTCCAGCAACCCACCATCCAGGTACAGAGGTACTAAGAACACCATCTTCAGTAGCTGGAAAAGGAATTCTCAATATGGCAGGGGTGGTATGGACGAAGTCAGAAAGAATCATTGTAAATATAAGTTTGACAATTTAAGATAAGAATTGTATTAAAAATAGTTGTTTGATTACAATTAGAAAGGAAACTGTACACTGGAATATATACAAACTCCAAACTTAAGAAAATATAGACAGTTTAAACATTTTGCAACCATTGTAGCAAAGATTAGTTTCAGCGTGAATCATCAATAGATGCCAAGTCGAGGGGGAAATTTTGATGTGGAATAGGGTATTTTCATAGACTGCTTATTAGTTCCATGGGGAAAAACACGGACTATGTAGTGAAGAAACTGGAAAACACGTTGACCGAGTGATGATCACAATGAACACTCCCAACCGGTGCAGGAAGGCTTCGTGTGCCTCCTGATGTGACGCCGAGAAGGACATATCACTTATGTAGCATTTTGCTAGGGAACACATAGCCTGAATCTAATCATGAGAAAACAACAGAAAAACCCCAAATAAGAAACGTTCCATGAGAAAAAGAGGTTCTATTCTTTAAAATGCCAATTGTCGGGGGTGGCCGGATGGCTCAGCTGGCTAGAGCACGAGCTCTGAACCACAGGGTTGCCGGTTCAATTCCCACACGGGATGGTGGGCTGCGCTCCCTGCAACTAAGATTGCAGGCGACTGGACTTGGAGCTGAGCTGTACCCTCCACAACTAGATTGAAGGACGACGACTTGGAGCTGATGGGCCCTGGAGAAACACACTGTCCCTCAATATTCCCCAATAAATTTTTTTTAAAAAAATCATTTTAAAAAATGTTGATTGTCATAAAAGAAAGTCTTTGCAAATATTTCAGATTAAAAGAAGCTAAAGAGACATGAGAACTAAATGTGTGTGTGTATGAATACTACACAGTCACAAAAAAAAGAATGAAATCTTTGCCATTTTGCAACAGCATGATGGACCTTGAGGGTACTATGCTAAATAAAATTAGTCAGACAACGGAAAATGACAGTTGTACTGTCTCTACTGTGGTTTTGTCTGAGAATGTCCTCGTGGAACTCAATCTCAAATAGTTCAAAAAAACATTACGTGTGTGCGCGTGCTCAGTGATAAAGCAAATGGGCTAAAATGTTAACAAGTAAATAAAAGCAAAAAGTTCTGAACTTTTCTTTGATTATTTGCACAATTTTTCCGTAAGCCTGAAATTAATGAAAAGACTTTTAAATATAAAAAAGTTCATGTGCATCACCCTCCAATATTCTGTGACTTTAATTTGGTAAATATAGTGTATTTAAATAGTATTGTGAAAATAGAACCTCATTTCATTATCTATCACCTGACAACCTTACAAATCACACAATGGCCTGAACAGACTGTGCCAGAAAAGGAGTACCTGTGTCAAAGGTTTTAAAAGCAGCCTCCATACTTCCACAGCTGACTATAAAAGAGCAGACCCTGCTTCTGCAGGGTATAACTGTATAATAACAAAATTATTCTGCTCACACAGAACAGCTGTTTAACACTTCCACTGTTTAAAACTTCCAACTAACTGCCCATTTCTTACTGGACAGAATGTCAAGTTCAGACTCCCCTAGGTGGGCATGAAAGACCCTTTGTAACCTGGGGAAGCTGACCTCCTCATATTTACCTGCTGCCACCACCCACCATACACACACCCTCAACCTTCTAGCCACGCTGCTTATAAGCCCTGCGCCTCTGCACAAGACGTTCCCTCTGCCTGGAACATCCTTCTCTAACCGCCTTCCCTTTCTGGTGAGCCCTTTCTAGTGCTTCCTGACTAAGCTTAAATGCCACTGCCTCTGTGAAGCCTTTTCTGACTCTCCTCATACTCTTCTCCCAAAGAACGATGTCACTATTTCTGGGTTGTATGAGAATCTCTCTTTCTGTGAGTTTCTCCATAACTAGAACAGGAGGCCTCTCAAAGCAGGAGTTATGGTCTAGAACCAGTGTCTTTCAAGCAGGAAGCTTCTTAAGTGCTAACTAGATGACTAACTTCTCTAGCACAGATTCAACAGTAAACAACAGCTAATACCTGGAATGCTGATTTTGTAACAGATACTACTGTATTAAGTGCTTTTTCAAATATCAAGTGACTTCATCCCGTGGTATCCACGGGGGATTGGTTCCAGGATCCCCACAGATACCAAAATCTGAGGATGCTCACCTCTCGCATGTGAAATGGCATAGTACACACATGTAACCTACGCACATCCTCCCGTGTGCTTTAAACCACCTATATTACGTATAATACCTAATACAATGTAATGCTATATAGTTGTTATACTATATTGTTTAGGGAACAATGACAAGGAAAAAAGTCTGTACATGTTCACTACAGATGCAACTATTGCAGGCCTAACTCTCTAGTACACACCAGCAACAACGGTTTCTTCTTTTCAAATACTTTTGATCCGCGGTTGGTTCAATCCGTGGACACGGAGGCCGTGGATACAGAGGGTGAATGCACTCCTCACAACAATCCTAGGAGGTAGCTTTTCTCTATTTTAACCTCGCAGAAACTAGAATATATCAATGATACGATAAACCATAGTTAAATGGACAGTATATTTTTCTTTCTTAGTGGTAAAGCAATGGTACATCTTATAATCACTGATTTTAGTTTTGATAAAATACAGTAATTATTATTCCCAGCTCATATTCTCTCACATTTACAGATGAGAAAATTGAGGCACTAAAGAGAATTTAATTAACTTGCTGAAAATTGCACAGAAGAGTCAAGATTCAATCCCGGGCAGAATACCTCCAGAAGCCATAGTCTTAAACCATGATGTTATCTCTCAACAAAAGGGATTCCTTAGCATAAATGGGCTACTGGCAGCAGAGCAACGACAAACCCAAAAGTGAGGCTTACTCTGAGTTTTTATCAAGATTCTGGAAAATAATGGGATGAAGCTCAAGATTAGAGGCAGTGAATTAAAATGGACCTTAAAGCGCCTGAAGGGGAAGCCCAGGCCCCTGTAAGCATCTGCTCTGGGAGACGCCTGCGTCTGAGTCCTGGTCCCTTCCCTATCCCCCCACTTCAGGAGACATTCTCCACATCTTTTACTATTTCCCTTAGGTTTGCTCTGAAGTTCCCAATAAATATGATTTTCTCAGAGCTAACAATTACCCCCAAAATGACCTAATCAAGCCTTTTCCGCCTTATATCTTATCCCTGTAACATCATCTCTGAGAAGTAGTTATCTAGCCTCAACTCCAACACTGAAGTATTTCCTTTTATTTTTAGAAAGATGGAAAAAGACAGTCCTTATGTTCAATCCATCTCCTTCTCATTTCTACCCTTAGTCCTATGTCTGCCTTCAGAGCCGGCACAATAAATTTTAATTCCTCTTCCTCCTGGCCTTGTTGTTCTTCAAAAACTGTATTCTTGCCATAACGCACCGCGCTTGCTTTAAAAACGTGCCATCATCAGAAGCACCAATGGAGGAAGAAAGAAGAGCAGTAACAATGGCATAAGCCATGTGGGAACAAAACACACCGGAAGGGAAACACAGACTTCCAGGCGGGGAAGGAGTACAGGTTCACTGAGGAGGTGGCTTTTGAGGGATAAAATGTCAGCCAGTCTCAAAATTCAGTATTACACTAGGGGGAAATTTTTATGAAAACAAAAAAGCTGAACTTTTACACATAAAATGGTTTTGATTTCTAACATTCTTGCTTTCGTTTTATGATTCTGGGCAGAAGGCTCATTGGCTTGTAGTCTGTACAATGCTGAAGGCAGATAACCATCCTACTGACAGTGGAATGTAGGATTGGAATAAACAAAGTGAAACTTACCACCTGAGTGGTGCCATCGGATTTGTAGCAATATCATTTCTGAAGATTTTACTTATATTTATTCTTCACTAACAGAAGGTGGCCTCAAGTACTCTTTCTGTTCTTCGAAGGTAAAAAAAAAAAAAAAAAAAAAAAAACTAGCACAAACGCAACCTCTGTAACTGCTTAATAATCAGTGACCAAGTCAGACTGTTCTAATGTACACCTCCCCACACACAGCCCACCCCATTACCCACTATATAACATGGAAAAGAAGAGTCATCACTCTGCTTGGAAACTTAACCTAACTGACCTATAAACAGGAGCTGACGGTTGTGGAAAGCAACGTATCTTGGTAAATCAGACATCATCTCTCTAATAATAACACTATATCCATGCATTGAAGAATTTAAAGGAGCATCTTAAAGGCCATCCTTTCTCTCTTACCGATATCACCATCCATACCACTTTTCTCTAAAACATTTGTTTTTATGTCTTCCCCCCTCATTCACCAAGCCAGGCTAGTGGTTTCATTTAAATGAAAGTAACAGACTAGTTTGGCATCAAATCCTTCTTTGTATTAAAAATGAGACTTTCAAAACCCCTAGGTAGGTTTTATGAATCCTGTGAACAAAAGCAGTTGTCATTTCTTATTCCTTTAATTTTATCCATGTTCAAAGCATCCTACTAGTGCTGATAATAGAACTTAAATGCAAGTCAAGGGCGTGGGGTTCTGGTTCTGATTCTTTGCTACTAGATATTTAGCTCTCTGCAAAGCACTTAATTTCTCATTGCCTCAGTTTTCTATGGGTGTAAATCGACAGATTGATTAGATCACCTCTAAAGTAACTTCCACTTGTACAACTCTACCATTCTGTAATATCCTCAATTGTTTGGGTTCAATGTCTTTCTGAGTGCCTCCTGTAAGGAGGAGAATTTTTTAGGAAGAATCACATATTTTGCTTATGTAGCAAAACGGAGATATGTACTATCTGCTTCAAAAATTCACAGATCAACAATCTACCTAGTCTCCAAAATTCTGAGTATACCAGTTCTTTAAGTAGAGAAACGCCATTATTTCCTTCCTGAGTGTGCAAATAAAAATGTACGCTCTTAAAAGGTAAAAATGTAATTACACTGCCAACCTGGAGCACTAGGAAAGCACATCTCACATGGACTTTTGGTTGGGTAGCTTTGGCTTCTCATTTACCTTTCAACAAACTACTCATGCACTGCAGTCACAGGCCCTTGGACAACCTTTACAGCTCGTGTTCTTCTCTAATAATACCTGAAAAAGATATTCATAAAAAAAAAAAAAAACAGCTTCGCTACCTATGTGAAGCCTTCTTTGGGAACTTGGTTCTATGTACACTCAAAACATCTACTTCTGAAACGGAACTTGAGTAGTTTTACTTGGCACTTAGTGAGGCCGGACCCCCTAGCAGACAGGCAGCATACACCTGGGGAGCTGAGTCCGTTTCATTTCTGTAACTGCAGCTCTGACTTATGTCACTTCATCCACAGGGAAGGTACGCACAAAGGTATGCACTCTCTCTCTCTCTGACTCTTCATGTCCATCCTTCTCATTCATTCTCTTCACATTCATTCACTTCCTTCAACTTCTGCTTTTCCACATGGGCTTCGTGTTTTTCCAGTCTTAGTCACTTATTTTTGTTGATTCATCTTTTCAATTAATTGTGTTTTGCAATCCAAAGGTGAGAGCTGGCAAGACAGCAGGATAGGGCCAGTGGGCTAGCAGGACGAGGCCAAAGGAGGTGGCATGGCTCAACGAAATCTCTCCCATACAGGGATGGACTACGGGATCAAGCTCTTGATTAATGTCCTTGGCATGAGGTCCTAATCACCTGGCTAAAAGGCTTATGTGCTGGTCACTCATCACTTCTGAGAGAATCAAGAAGCAGGATGCTACAAACCCCCAGGAGATCAAAGGTGTTTAAACTCTGACAAGTATATAATCAGCTAGGAGGAAGATCAAAAGCATGTTATCAGAGGATGCAGTGCCTGGAAATTACTGCTGGAGTTATCTAAAATACTTATTAAAATGTTCAAGAGTTTCACAGTTTCGAGGGGCAGGGGGCAGATGAAGCTATACGAAGAGAAGTGTCACTAGGGAAATCCCAAAGGTAACCAGAATTGACTTATCGTAAGACGGCCGCCATGAGGTATCACCAGTAGAACAGCACTGTAAGAACCAAGCATTTCTGCTTCCTTTCTCTCTTCCTTCCCAGCATTTGGACTCACTGAGCAACAAAGGGACGAATGCCTTTTGTTCTACAAGTTCCTGTGCAGACAGCCTGCTTCCATCTGTCCCTTTGGGTCCCAGTGATTCCCTAGGATCCGCATACTTCTCTACCCAACCCACATGTGAGAAGGTTGGACGTAAGACTATGATCTGTGCTTTTGGATTTAAAGTGAAAATCAGATTGCTGCTATTCCAATCCCCGATAAGCTTATCTTGAATAACTTAAGCTCCCATTACCTTTCATTGGTAAATTTTTTATAAGGGCTTTGCCCTTAAAGTTCTCAGTTGAAGAGAAATAGGACCGATCCTAGTTCTCATCTCATATCCATCCCAACAAACATATTCTTATGGAAAAATAAGTATTTCTATGCTAAATGTTCCTGTACCACACATTAAAATAACACTCCTTTCATAACTTACTAAGTACCTCTAAATTAACTTACAGACTACGCTTCAGACATTTCAGCTTCTAAACCAGCAAGCAAGGCTCCCTGCGCTCCACCACACTAACTGCTCTGTGGACCACATGACTCGAGAAAAGCCCCAAAGAACAGGGGCTGAAAGCATGCGCTTTACAGCCCGTCTCACCTGGGTTCGAGTCCCAGCTCAAGGCATTGATTAGCTCTAGATCCTTGAATAAGTAATAACCTCCCGCAACCCATTTTCCGCATCTGCAAAGTGAGGATGCAAACGCCATCTATTTCACAGCCTTATTGTAAGGATTAAGGTTTGAATAAAATAATACAGAGAAAGGGATTAGCATAGTGCAAAGCACATAATGTTCAACTTTTGTTGTACTTTCTATTATTTGAGTCATTTCTGTCTCCATTACTAGAGGTCTTTGATTCTGTAATCCTATGACCTATCTGCCATATCCCCAGCTTCAAGAGTCTTATCTTGGACTAAACCCAGCATTTCCTACCCAATCTAGTCTTTATAATCAGGTATCAACTACTTAGAGAAAAGTGCCAAATGAAGCATTATTTGTTCTGTTCTTCCACAGCCACAAGTTTATTAAGTGGCTCTATCATAAATGTATAACTACTGTTACGGAGAATCACGTGAGAACATCTGGACATATCAGTACCAGAAAAACAATTCAAGGGCAGGTCCTTTCGCAGAAATGGAAAATAACATCATAAAACACCAACTTTCCAACCTTCTGTCCAATACAGAAATGTACTGAGTTTGGAACAATGTCCTGATTTTAACATTATTCCAAAAACACAGTTGTACACTATTTCTGATTTTCATAATCGAATCATCTGGCAGGCAAATATCTACAGTCTTTACTTTCTATTTCTATTTTATTACTTTATTGCATTATGTCTTTTTCTTTAAGCTTGCTTCACATCACATAGGGGAAAAGAATCCAAAAAGCACACAAAAGAAATACTTAAAAATCAACTAATCAAAAGAGGTACCGGTACTCATTCCTCTCAAACATACAATCTCATCTGATTTACCTCCCAATCATATCTAATGAGCATAGCAGAGTTCTTACATGCTGAGTTCCTCAGTTTGGGGGTGTCTGTTGTGTTCATGACTACCACAAGATATTTCCGTTTCCACAGGGGAGAGAGAAGTCTCCTACCGTGTGTCCCTGAAAATAAGACCTAGCTGGACAATCAGCTCTAATGCGTCTTTTGGAGCAAAAATTAACATAAGACCCGGTCTTATTTTACTATAAGACCAGATATAATATATAATATAATACTGGGTGTTATATTAATTTTTGCTCCAAAAGATGCATTAGAGCTAATTGTCGGCTAGGTCTTATTGTCAGGTAAACAGGGTACTATGAAGTAATTCGATCTGAATTATTAAGAAACTCAACAAGTACCAGTTAAAATCCTGTCTCTTTAGATTTTTGAAGCATAACTAATTCTATAGAGCAAAAGAAAAGAAAAAGATTCCAGTCACTCTACCTACCTGATTTCTCTCTCTGCTGATTTAGCTAAAACTTAGGTCCAAAACCAAACTCTTGATTTGTCACACTCCAAAACCTCTCCAGTAAACAAGCAACACCCAGCTATTCAAAGCAGAAACTTAGGATTACTTTTGATTCTTTCCTCCTCTTCACCCAGCTCATCCAATTCCATCACTAAACCCTGCTGATGGGCCCCATTCTCCCATCTCCACTGCCCCACACTACCACCAGCTGACACAGCCTGAACGACTGCAATCACCTTCCTTATGACGCCTTGCTGCCATGTGTGCCCTCAGCAACCTCTT
This sequence comes from Rhinolophus ferrumequinum, assembly GCF_004115265.2. Classification (NCBI taxonomy): domain Eukaryota; kingdom Metazoa; phylum Chordata; class Mammalia; order Chiroptera; family Rhinolophidae; genus Rhinolophus; species Rhinolophus ferrumequinum. Next base: position 39,036,553 of record NC_046290.1, on the reverse strand, counting down.
CTCCACACAGCAGCTGGAGGGTGGCTTGCCACTACATTCCGAATAAACGCCAATTCCTTACCATGCCCTAAAAATACCTTACAAAATACTGCCCTGCCCATTTCTCCTACACCCCATTTGGCGTTACTCTACCCTGATCTTCCTCTATGTTACCAGCCACGCCGAGTTCCTTCTATACACCAAGTCCTTCTCCCCTCATGAACTTCCTTCACTCATACTGTATCATCTCTAATTTCCATTAGACTGCAAGCTCTGTAAGGCAAGAGGGCTGACATTTTAAAGTTTGGTACATAGTAGATGTTCAAAAAATATCTGAGAAAAGAATGAATGGGAACATAAAATAAATTTTAATGATAAACGCCTTCAACCATCAAATGGAAAGCAATCTAAGAAATAAGCCTCAATGAGAGTTAAGTTCACAATAAACTATTTTAAATTGATATTTAAGATGGACGCTCCTAAGAAAACAGATTCTTCAGCAATGCTCTTAGGAACCAAAACAGAGATTAACAGAAAGTTTAGAAAACTGAGCACAATTTGCCTCTTTTCTGGTTTTGACAATCTGTTTTCACTGCTGAACTCGTTCTCTTTTTAATTTCAACTCAGTAGAAACCAAGAAGTAGGCTTCTATTATTAGAAGCCTAATAAAAGAAATATGCAACTAGTTTAATACACTAACCAGAACTAAGACATTAATGTGCTTCCAGCTGCTCCAAATAACGTAAAAAATAAATTCACATCACTAATTCTTGATATGCAAGGAAACGGAAGAGGATCTAAATTCAAGCTCCAAAGTACACTGAAATGATGTATTATTATGCCTCTGCCTGAGCTGTCAACCTTCACAGGATCAAACCAAGGATAATGCTTTTCTTCCCACCTCATTCCAAATAAAGAAGATGTCAGTTCTAAAGTAAAGTATGATAGTTGCAATTCTGGCCTACCTAAGAGTTCTATCGTGGCATGAAAAGTAGCTCAACTTTCCTTGGGGAGGTTTTTTTTCTTTTAATCATGAGGTCCCAGTATACAGAGGCCCCAGTCTCAAAATCCCCTATGGTTCAGTGTGGAAACAGTAATAAAGTATATACAGCTTTGCCCAAAATTTCAAACCATCTAATAGAAATTAAAGATTTACTAGGGATAACCTACAAGGCTAACAAACATTTTTTTTTTCTTGCCAGCTGGAATTGAATCAACTCAGCGCTATTTGAGGTTGTACGGCGTTGTCTGCTATGTCTTTGGTTAATTTTTTTGAATACACAATAATTACAAATGCAAATGTATTTATAGATAATATCTTTTAAAACACGGTTTTACTAGAAAAAAGAACCTTTAAAGGGTTCTTATTAAAGGCAAGGTTGAAACTCCCTGAAATATATCACAGTATTAGGGCTGCAAAAACACTGCAGTTTTGAGCAAAATCTTCCAATTAAAGGGTTCCTTTTTCACTAACATCAAGAACTGCTGGGAGGCAATTTTTGCCGTGTTCCCATCCTTTATAACACAAATTGTGCTCACCTTAAGTTGGTATTAAATGGAGTTTAAAACTCTATTAACTAGGTCATACTTTCCTTCTACAAAGTCCAAATATAGACTCATCCAACAACACACAAGCATTTACTCTATATATTGAAGAGGTTATCTTAGAAGAAATGATTAACTATTTTTGCAAAATCAAAGGAAGGAAGGAAACTCTAATTCTAAATCCACACTCAAAGCACTTGCAGCTCCACTGCCAGAACACAGGGCAAGCCCAAGGAGGACTTCCCCACAAAGGTGCTGGGGTGCTTTAGACAGCAGGGAGATGGAGAAACCAGTGTGCATTTATACCATGTCTTCATTTCTCCTGCTGCCTTATTCCTCGGGAGCCCAACCACACTGTGTCAGAATATTTGTATGTTTTGATAATGGCCTTTTTTGCCTTGAGTCCTATTATGGGGGAACTAATTAAAAGCATTTTCCCTAGAGAAACCAAGACACAGCAAGATCAAAAATGAGCGGACAAAGTGACATAATTGGTGACTAAGCAAGAATTTATAACCTCTTTCCTAATTCAATGTTCAATATACCAAATATTCCTGTTGGATATTCCATGTGTTAAATGAAATAACCTTAATATTTGGATCCAACATAACAGAATAGTTTATAGTCCTTTATACTTCAAATATGATTCTGTATGGTATGTATTATCACCAAAAGCTGTCTAAGTAAAAAACACAAGTCCTTAAAGTCTAGCCTGATGCTTTAAAAAGAAAGTAATCAATTATTATGATACTATTCACAAACTCAGAACGCTCAGTTCTATGGAACTGTCCTTTTAGGGCTGAGCCCTTGAGCATTTGAGTAATTGAGGGCTATGTATGTTGTCTTTTGCCAAAGGTGGTCCTGGTTTTCTGTTTTATTTCTTCCTAGCCTGTAGGCTGACTTCACCTTAGCTGGGCTGCTGCAGGTAGATGAAATTACAGTGACTGAGTCCAGAAGGGGAATGCCATCAATACCAAAGGAAATGATCAAGATCAAGCAGAAGCAGGCTTCTCCATAAGGACAAAGAAGCAAAAGGCTTCCTTTCATGAAAAGCTAAAACCTCCTCTATTGAAAGTGACAATAACACACTTTTATAAATTTGGCATTCCTGCAACAGTTACTCAAAGCCAGTCAATTAAATTAACTATACCAGATAACTTCAGTGGCCACTGGAAACGCTCTTCCTTTACTGGTCCAGTCAAGTAAGAAAGTTTGCCATGAAGTTTAAGGTTTAATGGCTCCTTTTAGATCCATGTTTATAAACTCCAGGTATTGCACTCCATGCTAACTAACCATCCACATGTCTCACTGCCCCACTTGTCTTCTTCCCCAAAAAGCTAATCAGCTTGCATTCCTGACTCTTACATTAACGAAGAACCAGAAGATTAACAAAGATCTTGGATATGACTAAACAAAATGATCCAATTAATAAACAGTGGAGAAAACATGTTTTTAAAAGTAAAATTAACGCAAGGAGTGACAGGAAATATTCCAAGTGATGAAAAGCAACGACATACACCCATGATTGCTCTACCCAGCAAGTCTGTCATTTAGAATTAAAGGACAGATAAGGAGATTCCCAGACAAGAGAAAACTGAAGGAGTTCATCACCACCAAACCAGTATTACAAGGAATCTTAGAGGGACTTCTTTAAGATAGGAGGGGGGTTAAGGATGGGTGAAAAGGGAAGGGACTGAGTAGTACAAATTGGTTGTTACACAGTAGTCATGGGGATGTAGGGTATATAGCATAAGGAATATAGTCAATAATATTGTAATAGATATGGTGCCAGACGGGTACTAGATCAGGGTGATAGATGGAAATGGGAGTGGGGGCAGGGTGAAAAAGGTGAAGGCATTAAGAAATACAAATTGATACTTAAAAAGTAGGGAGTATATAATTAAAAATGTTGTAAAGATCACCTAAGGTGCCAGATGGGCACTGGACTTACCAGGGAATCACATCCCAGACTGCGTAGAGGCCTGACCACTGTGCTATACACCTGAAGCTGAAGCAGAATAATATTGAATGTCAACTATAACTAAATATATAGGTATATATAGTCACGGCATGTAGAGTAGAGCATAGGGAAGATAGTCAATGGTACTGTAACAGCTATTAATATATAAGATGTCAGAGGGTTAATAGCTTGGGGGGTGGGTTATCACTTTATGAAGAGTTTAAATATCTAACTATTATGTTGTTCTGTACAGCTGAAACTAATAAAAAAATGAAAAAAATAATCAACAGGGGGAAAAAAACTTTAAGAGCCAGACAGACTCTTCCAGTTTTCAAACACAGCAGTATTATATCGAAATGAAAAACAAAAGGTAAAACTAACCACATAAAAACAGGAGGATATGGGGGGGGGCGGGAGAGTTCTAAATACGATCTTTATAAGATGTCGCCAGGAGAAAGCCCACATTTGTCTTTAAGGGCTGAAGAATCAGCAGCAATAACCCAAAGGATCATGCCCAAAGGTATTTTTTAATAGTTGTGCTCAATTTTGGCAGTTTTCCACATAATATTTCTTTTTTTGTTTCAATCGTGTTTTACAGAATTGCATTTGAAAGCCTCTACTATTTCTTTCCGGTACCAATGCTGAATTGAAATGGGCTTTAGGTAAGAAAAATCAAGTATCTCATTATCCAGCAAAAATTATCTCCTGGCCCCTTCACCATCAAAAATCACCATAGTTTTTACTGTTTTTCTCTCTCCCCCTCAGAAACAAAAACAAATAATAAAATGGCCCGTGAAATTTGACAATTTGATATGTAAGTTATATTTAATTTTATGCTTATACTTATTCCTTAAACTGAAGCAATACAGAGGCCTGGCTTTCGAAAACGAAAAAAAAAGTCTTTCACCTTACTGCAAGAAAAATCTATAATCAGAATTGAACGTTTATTAAAGAACCATAAACCCGCGCACCGCCCCGCCTCGCCTCTGCTCTGTCAGCCACACACAACCTGCACCGCCCCTCAAGCTGTCAGTCACACGCAGGCCCCGCCCCATCCTGTCCGCTCCCACCCACCCACCCCCCACAGGCGCTGTCAGTCGTGACACTGGCCCGCGGCTGAACCGGCGGCGCTGACGTCAGCTGGCGACCGCGGCCGCATTCCTAAACAGTTCAGACAAACCCACTGGTGGGAAGCTTCGAAAGCCCTCAGCTGTAGTGAAGAAAGCAAAGGCTTGGCGGGCAGCCAGACTCCTGAGCTCAGCATTTTGTAATGCACTTCCTTTTTACTTACAGCTTGCATAATACCCTTAACCCTTCCTTCACCTGCACAACACTTTTAACCCCTTCTTTTCCCGGTCGAACTTCAAAGCAACCTTCGGAACTGTCTCCCATAAGGTTTTAATATATTCCACACCAAATCATAACTGAAGATTTTTAATACTGCCGAACAGGCAATTTAATTAAACACACATGATCCTTCTAAACGGCAGGCTTTTTTTCCCCTTAAAGTAATGTTGTTTTTCACGCAGGGAAACTAAAACATTTTATTAAAACAATAAATTTTAAGATTCAGTTTTTTCAAGACCCTTCCTTCATAATTTCTCTTAGAACTTATTTTTTCAAGAGCCAGTAACATCAAATGGTCTAAACACGGAGCAAAAGGGCATACAGTGACAAAAGTCTCCCTCCAACCAATCCTGTTGCCCCAGTGGCCCAGTTCTCACTCCATAAAACCTAATGTGAGTTATTTCCCTTGTATTCGCCCAGAAGTAGTTTAGTGATATATTAAAAAAATACAAATATATTCTATTTTTCCCCTGCATCACTCATGCAGTTCTCTCCATGGTTTTCCTTCTTTTTTAGAACTACATGGAATAACACTATTTACCAGTCCCCTGTTCATGAGTATTGAGGTAATCCCCAATCTTTTTGCTATTATAAATAATGCTACAGTGAAAAATCTTGTATGACTGTCTCTCTAGAATAAATTCCTAAATGAGAATTGCTGGATCAATGCAAACATGCATTTGTAATTTTACAGGTGCCTGAAAACTGCCCCTCTATTGAGGCTGTACCTCGTACCCTCCCCACTAACAGTGCAGGAGATGAGAGTTCCATTTCCCTCCTGCAGCTCAGACTATCTCCTGAATTAAGAGGCTCTGCTTTATTTCATAGTGGTCCCAGGTCCCAGGTACTTTGCCAGGCCATTGTTACCAAACTTTTTTGTTTCAGGAAAACACATCTGTGAAAAAATGGTATCTCAGCAGTTTTAATTTACATTTCTCATATGAATAGTTGTTATACATTTAAAAACCACTTGTATTTCTCTGTGGATTTATGATTTAACATTATTACATTTGCCCACTTTTCTACTGATTTTCCATCATTTTTTTACTGCTTTGTAGAAAGGAGCTTCTTACATTTTAAGGAAAGTTGCCTTTTGTCTGTGATTAGAGTTTGAAGGAGCTTTTTATACATTAAAGATATTAGCCATTTGTGATACGAATTGCAAAAATTATTTTCCAGTTTGGTGAATTATTTTTGTGGTTTCTGCCATACAGAAATTTAGGCATTTTATAAAGCTGAATTGTTATCAAATATATTCCTTCATAGCTTCTGGTTATTGTATCAGATATAGACTATCAATCTCCATGCAGTTTATAAAGAATTCTCCCCTGTGGTTTCTTTCTAATACTTATTTTTCAGTTTTACATTTCAATCTTTGGAGTTTGTACTTTGTTTTTTCCTAGATGGATACCCAGGAATCTCAACATTATCTACTGAATAATCTATCTTTCTTTACTGATTTGAAATGCTACCTTTATTATATTTACTAAATTTTTTTATGTAAGTGGGGTTCATAGGATTTTTATGCTGCATTTATCATCAGTGGTAATTTTTAAATCTAGTAGAAAGGAAGATATGTTTTCTACAGACGAGATCCGGTTTCAATAAATACATTTCAGATTTGGGGAGTTTTATTTATTTCTAAACCAAACTAAATCCTTTTCAAGAATTCTGGGATAAACTGAAGCATAGTATCATTAGGTTACATTTAAAGACTTATAATGAAAGTATCTAATGTGACTTCAAAGTAACTAGCTTTTTGAAAATAAATTTCCATTCAGAAACATTACTCCCGACCAATTATGGCAAGTACTTTTAGTCTTCATAAAGGCTTCAGATAATCACAAAATTTTAAATGTTGAAAACATTGTTAAAGCAAAATTTTGATATTGATTGTAGACAATTTTGCCTTTTAATATCCTTTAAATAATATTCTTTAAAGTAAAAATAAGTGACGAATGAGGATGAACTAGTAGTCCTTTCTATTAGGTTGGTGCAAAAGTAATTGTGGTTTAAAAGATTAAAAATAATTGCAAAAACTGCAATTACTTTTGCACCAACCTAATAGTTTTTGCCCTTCTTTCTATTATCTGTTAGAGATTATTACACCAGTTTTCTATGAAATGCCAAGGTTTTACATTTATGTAAATCATCATATTGATAAATATTAAGTATTCAAAGTATTAAGCATACAAATGATTTCAACTTTAAGATGTTAAAAGAGAGCAATATGCAACATTCATCAGTTGCTAAAAACACAGCAAATTCCACTGCTTTAATCAGGACCTCATAAGTGGTTCCCTAAAGGGATAATGGCAGGATGACAGACCTTCAGACAAAAGGTTCAAAGTCCCAGTACGTGAATATAGCAGGGGAGGGCAGGAGGCAGGAGGAGAAGAATACAGACCTGCCAAAGCAGGGAGAAGCCCCAAACCCTGACAGGCAGCATTTCCGAATGCAGCTCAGGCTGCCCTCTGCACGGTGAGGCCATCATTTATTTCACAGTAGCCCAAGTCCCAGTCCTCTCAGGACAAGCCTGCCACAGACTCACAGAACCACAAACTGTCGAGAAAAAGCCTTTAATGATATATTTTCCTTGTGGGACACAGACATCTGCACATATGCAGTTTTTCAAGTTCTGAAATACAATTCAAATAAAAGGACTTTGACCTTCTAAGATGTGGTGCTACAATTATATTTATGAAGTTACTATTTTAAATTCTGAGCCCATTGCCCTATAAAAACTATGACACACAGAATAAAATCCAAAGGGAAACTGCCTTTAAGTTCCTGACACACTGCCACTAATCTACTCTTCTGCTCTCCTCTTTCAAGGAGCCTCCACCTAGGCCATGGGAGCAGGGCCCGCTGTTTCTCAAACACACCTGCTGACTCTGATCCCATTTTCCTGTATCTGGAATCTCCTCCTAACAATAGAGAATACCAGTGTTTAAACTCACATCTCCTGTCTTGTAAAGCATCGGTTCATATACCACCTCTCGCATCACTTCTTTGCCCCTGAGAATCAGCCCCTCATAATCTCCATTAGCCTCACTAATGATGATAATAATGGTGATGAAGAATGTCAGAGAAACCTCATCAAAATGTGTTAAAAATTCTCATATGAATATGAAAATGAAAGAAATGAAGGAAACGCTATACTCTACTAACGGAAAAAGATGCCCTGTTATATCCCATTTATGTAAACAGAGTATACTTTCTTATTAGTCCTATCTTTTGGGAGGTTGAGGGGCTAGGTTACCCATCACATCTTCAAATGCTGCTTTCCATCAACTTGCAAATTGAAAGGACTATAAAAGAGGGCAAAGCTAACATACTGGCACTGTAAGTATGGTACTATAAAAAGCAGCCCCCACCAACAGGATGATTACAGGTAAGTTCCACTGCTCTCTAATTCCCTGAAGCCCTGGCTGTCGGTTCATGGACCCCTGACACCTGTGGCCCTAATCTGTTACGTTCTAAATCTCACAGGTATCGACTCCTATGACTTAAGACTCAGAATTCCTAAAGCTAGGATGGGACAGGTAGCCAACAGTTCTCAAATCTAACTTGGGCATCAAAAGCACCTGCATAACTCAAGAAACATATCGATTCTCAGGACTCAAACCCCAGACTTCCTGGAGTAGAATAGCTGATGGTGGGACCCAGGAATGTATTTTGTAAAAACAAACAAACAAACAAAAAACAAAACTCCCTAGGTGACTGTCTGATTTAAACACAAGCAGTTTGGAAAATGAGAAGATGGGGCAGGGCCATGAGCAGGGCCATGACCAAGGGGGCTAAAGGAAGTGGTGAGAATCCCTTCCCTTTCTTGGATTTACCTTCTCTCCCCCATGTCTCCCCTGATAAAAGAAGAGGCAGCTACTGGGAGGAAAGAACAGCAACAGCAAGAATTGCAGGAATAGTAGGTATACGAGTCCCCTCCTTAAAGCCTTTCACTTTAAGGACACATCTGCCTGTGTCTACCTTAAGGTCTGTTTCTCAACAACAAATCTGAACCAAAGAGAGCAAAACAGGGTTAGGAGTTCCCCTTGCGGGGTACAGCCATGGGGTACAGCCATGGCTGGCGGAGGTGGAGACAAAATGAGCTTCAGGAGGGTGAGGGAAGCTCTCTGAGGTTTTCCATCTGCCTTAATTCATGCCACTCTTTGCCTGAAGATTGGGCAATAAAAAAATTTAGTCATAGAGAACAAGAAAAATGCAATCATTTTAAGAATTCAACTGATAAATGAGAAAACAGGGGGAGGGGAAGGGCCTGTGGTATAAGAGATACTTTTGTAAACCTCCCAGGATGGCTATTAAAGAGATTTTATGAGGTCACCTAATTCATTTCTTAGCAGACAAGACGACAACTAGTACTACTCAGGGAAAGACACTGAAAAACATACTGCAGGGGCTGAATTTCCACATAATTTAATTGTTCTGTGATAAATATTATTTAAATACCAGGAAGTTCCCAAGATTGGAAACTAAGAGCTGAGCATTAAAACCTGCTTCCTTTTATGACAAAAATCTACACTGGCCAAAAAGTGTTCAACTCCCAGCAAAGAGTCGAAGTACAGACTATTTTGTACAATTCCAGAATCTTTTCTGCACGTATGTTTTCCCTTTTGATTTTATTCAAAAGATTCTCTTTTCTTTTCCAAGTATACTTTCTAATTCTGGAGACAAAGTGTTCCTTTTGCCTGGCTCCTCCTCCTCTGGCCTCCATGTGACAAAGCACCCATGCGAGAACTAAAGGAGCTAAGGGGCTCATAGTGGTCTTGCTTGTTAGCGTGTGAAAGGCTGAAGCTGCCAGCTGCATATGGATTAGAATGGTCCTGTTTACAATGTCTCCCAGCACTGTAACAACAGGAATGGGACTAACCACATGTCACGTGGTTTAGAAACCTTAGGCCATTTTTTATTTTAGTTTTATTTTTCTAAACAACAACATAGCTTTAACAGACTAAAAGGAGGTCTGAAACCGAAACACTCTCTATTTTTAATAATATGAAAACTGTGCCCCAGTGAATAATCACTCAATTTTAAATTACTGCCTCAAATGGAGGTTTTTTAAAATAAGTCCTGCTGATGATTTCAAGACAATCTTCAAGGACTATAATGAGTAAGTTACCTCAAGAAAGACACCAAAGACATGTGTCCTCAATTAAGTCTGAAATCTTGTGTTTTTCCTAAATCAGATGTGTAAACTTGACATCATTTATAAACAGCACATTATTCCTAGTGCAATGCACAATTACTCCCTTAATTTTATCATGGGATCAGAGTTAAATACATGCATTTCCCCCTACTACCTAAGTGTACAACATCAGAACAGGGATTTTTGTTTGATTTGTTCATTTCCATATCCCCAGAGCCTATCACATAGTATATGTTCAAATCATCATTATTAATGAATAGCTGCCCAATTAAAGTTTATTCAAAAATAAGTTAATTTCATTCATTTAGATGTAAGACTCAAATGTGTGTGTGTGTGTGCGTGCATGCGTGCGTGTGTATACACATACATATATAAATTAGACATTATGCCCAACAATGCAAATTCTAAATCTGCTCATGGGGACAAAGTAACAGTTATTGTGAGAATAACAACTTGGAATTTCCTAAGTTTGGTGCAACGTGAAAAATGAATCCCACTACTAGAGTTTCAATTTCCACATGCCTCTTTCCACCAGAGCATGTGATCTAGAAATCATACAGTATCTTGTTCTCTGTGGAAAGTTAATCATTAAAAACACATTCATTTGGAGAGCTTCTGCACATACTAGTGTTTCCTATATTAAAAATCACTGGAAATTTCATCCTGGAATTCATGCTGCAAAAGTTTAACTTCAGTTTATACTTCAGGTAATTAAGACTTTATGTAGATTGGGAGCCAAATTTAACTAAAGCAAAATTCCAATGATAGTGAGTGATATAATGACAAAAATCCACTGTAGTTTTAAAAGTTCTTTGTAACTGATAAATTACATTAAAATTTCAAACATTTATAGATACGTCTTCAAAGTCATGCTCACCAGTGAATCCTCCATTGCCCCAAAAGTACTTATAATTGTTATAGTCACCTTTTCTAATCCTCACAAATAAGGTCCTTTAATTGTACAGAGCGCTCTACTGCTGCTCAGTACTTTACTAAGGAGTGTCTCCAGCACAGAAGGATCTCACTAACCGCTACCGTAATTCAGATGGACAGGTTCCACAAAAGACATGTTAAAAATGACAAACGACAGGAGAGATAGGTCCTTGAATTTTGTCCCAACTTTAAAAGATTTCTGGGATGTTTCTTCCAATCTCTCCTTTTACCAATAGAGCTGGAGGTGAGAAAAAATAGAGTATCAGTGTGAGGACTTCCTTAAGCACACAGATACGCACTTAGCTGGAGGGAGGAGGGAAGGAAAAATGACAAAAGAATTGGCAGCAGGGAAAGATGGGATTGGTCTCACTGATTCAGAAAATACTTGGCTTAATGGGACTTTTGGGCAGTGATATTATTTTGGAAACTTCTATACTAAAATTTCTTTTGTTAAACTAAGAAAAGGTTATATAAATTGATGCAACTATGGAAATTCTATTATAAAGTATAAGTTACAAAATAAAAAATATGCAGATTTGGCCTACTCTGAGTAACTATCTCCATGTCAAACTCTGACACCTCTCTTCAGACAGATCAATAGAAATTATGTAGTATTTCTGATGTAGCAACATCCCACTACATACTCATACTAATGTTTTTACCAACTATTTGCCAGGTAAATTTCTCTCATATGTTTAAGCTATCTCATCATTATCTATACATCCTTTATTTTAAAAGTACTGTTTCAACACATAGCATCATTCAAAGTATCAATAAGATTTTAGTATATTGTCCTTGTGAATTGCATTTTAAATTTTATCCCCCCACAGAATATATTTAAACTGTCTAAAGTTAGTCTTTTCAAATGCTTTGTTGTATACTTATAGTAGTACCTCTAGAAAAAGACTGGAAACTTGCTTAAAGTAAGAGATTTCCTCCCTCTGTTGTTCCACCAGCCCCCGTGGTTTAGCATTCAAGTACTGGGCACTCAACAGGTCAGGAAACCATGAGGAGACTGTGAATGCAAAGAAAAGAAAATGTGGGGGCCACATGCCAATACTATTGGAGATCACTAAAGCAAAAGCTGTAATAACTAGAACACAATCATTGTGAAAAAAGCTAGCACTGGTAGCCCAAATGTATACAAAAATAAAAACTTACATATATAGAATTTGAGACAGAAAATGATAATTTATTAAGAAAGTTAACTGAATTCAAGGCTTCAAACCAAGACAAATTACATCCAACCATGATTAAAACCATACTGTCAACAGGAGCCTGGAACCACTCTTGGGGTTCCCCACAAGGCAAAGAGACCCCTGTCAGAAAGCCCCTAGCAGTCTGACGCAAGAACTTGACTGCCCTGGTCAACACTTTCTTCGACCACTAGGGATGGACTCAGAGGCCGGCTCAGAGAGACTGAGGACACAACAGACGACAACTTGTAGGTCTCCCTAATACACAGGCAGATGGAAGGTTCAAAGGGATTCATCAGTCCAAAACAAGTAACAGATATAAAATAACGCACAAAAAGAGATTATAAAGTACTGCCCTGGAGCTAAAAATACAAGCTGCTCATCTATAACCTAAGGCCTTATTTATGAGCAATTCATGTGAAAGACAACACCAAGGATGACAGTTACGTGCTCAACACAGCACATGGCTGCCCATAAAAGAAACCCACAAGAAACATCAACGTGGACTACACAAATGAAATTAGTTTTAAACCTTCATATCACACCTGTGCTGGTCATATCCTATCTAGAGTACTGTATGCCTTTCTGAGGACCGCACTTTTAAAAGTGGCAATGAAAAACTGAGGATTTCAGGAAAGCTAGCATGATTATAAAAGGTCTGAAACCTACATCAAAAAGGAATGGTAGGCAGAGCTTTGGCAGCATAACGGGGAGGCACGGGGGGAATATGACATTAACTCTTATTCAGTACCTAAAAATGTGCCACGTGAAAGATGGAAAAGATAGAATTAGGACTATTGGAGGGCCAGAAATCTACACAACATGAAAAGCTACCTAATATTAAGTTGTTCAAAAGCACCTTGAAAACCAATGGAAGCCAAGCCAAGGCTGCTTCAAGGGCACTTGAAGGATGTCTACCTATGCTCTTAAGAAGGGCTGCACAAAGCTACTTTCAACCCATGACCCCGGAAATCATCTACAGACCCTGACTATACAAGTGAAAAGCCTGAAGCCAGACCAAGGAGCTGCCTTGCTCAGTTATCACAATTAAAGCAAAGCCAGGACCAGAGGCCAGCTTTCTGGACTCCCAAATCTATATTCTTCATTCTGTTCCATCTTCTTATTCCAAGTATCAGGCTACTTTGACCCTCACCACAGAGGAAGTATTCTCTTCCCAAGAGTTCATTCAGACTTGGGAAGAACCAATCACCTTGTTTGGGAAAAGTGATTTTGTTTTTCACTGTAATGTTCAGTTACCCAAAGAGCCCAAGAAACACCAATCCTTAATGTACACAGATACAGTACGTGTTTTCCCACTAAGAATTCAGCTCTGCGGGCTTTACAACCGCAGGATCCAGGTCCTTCAGGCCTATGAAGAAGAATGCCTCACCGCTCGAACCTTTCACTCAATTCAGTAAGTGTTGACAGATTCTGGAAAACGCAAAAGAGAATCTTATTTTTTACTTCAGTCAGAAAGAGTAGATTTCAACATATAAGAGAAATTGGAATGCCAGCGTCAGTAATTTTCTCAATCCAGTCACATAAGGATTTAAGCCATAATCAGACAAACTCAACATTTTCCATCAAAATACATTTTCAAATAATAGACATTGTCTTTTTAGAAAGTCATACAACTCATTCTCCTACAGCCTCCTGAACTGCCACTGAGCAGTTTTGTCACTAACAAACACCCTAATGACACCAGCCCACAAATTCAGTTTGCTCCCTAACTCAGACAAAAATTATTCTCAGAACTGAAATCACACAATGCTTGGTTTCATCATTAAAAAATCACCATCTTAATGACCCTTTGCTGGGGCTGCCCAGGTGCCAGAGGCTGTGCTAAGTCCTTCATAGCATTTCGATACAGTAAATATTATAAATGAAGCAAACAAGGCTTTAAGAGATTAAGTTACTAGCCCAAAGTCAAGTGCTATAACAAGGCTTTAAACTCAGAATTCCAGGTCCACACGACTTTAACCTGTATACAATGCTGCCAGCCGGCTTGCTCAAGAAGAGTGATGCTTTGAGCTGCAAGGCAAGGGAGTGGGGCCCAAGTTTATTCAAGAGTTTCACAGCTACCAGATGGCATGAAGTGTCATTCTTAGAAATACTGTTGAGATGCTGCTGTAACACCAGAGGCTTAAATGGCAGCAGGACAGATTAAGTGTAGACATAAAAACGAACTTCCTTTGTTATACACTGAAAAGCCTCTAATAGTTACATTAACAATGGTTAAATTTTTATTGTTTTCTGTGCTAGGCAATGGGATCAAACTCTTCTCTTTTCCCTCTCAATGTGATTTAAATGGATTTGAGCCATAAAGCCCATTCTTTACACTTAGAATTATCCAATAAACAGGCAGAAAGGACCCGTCCCCTTCAGAAGTCACCTCACAAGAGCTTGGCTGTCACTGATGGGCTGCGTGTGCCATAGTCCCTGAAGGGCCCCCGCTGCAGGGCTGAGGACTCAAGGCCCATGCAAACCAACAAAACAAACTGCCATTTTTCTTATGAAATGTCAATTTAGTAGTCACAGCAGCCACCCCCGCCCCGCTCCCCAGCACTTCACTAATTTCCTAATGCAACACTCAAGGTGAATTTGATTAAGATCAAATTTGTTAGTGATAAATCCAATGTATTTAAATTTTTTTACATTAAGAAAACTCATTTTGATCATTGCTCTATACAAACACATTTTTGGAGGATACTTTAAGATGCATTGCATACAATTGAGACAATGTGTTATTTGGGATGGAAGAATACATTCAGAACTAACTGAATTTTTTTTTATAGACTATGTCTAAATCAATGTCCAAAACTAAATAACCTGCTTACTTTGTACCACAAATAAATTCAGGCAGATTTTGACAATAAAGCAACAAGTCAAAATCCCAGGTCTCCTCAAATTACTTACTATTGGGACAATCATAAGTAAGTCATTAACCTCTCTGAGCAGTTCTCTAACTTATAAAAAACAATTTTTTAAACTATAAAAGATAAACAAATTTACAGGTATTATGCTTATAATCCTCCTAAGAGATTAACTATCTCCATTTCAAAAATTTAATAAGGAATATTTGGAAGACAATTAGAAAGACAACTCATTTAAACCCACCCCCTTTAGAAAAAAATTTTTTTCTAAATATTTTATTCAGAAGTAAAAATTTTAAGCAAAAACTTAAATTATAAAATGTCTAATTAATTTATTTGTAAATGTAGGTTTTTTCCCCTTGTCTTTAAACTATTTACTTTTTAAACCAGACTAATTTGATTGAAGTTAAAATACGCTCTGCCAGGGGAAAAAAAAAAATCTGACACCTAGCACTGCCACACTGCCATCAAAAAGCATTTTGCAAGCTAAGTAAAATGTTTTCTTCACCTTTGAATGAGAACATTCAATTCTCACAATAGACCTGTAAGGTCAGGAGGGTTAAGCGTTATTGTGGTAATTTCGCCAAAGAAGACGAAAGTGACAGAGATGAATAAGACATCCGGGGTGGAAGCTCAAGGAAGTCCAACCTTCTAGTCCATCCTGCCCAAGGTCATGTCTGCCTCCAAGTACCAGACTGGACTTTCTCATCTCAGTGTATGTGGTAAACTTGTAAAGAAGCACAAACATTCCAGACGTTTTGTTTCCAAGCAACACACTGATTTAGAATGCCTTAAACCAACACCTACCCCTCAAAAAAGAGTGAAGCCTAATGAGGTATTCAAGTAAACAACCCACTAACCCCCCCACCAAGTAAAGCCATTTTCTTTACTCCATGTGAATAATTTATGGAAAAATAAATTCTCAGAACACTTTAATATCAGATTATTAATATACGTAGTCCATGACCTACCGTGTTTCCCCGAAAATAAGACCTAGCCGGACAATCAGCTCTAATGCGTCTTTTGGAGCAAAAATTAATATAAGACCCAGTATTATATTATGTTAATTATATTCAGTATTATATTATATTATATTCAGTCTATTATTAATTAAGACCCGGTCTTATATAATAGTAAAATAAGACTGGGTCTTACATTGCTTTTTGCTCCAAAAGACACACTAGAGCTGATGGTCGAGCTAGGCCTTATTTTCGGGTAAATACGGTATTGCATCTTATAAAACTTTGCTTAACAGGTCAAGTGAATAAAATGTCTTAATTTATAAATTAGAAATTCTGAATCTTAATCTCTACAAACACATTTTTAAAAATCCAGAACTTTTTAACCAAGTGTTTTTCAATTTTTGAAATCCATTTTGTTTTAAAGTCAGGTTTAAAAAATCAATTAAGTATTTACTGAGTTATCACATGTCTAGCCCTGTGCTCGTTTAATCAATTAAACCATTGATTTTTATCTTAACTCTGATATTGCTTAACTCAGTATTCAAAGATGACATCCTGACAGATCCCTATCTGTGTGCAGGTATGAATGGGGGAGGGTGGGAATCAATGCACAGCACAAGGTCTTTTTTGCCCTGGGCAATGACTGCTCTGTGGTGGGCTGTCAGGCAAGATTGTGCAAAGGACACACCCTGTGCCACCCCCCACATCTCTATCCCTTCACCACGTTGAACTGCCGGCAGTTTTCTCAGCACGTTTCTAAAATAGTGTCCCCCTTTATTAAATAAGTCTTTCTACTCACCTTACAGTCCATGGGAGCCTTGCTGAAGAGATGAGTCACATCATAAGTGTACGCCCTCTGGTACTAATGTTTAGCACATCCCCTGACTCATATATGGGATTTATCACTCCATGAAATGAACACAAGCTTTCATTTGCTCCTCATTGACTGCGCCCATGAAGCAAGGCACAAGGCTAAGGAAAGCCTCCTGAGGGCTCCCAACCATCACCAGAAGGTCACGTCCCGCTCCACACCATGGCACCCAAGACCCACTAAGGCGCGCGGCCAGTCTATACCATCTCCTCTGCTCCCACCACCCGCCTCCTCCAACACTGAGTTCCAGCCATGGAAGCCGTAAGGAATCTGAATCACAAAAGGGAAGTAACTGTTTCCTACCTCACCCTTAAGCATGAGCTTTATCTGCTGCCTACAACTTGTTTCCACACCCTCCCCTCTGACCAACCCCTTTTCCCCCTCCTAAAGGTATCTGCCTAGCCCACTCGCATTTCCCACCACTGGTTCCAGCTTCCCCCTCTCTTCTGGTAGCCCTCACAGGTCCCCAGTACATAACTCCTCGTACACACCTCTCCAAGGGGACTCAGTGCACTGTCCATCAGCTTACATGCCTTCAGGCCCTGCTACCTGCCACCAGGTGAGCTCCAGATGAAGAAAGGGTCTGCCACACGCTGCATACCCAGTACTCAGCCAGCAATGGCACAAATCAGTCAGTAACAGAGGGAGGACCAGTACTGCTCAGCAGGCCAGGGCTCAGCTACCCCAGGGAACTTTCCCACGCAGGGGCTGCCAGGACACAAGTAGTCAAGTCCGGGATGACTCCCTCCATGACCAGCCCTGGAGAAGCCATAGAGTGCGCCGGCAGCCCAGGGAGCATGTGCAGACCAGGACACGTGTCCCCAAGGAGGAGCACTACAGGTGGGCTAACGCCAGGCAGAGAAGAGGTGAGGAGGCGGACACTTCAGCAAGTCCGCCAACCTGAAGGAAGTGATTTGTTTTAAATCATAAATGCTTGACTTTTATCTCAATTTATATGGCCTGTCTCCTACTTTCAGCAGTAAATTGATGCTTTGTAGTAGAAATAATCCAGCAGAATGTGGACATAAAATAATAGCCCCAAAATAAAAAAAGTCCTTACTTATGCTAAATTCAACCAGTCAACAACTTCTCTAGCCTATTCCTATAATTAGAACACTCCACAGATTTTGACTCAGGAGTTGCTTGCTTTTATTTTATACATCATATAATACGACTGGTTACCTTGTTTCCAAGCTCCCTACAGATTAAGAAAAGAGTTCTTAATCTCTTAGTCCAGCAATCTGGAACATTTTGGTCCTGTATGTCTAAATAAGAGTGCATGTACCATGTTTCCCCAAAAATAAGACCTAGCCAGACCATCAGCTCTAATGTGTCTTTTGGAGCAAAAATTAACGTAAGACCGGGTCTCATAGTAAAAATAAGACACGATATTACATTATATTATACCTGGTCTTATAGGAAAATAAGACATGGTGTTACATTAATTTTTGCTCCAAAAGACACACGACAGCTGATTGTTCGGCTCGGTCTTATTTTCGCGGAAACACGGTATGTCTATGCTCACATATGTGTACATGGGCATAAATGCATGCATATTACCACACTGTTGACACTGATCATTCCCGAATTACCAAACTGCTAAAACCATGATTTTTCCCTCTTCACAGTTTTCTATGTCGTCTGAATTCTCTAGAGAAACACTGATGTTTTCATGAGAAAAAAAATTCTTTTTGAAAAATACACTCCAGCATAAGTAGTGATTATCTCCAAGCCCATTTCAGAGGGTAAGAGGGAGAAAAGGGAACGTAGGTACATGTGTGCAGCTAGCCTGCATGCAACCGTGCGTTGCTTTCCATCTATCTGCTGTAATAGAGCCTTTCTTTGATTTTCTGTAAATTCGTCAGTACAACTAGAAAACACAATCTGAAAGCTAGAATATTTATACATAAGGATATCTTACATATAGTTCCAATCACCCTATCAATTTCAAATAGTTTCTTAATCTGGAAGAAGTACTTCATTAACTTTTCAATTTTAAAACACAGTGGCATGTCAATCAATGAGAAAAATACAATCTGGAAGGAACACATGTGCAAAATGGAGGCAGCCCTATAAAAGCCCACCGGACGGCAAAAAGAGCCTTGGCCCAAGAAGTTTTGAAAATACTATTTTTGAAATTGCTATCCAATTGACAAGGCTCATTCACAAAAATGTTACCATGTGGGGGCTCTCCAAAACAAGAGGCAAAGACAAAGTGAAAAGAAGCACAAGGGAATAGGAACTCGCATTTTCACTTAAAAAAAAAATTGAAAGACACACAAAAATAGTCGTCATAAGCTCAGGTTTAATAAGGAAGTTGGAATAAGGTACCTGAACTTGAGTTAAAAAAAAAAATTTGTGATTTGGGCACAATTCACCTTATTTCTGAATTCTAGTAATTTTCCTTCTTATAAAAGGGTATAAAAATATAAGAAATGTATGTTAATTATAGTAACTTCCTTAATCAAAATGAATAGCTCTAGAGGGGGAAAAAAGAACTTTTAAAAATAAATATGGTAAACAATTCTGAAGTGCCATAGTATCTTCATTATAGCAGACTTGAATTCTTTTGAGAAGGCAGGACATACTATAGGTAGATAGGCAGACTGGCAGGCATGGAGAGTCAAGGAAAGGAGAAAGGAGACAGGAAATGAAGATGAAGAAAGGGAGCTCTGTAGCAAATAAGAAGGGAGGGAGGAAGGGAGGATTTAAATCAGCTTCATGATGCAGATGCCCACAGGAAATGTCATTATTGGCGTGTCCTTAATAGAGAAATTTCCCAGATTGGCCAAAGGATTGCTTTGTTGCTTTCCAGATCAAAAACCACAAGCACCTTTTGTACATCAAGGTTAGTGCATACGTGGCACGTGGCTAAGGAATTACTGTCGGCCCAGCATGTCCTCATCAAGATACATCTGTGGCCTGCTATAACCTGTAATGACAGCACTGACAGTTACACAGAAAACCAACACAGACACAGAGCAGACAGACACAGAATGGATTTAAATCCGTCAAAATCGTATTCTGAGACTCTTAAACTGAGTTGTTTCCAGCTCCACAAGATAGTTTCCAAATGCATTCAGTTGTTGAATCACGGCATACTTTTTCACTCCCCTACCTTGTCTGTTAAGTTGCAGAGTTCTTAAGAGCAGCAAGAAAAGTCTACCTCCACTTCCGTTTACACATGGGGTACCAGGCCAAGTTCCAGGTGAGAAGGCCTTCCTCCACTATGTGGGAGGAACTCTCCAGAGCAGGAGCCACAGAGAGGGCCTCAGGGGCAGGAGAACAGACCAGCATTTCACTGACAGATGGTGACTTGCATAGTTTTTTGTCTCTTCCCTCATTTCTCCTCCCCACGTGAGTCTGGGGATAAGTGTCCCAGAACGCCAAAATGCATTTACGGATCTTTAAGTGAGAAAGAATAAAGAAACACTGATCTAGAATGATTCAAAACACAAGTTAAAGGCGATGCTTTTGCTGACTACAAAACCAAATTAAGAATTCCACAGTTATTTCTACTTCTATGTAAACAGTATAGATTTCCATTTTAAGAGTTCCTAGTAGCAGAATACCCAAAGTCACAATTCTAACCCAAGAAAATTGAAAGCTTCTCAGTCACTACATAATGAAGTGGGTAAGAGAACAGATTTTTTGAGCCACTGTATGGGCTCAAATTCCAGCTCTGCCATTTACCAACTGTGTGACCATGGGCAAGCCACTTACTGTCTGTGCCGCAGTTCTCTATGTATCTCTTAATTTAAATGAACACACATGAAGCCCTTGGAACAGTCTGCAGCACTTCCTGTAACGGTCATGACCATCACTATTGTTAGCACTACGTGAGCACTACGAACCTCTCCGAGAACGAGTGTCACCTCTACAGCATTCCAAATATTTCCCAATTTGAAAAGACAACATAAATGCAAAATGTTTCTTACATTTTAAAAAAACATTTTGGTATGTGGGGAGCTGTTCAGCTAGTAATAGTGGATTTTCAAGGAGTTATACTCATCAAGCTAAGTTCTGAAATGTGAATTGTTCCCTCGTCCATCTTTCAAGAAGAAAAGGAAAAGGAAGAAGAGATGGTTTGGGAGGTGTTTTTGTTTTGTTTTTCAGAGTAGCTATGACAGGCCATTAACTCAAACTAATCTTTAAATACATCTGTAGAGTGTTCAACCTGTGAAGTGCTTCTGCTTTACCCTTCTAGAGAATAGACTGTTACAAGCACCCAATTGTTTAAAACAGCACTTTTCCCATCATGTTAACTTCTACACTTGAATCGCAAGTATTCTTTACCCCTTTTCACTGTTTTCCTACATTTAGAATAGTCCATTATTTTTAATCGTGCAAAAATGTTAATTAAAATATTTGTAAGTTTCTCCAGCATGAGGCATTGAAGAGAACATGGAATGGACACAATCCTGGATTTTAAGCAACTTATGTAAACATACTGTTTTTTGGAGATGGCACATTTACTGTATCTTATTACTGATATTACCCATTTGTTGATTTGGGACAAGTGTATTTCTCCCCAAAGCAGATGGCCAATCTACTGTAAAAAGCTGTTTTCAGATACAAGCAACTACCAGCAGAGAAGTAAATTCTCAATAGTCAGAACAAGCCCCTTTGAACTCTATGTAGTGCTCATTATCGATGTCATAAATAAAACAATAAAAGCAAATGATCCCTTGAAAAGAGTCTTAGCAACTAAAGATAAAGGGATCTGCCATAATTGAGTTGGATACAGGGCATTTGGCAAGGGCAAATGGGTGAAGAGCCTCAAAAGTAAATCATAATTTTGTTGGGATGCAAAAATATAAGACAATGAGTTAGTAATGTTCTTTGAGAAAGTAAGACATTCAAAGATATGAAAAACATTTTTAAAATTCACATAAGGGATTTTAAAACAGGAAAATCTATTAACCCACAAGCTGTTGGATTATTTTGCTTAAGTACACGTTTTAGAAACTTCAGAACTGCTAAATATATTCCTGATTAGCAACACTCAAGTTTCCAGCTGCCTTTACATTTGTTCACTTTGTCAAAGCCCTAATTCTATACCAAAACCCTTTGTCGTATGCAAACGCCAGCTCAGCTCACCTTACTGGAAAGGCTCTTCTGGTTTTGTCAGCTGTGCCCATGATAAGCAGCTGGGAAGTATGGAAAAACCATTAACTATTGACTGAAAGAGAGTATGGACGTGGAGTTTCACCATTTGTTGCAAAAGAAGTTATAAAAAATGTAAATCAAAAAATGAAATTAAAAAGACTATTCATTGCTCCACACCTGCTGAGAAAAAGCTTTACAATTACCCATCCACATAAAAAAGCTCAACCGTAGAAAGTATTAATTCTTGTTTAAACGGGGGGGGGGGGGGGGGGGAACCTGCCAAGGCACAAAGGAAAGGCAAAATCACTCAGAAGCAGGAAGAAAAATACCCACTGATGCACGGGGGACAAACCAAAGGTCTCTCCAAGGTCTGTGTTTCCCTGGTGGAGTATTTTAAACAAATGGCAAGCTTGGGGCAGACAGACATCAATCTGGAATGTAGGCAGGAGAGGTTCGCACAACTTCAAAGCATAAAAATGTGTTCTCAATTAGTATGTAATGTATAAAAGCCAAATGCAGACTAGGCCACAAATACTTCCCATCTTTAGCTTGCGATTTTCCCATCTTTAACAATGTTCAATTGCTGGGCGACAACGCCATTGTTCCCACTAGCTCCTGTGCCTACCATGCCCACCACTCCAAGTGGGCTCTCTCTCCAGCGTGTGTGCAAAGCCCTGTATCTGGAACTGGCAATAAATTATATCTGACCAGGTCCCAGCAGCCTGGGGTATTTGCTACTGTTGAAAAGACAGAGATTCGCTGCTGCGTAAGACCCCAGTAAGTGGACACGATAACCATGCCTAGCACCCCTCTGGTCCTAGGGCGCAAGGGCTGAGAGCAGGCTCTCAGAAGAAGCGAGATCAGGAGAACTGTCGATGGTGGAGCCAGGTCAAGTACTCTGCCTGGTTATGTGAGGCATGTGCTATACAGACTATGTGCATTCTGCCATGAACAATGATGGAGGAAAAAAGCATTCACACGGATAAAGCACCTATGCACTGGCCTAGGTACTAGACATACATCATCTCAACTAACTCAACTGAGGCCCAGAAAAGTTAAATAATTTGCTTAGATCACAAAGGTACTAAGTGCTAGAACCAGAATCCAAACCCCAGTCTAACTACAAAGCAAGTATTCTTTCTATTAAATCATGATGCCTTTTCTTATTTTTCTTATCATGCCGCCCTGAAATATTAGGTTGGTGCAAAATAATTGAGGTGTAAAAGGTTAAAAATAACTGTAAAAACCGCAATTACTTTTGCACCAACCTAATAGTTAAGCTTCCACTGCGAGCATCTTATAAAGGTGTTTAAAACTCCAAAGAGAACCAAGCCCTTCCCTGACAACCCGGCAGCACACACTGGCTTGGGAGAACTCCTTTAAATACTAAAATGTTTCTGTTTTTACCATTTTTGATGATAATCTTTCTCTGCCTTTTAAATAGAGTATACCAAACACCAGTAAGCAGTGGTGGGTTGCATCCCGTCCATGGTGTTCTTCCATTTGGGACAGGAGACTGTACTCATCCCAGAAACGGAAGGGGCTGTACAAACCACCTGTTCAAACCGTATGACTGCAGGATCTTCCTCATAAGATTTTCCAAAATAGAGGGCTAGAGTGTTAAAAATATGAAAAGAATGCCATTTACATGCGGCTCAATGGATCTAAAATGTATTTAAGCAGCTTGAGGGACACAAAGTTTCCAACATCCTGTCTAAATGCAGTCACTCCAACACTTGAGTTCTACCCAGCAAACAGAAATAATGCCCGCGTAGCCCAACTGGTCACCTGTCAATCTTAACATTTTCTAAACCCTGTAAGCTCATGAATTCAGGTTCAACTATAAAATATTAAAGCATCTATTCATAAAGGTTTTGTGAGGGTGGTGATATTCTTTATCCTTTGTGATTCTTCTTTCTCTCTGCTCAGACTCACAGAGTTATGGAAACTTTTCACACTACCCTTGTTCTAAAAACTTTTCATCAGTTTGGAAGATACCAATAAAAAACAGATTCTCTGCTTTAGCAAGGAAAGTAACACTTTAACACTGTAAACCTGATCCTTATCTGGCAAATTTTTAAAGTGTCATTAAAGTAGTAGTTTTCCTCAGAAATATTACTGATTTCAGCATCATTTTTCTAACTAAGATGATATATTACTTAAGCCAATCCCAAAATGTACTAGTATGAATAAGAAAATGTTTTTATACATCATTGGGTACCAGATTAAAATAAGAAATACTAAAATAATACTGTGATGCTAAAGTTATCAGCCTTCCCAGGCCTTCATTCACTCAAAACAAGATCAAGATTTCAATCGTGACTCAGCCAGTTCCTGGAGCGAAAAGCCAGCCAGCCGGACAGCCATACCATCCTCTACTCCCATTATCTGCCTTTCTTTATTCTCCCACCTCCCTAAATTGAAGGTGTGTGTAGTCGCAACCTTCCCCATCTCTCTGCTGACTGTCCAGTTATTTTAGCACTATGTCTGAACTTGAAAAGAAAAGGAATCCTAAATAGAAACAAAATACAGAGTGTCTGAAATTTTTTTAAAATATAGGATAAACTTATTTTTAAACAGTAATACATTTTCAAATAATACACTCGATCATTAAGCACACCCTTTTCCCTCTGTGTCCAGACTTTTTGGACACAATGTATTTACTGTACTTCCTTCCTTCCGATTAAAAACTGGATTCACTGCTCTGAATTTAGAGAAACTTCACCTGGAAAAGTGTTTGGAGGTTAAAGAAAATTATACTGAACATATTATTTGAAAGTAAAACTAATAATGCTGTTTAAAAATCAGCCTACCACCTTACATTTCCTGACGTTTTGGATATCCTGTATTTGAATACACTGCAGATTAGCTTCCTGAAACTTCCTACCCACCTCCCCAACCACCCCAAACACCAAATTTCTTTCTACAAAGAAGGCATCATGACTTTACTGCTTATAGTGTAGCACATTAGGAAAACTGAAAAAAAAAATGCTAAAGAACAAGAATTGGCTCCATTAGAGACTAGTTAATCTTGACATTGATTGTTGTCAACTTTCGGCGAACACCTAATAATAAACAGAAATGCATCCCCTGAGATGTGATGGGAGTGCAAAAAGCAAAGGCAGTAGGGTACTCACAAAATTCCTTTGTGAAAATATCAGAGAAAAATTGAAGTGGAAAGGATTATCCCTTTCTGCTCCAAAATAGGAAAGATGTGCATTGTGGCTATTTTATCACCAAATGACTAACAGCTCGCTTTGCATAGGGAGAGGGAGAAGGTGCATAAGCGAGCACAGAGGACCAACCACCACCAGCCACACTTGTCTATCAGATGAACATGATGCTACTTAGTCTTGGCTGCATTCATCTGGAACAGACCAGCTTTTGGCCTGCATTCCAGTTCTCGTTTCCCTAGCATATCTGTATCACTCTACTTTCTATCCCTCAACAAAGAACAAAAAGTTTAGCAGGTGGACCTTTACTAGTATAACACATGTTAGCTACAGCCAACTTCATCTGTTATATCAAGAACGATACCTACATTCCACCTCTACATGAAAAGCCCTAGTAAATTTTATGTTTGTTTTGAATGGATTGTATTACCTTTATCCACACAGCAAACTACATAAAGTACCATGGAGGGGTCTGCTCACTCCACACTGCAGAAATGTTTCAATTACTAAGGAGAAGAAAAGCCCTTCTTGTAGCATTCAAAAGTTGACTATATGGAGTTCCAGCTAACAGAGAAAAATGTATCACTCTGATGATCAAAAAGCTGTACGCTAGTTTTCCGCCAAGAGGCCAAATGTCATAGAATAGAACAAAACAAACGACAGACAACTGCTCACCATTAACGCATGTATGTGTGCCGTCCTTCATACTTTAAGATGAAACCATGACTTGCATCACAACATTAGCTACTCTGAGCTCTTTGTGCAGGACACGTGTACCTTATTTTAAGTAAATTCAATACTGTCATATGCAAAAAAAAAATTTGGAGATAATTTTCACTGTAAAAAAATTTGCAATGGTATTCTTTAAAAAGAAGTCCTAGAATGATTCATTCTATTATACAAGTATATCACATGCTATAAGGAACAAATGTTTATGAACACATGAAGGAGTTCTAAACTAAGCGGTGGTAATTGCTGGCACAAAAACCAGACAGTAAAAGTCACTGTTGAAGACGACTTACTGGTCAGTGCACAGGAGTATAATCCTGTTGGGTCTCCCGTCAATATTTCCCATAAACAAATATTTCTTGAATATCTTACTGTGTGTGCCATACAATCCTACCCAGCTCAGCATTTCCTGCACTTCCACCTCCTGACCTGACATCCAGAAAGGACTCTAGACTACGCAGAGGATACTGCCGTAATACACTCAATACTCGCAGTTTTGTCAAGATTTGAAGTCCAAAGAACTGTGAATAAACATTATAATAGTAACATCTTCAAAAACTAGACTTAAATGTGGTGAGCAAATCATCCTACAGATGCTAATTTCCAGGGACATTTTTCTGGAGCTCTACTACAAGAGAGTATTTAACTACTGCTGACTGTCCAACTCCTGAGAATAATTTAAAGCTATACAAAGTGAGGACAGTGATAAACAGAGCAAAATAGTCCCAAAGCTATTCGGTCGTAACGAACAGGCAAAGCCATTTTCTCATTTTAAAAATCAAGCTAACATTTTGTTTACTGTCTATCAGAAGTAACTTAGCATTTGCATTGTTAACAGTCCTTTGAATTTCAAAGTGTGGTCACACTTTTAGTTCCTTTTGAATAGCAATAACTGGATCTCCTACCTACACTAGGATGTGGACATGCTAATGTGAAGCTACAAGTAAGAATACGTTCATGTTCAGCATGTCACCAGAGTAGAAAAAATTTTGGAGGGGGGTGTTTATTGTCGTGGGAAGGCACTGCATACAGAAGGTGCATCTTGCTTTGAGTTTTCCCTTGACAGTCTATTAAAGCTGGGTCCAAATACAATATATACCTCATGAAAGACATCCCTCACAAGACAAAAACCAATGGAAAGAAAAAATCCCTAAAAGAGCTCTTTTTCCGATACGCACTAGAAAAAAAGGACTTCAGTTTTTTGTGATATCAAATTCTTTGTCTTCATACAGTTATCAACTCAAAACTAGTAGAAGGACCCTCTGGACAAATGAAACTATAAAAGGCAATGGATTACTTGACCACAAGTAAATTCCTACAATTTTAAGATGACAGTCTACTTCTGTGCAATAGTTTAGACAATAAAGATTTAAAAGAAAAGAGAAGCAATAAAACACACTCCACAAATCCAAAAGATTGTTCCCAGGGTAGAAAAAGAATTCCCTTCACCCAGTCTAGCCCAAGAAATTGCAGTAAGAAATAAAAACATTTCTGAATTGATAAACTGAATATAAAGACTTAATGTTAACTTCCGAACTGTTCTTTATTTACCTTTTTAATTATTTATTGTTTATGATGGCTTACAACATTTTTAAAACCTTGAGAGGGTATGCCTGCCCCCAACCTCTGAAGGCAACGTATGCTTATCATTTCATTGTGAATCCTTCCAAAGATGTTACGGGCACATTACAAGCAGCATGTAAATACATGCTTGTGTACTTCTTCTCCTTTCTACCCAAATGGCAGCACGACACACACTATTCTACATCTTATTTCCATTTAACAAACACAACATCATTCCATCACTACAGTGTCCTCATCCTTCCAACTTCGCAGCATTCCATTACATGGATAGACCATCATTTACTTAACCAGTCCTCTACAATGAGCATTTGTTTCCAGTGTTTCACTACTAAAAACAATGCTTCAATAAAGTACTTCATTTCAATTTAGCATAAGATAAATTCCTGGATGTGAAACTGTTGGGTCTGTGCATTTATAATTCTAATAGATGCTGTCAAATTACGCTCCATAAACACTGTCCTAATGTATATTCCCACCAGGGATGTGTGAGCGCCTATCTCCACAACTAACAACTAACAACGTTAAATTTTTATCAACGTGATAGGTTTTGTTTTAAACGGCATCTGGTATAGTTTTAATTTGTATTTCTCTTATAAAGTGAGCACCTTTAGATTTAGAGCTAATTACATCTTATTTCTGTGAAATCTCCATACATATCCTTTGCGTATTTTCATACTGAATTGTGTTGGTCTTTTTCTTACTGATTTGTAGAAATGTTTTACACATTAAGGAAATTTGCCAATTAATCTTTCATGAGTTGTAAATGTTTTTTCAACTTGTCTTTTGACTTTGCTTGTGTTAGTTTCTGATATGCAGGAACTTTCAATTTTTATAAAGCCTAATTTATGAATCTTTTTCTTTAATTGCTTCAGAGTTTTATGTCAAAGTTGGAAAAACAATCCTGTATTATAAAAAATTTCTCCCCAGGCTGGCCCGGTGGCTCAGGCGGTTAGAGCTCTGTGCTCCTAACTCTGAAGGCTGCCGGTTTGATTCCCACATGGGCCAGTGGGCTCTCAACCACAAGGATGCCAGTTTGACTCGCGCAAGGGATGGTGGGCTGCGCCCCCTGCAACTAGCAACAGCAACTGGACCTAGAGCTGAGCTGCGCCCTCCACAACTAAGACTGAATGGACAACAACTTGACTTGGAAAAAAGTCCTGGAAGTACACACTGTTCCCCAATAAAGTCCTGTTCCCCTGCCCCAATAAAATCTAAACAACAACAAAAAAAATTCTCCCCAATTTGGTTCTATTTCCTTTGTGACTTTGCTTTTTCAACTTCAAGTTGATTCACTTAAAATTCATTTGGATGGAAGTATGAATGATAGACCCAACTTAGTTTTTCAGATGGCTCCCCGGTTATCCCAACCCTG
This sequence comes from Rhinolophus ferrumequinum, assembly GCF_004115265.2. Classification (NCBI taxonomy): domain Eukaryota; kingdom Metazoa; phylum Chordata; class Mammalia; order Chiroptera; family Rhinolophidae; genus Rhinolophus; species Rhinolophus ferrumequinum. Next base: position 39,007,756 of record NC_046290.1, on the reverse strand, counting down.
CTTACTGAATTAATTTCATCACTGATTTGAGACACCAATTTTATCACGTCCTGTATGTGTTTTGGGGTGTCATTCGCATCTTCATCTTTTTTTCATTCGTCGGTAGATGTGCACATGTATCTTTATCACAGTTTTAATTAATGTAGCTTACTAATACCTTTTAATATCCAGTGGGCCTGGTCCCACCTGTCGTTACTTTCTTTTTCAGAATGTTCCTGACTAGCAATTTTACTCCACTGAGTATGAGTGGTATTGATTCAGGACTTCTCTAGAGCATTCAAATTCCATATGAGCATGTCTCCAATCACAAGACTATGGTCTTCCTCACAGGTAATAGTGGTGTGTGGCATTAACTTTGCTCCTACAGACAAAAGAGTTGAATGAAAAATGTTATGGGCCGGCCCGGTGGCTCAGGCGGTTAGAGCTCCATGCTCCTAACTCCGAAGGCTGCTGGTTCGATTCCCACATGGGCCAGTGGGCTCTCAACCACAAGGTTGCCAGTTCAATTCCTCGACTCCCGCAAGGGATGGTGGGCTCTGCCCCCTGCAACTAAGATTGAACACGGCACCTTGAGCTGAGCTGCCTCCCAGATGGCTCAGTTGGTTGGAGTGCATCCTCTCAACCACAAGGTTGCCGGTTCAACTCCCGCAAGGGATGGTGGGCTGTGTCCCATGCAACTAGCAACGGCAACTGGACCTGGAGCTGAGCTGCGCCCGACAGAACTAAGACTGAAAGGACAACAACTTGAAGCTGAACGGCACCCTCCACAACTAAGACTGAAAGGACGACAACTTGACTTGGAAAACAGGCCTGGAAGTTCACACTGTTCCCCAATAAAGTCCTGCTCCCCTTCCCCAATAAAATCTTTAAAAAAAAAAAAGTTATGAATGCCAGAAGTACTGTTAAAATAGCGTATTCACAGAGTTTACCCATAAATTAAATATAAATAGAAAATAATTCCATGGTCACCATATGTTTTCTAAAAATTGAAGCTAAAGTCACAGGAATAAAGAACTGAAGAAGACAGATGATCCAGACCAGGTTCTAAGCAGCCTTTTGTTCTGAACACATCACTCCTATCATAATGGTTTGTTTTATGGACTGTTTCCTAATTTCCTATTCAAAGGACACTCCAAATTGGAAAATCATGTCCATTCTACCTCAACATTCCTATAGAATTGTTACCACATGTATAGTATCTTTTATCATCATGTCCATGGAAGCAAAAGGAATGATGGATGGGAACAAAAAATAGAAACAACACTTTACATTAATATTTATAATTTACAAACATCTTAACATATACTATATCTCACTGGATATATGTATATGCATAAACTGGGCTGCTTATATATAAATAAAAAATACTTTATGAAGAACAATAATTTGTATAAGCAATTTTTAAAAACCAAAACATTCATTTCTACTACATCTTGTAATTTAAATGCTACAAATCTTAGGTATCAAAAGAGAAACATGCCCTCTCTGTTGAAAGGTCCGGGGAGCAATATATGAGATTAAAGATTCAGGCAGGACGAGATCATGAAAAACCTTGTAGATAATCTTAATTATTTTTAGACTTTGGCTTTAAAGGTATTTTAAATAGGGAAAGAACATGATGATGATGCTTTTTAAAAGTCATTTGTGTACAGTACAGAGGATGAATTAGTTGTAGTGTGGCAAGGGGAAATAAAGGAAAAGTTATTGCAATGAACCAGGCCAATGATGGTTGCAGTTTGGGTAGTAGCAGTAGTACTGAGCAAAGGACTTGCTTAAGAGATATTGAAGTGGTAGAAATGGTTTACACACTGATGACTGTCTGGCTTGAACAACTCAGTGGATGGTGGTACCATTTACAGAACAAGGGGATATATAGGCAAAGGCAGGTTTGCAAGGAAAATACTAAGTCTGAGACACAAGTGTGACAAGCAAGTAAAGACATCCAGTGAACAGTTAGACTACAGAGTCTGGAGCTCAGGAGAAGTAAAGATTTGAAGCTGGTGTGTTAAGTTTTATGGGTAAATAAGAGTAAGAAAAGGGCCCAGAAAAGTGGATAGAAGGTGACCTTGCAAAGAAGACAAGTTAGCAGAGAGGTAAGAGAAAAAAACGGGAGAGCTTGGATTTATAAAAGTCAAGACTGTGTTACAAGGAAGAGTGGTCAGCTTTGTTGAGTGCTGTGGAGCTGTCAACTAAAATGAAGAATGAGGAGTGCCCACTCTTTTAGTACTACGGGTAGCCTTCGCAGGTTCAGCACAGCGGAGGGAAGGGGCAGAGGCCAGAGTGCAGAGGGCTGAAGAGTGGGAGTGGGAGATGAAGAAATGGAGTATAATCACTCTTCCAGGAAATCTGAATATGAAAAAGAAAAAAAAACAGGTCACTGACGGAAGGAATAGACTGGGAAGGCTCAGTGTCATAGGATTTTTTTTTTAAGATGGAAAAGATTTCCCCATGTTTAAAGAATATTTATGTACAATAGTAGCATGGAAAAGAAAAATTCCTACCTTTCAAAAATGCCACAAAATATAGAGAACACATTAAATGCTGCTCATTTCTGAGGATGGTCTTATGGCAGTGAGAAATCTCCGCCGGCCATCCATTAATGGAATTTATTTGCTCTTAATCTCTAATAAGTCAACAAAGAAAATCAATAATAAATCTCTCAAAAAATATTTTATGCAGACATAAAAGTGTTCTTAAGAGAGATCTGCATACATTAACTCATAACAGAAATTCTGGATGCTCACATCACAATGGAAAATGAAATTCAAAGTTCATATGCCCATTGTTCAACCAATAATTTGTAAATTTTGAAATATACTTTCTCAAAATAATCAGATGAAAGAGAATAATCTGTGAATCCAATAGGTCAACTTCCTGATTCTTCCACAGATTAAAGGTTCTATAGATGCCTTGAAATGAAAGGAAACTGATGATTACATGAATGGTTTGGTTCTTTACACCCCTTGAGGTTCATACACAGCACACCTAATGGTTTTGCCTTGAGGCAAAAGATTTAACTGATTGCCCTCCTAATTGCTCCCTGAACAGCTTGTACACAAGGCCACATGTGTGACTCTGAGGTACCGATTCCCATATAAAACTCACCTTTAGGGGAGGTAAAAAATCAAAGATAAACATCTCACCAACTACTCCTGAACAAATAAAATTGTTTATAATATCTAAAACCTACCAAATCACCATGCCAAACGCTAGCTAATATACCTACTGTTAACAAATTCTGACCTGATTCTCTCTAAAATAAAAGCAATTTAGGTAAAGACATTACCTAAATGTAGGTAAAGACATTAAATAAATTAACAAATTATTTAAACAACATCATTATCCCAGTAAACTTCTACACATTTGGTTATACTACCAATATAGTGCCAATTTTAAAATTTAAAACATGAGAAATTTAGTTCCTGAGGAATGAATGTCTGTTACGTCTTCACAATAAGTACAGACACTTGGGAAAGTCTTCAATTTTAAAAGATCTTAAAATGAGAGGGGGAAAAAAAAAACTCTAGGTAGAGTGAGGAGATAAAATAATTTTTTAAACCAGAAAAAAAATAGAACTGAGTATTAAACTTGTGAGAAATGTGAGAAAAGTTCTCTAAATTTAGAAACCACCACGGGAAAAAGTTTGAATTCCTAACAAAAAAAAATTAAAAACTTCCAAATTTCCCAAAATGGTAACTAAAACATCAGCAGGTTGCCAGCATCTGCCCACATTCCCCTGGAGGCAAATGCCAGGTGTGGACTGGGCCTTCCATCCCCAGAGCTCCTACCCTCCACCACTACTGCGCCCATTTCTACCAACAGGTGAAGAGGAAGGCAGGAATAAAAATGCATGAAATAGGAAATGTAACGAATAAGCAAACATATGGGAAACTATTTAACTTCCTGTGTAATCCAAAATTTTCACGTGGAAACAAGGTAACCTGTTTTGGCAAACTTTTAGTAACCTGTTAAATTAGCAAAAATATAAAACCATGGTAGTACCTAGAGCTGGTAATTGGTGTATGAAACTGGTAGGTGATTATTAAAATATGGGCAGAGTAGGTGGGGATGCTCAACTGACAATTATTCATAAAATAAAAACTTGGAACAACCCCATGTCCAAAATAACAGAATGGTCATGTACAATATGATAAATTCATTGGTTAAAACTAATTATAAAATGTATATAACATTAAAAATGTAACACTGTTCTAAACCTTAATGTCTCCCCTACTACACTGCCAGTCCCTGAGAAAAGACAGGAATCATAGCTTATTTAGCATGGTGGATGGTTCTTGCACAAACATAAGTTGTGCTTGATGAGATGGACAAGGGGAAAAACTAATGTCCCAGAAGTCAGGATAATCACAAACCACCACTCAGGTAAGCAAACATACTTACCTGATATATAAGGTAATTAATATAAGACCCAGTATTTATATTAACTTATATTAATATAAGACCCATTAATATAAGACCCAGTATTTATATTATATTATATTATATTATACTATATTATATTACATTACATTATACCTGGTCTTATAGTAAAATAAGACCAGATCTTATATTAATTTTTGCTCCAAAAGACACATTAGAGCTGACTGTCCAGCTAGGTCTTATTTTCGGGGAAACAGCGAGGGCTACCCAAGTCCAGACATCTCTGTAAGGTGGGCTACCCGAAGGACCAAACCAAAAAAGTCCAGCTAAATCTTCAAGTCACTTCAGCCTGATGCCAGAAGACTCAATCTGGTCAACCAGAAAGCACACATTTATTACAACAGATTTTGAGAATTTTTTCTTTTAGTTATTATATAAAATGGTGGTTAACAGAGAATGCTCATTTACTAGCAGGTTAAAAGAACGTACTTCAATTTAATCCAATGATGAAATTACTTCATTCTGCAATAGAAATTTGGGCTTTCACTTACCTATGCTCAAAGACCTTTTTGATTGAAACTTTTCTGATTATTATATGAGTAAAATTCTACAAAAGGATATGGGAGATTTAGTTCACCAGGGCTGCCACATTTGTTACTAAAACCACCTGGTCTTCAGATCTTAGAACAATACAGGAATCTACATCCAGTACCCAAGGAAATGATGTTATAACTTTAAAACTACCAACAAACATTTGTATAGCACTTTTTTTAAATACTGTTTTTAAATACTTTTTTAAATACTGTTGTTTACAGTATTTAAAAGGGCATAATATACAAAATATTATTCGATAACTAAAATGTATCTAGACCTTTCATTATAGCTCTCACGGTGTTTCCTTCACACATTATATGCCACCTCACCTTCAAACCAGCCTTTTCCATTAAGCCAGGCAGGTATTACTATGCCCTGATGAATGATGAAACTGAGGCTCAGAAGGCTTAAATGATTTGACTAAGTTCACAAACCTGTTAAATGGCAAAGCAAAAACTACACTTTGGGGTGAAGGACACTCTTGCCTGCCTCCCCACCCCAAGCAAGATCTCCATGAGAGAAATGACTGACTCACATCTTGTGCAGGCGAAGTGATCAAAGGGAAATTATATGATGACATCCGAGACATATGTCCTTTCTTGGGAGCCAGCCAGCAATAAGAGTTGTTTGATCTACTGACACCAATAATAGAAAACCCACAGTTCTTTACCCAAAAGGCAAACTGATAACTAAAAAGCTAAGCCTCCTCGTGAGCCAAAGCCCAAACTTTAAGAATTTATTTAAAGGGCGGCCGGATGTCTCAGATGGTTAGAGCACGAGCTCTGAACAACAGGGTTGCAGGTTCAATTCCCACATGGGATGGTGGGCTGCACCCCCTGCAACTAAGATTGAAAACGGTACCTGGACTTGGAGCTGAGCTGCGCCCTCCACAACTAGATTGAAGGACGACGACTTGGAGCTGATGGGCCCTGGAGAAACACACTGTTCCCCAATATTCCCCAATTTAAAACAAAAAATGAGGAAGAGCTGGTTCTTCAGGATATATTGTTAAGTGGGCAAAAAATGTAGAGGAGTAGGTATATCATGCCACCGATTCTATAAGAATAAAATACATGGATTTACTTAACTTAAAAAAAAAATTATTTAAAAGTTGAGGGGCGAACACCATGAAGGAAAATGAAAGGCAGACCTCAAGAGTTTTGCTTCCCCTTTTCTACTGTTTACATCAACAAGAAAGACAACATCTCATTATCTAAAATGACAATGCCAATTATCCTAACTTATTTTAATGACAATACCAATTATCCTAATTTATTTTAAGGACAATGACAGTTATGCTTATTTTAATAAATGATGGACCCCTTTTTAAGCATTAATACTTTTTAAATATTTCAAGTCAGTAAAATGTTTCTAGAACTTAATGAACATCTTTCTATCTTTTTAAATATACAGAAATTACTGGTGTCTATTATGACTCGTTACTAATCGTATTTTATATAAAATACAGTATTCGAGCTCTTAACCATGTGCTGTGCACTGGGCTATTGACATCCACGTCTCGGTGAATCCTTACAACTTCATGAAAGAAGTACAAACAACTTTAAGATCTATTTTATAAATGAGGCAATGGACGCACTAAACATTAGCTAATAAATCAGAATGACAGAACTGGGATCAGAGGCTAGAAAGTCTAACCACTATACATCTTGCCTCCCTGGGCTCTGCCCATTCTCTTGTGAGGGTTGGAAACCATGAAAAAGGCATGAACTCTGGAATCTAACCACCTGGGTTCAAATCCTAGCTCCCATGCTTACTGAGGCATCTTGGAAAAGCTAGAGAAAATCTCTCTCCTTTTCTCAACTACAAAATGAATGTTGAAGAGTTGCTAAAATCTACTTCCTGAGAAGTCCTGTGTTGGGGGTCTGCCAAGATGACACTCTCTATGGCTTCAGAGGTTTCGTTTCTCCTTGCTTTTTTGGTTTGGCCTTGTGCTGAGACCATTTATGTGACAATAACTTGTTCTATGGACTGGATAATGGTCCAAGTTATCCCGCAAGCGTACAGCAGACGTGTACGTATTCACTGATGAATTATACCTGGATCCGTGTCCTGAAACACGGATACAAACATCTGAATATCCTTTTCTATATCTTGTTTATGCTTGTGGCATCGGACACAGGTTGTTTCAGAGCATACTCTCCTTTTTCAGACTGAATTGTACTATAATCCAAGGAATAGACATCGTAATTGTCATAGCACCCCCTCTGGAGTGTTCTGCCTCTAGGAAATCAGTGCAGCTTACACCAGTGTCTACAGATAATGAAATAAAATAGGATTCCAGTCCCTTCATTGCTGACTTTAAGGTAACACCAGAAGAGTTAGGATTATTAAGTTCTAATTAAACTGACTTCCTCCTTAGGGAAAAATGGGAACTTGGAATTGCTATGAAGAATTTTGTGGGAAAAATAATTTTTTTGTACCAAAAAATAATTGATATAGATCTTTGCTCAGGTATCTGACCTCTAAAAAAACCCTAATTCAGTGAAGGTTCTGTGTCAGTGAAGGTGTATTTTTATGTATTATTCATTAGGGATACGGCTTATTAATTTAATGTTAACTATTAGGTACTTTATATTACCCACTTAAATTTTATTTTCTGTTCTATATAATAAATTCAGCAATATGTTCTCAATGATACTAGTTTGATCTATTTGATATGAACTTCCAAAATATGAATTTTAAATTTTTTTTGGTAACAATAAAAAAAGAGATAGGTATATACATGTGCCAGAGACTAAAATTTGTGCAGAAATTAAAATTTGATATACTAACTCCCAGGAAAGACAAATTCCTTTTATGTGAAGATGCTCTAATTTGTGTGTGTGCGCTCTCCTAATTAATCAGTAAAGTTGGGTCCTAAAAATAATTTAATGTATATCATATTTGAATAATTATTGCAGAAGAAATTAAATATATATTCTAGAATGTAAAAACCAGTCCCTTAAACTGAAATTTGATGTCAGGCTTTCCTTTGTCCCTGATGTGATGTTTCTATACTTGAAATAATTGACTGACTGAGGTGATCAAGCATAGCATCATCCTGTCACTTAATTCATTAGATGATCATTTATCACCTACTTGTGCCACCTTCTTTTCACTAACAAGGGAGTCTGTCTATGTAATACACCAAAAAAAAAAAATCGCTTCTGGCTTGGGGGAGATTTCTTGTATCAGTTATAAGAATTAAAGTGTGCTATTAATTATTCAATTACTCATCGAATGTACATTTCGGGTGCTACATCTCTCTGGAAACGGATTTTGCCAAGATATTTGTCATTAAGTTTTTTGAAATGCTATCTTACCATTTTCAATAAAATGCTGCTTATGGTTGTTTACTTGTAAATTTTTAAAAAAAGGGCTGATCTAATAGTTCTTGCATCGTGGAACTGTTAGGAGACAACATAACGCGTAATAAACAGTACGTGGCTCACGCTGCTCAGTCCTTAAGAAATGTCAGCAGGCAGTCAGTCACACAGCAATCCTTCCAGGGACAGGGAGGGCTTGGGGTCTTTGTCCCACACCAATGGCCTCACACTGCTCATGCTGAGTTCTTGAATCTTTTTGTTTATTTTTAAGGTTTTGCTTTCTCAAGCTATCACTTTCTCAAGCTGGCACTCTTGGCTGCTCATGTGCCTGTACGGGGCATCCTTTCCCCTCTTCTATGTCTTTTTCAAATAAACTAGATAGCTAGACTTCTTAAAATGATTTCCAAGGGAAAAAATCCAGGTGCTGAGGGGATGATTTCGGATCTCCTTTACTAGTTAATAAGAGAAACACTTGAGTGCATAGACTTTGTAACATCTAGTTTTGGCTTTTCAGAGTTCTTTTTTGCTTATCTGGCAGCTTCTTGGTGGGTTTTCAAGAGTACTGAGGATCCCATACATTTTAGACCCATAGATAAATACGGTCTTGCTGGAGTACGCCAGCATATGGCACTGCTACTATTAACTCAATATTCAAAGATAAGTGAAGGAAGGCAGCTGCAGGCTAGTACACCAGATTGCTCAAATAGTCCATAAAAGCATAAATAGCCTTTTCTCCTCTGGCCCACTAAAGGCTAGTGGAGGTTAGAACTGACAGCTAATACAAGAGAGGGTTTCGGGTCTGAGGCACTGTATGGAAAAGGAACTCAAGTATCACACAGACATTCTTATTTTAGACATACTTGCCCAACTGTATGCCATATATATGGTGGTTGGAGAGAACAACTTTACACTATGCCAACTGAATGCTGTCTGCACATGCTCTCTAGCAATGCAGCAGAGAGAACTGACTCCAACTTTCAGTATGAGCCCATTAGACACACTTAAGTACCAAAAACCACTAAGTGTTAGAAAAGAACATAATCACACTATTTACTACAAGACAAAGCCTCCACTGGATTAAAATAAAAGCACACAAGGGAGGGTGAGATGGAGGTGATCATATAAAATGTATTTGAGACACCTCAAAAATGGAAGAAAAGTTGTCAAGTCTAAAACAAAGTTTAAAATGTTCCACTCTCATTACAGCAATTATATTAAGCATTCCTGTATCTCTGTGTCACACCACTGTAACTACCATTTCCAAACATTTTTCAAACTTTAGCAAGTCATTCATTCCCTATCCGAGAAGCTGGTCCATGAACTGTATGTATGTATGTATGTATGTATGTGTATGTGTGTGTGTGTGTGTATATATATATATATATTCATGTTTTTATTCTCCAAACCATTCTTATTTATGAACATGATATTCTACATTGAGACTTTTTTAAATGATCAACTTCACTGATATAACTGACGAAATATGTTCCATTCCAAAGCTTACAAAACACAGGCCAGGGGTGAGCAAACTTTTTTGTAAAGGGCTTTTTCTATTTTAGGCTTTGGAGGCCATACAGTCTCTATCACAACTACTACTCTGCTGACATAGACAATACATAAACTAATGAGAATGAATGTGTTCCAGTAAAATTTTATTTATGGACTTTGAAATTTGAATATCCTATAATTTTCACATCTCAGAAAACATTATTCTTTTAATTTTTTTTCCACAACCGTTAAAATAATGTAAAAACTATTCTTAGTTTGTGGGCTATACAAAAACTGGTGGCAGGCCAGATTTGGCCAATGGACCATAATTTCCCAATCCCTGATACAGGTTAACCCAATATTCAAACATGAAAATGCAAAAAACCCACCAAATGCAATGTTGAAATCAAGTGTCCTTCAAACCTGGAGGGGGATGTAGGATAGTCCACAGATTAAATAACATACTATTGTGCTTTTTAAGTAGAAAATACGCTATACAGACTACTTCAAACTCCTGGCCTCAAAAGTGAATACCAAAATGTTAAATCAGAGAGTGTCTTTTTAATAACCTTTAAAGATCTTTTAGCTTCCTTCAGGAATGACTTAACTCTGCAGTGTTTATATTATTAGCATAGTATTTTTAGGTCCATCCTAGCATAGCTAGGGATCCCCCAACCCCCATAAGTTAACCAACCCTTAAGTCACTGCACTGATTGTAAATTTCTATAGCATGATAAAAGCCATTTCCTAAAGCTTCATTAGAATAAATGTGTTGGACCTAAAATATGACACCACACTGGGATCAAGACACTTTTGAGAACATTGGATTAGTCAGCCTTCTATAAGATTAACAGAAGCGTGCAAGGTTAAGTGCCTATAAAATCTCATTACAGTTCTGCTACAGATATATTCCAACCTGGTACACTATAATCTGACAATTTCCACATGTTAGTAGATGACTGAGACTATCCTTAGCAATTCCACATGATAAATAATTCTGAATAACCAAAAGGTTGCTCATATTCCATAGTCACTCTCTCCAAGAGTTGACCTGGTCATTCTTATATGGGACAGCCTTTTAAACTGCTGTTGGTGCCTATAATGAACCTTTTCCATTTGGCCAACCTCAGTGGGCTCGGATCAACCGCCTTCCCTGTGTGCACTGTCCCCTGTGGGTGGGGAGAGGAAGACACGGTCGAAACTAGATGAAATAAGTTTCCTCATTTTAGAAATTGTGCTCAAGCAGGTGACATAGATCTGCTAACTGGACAGGTGGTAAAGAAAACAGAGCTTTTCATCTTGAAGCTCAGAGAAAAGAAGGAGACAAACTGAAACCAGACTGACTTACCTCAGGTATTTGAAAATCAGTGATTAATTTGGAACATACACATTTTGTGTTGGGGTACCAAAATTTTAAATCAGCCTCATTTGGAGGGGGGAAAATACACAAACACACAAACACACACACACACACACACACACACACATGCTGGACATCTGTTTGGATCTGGGAATTCTGACTAGTTTCATTCCATTAACTTTAAAAATCATTAGTAACTCCATTTATCCAAATCTTGCTCAGACAGGGAAAGGGCAAAAATGCAGTTTCTTAGGAGGGTCACCCACCCAGCTAGTGGTTAGATTATCAATGACCTAGGTAAGAGCAGATACAGTCCAAGAAATTATGGCTTCCTGATGTAGAGAAAAGCAAAGAATCTGTTCGTGCCTTCTTTCATTTCATAATTATTTACTGCACTCTGGATATTTAAGGTCTCAAATTCGTGGGCAGGTTCCCCACAACCTAAAATATCTCTAAAACATCTACAATGGCTCAAGAACAGTGTTTTTCAAATAGTGGGTTACAATCCACTAATACGGCAGCAGCCAATTTTGTGGGTCACAAAGAACATTTTTTAATAAAATGAAACAGTACTTCTGAAAACATCAACAAGCATGGCATGCATGTTTTCAGGTTAATTATTGTTTTGTGAAACGTTTCTGCTATTTATGGTAACATTATGTGTGTACTGGATTGCAATGTAAAGTTTCTTACTTTGAAGAGAGGGTAACAGTCTAAAGTTGGCTTGAAATACCTGCCAGACCTAAGTAAACATACAAGACAAGTAAGCAATCAGAACATCAGTCAGGCCTGAAAACAGAAACTAGGGAGTTGTTACTTGGTGGCACAGGAAGCTTTGGGGTGGGTTGGCATCATCTAGAAAAAAAGCACGAGGCCTGCCTCAAACTTTGGGTGTACCACCATTTAGAGGCTGGACAGAGGAAGAACCACCAAAACCAAATGAAGAGGAGGAGGAGGAAAACCAGGGGCCTGAGTTTCCCCGTGCAGCCTTCCTCTAAGGCAAGGGAAGCTTAGAAAACGGAAAGTTAAACAAAGAGGCATATCCCTTTCAATTCCCCATTTTTAAAAAGTAAGGTGTAAATGAGGATGGGTTGGAGGATGTTTGTAAGGAAGTAAAACAGATGCCATAGAGCCCAGAAACGTGTTTACTCTGCTGATGTATATACATATCTAGGAATGCTGGCTGGTATTTTATGATGGGTATTTTCTGTATACCAAGAGGATGTCATTATCCGTTTCCACCATCTATGTGCATGCTTGACGACAAGGTGGGTGAATCACATGACAGTTAACCATTTGAGGGCTGTGCATGGGCTTTCTAAAGATGCCAAACCACATTACAGTGAATCTTGTCCTTAAAATACATTTTTCACTATCTTCTTACAAATCTCATACTAAATTCCCTGCAAAGAACGAATGGATTCTTAATAATCTGGAAGCAAATGCTCTCAACAGAAAGCATAATGGAATACCAGGGTTGCCCTTCGTTTAGACTGGAGGAGTTCCAAAGCTATTATCCGGAACCCGTCGGTAGAAGCCACAGCCTCTACTGCGCTGGGCAGCTGCCTCACCCGGAGGTAACGGGGCGCTCCTGAAACTTACATGAAGATCTATCACCGTGACCCCTTTAAATGCCTTTGCCCTCCTTCATAACTTCTACAAATAACATGTTAGTACTCTTGGCCTTAATAAAACAGGACGTTTCCTAGAGTGGGATGGCAACTTCCTTTTTCAATATTAGAATCAACTACTGCTCAGGACAACCAGTATGTGACAGAATCATAATGATGGCCCTGAAATGGGCCTTAAATATTATCTTGCCCAGTTCCTTCATTTAATAGATTAAGAAAGTGGGGGCTTTCCCCAGGTGGTCCGGAGGCAAAAACCTGATTGAGCCAGTCAGATGGGGATTTCAGCCCAGTTCTATTACTAGTTCATCGCCAGTCAAGTCCGGTTTTTTTTGGGTAAAATAAGGGTAACTACAACCAATCCCACAGGAGAATTTCAATGAAACACGGTGTGAAAGCACTTAGCACTGGCACATGGCAGGTATTCAGAGTTAGTCTGTCTCCTTCAGTCCCCATTCTTTTCCTTCTTGCCCAAGGCAGAGTACAAACTGGATCCTCTCTGACGCTCCGTGACTTCATGACAAAGGAAAAAGGCCCCACAAGAACTCTATGTACACTTGATGTTTGTATTGGTCCTGATTTAAATATGAAATTAACATTAAGTCGCTTCTTATATAACACATTGAAATCCAAACTCAAGCCAAGACATGGCAATGATTTAAGGAATGTGAAGAGAAAGAAAACCAAGGAGCCTCAGCAAGGTAAGGAGAAAAGAAAGCAAGTCAGTATCACAAAGGTCAAGGTCGGAATTCCATATAAATAAGTATCAGCATCAAAAGCCAGAAACAGATCAAAGAGGAATAGAACTGAAATAACCCATTGTACTGTATTGGCTACAAAAATCAGTGGTGACCATGAAGAGAGAGGTTCCAGGGGTAGAAGTGAAAAACTGAAGTCAGTGAGAGATACCAAAAGAAAAATAAGCACAGGATAAGCAAAATCAGTGTAAACACCTGCTCATTTGAAGGGTTCAGCAGTAAGGAGAAAAACACTAACCATGTGTGGAGGCAAAATCAAAGTGTAGAAGCTAAGAGCACAGGCTCAGTCTGAAACCAGACTACCTACACTCAAACCCCAACTCTGCCAAGTTGTAATTGTGTGACCTTAAGAAATTAGTTACCCTCTCTGTGCCTCAGTTTCCACACCTGTAAACCAAGGGAAAAAAGAACCCAATGGGCAGGTTACTTTCTGTTGGTTCTGACCTCTTTTCTGTATTACAAGGGGATAGAAGTCTATAAACTACATTTTCCAAACTCCCTTGCCAACTAGCTTCCAGCTGGGCAGTGCCCATGGGAAACAACGGCAGGAGATTTCAAGGTGAGAGACAAGAAAAGTGTCTTTTCTTTTTTTATTTCCTGTTTCTGGTGGTACCTCCAAAAGCAGCAGCAGACAACCGCAGGCTCCAGCAGCATCTGTGGTGGTTCCAAAGCAGCAGAACTAATGAAGGTCTTCAGCAAATCTGTAGAGCATACAGTTTATGCAGCAGCTGTCTGATAGCAGAATAACATCCCCTTCTCCTTTTTTCTGCTCCTTCCACATTCACCTACACACACACACACTTTCTCCTTTTTATTCCAACATCCACCCAACACACACCTTGTTTTTGTTCCTCCAGCTATTCCAATACTGCTGTAACCAATTCCCTCCATTCAATCTTTCTGTGCCTAAATTATCTAGTGCTTTTTATTTTACTGATTGGACTCTAAACTAATAACATCTACTACTTATGGTTGTTGTGAGAATAAAATGAGTTTTAAAAAGTAAAGCACCTAGATCAGTCCTGGCCCCTAAAACGCACTTTATAAATGTCAATTATTACTCTGCAAGCATCTTACAATCCACGTGTCTAAAATCAAGGTCTTCGCCCCCCACACAGACTCTAATTCTGACAACGGTCCCATCATCCATTCCTTCACCCAGGTCCAAATCTGAGTCAGCTTTCTTCACATCAACAGACAAAATCTGTGGGTTCCCACTACAGGGAGCCCTCCCGATCTCCATTCCCCACATACAAGCCTTCATTATTCCTTATCAATCAGGATCAATGTCTTCCGCTCCCTAGGGACTTATCTGCTTGCAGCTCCAGTTCATTCTACACTGCCCCAGGAGGGTGTTTCTAAAGGGAGGAGGGGAGGTGTCTGATCATGCCAATACCAATGGTGCCCAAGGTCATGAGGTGCCCAAGGTCATTAATCACACAAAGGCGTTCCAGAAGTCAACCCCTGCCTCCTTTCTTAAAAGTAGCTCCCACTATACTGCTTCCTATTTGCTTCCCCAAATCTTACATCCCAACCATATCAGAAATCCTTGGCATTCCCCAAACCCCGTCTGCCCTTTGGTCCCTCCGATACCTTTGCACAAAAACATTCCTCTGCATAAAATGCCTTCCGTGTCCCACATCCTGTACAGAGACTTTGCTAGATCCCTTCCACTCCAAACAGAACTAACCTCTCCTATGGTATTCCCTAGCATTTCACCACACCAGAACTATTATAACACAGGGCTAAGTATTACTGAGTTCCTCAGGAGACTAAAATGCATTACCCGTCGAATGCCCTCCATGCAGCAGAGCTCCCCTGTATGAGAGGTGAGAGTTCTAAGGATATTGATACCTAGCTCTTGGTGTAGGCAGGTGGTGCTGCCATCCCCCAGGCCAGGGGTCTTCACCCAGCAGCCCCTGGCAGCATTTGTACAGTTAGAATTCTCCTATCCCATATACTGTATAAAATGTTCTTTTCTGTGTGTCATGAAGTAAAAAGAGGTTGGCATCTTACTCTATAGCATTCAGCGGAGCACCCTACACACGAAACAATAGCTCTGGTCTGCAACCAGACCTCATGAAATGGAGCTCCTTCTCTGTTTCCAAGTTTTTACTGGCAGCATTTCCTATTACAATAACTTACAAGTAAAATGAAAACTGTACCAGTTTCTTGCTTATCTCCAACTTTTTTCTTAAGTTTTGGAATGTGAATATAAGCATAGTTTAATCACAATTAAAACAACAAAGGAGAAAGGGAGAGAACACTGGAAAACTAAGGTGAAAATGTAAATACTATAGGTAAAGAGGACATACAAAAAGGTATAAGTAAGCTTTAAGCAATGAAAGGGGAAATAGTAAAAAAAACAAACAAACAAACAAAAAACCCAATATTAAAAAAAAAACAACCCCAAGTTGTTCCAGGGAAGTTTTCAAATTGAAGAAACAAGTTCCCCATATCTGCCACAAGGTGGCGCTAGCAACCGAGAACAGCTTGGTAAAGCTTCAAATAGGAAGAGGCGGGTTAAAGGAGGTCCTGGAGTAGGCAGGAAATAAAGTCTTTCAAATGTACAAGGTTAAGTAAGTTTCCTAAATTTGCAAGTACTGGTCCCTGAAAAGATTTCCCTGGCCAACAGTGAAATTATACAAGGACAGTTTAGTTTTTATAAAGCTAAATTTATTCCATTAAGAAGACTGTCCAATGTTCTGAGATTATTTGGAGGTATTAAAATGCTTTTTAAAATTGTTTTAATTACATCAAAATATTGTTTTGCTTTAAAGTGTAAATACTAGATGTGCCAGCCCTGGGCCTATTCCCACCACAGACATACTCTTTCAGAGTCTTCGTCCCAGGAGAGTTGATCACTGCAAACAGCATTTCTCAGACTCCTAGGTCAGCGGGCTTCTCTCTGGGTTCAGTCTATGGGAAGTGTTGGTACAGAATTGGTGCGTGAGAGGAAAGAAGGGGCCAGAATTTTTCTCCCCCTCCTTCTCTACCTCAAGCAGCGTTCCCAGCAATAGCTGGATTTCTTCCATGACTCCAGCTCCTATCAAGAGATCCCATCTCCTCAGAGTAACCTAGCTCCTGAGCTCCCAGGAGCCTACCACTGGTGATCCTGTCCTCCTGCTACTCATCTCGAGGTCGCCTCACCATCCTATCTGGCTGTCTCAGCTCCTCCATCACGTGTGTAACCAACCCCTTGCACTAAATTCCAATCTTAAGAACTTAAGAGTGGTTTCCTTCTTCCCGGATGGATCCTAACAAGCATATTAAGCTAGTGGGTCTGAGTGTATTAGAATCCCTTGGGAGGCTTCTGGGCCCCACCTCCAGACGTTTCTTAGTATACCTGGAGTGGAACCCAAGAACGTGCATTTCTAAGAAATTCCCATGTAATGCTGACACTACTGAACCAAGGATCACACTTTGGAAACTGTTACAATAGACAAAACAAAGAATTGGCTGGCCATCCTGCATTGGTCTGATCCCCCTTCCTGTTCTTCACTGGGCAATAAAATCCCCAAATACTCTGAAACTCAAGGAAACCCCACCCTCTGTCTTCATACGAAAAAAAATAAAATCAAAGCTTTAAGACAGTTTCCTTACATTATTACAAAGACCAACAGGTTTCTAACAAATGATTTAAAAAAGTAAATATAATTCTAGCACTCATTGTATATACCTTGCCTAGAAACAAAATACTGATTTTAAATACCATACCCAATCTACTGAACCTTTCTACAAAGATAAAATGAATTTAGACTCTTAGATTATTGGAAATAACTTAGTCAATTAAGTCTCAAACCTAGAAAATAATCAGTTAGCATATGGTTCTTCTATCTTAAAAATTTAAGACTGAAAAAACAGTCCTAAATAATCTAAAGGGCAACTAAAGAACAGTGTCTTGGAACCAAAGTTTAAGAATCACTATAGGGTGTTTAGATTTATGTTGACAAAAAGTAAAAATCATATATGTAAGCAAATCATAGCTGACCTGTATACATAAACAAAAAGAAATTATGAGACCAAAAAGAAATTATGAGACCATGTCTTTAGACCAGCACTAAAAATGTGAGCCACATACGTAATTTTCAATTTTCTAGTAGCCACATTTCAAAAAAGGAAAAAGAAACAGGTGAAATCAATTTGATAGATTTCCTTTAACCCAAAATATCCAAAATATTATCATCTAAACAAAGTATTAATGATATGTTTTACATCCTTTTTATTGCACCAAGTCTTCAAAACCTGGCGCCAGTATTACACTCCCGCACGTCTCAGTTCCGGCAGCCACATTTCCAATGCTCACTCATCAAGTGGCTGGGGCTCCACATCAGACACCACAAATACAAACAGAGGACTCACTAGGCTCTTAGTGAAACATATTGATACTAAATACAGCCTTAGTGTCCTAACATATTGATACTACCTAACATACTGATACATGGTGGTAGTGTCTTACTGTGCTGGTCTCACAAATTACTTGTAAATTACATTTTTTTTTTTTAAGAATTTAAAGCTTTAAATGTCTGTACTTGCTCTCAGACACTAAGTTACAAAACTAAATTAACATGTGGCTCCTGCTACCTAATACTCTATTTTAAAAACCTAAGTAAACCTCTCAAGAGAATCACATTGTAAACAGGTAAGATATCATTACTGCTATTTTACTTGGAGTCCTAAAGCCATGGGTATCTCAACTCGCCTTTCTCTAGCCCAAGGGAAGACCTAGCAGCCACTCCGGGCCTCCACTGGTCTCCAGGCTAAGGAATTCTCATCTCCTGGGCTTATGAACAGGGAGCTAAGTCATAACTACCAACCAAATCCCCAAACTGAAGTATCTGGTCCTTTGACAGGAGAAACTGATGTAACCTGATCATTGCACACCATTCAATAGCAGTACAGTTAACTTACTTAATGGGGCTCGCGGACTTGTGATAAACAAGAAATATCAGTCACATTTTAATACGATTAAAATATTAATACTGAATTAAAAGTAGGTGGGCAAATCAGCATAAGGTACTACCCGTACCTCTTCGTAATCTGTATAATGAGACCAGATAAATTGTATACGAAATTAAAAATTTAAGACTACAAAAGTTTTTATTTTCAATAGGAAACCAGAATACATTTATCGCCTCTAATTAATACAACTGAAGATCAAAATAGAATCTAAGAATGGCATCACTGAGTACAGGGGCTGACTATAAATCATAAACATGGTGCTTTGAGAAACTCCCTAAATTATTCTTACCTGTTGCCCCGAAAATAAGACCTAGCCGGACAATCAGCTGTAATGCATCTTTTGGAGCAAAAATTAATATAAGACCCGGTCTTATATAGTAAAATAAGAAACACAGTAATATTTGAAAGCCAGAGTGTGATACCGGTTTAATCTAGAATCTAGTTATGTATGAATTTAAATGATACCCTAAAGAAATTCAGGGGGATTGAAATGGTGCCTCTAACACCAAACCTTTAAGCCCCTCTTTCACGTATCTGAAAGTGAGTTTTATTTTGCACATAAAACTCTTGCCATAAACATAAATGTACTTGTATGTGCACAAGTGGTGAGATAATTACATACATACCTTTGGGGCTTAAATACATCTGGCGTCACATCACACCTTGGGCACAGTTATTTCATTTTGAACCACTCACTCTAGAGAGTCATTACTCATCCCATAACTTGGTCATAAAAAGCAGAGCTTACTCTGCATTTCAGCAATTATACAGCTTAGGTGGATTTTTATACGGCACTTTTGTAAATCAGATAATCAAAATATACCTTAATAAGTTAAAGTGCTAAAATTATGGTAAGTTATATAGACTTCCTAAGCTTTTAACTTGTGACAAGTCTATACAGTAAGCTGCAATTGCTGCAGAAGATCCAGCTATGGAATAAAAGCTGAACCCATAGGCAGCTCACTAATTTGAGGAGAGGGTACAGTGGCAACAGGAATGAGGTCACAAGAAGGCAAAGCTAATAATCCATGTCTTACAAGCATGGGCAGTGTCCTGACTTTATTTACTATTTTACACAAGCCATTCAGATTGCACACCCTTACACTGCCTATTCCAAAATGAAAAAACAAAGGCCCTGACATCTTAAACTAGTGGATGAAACAGCCCCCAGAAATGCTCCTTTATAGAGTCTCACGGTTGCACCTAGGAGGGAATAAGGAGACGGGAAAGATACAGCGAATCTTTCCTCACCTGCAAACAGAGGAGTTTCCTAAAAACAAAACAGATAAAATGCTAAGGCTTTCTCTGCTCTAAGAGTTAGCCAGGACTTTAGCCTATAATTTAATAGTAAGAAAGGCCACAACACTTCAGCAAAGTCCGAAATCTCTCCATGGACGGCGCCGCTCACAGCCCCCAGCAGCAGTGCGTGCGCACCTCGGCCCCTCCAGAGCTCCCACTACTCTAATCTTCTCTTTGAAGTAGCTCCTACATACGTGCCCCAAGTCTCCCAGTAAAATCAAGGAATAGATAAAAGAGAAAATGGTACTTGTTTCAAGCCAAACTATGCATGTCAAATGTTTCATCAAATGTTGGGAATCGAACTTTGTTTTTTAAAAAGCTCAGCAAAGAAAAAAGTCACGTACAACTGAGTATCGTATCAGCTCTGAGAAACAAGATACTATGGGTCATACAACATCCATTACCACCATTGTGGAGAAAAAACTAAAATGTAGCACGTTCCAAAAACGGAACACCGTTCAAAGGTCACGAACACCGTTCAAAGGTCACGAACACCGTTCAAAGGTCACGAACACCGTTCAAAGGTCACGGCGCTGATTCTGAGTGGTGTCACGGCAGAGGAGGTCTCTGAACGGAGTCCTTCAAGCCTGGCAGGAAGGCAAGGCGCCCCTAGCAACAGTCAGAAAGGCATGTGGTGCAGTAGAAAGATCTCACTGGAAGACTAGGAGGCCTGGGTTCCTAGACACGTGACTCAGCATCACCTCATGTCTCAGTTTCCTCAGCCACAGAATGAAGAGAATACCTTCATCTCAAAGATACTAGGCAGGATGGAGGTCGTGATTGTACAGCACAGAATTGGGACTCAAAAAGCGGTGGACATGATGAGCTGCAATTGTAGAAAACGGTAAATGAGTACAAGTTTCAAATTAGAGTTGACTCCCACCCCCACCCCAAACAAGAAGTGAAAAAGGTTCAAGTCCGTCCAAGATCACTTTGATAGAACAGAAATAACTTCGTATGGCAGACACGATTGCTATTTCTTACCCGCATCATTCTAGCCTGCTGCTTTTGAGTTCAATTACCACGAGGAATCAAAGATTAGCATGACAGAAAAAGATTGAAAAGGAAAAGCTCAAGCATAAGCAAGATGCACAGAGGAACAAGTAGAAAAAACTGTTGCCCACGGACCTGCTGAGGCCCCCAGGGAGCCTGCGAGCTCTGCCAAGGCCAGTGCTCTGCCCACCACGACGGAACACAACTGCTCACACAACTGCTCACCGAAGAAAACTGAGAAGAGGAAAGAGCATGAACTACACAAGTAAGCAAGAGAGTCTCATGTTCTAACTACACACCCCACCATCCTCTCGAAACCTCTGGCTGGCTGGTGTTTCCCAGGCAACACCTAACAACCTGAACTTCTCAGACCACGTCATAGAAACCCCCAGACCAATACAATCGGCCTTGAGAAGGGAGCTTCTCAAACTCTTCTAAACAACGTCCCTCTAACAGCAGAGATGTATGAAAATGTACCTTTGGGGGATCTGGGAGTGGCCCAAAGCAGCCACAAACACAAACTGGGCTGTTTTTCAAACAGACACATTCTTTGTGGGATAAGGGGGTAGACGGAACCACTGAGTAAAAGCAGTGCCTCTTCCTGGCAAGTTAGGAAAATATTTCCAAAGTAAAACACCGTGTCCTCCATCCATTATTCAACAAGCTTTTTCTGAAAGTCAATTATGTGCAAAGGGTTGTACTAGGAGCTGTGGATACAATAACACATACACACACACACATACAAGCAAATGGAAGAGATGATCAAAAATCCCACAGGAAATTATGATTAGGGTGACAAAGGAGAGAACTCTACCAGATGTCTCTGAGCCAAGTTGGTAATTTAGGCATGAACTAGGCAATGAAGGGCATTCCAAGCATAAAATAGAACACGGGCACAGGCCGCTAGCAGGGCACCTTGAAGGCAGCTGAAGGGAGGTGAGAGCAATGTGCACACAGCAGATGAGGGTCCAGGCGGGACCCCGCAGGCCTGCACACCCACGAACGGCTTCAGTCCTGAGCACAGGGAAAGCCACCGAAGGTTCTGCACAGAGAGCGCAGGCACCAGCATCCCGGCTGCAACAGAGTTTTAAGAGCTGATCCCTGCCCATCCAAAAGTCACGAGCTGATGACACTCTTATAAATACATGAAGTCCATCTTACGCATGTGTGTACATACACAGAAAGAAAAATCTCCATGGTACCCATCAGAAGTACAGGAAAGCCATGAATAGGCCCTTTAAAGGATAACTAGAGAAGAAGATGAGGCAGGTAGTTAGGTCACATCAGCACAGCTTTTAGGACAAGGACTTCTAAGAGCACTGAAAACAGAACTGAAAAAAAATACACAACCAAGATTTCAGTTCACAGCAAGCTCTTAACATTTCACTTTCAACTATTTTTTCAGATTCTTTATTTGTAAATCTTTAAGTCAGGAGAAAAGGGTTACTGAACTCATTTTACTGATTTAAGTCCCCATGTAGATCTTAGCATATATAGTGATGGGACTATATAGTGATGGGACGTGAGAAATTCAGAAACTGTATCTGAAACTGAGTGTTTTGTATCTTATTCCATACTCTGCTTGCCTGTGATAAATATTCAGGGAAGCCTAGAAACTAAACCCCAAGTGATTAGGTTAAACCATAAACTGTCCATTCTATTTACAAATATCATTGAATTGATCTCAGTTGTGCCCCTTTTCACTTTCGGGAGAATAATTCTAGATAGAGTTCCAAGACAAAATTCAACAATCATTCGGGTCAAAAACAAGAGAGGCATTAAGGCCATAACATATTTTGTTGAATAATACGTGTTCTGCTTAGTTGTACTAGATGAGGCAACAATTATAATCATAATAAAACAGTAACAGATTAATCTATAAATCCTGAGATTTAAAGTTTTAATATTAATGAGACAGATTTTTTGAAATAACGTTTCCCTTCTCTGATTACAAAATCAATACATGATGACTACAGGGTTTGGGGAAAATACAGAAAGCGAAAAGAAATAATGATGTAGAAAACTAGGGAAAACTGGAGCACTGCATAACAATAACATATTCCCCCTTTGTGTAACTATTTAGAATTCAAGTACTTTCAGGTATTCCCATGTGGGTCTCTTAACAGCCTCATAGTAGAGGTGACAGAGGTATAATTATTCCTACTTTAGAAGGACTCAAGGAAGCCCAGGGCCAGTAAGTGATCTGCCTAAGAGTACACAGGTACTAGTAAACCAGACCCAAAGAAGAAGACTCTAGTCTCCTGGTGGGTCAGGAATCTTCTCCAAGCTCATGGCCATGTGATTAGCAAATGATACTCCCCCAAGTGGCTAACTCACTGCAAGTACCTAAAATGACCAGTACTTTGTGAACATCAGTCTAAGGTAAGAAACGTGAAATGAGAATTCTATCATTAATACAAACATATGCCACATCACTGTAACATTAAATAAGAAAAGGAAAATTTACATACTCATATCTTTAAAATGTAAAAAAAGTATGTGTGTGGGGTAGGGAGGGCGGGGGGGAGGAGAGAGGGTGCAGATGGGACACATCACATCAAACCATGGAGACGAGCTGCTTTAATGAACTGCTTCCTTTCGGTGTGAATGAGAACCCAGACGGAAATCCTACATTTCCTATCTAAAAGAGATTGAGTGGAGCCAAGTGAGGAAGACCAGAGATAAGCTGAAGGTCTCCTTTCAGCCCAAACCCCTCCCCCTTCCCTCTCTTCCTCACTTGCTCCCTACACACAGGCTGGAGCATGCGCCCATCCAAACATTATCTATAGAGTGTGATTCATTAATTACCCCCCTTCTTTCGGAAAAACAAGATACATGGCTAGGGTAATCAGACACTATATCATCTGAACTGGAACACTTATCAAAGAGGTGACTATTCATAATTATGCCAGGAAAGGAGGCATCAAACAAAACTGACGAGGCAAATGAGAACAAGTGGGCACCCAACCCCTGGATAACCCACCCCTCTCAAGAGCCAAGCACTGGGTTACACCCTTATTGTTAAATTACTGTTCAAAATACTGGTTGGTGTATCCCATTTTATGCAAAACCTAGTCTTAAGCAAAATCGACCTCAAGGGAAAGTCGTCATTATTTTGTAGACCAGTGTAATAAACCATTCCTATTAATTGGCCAGTCTTTTCACAAAGTGTGAGATCTAGTGGGATATTTTGAAATTATATGTACTTTGCAAGTCATCTGGAAAAAAAAGGTTTAAAAAACTAATTAAATTTATTTTTGCAGTTTCTTTAAAAAATGAAATATCAAATAAAAGGAAAAAGCAATCTCTTAATCCCTCAAAGGCATTTATAATTCAAAGTTATTTTCTTGGGTAACCCAAAAGCACTGTTCTACATGAGAATTCCCAAATTATTTTCTTTTTTAGAAGTCGGAATCATCTAATAAAAAAATTGTTTTCGGAACAGCTTTTTGGCCAACGCTATTAGCAAGTTAACAAGCTTCAAGAAAAAGTCCCCTAAAATAAGAAAGGTTAAAAAGAAACCTAACATGAGGTGTTATTGATGATGACAAACCAATTCCTAAAACCAACCTGCCTAGCAGTGGTCACACTCCTATTCAAAATACCTCTTGAGAGACTAAGTTACAATACAAACTCAGATTCACAAAATTAGACAGAAATTAGAATTTGGACCTATTTTTTTCAACTACAAAAATTTCATACAGGCCCCCACAAAGACTGGCATATATATAATCTAAGTCTATCATTCACTCAAGTGATATTTCAATGCCCACTACATACACACTGCATGGGTACTATTAATAGTTGGCTGTCCTGGATTTAAAATTTGCCAATTTTTTTTCAATAGAGCAGATTCATTTTTCACTACAAAAAGGAACTTTGTACTTAAAGATTCTGTGATTCTCATCCCGAAAAACAAGACTAGACATATCCACCAAACAATGGAAAACTCAAAATGATTCTAACAGTGTTTAGCAGAATATTTTTACATTGATTTGTTAGCACTTCATATTTTGAGTCATTTTATAGTCAACTGTTGCTCCTTCTATCAAAGATGCTTAGAAATCTGCAATCCTAAAAAAGGATTTGATTTTCTGATTCTCGTAAGAAACTGTCCCTCATTCCCTCCAATCTTCCCATTAAAGATGAGTTCCCCAGCTGTGCTCACAAGTTTAGAAAAGGGCCATGAATTGGACTGGCCTGTGGGAGTCTCTACAACCACCCTTTGTAGAATTTCAGGTCTATCTACTTTAACTGGAAGAAAACCAGATTATCTAAAAGTACCTGATTTACTATTATATCTTTCTAAAAAACAGTATGATGCTTTTAGATTTCTTAAGTACAGCTTCTTGAAAGATTCAAGACATAGACTTCCCTGGATTTATTAAATAAGACTTCTTGAAAGAGTTGCATTCAAAGTTCAATTCTAAATGATTAAAATGACAAACCAAAAAGGCAAAAACTAGTTGCACCAAAACTGTAAAGGATCAGATGGAAACAGCAACTCATGGAACACATTACTAAAACAGCCTGGAAGCTGCACCAGCCAATGCATCCCCAAGACCACCACACACAGAGAACTTGCAGATTACATCTGAACTGTTACTCTCTTTAACAGGAAGAATGGGGGGAGAGGAAGTAAAAAATACTTTTTTATATAATAGCATTAAATAAGCAGCCCAATGAAATACAAAATTCTTTAACTAAAAGAGGGGGAGGAAAGGAAACCTCTATATCTGAGCATGGCGACGTGAATTGGGACTTGTCTGAGTTTTAACTCACCACCACTGAGCCCACCGCTATCACCATTCCATCCAAAATCACACACACCCACGGTTTAAAAAATACAAACCACATCATGTGTCAAAAAATAAATTTCACCGAAGAGCATGGAAGTCTCGATTTAACAAGATCAAAAGACAAGCTACTGCTAAGCTATGAGCTACGAGTACCAATACAGACCTAACACATACACTGAATTTTGAATAAACTTTAGTCACTGGCTCGTTTTTCACCAACTTTGTTTCTAACAACTCTAAAATTATAAATTCTGAAAACAAATTATGAAAAAAAAATGAACATGAAAAAGCATGGATGAAACTTAAATTACTGTTGAATTTTTTAAAATCTATCCATTTTAAGAATTTTTAAAAATCTATCCATTTTAAAATGAACGTATTTTGCCCTAAATTGTTAAAATGAAGTTCTTTAAAAACATTTTTTCTCACTGCAACAGTCCTTTTTGAAAGCAAAAATGCAATACTATCCAGTACTTTCTAATTTCCTGGTCTTTATGAAACAGCTTACACAAAATGCCTTTTTAATAAGTTGCTAAGAGAAATCCATGAAAATTGCAAAGAAACTGCTTTGACAAATTCCAATAAGGAAGGTCATTTGAGCACTTTGCTTAGAAGGACTCTAAACAGCACAAGTCAAGCTACCTTCTGGGCTTTGATTTTAATCAAGCTCAGCAGCAGCTGACATCATTTACATGACTCACCTAAATAAAATCTAAATTACATTAAGGATCCAAAAGATAGTCACTTACCTAATACCACCCAGTAGATTACAATGTTTTATGCATCATATTAAATTTTACACACACACACACCTATCTGCAGAAACATACATACATACATCAATAGATCTATCTCCAAGCCACTTCTGGAATACCTATCATAACCTCTAACTGAAGAAAGAGACCATACGGTGTAATTAATTACTACACTGTGATGTAGTTCAATGTATTTGATACTCTATCCCCAGGACATTCTGATTATATTTTGTAGTGAAACTTTTGTTTTCACCCTAAGTAAAAAAATAAAATAGTCCTGGATCAGCAACAGCAAGCTGCCCAACGAGCTCTTCCCACGATGTAAGCATCTCATTTTAAGGTGTAAGAATTTAAATAAAATTTAAATAAATCCAAAACATCTGCCTTCTCTAAGCTAGTAGACCAACATTTACCTTTCACTAATCCTTCACCTTACACTTTCCTTTTTAAAAAATTGTTTTTCAATAACAGCTGATATTCAATACTATATTAGTTTCAGGTATACTGCATAGTGGGTAGACATTCATACCACTTACAAAGTGATCCCCCAGATAAGTCTAGGCCCACCTGACATAATACAGTTATTACAACATTATTGATTATATTCCCTATGCTGTACCTTATACCCTGTGACTACGTATTTTGCTTATTTGTACTTCTTAATCCCTTCACTTTTATCACCCAGCCCTCCAACCCCTTCCCACCTGGCAACCATTAATTTGTTCTCTGTAGCTCTGAGTTTGTTCCTGTTTTGTTTATTCATTTATTTTGATTTTCGGATTCCACATATACGTGAAATCCTATGGTATTTACCTTTCTCTGACTTATTTCACTTAGCATAATACCCTCTAGGTTCATCTATGTTGCCACAAATGGTAAGACTTCATTCTTTTTTATGGATAATATTCCATTTTGAGTGTGCGTGTGCATGTACACACACACACACACACACGGTGTGATTAAAAAATATAGTGTTTAAATTAAGAAAAATTTATTTGTAACAGTAAAAGACATATTGCCATTAATCCCTCTCAAAATACTCCCCCTTACTTCAAACACACTTATCCCATCGTTCTTGTCACTTTCTGAAGCAGTTCTGGAAGTCCTCTTTCGTGAGTGTCTTTAGTTGCACTGTCGTGGCTGCCTCGATGTCCTGAAACAATTCAAAATGTTTACCTTTCATGGTCATTTTGACTTTGGGGAAGAGCTAGAAGTTGCACAGTGCCAGATTCGGTGAATAAGGTGGATGAGGACACACTGTAATGTTTTTATTTGACAGAAATTGCCGTACCAGAAGCAATGTGTGACACGGAGCCTTTCCGCTGTGATCACAAAATACAGTGAATGCTGCTGCCGAGTGCCATCCAACGGAAAGGCAGGGATCTTCAATGGAGGAAGCAGCATATCCAACCTCAATAACAGTGTGTGACAAGTTTCAATTTGTTCTGCAGTCAGTTGGGTGTGAGCTACAGTTGAGAGGTGTGCCATACAGTTGAGAGGTTTTAAAGTGTGCCATAAATCATCCTCCATCATAACAACGCTCTATGTCACACATCGTTTCTGGTATACACCAATTTCTGTCAAATAAAAAAATTACGGTGTGTCCTCCCTCTACCTTATTCACCAGATCTGGCACCACGTGACTTCTTGCTCTTCCCCAACGTCAAAATGATTCAGGACATCGAGAGAGCCATGACAGCACAACTAAAGACACTCACAAAAGAGGACTTCCAGAACTGCTTCAGAAAGTGGCCAAAATGATGGGATACGTGTGTTCCAACTGAAAAGGAGTATTTTGAGGGGGTTTAATGGCAACGTGTCTTTTACTAAAATAATTGTTTAGTTTTGTTTCTAAAGATTTTTTTATTGGGGAAGGGGAACAGGACTTTATTGGGGAACAGTGTGTACTTCCAGGACTTTTCCAAGTCAAGTTGTTGTTCTTTCTATCTTAGTTGTGGAGGGCGCAGCTCAGCTCCAGGTCCAGTTGCTGTTGTCCAGTTGTCCAGTTGCGGGAGTTGAGGAGTCAAACTGGCAACCCTGTGGTTGAGAGCCTGCACTCCAACCAACTGAGCCATCTGGCCACCCGGAAGCTCGGCGGGAGCTCACTGACTTCATTCTAGTTGCGGAGGGCTCAGCTTGCTGGCCCATGTGGGAATCGAACTGGCAACCCCGTTGCCCAGAGCTTGGGCTCTAACCAACTGAGCCACCTGTCTGCCCTAATTTTTTTTTAAAACATTCGCTATATTGTTTGATCACACCTCGTATGTGTGTGTGTACCATTTCTTAATCTAGTCATCTACTGATGAACACAGGCTACTTCCGTATCTTGGCTATTGTCAATAATGCTGCAGGGAACAGAGGGAGGCATATATTTTTCCAAATTAGTGTTTTGGATTTCTTCAGATAAATACCCAAAAGTGGGATTGCTGGATTATATGATAGTTGTGTTTCTCATTTTTTGAAGAACCTCCATACTGTTTTCCACAATGGCTGCACCAATTTACAATCCCACCAACAGTGCAGGAGGATTTCGTTTTCTCCACAGCCTCTCCAACACTGGTTTGTTGATTATTTGATGACAGCCATTCTGACAGGTGTGAGGTGGTAGCTCATTGTGGTTTTAATTTGCATTTCTCTGGTGATTAGTGATGTTGAGCATCTTTTCATGCCTATTGGCCATCTGTATGCCCTCTTTGGAGAACTGTCTATTCAGGTTCTCTGCCCATGTTTTAATTGGATTGTTTGGGTTTTTTCACCTTACACTTTCATATTTCACAAAAGTGAATTCAGCAGAATGTATCCAATAACTACCTTAAAAACAAAGTGAAGGAAAAAGATCAATTTGATTCTGTTTCTAGTTAATTTGGCCAATTATTTTTTGCTACCTTAAGAAGAGCATCAGATCAATGCACTAACTAAATGTTATCCTGCCACCCAACAGATCTAAGTACATTACACCAGTACTCATTGAATAAGCAAGTAATTACTATCCCTGTTTCTATTCATCTTCAGGGTAGTCCATGGTACACAGAAAATCATTCCTAATCTACCTCAGCTTTTCTGTTTGCCACTATAGAAAAAATATAAATAACTGTTGTTCTTACCAAAGTCCCTTCCAAAGATATAGATTCATTCACCCTGTGACAGTCTTTTTACTTCTTTCCAAAATTATTCAAGAACAAATACAGTATTTTTCATTTTGAATGAAACTGACAAATAAGTCCTTAAATTCACATGTGCATCCAAAAATTTGAAACTCAGTTTGTAAGTACAATCTACATACTACTTTCTGGCTCTAGGGTGTAGAAAATCTAGACCCAGATACTAATATTTCAACCAAAACCTAACTGCTTCCTATAAGAATAAATAATAAGCGTCTTTATTTGTTAAACATATTCCTACAGCACTAACCAAATATAAACAGACATAACTTTGTTACCAAAGGGATCATTGACAACTGTAGAAAAATCAGTACATGTCTTTTTTTAAATGTCTGGAAACACCTATAATTATATAAACCAATTCAGACTCCATACCTTCAAAAGCAATGACAATTTTAAAGATGCCCAAGGCACAGTAAATAAATCAGGCAAATTTCACACCTCTTGGTGCCACCACACAACCAAAATTATTGCGATGGATATAAGTCTGATCTGATAAGGTAATTCTTAAATCTTTTGCCCATCTAAAACAGTTATAGTATGATCACTATCAAAAATTAATCCTTTCCAGAAAAACGATGCACACCCCATTTTGAAAAAGCAGAGGTAAGTAGAATACCACAGCACAGAATATGTTTAAAATTAGTTTAGTTTGATAACCGAAAAGTTCGGTTTTTGACATTTGCCAGCAGTCCCACAACGTGCTGGCCCTGTGCCAACATGGCTGGGTGCCAGCCTGATGTAGAGCCAGGCTAAAAATAGCAGTCAAGCAGCAGCTGGAACACATAGGTCCTTGTAACCTCAGCTTTATTTCCCTAAATCAAGGGAGGCTGGGAGGGAGGGGACAACTGCAGGGAAAGAAAGGAATGGAACACATTCTCATGGTTGGTATTTCCTACCTCTTCCAATTTCTTGCCCTTTTTTCCTACCACTCCCTCCTACTTATCACTTCCCCCAATCCCACTACTCGATGCCCAAGAAAGGAAGAGACGGAGAAAGGGCAGTGAGGGCAGGAATATAAAAGAAAGGAAGGAAGGAAGAAACTGGAGCTCTGAGGCAGGTTGGGCCATCTCCTGCCCTCAAGTCTCACTTGATCCGACCACCATCACAAAGCAGCCATTGGTCATTTCAATCCTCAGCTTTACCATGGGTCTAGAGAAAGTAGAAGACAAAAAGGACACCGGTGACGATTGGAGGAGGGAAGGAAAGGAGAACTAGATGACGGCAAGAGTACAAAATCCTGCATGCTAAGGAAACTTGAAGAATGTTAAAAATAAAAAACTAAGTCCTAAAGCAATACTAAACATATTAAAAAAAAAAAAAAGTCTTCACATACAGCAAACAAACATCTGGTATTTGAGTTTTGGGGGTTCATTTATGACAAATATTTATAAAAATCCTGACCATTTTCGTTGTAGAAATGAGTTAATATAAAGCAGTAGCAGGAGCAAAGGTTCAACATTACCAAATGCAGCGCTGCCTTTAACTTTTTCGGGCCTTTACCAAGAAAAACCAATAGCAATACCAGAAGAGGCTCCACGCTCAGCCCTTTACACTGAAATTAAAAATACTTATACTTCATGTATAAAAATGATCGTCACTGTCAGCAAATATTTAACAGGTACAACATGGCACATACAAGGTGTATGTAAGCGCACGGTGGAAAGTTTGCGAACTTAATTGTCCAACCTCGTATATCATTCTAAATTGTACTGGTGTAATTAAGTACAAAAATTTAAACCTTGATTTTGTAGACTCATTCTACATATCTTCCTAAGCATATTTTCTGTATACCTTCCAACATTATGGATCTGATACCAATTAACAATGAAAAATGCTTTAAGTAAACAGACTTAAATAAGGCAGGACCAGGCAGTGAGTCACCTGAATTCTAAGCACGTTAAATTCACTAAATGAGCTTCCAACTTATCTGAGCAGCTTATTCAGTTAGTAAGAGTTTAAATGGACTGGCAGGTTTTATCATACCCTTCCAATTAACATCCTTCCAATAAACTCTTTCAAAGAAGTTCAATATTTTTACCAGCAACAAGAAATAGCATAATTCTTTATCATAACATTTTAAAAGGGCCTTAAAATGAGATAAATATATAATTTGTTAAATATACCTTGAGAAATCACCTTTGCTGCATATACCACAATTAGATGTGGTTATTCTAGCCTGCATGTTATTCCTCTTTCAAAAGTTAAAAACATCTGATGGAAGATGACCAAAATCACCCCACACAGCCATTCTCCAAACGCTGAAATTCATTCATAAAAGGCATTTTTGAAATAGTTTTTCAAGACAAATTTTAAAAATACACATTAAAAAAAAATCACAGCTATGAATACAATTTAAAATTCTAGCCACTATGAAAGACAGTCTAGAAAGTATCAAGAGACCATAAACCTACAGGTTCATTTTTAATGATACTGCATCATAGAAATTATTAGTTAAGGGTCAGAAAACCAGGCAGAGAGCTGTGTTCTGGCTCCATAGTTTACCAGCCTGTGTCACCTTGGGCTAAAGTTACTTGCGCTTCTTTCCTATGCTTCAGTTTCTTCATCGGTAAGATGAGAATAATTAAAGTACCTACCTCATAGGGCTGGGCTGTTAAGAAATATAAAGCACTTTGAATAGTATCTCACACATGGTTAAGTGCGATGAAAGCAACTGCGATTATTACTATTAGTAAACGTTGTTGCAGTAGTATTAGGAGGCTCACCATAAATCATGTTCAGCTCAGTGAGGAAAAGCCCCAAATCAAAGAGCCTTTAAAAGTTAGAGAGGTTCAAGTTTTGAGGCCACATCAATAGTGTGAATGAAGTGTATCTAGAAGCAGAGCAAGAGACTATACTGGCGAAATGGGGGGACACAAAAACACTGAAAAATGCACAAAAACTGGTCAAATACAGATGCTACTGGATAACTTTTCATAAACATACTAAGTTCAGAACAATCTAATTTCTTACTGGGAATTCTCTTCTGCATCAGCACTTTAAACTGTGAGTAAATTATTACATGGGTGTACGTAGTATACTTTCATGTATATTCACACAGCTGTAATATAGTTTTATACAATTAGCAATCATAACCAACTTTTCCTGGACTTTAATTTCATTTTAGAACATCTCTACAATTTCCAAATATCTACAAATGATTTACACTGTTTTCAGTACACTAGAATCATTGCTTAACTGAAGCCATTAGAATGTGGCCTGAAACTAAACTGCTATCTAGAAATACTTCTACAACATTCAAAAAAATATCAGCCAAATAATCTCTCCAACAGTCCAGTCAGTTTACATTCAAGAATACGCTTGTTCTGATTGCTGAGATTTACCAAACAATCCCAACAAATTAAGAGGCCGCTGGGTAATGGAAAAACAGAGATACAAAATTTAACTTTGCAAATTACTCAACATGTCTGTGCCTCAGTTTTCTCATGAGCAAAATAGGAGAAACTGAAATTAATGTGTTATCTTTTCATCTCTAAAATCTCCATAGCTCTACAAGTAGATAATAGCTATTATGCAAGAGTATTTTATAAAAACAGCTCCTCATCTTGAGTGTGTTTTGTTCTAAGAAGACATGGAACAGTGCATCTGGACAGAGATCGCTGGAACATGCTTGGGGTAACCATACTCAAATGTCACCTGGGTTCACTTGTCTCCTTTTCTGCTCACTTGTCGTTATCAAATTAGTTACAAATAACAAGTAAATATATGTAAATATATATATTTATGTATGTTAGCTAACACAAAACTAGTTATCATCTAAGAATTCCACAAATACAAAAAGCAGCATACCCTATCATCTCAAAGTCAAATCTTTAAATTCAAAATGAAAAGCAGATTTTGCACTGTATTCTCTCTAAAGCTTGTGTAGTAGCTACCTTTCTAGACGGAAGGGAAAGGTCCTATTTTTAAATCATGTACAAAGCATATCCTCAGTAGAACACAAGGCACTGAAAGCAAAAATTGGTAAGATACTCAGGTTTTTTAAACAAACCTAACCAACCCACTTTACTTTTGAGACTGGCTGGGATTGAGAAACAAGAGTCTCCTTTCATGGGACAAGACTATGTAACATTTTTCTCCAAATAATCATTTGATACTGATTTATCCGGAAGAGATGGCGAGTCTTCCCACACATTTAAAGGAGGAAAACAGCTCACGTTTTCTAATTTATAGTAATCCCCAAATTTTAGATATGTCAAAAAATTAATAAGCCAAGAAACAAACTAGGTTTTTTTTGGTTGTGAAAAAGCACCATTCTTGAAACTGTATCAGTTATTTAAAAGGTAACTTATGGTTTTGTAGGTTCCATGTAGTTTATAACCATTTTAAAAGGAGTTGCATATGATCTGCTTTGTTTCTAAGATGTTTATACTTACCTATAATCTACACTCTTTTCTTGGATATTTTTCCTCTTAAATATAACAATTGAAGGTCAACAGCAGTTCAAGTTTAATGATTGCAATATAAAAATTTCTAACAGGACAGGAGTTTGTTTTGTCATATGTATATGTAAGTAAGCTTCTTAAAATAAAGGTAAATTCATTTTGCATAATTGAAGAAAATTATTTGCTAATAAAAATATAAAGCAAGTAAGCATGTGGAATTAGTACAAATCCATGTGATTTTTAAGAGGGACAGTTTTCTTTAAAAACATCAGTCATTCCTCCATTGCCATCCAGTTGACTGAACATATTACTAGCTGAAATCACACATTCTTAACTAAACTCTTAAATATGAATGTGAGCACAAAAGATAATCCTGGTTGTGTCATTCCAAATTAAACATTTGGAGTTAGAATTGATAACAATTGATTATCCACTGTAAAAAGAAAAGAGGCCGCTGAAAAAATCAGCCAGGACAACAATCACTTGAATTGTTCAATTAATTACAATAATTCTTCTATTAAAAGGTGTATTCCACAGGCATCCTGATGTTTTTAAAAGGAAAAGCATCAAAGTCTCACATCTGCAAAAAGGATAAAATACAATGTACAGTTGAAATAAAACAATGGTAACGGCCTTTTACGTCTTCACTCCAAGGGTATACTCAGAATACAACTGTGTGGCCAAGAAATTGAAGACTGAAGACGAGTAGAAATGTTTGCTTCATCAAAATCCTCAATTCCACCTTCCAACATGGTTGAAATCTTTTGGCTACAAAAAGTGTTGTCTCCTGAACATTTGAGAATTCCTCTCTGGACCAATACTAACTAACCATCAGAGAACTAAGTATCGTAACAAATCCCAAAATTTCCTCACCTGAAATTGAGAACTTCACTCAGAACAACGAACACATATAAGGTATGCACTTTCAAAAATCAATTGCAAGCAAATCACATCTCAATTTACATAGAAAAACAATAAAAAATACACATGCACCTAGTTTCAAAATTTCTTCTTTTGTGTACTTTTTCATTAATCAAAAGGCAAAAAAAGTGTAAGATGTGATTCTGAATTGTTCTACATTATTACTTTAGTCTTGAAAATGTGTTCAATGAAATGTACTATCAATAAACAAAACACCCAATTCTGAAAGTAATTTAGAATCACATCTTCATATAATAATCTCTAGTCTGTAAAAAAAAAAAAAAATCAAAATACTCAAAGGCCAATAAACTAACCTTAAATAAATTCACTGATAAAAATTTTTATCCATCTTAATTCTAATAATGATCACCTTTTACTGCCTTGCCACCCCCAAAACCATAAAATTTCAAGTTATGAATCTGAAAATACCCTAAGAATGTGTTTACCAAAGTGGTAACAATTGTGAGCAACGTTCTTTCCTCCCAAAAGTAACTAGGAAAAAAAAAAAAAAAGCAACTCCTTTTAAAACTTATCTCCTTCCTTCACATAAAAAACCCGTTTTAGAGATTTCTTGCTTTTATAATAATTATTTAGTCACAAATGAGGAATATTTCACAACAAAACAAAAAATTTGAATGTATACCAGGTCTTCAGAAAGGGAAGGCGCGCGCGTGCACACACACACACACACACACCCCAAAACAAAAATATAAATGAACTAAAAACACAAGGTACTTTTTCTAAGAATTTTTTTATTACAAAAATGTATGTTTCTAGCTTTAAAAAAAATCCCATCATAAGACAGGCCATAAAATGAGAAGTAAAATCCCCCCCAAAGCCTTGCCCATTCATTTGGCTGCCCATCTCCACAGATACCCACTATTCAACCACTGCTTGTGTAGCCTTTCCAGACATTTTTATGCATCTATATGCAAGTCTATCTTTTTTGTTTCAAACAGAAATTGTAGCATATTATATGAACAATTGGCTTGTTTTTAAATGAAGTATTCTGGTCACCTTTTCTCATGAGTATACAGAAATCTACTTCACTTGTTTCATAGTTGCGTAATATTCCATTTAGTATTCCTTAACCAGTTCCTTCAGATAGAAATGTAGATTGATTCGGCCTTCAGTATTGCAGACAATACTGCCATGAGCATCGCTTACTGTACACAACATCGTTGTGCACTAATGTCTGTAGGATAAATTCCTAGAAATGACACAAAAATATTGTATCCTCTTCTCCCACTTCCGAGTATTGTCCACCCATCTTGTTAGTCTTCACCAATGTGACAGATGAAGATGGCACGTCATTTTTACACAAATAAAACTGTGTCTCTTTTTGAAAGAGTGAAGATGAGTAAGTTTATTAATCAGGTGCATTTCTTTGTGAACTGTGTTTCCCATTTTTCTACAGGGTTATTCACCTTTTTTTTTAACCAATTTAGTTCTATGTCAGCCTTTGGTCAAATATGCTACAAATATTTGCCCCCGTTAGCTGTGTAACTTGGTTTATCATGTTTTCAATCCTATAGGAATATTTAGATCTTTTTATGCAATTCCATTTATGTATTTTCCTTTATACTCAAATTTTAGGTCATATTAGGTAAGCTCTTTCCCAGAAAAAAATTTTGGGAAAATTTTATGTGACTTCTAAATCTTAAATGATGTCGATAATTTTTACATGCAAGCACCTTCAGTGATAGTTCCAATATATCACGATTTGACAAAAACAAGCCAACTATGCTTCTCTAAAACGTCCTATAACGAACTGAGGGAGCACTCTTTTTACAACTACTACACCAAAAGTGCAATTTTTCTTTCCTTTGACTTTCTCTTGTTAAAATCTAGGAGTTGAAAAATAACAAGCAAGTTATGTTTCTGGGAAGTCTCAATTCTCTGTCCCTCAATCCTTACTTAAATAATCTTCAACAGCATAAATATAGCTATAATTGTAGCTATATTTATATTTATACAATTTATACAATTTTTATTTATACAATTTATATTTATACAATTTATATATTTATATATTTATATTTATACATTTATATTTATACAATTTATATATTTATATATTTATATTTATATATTTATATTTATACAATTTATATTTATACAATTATAATTGTATAATTGTAGCTATAATTTAGTCATCTTAAAGATGACTAAAGTCAGTGAATACTCCCTATACAAACAAACTTGTAATTTTGCAATACCAGAAAATTGCCTATGGTGCTATCAACACTGTACTCTGTTCTTTTCCATTTCAAGTTCTGAAGTGAAAAAAAGTTCTACCTCAAATCACAAAATTATAAAATAAGCCTCTTGAGTTACTATACCAATTCAAACCACTACTTAGAGCTAAATTAGATGGTTAATCTAGCCACTCTCTCTGTTCTCCATAAAAAAAAAAAAAAAATCCTGGTCATAAGTTTTCTATCTCACAGTGCCAGCTGCCAGGCATTTAACAGCCTTCCATCTCTAAGCTGACTGGCACAACAAGTAATACAACTTGGAAGTTAAGGAAATTGGCAGAACTCAGAGTGGGGAAAAAAGAAGATTTTCCAAATTTCTGCAGCACTTGTTTAGCATGTATGCAAGTGTTTCCAAAGGGGTGGTCAACTCTTCAAAATTGTAAGAGTAGCATCATACTACTTCACATGAACCAATGCCAACTTCATTCAGTGGTCTCCTTCCCCTTTGGGAACTATTCAGAAAGTTACTATTTTCTTTTACAACTCATGCAGGCCTCTTTACTGATGAAAGCAGGCAAAGCCCACGCTGTGTGTCTGTCTCCTAGAGAAGATTGCATCTTTTATTTATCGCTCCTTGGCTTTATTTTCACAGTGAATTCCTGGCTTAAATGCAATCAGCCAAGAAACCCTCCCTATGTGCTCTCCTGTCATTCCTCATTGCTTGCAAGCAAAATCAAGCACAGAAGGGGGAAGAAAAAAAAAAAACAACTCAACATTACCAGCCAAGCCATAAGAATTCCCAAACTCTAGTTTGTTATACTGAAAACCCATCGATGTGCTTCAATCCGTTTCAACCGGGCAGGAAACAAGAAAAAAACAAGGCATAACTTGAAAAAATGTTAATTACATTTTTTTAAAGGATGGATGGATAGCCTCAAAAGTTGAACCTCCTCTAGACAGAAGGAAAGGGTACCGAAAAGACAACACTAGGGGCTGCCTTTGGAAATAAATGACCATGCAGAAAATCACGTTTGCAGATTGCATTAGAATTCAAATTAACCAGACAGGATTAAAACAAATCTGAATTCTCTCTTGGGGCCCCTCTGCAGACCCCCACTCGCCTCCCAAAGATAAGAATAAAAGGAACTGACTACGGAAAGAAAAGATTAAAAATCAGAGACAATGATGCCTCCAAACCGCCCCCCATTCATTAGGTACCCTGTTCATCACTACAATTTGAAGTACACAGCATTATGGGAGGGGGTAAAAAAAAATGCCGTTGGCAATAAGAAAAATATGGGGAGAAGGGAGTTTCACTATAGCATTGTTCTTTTCAGTCAGCTCAAACATCCCCATCGCTATGGCTGAAAAAGATATCTGGCCAGGCAGGGGAAAAAAAAAAAAACATAACACAGGGGGCGGGGGCGCAGGGAAAGCTATTAAACTCGGTATTTGAGAAAACTCTCATGGTCTATCAGAGAAAGGAGGGCTGTGCAGCTTTAAATCACAAGTCCTTCTCTGGCCTTTGTCAAATATCTTCTACTTTACAAGCCCTGAAAAGAAATAAAGAGACTCTTTTGTTTGGTTTCCCCTTTCCGGGGGGGTGACAGAAAACTGAAAGGGGCACAAATAAACCTGAAAATGAGAACAAAGTGCGGGGTCGTGCCCGGCTGCCAGGCGGCCGCGGAGCCCCCCGGCCTCGCGCTCCTGCAGCCGCCGGCGGCTGCGAGCGCATCGCCTGTAACTGCTCCCCGGCTCGCACCGAGCACGACCACCCGACCACCCAGCGCAAACCAAACTTAGGCGTCAGGAGCGCCCGGGCACCCCCGCGGCCCCACAGAAAAGGGAAGCGCGAGCCGCTCCTTCCCAGGCTAGCGCCCTTTAATTCGGGGCTTTCTGGGGGGGCGGGGGGAACGTCCCGCAGGAGAGGGGTCCAGCCCGCCGCACCATCCTGGGCTGCTCCGAGACAGGGGACGCACGGAGGTAAAAAGACATTTAAATCCCCGGGCGGCCGGCGGAGCTCGCCTGGGCCAGACCAGACGCCGCAGCGACCGCGGAGCACCACGGCCCGTCGAAGCATTGAGAGGAGCGGCCACCGAGTGGCACTGAAATGTATTCCCCTCCCCTCAAATAGAAGGGACGGGGAGGGGGAAGAGGAGAAAGAAAGAAGAGCGAGCGACAGACAAGAGGAGAGAAGAGGGAGAACGCAGAGTGCCGCCCGGCCACCGGCTCGGCCCCGGCCGGCATTGTCTGTGCGGCCCGCGCCCCCTCCCCCGCCCCGCACCACCCCGCCACACACACCCTCCGCCGGGGCCCGGCCGTCCGCCCGCCCGCGCCTTTGTCCACATCCACACCCCCAAAAAGGCGAGCAGCCCTCCAGGACGTGCTCCCCGGGAGAAGAGCGGAGAACGGAACAAGTCGGGGGGCACCCGACACCCACCCCGCCAACCCCGCGGCGGGGCGCGTCCTGCTGATTCATTTCCCACTCGCGCTGGCCCGTCCGGGGAGACAGGGGGCGGGGAGGGGCGGGGAGTGGCGGGGAGGAAATGGGCGCTCCGCTCGGGACGACGGTCCGGGCCAGTGAGGGCACCGGGAGGGGGTGCGGGCGCGCGCTGACTGAGTGGCTGCCCGGAGGGGAGGGGGCAGGCGCCCCCCTCCTGAGGGACCGACGGACGGACAGACGGCCCCCGGCTGCCCTGTGACTCACCGACTTGCAGGACGTTGTCGACGCAGCCGCTCTCCAGCAGCGCGATGCCCCGGCGAAAAGGCAGCCTTGTCTCGTCGCCGCCGTCCGCCGCCCCGGCGGCCCCCACCGACGGGGTTCCGGCCCCGGCCCCGGCAGCGGCGACGGCGGCCGAGGTGGCGGCCGGTGAGGACGAAGAGCCGCCACTGCCCGCGCCACCCGCGCCTCCGCCCGCGCTGCCGGGGCCGCCGCTGTCGTCGCCGGGGCCGCCCGCGGCGCCGCTGCCGGTGTTGAAGGACGAGTACATGCAGATCTCCCGCTCGCTGCGGGGGAAGGACCAGTAGACGATGCGGCGCTGCACCGGCTCTGGGATGCGCTCAAAGCGCTCCTCCACGCGCTGGAACGGCCACTTCTCCGCCACCTTGCGCGCCGCTATGTCCAGCAGCGACTCGGGGCTCTGGGTCTTGCCCGGCGGCAGCAGCCCCAGCGCCGCGCCGCCCCCGCACGCCGCCGTGGCCGCACCGCCCGCCCGCGGGCCCGGCCGACAGGCAGAACTGTAGCCGCCACCCGCTCCTCCACCGCCGCTGCTGCCCCCGCCGCCGCCCCCGCCGCCGCCCGGCCGGCAGCACAGCCGTTTCGCGGGAGGAGGCTGCTGTCCGCGCTCCGCCATGACCGCGCCGCTTCTAACCCGACAGCGGAAGTGCCGGGACCCTATAAACGGCACAAGGAAGCGCGACACGCACACGCCGCCGCGACGCCACGCTGCCATGTAGGGCCCGCCGCTCCTTGTATGGGCACAAGAGGTGGGGCCTCAGCCGTGACGTCAAGGCTGAGGCGGGGCACCGATAGGGGGACCTAGGGCCATGGGTGGGGCCTATGCAAATCGCTAGGCTGAAACATAAATAGAGCACTCGCCGGACACGGGGGTAGCGGGGCCGGCGGGGTTGGGTGCCCGATGGCTGTGAGAATATCAGGCTGCTGTGACGCGGGAGGCGGGGCTCAGGAGGAGTTCCCGCGGGAGGGGGCGGGCCGCCGGACTTGGCCCAAGGTGGGTGGGTCTCTGCGCCCCCTGCTACTCAACTTCCCTCTCCAATTCCCTGCCTTCCTTTGATGTCCGGCTAGTGAGGACGCGCCTCGTGGGTCGCAGCAGGGAGGGAAGGGGAAATGGGGGGAGAATCCAGGGAGGGGTCCGGGCTAAATGGGGGGCGGGGCCCGCGGGCCGATGCCCCACCCCCCCGTCAGAGCCTGCCCGCCGGGGGAAAAGCCTCTGGGCGGAGGAGGCGCTTTCAAAACAAAGAAATGCGGCGTGGAGCCCCAGGGACGAGGGTGGAGAGGAAGGCGGAGGAGGTGCGGCTGAGGCCGCCTGGCTGCCCGCTTCCCCTCCAGCCAGCCCGAGGGAACTCCCCCCACCCCCAACCGGGGCTACGGCGGCTCCGGGTAAGAGGGGAGGAGGCTGTGCTCGGCCGCTGTTTTCCAGTTCACTTTTGCAGATCCGAGTCGGGAAGGAGAGCGTCCGGCTCCGCTGCAGCGCACGCAGCCCCGAGCCCTGTATCTGCTGTCCCGGTGGCTGGGCTGGGGGCCGAGCCGGCCAAAGTGTCCGAAAACGCGCGGAGCGCTCAGAACATGCCCCGCAGCTGAGCGACGCGCGTCCCGAGAGGGCCGCGGCCGCCCCGCCCTCGCGCTCCCTCAGCCCAGCGGGCAAAGAAGCCGGCCGGTTCGCCGGCGCGGAGCGGGGGAACTTGAACCGGCCCTCGTCTCCCGGCGCGGCCGCGCCGCTAAGACCCCGCTCCAGGCCTGGGGTGCACCCACTCGAGGTGGAGTGTATACCCGGGCAGTGGGTTTGGCAAACACACCTTTGTGACTACACACGCCACGGGAGCGCGCGCACACACCCCACGGGAGCGCGCGTACAGCACCGCCGGCTGCAGACTGCGAGCGAGCCCGGGCCACTAGGCAAAAGACGGCGGCTGCGAGCGCGCTTGGTGCGCACTTAGATCTGCGGCCCGGCTCCGCGCTCGGGGCTAGGTTGCCGGGAGCCCAGGCGCTCGGGACGCGCGCCGCGCTCTGTGCATTCCTGGCGTCGCTCGAACGCACCATTCTCCCGGGTAAAGGCAGCGTTGGGGCAGGCGATCCCGAGGGAGTGAAGAGCGCAGCTCGCTAGTTAGTGCGAAAGCGCCGGGGAAGGAGACGAAGCGAGTACCAGGCTGAACCGGGAACCCTGCAGACATTGTTCTTCGCACTCCGCAAAGCTTGGTCAAATCTGGGTCCAAGCCACGGACTTAATTAGCACGTTAGAGACATCCTTACTCTTTGCCCCACCTTCTGTTTTTACTGTAAACCGTGTTATTGATACTATCGCTATTGTGGAAGATAAACCGTATTTCCTTTGGCACTTTCGCGTCTTTTAAGGTTATTGGCTGATACACACCTGCCTGCCTAGTTGCTTGAATTTAAAGGGATAGAGCGCTTCCAAGGTTTAAAGAAAATCGCCCACTCAGGACCGAGGCCCGGGAGACCTCGAGCTCCAGGTTTTCCCCTTGTTAGGCCTTACCAAGCCCCAGGCTGCAAGTCCCAGGAGGACAGGCCGACTTTCCATAGCTGTTTTACTTGTTAGGACAATTTTGGTGACCTCATGTTTTTGTATATCCGTCGTATTTTTCTGGGCACCTCCTCAATGCTTAGGAAAAGGCCTGGGCAAAAAACTGGAAGAATACCTTTATGGCAAATAGGAAGGGGGAGGCTCTTCCAGTTCCATTTCTAAAAACAAATAATTTTTAAATTTTTGGAAAATAAAATTACATGAGTACAAAGTAAATCGAAAAGTATAACACAATTTGGCCTCTATGATGTCCTCAAATACAGTCATGATAGGACTTAGGCTTATATAATATTGTGTAGGTGACCAAGCACTTTCATATGTACACACAATCACTGAACTGGAAAGTTAAAGATGACAAAATTGGTGACTCATTCAGGGTCATAAAGTTGTTAGTGGAAGAAATTAATTCATACTGAAAAGGAAAACAGACAACTTTGGAGGTAGGTGCCTAAGGTATAGAGACCTGGATTTTGTCATGAACCAGAGACTGGATTTAAGGCATCAGTCTACATTGAAGGGATTTAGTTTAATTTGAAGACAAATCCAGAGCTACCAGTTCAATCTGACTCAGTTTTCCCTCTCTACAGTCTGGTACACTGAAACCACTCTCCCTCTTGAACTGTCATCCTCCCTCTGGTTTCCCTAACACTGTCCTGTCCCTCCAATGTCTCCAACTCATCTTTATCTGCCTTGTTTTGGGGTTTTTCTTCCTCTAAACTATTAAATGTACACCCTAACCTATAGCCTATCATGGTCCTCTTCTCTGTTTTGGGTGATCTATCCCTTGGAGAGTTTCCACCGTTTCCAACTCCCAACCGTGGTCTCCGCTTCAGCTCACATTTCTTCCTGGTGGGCAGTTCCCTTTTCCACTGCCAGAAGGGTGCCCGTGGCCACCTCAAACCCAAAGTACCACCTTTTCCTGGAAACCAGTTTCTCCTCCTTCCCCTAGATTACTACTGTTGCCACCTGTTCATAGGCCCCCAAGCTTTATTCCTCTTTGCCTTTGCCTGCAACTCTTCCGTAGGTTTTCTTGCTGTGTCACCTCCCAGCCCCTCTCACTGCTCTATTATTCCTCCTCTTCACTCTGCAGAACCTCCTCACTGGTATGTCTGTATAACCTTTCCTCCTCCATACCCTCCTCCACCCAGCTGCTGTGCTTCCTAAAGTGTCACCCTCCTGCTCAAGTCCCTTTAAATGGCTCCCTGTGCCTGCTGGGAAAAAGTCCAAACTCAGATGTGATCTTGACCAAACCCAACTTTCCAGCTTCATTTCCCACGAAAACACAATAGAACTTCCAGTTCCCCTACAGGAATTTTGTTATGTCCCAACAGGACTGCTCCCAGTTTCCCAGAAGTCATCCCTACTTTCCCACTCTGCACATTTGCTCAAGACGGTCCTGCTGTCTGTAATGTCTCTCTCTTCCCTTACAACTTGTCAAATTCCTACCGTTTCTTCAAGGATTTGCTCAAATGCCACTTCCTCTGGGAAAACCCATGTGGACGTGTGATCTCTCTCTCCTAGAGCCACTCTAACACTTTCGATCTTTCTTGTGACATTTATACCATTCTGCCTAGCATCACAGTTCTGTTTGCACTCACTTACTTGCCTGAACCATTCGTCTTCTCTCTTCCCTGTTAGAATTTTCTGAGTGTTGGGATTAGCCCTCAGCCATCTCATCTCAAGTGCCCAGCACTGCTCTGCAAAGCATCTCTCTCCCCAGAGGTTAGTTACACCCATGAACCAAGGGACAATTAAGGGACAGTATGTCATCTTTGGCTGG
Source organism: Rhinolophus ferrumequinum (assembly GCF_004115265.2). Taxonomy (NCBI): domain Eukaryota; kingdom Metazoa; phylum Chordata; class Mammalia; order Chiroptera; family Rhinolophidae; genus Rhinolophus; species Rhinolophus ferrumequinum. The sequence continues at coordinate 38,963,666 of NC_046290.1, read as the reverse complement.
TGCTTGTGCCACCTCTCACTTTTGGGGTATTTACAGTGTTTTTCCTGGTGTTCATAGAAATCATTACTGAATTATTTCTAATTGCTCTTTTCAAATAGGCCCCTTCCCCAGGGACTAAATCAGGGCTAGATGCCTCTGGTTATGTTACCATTAGGCAATGGTAGGAAATCAAAGTACAGAAAGCCTACAGCTTCCCAAATGCAATGACTCATCATATCACATCATACCACACCACATTGGCCAGTGTGGTCAGGAGGTAGGCTCTCAGGCAGCCTTCATAAACAGAATTCCATAAAGTGATGGTTGCAAGGAAGAGAGACACTCCTCCCCCAGCACCTGTCCTGTTGTAGTTGGATGCATAGATAAATGGATGGACAGATGGATGGCAAAGGTATTTATTTGAGAGGGGCAGTGGAGTCCTATCCAAAAATCTATCATGGCTCCTCTCTCTGCCTTTAATTTAAAAATGAAAATTCTGAATTAAATTCAATATATATGTACGAAATTCCTGGAGCAGTGGTCTTCAAAGAGAAACCCTTAGACTGCCCCAGAGCATACTGCACACAATTTTGGAACTGAGAACCAGAAATTGACACTCACTCACCACATGAATCTTCTAAATTTACACTCAAGTTTGAAAAGTACCCTTTGGTGGCGAGAACGTCACACAGTCCCAAGCGTTTAGGAGGAGGCCTGCAGGAAGAAAAAATGACATTGCCTCCTCATTATTGCTACTCAGCTCAGCTGATTAAGAGAATATTTGCCAATAGTAGGAACAGTCCAAGACATGAGAATTGGATTAGGTCTAACAAACTTCAAGAAGATGTACTCAAAGTTATGCCCATTTCCAAGCTCTAGGAAATAACTTTTGATATTATAACCAAAACCAATTCTGTTCTCTGGACTAAATTGTTTAAAGAAGAAAAGCCTAAAACAGTAGAGTTAGCCTCTGAAGCAGGCATTGTTGCCCTCTCTAGTAGAATGACAGAATTCATACTCTATGGGACTAAAAACTAGTGACAATTAGAGGTGACACTTCATCAGGACAAATGTGCAATAACAGGGAAAAGTGCCGGAAGAGTCTTCTTGGTCAATCATTTCCACCAAATAGATTCTTGTGGAAAATAAGAGGTGGACAGGGAATGCTCAACCCAGAATTGATCGATTTAAAACAATCACTCCATCTTTGAAGAGGGGGAAAATTTGACCTATTTCAACTTGGTTACATTTTAGAGAATCCAACCACTAATATTTTACCATTAATATATTTTAGAGAGTTGGTGCAGACACAGTGCTAGATTCTTTACAAACAGTAACTCATTTGGTGCTCCAGTCCCCCCAACAACAAACAAATGAAGAAACTGAGGCTCAGAGGAATTTGCTAACAGTTAGTCGGCTCTAATCTGGCCAAGCAAGGATTCAAGTTCAGTCTGTCTGACAGTAGAGCTAAAACTTTCTCCATTATCCATTATTTCCCAAACTTGTCAGATTAGAAAAATTGCCGAGTATTTGTTAAAATATATAGATTTCCTTTATCTCTCCCCTGTAGAAGCCTTCATAATAGGCAAAATTAGAAAGCATCATAATTAGATGCCACATTATCACTTACTAAACCATTGCTTTAATCCTTAAGACGTACCTCTCTAGAATTTGCTGTAATTATAAGAAGTGTATTCAACTACTGATCAACCAGCCAATCTTTTCCATCTTACTTCTAAGAACGGTGCATTCTGTTATGATGGAAGCTTTTAAAGTTACAATTGGGCATTTTGAAAAATAAATCATTCTCTCTCTCTCTCTCCATCTATCGATCGATCAATATATCAATATATTATAGAATATATATAACAGGTTGGCAATTTGCTTCCAAATAAATTTGCTTCAAATTTTGTAATTTGGACAATTCCTCCCTCAAGACATAAAAGGAGTTCGCTTTTGTTAAATATTAGATAACCTACTCTTGTTAATTTTTAGCAAAAATATTTTAGTGTAAATATAGTCTGTGTACAATTTCAGTATTGTGAAAACTGACCAGACTATTACCATCTTGTTATTCATTCCGATCCAAAGGGCAATGCTGAAGTTCTCATCAAATGAAAACCATCTCAAAACCAAATGTTTAACAGACCTCCAAACAGGAATCTAGTGATGGCCAAAAGAAATAGGAAATGCTATATTTAATTATAACTTTCAGTCTTTCCCCTTTTTAATAACTGTAACTTCTTACTAAATATTTTGTTAAGCATGTCACAAGAGAGACACAAGAATACTATTTAATTGGATAACATGAAAATATTTACGTCAACTGTGGGAAAAACTCCCACTTTTAAACACTGAAAAAGCACTATGGAAAAATCATTATTTAGAAACTAAATGATTTCCTCAAAACTGCATCACTCTTTTGCAGATATCTTTGATAGGTGAAATGGCACAAGAAAAACACAATTAAGACTAACGTTACAAACATATTCTCTGGGGAGACAAAAGATGCTCTGACATGTATGGAGGATATATTTGCAGAAAATGTCATCCCTCCAAATCATTTCATAAATGCATAGCATGAGCATATTCCAAGTGATCAAACAATATTGTGTTTATTCTATGTCCCATCTGGAGGAAATAAAGACATACAATTCAGACAACCACATACCTTTTAGGGGCACCTTATATCTAGATAAAGATTATTTGCATTTAAGAGACAAGCATGAAAATTAAAGTTAAAAATGTCAAAGCCAAACTCTAAAATGTATTTATTAAGGGCATTTTATCACCTACAATATTTTTAAATATTCAAGAACTCATTCCTTATCAAGAATAGCATCATGACAATTCAGATATGAAAAGTGTCACTTCCAATGACTTTGTTCAAACCCAGAATTATATAACTTGTGAAAATGAAGCAGTCTCAGCAAAATCTGGTGTGTTGGCTATTTTTTCAACCTGAAAAATCTATATTAACTAATACCTCCACGGAACCATACTGCCATAAAACCGTGGTTATACAGAAACTTTGTAATATAATAACCATCTTGAATAGATAATTTTCACAAATAACTGAAGATCTACTTTTTAACTACCGAAACCCTTTTAGAAAGCTTAACCCTGTAGGCTAGAAATCTTTCTAAAACACGTACATCCTTGACTAGCATAAGGTCTCATTATCAATACAAAGAGGCCCTCAAGATGCGCTAAGTCTTGCAAGATGGTTGTCCATCTAAAGGCCCAGAGTGGTTTCATTCTTCCTTTATTTTTTACTGAGTTTTTTGTTTTTATGTCTTTTTTTCTTGGTTCTTTTTCTTTGGAGGGGGTCCCCTCTACAGTTGCTGTTTCCTGTTACTTTTAATTATTGTCATATACCACCCCAACCCTTCTCCTTTTCTGAATGTGGCCTTGCAACCCAGAAAACCCTTTTGTTAGAATCATGTCTAAGATAAAAAATCAACTAAGGTCTTAATGAAGAACTCCCCTCTGGCTAAAATTTGCATCGTCTTTGTCACATTTATTTTGAATTCTTGCAGACTCCCTGGATCCCAGCTAGGTCGCAGATAAGGGAGGTTATTAGATGGTCAAACTCTGGCTTCTAAGAGGTTAATATAAAATGATAATGGAAATTCAGGATGGTGATTCTGAGGTGCCTACTGAATCATCATACATGAAATAATGTATCTTGATAGAATATGACTTAGGTTTAAAGTAGTTCATAACATTATAATCCTTTGAAACTTAGTGAGTCACATCTGGAATTTATGGCAATATTCTGATGGATTTCAAATGAACCAGAAGCTGCCATTCCCAGATCACACACAAGAAGGGCCTATCATGCATTCCTATTACAGCTTGAGTTCACGCTGAAGTGAGGAGAGAGAGAGATCAAAATCCTTAACAAACCCACCCCGCAAGACTCAAGGCTGCCCACTGGGCATGCCTTGACTCCTGCTCACCTCTCCAGCTGGCCTTGCCCCGAGTTCATTCCCCTCACTCTCTGGGGTTTGGCCAATGCAGGCTGCTCAGGCCTGTTTTCTGTTGCTTGAACACTTGAGGCTCGCTTCCTCCAGAGGGCCTTTGCCCAAAAGTTCCCACTGCCTGGAATGCTGTCCCTCCCTGGGCCCTGCAACCACTGCCTAGTTTCCTCCTACTCAGCTTAATCACACTTCCTTAGGAAGGCCTGGCTGCTCTGACCAGTCAGCTCTGCCTATTACATACTACACCTCCTAGGAGCTCTTATCAGAGTTGTAATTTTTCACTTAGTTGTGTGTAGGACAGATTACCTAGAAAATAGTAGGTGCTCAATAAATATTTGTTCACTTCATGGAAGGGAGGGAACAAGGGCACTCCAGTCAGACTGGCCTCACTGTGGTTAACATCAAGGCTTGCCAGGAGAGCAATTTCCAACATCTTACCTTCACCCGATTGCTGCCAAGGCCCATGGGTCTCTGCTTTCCTATCAAGAAAAGAATAAAATCTACTCGATGAACATTTAGTAGTGGGTGTGAAGCTATTACTGCTGCATTCTGGAAATCATTGCATTATTCCAAGCGAAGAAATAGGAAACCTTTCCAAACATTTCAAAAACTTTGCCACACTGTCATACATGCTGCCTATAGCATTTGTCTTGTGCTAATTTTTTTTTCTGGCTTTCATCTCAAGTGTCTCTCAAGTTTCGGCAATTTTGAGTCTTCTAGTTACCATGGAAATAGGAAACAATGATCTCTTAGAGATTAAGAGGGTGAAAATATTCACTGTATTGGGGTCCTAGAGTTTTCTTCCTTTTGATAGTGTTTGTGAATTGAGAGCATGTTGATTTGGAGGCAATGCTTCTGTGTCATCAGTATTTATTTTTGTGCCTGTAAGTGCCAGGCATTATTCTCTGCCACGAATACCTCCAAATCACTACATTAAAGATAAACATACCCTCTCCCAGATGCGGGCTGTTAGGTTTATCCTTAAGTCAAGTTCAAATTGTTAAGCATGAACTATTAGCTCTAAGTGAGAACCTTTACCTCTTCCCTCTAGGCACCTTCATAACACTTCAGACATTTTATACAGCTCTTCCTGACACAATGGAAACTTGGGTTACAAAGAACCATAGTCTATACACTGTCAATTTTTTTTTTTTTCTCTTTCACAGGTAGATAAAAATTTCTTGACTTCCAGAGCAAGAAAAAAGCATTTGATCTTATCACATTTTTTTGTTCCATAGTCTCAGTAGATGATAGTTTTGTTCATGCCCACAGAAAACTTGACCAGTAATAACTGAAAATTTTGAAAAAACTGGAAAAAGGAAGAAAATAGTTTATTCGTCTCCTTAATAAGCAAATGTCCACAATTTTGGAACCTATGTGCCTGTACATGGTTATGTAAGATGGTTTTTAACACATTATATAATATCCTGAATTGTAATTTTCCACATCTCATGTCACCAGAAAGTTTCCAAGTTCCCTGAAGGACAGATATGGAAGATTCAAACACTGACTCCTGGTTTGTTTCTTTATGGAAGTCCAGCCTCCTGACTCTTGCTCTCCATCTTCCTGCAGAGCTGCTGATGGACTGCTCCCCATTGCACTTCCTCACCCAACCCCAACGACTTTTTCTTGCCTGTAATTCTGGCTTTGGGAATATTCAGAGGAGGCTTCTACATTAAAAGTATGTTTGAACAAAGCCAAGTCTGTAGACTGAACACATTGCTTTCAACTTATAATTCAACTATTAGAGATTTAGTTCTTTTGGACCTTCATGAGGTCCCTTTGAAAAAAATATCAATATCCCCTGAAGGGCTAAAACTTACAGTCATTATCAATTTATAATCCCAAGGTATTAAACTGAGTGCCAACCCCTCTGCCACCCACCCTCCCTATGGAAAAATAAATTCAGGACAGACCCTGAAAAATAAATTCAGGACAGGGTGGTGCTAACAGGGAGCAGGACGCTGGGCAGGGGGCTGGGGTTGCTGAATGAACTTCACTGATTTCACAATGTTACCTTGGGTTTCACGCTCTTCAATTCACGTGACTCTCCGTGAAGTTCTTCTTTTTTCCTCCCACCTTGTTCCATATTTGTGGCTGTTGCCTATGTTTACCTCTGTGTGAGACTGTGTGTGTGCATTACATCTGTATGTACAAACATCTGTATAGATCCCCAGGTCTTTCTGTCATGACACCAACTTGTCTAGCAGTGTAACCATAAAAAAATTAATTCAAATGACTTGTTGGATGATTTAGGTATTTTCAGCTTCATTAACAGCTAATCACCGCACAATGGATTACACAACCAGAGTTTGAAATATGCCTTCAGGGCAGCTAGACTAACTGGAAAGATCAAGTAAGGGGACTTCAGAAAGGTATCATATACACACAGCTATTATGTCTTTGTGGGAACATGTGTTTGCCTATGAATTGTCTGTGCATGTTTTTGGCAGGTCCCTTTTCTTATTCTCCATTCCCTGCCTCACCCCAGCCTCTGCCAGGTCTGCCTCCAAAACCCTCAGTCACGAAGCCTCCCAGAGAGAGGGGAGAACTCCCTTAGGTCTAGCAGCATCCTGAGAGGAGTGTCCCTATGTGACGCAGACAGGCCAATTGTATGTCATCAGGGTTCAGAGTTGGACTGGGAGGTTAAAATATATAGCCGGAAGGTTTGGAAAGCTGCCACTGGGGACATAGCCAGGTATCTTGACAGCCTCAGAAAATGCTCCTCTTGCCCTGCCGTAAGGAACAAATTAGCATCAGAGACAGAAGTATGACCTGGGGGCCAAAGTTTTATGGGAACTCTTTCTCCAACCACTGAAAATATGTTGGTAGGTGTGGAGGTTTTGTTGGTGTGGGAGAAGATGCGACCCTTTTCCCCCACCCCACAGATTCCCCAGCTCCAATACTGGCTTTAACTAACAAAAGTCAGCTTAGCTGAAGTGGCAGCAAATTGGGGTAAGGCACTGGGCACCAGCTCAGACATCCATATGCAGGGTCCGGTTTTTGCAGGTCTGGCACAAACCACTAAGTCCTCTGGCCACACAAAATGCTCTGTGGGAAGGACCAGACCCATTTGCCCTTGACAGGGACCATTTTCATAGCTGGTTGAATTTGTCAGGGGTTTTCTTTTAACATTTTTCAATGACCATTGTCAGATGTTGCTAAGGTTGCAGGAGAAAGGTTTCACTTGATTGGCTGAGCAACTGTATTCCATAACCAATCCAAATGCTGTGCCTGGGGGAGGGGAACTCAACATGATAGAACAATATCAAGCACAGGCAGACACATTCCGGGTACTAATAAGGTGTCTGGAAAAATAGAATTATAGTGTGCAGGAATCCCATACCCTTCTACAGCTCCAGCCATGGCTTGGTTGCTATTCAAAGTGTTACACCCTAAGTAAAAGCCATTCCCACTGATTGGAGGATATCAAGATTTCAAAACAGGGGAGTAGCAATTGTAAGAAGGAAGTAAAACTCCTTGCTCATTGTGTTTTACAGCCTTCCTTAGTAAAACTGCTGAATTGTAATTTAAAATATTCCACCCTTTCAAATAAATTAAGTGCAGCTTAAAAACAGGAAATGAGAGAGGCACACATGTATTGTCAACTAAACAGTCACAGGCCTTGTGCCACAAAGCAAAGTTGAAAATCATAGAACAGTCCCATGAATTCACTTTAGAAGGATGACAAAAAGGGTCACCACCAAGGGAGATGTTATGCCTCTGGCAGTGTACTCTTGGGCTGAAACCTGAATGCTAATTAGGAAACAAATGAAAGACAAACATCAGCTTGAAGGGAAATTTCGATCTTGCAAGATCATAGATATTCTGAGATTCAGATAAACCTTATGGTACTAAGGAAAGTTACAGCGCACTTGACTGTAGCAATGGCTGAACTCTCCCTTCAGAAAACATAACTGCCAGTCAGCCAGATGTTCCTGTGAAATTCTGGCAATATATCAAAAGCAAACAGCATTATCTTGCCTGAAAAATAAGTTAAGCTTCTGTACAGTACTGATTTCCCATTTAGTTATCAATATAATCACCAAACTTTAGCATTTTTATTGTCAGTTTTTATTTATTCACGACAAAATTTTCTTTAGTCTTCTTCCTTGCTATGGCTCTCCCTTTGCTCTCACAATGTTCCTCAGAAAATGGAGCTGCCACCAAAGAAGACTAGTGTAAAAAAGGAAGGGAGGGATAAAGATGTGTGGATACTCCCCCCTTATAATCCATTTCCCCTATCCAATCCAGAGTCTTCTGCTCATGAAGGAACCCACAGTCAAGCCAAGTTGCTTGAACTTAGTTTCAGACTGAAATGGGGTTTCAGGGTTTTGCATTTTACTTTACATACAGTTTGAAGTAGCTCAAAATGAGAAAAAAAAGAAGATTCCAAGGCTTAGTTTTGGACAATTTCACTTCCCACTTCCACTGATATAAAAAAGACTTTGCATGAGCAGAAAATGATCTTGAAGAGGGTTGGCAACAGGACAGCATAAGAGTTGCACAGAAAGTACAGCTTCACAACCCTCCCCACCAATTCAAGTACAGTACTCACTTCACTACCCACACTGCAGGCCAGTGGGACCCACCGAGCTCAGACTTTGCCCAAGATCCTCTGGTGCCTTAATGGACACACTATAACAACAGGCCTCACTATTCCAAAGGGGAAGAAACTTGGTGAGTATTTTTGGTTCATTTTTTTGTTGTTGCATGTGATTCTAAATGCAGATATTTGTGCTATTGGCGACATCTTAGTAAGTGATTTAACCCACTTGCATAGCCTGGCATAATTTGTCATGTGGCCCTATGACTTGAACCCCATTCGTTTCTCCCTTCTGATTACTTCAATCATCTTTGTATATTAATTACTTAGGACATATCTTTATTTCAGAGGTCCTGAAGTTCTACTTGATTTTTCTAACTCAGAACCTAGCCATTTCTCGTGCTGACCTTCTCTGCTTTCTTCAGGAACAGTCCAGGATGCCAGAAAAACTTACCACCCACCAAACTTACCATCTATTCTTTGTACTCAAGCAATTGGATGAGGACTGGTGAGTTAGGAAACTCATCAATATTCTAGATCCTTTCCCAGCCTGGCAGGCACATCCAGAGAGTCACTGGTGAGTATTCTCCATGGTTAGAATTGTCCAGAGCTTTGCAAAGTGGTACTCTCTCTCCATGGTACATATTTCAAGATAACTTCCAATGAGAATCGTAGTCACCAAAATAGTAGATTATAAAAACCTACCGGATCAATGAAAAACAAAAATTCGACTGACAATTTCAACTTGCAATCACACAGTAAAGATCATCCATTTCACCCCTTTTCTTCCTGAATCACAGTCTCTAATAAAGGAAGAAAACAAAAATTGATGGTAAAAAGTAGAGAACTAAAGAAGAAAAGGCCCGGGATAACCCACAACTAAATTAGTACTTGCAGAACATGACTGACCACAGGAGAAGATGAAATCAGAAATGGAAAGACACTCAAGGGAGTTTGTATGAAAGTTTGAAAGACCACATTCAGTCTGCACCCTCAAGAAAGTGTCTAAGAGAAAGTAGGCCAGAATAACAATGAAGTTAGGGTGAAAAGATGTGAGTTTAGTTTTCAAAATGTCATGTCCGTATTGAGTGTCCCTTTGGTTCAAACAAGAAACAAAGGGAGAAATCGAACAGCTTCACTAACAAGCAGAGCAGTTGGCAAAGAGTCTGGGGTAAAATCTTGGGGGAAGTTTTAACATGCAGCCTAAGAACAGGTTGGAAGAATCACTAAGACCCTTTAGCTGGTCTGTGTTTTCCCAAGTCCTTCTTTTCTCACTGCTGACTATTCTCCTTTTCAATGTTCTTAATTTTGCCCCATGCTATCACTGACACCTGGGTCTCTCTGTGAAATATTTTTCTTTTAGTTTAATTTCAAGCCTTTATGGGAAAGACTTTTCATTCATTCATGCCACACATCGAACCATTTAAAATATGATTTCTCCATAACATGATTAATTTATAAAAACCTATTTATGAAGCTCATAGAAAGGGCTGACTTGATACAATAGCAAGATCATGACCAGGTTGTTTTATTGGTGGTGACTCTTTCCACAAGTAAAACAGAAGTCTTATTGTTATAAAGCAAAGCGAAAAGGGAGGTCTAGAATGTGCTTCCTTCTCTGGGATGCTCTTGAGAGTGAGTGTTTACAGTTCACCAGGTTTTTCTCAGTTGGCCTCATTATACACATAAATTGAGGTTTCTTTAGGCAAACACATCTATTACAGTGAACCCGGTGAAGCTTTGCGTTTTCTTGAGCATACAGTAGATTTTGGAAACACCGTTTATTAAGATCGATGTGCTTTGTTTAGGTTAATGGAAGCAATAACCATAAAAGAAAAAAATCAACAAATCAGACCTCATCAAAATATAAAACTTCTCATCTAAATAAACCATTAAAAAAATGAACAGGCAAGCCACGGACTGAAGAAAAATTTTGTGAAACATAAACTTGACATAGAAGACCGATGTCAAGGAGGTATAAAGAACTCCCACTCAATAATAAGACAAAAATCTTTTTTGAATGGACAAGAGATTTAAACAGATAGTTCATAAAAGAAGATCTATGAAAGGCAAATAAGCACATGACAACATATTCAATGTCTTTAGTCATCGGAAAAATGCAAATGAAACCTCAGTGAGATATCACTACACACGCATCAGGATGGTTTAAAAACAAAACAAAACAAAACTGAAAACACGAAAATGCCATCAAGGATGTGGAGCTACTGGAACTCTCATCCATTGTTGGTGGGAATATAAAATGGTACAGCCACGTTAGAAAAAGCAATCGCAGTTTCTTTAAAAACTAAACATATCCTGTCATTCAGCAATTACACAAGTAGGTCTTTTCCCAAGGGAAGTGAAAACATATGTCTATAGAAAGACTTGTGTATGAATGTTCCCAACAGCTTTATTCACAATACCAAAAACTGAATACAGCCCAGGTGTCCACAAACAGCTGAATGACTACACAAACTGTGGGATGGTCATATAATGGAGTGCTACCCAGCAATACAAAGGAATGAACTCCTGTCACACACAATGACATGACTGAATCTCAAAAACAGTATGCTGAATGAAAGAAGTCTTGCATAAAAGAGTTCATTCTATGTGATTCCATTTATACAAAATCTTTGAATAGGCAAAACTACTCTGTAGTGAAAAAAATCAAAATAGTGGTTGCCTCTGGGAAGACGAATAGGGATGAGGATTGACAGGAAAGCGATATGAGGGAACTTTCTGGGGTGATGGTGATGTTCTACATCTTTATAGGGGTTTGGGTACATGGGTATACATCTTCAAAAACTCAGAAAATGTACACGACAGATTTTACATTTTATTGTATATAAATTTTACAACAAAATAAAAAAATAAATATTGAACTAAAGTTTTTAGGTGGAAATTGGTTGATGCCTACAGTTTACTTTTAAAGGCATGACAACGGTAAGATGGATTAATGAAGGGGTGATGTATAGATACGTGATTTCAGCAAGACTAGTAAAATATTAATGGGAGAGTCTACAACTAGATGGTGGGTGTATGGGTGTTCACTGTAAAATTCTTTCAACTTTGTGTATATCAGGAAACACTCATAATAAAGTTAAAGTTTTAGTTGTTTGTTAGATCTGAATGCTCTCTCTTTTAATATTCATATTAGATTGTAAATAGGAAAGATGAAGGCTTGGATTTGGAAGAATCTCATATCTGACTTCTTTTCCTTTTCATATTTAGTCTTTTTATTTTAGCAGACAAAAGAAGGCAGGAAATAGTTATTACGAGAGGAAGGGAGGGGGAGAGACCTGTGACCATAAAAAATAACCAAAAAAAAAAAACCCTCCTACTGTAAACTATTGAATATCAAGAGCAGGCAAGCACTCCAGACTTGTAGAATCAAAAAATTAATGAAAACACCAAGACTGCATCATCCTCAGAACCACTGAGGAATGATAATTACAGACAGTATTTCTGGAGCAGACACATAACCTTGATTCCCAGGATACCCCCTAAAGCACTCTAATAGTATGCTATTTGTGGAAGGTTTTTCCACCTTTAATAACAGAGAAATAATGTTAGAAGGAAAGAAATCCCTTATTTAGCCACTGGGGTGTCGTTATTGAGCCCAGGCTGAAGGCCCCCTTAAAAGCATCCATATGGTAAAAAAACATGTTTCCCCACAAAATCAAAACTGAGTACATCTGAGACTTCTGAACATCTTTTTCTTTGGATCTTAAAGTAGATTTGTGCATATTTGTGAAAAAAAATTTATGATGTGCTATCTTCCAAAGTGAATGGTTATTTATAATTCATAAAAGACCTGAGCACAGGAAAACTCTTCCCTTTTATTAGCCCTGTAAAGTTAGACCAGCTGATCTTTTAGTACATATTACAGACATCAAATTCTCCGTATGGTTGAAGTTTCTCTCCTTGAACTAAATGCAGAGGCAGTGCGACTGAAGCTGTTGTTCAAAAGCTGGTGGGTCCAAATCTCTTTTGAGTAAATGTTAAATAAACAACAAAAAAAAATCACTCTCACAGCCAGTCTCTAAAGACACAGAAGGGAAACTACTTGGAATGCTAAACATGCTTTTAAAATCTTGCACGGCCTTTGTAAAATACAACAGCATATTTATAAACGGATTTGCTTTTCTGTTTCTAATGTTTAACCATCGTTTTCGGACATAGTTGCCACATCATTTCCTCTCAGCTGCTGCTGGCTGCTTATGAGTCACAGCACAGGTTCATGAGCAGAAGTGACACCAGTCAAGGAGTACGGTCAGCCGCGATTTGGACCCATTACAGGGAGCCCTGATGCCAAGGGCTCCTCCCAGCTGCACCTGCGTGTCCTCATCATGATATCACAGAAAGTTTTCTTAAAAGAATCCAGCTTTCTCAGCTCACCCTGCCAGAGTCACATCTACCTCGATTACTGGCGTGCCATGGACCCATGTAAGAGAATTTCACAGAATTTTTGGAGATCTCAGTTCAATCTTAAAATAGCACATGGTTATCCTTTCTTTGATGTTCCCTGCCTTCTAATATTCCAGATGAGCCTTTTGAGCTCTATTGTAGAACTATCTGGATAGAAACTCTTTATGTACCCTGCCTTTAAATACCTGACCTAAAGTATAGATTGCTAACTGCCAAACACAAAAAGCCGACTCACCCATAAAACAGGATCCTTGGTCAGAGAGGATTGCCTCCCCTTGTAGGGATAGGGGATGAATGATTCAAATGCGCTTTGAGCAAGTGTTCCACCATCTTGTGCTGCCTGACTCAGAAGATAAGAATGAGGAGATCTCACCCCCTTGACGATGTGCCAGCTGCACTGTGTAGTACCAGCAGTGGGAATGCAAAAGGCAATATTTATTCTGAGGGCCGTGACAACATCAGCATTAAGTCATTCATCAACTCCTGAGTGCTTTGCATTTTACAAGGTCCAGGGAACGAGAGAGAGGCCCAGGAGTTATAATTCTAGGCATTTTCCCCCTTTTCATCCTTACTCTTATATAACATATCTAAGCACCATTGGGAACAAGCTAGATAGATGACAAAACCAAATATGCAACATGCTATCATATTGGTTTTAGTTTTAACACTTTCAGAATTTATTTCCCTATAAATGAATGAAATCTTTCAAGTCCTTCCTCCTCATCTTCCACCACCCAAAATATGAAATCATTCCATAACACAAATGTGAATCAGTTATCTACCATGTTATATCCATCCATCCATCCATGCTACAAGTACTCCTTGAGTACTTACCATGCCCCAGGCCCAATTGTGAACATATAGACATGAATAATTTCTATAATCCTTACCGTTCAGGAGCTCCCAGTCATGCAGAAGATGCTCTCATTTGTATCTCCTATGACTTCATTAAACACAGTTAACTTTCTGCTGTTACTTCATCAGGGCAAGAAGGCAGGAGAGCTTACTTTGCCCAGACAAAGCCTCTAGGTTCATGAACTTTGCCTATCCCATTTCTTGGCTTGCCACCCCTCCGTGCACTGAAACCTGATACACAGCCATGAGAAAAACTAATGTTTACTACGGTGGGAGCAAATGTCAGGGCATAGCTCAGAAAAGACACAGAATAGTGTCAAATACTCACTCTGCATGTTTAAAACTTAAACAGCCACTGCCAGCACAGTGTATTTGATTTTGTCCCCCCTTTCCAGGCGACTGACCCCTCCTTCAGTACTAGGCCTTTGGGGTTACAGTTCATCTGGCTAATTCACCCTAATCCACCCTTCAGTCCAATCATCTTTCTGGTCCCCAGAGATGAGCCATGGGATCCTAGCTTTTGGGAGGTCCTAAATGTAGCTACCTTATTATCCAACATCCACTAAGCTGTGTCCTCTGAAATACTGTTGTGCTTTTTGGGGAGCAGGAGGGAAATTGAATCAGAAAGAAACATGGGTTGGGGAGAGGGTGCCAGGAAGGCACCCAAAGCTTGCCTTTATGCTGCATCCCACAAAGCCGCCAACATTAGGCTTTGTTTGTGGCATTTCATAAGACCAGACAAGTTCCTCCAGAAGTTTCCATTCCCGAGGACAAGGCCAGAGCTCCACGCTCTGCCTGCTGTCGCTCCCCAAGGCTGGGCTCTAGGGATGCAAAAGTGTTACAGGTGTTTCAAGATATGGATCCCCTCAGCCCCAGAGGTAGCAGGCCCGGGCTGGAGGCAGCCACTACAAGAGGCAGGTCAGCTGTGCCCGTGGCTTAGCTGATACGAGGCTTCTGGAGAGACGACCACAGACAGAGCCCCTTGTTTGCCTAGAAGCCAGAAATTCTGGTCTGCCCTCAGCCCCACGTGCTGGTAGTTGGTGCAGAGGCCTGCCCCTGTCCTGGAGCTTTACCCTTATCCTCAAAGCCTCCCAACCGTCCAGGTCAGGCTCTCCCTCAGCCCTCCTTCCTTCTTGCCCTGAACCAAAGGTCCGATTTCTGGCTGCTTTTCTGCCCCGTGTTTATGACCTTCACTTTGGGTACCACTAGCCCTGGGACTCCCCAGCTTCTTTACCCTCATTCCCCTTAGCCCAGCAGGTTCAACAGAATATAATGCCAGCTACTTATGCAATTTAAAATTTTCTAGTAGCCGCGTTTTAAAAAGTTTAAAAAATAAACACACACATTTTTTTTTTGGCATCCAAATGTAGTTATTTTAAACAGCATTATTGAGATATAATTCACATACCATACAATCCACCCATTTAAAGTGTACAATTGAGAATATTCACAGAGTTGTGCAACCAGCCAGCACCACATCAATTTTAGAACATTTTCATCACCCCATAAAGAAACTCCATACCCATTAGCACTCCGCGTTTCCCTCCCAAACCCCCAAGCCCTGAGCAACTACTCACCTACCTTCTGTCTCTCTGGCTTTGCCTCTTGGACATTTCATGTAAGTGGAATCATACAATGTGTGGCCTTTTGTGTTTGACTTCTTTTACTGAGCAGAGTGTTTTCAAGGTTCATCCATGTTGTAGCATTCATTTTAACAGTATATTTTGTTAGCCCAATCTTTCCAAAATATTATCATTTCAACATGTAGTTGATCTTACACATGATTAATGATGTTTTTTGCATTCTTTTTTTCCTACTAACTCTGTGATCTTTGGTGTGTATTTTATGCTTACAGCACATCTCAATTAGACCAGCCACACTGCAAGGGCTCAATAGCCACATGTGGCGGGTTGGCCATTGATTTGGACCTCAGAGCCCCAGCCAGAATTTTTTCTGTTCCTTTTTAAAACCAACAGCTCTCTCTTCAGTACTACACTCTTGCACACACTCTCCACTCCATCAGCACCTCATCCTGGTTCACAGGTGGCTTTATGATTTTAAGGCATGCACTATGCTTCTCCTGCCTTGGAGAGAGCCCTGAGCCCATGCACCGACCTGGGCAGTGGCTGCTAAGATCAGAGCCTGCAGCAGGTAACGGAGCTCCCTCTGCGTGTTCACTTTCCTGACCCAGGTGCCGTGCGTGGATGATGTATCCTGTCAAAGTGAAACGTCCTGCTTGGAAAAACTTAACACAAGAAGATTTTCTCTTGCTTTAAAAAAACAAGTCTATCATTTCTTGATTTGCTCCCTGGTACATTTTCCAGCCGTTGTTTTGCTAATAATAGCACTAAGCACACAAGTAAAGCTCACTGGTGGTGATACGTGGGGAAATTGCTGCAAGCTTGCTCACAGCTTTATTCTGCTCCTGTCAGCCAATCCCCCCACCCCCACCCCCACCCCCGGAATGGACGTTTAATCAGTGTGAGGCTGCAGCTTAATAGTCTAGCTCATCAGCTATCAGCTTCCAGGCTCGAGGGAGAAGACAGAAACCTACCGCCCTGCCACCAAATGCCCAGGATGCAGAGATTTCAACAGGAAGCAGCACCTTTATGAACCAAGCACATGATTTATCTCAGTGCGGCTATGTCTATATCCGTAATACGTAAGCTACTTCTAAACATTCGTGACGCTTAAGATTGGCACAAGTAAATGTTTGTGAAATTACCTTTTTGTAGGAAAAGCTTACAAAATTGGTTATTTTAGTCTGCAAAATGGAAGACGGAGGGGCAAGTTTAATATGTACACATTTAATAGAGATTTAAGAACAGCAATATCAAAATCTTTCCTGTTTCTCCTCAGAGCAGGAAAGGAGAGAATGAGCTAAAGTTGCTGGAGAAGGGATTTGGGGTTGACTTTAGGAAGAACTTCCCATAGAATAACATTGATGTGAAGGAGAATCTCATAGAAGGAGCTTCAGGTTTTGGTCAACATTCGTTCCACCAACATTTACTGGGGATTTCTGGTTAGTGTCTAATTCTGTCCCAGAGCTAACTCGGAAAGATTTTATCCAAATGCTTTTCTGGACTCTGGTTTTCCTAACTTAAAGTATTGTGTTCTCTTTCGCTCTCTCTCCCACCGCTCCCCACCCCCAACTTTTCATCTTTTTCTCAGCCACCTATGAAGGTTCACAGGGCCCACGGTCCTGGAGCCTGCCATGGCGCCCCACCCCTACCAAAAAAAAGAAAAAGAGCTGTGAAAATGAAGAATGATTTTAAAAGTAGAAAATCTGACCCACTACGCCAGTCAAGACTTTGGCCTCTTGACCAAACAGCTACTCATAAGGCAATGGCATTGTAAGAAAAGAGGCAGCAATAGTAGTCGCCTCGGAGGTTCGGGGACTTGTTTATATTACCTACCTCCTTTTACTTAACTGAAACTTTCTTTTGTACAGAAAATGGCAGCACCATTACCATTCTAGGATTCCCTGTAGTAGGCCTCACCCAACAACTGCTTGGCTGCCTATCCAGAACAGTGAAAACACCCAGTGCCCCAAGAAATGTCATAAAATTTCACCATATTCAGTGACACCCTGTTCAAAGAATGGCAGAGAAACAAATCTTGTGGGCACTTGGCTATGAATCACTGACTAAGTGACCTCCATTTGGGATCTGATTTCCTGATGTAATTAATTTATCCACATGAGATGGAGGTACCTAACCTTTCTTAGGGATGCATGCCTAATTCCACATAGCTCTGAGATTACTTCATTTGTTTATGTGGCAATCTTGTCTGATCCCAGCAACTCCACTAGTACTGCTGTCATTTTGAGACCATTTAAAACATCTTAATAGTCTCTCTGTTTTTCCCCTTTTTCCTCTTCCTCATTTCCAAATGGAAGGAATTCTTATGAGGTATTAGGGTGGTAAGGAGAGAGAGAGTTTACTTTACTTCTTGTTGGTTTTTCCACGTTATGCTTGAGGGGGTTATGTGCATCTGGTCTCTATTTGTTAACATGAATGGGCTATATTTGCATAACTAGATCAAATTATAAAAGGACTTCCATTTTGAATGGTTAACTCTCACCAAAAACAACAAAAAAAAAAAAGCAAAAAAAAAAAAAAAAAATCCCAAGCTCTAAGCTAGAGATACCATACCAGCCTTGGGAAACCTGTGCTGGAGAGAAAAAGAATCACTTAAAGTTCATCACTTTAAAGCCTTTCTGGTTCCAATTTCCCCTCTCCGTTTGAAATAAGATCTAATACCCACATCCCTCCACCTAAAGGAAAGTAGCTGGGACTTGGCAGGAAATGGCATAGCAGACCACCCATGAATTCAGCGTGTCTGATGTGGAAGGGGTAAGTTAAACGAAAATCTGAAGATGATGTCAAGTAGATGAGAATGAGTCATCGATACCCAGGCTCCCTTTTCTCTCTAGTGGAAATCCCTATGCTAGAGTGTTCAGTTGATCACCCAGCTGGAAAGAACGGGGCTAAGTCACTTTCCAGTTAATACCGTGGCCTCCAGGCAGTGTACAACATACCCTTTCCAAAAGACCTCCAACACGTTTAAGTTTTTGAGAAACGTTCCTATTCTCTAACCTCCCCAGGCTGTCTTCTGTCCACACACCTTTCTTTTCCCTTTACTCACACACATTTCCTTATCACCATCTGATGCATTTTGTCCCTTCCAATAAACTGTGAGGTTCTTGATGCCAAACAACAGGTCTGATTCCACCGGAGTGTGCCCCACACCTCCTTGCCAATACCCGAGCCAGGGAGTTACTCAGTTCTCATCACTGGGCTTGAGTTACTTAACCTGTTTATTATCACTCTGGATCAAAGTTCTCTCTTTTAGATTGCTAGATTTGGAAGGGCAGTACCTCAATTAGTGAAAAGTGCAAGTGAGTTCCTGCCAGTCAGCTTCACTGGTAGATGGATGAAGCAATCATATCTGGGGTGTTGATTTGAGGGGTTTAAGAAACATCCTTTCACCTTCACCTTCTGAAATTCCACCAAGTCACCCCTTTTCATTTATGGTTTTGATGCTTGTTAACATACAAATTTCCCTGGGTACAGTAACACAGTAAGTTATCTGTGGTTTAGAGCAGATAAGGGAAAGATGCTGAGCCTGGGGCAAGAAGGAGACACCACGGGAAATTTGGGAGAAGTTTGTGTGTCAATTGGCCCCATTCACACCATACTCTTTTCAAGAAAGTGTGATGGCGGTATTGATTATTCTCTTTCCAAAGGCCCGGTCCAGACTCCTCATGTATAGACTAGAATATAGATAAGGACAGGGGACATTTAGAGAGCACGTCCTATGTGCCAGAGTACTCACTTAACAAACAGTAACCCACTGCACCCCACAACTCGCTGAGCTTGGCCATGTTATGATCCCAATTTAACAGATGGGGAGACTGAGGCACGGGGATCCAAAAGTTACATACCAGAAGGTGGCAGACCCAGGAAAAGAATAAGAATCATTAATACTTCTAAATAATTAAATTTGCCTTCCCCATCCTTTTCCCACATTCACCCTATGATTTTCATCTACTTCCCACCCTTGTCAAATGACTTACCTTAGATTATCCTAATGAATCTAAATGTGGAAAAGAAACAGGTACCTAAGAAGGCAGAAACAACGTTCCAGGTGTACACGAGCTCTTTTATAAAGAACTGTTTTCAAGGAATGGCAACCACATGCTATAACTGGTAACACCTACAAAAATGTACATTGTGATCCAATGCTTTAAAGGTACCCATGCCTATTTGGGGTGCTTTTCCCCCACACTATCCATGAAACAGAGATAACCATGGCAACTTTTACATTACTTGACATATACGAGGTCTGACAATTAAATTCGCAAACTTGTTGCAACGATGTTGTTTTACCTTTTTTGGTATCAGAGGGATTATTCATTATGAATTTGTACCAACTGGACAAACAGTCAACCAAGTTTACTATTTGGAAGTGCTGAAAAGGCTGCGTGAAAAAGTTAGATGACCTGAACTTTTTGCCAACAATTCATGGCTCTTGCATCACGACAATGCACCAGCTCACACGGCACTGTCGGTGAGGGAGTTTTTAGCCACTAAACAAATAACTGCATTGGAACACCCTCCCTACTCACCTGATCTGGCCCCCAATGACTTCTTTCTTTACCTTAAGATAAAGGAAAAATTGAAAGACATTTTGAAGACATTCAAGACATCAAGTATTATATGATGACAGCTCTAATGGCCGTTCCAGAAAAAGAGTTCCAAAATTGCTTTGAAGGGTGGACTAGGCGCTGGCTTCAGTGCATAGCTTCCCATGGGGAGTACTTAGAAGGTGACCATAGTGATATTTAGCAATGGGGTATGTAGCACTTTTTCTAGGATGAGTTCGCAAACTTAATTGTCCGACCTCATGTATGGAACATAGTCATCCTGAGACAGGGCACGCTGCATCTATGCATGTATGTGCTGTTTGTAAAATGTGTATAAACTTACACATGGGACTCATCCGACAACTTCTCCTTGAGGAGTATGAGTTGGGAAAGTTCATCCTGTGCGTCAGACTAGAGTAGACTCCTTATTAATCTTTAGATTAGAAAAATAAAATCAGCATTGGCTTCCTGGAATCAGAGGTGATTGTCTAATAATTTAAAGGAGACCAGGTGAAAAAAGAAAGCAGATAAATAGAATGGGAGGTAGGGTGGTACCATGCTTTGTTCCCAATAGGCACTCATGTTTTATAAGGTTTTATTAAGTGGAAGGGCATGGGGTTGAAAATTGAATTGCTTGGAGAACACCATCACAGTGATGCTTGCACAGCAACCTGACTGGCAGATGACCTGCCTGTCTCAGAGGACTCCAGGATCCTCGCTGCCTGCAGAAGTCGGTGTTTTAGCCAGGTGCAGCCAGGCTGTATGGCTCTATCCTCAGGGGCCTATAAGGACAGCTCCCAGGTTCTGCTGGGTCCTTCCTGGGAATGGCTCCTACCCGGCCAGCATCAGCAATCAGCAGCAGAAGGCAGATAGCTGGGCTTTCACTCTAAACTCCACAACATTTCTTGTGAGCCTGAGGTGTTCTTACATGTTGTGTGACTTTAAAACTTTTAAATGATCTTCACATAGTTTATATTAAAGAAATAGCTCCTTGAAGCACACTTCTTAAACTTTCAAAAATTGTCTTTATAATTTAAAGTCTTTGAGTTGATTCATTTCTATGATGAGCTATGCAGAGAATTTCCCAAATTTATTCTTTCCTTTCATTATCACTGGAGGCCATATTTCATGTTCTTGTACATAAGCAGTGTAGGTTCAACTTGTTGAGGTTTTTGGAGGCTTATAATTACCAATAAAGCATTGATAATTACTGTGCTTTACTCTTGCATTTGTAAAAGACATGTAGTATATTTTGTTACTTGAAAGAAATTTCACTTTCGTAAAGACCTCAGCTTGTAGGCATATTTAGTGCTAAAAAAAGTATTGATAGCTGCTTAAGTTGGGCATCTTCTGCTTTCTGTCATCCATGGTTAAAATTAAAGACACAGTAAGGATTCTACCCAGCCCAAACATACCTACAGTTAACAAAAATTATAGGGGTTCTCTTTCATTCTGGAAAGGAAAGGAATATATATACTTTTTTTTTTGTAATGACAGAACCCACCCTTGGTAATAAGCACATTTTATAATGGGTTCAGATATCAACCTTCGGTTTCTCCTTATTAAGATGTACAAATTGCCACTTGTAAAAACAGTCATGGGGATGTAAAGTACAGCATAGGGAATATAGTCAATAATATTGTAATAATTATATATGGTGTCAGAGGTAATAACTATATAGGGTACTAGACTTATCAGGGTGATCACTTCGTAAGTTATATAAATGTCTAATCACTGTTGTACACCTGAAACTAATATAATGTTGTGTATCAACTGTAATTGAAAAATTAAAAAATATTAAAAAATAAAAACAACATAAATTGGAAAAAAATAAATAAAAGGAGAAAAAAAAAAGAACTGGTGGGAACACTTAACTGTTGGGGCAAAGAAAATCTAATTGTTCACACTTGCCCTGGAGAACTATTGGACATCCTATGAAATTTTCTCAGGTCTGTGTTGGAATGTCACCTTCTTTCTTCAGAATATTTAATTGCTGATTCATTGGTTTTCTTTAAGTACTGTGTCTAGGTACTGAGTCCTTATTGACTTATTCCTGGGGAAGACTTTGGTCTCTAACACAGCTGTTGCTGAGTACACTGCAGCTTTTGGTATCTCTAACCTGGGCACAATGTGTTCACAGCCACATTTTCCTGGGGAGATCAAAGCTCTCAGAGGACTGTGGCAAGAGCAAGCGCATTTTAAAAGCCCCACCTCGTGAGGACAATTTCTCTTCGCATGGAGTTTAAATGTAAATAGTTCCTTCATCATGGAAGAATTACGAATAAGACCATGGACTAGCCCTGGTATTTCACCCGAGGTTTTGCTGTTTGAACACCTCATGTTCAGTGTCACCTTGAGTACACAAACACCCAAGGCCTTTAGGACGTTCTGACATACAGGGAGGCAGTATTGATGAAGTGGGTGGGCCAGCCAGGTCATTTGGCCTTGGCCTCTAGCTCAAGGGGACCTCAGGTCCATTCTGTAGCAAATTTGTGCAGGAAAGCAGAGAGTGTATCACCATCATGTGGATTCTAAACTAAATCCATCCAATTCTCAGCTCTCACAATATCTACTGGAGAAGGGCCAGATCCAGGAGTAAGGGGCCTAAAATTTGTAAGCTTCTTTGTCCTTTCTGAAGCGCCTGGACAGCCAAATACCTGTTGATGCAGTAATACTTTGCCAATTCCTACAGCCAGGACTGGATAGAATTTTGTTATATAAGCAGTTGTCAGTCAACAAACCTCTCTCTTGTTGGTAGGGTGCATCGAAGGCCATGACAATATCAAGAATGGCTATTAAGTGTCCCAACAGCAAAGGAGGCATCCATCACCCCCGTTGCTAGCCTATTGGTAAGAAACAGGGCGTGTGGAGAGAAGCACACACGCTGGCCCAAACAAGGCGTGCAGACAGATGAGACAACTGATCCCGGCAGAGTTCTGCGTTACCTCCAGGGGAGAGCCAAGCTCTAGCTCTTGGAAGAACTGCTCTCTCCACTTGCAAGCAGAGGCAGGGCACACAGGAGGGGCCCTGGGAAGCTGGGACGAGGCTCAGGCAAACGTGTAACTCAAGCTCTGAAAGCTAAACCCCAAATCCAAATATGCTGTTACGCAAAGCATTCACAGATTGGCTCGCGTTTGATTACCGTATGAGGTTACTTGTTGGCATGTGCTGAGTAATTCCCTGGCGTGCCCATCGCTTGTCAGTGGCATTCCTTCCTGAGTCACCACTGGACCAAACGCCTGGCTCAGGGAGCAGGGGCCAGAGCTGTCCAAGAGGCTATCTTTTCGATGAGGCCTAAAGCCCACAGTCACGGTTTGCTGATGTCACCATGCCTGCTTTTCCATTTTCAAACATGAGCTGGTAGGCATTTCCAATGAGTGTTTGACAGACCAGGGGAAACATTTTGGGGGCCGCACATAACTGTTGAAGTGAGGAATATTTATCTGTCATCAGTTGGATGAGAAAAGTTAAACTCCCTGCCAGAACTCTGGAGTCCCAGGGAGATGGTATCTCTCACGGGAACAACATTAGGCCGATTACAATGCTCAGCATTTTCCCAACACTCGAGGTTCAGAGCTCTTTGCGATCAGTTTGTTTCTTTAGCTGAGTTTCTTAAACACACACCACCCCTCGTGGAGCTCTTTGGGCCTCCACCCAAAAGCTAAAGGATACAAAGAGGAGGAACAAAAGAGAGCAGCCAGCTCTACCCAAAGAGAGAAACCAAGCCAAACATTTCAGCGTTTCATTATTCTCCAAAAGCCTGTCAATACTTACAATGGGGGAAAACCAAGAGCAGCCAAAATGCGCAGCAATAGAAGATTGGCCACATACCATGTGGAAAAATAAGCAGTCATTGAAATCATGCTGTAGATTATAGAAGAAACTTTAATCACAAGGAAACACATCAACAATATGTTGTTAAGTGAAACTAATTATAAGACAGCAAGGACGTTTATATTTTGTAAATATACATCTATATTTCTTTGTGATGTACACATATAGAGAAAAGATCGAAAGAATTAAAATGGTACTAGCATTATTTCTAGGTTGGGCTATATTAAAATGATATTTTTTCCCTCCAAACTCTCTATAACGAACATGTTTGAATTTTATTTACACCTTCATTTTTATTTTCACTATCAAAAAAACATGCTTACGGTATAAGTTTCAAACAGTACAGAAATGTGTAAGGTCTAAAGTGAAATATCTCTTAATCCTGCGCAAGAGAGTCGCTGCAATATACAGATCTATATTTTTAAAGTTGTTCTAGACTATTTATGTGATAGAGTTACATAAGTTTCTTTAATTTGCCTTTTTTTAAAGTTGTACGACCAGGGCTCTGGCAGGCCAGCTGAGAATGGGAGGGCCAGCCAGGAGCCCACAAGATTGAGGGTCTCCGCCTTCCAGCTGCAGATAAGCAGGACAGTGAAAGGGCACTCGAGTCCCAGGGTATCAGAGCTAAAAGGGACATTAAAGGGGATTTCATTAATCGACCCCTTTAGTGATGAACAGATGAAGGTCCAGAGACAAAAATCCAAGTCTTCTTACTCCATGTCCAATGTTGGTTTTTTTACTGCATAGTTTAAAATTCATAAGTACCTTTCAACGAGCTCTCATCTTGCTCACCTTTTGTTTCAGTCATAGCATCTGTTGAGGGAACTGGGGAGATTCTCTCTCCCATTTTACAGATAATACTAGCGAACACTTGCTAGGCACTGTGTGCCAGTTATAAGCTAAATGATTTGCCTGCATTGTTTGAGGTTGGTCCTATTATTATGCCCATTATACTAATGAAAAAAATGAAGGCTCGGAGAGCTGGAGTAACTTGTCAAGACCCCAAAGCTAAGACCTCAGGGAGCCAAGGCTTGCAGCGATCTACGTCTAGCACCAAAGTCCCTCCTTTTACAAGTTGCACTCTATCTCTTGTAAGCTCAGCACCTAAAGTTCTCACATAAAACAAATTTTAATTACTCTCTCCCTTTCTCTTTTGTTGTTACCCAGTCCTTCTCAAACATAGCAAAATAGAAATGACATTAGAGAATGCAGTTTGGTGTCAGGCTGGGTTCAGGGGCCCCACTCGGCGTTCAGGACTCCATGCCAAACACTGGGGTGAAAGCAAAACAAAACAAAACACCCAGTCCAACCACAGCTATTGTCACAGTTGGCAAAGGAGTCACTTGGCACTTTTCCTCTAGGGATTCTGCATGTCCCATACAAGGTGGTCAACTGCTTGCTCCCCAAGTATTTTTATTTCTTATGTAATTGTGCACTCATTTCAACTCGGCCAACGCGTTAGCACTTGTAGGTAAAGCTGATCTTTTTTTCAATCAGGCACACACTCATGTGTAGAAGGCCCCATACAATGTTTTATTGTGAAGAAGCCCCGAGGGCCTTTGTCTTACAATGCTCACGTGAGTGTCACTGCCATGGAGAAAGGGCCTGCCTGATGTTGCAACATGTTGGCCACCTGCACAGAACCCCAGGAGTGTACTTGGGTGTGCAGTGAGTGAGCTGTCACTTCACCCACCCAATGCTGGCCCTCCAGAAGCTGCTGTTTCCAAACTTTCCAGAACATTTATACTACAGGCACCTTTATAATTTGTTCACCTTCTTCTCTTTCTATCCACTTTTAGTGTCCCCCTTTCTCTGCCCCCGTGCTTCTGTTAAATCTCTCTGTCTTATCCATTGTCTGATTTGTTTCTTCTCCTTGTGTCCTGGCAAGCTGCACTAGTTCCACTATTGTTCCATAAAGCACAGAGCTGGTCCCCTTTCTTTCTTCCATACTCCCAAGAGCCTCTTCTGTGCCCCACCCCCAGCCCCCATGCGTCATTTCACCTCCTTTCTCTACTCACCAGCTTCTCTTTGTCACTATTATATCCATTCTCAACAAACAGGCTGGAGCACTGTCCTGAATATGGAGACTGCACATGCTGAAGTGATTTCAGTGCATTGGTTCAGGGGCTCAGTTTGCTTGGGTAAACTTCTTGGCACTGCTATTTACTAACTAGGTAAGTTCCAGGGAGTCACCTAGCTTCTCTAAATGTCATGTTCTCTGCAAGTCCAATGGAGATAATGAAAGTCCCTTCTTCTTGGAATTGTTTTGAGCCTTACATTACGCTCTGTATCTTCGGATTTAGGTTCCAGACCTATATCCCTTCAATTGAGTGATCTTGGTACTGAGCTTCTCTCTGTCTCAGTGTCCTTACTAATAACACGAGGATGATAATAATGCGACCTACCCTATTGATGTATTTGGAAGATTAGTTAATAAACACAGAAACAGTGGAATAGTGCCTAGCACACAGGAGACTTCCCTCACATTTTTCCATTGTGAGACATTTGTTCATGGATTTAAGATGCCTAGAGTGGCTGCCTAGAATGGCTGGAGACACTCAGTGAGTAACTGGTAGTTACTCATTTGCTAGACATCTTTGTTCTTTGGCTGCCCATCTCCTGGAAAGCCTGATCATCATGACCATTCTACCCGAGTCTGTTCTCATGAGAACTCTTTTCTGCCTTCTGCACCAAGTCAAAAGCAAACCATGGGAAAGCCCAGACTATGAACATACAACTAAAGAACTGAAACAGGAAGGGAATAATACGGCAGATTTTTACCATAGTTTACTTTGCTTTTGTGCCAATTTTGTAGGTGAAACAATGTCTTTCTCAATAGTTTCGCAAAATAACTTTTTTAAAATTTAATTTCTATCCTTAAATGAGAAAATGTGTACAAAGAGCTTTGGGCAAGGTTTGGGGCTCCGTAAATTGTAATTCTTGTTTGTTTTATTCTTGTAAGACTAATACAGTCACATTATAGAAAACTTAGAAAAGGAAAAAAGTACCCTTTCCTTAAGTCCACCATCACCACCTCTGGTCATTTGGTATTCTCATATTTTAATGCACCATGAGAACTCATATTTTAAAGGAGTTTTGAGGATAATTTTGGAAAGTAAAGATTCTTTCTTGCATTAGTTAGGCTCTTCAAGATTGTAAGAAAAGGATGAGCCTGGACTCTCCTTAGTAATACGAGGAAGCCCAGAGTCTCATCTTCATAAGCGATGTCCAGGTCAGAACACTCTCAGCCTCCCTTGGAAGATATTCTGGGCATCGGTGTGCCCTGCGTTTATATTTTCCAAAAGAGAAACTGATCGGATTCACTTGTCATCAACAAACTCAGAGGATGGAATATTGCACCGGATCACCTCAGAAGTACTTGAATTCACTTTTCTCAGAGGTGAGCCATGGTTGTGGGATATATATAACACATGTATGAAGGTTAAGTCTCATGGATTTCTTTTTTGTAAAAATAACAGTGGTCACCTTGCTTCTTGTTCTATGGAAACCCAGCTTTCCTTCCAGTGGGTTCACTTTCAGTGTGGCATATATATATTGGGCGTGTAAGTGGTAAGTATACTGAGATCGCTCTTATGACGAGTGAAGCCTTTATATTCTGTGCTTTCACTGCCCCCTTCCCATCCGCACTAAAATATTCTTTATATGGAGCCACTTAAAGTTTTTATTTCATAGGAAGAAAGAATATGACCAAGAAAAGCTTTTAAATTGGAAAGATAATTTAAACTCCTTAGAGTACCACGTCCTAAAGGGCGGGAGAACTGTACAACAGCCATGGAATTGTCAGCTTTTAATAATAAGCTACATTTCATGGCACTTTGTCATTTGCAAAGCATTTTTTAACAGTCATTACATATTTACGCATTTGTTTACTTATTCTTCCAACACCAGGACAACATTACGACTTTTGTGGGCCCTAGGCACTTTTGTCTTCTTGGGCCCCTTTCTCCATTTAAAAATCGTTAGAATAGTGAAAGAGATTTGGGGGCCCTAACAAAAATTTTTTTTTCTGATATGAGAAAAACATTAAAACATTTTCTTCTACTCTAACAGTTTTTTTCCCCTTCTGATTTTAAGAGAAATTAAAATTTTTTCATAGCCCCTACGGGCTGGGGTTTAAAGATACAAAGATGAAATACATGGCTCCACCCTACGGAGCTCAACAGTCACAGGAAAACAGACCTGCAAACAAGTCATTTTGATGCTCTGCAATGAAGGCTAAGGCTGTGGCTGTCAGCAGTGCGACAAAAGCATAGAGGGGCCCACTTCTAACTCAGGGGAGAGCAGCAGGATGGTTTTCTGGAGGAAGCATGACTTGCAGGATGCTTTAAGCCAGCATTTTTCAGCAAATTTGTGTGTGAGGCCCAGTTTCAAATTTTAGAATTCCTAGCAGGCCACTTCAGGTATTAAGAAATGAACAATGGGGCACAGAAGCGCGTTTCAGAGAACTGAAAGAATTTGCTATTTATCTTAGTAAGTGGAGAGACACACAATTTTATATTCTGATCATTACGTGAGATTTATTTCTGCTACAACTACGGGTATATCCAGTTACCTCGGCGTCATCAGACAGTGTCAAGCTGAGCAGGTCCTGTAGTGCTGGGTGGACAGGGACACAACTGGCTGAGAGGGACAGGGTGGGAAGCTCAGGACATCTCCCTAGTTCTACAGGAAGACCCTGGGTTCATTGGGGAATGAAAAAGTTTGCCCTCCTGTTTCTCTGAAAAACCATCATTGAGATAGATGATAATCCTTCTCAAGGATGAAGAACAACCAAATAAACCAGGTGATGATAACATTTAGCCTCATTTATGGAAAAAAATATTTTGGACATTGATCAAAATTTGGCAACACAGTTAGTTGCAATGTGTTCAGGTGACACCAGCTACCAATCTATAGTGGTTGAAATGTACCACTTTCAGGATAATAATAGCAAACACTTAGGATGTACCAAGGGCCATTCCAAGAGCTTTATATTTGTTTTTAGTCTTTATAACAATCCTACTATGTGAATATTATTATTATCCCTACTACTAAGATGAGAAAACCAAGACATGGAAAATTTAGATAACCTGCCTTCGTAAGTGGCAGAGCTGATTTTCGAACACAGTCCTCCATCTCCAAGATTTGTGCTCTCAATCACTACACTTTATCACCTGTATGGACGCCCCTTGCACAATGTCTGCTGTCTTGCATCTGGCCACTACTGCTGCCTCTGATCAGCCTCATGCAGGACCAACTTGAGAGCCCCTCACCATAGGTTTCTGACCTGGCACTGCAGACGATACTGGGAACCCCTCAGCCCCACATGAGCTACAAAGAAGGGCTTTAAGAAGTTAGGACCCATGGGGAACCTTCACTTTGACCAATGGGGAATGGGGACGAATAGCTTAATCCTAAAATCGATTTCGTACGACTTCTTAGTCCCACAGAATCAAGTAACTAATTGCAGTGCCAGGGTGGCCAGATAAAATGCAGGATGCCTAGTTAATTTTGAATTTTAAATCAATAACAAAGAATTTTTTACTAAAAGTATGCCCCAAATATTGCATGGTATGTACTTATAGTAAAACATTCCTTGCTGTTCACTTAAAATTCCGTTAACTGGGTGTTTTGTATTTTATTTGCTAAAAATGACAACCCTAAGCACTAGCCGCCTTGACAATGCCTGCTTCCTTCCCTGCACGGCTCCTCCATGGCTCCTCTAGCTTCCTGGGGCCACATGCACAATGAAGAACCTGCACAGAAGCCTTTGTCTCAGCCCCCGCTCTCTGGGAACCCAGACTACCACCCAACGGGGCAAGGATCTTGCCAGGCAGATGAGGCAGTCATGATGCTCACAGCCACCACACGGGACAGCCACTGTCATCAGCATCACGGCACTCAAATTACAAATAAGGAACCCGAGGCTCGCGGAGGGCCAGCCGTTTGCTGGGACTCACGCTCAGCTGCTTTAGCTCTACCAGTCTCTTACTAGAGAACAGTTCTCCAGGCTATTCTTGAGAGACATTGAAGCATTATTGGAACCAGCATTAATTGGTTTAGATAATCATTGACTCATTTAACAATTACCTCCATTTGTTGAAAGCAACTCTTTCATCCTCACGCGGCATAAGGGATCTAGTGACATATAGACTGAATCAGCCTCAAAGCAGCCATAACGTCAAGAGGCCCAATTTCTCCTGTTTCATGCTAGTTGGAATGATCAAAGTTAAAACATGAAGTTTTCAACCTCAGCTTTTCACAGCAATATCAGCAATGCATTACTACTCCTATGTAAAACTAAATACAATGTGTTCAATCTAAAAGTGATGACTGATTGCAAAGAGAGAAATTCAAAAAGCTTGGAAATTATATTTGCCTTTGACCTGTATCAGAAACTCTCTTACTACCATTTTCCTATAGGTTAACCTCCTAAAAAGCACACTCACGCTCTCTCTCTCTCTCTCTCTATATATATATATATGTGTGTGTGTGTGTGTATATATGTATATACACATATATATAATATGTATACTATATACTATATACTATATATACTATATACATAGTATATATATTATATATATATATATATAAAATATATATTAGCTGAGACAATTAGAGAATAGTAACAAACATGAGAGAAAACCTGTGCTGAAACATTTGCACCCAGTAGGTTGACACAGGAATGAAACCTCCTTACAGACTTTCAAAAACAAAGCCAAATTTTGGCAGCAAATAATCCTGAAATGAGAAAGAAGTTCTACTTTTCTTCATAAACTCTATGAAGTAGAACCTCTCTTTAGTTTCCCTTTGTCTGCTGGAATCTTCATTATGAAGGAAGGAAGTTACAAGGAATGAACCATCTTGCAGAGGTGAGAAAATCTTTCTCTGCAGTGTTGCTGGATTTGCTCCTGGAACCAGCCACCTCTGTAGCTCTCTCCAATGACGCTTTTTCTTACAGCAGCCCAGGGAAGCAGATGGATTGAATGGCTAGCTCTGGTTACCTATGGCTGCCTGCCCAGTCCCCTGGGCATTCCAAGGCCCCACCTTCCACCTGGCCCGTGACCTCTGACCCTGGCCCTGTGGCCAACACGGGAGTGGGGGAAGTAAAGGGGGGCCGCGTAGGTATCAGGCTGCCTGGGCCCAGGCCACAAATGAAAGAGTCAGTTGTTTCCATTCCTCAGGCTGACTTGTGAGGTCCTGGGAGCTGCAGAACTGGTATTTCTCCAAATCCTGGCTACTCACCCGGCTGTGTAGACAAGCTGTACTTACAGCTGTACATGTGTATGTGTGTTACACGGGAGGTGGCACTCTGGCTTCCAGTCTCAGCTCTGCCACCGACTCGCTCTGCGACTTCAGTGAGCCCTTTGCCTCTCAGGAGCTTCAGTTTTCTCATCTGTGAAACAGGACAGTTGGATCCTTGTAGGTGCAGGGCAGGGGCTGCTGTGGAAGTCCATCCATCCGGACCACGTCCTGCGGTTCTCCCGGCCACCACCCAGTCCACTCAAAGAATTCCACTTTTACCTGTCTCCCACTGTGTATCTCACGCAAGATTTGCTTTGTCAAACGGGATCTGTTGCTTCTAAAGACCAGTGGAGTAGGCTATCTTTAAGTGACCTTCCCAATTTGTTCTACAATTCCACGATTCCAAAACAAAAGTTAAGACTTAGCCTTTTTAAAGGATTGCATGCTGTTTGGAGGGTGAGAAAATTATGGGATATGTGATGATATGTTTCTGATACTGAAGATTCTCTTATGTATCACTCCTACGGGGCATATAAAGTTTCCAGAGCCCAAGACCTCTCCTTTGTCATACCCGATAAAGGCTCACATGTTAATTATTTAGCCACTGGCACTAACTGGAACATGACCATATAATGAAGCGGCTTTTAAAACACTACCACCTAAAACATAAGGCTCTTGCAATTTGAACATATTTTTTCTTCTTTTGTATCAGCAGTTATTTTATGGACTGGGTTTAGACAGCTTGGCAACAAAGGGCACTGAATTGGTGAATTATTCATGTAATCTACATTTCCTGGCTGCTGTGGATAATTGACAGGTGTCATGTCACCTTTTACAAACATCCCACAATTAGGGACTATCTATCAGTGTTTGACTTCAATATAATGCTCCTTTTCTAAGCCAGTTTCATATTTTATTTACAGCTTGGTGGCGTTTTTGACTTGGCTGCCTATTTCTTTCATTTTCGATTCCAAGTCTTTTGCTTCACTTAATATAACCAGGAACATTTAAATAATAAGACTCCCTCTCTCTTTGCTAAAGGCAGTCACTCATTGCTGCCGTTTTTTATTCATTCAGCCATTATGATAGTCAATTTCTTGATTTAAGAAACCGAGGATGAAATGCAGCTGTAAGGAAACCATGATATAAATCTGTTTTTATGACTTGTTTGGTTCACAGGGAAAAAACTCAAAGCAAATCTTCCTGGGCTCTGACACAAGTTATAAACTGTGGGGAAAGTTAGCTAGTTAAAGAATATGCCTGACTTAATAGGAGCAATGGAATCTTTCAGATCTCCACCAGAGTTGGAAGGCTTCTAGGTAATGAATAAAGCCAACGTGAAGTCTATTTAAGGCAGTGAGAAAAATCAGGTAAGAAAATAAACCAGGAATTGATAACCCTGAATACTAATGAGAGAACGTAGTGTAGCCATAATTTAAACACTAGAGCAAAATGGAACCTTGGAAACCTTTAGTTCTACCTTCCCACTTTACCTAACAGGAAACTAAGGCTTAAGGCATGCAAGGGCTGGCCCACCATCCCAACACTAGTTAGTGGAAAAGCGAAAAGCTGGGTCAGCTGACTCCTGCTCCAGCACTTGTACTGCTCTGCAACGTCACGATTGTTCTTGCTACCTCACCAGTATCCACTCACCTCTTCTGCCAACAGTTACTTCTGTTCCTTGGGAAAATGCACCCATCTGCATTCTGTCAAATGATTTGTGTGAAATTATCTCGTGATTACTCTAGGCTTGAATGTGAGTGACTAAGTTCATCAGCAAATCCATTTTCCCAAATGGGAGCTTCGGGAATGGTCATGTGACCTAAATCAGACCAGTGAGAGAGAGTGAGTCCCAGCGCTACTCTAGGTGCTGTTGGAAGATTTTCTGTCCCATTAGATTGAGCGGTGTCAGGGTGTGAGGTTTGTAGCTGTTACAGATATTTTGCTTCCCATGTGGAAGAGGCTGCATCTGTAAGGAATGGGTAGGGGGGAATTCATCATGTGATACCTAAGGATGAATCCTGCAACACAAAAAATCTGAGCAGAGAAAGAAAACCTTGGTTAAGTAAACATATCATTTATATTCTAAACTAGGACAACTTTGAGGATGAAGGAGGCAAAATGAACGCCCAGCAGACAGGATGCATAAACAGAACTGGCCTGGGCAAACAGGGATATATAGTCCTCCTGAGCTATGACGCCATCATCTGAGCTGCTGTGTTAAGTCTTGCCTCCTGTTTAGACTAGCTGGCACTCTCTTTGGCCTTTTTAGTCTAGGGGACAATGAACCTAGACTAAAAGGAACCAATTTGAGTTAGAGTTTTTTTGTAACTTACACATAATAGTTTTAACTGACACAAATACGCTGCTTCCTAAATGTTGTATTTTCTGAAATCTTATCCTATATCATATTTTAAGCTTGCGAGTAATGGTGATCATTATATGCTTTAATTTTCATAAATGTTAAAACTTTCTATTTAACATTTTCCCTCAAATGATTAAAAAAAGTATCACTTGTAGAACCTTTACAATTTACAGAGAACTTTCAAATTAATTGTCTTATTTACACCAATACCCCTGTAAAATAGGTATCACTCAAGGTTTGGAGAAGTTACAAAATTTACCCGGTTCACACAGCTAATGTGGCAGCTCTGCAGTGGTGACTCTCAGCGGGGTGAGGGGCACAACACTGAGTTTTATTGTTTGCCAATTTCTGTGGTGTAAACATTCCAGCAGGCATCAACCTGCAATCACTGAATGTGGAGTTGGGAAGAGGAAGGTGCATTTGCTCTCATGAATCAACTTCAGCACCTCTCTGCACAGAACATGAATCCAAGACTTCTGACACCATTTTTTAAGTTTATCCTATTTTTCTGGTTCACACGTTTGTGGTGAGGCAGTCTGTTCTGAATTGTGGAATGGCAGATGTGTCCCTGGGCCAGTAGCACTACATACAAGCCTTCAAAAGACATTTTCCCAGAGCAGAGCTGCATTGGCCAACCCAATTCAAACCTATGTTTCCTGTCCCTGGGTCTTCAGCATTCGCTTGGCTCCCCACTTGGATGTGGCTACTTCCCTGCCCCTCTTTTTCCCTGCTCTGCTTCTGTTTATCCGACAGCTGGTTTAGGTGATTTGTCCAGGTCCAATGCTCTGCTTCCAGGGCCACCACATGGAATCAGAATAGTAATATAGAAAGGTGCTCTCTCCCTTTATCCCTGAGTGAGAAGCCGAAGCCTTGGAATGTCCTATATCCTGGAGTCCTATGGGCTGGTTCAGAGACAGCAACTGTCTATGCTATTCTCTGATCACTGCTGTCAGACCTAAGCCCCCAAAGGGGCGGGGACACTCACATTTATAATCTCATTTGAAGGTCATTACCTGGATTGTGTGCTAAATGCTTTGCCTCAGTAGAGAGAGCTTGGAGAACAGTTGAGTCGTGTGAAAACCCTAGTGGCAGCAACCTAATTTCCATTCCTGAGGCTTAGGGGAAATGAGGCAGGCTTTGCAGGACTTACCTTACAATCTCAAACTTACCGATTGTGAGCAAATGCCACCGTAATGTTAATTATAAAACATTATGGAACCATTGAACCATGTGGTAAAAGTAATTTTGCATCTTTGACATCCAGAATATGTAAAACTTGAGAATAAGAAGGTCTTCTAGTAACATTTCGACTCAAATATTTCTAGACCACTTTTTAATTGTGACTGCTATTTCCTCCCCGTGATATGGGGAAGATGGGAGTGATGATGACACCACGGGATTGACAACGGCTAATTCTTCCGTGGTCAGTGCTCAATTGTCCACTGTCAGAAGGATAATTTAAACCATTATTTAGGCTTCATTTTTGAATAGGTTTTTACACTTATACTTGAATATGGGTATGTCACAGCATCTGAGTATTCCCTTCTAACAACTTAATGAAGTAAGTTTGTGAAGAACTAGGTAACTGCCCTCTCTGTCCAGGCTGCCCTCCTGCAATGGCAGTTCTAGGGAAAATAAAGGTCCTTTCCCAGAATAATTCAAAGGTTTGTGCCCCTTTAGCTTTTCCTATAGGAGAAGTGATGATGTGTTTCATATTGCTTTTCCACATGCAAAGAAAATAGAGTTGAAATGGATCAAGCAAAACATTTTTTTTTGTATTAGTATAAATGTTGTGCGAGATGTATGGAGCATAAAGTCATAGTAAAGGCCATGGTTCCAGTTCTATTTCAACCAAAGTCTGTGATTTGGTTGAGGGGCTGACCTGTTAAACAGGAAGCAAGCCATTGCAGTTTATACTAAAAAGTTAAGATGATACGGATGGCTAAGGCTATAAAAGTTCAAAAGAACTGGAGACCGGAGAGAACTGGAAATCAGAGAAGAATTCAGGGGGAAAAAAGGAAGACTTAAAGCTGGACCTTGGGAGCTTTAAGGAAAAGGAGGACATTCCAGCTAAGAAGGATGAGAGCAGCATAAATGTCCACGAGAGTAGGGAAGTGGGTTCTATGCATGAGTGCTATAATATAAAGCAGCTAGGGTTCTCCCATAGAAAGTGAGTGAGATGTTTACAAAGCAAGCTTCTCAATAGAGGAGGCACTAACAGTGCATAAAGAATAAGCAGACGCGGCCATAAAAGATAATGTGGCAAATCCAGCCATAATTAATTGGGAATCAGCCATAGTCAACATGTATCAGACTGTGACTCAGAATTATAATTCTTGGAACACCGAGCATCCATGCATATTCAGATTGAAAAGTCCTTCTGATATTCTCAGCTGATGAGAAAATTAGATTATGCACAACTGATTTGATTTGCTATGTAGCCAATATTGTCATTAAGATGAACCTCCCCCCCCAAAAAAAACTAGACATTGATAAATTCATGAATTATTTGAAGTTATGGACTCTGTGTGGCAGGTATTCTAGGCCCAAAGAACACAAAAGTAATGAAAATGAGCATAACATATATCTAGGGGTTTAAACGTCTGTATATTTCTTAAAGCTTGAGGTGGCTCTGAAAAATGAAGGACAATGGCTAACGTGTCCATTGTGACAGAATCCCCATGGAAATACACATTTCCATTAGTGTAATCACCAGTCTTCCCTTGTAGGAGGTGGAATGACCAAAAGTTCTCTGTCTATAGGACAGTGTGTCAGTTCGACCATGTTTAAAGTTTAAAAAAGTTCAGCTTCCTCACATGTAGCCTGATATGCCACTTCCATTCCCCTCCCCCCACCAACAGGCCTCTAGTGTAAGGAACTGGGCCCTAGAGAAGGAAGCGACTCGCCCAAGAATGGCATTGAGTGGAGCCAGGGTGCATGTTGCACCCTGGAGAATAAGTCAAAAAGCCAGATATTCTACCCAAAGCAACTAGGAAAAGAGGGGGAAACCCCAGTATGTGCAAATATCAGACAGTGGGGCCTCATGGCAGATGAGTCCTACTATTTATGAGAAAATTAAGTAAGCCATTGGAGGAAGTCAGGAAATCTCCTTCCATAAATATTTAGGACTTTTAAATACAGTATTTATTTAAAGACAAGTAAATGGGAATAATCAGTTCTTTCTGTTTATTTAAATGTCTGCTCTCAAATATCTTTCTATGAGACAATAATTTTTAAATCTATTGGGGAAAAAAATGGAAAAGCCCAAAGTAATCAAGTAAAAACTTTGTAACTGAGTGAAAACAGGAAGGAAAAAAAAATGCTTTGACACATGTTGAGACTCTTGGCCGCAAACAACAAAGGTTCTGTCAGGTTTTCTTGGAAAAATGGAGGTTTACCAGGAGAAGGTGTGTGAACTGGGGGAAGCCTCCCAGAAGAGTGGCAGCTCTGGATCGAGCTGTTCTCCCAGCTCTGTGCAGTGGGCCACCCTCACTCGCTTTCTTCGCTCTCCTGACCAGTTTGTTGACTTCACCATAGTTTCTGCTCCCCTATAACTAGTTTGGATTTGGCATTATGTCCTCTCAGGCCCCTCTCTAATCAAGATCCTTCAGTTTCAGCTTCCTCATACTAACTAGCACTTCCTTGCTGCACTTTAACTTCTCAGGAGACTAATCTGATAGGTCCAGGTCACCTGTTGGTGCCAGGTCACATTATAGGCCATCGTCTGGCCAATGCAATGGTTGCCCTCTGGTCAGATAACCACCATTGGTCCAGTTTCTGGGAAGTAAGAAGATCTGGCCAGGGCATTTCTCATCAGAAAGTGCTGGGGCATGGGCAGGCTGTGTTTGTTATCTCTATTAAAATGTAATGGTAACCGGCGGTTGTTCAGAACTAGCCAAAGTGCTTTCAAACTGCAGCTGGAGGGGATATTTTATTATTTTATTTATTCAATCATTTATTCATTCTGATCTATGTCCTATCACAAAACATTTGAGGTGACTTACAAATTTACATCCAATATTCAAGGATCAAATAATTGAGAAATGTAGGCAAATTTTTATTTTCCTAAGAATAGGAAAATAAAAAGCCAGGGACCAAATTATCACTATGTAGTGCATGACACTCAACATTGAAAAATTGCTGAAGGCGGGCCTTGAATTTGTCTCTAAATCTGAGACCTGCCAATCTTAATAGCAAGTGGCTAGATGCAAAG
This sequence comes from Rhinolophus ferrumequinum, assembly GCF_004115265.2. Taxonomy (NCBI): domain Eukaryota; kingdom Metazoa; phylum Chordata; class Mammalia; order Chiroptera; family Rhinolophidae; genus Rhinolophus; species Rhinolophus ferrumequinum. The sequence continues at coordinate 38,926,067 of NC_046290.1, read as the reverse complement.
GAAAAGTCCTGGCAGAAAATGTCATTTATGTTTGAATAGGCTACTAGCCAAGCCTGTGGAAGCCTGTCCGTCCAAAGAAACAGACTCTTGTATCTTTTTTTTTTTTTTTTTGTAATGAATGGGCCACCTCGATGAGGAAGAAGACTCTAGATTATGTCTCAAGGCTTCTTCTGGTCCTGATTTCATAATGATAGTTGCAAGTTCATTGATCAGGCAAGAAAACAAATCATTAAGAAGGCAAGATTTTGTGTAGCTGAAACTAACCTCCAAGACAACTCCATTCCAATGAAGCCTTAGCCCTCAGCCCCCTCTAAAACTGGAGACATAGTTTGAAAGCCTAGAAAGCAGATCATAAACTTATCATTGCTTTTTTATTGTGCTTCGTAAGGCAAGAAGTACATAGGAAGACTGCCTCAGTGATTTTTTTCCACTTCCCAGGTTTTTTGCCTGTAACATTTCTGACATTCACAGATTTTCTGAGGTTCTTTATTTACTATTGCCCCCCCTTGTTTTGATTATAGAACAGCAGAAAGTCCTAGAAAGGTTGGTCCTGGAACATGACATTGGAAGAGATCTACCCTAGAGAACCAGGTCTGTTGTGCTAGATGAGATGCACTGTGGGAGCTCTGGAAGCGAAACGGGATGTTTCCTCTCAGATTGGAACTGGGAATCATTCTATTTAAAAGGACAGCTGTCATTTAATATTCATTGAACAGCCACCCTGTTCCAAGTGCCATATGAAGCATATATGTGATGTGACATTTACAAAGAGGAGACTGGTTTTTATAGGAACCAGTTAACTGCTGATACTTGATTTGATGACTGTATAGAAAAGGGTGGAAGGGATTCTTGGTGCTCAAATTTTGCTAACTGAGAAAAACGCTAGGTGGATTGCCAAGATGGTGATCCTGAAAAACCACTTACAATATTCAATTAGCAATAATTAAGGCACTCAGTGGGAAGCTCCTCACTGACTTGCTAAATAGCAAAAATTGGTACTTGGCATTCCCCGTGGATCAGAGAAAAGATAATAAGTACCCCAAATCTAAAGACAATCGAAATGAAACCAATTATGATCAAATTACATTACTCAAATAGAAACACAAGTTGAATCAGGAATATTTAAGTTTTTGACAAGAAATATTAAAAAGAGATATAATAACATTTTAGCCATTAATTGATCATCTAATCTACTTTAGCTCTCGGAAGGGAGCTGGTGTATAAGCCTTCAAGTTTTACATATGTTGATAAGGGACCACAGTCTATTATAACAGCCTCATATTTTTAGGAGCTAATAAAAGCTAATTTTCTGTTAATACAGTTAATAATGAACCATAATTGATTCTATTACCAATAGTATTAAAAAGACAGCTAGCTAGCCATTTAGTCCATATTTTCACAATCACATACTCACAAATATTAATGCTAACTTGATTTACTATATTCAACTTTAGTAATTTTAAACTCTTCTACTAATTTCCTATGGTATAACTTCTTTACACAGTTGTGTTGTGCGGGGCGGCCTGCAGGGTCTCTGGTCCCGCTCCCCACATAAGAACGCAGGATATGGTGAGGCCAAAAAGGAACACCAACGGAGCCATGGATAGGGGAGTCACACCACTATATTCTCACTGGCGGCTGGGTTGGAGTCACAGGCAGCAGGAGCCACACTATCCACAGCCTGCCGTCCACTACTCTGCAATCCACAACCCACACTCTGCCGTGCTAACTGCAATCCGCTCTTGCTAGCTCAGCCACCATCTTCTCGCTAGCCCCCATTTGCTGCTAGCGTAGCCACAGCAGTTATATTAGTGGCCAATGGCTCACCGGTTACAGCTGACAACCAGCTAGCCACAGCTGATGGCCATCCAATCACAGTTGATGCCATTTACTACCTGAGCCGGCACCTTTCTATGTGAGGCCGAGAGCCTGGAAACTGCTCTCTGGGGCTCTGTCCCCACAGTAGTCTCCCTTTATCCACTGGGGATATGTTTCAAGACCCTCAGTGGATGCCTGAAACCACAGGTAGTACCAAACCCTACATATATACTATGCTTTTTTCTATACATACATACCTATGGTAAAGTTAAAGTTAAATGTATAAATTAGGCACAGTAAAAGATTAACAGCTAATAACAAAATAGAATTATAAAATATACTGTAATAAAACTATGTGCATATGATCTCTCTCTCTCAAAATATTTTATCGCATTGTACTCACCCTTCTTCTTGTGATGCTGTGAGATGATACAATGCCTACGTGCTGAGATGATGTGAGGCGAATGACAGTAGGCATTGTGACGTAGCATTAGGCTACTAGTGACTTCTGAGGATGAGTGACAAGCACTTTACGGCTTCTCTTTGGCATACTTGAATTGCCAGCATCACTACTCTTGCACTTTGGGGCCATTTATTAAGTAAAATAAGGGTTACTTGAACAGAAGCACCGCAACACAATCACAGTCAATCTGATAACCAAGATGGCTACTAACCGACTAACAGGTGGGGAGCATATACAGCATGGAAACATGATTCATATCCCAGGTGGGACAGAGCAGGACTCGCGAGATTTCACCATGCTACTCAAAATGACATGCGATTTAAAACTTACAAATTATTTATTTCTGGAATTTTTCATTTAATATTTTCAGACCATAGTTGACTGCAGGTAACTGAAGTCAAGGAAAAGGAAACAGCAGATACGGGGAAACTACTGTATTTTCCTCACCTACTCTGTTAATTAACCTTCACATTCTCACCAAGTTCCCCTCCCCCATATATTTGAAATTGTACAAACAACTTCAGACTTACAAGAATCCTCCAATACCCAATTAAGTGTAAGTTAGGGGTTGCGTGTATTTGCTTGTAACGCAGTAAATCTAAATCATGGAAGACTTGTTAGATTTAATGTAATCCAATTTCTCCATTCCTATGTGAATATGTATATATGCATATTTTAAATTCACTAATATTTAAGTCTGAAAACCTAACCCAGGCTGATCTCTGGCAAGGAAAAAACAATTAGCGCATTCATCATTAATCATGCAAGCATCAGTAAAAGTTCTCTTTCAAATCCTCTGGTCTACTTTTCTGAGGTTATGTCCGAACCAATGCCAACCCAATTAAACCTTTGCTTTTTAAAACTTTGTATGTTTGAGCAAAACCCTTATATTTGAGTGAAGCTCAATCAACCCTTTCATATGAAAACAACTCTGAGGAAGGCATAAATCATGGCTATCATGCAGATGTAAACATATATGTTCATATATACAAACATGTGTATATAGTATATATAAATATGGTTTTCAAAAACTTAATCATACTTTTCTGTGGCCTGCTTTTTTTCTTAATATGTTGTAACTATCTCTCTATTCTAATTAACAGATACCAATTTAATGGCAGGGTTAATAGTATGGATGTAGTTTACCTCATTTGATTAATCCTGTTGTTTAACATTTAGGCTCTTCCAATTTGCTTGTACATATATCTTTACACACTTCTTTGATTGTTTCCTTGGGATGAATTTCTGAAGTTTATATATACACACACACACAGACAATTACCTTCCAGAAAGGTGGTTTCATTTTGCATTGCCATGGGCAGTGTATGAAAGTATCAAATAACCCAGGACAACGACAACTCTGGTTTTTCTTTATTTCATAGATGAAGTGTCTGGCTACTATCTGTATTTGGTTACGAGTGAGTAGGGTTGAAAACAGTGACTTTCATATGTTAAACAGTCACTTCTTCATTTGTTAATTCCCAGATTATGTTCTTTGTCCACTTTTATATAGTAAGGATACTGACCCTTTGTCAGTTACATCTTCAGTCTTGCAAATGCTTTGCTTAGTCTGTATTTGTCTTTTAAATTTGCTCACAGTATTTCTTTCTGGCTATTTTTGCATGCTTGATTTAAAAAATAATTATTAGAATCAGTTTTTAATCAATTAAAAAATCCATTTGGGAGACGAGTAGGGATTTTGTCAACTTTTTGAGAGTTTTTAAATGGCCATAATTTTCAGTATGGACTCTAGAATGTAGAAATTCTTTCATTCATTGAGTGCCTCCATATGAAAAGCTCTAAGCTAGCCATTGTGGGGCTACGAGGGTGTTTACATGTGACCCTTGTCTTTATATCTATGCAAAACAAACGAAACAACGACAACACACAGTTGAATGTGAGTGAACATGAGAGGATAGGATACAGTAGCTTTGGAGTTCAGAGCCTGAAAAAAAATGGTCTTTGAGAGGCACTTGTGGGAAGATGTGCAGTTGTTGGTGAGCCAGTTGCTTTGCTTCAGTGGGATGACTGGTTTCATTTGGGGATTAGCCAAATGTGCCACCTTCAGTTACATGCTGTGTGTCGTTTAGGATATTTATCTATTCTGATCCAGTAATGAACTCTCGTTTGGAGCCGAGTACTGACTTGGTCCTATTAATTCTGGCCATCAAGATATTTTCTTCATTCAAATAAAAGCAATGACCTGATCTAACGTACTTTACTAGGGAGAGCGTATGCCGACCTCTAAGATTTCCATCAAAATCATAGTTTGCCAAGGTGTAAGCTGACCGCATCCTTTATAGGCGCATGGATCAGCCAGCTGGCAAGCCCTGGCCACCACTCTCCCCAGGCAATCAGCCAACAACCCAGACCTCAGAGCAAGATTCATTCCCACTGCAACATTTATTTTATTTTATTTTTTGAGGTGTTAGCCGCATTCTGTTAATTGGGACCTTTTGCAAATTCTTTCAGGCACTGTGAAGTGCCTGTTCTCCCATCAACTGCTGGTGAAAATTTATAATCCTGTTACATGCGTCTTCAGCAAGAAATCTGTAAAAAGACTGAAGTTGATTTTTTTTTTTTTTACCTAACGCAATGTAGCAGAAATGAGGCAGAGGAGCTGTCAGTCATTTCTGATGACAATTTTCACTGCTTGACAATAATCTTAAATATAAAATTCCAGCTATTTGATGATGTGCCTGGGTATGGCCCATCCCCCAGATCCGATGATAAGTATTGAACAGCAGGTTTAGGGCCTTTTGCTTAGGCATGATAATTTAGGGAAGCAGTTAGCTCATCAAAATTGGCTGGGCGCCCTATTTTCATATTATCCAGACAAAAGTCACTGAACCACAACTTTGCTGCTTAGAAACAGGCACTAAAAGGGAGGGAGTGAGGGAACCATGAATAGTTAGCCAGTTACCGTATTCAATCTTGAAGTGTACTTTACACTCAAGGATAAACTGATACATGTTAAATTAGGCCTGAAGAAATGTCTGGAAGAGCATTCAGGAGATCTGCTGACTGAACTCTGGTCTCCCCCAGCCAGGTGACCTTAAGCAAGACACTAAGACTCTCTGAACCAAAGGTTCTTTACATGTGCAAAGAGTTCATGACATCTGAGTTCTAAAACTCTGAGTTTTAGGGACTTGATTCAAGAGCCACATTAATCATTCTATGTTCAGGTATACCCTACTTTAAAAAAGTCATTCTTTAAAACTATAAACGTATCATTTGTTAAGCAATTGCTCTTTTACTATTCACATTTGGTTTGGGAGAGTATATACTCTCTGCCTCATTTTAAGTTCACATGCTCAGAATGAGTGAATAAAGTCAGGGCACAAATACCCACCAGATAAGATAACAGAGGTCCAGAGTACTGTGGGGTTTGGAAAACCAGATGTGATCCTTTCCAAGTCCTTTGTGCTAAGACTCTGAATCCATGGTATCTGGTTGGAGACCACAAGCTGGGTTTCATGGAGCAATTGGCATTTGATGAGAACCTTGAGTGAGCATGAGATTTCCAAAGAGAGAGATGAAATGGAGGAAATTCTAGGCAGAGAGAACAGACTAAAACAGAAACAGACACAAGAAAGTTCATACAATATTTAAAGAATTCCTGGATCCAAACACCTAGAGACAAATCCAATTTGTTTGTAGTCACAGTTAAGGTATTAATTTATCTTTTCCACAAACATTTATTGAACATCCACTCTGGAGGGCACACCATGCTTGGTGCTATAGGACACCCGAAGAAGACTAGAAATTCAAATATAGGTTTAAACTAGGCTTTTAAATAATAAAAGAAATTTATGCATAGTTTGTATAAAACATGGAAAATAGAAGAGGACAAAGAGCTAAATGAAAAATCACCTACCTTATTTAAGTTTATAGACTTTGAAGGTGATGTCTTATCTAGTACACAGAATCAAAGATATAAATTCAGATGAATACAGAAGTAATCACTGATTAGCTCAAAGCCACATTTAAACTGATCTTTCCTGTGAAAAGACATTCGAAAAAGCAATCTAAAGAACACCTGTTTAGATGCACTAGCATCAACAATTAGGTTCTTCAGGGAATGGGGAGTTTTCAGCTGCCTTCACTCCAGTGCGAGGCAACAGTGCTCAGTGTTTTTATTAATTTTATTGTAATCAGGAACATATGAGGGGCCAAAGGAAAATATTCACACCCACCTCTTAATCTTGAAGAGGAGGCAAGTCCCTAAATCACTTACTTGATTAGCATGGGCTGGGGCTGGAGGAGGGGGTACTCCAAAGGATTCCCTCCTTGACACTATGTCTTTAAGAAATCTGGGCACTAGAGTTTAGAGTAAAAGAAAGAAAAAAAAATCAGTCTCCAACACGTGACCCAAGAAGGCCCAGGCAGTGAATCTGATTGGCTCAGAGCTGGAAAAGGCAAGCTTGGTGTCTCCACATGGCCTCTAGTCTAGAGTGGCTGGTGCTGCCCATCCCCTCCAGGGGTCAGTTTGAAGCCAGTAAAGCTGGCACTGCACAAGTCCAGGGAGCGTATCTCACAGAGACTATGATGAGGACATCAAGTGGGAAAGCTGGGCTTCACTCCTTGTTGTCCCCTCTTCAGTCACCTTCTAATTATAATAACAACAGCTAACATCTATTGAGTGCTTACTATTTGCCAGATGCCACACATTCTACGTGCAAAATCCCATTGATTCCTTGCAACCACTCCATGAGCAGGTAGTATTAATATCCCCATTTTGTAGATGGTAGAGTGACCATGCAATACATTTATTATCCCAACCAGGGCACTTTTGAGACAGAAAGGAGGTGCTATTAGTACTGACACTGCAACAACAGGTATAAACCAGGGGTGACTCAGGTGAACCCGAGCGTGTGGTCACCTTACTGATAAGAGTGCTCGGGTGCAGAGCGCTAGTTTGCTGCATAAGACCCAGGATGCTTTGCAGTATCAGCCTCAGAATGTTTCCATTGCACAGCTTTCATCTTTGGGCCAGTACTTCTTGAGGCTTTGTGTTTTTATCAGTAAAATGGGGGTAATGAAACCTACTTCATATAGTTATGTAAGGATTTAGTCTATGGTTAGTAGCTCAAAGTGCTGGTCAATCAACCTCAGTTCCCTTCGCTAGGCTCCTCCTAGCGTCGGGGCCTCTGTGTGACTTCAGGCAAGCCCCTTCCATTGCCTCATTCATACGAGAATGCGGCCGGATGAAGGGTAAACATCCCTTTCAACTTTGACATTCCTTCTCTGGTTCTTCTGAAATTCATTTATGTTCACCCACATGCACCAAGACGAATGCCCCTCTCCTGTGCCTGTAGTTCAGAGAAACGTGTCCTTTACGTTAGGCTTACTCTCATTTTTTCATGCTTTTCCCAGGAGGTTGAAAATGGTGGATGTGGGAAGACTCTTCTCTCCCCTATTCCCATCTTTCCGTTATCATTTGCCTGTGTTGGAGCTCCTGATGTGGATCACTCTTCAATGGGGGTGGGGGAGGGGGGCAGAAATACCAGGAAACAAAGAATCCCCTTTGGTTTGGGTTGGATGGAGTTTTCCCCTGCAATTTCACGTCTATCACCTTGTCCTTTCTTGGGACCACAAAATGGTTGTACACGGAAAAATATGCCACAAACTGCGTTCTGAATTCATAGTATATTGCCAGCATAAGGACAATTTTTCCGAAGAATCAACACTGGAATTGAGTTGACAATTAAACGCCTTCGTGAATCAAAGGCAGCAGGAGGTGAGAGAAGCACACAAGGCTTGTGGTGTGAGATGGTTCCTTGGGATCACCGCAGGTCCTCACAGCACAGTGGCTTCCAGATCATTCTGGCATAACTTTTCCGTTCCTTCCTCACTCCCTGCCCTTCTTATTCCAAAGACAGTAATTGAGCACCTACCATGTAATATCAGGAACAACGCTAGGCTTTAAGGGTTGGAATAAATCAAAAGTAGACATGGCCTCTGCCTTCACAGAGCTTCCACTGTAACAGTGAGAGAGATGTTAGTCTAATAACCACAGAGATAGGACACTGAGGACCGCCATGGAGAAGTACACGGTGCCTTAGAGAGGTTTGACCTCATTGGGGAGGCTGGGCAAGGTCTCCCTCAGGAAGTGATGAGGCTCCGGTCCCAGACGGAGAGGATGAGTCGGCGTTCCGGGCAGAGGAAGCAGCTTGTGTAAAAGCCCTGAGGTGAGAGGAAGCTTGGTGGGTTTGAAGAACCGAAAGAAGGTCAGAGTGTCTGGAGCCCTGAGAACAGGGGGGAGGGTTCAGGATGGGGCTAGAGCAGGAGGTAGGGCCCAGTCCAAGCCTGGCTCTGTGGGCCTTTATAAGCACTTAGGCTTCTCCTAAAAGCCACAGGGAACTCCTACAAGTGTTTTCCGCAGGAAGGTGAAGGATCAGAGTTTTCTGAAAATGATCACTCCAGGAAAATGGATTCAAATGAGTCAAGAAAGAAAGGAAGGACATAATAATGAATAATGGTAGCTCATGTTATGGAGTGCATTACTCTGGAGCAAGTATTGTCCTATGAACTTTCTCTCATGTGATCCTCACATAGCCCTATGGGCCAAATGCTCTTGTCCTTCTCTTTGCACGGAAGAGGAGATTGAGACACAGAATAACTGGGGCGATGTTGGTTGGCTAATAAGTGCTAGGCTGTGACCTAAGCAGTTGGTCTCTAAGGCCCTCTGCTTAGTCGCTACAACATAGGCTTCTCCCTGCCTGAGGGCCAAGCAGGCAATGCGGTAAAGGCTTGCTCCAGGCTAGTGGCTGTGGACAGGCCTTGGACCCATGAAGAGGTAAGAACTGACAAAACACAGAGCAGCAGTTGGGGTGAGGTAGCGTCCCAGGTTTCCATGTGCATGCAAAGCTGGAAGGGAGTGTAAGTAACTCAGGGTGCAGGAGGGTTTGGGAGGGTTTGTGGTGGAAAGCATAGTTTGGTTGTCTGTACTTCTTTATAGCTCTGGATCTAAGGAAAAGAAAACAGCTTTGATAATCCAGTGTGAGCAGTCATTTTCTTTTTTGCTTTCTTTTCCTCTTTCTGGGAATTCTATGAGAACTGCTAAGAACTAACCACTACAGTTCTTTTCTTTCAAAAACTAGACCTATGCCATTTCTTTTCCTGCTTTATTTATTTATGCAACTTGATGTTTAATTCTTTTAGTTTCTTAAAGTTTTACTTTCACTCTGACTGCATTCCTAGAAATCCTGTCTGAAGGTTGCTTGGACTCACATGAGCATTGATTTATTTTCCCCCTTTTCAGAGTAAATCTGAGCAAATAGACATATTTTCCGGCTTCCAAACACTTCATCTTCTACCAACAACTGACATTCTTAATTCTGACATTAGTCAGCTTTGAGCCTTAGAAAGTATATATTGCTTTATTTCAACAATGTACTTTGGGTATCCACACGTTAAAATTTCTTAAGCAATACAGACTGTACTTGTCCATAGTTGCCACTAAAATATATTTTTAAATACACAATTACTACACTCTTGCCTCAATATAATTTATGGAAAACTTGCTAAAGAATAATCTCACAGATTTCTAGTTCAAACCACTGGACTACAAAGACCAATTTGGCAGAGCTGTTCTGTGACACACACGTGTGTGAGTGCACATACACACCACACAGAGTTTTAAAAAGGAAGATGAAGGCATGTACTATTGCAAAATTTCTTTAAATTCTAAAATATATCACCAGAGGGACAGGTCTAACAAATTAGTCAAAATTATAATTCTAACTGTAAAGTACCTCAGCTAAACTATTTCTCCATAATGATTCCACAAAAAGCAGAAGACTCCATTTATGCTTCTTTGTAAAATGCATTTTGAAATGGGGCTCGGTTCACGCCTTCGTCAAGTTGTGCCATGATTAGCTGGCTTTTACTCTATGCCACAGACTATCGCAGGGGCACAGGAAGGCATAACTCCATCTTAATTGTCAACCTGAGGAGGAATCAGATCTAAAGCAGCAATTACGTGACAGAGTTTCTGGGGAACAGAGCTTTAAGCTGAGACATGAAGCATAAGTAGAAGTTATACAGGAGAAGAGAAGAAGAAAAGAGAGTTCCAGGCAGACGGAGCAGTGTAATGCAAAGACTCAGAGATGAGCAAGAACATAGAGTATTAAAAAACTTCATAGGGCTGGAGTTTAGAATGCACGGGGGTGGTTGGTGAATGAGGCGAGCTCATGAATGGACTTATAACCATGTTAAGGAATTTGAAGTTTATCTTGAAGGTAGGGAGAAGCCATTGAAAGGGTTACAGCAGGTAGTATGGAGAACTGATTGAGGAGAAGCTGATCTAATGACACAGAGAAAATGGTGGCCTGAGCTAGGATAGGAGCTGAGGGGGCAGATTGAAAGGATAACTGGAAAGTTGGCTATAGTAGAGCAGAGGAGGGGAAGATGACAGGATGACTTCCGTCTCTGGCTTGGCCAGCTAGATGGATGACAGAGCCATCCACAGAGAGAGAACACTGAAGGGGAGATGGGTTTTGGCATGCTGAGGTTGATGTGCCCGTGGGATGCTTAAAGAAGATGAACGGTAGTTAGTCAGTCAGGCGGGCAGGCAGTCAGTCGAGAGATATGGACTAAAGATAGACATGCTAACTGAAGCCAGCTGGAGGAGTAATGAGAAGTGTCGCGTGATTTTAGCAACACGGAGGTCACTGGTGATTTTGGACAGGCAAGTTCAGGAGGGCGGCGGAGGCAGAAGCCAGTTTGCAGAGTGAGCAGGGAGAGAAGCAGGTAATAGGCAGTGTGGACAACTCTTCCAAGAAATTTTACCATGAAAGGACAAAGAGGGTTGGGGGTAGCATCCAAGAACTGCGGGGAGGAAAGAAAGTGGAAAAGATTGGTGTAGTGCAGGAAAGAGTCTGGGCTTGGCTGCGGGATGAGTTGAAGATGTTCTCTCTGAGATTTTATTTCCCTGTTGGTGGAAGGCAAGATACTCTACTAAGAATGAGGGGTAAGGAGGGGAAAGTTTGCAGGATAGGAGGGTAGGAGAATATGGAGGTTTTCTTAGAAAGAAAAAGCACTAGTAATTTTTTAATTAAAAAAGTGTGTGCCATGGTTTTTAAAAATCCAAGAGTCATACAGTGAAATGTAAATCTGGGCTCCACCCCAGAAGCCCAGCCGTGGAGCCCTTCTCTCTGGAGAAAGCGACAGGCCTTCTCTTTGTATCTCCTTTCAGAGACATTCTGTGCCATGATTGCTACCGCACTTTTTCACTTAACATTGTGTCTTGAAGATGGTTCCATATCAGCACAAATAAGTGCACCTCATTATGAAGCATGCTTTCTTTAACCAGGTCTTATACATACTTCTTGGTTCACATGGGAGTGTCTATGTAGAAAAAATGTGGGGCCCTGGAATTGCCCTCTAAAGAGGTTTACACTGTGTTATATCAATTTACATTGTGTTATATTCCCCCCCAGTCACTGATAATATTATTTATTAGTGAATAGTTTCCTTTTAGCCAATATGATAGGCGAAAAATCAAATCTTTTGTTTACTTTGTATTTTTCAAATTGTGAGGAAGAGAATTATTTCATATATTTAGTCTTTTTTTGTGAACTGCCTGTTCATAACTGTGATGGCTCATTTTATGGATCAACTTGACTGGCCACAGCTGCCCAGCTTACACATTATTCTGGGTGTGTCTGTGAGGGTGTTTCTGGAGGAGATTAGCATTTGAATCCGTGGACTCTTAAAGCAGATGGCTTCCCCAGTGTGGGTGGGCAGCATCTAATCCATGGAGGGCCTGTGGAGAACAAAAGGCAGAGGAAGGAGGGATTCACCCTTTCTTCTTGCTTCACTGCTTGATCTGAGACATCTCATCTCATCTCCTCCTGACGTGGGACTGAGATTTAGGCCATTGGCGCCCTTGGTTCTCAGGTCTTCAGACTTGGATGGAATTACGCCACCGGTTTTCCTGGATCTCCAGCATGGAGATGACAGATCGAGGGACTCCTCAGTCTCCATAATCATGTGAGCCAATCCCTCATAATCAATCCCTATCCATCTATCTCTCTGGAGAACCAGGACTGACACAACACCCTCGTCCATTCTTCTGTGGGGTTGCTGTTCTTCTCCTATTGATTTGTAAACATGGAGGAGGTTCTAGGTAGGCTCCACGGAAGAGAGGAAAGGGCTGAACAGGGTTGGTGTCAGGGCAGCTGCAAGGCCCCTCCTTCTTTGCAGCAGCAGGAGCTAAGTACAGAACTCTGCAGGCACTAGATTTCCACAGAATTGTCTGTTTTCAGCCCTGGACTGTGATTTCATTCTCCGTGAGGTTTATAATTCTGAGGCTATTGCTGACCCTCGGGTCTGCAGTCAGAGAAGGAAGGAAGGAAGGAAGGCCCCATTCTTTGAGTTCCCTTTGTGGCCTGTGAGTGGGTGGGGGAGAAACTGCCTGAATCCCTGCGTCAGCCTGGGGAAGGGACTTGGGGGCCTCTTTGCTGGGCCTGTTTACTCTGGGCACCAGTTCTCGTGCTTGAGCTACAGGGTGTGGTCTTCCAGACCTGGAGTGAATCAACCCATGTCAGCTGTGCTGGACACTGTCCTTCTGGGGGCAACTATTGATGCTGCCCACCCCCGGCTGGGTGCCTTCTTGCCCACACACAGTCCTAGGCCCAAGAGCCAGAAGTAGGCAGACAATGCAGGATGGAGTTGGGGCTTCCTGGTCCTCAGCAGGTAGCTGGCTCCCTCCAGCCCTTTTGCATTGCCCAGAGTCCCACGGATGAGGGTCAGTGCCTTGGGAAGCCAAGAAAAGTACCTTTTCCCAGGGCAGAACTTGGAGCTTCTGGCTACCCATGAAACCTCGAAGCGGTGTGAGTTGTTCTGTAAACTGTCTTACCACAACATACAAATCACACAGTTAAAAATGACCTAAGTAATACAAGTCATTGTTAACTTGAAAGAATCTGTGTGCCTGAGTGGCTCATCTTGGGGCAGCCTGCCCTGAACCCCATCACACATTTCAATAATTTGTTAGCGCACGTGACGTGCCAGGTGCTGAGCTAAAGGCTTTACATGCTTTGGCCCTTACAACACCCTATAAGGGAGTGACAGAAACGAGGCTTAGGGAGGTTTCTCTAAATCACAGGGCTGGTAAGTGGCAAGGCAGGCATTGGAACTTAGGGCTGTATAATGCAGAACCTTGTAAACACAGCACTAGACTATGGCTTTGTGTGCCTCCTGTGGATCCCTCATCAATGTAACTGGCGAGGGAGGCCCTTACTGACCGGCCAGTACTTCATGTTTCCCAGTGCTCTGCAGAGTCTTCTTTTCTAAAACAGAGGCCCCTAGTTCTTGTGCTTCAGGATACTTAGATGCATCACAGGTTGTCAAAAATGGACCCTTCTTATTAAGCCAACACTGTACCTGAGTCCAGCGGAGACTCTCTGTCTAGTGACTAGATGAAGGACTTACGGTGGGTGGATGATTACTTTTAGATTCGTTTCTGTAATGAAAAAAAATTTCTTGTCCCCACTTCCTGTCCAACCCCTTTGCTTGTGAGTGGAGGTTTAAGCTTGGAACCCTGGCATCTGTGCTGGCTCTGAGTTAACGCGTGCTGGGATGCAGACCCATAACTGGAATCCAGAGGGGCAGCCTGGGTTCTCTTTCAACCTTCTTCTTTGCTGAAGGTGCTCAACACGTCACTATGTAATAGCTGAAAAAAAAACATTAAACACAAAGAAAAAAATGACACACCTCTTAACCCACTATTTAAAAAGACAAACATTCAAAACACACGGACTGTGCAAGTCTCTTGTTTTTAAAACTTTTACTTCGTAAAGGTTACTACTGAGAGGTCTCACTAAAATTGAAAAAAAAAAAGTTTTAACTTTTATTGTTTTAGGCCTGACCTGAAAGTACTACCTTTCTTTATAATAAATGCTCTCACCAGGGACATTTGTGGAGAGTGAACCACATGGAAATGAGAACATGCTCCTATGGGTAGAAATTAACAATAGTCTTGTTAACGCCTCCAAAAGCGGCAATTTTTTATAAAATTGTTCCAATATCTGTTTCCCCTTTGTCTCTAGAGCCCAAGATTTAGAGAATTCTTTCAGAATTCCTCAAGCTATTAAGTAGTACAGGGCTTCTGAGATGCAAAAAATGCCAAAATAGTACTTGATATTCAATGTTCTCTCTCCTCTGTCAGTTCCTAAGTCACTACCGTGACCGTGACCGTCTTCAGAGTGGGAAGAAATGAAGCTTTTCTTCACAGGCAATGGAGGTGACCCCAATTGTAATTTTTAGTTTCGAATAGAGAAAAGTGCAGCCAATTGAAGTGGCCCAAAATAAATTAGTGTTGAAACCAGCTTTTTAAACATTGGCATCGAAAAGGGTTAGTACTAATTTACAAATGACAAGTCACAGCGGAAGCTAGAATCGGCCTCACCTTCCAGGCTGACATCCAGGAGCACAGCTTGGCACTCCCGGTCAGGCCCTCTCTGAACAAGCCAACAGTGACTGCCTGTGTTGAGTTCCTGTGTTTGAGAAACATACTTCCTAATGTCCTCGATGGTTTTTTTGTTTTTTTCTCTTAAGGGGGACGGGGCGGGGGGCAGGTGTATAGAGTCAAAGTAGGAAGGGGATGGGGAGAAAAGAAAGTACGTTTCCGAGTTAAAGAAACTTCATGGCATGATATCCTAACGGATGTGAACTAAATTTCACTGGCAACTGCACCCATAGTCAGAGCGACTAGACAAGGTCACTTCAAGAGGAAAATTCCAATTTCTGAAGTGCCAGCATGAAAGAGATCAATGGCAACTCCCTGAAGTTCTAAAAGCTGCCTTTCTGTTCTCTCTCCCCTCCCGTCTCCCCGCCCCCCGTTTACCCAACCCTAGCCTCACTCTTAGGATATCTCGTAATGTGACATTAGGTAACCTATGTCTGAAGAACATGTCCTCCTCAAGAAAGGCATTGCATTGTCCATTACAGAGGAGGCGACAGGGTCAGGCCCAGGTAGGAATCTTGTCTCCCTCATCTATAAGCTGTGTGATACAGTCGTCAAGGTATGTACCCTCTCTGAGTTTTAGCGTGCTCACCTGTGAAATAAGGACAACAGAACCTACTGTGTGTATCTGTGAGGGGAACTGTGAAGAAGTACATAAATGCAAGTCTTTGGAGTCATATTGCTCATATTCTCCTTTCTCCTGACCACATTCCAGCTGTGCTACCTCATGCAAATAACTGATATGTGTCTTATACAGCAGTTCCCCCTTATCCACGGTTTCACTTTCCGTGGTTTCAGTTACCCACAGTCAACCATGGTCTGAAAATATTAAATGGAAAATTCCAGAAATAAATAATTCATAATTTTTAAATTGCTACCATGTTTCCCCGAAAATAAGGCCTAGCCGGACCATCAGCTCTAATGCGTCTTTTGGAGCAAAAATTAATATAAGACCTAGTCAGACCATCAGCTCTAATGCATCTTTTGGAGCAAAAATTAATATAAGACCTGGTCTTGCATTAATTTTTGCTCCAAAAGACACATTAAAGCTGATGGTCCGACTCGGTCTTATCTTCGGGGAAACAGGGAAGTTATTCTGAGCAGCGTGATGAAATCTTGCTCCCTCCCGCTCCACCCCACTCGGGATGTGAATCATCCTTTTGTCCAGCATTTCCATGGGTATAAGCTCTCAGACCGTTAGTCACTTAGCAGCCATCTCAGTTATCAGATCAACTGTTGTGTCACAGTGCTTGTGTTCAAGTAGTCCTTGTTTTACTTAATAATGGCCCCAAAGCACAAGCTAGGGATGTTGGCAATTCGGATATGCCAAAGAGAAGTGCTTCATTTTAAGTGAAAGGGTGAAAGTTCTCAACTTAATATGGAAAGAAAAAAAATATCATATGCTGGGGTTGCTAGGATCTACAGAAAGAACAAATCTTCTATCTGTGAAATTGCCTAATTTATAAGTTAAACTTTATCATAGATTAGTATATGCAGGAAAAAATGTAGTATAGATAGGGTTCAGTGCTATGCGAGGTTTTAGGCATCCACTGGGGGACTTGGAACGTATCCCCTATAGATAAGGGGGAACTACTGTTTATGAGTTTCCTCATTTTTAAAGATAGTAATACCCACCTCAGATGGTCAGGGATAATAATACCCACTTTGTGAGGTCTTTTGAAAATTAAATGAGATAATTGGTACACCCCTTATAAGTACCTGGCACATAGTAAATGCTTAATAAGTGCTAATTATTATTATTATTATTATTATTATTATTATTAAATAACATGTGTAATGTACCTAGGACTTAGCAGAGAAGGTACGTTCTAGAAATGGTTACACTTACTACTAGTTCAAAAGCAGTAACAAGATACACTTTGATAAATCTTCAGTTATTCAAGTTAAATACACAGGCACATCTATCTGTAATTTTTAAATGTTTTATTGAAGTATAACATACATAAAGTGCAGACATCTTAAGTGTAAATTTAATTATATTTAACCCTGTTTTTAGGTGACTTTAAAAGCTAGTGTTTTCTGCTGAGTCTGTCAGAAGAAAGAAGATTAACTTACCTAATTAAAAGACAGAAAAAGAAATGCAACATCGGATATACACAATTTTTTACCAACAAAAAGCATACATTTTATTTGTATAATTACCCACCATCTTCACTCATAGTCTAAAGACTTCTTGGATTCACTAGAACATTGGCAGTTGTTGCCAAGCAGGGGTAATACTTTCATAAAAGTGCCTGTAAGTTTGACCTCTGTAGCACCCGATTCAGAATCTTAATTTTTTTCTTTAATTGAGTATATCTTGTAGGAAATTCAACAGCTTCTCTTGAAAGAGTTTGACAGACAGATGTTTTGCATTTGAGTGAAGCATAAACACCACCATCTCCTGGCTTTGAAAATTCTTTATTCTGAAAGATTTACAAGCAAATGACAATTCCCATTAGCAACTCCTCTACCTAGCAGTTGACATGTTTATTTTGGCAATAATTGTAAAGCTCATTCTGATATTCCTAAACATTCAAATGTGAAAAAGCAGATGTCTTAGAACTGAAGAAACATTATTTTAATGTTATACTTTGCAACATACATTTCACCAAAAAATATAAGTTAGCTACATGTCAAAAAAATAAAAAATAAAAATAAAAGGACACTATGATTATGACGCTCTATTTGGCTTCGTATCTTGAAAACTAAGTTGTAAGAGGAGCCAGAGATTTGAAATGAGGAGTCTTTCATTCATATTAATAACCATCATCACTTTTGAGGGCCTTCTCTGCACTGGGCACTGTGCTATCTGCATCATCTCTCATAGTCTTTATAAAAAGCCCCATACAATTGGTATTATCCATTGTTACAGACAAAGAAACTGGGTTCAGAGAGATTATTATTTAGGCTAACTCATCTATGTGGAAGAGCCTGAATTCGAACCCAGGCTTCTCAGACTCCAATACCCTACCTAGACTCTTTCAAGCACACACGATAATTTTCTTCAGTTGTTCCATGTTAAGTATATTTAGTGTACTCAGAATATCATGCATGACTTCAAAGATCTGTTAGGGGTAGGGGGAGTGGAAAGAGAGCTAAATGTTTATATCCATATGTGGATATATGTGTGTGTGAAACACACACACACACACACACACACACACACACACACACACACACCGCGATTCATTAGGGAATCTGCTTTCACTGAAGCTATATAAAACGTAAAAACCTCACTGATATGGACCATTGGAGAGAAGGTCATATTGAATTACTGAAAAGTATGAATTTTAATTTCATTTTAAATAAAATAGATTTTACTGATACCTTATGGATTTCAAAAATGGATTCCCATCCATTCTTTCATTTCATGCTCACAAAAACCCCTCGAAGTAGGCAGAGTTGGTATTAAACTAATTTTACAGGTAAGGAAAACAAAGACTGAAAAAGTTAAGTGCCTTGCTATTTAGTGTTAAATCCTCACCCCCTTACAATACAGGGTGACCTAACAAATTCTTTCTGAATTACCAGATAATTATTGGATAAGAATGATATGTATTCTTATATTAATTATTCATATATAAGAGATTGCCTAAAGTGCTCAAAGATGTTATTTCAAACATTCCCCTTGTAATCACATTTCCATCATTCTTCTGTAAAACTTAACAAGACAGGGTTTGCTAAATGAAGGAAAATTTCTGCCCAGATCCCGATAAAATTATTATAAATTCCAAATTAATAGGGTCTAAATAATTATGAGCTTATTATGGGGCTAAAAGCCGATAATGTTATTTGTTTCTGATGTCTTTTTGCATTTACTTCAGCCCCAATTTGAGCCTTTTATCTATTGTATTACCTCCCCCCCATTTCCTCATTAGAGAAGCAGGACAAGAGAGGCATACAAGGAAAGAATTACTTGTATGTGAATAAAATTAATAACCCGAAATTATAGAAGGGGGTGGAGAGGCATCTTTTTGGTAATTTATCATAATGTTTAGTAACAGCAATTTGCAGTAATGAAATAACTAATCTTTACTTCTCCTGGGTATGTGCTGTGTTTATCGGTTTATGCTTTACTTACATTTTTTTATTACTCCATTTGTTAAATTATTTAAACTTACAAGGCAACCTCTAACTTATTAATAGTAAAGCAGCCTTCTGAAATGGGAGTCATGCAAACACTTATTTCATTTTTTATCCCTATTTTTAAGGGACCAAGCTGTTTCTGTCATTTACCCAGGGAATTATAGGAACTAAAAAGCTCAAGATCATTTACCACTGAGAACAGGTAACCCAGCTTGAACTCTAAGGGCTGTGAGAACTTATCTTTCTAAAGTAAACTTTATATAAAAGTCATCTGGGTGGAAATGTGGTTTTCCTCATGCTGGGTTTCCTGACGCTTTTAAAAGAGTCCTAAGGGATTAAGAAGAGTGAGAGACAGGCTGATAGCATGAAAGGCCCAGGGCTCTTAGAGGTATTTCTTCCATGATTAAAAAATAATGATTTTTTTTTTGTTTGCCAGGTGCAAGGAATAAACACTCCTGGATTCCCTCTGTTCTGTCGTTTCCCTCTAATCTACAAACATGCCACAAAGACTTCTCTGTTCCTTCCCTCAATCGCATTTCTCATTCAGACGTCCTTCCTGTTTGGGGTTCTATTTCTTACTTCCATTTGGTTCTTTCCTTTCCTGTATGGGCTTCTAGGTTTGTTTGTTTTCAGGTTTCTCGCATTTTTCTATTTCTGAATTGTTGCTCTCTACAGGACAATCTCCGTGTCTCACTCCTTTTTCATTTTGCTTCCTGTCTGTTACGTACCTCGTATTATTCATCATCTTTGTTTCTATTTATTTCTCTTCTCCTAGCTCTTATTTCTTTATCTCTGGCCTCTATTTCCTCTCCTTGATTCTCCTGTTCCCATCGCGATGCCCTTTGACCAAACATCCTCTCCCTACTCCCTACTTAAAGCAACGGAAGAAACGTGCCCCACTAGCATGGAACAGAAAGGACAGAATAGAGAGAACAGAAAGGTGGCAGACTGAACCTGGGAAGGGCATGTTTAGTCATGTTAATTACTTCCCCGTCCTCTGTGGGTCCCCTGCAGTCTCCTCCACAGTCTGCATGTGTCCCAAGCCTGAGAACAAGGCAAACACAAGGTGAGGCCTTGGGGACGGCAACTGCGGAAGCTGTTTTTAAATTCAGTCAGGTCAGCATTCGTCTCAGAAACTACAAAACAGGATTGTATTTAAAGCACACAGTCACTCAGATCAGCTTTCCAACAAGCCAGAATCCATACCCTCTGGAATCTAAAACTAAAGGTAAGGATAATCAGAATGTTTCCACTTGACCCTGAATTACTTTTAAACTACCTGTGGGAGGGTCGAATGCTGACCTCCAGAATAAACATCGCACTTCTCATGACTTGGCTATGACCCAGCCCCACCCTTGGCATCTTTTATTTTAAAAATATTTCCAGATATGTTTATAAATAAATCACGCGTTTTAGAACTGCCTTGCCACCACTCAATTGTATAGCAGAGGAAAAATCCGTGACAGTGAACACTGGAAAGTTTGCTTCTCTCTTACCCTTCAGAAAGGGGGGAAAAAAAAGCATCATAGTAAGTATTTAAAAACCAGATGAATAAAGGTCTCAGAAAAACAACTTCATCAGCCCAGCAGTAGTAAGACAACCAAACGTACAAACAACTTGACCTTTCTTCCTTCCCCTCCTGACACCTGGGGTGCTGACGCCAGGGGGGTTGGTCCTGAAGAATTGTGCACTCAGAAGTCTGGGGGCAGCAAGGACCGAGGAGACCCGTTAACACTGCTGCTCGGGAAGGATGAGGACAGAGCTGATTCCATTTTTCCTTTTTCAGGCAGGTGTCAATGTGTTGATTTTGAAACTGAGTCCCAGGGAAAACACCTCACTGTTCAAATTCTTCAAAACAACAACAAACCCTGCACTTTTCACATGTTTTTTATTTTGACAAAAGAAGTCTCTTTTTAGTTTGTATTTTTAGGGTGAGGTAAATTGGGGAAATGACCCTAAATTTGTAATGTTGTTTACGAGGATCCTTTCTGAGGTCAGTCCTTCCTGCCCTTCCACCCTGGCCTACTCTTCAGACCAAAGAGAGAAGGGCTGGGTCTTATGAGGAATGAAGACAAAGGCTCAGGGCTGAGGTTGTCTAATGTGGCACAGTGAGGTGGGGTCTAAGCGGAAGGGTGTGTCCCCAGGCATAGGACCCCAGGAGTCCTTCCTAGGAAGGCAGCTTCAGGCTGAGGTCTGCCCACTCATGTGGGCAGAGCTAAAGAGGAGAAATTACATACCGTCACGTGGGGACCTCTTGGTCCGCGAGCCTCTCTGTAATAGCATCTGAGGATTTTTGTTTTCACTTCCTGGCTTCAAAAAAATAAAAAGATGAGCTGAGAACTGAACCCATATAACAGAAGGACACACACAGAGAGGAATAAATTACATTCTCACAAATATACATATAAAAATTATGCACTGGCGTTTTAATTTTAGTGCTAATTTTTCCCCTCTAAGGCTGGTTTAAAATAAAAAGACACAAGAAACAAAAATGAAACAAGTACAATCATTGGCCAGGTAAGGTCCAGTTCCTGGTATTCTTGAGATTTTCAAGTTCAGTTGTTTGTGAACCCTCATGCCTCTGATTCCTGTGTCCATGGTCTCCATGGTTGGCACGAGAAGGGTCACTGCCTGGTCTCAGGGCCTTTATCCCCTTTGGGGAGCCAAGCAATTGTTCACGTTAGGATGGTATGCTAGGCTGGGCTCTGCACCTCTTTTTCCTGCCACAGAGGGAGGGGCTTACTGGCTCTGCTTCCACCAGAAGAGAACTACCTCCAGACCGATGTTCACAGAAAAACCCATCAGCACAATGGAAATGCCGTGAACTGTTACTTATTTTGTCACACAAACATCCCATAGGCTGGCATAGGCTGAGGTGTCAGCCTTCCTTTTTCTGACCCTTGTTAAGGACATGTGACTCGAGTAGATGTATTCGTTTCCTAGGGCTACCATAACAAGAATCCCAAACTGGGTGGATCTCTATTTAATAAATAGAAACTTATTCTCTCACTTCTGGATGCCGGAAGTCCAAACTCAAGGTGCTGGCAGGGCCATGCTCCTTCTGAAGGCAGGGGGGGAAGGATCTGTTGCAGGCTCTCTCCAGGCTTCTGGTAGCCTCGGGCATTCCTTGGCTTTTAGATACATCACCCAGTCCTGTGTCCTCTTACTGTGTTTTCCCTGTGTCTTCACATCTTCTTCCCTCTGTGTGAATCTCGCTCTGTATCCAAATTTCCCCTTTTTACAAGGACACCAAGTCGTATCGGATTAGGGCCCACCCTAACGGCCTCATTTTAACTTGGCTAAATCTGCAAAGACCCTATTTCCAAATAAGGTCACATTCTGAGGTTTGGGGGCTAGTACATCAGCATATCTATGCTGGGGGACACAATCCAGCCAATGCCAGTCATCAACCTTGCCGTTTAAATATTTTCTCAACTTATAAGAAAAACTACTCTCTTGTTTTGTGGGCCAGCATGTGGAATGTTCTGCAATAACTAGATGCAAACAAGTGGCAAAGGAGAGCTGCTTCCATAAGGTTAAACAGTGGCCTTGGCTTTAGAATCCTCTTCTTAGCCACTTCCCCTTGTGTGGCCTGCTCAGTTGCCTCTTCCGGTTTCCATGAATGAAGTGGGAATCTGATTTGTACTTTCAACTGAGGTTTCTCTTTTCTAAGCTCTCCTCCAGCACTGGGACACATCAGAGTTGCCTTTCCTTTCTATAACAGTCGCTCTCACCAGTAACAAAACACTTATTATTGATGTGGTGGGGAGTGCTGGAAAAGGTGTTAACCCAGGTAGTTCTGGTTGCCCAACAGCAATTCACATACATTATTGTGCAGTTATAAGTCTGAAAGTGAAACTTAAGTGTTTTAAGATGCTGAGATGAAAATTGAAAAGAGTAATCATTGAGGCTGGGTTGTCACAGCATTTTCTTAATACAATCAGAGCATATTTGGGTCAATGAACATCTCATCTCGGGTTCTCCTAATTCTCTCAGCAATATTCATAACAAATCCAAGACAGCAGTTGTATCCTCCAGGGCTTACAAAGTGACACGGTTGATCACCTTTCATTTCCATCGCACTCCTGCCCCACCAGATTCTCACACCATCCTCCTAACTTAGGGCAACAGATGTAATAAGCAGACGAGAAAAATGATGAGGTGCAAACTGTTGGGGCACAGCCCAGGTGGTCTCTGGGGGCACCGGGGCCTGGGTCTCCAGCCTATGGCTCCTTTCCTTTCAGCTGGCTGCTAGCTCCATGCACAGGCTGGTGGTACACATGTTGATTTCATTGACAGGTTGGGCTAGTTTTCAGTGTCTTGTTTGGACGTTCTGTTTTGATTTTGATTTTCCAGTTTTTCTAGTTGGGCAAGACTTGGGCAGATAAGTTGGATCAGAGGAGAGAGCTCTCACTTATCCCACTCTGACTACAAAGGTGCAGGTGAAATTTAAAAGGGAAATGGGTGAGAGTAAGCTTAGAAGAGCCAGGTGAGAGACAGAGCCAAACCCTTGTTTTTGCATAGAGCAGACAGGAGTGATTCATGCAAAAGTGGGAGGGAGGACTGGAGATCCTTTCTTTTTTTAAAAATTTTCCCACCAGTTGGAAAAATTTATATTTTTCTTTCTGATAATCCATGAGCACTGTACAAAATTAAACAGTACAGAGAAAGGGAAGATTTCAACACTTCCCCACTTTCCCCCAAAGTGATCTCAACAGTTCCCCACATTGTCTAGGGGGGCACATGCTGAACTGATGATAGTTCAGCGTATTTCTTCCAGACTTTTTATATAGGTTTACATCTCGATCTAAATAGAATCATTAACAGGGTCATAACATTCTGATTATTCTGTACCTGTTCTTCCTCTTCTTATAGGGCAGAGATTTTTACGTATCAAACCATGAAGATGTAACCTATTAAAAAAATCTTTCACATTTTAAAATACAGCAATTCTTGCACAGATTCAAAGCATACAGCAAGATACAAAATCAAATAAAAGTCTTCCGTCCTTTACCTCTATTCCTTTTTCCCGAAGTTAACCACAAAACTCCACTAACAGTTTCCTATATATCGTTCCAGAAAATATAATTAATAATATTTCCATATATGTACGTATAGAAATTATTTTGTTCTGTACCTTGCTTTGTTTATGTAATACGTCATGATATTTTAAAGAATCTACATATAGATATACCTTATTCTTTTAAACAGATCTGTAGTATTCCATTGCATGAATACATCGTTATTTAATCAATCAGTTCTCTATTAATGGACACCAGATTTTGTAAGAAAACAAGCAATTCTAGAATAAACATATTTACACATACATCTCTGGACACAGAATAAAATATTGGTGTTCATTTCGCCACATTCTCACCAGCTCTGGGCATTAGCACTGTATTTACTGAATTTATCTCTTTACAAATATTTTGCCAGTTTGGTGATGTTTTGCTTTAACTTTCATTTCTTTGGTTATTAAGGAATCTCATCCTATTTTATATGATTTACTACCCTGAGTTGCCTGATCATGACTTTTGCCTTGGTGTTGTTGAAATGTTTATCTTTTTCTTATTGATTTATAAGAGGATGATTGTATTTCAAATGAAAACATGCATCTAGAACACCAATGATGCACCTCAAAGATTTAAAAGGCATGTATTTTTACATATTCATAATTCTGTAGTAAACTCAACAGAGACCAAGCTGAAGTTTACATCGGTTAAAGCAAATTTTTCCTAATAAAGTGTAAATCATGTAAAAAAAAAAAAGATACAGGAGGAAAAAAACAGCTTGTTTTCCAGTGTATCTGGCCATCAGAAGAGCACTTTTAAAGAGACAGTGAATATGCTAAGGAAATCCTTCTTATCTATGTAACATTTATTCCTCGTAAGCAACTCTTTGCTATCCTACCTTAAGAGACACATTAGTAAAAATAATTTAACAATTCTAAGTGACAGATGTCCACTCATTCTGATTCCCCCTCAGTCCACATTACCAAAGTTTTCTTATAATACTTAAAAACAAGCCATTTTACAGAGCCAGTGACATCATAATGATCAGCACTGCACTCATTTTCACTCCCTCACACACATTTTCCTACTGGATGAGTGGCTTCCTTGTTTAAATATGGAATTCACTGATCATAAAATGGATTCCATCCAGATACAAAATGTGAAAAAAATGAACTCATGGGAAATGACCCTTGAAATGCACACCACCCTCAAGGCTTGAAAGGATTTTCTATTTCATCAACTTTAGATGAGCCATAATAATAAAACATAAAATATTATACAAAGACGAGAAACATCAAGAGTCACATACCTCATAGTTCTTCCCAAATCTCGTTTTCTTAGCCTAACTCCTTCTCAGCATATACAGCGGGTCCACTTGGCCTCTCTCCAGGAATCACACGCCTTGGTTGGGCTAAGGGTTCCTTCTTTGTGCTTCCAGAACACTCTGTGCATGCCTCTCTCCTATCACTCGCTGTACAATTTTGAAATGATATGGGAAGTGTCTTCTCCCCACCTTGATCGCCAGCTTCACAGGTTACGGACCATGTGGTATTCTTCTTTGTGTGCCTGCCAGCTCTCACAGTGGTTTCTCAGTAATGACTTCTTTTGGTGTGTTATTGTTAATATTTTGAACTATGTGGAGAATAGCTTGCTCCCATTTTTGCTCAGCTGTGGCAAACACAGCAGATTGCCTACTCAACAGCCTTTGCTGCCCCTTCTCCCTTTATCCTTGCTGACAGAGCTTTGATTTTGTTTGAAGTTTCATTCGCCACAAAGCTATGTGCTCAGGAAATGAGTCTTCTTGCTGAGCTGGCTTGGGGGCATGAATGGTGACTGGTCTGGGCAATCTTGGCCGTCCCATTCCCCTGGCCTATGTATGGTGGCCCAATCCTAGCCAATGAGATCTGAGAGTAAGTCATCTGGGGAGCGTTGGGAAAAGGCTTTCTACTAGTATAGACAGACTCATGAAGGAGATCCCACCTCTTTTACTGGGCATTACTGTATTGCATGGGATATCTGTAACTGTGGCAGATATCTTGCAACATGAGGACATCCTCAACCTGCTAAAGACTGCAGAGATATCTTCCATGGTTGGGCTGGAGCTGCCCTGCCTGCAGATTTCATTGAGAGATAATTAACCTCTGCATGTATTGTAATGGTACATCACCACACTTCATAAAAATGGGGAGAAGCCAGAGGGGATTTAGGAGCCCTCGGATGGGGGAAACAGAGTCAAAACCAAAAGTTAAAAGGAATCGGGTTTTATCTTATGGTAGAGAAGCCTGTGGATAAACTTGGTTGCTGTTTTCAAGCTCAGGGAGGGTTTAATGGATGAGGTAACAAAAAGTTATTCCCCATGACTTCTGAAGATTTGACTGGAAGAGGAAATTGAATTAAAGCAGGAGAGACTCTGGCTGGATTTAAGTGATAATTTGCCTGTAGGGATGATAAAACCCTGTCATGGGCCACTGAGGATGAGAATCTGTCCCTTTGGAAAGGGACAAGAATGGAAACCATGAGTCTCTGAACAGTTTAATATTCACCTACTTAAGGCAATGAGAATAACCAAATGACTACTGGAAATTTGTAATTCTATGCTACCCTAGATCACAGAAGCTACTGAAATTTAAATAGATGAGGAGTCAGCTACAGACCCCCAAAAGCATTCATTGGACTATAAGTTTGATCCGACAAAGCTGGAAATACCTGCTTTAGCCCTATCAGGCCAAATGTCAGCCTGACTCCAGTTTATAATTTACGTTGAACACACACTACTTATCAGAGCTCTGTGAACAGTCACATGCCCAGAATGAGGACTTTGCATGAGAAATGTAGCCTCGGGGAAGGCGGCCGATTGGCTGTTTATTTCCGGGGTGTTCATTAGCAAGGCTGATCCTAATCTGAATCCACTTTTCTATGGAAGAATGTAAAAAAGAGTATTGGATTTGGTGAGTCCGCTGACCACGCTGACATTCTAAGGACACACAGTATTCAGGTCACCTGGCTGCCAAGTGCAGGGCAGCTCCGCTTAGGGCCACCCATTCCTGAGTCCAAGGCCTGGATTAAAGGAACTGCTCAAACAAATTATACTGCAAGTTGATTTACTAGCTGTGAAATTAGGGCATGGATCATAATGAACCCACGACAATAACTACCTCTCCTCTTACAACCAATTGTATATAAAAGCTATTATTAGCAAGATTCCACATTAACCCCAGGAGCTAATGTAAATACAATGAAGGCATATTAAAATCGGTTTTAAAAGGTTTGCTCTTGTTGATTCGATTATGTGCACATCACCACCTCATTTTACTGAGATCGCTGCTGGAATATTTCTAAACTTGTAAGGGTAAATCCGAAAATGAAGATTATGTGTACTGAAACTCATTCTTTCACAAATCAACAAGGACTCTTTTGGTCATAGCAGGCCTGTTTCTACTGAGGCTTTTACCGAAACAGCAGGAGCTGACACAGATACTGGCAGCAAGTGTGAGTCCCCTCCCAGCCCCCTTTCTGCTTTTCCTTTGCACGGATTCTCCAACTCTCCTTTCCTCTTGTTTTTGAGACTCCCTTCACGCCCTGCCTAAGTCTCCAGTGCAATGGGGCGCGCACTCCTGACAGCTCACGAGCCCTGCAAACAGCCTGCGGGTTTTGAAAGACCTTCAGATGACACGTGGTGCGGAGCTGTGTGGGCTGCTGCTGTCTTATCCTTTCCCTCTCCCACCCGCCTGGTGCTTGCAGTGGATGGAGGGAAGTCTGTAAATTTAGTTGGTGCCAACCTGACGGTGTTGTTCTGGCCCTCAATCTTTCCCTTCAGCTCAAAGTATGGAACAAGCCCTCACACAGGAGGCCGGAACCGGACATCTTAGCTTTGGAGTCACGCAGACCCAGGAACAAACCCTCCTCTGCCACCTAATAGCAGTAGACCTTTAGGCAAGATATTTAATCTCTAAGAGCCTCAGTTTCCTATAAAAAGAGGATAATACCTACTTCCCACATTGTAAGGATTAAGTAACAGACATTTTAAAAGCATTTGTCATTCAGTATCAATATAGAGAAGCAAATACCCCTTTTTGCAACAATAAGAGACTTCTAAATACCTGCGCTCAGAACATAGCAATAGATACTATGCTGCTTGCACTACAGTCATTTCCTTTAAACAGAAACCCCAGCATAGGGCCTCCTACCCCAGGAAAATATCTGCAGAGCCGAAGGACCTCATCCCAAGCACAGGGGAGACTATTTTCCTAGAGCCATGGAGGCGATAGCAACATTGCATGTAGCACATGCCTCACTGGGACACCGGAAGGTTAATGAGATAACATCTAGGTGGAAAGTGCTGAGTGTGCTAAATATTACCATGTTGCAATTACCCTGATGCTGGAGCAAGCTCTCCTTTGTCCAGATTATTCAAGAGCATGCGGCTCGGAAAGAGAAGGTGTAGCAGATGGGATGTAATGTAGGCAAGTCAAACACACCCTATCCCAGGCAAACTGTTCAGTGACGTTGGGATCCGCAAATAGGGGAAGGACTTCGGCCTCTGTGTTGCTGCAGTTCAAGTGTTTCACTTTCTGGCTTTACAGTGATATCCTGCCATGTTTCTGTGGAGCTTCCGAGAGGCCCCTGACTGCACAGCCGTGGTGGGCCCATTCATCAGCCCCCGGACCTGGGGTGAGCCACACCACCTCTCTGAGCTTCAGTTTCCTTTCCTGGAAAGTGGGGAGAATAATCGCCACCTATTTCACTCGGTTCTGAGGCTAACAAAGCAAAAGGGCTTTGAAAATTGTAAAGTGATGCACATGAATGTAAGCTATCAGTTATCACTTGCTGTTCTCTTCTTTCTTATCTGACCACAGCCAGTGTTAAGAAGTAAAGGTCTCTGATTCTAGTTGCAGGTCACCAACCATCATATCACAAAGTCTAGTTGAATTTCCACAAGGCTGAATTATGGATTAGGAGCACTAAGAAAAGAAGGTACTATTGGTTCTATTTTTAAGGACCAGCTTATCCACGGCTCAGTGCTTACAGCTTGTGGATCCACTAAGCCACGCTATTCTATAGAAATAGTATTAGCTTTTACGTATGTAGCACTGGGATTTTTCAAAACCTTTCCACATATATTATCTCACGGCGGTGTTTAGTGTCTATCTGTAAGTCTCTTGTCTCTCCCAACTAAATCTTTTGGTATACCTGCTTTTCTCCTCACTGTTTTTCAGCACTTTGCCTCTGGAAAAGGCACAAACCCAGAGATTCAGGGAGCCAGGGTGTGACTCCAGCAGTCTTACTGGATGTGGGCCTGTGGCAGCAATGACTAAGGAAATGAAGACGGCTCTGAGCTGCCCAGCCGGTCTCATGGACCGGACACAGACAGCCCTGTTCATAGGAAGACAAGCGTCCCTCCACGACCCGCGGTCACTAAAGCAGTTTCAGGAAAGGCTCCCCTGTTCCCAGACCTCGGCTGCTGATGACTGACAAACCAGCCCCTCAATAATCTTATTGTATGTTTTCAAAATAATTCTCTGTAATGCCCCAAGAATGTCTGAACTTCTGTGTGAACTCACTAGTTTGCATATTTTTCATCTTATTAGTGGGAACTGCGATAGACAAGGCCCATGACCTTGCCTTTCCATGGATGCAAGGAAGGGCAGTCTCTCCTGCTGGTGACCTCGCAGTGCCCTGCTGTCTCCTGATTCTCCCTCACAGCCACTCCAGTCTCTTTCTTCCCTCTCCGTCTTCACAACCAATGTTAAGAAAGAAATAGCTTTGCTTCGAGGACAGGGTCCTCATTAGAGAATGCCTGGTTCTGAATTTTCAATTTTCAACAAGATTCTGGTTCTGAATTTTCGTGAAGCAAGATTCTGAAAGGAGAGAGCAGAGCTGGTGCTGCCTTGAAGAGCCTGTTTACTCTGACCCCGTGCCGCTGGGACCGCTGGGAAGGGAGCGCTCAGCTTCTGATTTCAGGATGACTGCACACGACCCCAGTTCTAATATAGCTTGTCATTCATAAATCCCAAGACATCACAGGCCCAACCAGATGTGATGTGGCCTGGCCTAATCCTTCTATGGTGATGCAAAGGAGAATGGAAGTTAATCCTTAATTAAAAACGAGACCTGATATTGGAAAATTGAGGTTTTAAAAATGCTTGGAATGGGCCTATTTGAGAGTATAGTCAAGTGTATGGATACATCGATTTAGGAGATACTATCTTATTTTGCTAGATGCAGCTAATAATACAGAATCATAAAGAAGATAAATACCACATTTCATAGCTACTAGACAAAGTGCTTCCCCAAACCTCCACCTAGGCTTCAGCTATCCACAGCACGATGTACTTTGACCCACACATGTGATTCTTCTCCATGAATTTCTAGTTGGAAGTATCTGTCACGGAAGAAATAGCCTCAGAGTTAAGGGCCCTACAACAAGGACAAGGGCCGCACTGGTAAATAACATTTAAAAGTAGTTCCCAAGTATTTGCTTAAGTCATCCATTCACTTATGTATTTATTCAGTTTTTCACAAGAAACCTTTATTCATAACTAACTTTGGGTACAATACCTTGTATGAATGCTACATGCAATGAGAAGATATAGTCATTCTGGCCATTAAACAACTAAAAATCATGGTCAAGCAGAAAGAAATTTACCTCTCAAACTAAACACCTCCGCAAGAAACGTCACTGCAACTGTGTTATTAATAACCAAGCGACGGCTATAGAACATGAGGCCTGGGATCTGAGAAAGACAGACGAGCCTAAGTCGCCAAAGATCAGTGCTGAGCGGGACCTTAAAGGACGGAGAGTGAAGAATTTCAGCCGTGTTTCCCCCTTTCCCTCACAACAAAAGGCAGAAGGAACTGTGCTCTTTTTTCATTGCTCCTCAAGGCTGAGATTCAGAGTGAAAAATAGCAGATTCGAGGATGCACAGATTCAGTACCCTCCTCACACCCCAAAAAGTTAGAACTGACTCTAGTTTGGAGGGATGAGCCCTTTAAACGAGTAGCACCTGCTTCAGAAGAGGCCTTCAGTCATTAGTTGAATGAATGAATGACCCAGAAGAACTGCCCCACTCCCAACTTTCACTCTCTTCCCAGGTGACCTTGCAGCCTCCTAAAGTATAAAAGGCAGAACTTGTCCCCAGGCTCTGTAAATGACTAGATTCTCCTTGACAGCTTCCTTCCTGCAGAATGAGGTTACACAGCGATTTGCAAAGTAGTATGTAATGTTAGGTTGTTTTCACTCCTTGTCCACATTTCCTTGGGCACGTGAATGAGAATGTTTCTTGGGTCAGTACCTAGATACCTCCTCAGCTTTTCTAGATATTGGCAATTGCTTTCCAAAGCAGCTGCCTCAAGTTACACCCCCACTGACAATGTATAATAGTTCCTGTTTGATTACATCCTTGCCAGAACTTGGTCACCAGGATGAGAAGGGTAAAGTGACATCTCATTGTTTCACTTCGCATTTCCCTGATTACTGTCAAAGTTGAGTCTTTTCTCTGAAACTCCTATTAGATCAATGTGAGAACTTATCTACTCTCTAAGTCTCTTGGCTTCCTTTTCATACTTGTCATCTCTTTGTCTCTTTGTTCTACTTTATGAATAATGTCTTCCAGTTCACTTGCTTATTTATATTTTTACTGTGCCTAATCTTCTGTTTAACCAATCCATTGGATTTTTAATTTCAGTGATGACATATTTTTATTTTTAGGAATTCTGTTTGTATTGCAAAATTTCAAGATCATTACTTTTGGTCTCTTTTTTCCTTATATGTTTTAATCCCCTTTATTATTACTTTTTGCCAATTAAACATCCATTCATTTTATGTATGACTGATAATTATAATATCCAGTGTCATTCGGGGTCTGATTCTTATGTGTTTTTTTTTTTGTTTTTGCTATCCCCCATGGTGTCTTGATTGCTTGTGTGTTTTGTGAGTTTGGCCGGTCAGGCAAGATTCTCTGGTGTTTCATTGTGCAAATATTTGGACGCTGACTTGAAGGTGGGTGACTGCAGAGAATATTGGTTTTATTTCTGCCATGAGCTTGGAAGTAACTAACACCTGAAACCACTTTAAAATAAATTTTTAGCTTAATGTTTTTAGGTTTTCACAGATAATGGGAATTTTGGACCACACACCCCTGTGTGAGTTTGCTTGTGCTTATGAATTTTCAGGGGAGATTTTCTCCACCCCCTCCACCCTGCATAATGGTCAAGATAAACAAATGTCCTTGTTATCCTCATCTGTGAGGTGCGTTTATATCTAGTTTACCTGCATACTGAAGGTGTGGCCCACGGGAGTCCTAGCTTTATTTGGGGGTCTCTTATTAGAATTCACCTTGGTTGGGCCCCGGCCTTGGTCTCTGCTTTATCTTATGCCACCATCAAGACCCAAGGTTAATGCCAGCAGGGCTATAGCGATGCGCCATAGAGAAGGTGAAATTCAGAGCACTCTTACTTTTCAGGACTCCTGCTTTCACTTTATTTACCTCTGAATATTTCTTACTCTCCTACTAGCTTAGTGATGCATTTACACGTAATTTTTAGTTTTGATAGTTTATGTAGCATTTTTAGTTGTTTTCAGTGAAGGGATGTTCAGAGTATCTAATTTGCCATACTGAAGCAAACAGGAGTTCTATTAAATCGTTTATTGCATTTTTCTGTATGTTTGTAGTATTTTGTATCTAAAAGAATAACAATTCTAAGAAATTGTTAGAATTTCTTACAATTCTAGAATTCCTTTTGGAAGGAAATAGGCAAAAAGGTGTTAAGTTAGGATGGTGAGATTATTGGTGAGTGTTCCCTATCCTCATTTTTCTGTACGATGTACATACGAAAAATTAAAGTTGGTAATCAAATGAAAGTCTTTAGGATCACATCTTAAATAATGGTTCAGTTCCATTAACTGAAATGCCAAGTAATTCTTAACTAATTTTAATCAAGTAAGTTTAGAGAGCAAGTATACCTTCCCTCTGAAAAAGAACGAAGAAGTAGGTAACACTGAGAATTACTAAATGCACGAGTAAAAAACCACTACCCAACTTTAAAATACATAAAATGATCTTATGTAAAGCTTGTTCTGAAAGAGATGAATACATAGTTTCCCCTTAAAAAACAATGTGATGTTTCCAATAAAAACATCTTAGGAAAATTAAAATTTAATACTTGCTCATTAAATAGTATAATTCTTTAAAAATCTCTTTTTGAATTTCTTAAATATGTAAAAATGGCTGCATAATGTTTCTTAAGTAAATAATTCAAGTTCATGCCACATTGATTATAGTATCTCAGTCTTCTGAGTGTTTGTGGACTGATGGTGTCACGCAGGGTGGCCTGCGGGGTCTCAGCTCCCGCTCCCCACATAAGAAGGCAGGATATGGCTAGGCCAAAAAGGAACACCCACGAAGCCATAGGTAGGGGAGTCATACCACCATAGTCTTACTGGAGGCTGGATTCACACGACGTGCGACCTGCTGTCCGCTTTTCTGCCAACCGACCGACTCCTTGCTAACTGCACTCTGCCATGCTAACTGCAATCTGCTTGCCAGCCACCATCTTCTTGCTAGCCCCCATTTTTCTGCTAGCGTGGCCACAGCAGTAATATTAGTGCCCAATGGCTCACTGGTTACAGCTGACAGCCAAGTAGCCACAGCTGATGGCCATCCAATCACAGTTGATGGCCATTTACTACCTGAGCCAGCACCTTTCCACGTGAGGCCGAGAGCCTGGAAACTGCACTCCTGGCTCTGTCCCCACAGATGGTACCCAACTTTATGGTACCCAAATGTCTCGACACTACCATAGAAAATACCACTTCTGACCTCCTTGTCATCCCACATTCATCAACAGGAGGTTATCAAACTCTCAAATTGTTGCCTAGATGGTAGGCAAAAATGGTACCTCACTGTGGTCTTTCCCCTTTTTGACAGCAGCATAATATATCATTACATGAAAGTAAAATAATCTGTTCTTATCTCAATAACTTCTCTATTGATGGTGTTTAAGGTTCTTTCCAATTTTTTGTCATAAACAATGCCACCAACAATTTTTTTGGTGCATACATCTTCACACAATTGTTTTCTTACATCCTTAGGATAAATTCAATATTTTGCTACATGTTGCCAAACTGCCATACTTTGGAGGAGGCTCAAGTTCTTACTTTAGATAAAAGTTCTACATAAAAATCTAAATTCCTTGATTAAATTTCTAGAACTAAAATTTTTTTCATTTATATTTAAAAATTTTACGTTTTATTACTTTAAAGTCTCACTGCCTCCCATTAGCTACTGATGTATCATGCTTTCAGAAAAAATATGTAAATGCAATAGCCCAAATGTACAAAACAAATAAGTTAGGGAATGACGATTTGCATTACAAAATTATTATTTGCTTTACAAAATGGCACCAATTTAAATTGAAAGCACTTTGAGAATATTTGAAATATGACCAAATTTGCAAAAATTCAATTTATACATAACTTTTCCAGAGTATCTCATGCACACAAAGTGAGGTATATTTGTTGGAACAGGATTTTATGAATCTGTGTTTGATTGAATCTGCTGCTGCTTTTTTGAGAGGCAAAGTGTATACAGTATAAGGAATCCATGAAGGATTAACAAAACTGTAATTATGTGATATTTTTTCTCTAAAGCTCATTTTTTTTTAAAGCCTGTGCTTCAAAAGTAGAAAGAATATGCATTTCCCCTCCCCTGCCTTTCAGACTTCCAAATGCATGCCAGCCAACAGAGTGGCATATGGCACATAACAGGCATAGTCAACCTCCCACCAGCTTATTTGCAGAACCAACAGTACATATTGAACTAAACCACACCTCATGTCAAAGACTTTTAATCATGCTTTACCCTTTGGTGTAGGAGAATGGTGGTAGTCAGGGGGCGGGGTGGTGGAGGAGTGAGACCTGGCAGTTGGCAAGATCACTGAAGGGAATAGAAATATATCATTACCGGGCAGGGTGGTGGCCTTCTTATTCATTGGCTCTAATTCCCTTGCCAGACAAATGAAATGACAATGCTGTAGGGCTTAGAAAAACTGGGGCAACTCTGGGGCAGTGGGTGGCCAAAAATGTATTAATGACAGCCTGCCTGGGCCTTTGAGTGGCAGATAAAGCACAGATACACACTCCCTACATTTAACCAGCGCCAGTACTGTCTAACAGTCACCCAGTCTTTTGTTTCAATCACTCATTTTTTTTTAGCCTGATTCAGAAATATGCAACATACCATTTAAAACACTTTCGTTTTTGTAAGAAAGGTCTAACATAGAAGCTTGAGAGGGGCATTTTCCCAGGAAATTCAGGAATCCCTGCCTGCACCCTGCCCATAATTAGCCTGTGGCCTTCATATGAGGCCTAGGAGGAGGAAGGTGGGCATAGGGCAGGTCCTCTCAGCACTTCCCTTCTTTCTTTCCTCACTCCTGTCCCTCAGCTCCCATCAGGCCGTCAAGCTGTACACAGCACTTTCCAGATGCCCACTGGTCACCTCTAGATGGCCAAATGAGGTGCTGTGCCCAGGGCATGTTTGGCACTTTCAGAGTTTATGGACTCTGGACTAGGAAAAGAATTGACCCGTTTTATTTTTTGAGTTTGGTGGGAAATCAATTAGAGGGAAAAGGACTAGACTGGGTATCAGAGACTTGGGTTTACTCCCAGCTGGGCCACTACTTAGCCATGTGACCTTGGGCAAGAAACTCAATCCCTCCAGACCTAAGTTTTTTTAGCTGGAAAATGAGGGTTGAACTAAGGGATCTAGGGAGCAAAACAGATCCAACTCACTGGATCGATTTTGTGTGTTTGTGGGTGCTGTGTCTGTGCAGCTGTGTATGTGTATATGTGTAGAGTATAAAAAGATAAACCCAAAGAAAAATGGATTAAAGCAACCACAGTGTAAACACTCAGAAGTGAAAGTAAGCAGCTGGAATGAGGAGGAGGTGTGTCCAAGGAGAGAGCGTCCCATTGGCCTGTATAACAAGTTACCCTATAATTTAGTGGTGTAAACCAAACACCAATTTGTTAAAAAACAATTAAAAAAAAACCATTTTGTGGGGTATGACTTCAGAAAGGGCTTGGTTGCTTTGCTGTCACTTGGGGTTTCTCATGAGGTTGCAGTCAGATATTGAAGGGGACTGCAGCCTCCTGAAGGCTCAACTGGGCAGCGTGGCCAAGATGGCCCATGTATATGGCTTGTGGTAGATGCTGGAAGCTCAGCTGGGCTGTGACGAGAGCTCTTTCCAGCAGGACTTTCTTAGGGGAGGCAGACAACTTATGTGGCGGCCACCTTTGGCCAGAGTAAGCGTCCCAAGAGAAAAAAGCAGAAGTGTCATGGCCTTTTCAGATCTAGCCAGAGAAGTCACACAGCGACATTTCTGCTGTACTTTATTGGTAAAGCAGTCACCAGCCCATCTTGATTCATGGGAGGGGACAGCATTCCTGCTTTTGATGGGAGGATGTTAACGAATGTTGGGGTCAAGTTTTAAAAGTGCCAGAGGCACCTGACAAGAATGCTCTGATATTTTGCAATTCTTTGAAATGTCTTGATAGTTTATATACTTTAATCAGCTTTCTGAGATAAGAGGCTTCCTGAATAATCTGGTTTGCTGAATGCTTCTGAAGTGAATGTACTTAAAGAATCACTGAGCTTTTTCAAGTAAATTATATAGCTCCGAATCGGAGGTAACTCACCTCCGCAGCTGCTTGATGTGAATAGTTAGCTACATAGCTCCTCAGTGCAGCAAATAGGCAGAGAGCTGTGAAAAGGCAAATAACCAGACTATTATTTCTAGACTGATTTGGATGCTTTGGAAACAGCACTCTGCTCCTCGGAATCTGACAGCTCACTGTGTACATGGGACAATGACGCCACCCAACATGCGGGGAAAAGACACCAACTCACCAGGAGTGCCTTGGAATGAGCTGTTACAGAGGAAAATTCTCCATAATTCAGCTCAGGTAAAACGTAGGCTACCTGGATCCGAGCTGTTCTGATGCCGGTGGATGAGAGCAAGCACATTTCACATGCTGTTCCTCAGGTCTGATTTCAATGATTATTCCTTCCCATCTTGGGCAGCCGCCGTCAGACTGATTTTAGTTCCTGGGGATTAAACAGTTTCTGAAGGTTGTTATCACTCCCCTTTGGTGGAACATATCTTCAAACACCTTCCTGGATAATTACCATGGCCCAGTGATTGGGCAATCACCGCAGAGTGATTTTATACACACCAAGTACACACACACACACACACACACACACACACGCGCGCACGCGCACACACACACACACACACACACACTTCTCCAGTGTGTTCCTTTGTGTATGTTTTGTTTTGTTTTTGCATTTTCAAAACCCAGTGGTTTGTGAGAGACAGTAGAAGGACAAAATAAGAATACATATGGTAGCGCTTAAATTATTCCCCAAAAGGGAAAGTGTCCAATATGAAATTATTCAGTTTTTCTACTATTCTGGAGTGGGGAGGGAGGAATTTCAACCAAGAAAATCACAGTATACCCACAATGCCCAGAGGAGAACTGAATTATATTATCAGCTTCCAAATACATTCAGCAATATTTCACCAGAAAAGCTGCTTTGCAAAAATTAAACCTCTAATGTTTACACTGGGAAATACCTCCAGTCCTTCTCTGCCATCTCCCCCAACCCCCTATACACATGAATACACTACACACACACACACAATTTCTTTTTCTTCCCAAGATCCTCTTTGTTTTGTTCACCTCTGTTATCCGAATATGTTCACAGGTGATTCTGTAGTGAGGTGTCTAAAATTTCTCCAAAAGTAAAAATTACATAAAGTAGCATTTTGTCTCTTATATTTCAAAATGTTCTAAGAAACTATAGACTCATCTGATATAAGCCACGGAAAATCTCAGCCAGAAGGAAATCAATGAGACGATTTCTTGAGACGCTTTTTTCATCTAAATTGATAAGTAGGGGAGGGAGGTGGGGGCTGGGTTTCAGCTTCCTGTTGTTTTTACTCAGTTTATGCAAGTCCTCCAGTCAACTTAGGTGTAGGCATGTTGTATAAAGCGTTTATGAAAAGATAAACTTTGAGAAATATTCTTTACTTTTACATTTAAAATAGGTGCTGCATTCACATGGTCCAATATGAAAACAATATAAAAACGTGTATGTTGAGAGGTTTGTCCCCATCTATTCCCCTCTCTCCCCCACCATAGGTAAGCACATTTTGGTTTCTTATGTATCTTCTCAGCGTTTATGCTGATACAAGCAAACACAAACATCCATATTTTCCTCCCTTTCCCATTGCTTTTGAGAAACTCTTTAAGAGAGAAGAAACTGGCTTTGTCTGTGCCCGTGGCAGAAAAATAGAGTAGAGAAAACATAATGGGATATCGGAAGCTTATAAGAATGAAAATGATTTCTCAGTTATTTAGACTCCCAGAATCATGTTCTTTGACATTGGTTCTTTGGTTAAATCCATTCTTTGGGCCTCTTAATTCTTTAAACTTCCCAAATCCTCATTGCTTGCACAAGCAAAGTTTCAGATAATTCATATAAGTTCCTTTCTTTTACCTAACAACAAAAACATGTATAATGCCACATGCTTAAGAAAAGAACAAAAAGTATAAAAGCAAGTACAATGCGGGTCACCTTCAGAAGGGCTCTGCTCACCCAGAAGTCTGAACGTGGACATCCAGACTGAGGGAAGAATGTTTATTCTGCCTGGGAAGGTCTTCTTTATCTTATATGTACCTATGCATAAAGAGCCTTAAAAACACCTTACTATTCTGATACTTGGGAATCTACAATAGAATGATTTTGTAGGTTTTAGAAACAACCACAGGAATGTGTATATAACCATATAATTGATGCTGGGCATTGCGTGGGACTATGCCAGACCCCAAAAACAATTAAATAATTTTAAACTCATATTTTGGAAATGAATAGGGAACAATGACAACTGGTCTTTTAAACATGTTGAAATACAACAATGATGTAATTTGTTGTCATTTTTTTTATGTGTAGTATTATACTATATACCAGATGAATAAAAGAGAAACTAAATTGTGAATGACATACAGAATAGATTATTGCATAGGTGCATATTATAACAATTGCTTTACATAGTCGATCTTTTCCGAAAGAGTTATATAACGTGATAGGTCAGTTTGTGAAAATCAAATAAAATTTGATTAAATATGTAAAGAAATCCTTAAGATGACAGTTATTTTGATTTTTTATTTGTTAACTAGCTTTTTATTGAAAACAAAATCCATGAACATTCTAAGATATTTTAACAGTGCAAAGTGTATACACACAACTAATCTTCCTCCCATCCCATCCCAGTTTTGCCAGCCCTTTTCTTCAGACACAACCAATATACCACTTTCTTATGTTTCCTACACAAATATTCTGCATATTGTAATATGTAATTTCCTATTCTTAAAACACAAACAAGAGCATGGTGGAAACCCATTCTTTCCTTGGCCTTAGTCTGCATTACACAAGCACACCTCTGCGGCCCAGTATCTCACTGGAAGGAAGGATCTCAGGTTATTCAGACTCTTTTTTATGCAGTAAATGTAAGAATCCTTTGTAGAGTAAAACATAATCACCTTCTAATAATCTCTCTTTATAAACATATCTGTCACACCCTGAGTATTGTCTGGCTCTCCCCTTTTGGCATCTGGAAACTCAATGGCTCCCTTCTCAGCGATCACCATCCTATGCTGCCTGATGTCCATGGTCTGAAAACCATTCTTTTATACACTTTGCCCAGATTTCCAGTTGTTTTAGGCACAAGGATAAAGCCAATCCCTGTTACTCCATCTTGGCAACAAG
Source organism: Rhinolophus ferrumequinum (assembly GCF_004115265.2). Taxonomy (NCBI): domain Eukaryota; kingdom Metazoa; phylum Chordata; class Mammalia; order Chiroptera; family Rhinolophidae; genus Rhinolophus; species Rhinolophus ferrumequinum. The sequence goes on along the minus strand of NC_046290.1, from coordinate 38,886,383 downwards.
CAGAAGTGTCATATTTTTTAAACACCGAAGTGTTTCCTAAACTTGGATTATACAATCATCTGAGCAATTCACTAAAATAAAGATTCCTGGGCTCCCACCCAGAAATTCTGATTCGGAGGGCGACCTAGGAATCTGTATTTTAACCAGCACCTGGAGCAATGTTGATGCAGCCCTGCCATGGACCAGACCTGTTGTTTGGAGGCCACAGGCTTTAAGGATGATATTTGTTTGTTGGCTGTCCTAAAGTGATACCACCATACGGACACTTTGTTTTTCAGATGGACAAAATAAAAATAAATGGTGAGATCGATTTCTTGCCAGACTTTGAATTATTGAGTTTTGGAAAAACACAGCCACCTCTGAAGAGTGTCTAAAGAGGCCAGAGTTCTGTTCTAAAGGGACAGCTCAGCTCAGCATGTGACACAGCAGACCCAGTGAGCTTGAAGGCAGGCTGGGCATCGAGTTGGAAGGGGCACATATACTTGTCTGCACAGAGAGGGCACAAATCCCAGCAGCTTCAGCTTAGTTCAACTCATTTTGGAAAATATTTTTGGCTTGTGTGGTTTTATGCTTTTAGAGTTCCATTTTTAAGCCCGGGGCTTGTCCAAACCCACTGAAGTTGAGCTGAAGCATCCAAGGAAGATGCTGAGTTTCACACCGATCTCTGCTGAGTCTGTAAAAATTTCTCAGATTTGTCCAAACTGCTTTGTTGAGAAACCAAAACAAAAATCATTAATCCCCGTGGGGTTTGTAGGGTCCTGTGGTTTTCATCTGAAACTACGGCAAAAGCAGTGGTCAGTCATGTGACTTACAAGCCTAAAGGTTTCATTATGAAACCAGAAAAAAAACCCACAAGCTTCAGTCTTAAAATATACTCCCATGAGACAAACCAAAAAGAAAAAAAGAAAAAAAAGAAAAAAGAAAATCTTCTTAGTTTTGGCTTGGAAGCATAGACTAAGGAAACATGTCCAAACCAAATGTTGTCAGGAGCCACTACATTTTAAATCCAAAGATGAATTTTATTCCATTGGGGTGACATTGTTTATTAACACTGTCTGTGGCAACTGGATTGTCTAGAAAAGTTCAGGAGAGCTGGAGGCCCTCTCTTGCTTGGGCCAGAAACAGAACTGGCCTACTGTCCGAGAAACAAAATGAGTTCGGCAACATAAATGATGACATATTATTTTACCATATCTTCCTTCCCCTAGGATAGGCAGGCAAATTATGAAATGAATATTTTCTGTTCTTTAATATAAAGTTTTACTCATTAAATGTCAGCTCTCTTTAGGAGGACTCAAATTCTAGGATACACAAGAGAAACCTGCAAAATTTGCTACATCTGCATACTTGTTGTCTATGACTATGTAAAAATCTACCCCAAAACTTGGAAGCTTAAAGCAAGGACCGTTAAATGATTTTGTGGATCAGGAATGCTGGCAGGGCACAGCTGGGTGATTCATCTGCTCTATGTAAGTGGGGCCACCCATTGGTTTTTAGCGGGTGGCTGGTCTCACCTGGGGGGTCCCAGACATGCCTAGAAAATTGGAAGGGCCTACTATCAAGCTGGCTCTTTTTCCTCTCCATGTAGTTTTAGGGTCTCTCTTGGGTTCCCAGAGACCAAGGCCAGCCTGGATTTGTCATAGTATCACTTCATTACCCACAGCCATGGGCCAATTTCAAGGGGAAAAGAAGCAGACCCATCTGTAGATAGGAGAAATGTCAAAGAATGTGTGGTCATCTTTCATCTGCTACAATGCAAGTGCCAGTTGTAAAAAATTCTGATTTAGTTGGTGTGTGGTAGGGTCCAAGAATATGCATTCTTAGTAGATTAGATACCCCATGAGATTCTAGTGCAAAGGATGGTCACAGCATACTTTGAAAAACACCACTTTATAAGACATAGTGGATCTGTCCATCAAGTAACAGATATTGACTTGTGTGAGATGAGACCAGAATCATGTTAGGTGCTGTGGAGAGTAGAAAAGGAGCATAAAGAAAGCATCCCAGTCTGGAAGGTGCTCACACTTCACTGGAGATAGAGGTTGGAGTGGATAGGAGGTGTGATGAGGTGTGGGGGGTGGAGCCTGAAGACCAGGATCCCTCCATGGAGAGAGCCAGGTGGAGGGCAAGGTGGGCTTGAATAGCCAAAGTGACCGAGGAAAGCACCTGGAGTGGAACTCTAGGATTCTGATCAAAAGATGTGTTGGAATGAGCAGGTAGCCAGAATGGATAGCGGGGGAAAGCGAGATGGACTCTGTCAAGTTTCCAGGCAGAAATGAGGCTGGGGGCAGAGCAAGGAAGCAGGAGGCGTAATAGCTCCCAAGTACATTTTTCAATGTGATTTTTCCTCCCAGGCTTTTGACAGTATCATTTCCCCTCATCTTTTATTCCTCCCCAAGCCTGGCTTTCTTTCTGGTGCTATTTGCCATGTTGCTCCTGTCCCAGCAGGCCACGCAGCTCAGCTCCAGGATAGGACAGCCAGTATTTCCAGTAACAACGTGGCCTTTCAGTGCTGGCTTCTGATATCCTGCATATGGCTTCAGCAACCAAATTGTGTCTGGCTCCCAACCTCAAAGCAGGCTGTGTGTGTGTGCGTGCCTGTGTGTGTGCGTGCCTGTGTGTGTGCATGCCTGTGTGTGTGCGTGCCTGTGTGTGCGTGCCTGTGTGTGTGTGTGCCTGTGTGTGCGTGCCTGTGTGTGTGTGCGTGCCTGTGTGTGCATGCCTGTGTGTGTGCGTGCCTGTGTGTGCATGCCTGTGTGTGTGCCTGTGTGTGTGCGTGCCTGTGTGTGTACCTGTGTGTGTGCGTGCCTGTGTGTGTGTGCCTGTGTGCGTGCCTGTGTGTGTGTACCTGTGTGTGCATGTGTGCGTGCTTGTGTGTGCGTGCTTGTGCATGTGTGAGTGCCTGTGTGTGTGTGTGGTGTAAGGGGGTGACTCCTGGGGGAGATACAAGGTTAGGAGGATCTTGGGAGTTCGGTCCAACTGTGACGGGTGTTATTGACAGTCTGAGAAAATTGCTGAAAACAATACCGAGAAAGATCACCTGTAATCTAGAGATGCACAGATGAGATGACAGTGGTGTCATCTCTGTGGATGTGGACCAGAAGGACAGGGTGGGAGGGGTGCTGGAACAAAAGGGTCCCAGAGGCCATCTGTAAAGAGAGGCATGTGTAGGATGCCCAGTGGGGCTGCTCGAAGATGTTTTATTGGGCTGGACTGAAACACTCCACCCCATGGAAAACAATCCCCTCTTGTCCTGATCAGAGGCTGTTGTCAGTGCTAAGCCCTTAAGTTTTTAAGCCCAGGGTCAGAACTGAAAGCCAGGGCCAGCAGCATCCAGGGATGGCGTCAGCAACCAGGCAGGAGTCTGGGCACAAATGGAAGTTCAGGGCTAAGCTGTGAGCCAGGAATCAACCAGGCGAGGAGCCAGAGGGCGGGCCGAGTAAGCTGGGCAGCTCTGGCCCCCATGGTGCAGGGCGCTCCAGGGGCTGGAGGATGCTCTGCAGACAGGCAGAGAACAGGGAGATACGGATCTCATGGGGGCAGGGCCGGGGAGATAGGCCAAGCTCACGCTCTTCTCCACATGGCCTTATTCCCAGCAAGAGCTGGGGCAGGAAGCAGTCGCAAATCAGCCCAGGGCTTCTGGGTCCGTCCTCGTGACAGGATGGGACGGGAATACCAGGCCTCTGTGCCAATTAGATGAAGATGCCCCTCAGGCAAGCAGTTGATGCCTATGTGAGAAAGACGGGCACCCTCCTCCAGGCAGACGCAGGAGTCAACCCCCACCCCAGGTTTAGTGGGCAGAGTGCAGTCTGGATTCTGCCCTGAGTCCTCAGCAGAGCCTTTGTGCAAAGCACAAAGTATATAACCACATGACTGGTGTGGAGGCAGGATGAGGGCCGATTTTTGTCCTGAATGTTTGAATACACTGCCCAGATCTTGACATGTTTGACCATAAGTCATGAAAATTCTGGGTTTCTCTGTACCTCCTCAGACACAGGGGTGGTTAGATTAGTCATCACCAGAGGGGTAGGAAACATTAACACTGGAAGAATTAGGAAAACAGGGGGCAAGTGAGCAGGTCCAGGGCACCTGGTGCCTAAGTATTGTGGTGCCAGCCTGGCCTGTCCAGTAAGTGGCTGGCTTGTGCAGGGGACAAGCTGAGAAAAGCTACTGAAAGGCACTGCTGCCAAAAATATTGTTCCAGTTGAATGGTAAGCCATGTTCCACGCCCTGGCAACTGGAGGACAAAAGCTTCTGCTGTGCTCCTTTTAAGATCAGGAAAACACCATCTCGCTGTGGAGTTACTGCTGAAGGTTTTGGGAGACTTGCATCAAAAAGCAACTGTGTTCTGCACACTTCACCGTCCCACGGGAGGCCAGTGCCCTGACCAGTAAGCTTTTGTTTTGCTAGTCAAAGAAAGCCCTTAAAATACCTCTACTTCCTAATTTCTCACCCAGCCATTTCCTTATCTGTAGATGCCAGCTTTTCCAGTGAGTGTGTTGGTTCTGGCAAGAGGCTCTTGACCTGATTTTTCTTTCAGTAGGTCTGACCAGTTAGGACTTACTTAAGCTAATCTTTTGTTCAATACTTTTCGAATGCTTGAGATGTCCTCAGGGAATGCAGAGATGATTATGACATGGTCCCTCCCCTCAAAGAGTTTGCAACATGTATTGCAAACATGTATGGCCAGCGGCTGCCTACGCAGCACCCATCCTCTCTTTCCTCTTAGCTGAATCCTAACATTGTTCTGACAGCGTTGTGAGTCCTCCCTTCCCCATACTGCTTTGGGGGGAGGGTGCAGGGAGCAAAAAGCCAGGAGCAGAATGAATGAGAAGCCAAGTTTAAGGGGAAAGGAGAAGGGCCCGCACTTCCAGTCTGCGCTGGTCCTGGGAGGACTGGCTGGCCCATCCTGGGGCCGAGCGGCATGGCCTATTGGGATAGGAGCAACTCAGGCCAGCAAGACTGGAAAGAAAGCCAGTGTGTAGTTGTGCTGGTTATTTTCATGGTTCTAAAATATTACATTGTATGGATATACTACCATTTATTTATGCATCCAGTCAATGGACATCAGGTGGTTTCTAGCCTCGTAAAATTTTGTTTCTTTGAGGGGAGTTATTTGACTTTTGTTATTATAAATAATGCTGTTATAAACATTCCTAAACAGGTCCGCTGGCATGTAGGCAAATGTTCACATTTGGAGGATAGTACTAAACTGTTTTCCCATTATGGCACCAACTGACATTTTTACCAGCAGTGTGTAACTGTTCCACAGCCACACTCACACTTCGTTTTATAACACTTATTAATTAAAAAAAAAAGGCTAGTGATTTCCAATGCAAGTTTGATTTTGAATTTTTCTGATTACTGATGAGGTAAAGCATATTATCATGAATATTATTGGTCATTTGTTTCTGCTGCTGGGAAACCTTGTTCAAGCCTTTTGCCCATTTTCATTTTGAGATAATTGATTTTAGGAATCCTTTATATTTTCTGAATGATAATCATCTGTCAGTTTTGTTTGTTCCAAATACCTTCTTCCATTTTGTAATGCATATTTTCACAATTTTTATAGTATCTCTTAATGAATAAATGTTCCTCATTTTTATGTATGCAGATTTATTAATATTTTCTTGATGGTTAGTACTTTTTGGGTCTTCTTTAGTTAAGTCCTTCTTTGCTCCAAAGTCATAAAGATAGAATCTTTTATTTTCTGCTAAAAATGTTAAAGTTTTGTCATACACACTTAAGTTTAGTTCACCTGAGATTAATTATGATTATGGTATGAGATAGGGATCCAGTTTCACTTTTTTTCCACATGGATAATGAAGTATCCCAGGACAATTTATTGAATTATCCTTCCTTTCTCCAATAACTGCAATGCTATCTCTGTCATATATTAAATCTCCGTATGCACAGTTCTGCTGCTAGTTTTTCTATTTTGTTCTATTGCCAATTTATTTCGTCCTGAGCCAAAACCACCTTGTATTACTTACAATAACTTTATGAAAAAGTGTTGATATCTGGAAAGGAAAATTCTCCCACCTAATTCCTCTTTAAGAGCACTTAGCTATTCTTAGGCTGTGCTCATCAATATACATTTAGAATCGATTTGTCAAGTTCTTTGAAAACCTCTGTTGGGATTTTCATTGGAATTGCACTGAGTTTATAGATCACTTTGAAGAGAATTGACATCTTCATAACATTGAGTTTTCCTATCCAGTGTATCTCCGTTTACCTAGGTCTTTTTTTTAGTGGTTTTATTCACTCAAAATTCAACTGGTCTGTGCCAGACACTACTCCAAGGGGCAAAAACCCTTGCCCTCACAGAACGTATATTCTGGCAGGAAGAAGACAATAAACAAAACAAATAAGTAAAACAAGTAAGTAAAAAGATAACAAGTGAAAGTTCAGAAGGAAGCAAGGAAAGCAGCCACGTGCCTATGTGGAGGCAGAGGGACAGCCAGTTCAGGCATTTTCACCGGAGGAGTCTGGGATGGCTGAGTAGACACAACAGAGACAGATGTTGTAGGAGATGAAATCAGAAAGGAGACCGGGGCCCATTCACGTGGGTCCAAGAGAGGCTGGGCTGATGGGACTTGATCTGACTGTGCAATAGGGCTGCCCAGGCTGCTGCATTGAGAACTAGTGATGCCGGAAGGAAGGAAGCAGGGAGGCCATAAATGAGGCTCCTACAATAATTGAGATGAGATGTGATGGTGGCTTGGACCAGACTGATGGCAGTAGGTGGTGAGAGTGACCAGTGAGAAGTAGTGCCACGAGGATTTGCGGATGGACCAGTCTGAGGTGGGAGAAGATCCAAGGACCGATTCGTCCAAAGATATGCCTGAGCAACGGGACAGACTCCGTGGCCACGTACTGAGTGGAGAAGAATAGGTTGGAGGTGGAATGTCAGGACCTCAATACTGGACATGATAAGCTTGTGATTTCTAGGCGATAGCTCAGAGGCGTGCTCTCTGACCTGCTAGATACAGAAAACTGGAATTCAGAAGAGTGACCCCAAATAAAGTTATACATTTAGAAGCCATCAGCACTATATCAGTCGCGATCCCAACAGAAAATAATGGCAAACTCAAATTAGGACTATTTAAGGAGGGTTTATTTATTACAAAGGGACTATTTTGAGAGGTGGGAGTGTAGGGAAACACAAGAAATAGTGGGACATCTCGGGTGTCCCAAATACTAACAGAACAATGGAGACAGTAGTTATAGGAACTGGGAAACAGAGAGTTGGCTGGAAAAATGCGGTCTCAAGAGGAGTCATCTTTGGTTAAGAGTCCTCACACAGAAGGACACGAGGGAATAAACACCCCAATGTCACTCTTCTCTTTCCCCTAGCATCCTGCCACCATTCACCACTGTTCACAACCAACTGGAAGCCAGAAGGCACAGAGGCCTGCTGCTAAAATCCATACAAACCAACCTCCTGAGGCAGAGACCAGGATGGAGGAAGATGGGAACAGATCTAGAGGGAAAGAGAAGAACCTGGAGCAAGCAGATGAGATGGTATTTAAAGCCATGAGACTGGTTGAGATGACTAGGGAACGCCTGCAGACAGAAAAGAGGTCCTAGGGCTGAGCTCTGGAACATTCCAGTTCTTAGAAGCTGGATAGATAAAGAGGACTCAGCAAAGGAGACTGAGAAGGAGGGACCAGAAAGGAACTCCAGGAAAGTATGCGGTCTTAGAAGTCAAGTGGAAAAACCGTTTCAAGGAGAGAGTGTCACATGCTGCCTACAAGTCCAATAAGATGAAGCCTGAGAGCTGACCACTGGACAAAGCAAAGCGGAGGCCACTGGGGCCTTGACAAGAGCAACGGCAGTGGGAGGGGGACCCCACTGAAGTGGGTTGCAGAAAAAAAATCAAAGAATTGAGAATAGATAACGCTTTCAAGGAATTTTGCTATTAATTATAAAATTATACATAAAGCGGTTGAGCGAAATGGGCGATTGTTGGAAGGGAAAGATAGGTTTTTGTTTTCATTTTTAAGATGAGAGGAAATAATAGCATATCTGTATACCGTGTTTCCCCAAAAATAAGACCTAACTGGAAAATCAGCTCTAATGCGTCTTTTGGAGCAAAAACTAATATAAGACCCGGTCTGATTTTACTATAAGACCAGGTATACCATACCATACCATACCATACCATAACATAACATAACATAACACAATAATATAATACTGGGTCTTATATAAGACCGGGTCTTATATTAATTTTTGCTCCAAAAGACGCATTAGAGATGATCCGGCTAGTTCTTGTTTTTGGGGAAACACGGTAGTAAGAGGAATGAGTGGAAGAGAGAGGGGAGTTGCTGAGGCAACGATTGCCCGGGAACACAGAAAGGGATAGGGCCTGGTGCACAGAAAGAGGGCTGGGGTTTAGTTAAAAGCTTGGGGAGTTCCCCAATCGGAGCAGGAGGGACGGTACAGCACGTGGGAGCAGAGCCTCGCGGTACACAGACGTGGTGGGAAGTTTGTGGAGGTTCACTTTGGATTGCTTTAATCGTCTCAGTGAAGTAGAAAGCAGGGTCATCAGCTGACAGAATCGGGGAGAAGCTGGCATTTTGCAAAGACAGGAAAAAAATATCAAGTAGTCAACTAAGCAATCATCAAAAATTTTTTTGCTTCCATACCTCCTAAAATAATTTTGAAAATGATATCTCTTCATACATTTTAAGGTGATAGCTAAAATTTTTCAGTATAAATTTAAATCATTGCAAAGGATATGAATTCACTTATATAATTGGTTGGGAAGAGGAGTTTTATTAAAGCAAAGTTATAGAATTTTTGAAACTTCTAAGTTATTTATCAAAATCCTACAGATTATAATCAAAAATTATTTTTATAAATATTTTATATCTATTATCAGCTGACAACTCAATCAGTCTTTGTTAAGTTTCACTAAAAGCAAAGAATTGGAAAATAACTGAACTACAGTAACAACTATTACCCAATAATAAGTCATTCATTTCCTCAACATATACAATAATATTTCAAATGCTTTCTTTATCTGGTTTCTTTACCCACTGGGGCCATCCTCCATAGTAATAATAGATGAGATGCATGATTTAAATTTTTTTTTTTCCATAGAGAAGGGCAAGTGTGAAAGCGGACCCCTGAATCCCAGACATTCCTAGGCAAATTAGTTTTGGGAAAGAGTATATCTGCAAAGTGATTCCCTTGCCCACATGTTTCTTAGGAAGTATTCATGTGTCATTTTAAAAAAACTGTGGTAAAATATACATAATCCATTTTAACCACTTTAAGTGTATCATCAGTGGCATTAAACATTTAAATGTGCAACATTTAAATTGTTGCACATCAGTCTCTGCTTTTAATGCTTTTGAGTATATACCCAGAAGTGGAATTGCTAGATTATGTATTAATTCTATGTTCATGTATGCATTTTGAACACACTGGTCTAGGAGAATGGAAGCAAGAATGAAACAAGAAATAGCATAATTTCAGGGCAGTGGTAGGGCCCAGTTGAGATTAGCAATCCTGAATTTAAAGTGAAACCAGCCAGCATGTTTGTGTTATTTATTCTAGCTACATTCAATTGCACAGGTGCAGGAATAGGGTAGATGGAGTGTTGGATATAACCGTGATTTTGGTTAGGCAGGCCAGCGTGTGAAAGCAATGAAAAAATACAATGTGGTTGAGGATATACACATAACCTTTAGTGATTGTAGTCATTGGTTATGGAATGTAATCTAGGTAAGGTCTTCAAACAAATTTTATAGTTTTTTCCATACTGCCCTGGAAGTCCTGTTAGGTTCATTTCTAGGTTTTATTTTAAAATATGTTTGCCAACTCTTTGTTGCTAAAGTAAACAAATAAAATTAGTTTTAATATATTGATCATATTATCAAACCAGCTGGAAAAACTCTCATTAACCCTAATACTTTGTATATAGGTTGCTCTGGGTTCTCTTGCAGGTGGTCAAATCCTCCATAAGTATTATCAGTCATGTTTCCTGCTTTTTAATCCTTATGCTTTTCTTTCTTTTTCATGTCTTGTTGTGTTGGCTAGTAATTCCAGTATAATGCTGAATACAGAAGTGGTGATAACGACTACTATTTAAATGGAATGCATCTAACACCTCAAAATTAATAAAGATGTTTACTCTAGGTTTTTGGTAGGTACTTCTTATCAAGTAAAGGAAGTTTCTAAGAGTTGGCTAAGAGTTTTAATCATGATTAAATATTGAAATTTTTCAAATGCCTCTTCTGCATCTGCTGAGATGATGACATGGTTTTTCTTTAATAATTGGATTATATTTATGTATTTTTTATATTAAATGACTTGTCTATTCCTTGAGTAATCCCAACTTGATCATGATATAAAATATTCTTTTGTGTGTGACTAGAGTCTTTGAATATTCACAGGACATAGGATTTATTATACCTATTTTACAGATAAGAAACTGAGACTTAGAGAAAAACATAATACGCACAAGATTTATACCTAGCAGGTGGCAGAACAGGGATTCAAACTCAGGTCTGTATGATTTTTAAGTTACGCTCTTTCCACCAGTTATTCTCCTTGAGGGCAATAAACAGGTCTTTCTTCCATGTCTCAAATGCCCCCAGGGCAATGCTATACTTGTAGTACCCCAAGAATCTAATCTGTGTTGAATAAATACTGAATGGCTGTTTCAGGACCCTATAGATTCTTTAAAGGTTACTTAGCTTGAAAAAAAACCAAAACACTTTTTCCATCAAATTCGTTTATCTTAGGTAATGGTCACAACATGATATTAAATGTAAACAGAAGAAAACGTCTGTAAAAGTGAACCTAACAGGTCATCCTAATAGTTCTTCGTTATTGAAGTTCTACAGATTCTTTATCACATTGGAATGGATTTACAAACCTGAAGAGAAAGTCTCCTAAAACGTACAGAGTCTGCCTTGGTCAGTGTTTCTACTCAGGGCCAAAGAGAAATCAAACCTGTCGATGCTCAAGTCCTTGTGGGAGCATCTTCATCTCTTCAGTACAAACATGTGGAATTTCCTGGGCAGAGATGTTACAGAGAGATCGGGAATAAGTGTTTCCAATTAGAAAAAGAGAAAGATTGTGCAAAGGCATATCTGAGAATGGTGACAGGTAGAAAAGGCTCTGGGAGGAAATCCCCCTCCGTCCCACAAGACCCTAGAATGGGCCTCAGGGGCACAAACAAGGGCAGGAGACTCTCTACTTAAAACTTTTGCAAGACAGGATGAAGGAGTCAATCGCTGTAGCCAAAACAACATTTTTATGCTTGTTGAAAAACAGGCAAGAGAAACTACACTGTCACCTCTTCTAGGAAAAACAAAAATAAACTTGTATTTCAACCTTAATTTTCCACACTGTGGGCAAAAATAAAAGGAAAATTACTTCTGGGCAATACTGTACATATTATAGAATAACGAGCCATCTTGGGGAGTTGAGCAAGAAGCAGAGTAACCAACGTTCTTCTCCACGGAAAAGAATAATGCAGTGAGTTCCTTGACAGTAAACCTTACAAAGAAATGCTATATTAAAAAGGAGATACAAGGAGAGACACCATCAAGGGTCATTGATAAGGGCCACACTTACCTGTATTGAAGAGACAGTGTGACACTTGAGAATATGGGAAGTTTAGCATTTATTTGGGAGGCTGATCTGATTGACAAATGGCTCCACCACTGCCTCCTGGCCCTCTTTACTCGGAAGTCATTTTACATCAGTTTTCTTTGTTCTTTCTTCCCTTCCTCTCTTTTTTCCCTCCCTCCCTCCCTCTCTCCTTTTTATGTTTTAAATGTTGATTCACTGAACAATCCAACAAGTTTTCCTGTGAAGCCAGGTATTACGATGATCCTAAACACTACCAGCTTTAGCACCGGTTTCTAATTGCACAGATGTGGCCTCTGCGTCTGTGTTGGCAGAATTCTAAGATGGCAAACACGATTCCTGCCCCTGGTGTGTAACTCTGTGTAATTGCCTCTCCGTGGTGTGAGAGGAACCTGTAAATGGGGTATCACGTCCATAATTATGTTATATGACAGACGGGTTTATAGATATCATTAATATCCTTAATTAGTAGATTTTGAGTTAATCAAAAGGGAGATGATCCTGGATGGGCCTGACTTAATCCGAGGAGCCTTTATAAGAGATCAGAGTGATTCGAAGTGAGAGAAATTTCTCCTGCGGGCCTTGAAGAAGACAACCACCATGTTGTGAGCTGCTTTTAGAGGAGGCTGTGTGGCAAGGGCCTGACAGTGACCTCCGGGAACTGAGAATGTCTCTGACCAACAGCCGTCAAGAAGCTGGGACTTCACCTCAACAACGGCAAGGAACTTAATTCTGCCAACAACCAGTGAGATTGGAAGACGAACCCAAGCCTCAGATGGGATCGAGCCCTTGGTGACATCTTGATTTCGGTCTGATGGAACCCTGAGCAGAACACCCAGCTAACTCATACCCAGACTTCCAAACTACGGAGATTGTGAGATAATAAATGCATTGTGCTTTAAGCCACTGATGCGTAGCAATAGAACCCTAGTGAATCTACCCTTGAGCTGTAAAGTTTGAGGGCAGTATCCCTAATCCGAGGTTTTGAGGTGTGGTGAGGATTTACTGGGTAATGTGGGAGAAGATGCTAACGAGCTCCTTCATAAGCTGGGAAAAGGTGTCTCCACTGTTTTAGTGAAGGGCATATGATGGTCATTGCTGCTGTTCACTAAGTGTTTCCATCTCTCCTCACTCCAGACCCGCGACAGCCCTGCACTGTCTACCCCCCTAGAGCAATCCTGTGGGATGGGCCATGTGCATCTTGTTGGTGATGTGTATCACTTCTGGGCCAGGGCCCTTGTGGTCAGTGCAAGAATCCCAGAGCCCTCTTTCCCTCTGCTGTAGTGCACAGCAATGCTTCTGGTAGCCTGGGTCCTAGAGCGGGGCAGAGACTATCCTGCTGACCCCTGATTTTACTGTAGAATGAAAAATAAATCTTGTTATTTGAAGACACTATAATATTACAGTTGTTATTGCAGCATAACTTGGTCCATGCTGACTTAAATAAGGAATTACTAAACTACACAGCCAAAGGGAGCAGCTGGAGACACAGACATGAGAAGATAAGACAGGAGGACACACAACGTCTTACATGTTTTCTTATGCCTAAATTATTTCCATTCCTCATTGTAAAACAACCACAAACAAACAAACAAACAAACAAAAAAATCCCGAATAAACAAAACAGTAAAAGCCTTAAGTAAGTACAAGAAGAGAAAAACCATGTGAACATCAACCATCCCTCATCTATGTTGAAAAGCCTGAGGATCATAGGATCCACTAATATCTGAGAAGGGAGAACCAGTGAAGTGGCAGGCTCTCTACTCTCTGGGGGAAGAAAGTGGGGGCAGTCTTCTTATTCAACTCTCCTTAGGACACATGCCATCATCAGTCTTTGGGGCTTCCATGTTCCCTTCATTTTGAGAGCCTAGAAGTCAGTCCTCATATTCTGTTTAGCAAGATTGTCAAAGATAACTCAGAAGGATGGTATCCACCCAGAAGAAACAACACAAACAAAAGGTCTAATTAAAGAAGAAAAAAAAAAAAAATGCGGGGCCAGGGCTGGCCCGGTGGCTCAGGTGGTTGGAGCACCATGCTCCTAACGCTGAGATCACCGGTTCATTCCCGGTTCGATTCCCACATGGGCCAGTGAGCTGCGCCCTCTACAGCTCAGATTGTAAATAACAGCTCTCCCTGGAGCTGGCCTGCCATGAGCAGCCGGAGGTTGGAGGTTGGAGGTTGGCGTGAGGCTGCTGTGAGCAGCCGACAGACTGCCTCAGCGGGGGCAAGACTCATAATACCAGCATGGGCCAGGGAGCTGTGTCCTACACAACTAGACTGAGAAACAACGGCTTGAACCAGAGTGGCGGGGAGTGAAAGTGGGGAGAGGTGGAAGAAGAGGAAAAAAAACACTGTCATAGGAGAAAAAGGAGATGAGCATTAAAATACTGCTTTTAAAAGGGAGAGAAACAGCATCAGGTTAATAGAAGATGTATGTTAACTAACTTGATCAGTTTTAAGGTCCTTTTGAAAACAGTTCAGATGGTTTCTGTAGCAAACATTAAACTTAGATCTTACAGGTAGAAGGTCTGGTAAAATGTTCTTTGGGAAATTAAGAGAAATTCCATTCTGGCAGATTCGGATTTTAAAGATAAAAATACCCCAGGCTCTGTGAATAGTGGCATACTAAAAGCAGACATGTATAAATTAACCTAACCCTATGTATATCTATTCAAAGTGTTCTTGTATTCAGACCACATCAATAATGCATAGGCAAGGAAATGGACAGAGGAGGGAAAGAGATCTCCCAACGCCACCACCCAGTGCGTCTTGACCAATTATTATAGAAGTGACTAGATTATACTTCGCAGAGAGTTAAATTTGATTAAAAAAAAGGATACATTACCAAGAACTACAGTTGAACATTATTACTTGTAGAACATTTTTCAATTTGGATATATTAGCGGTGTCTCTATAGTAAGAGGAAATGGAATACTGAGGCAATGAGTTGGCAATTTAGGCCATAAACTTCTATTTGCAATGAAAACATAAAGTAATTGTGACAAAAGAGGTTGTTAAATTGAATCACCTAAGGTGGTTGCTTCGATTCCCTCACCCCACCTTTTTTATAGGTATGTGGTCATAGCCTTTGGGGGAGATAAGGATACTGTGGGTGCTGAATGTTGGACTTAGGTGCTAAGGGACACACTCCTAGTTAGAGACCAAAAGCTATTCTAGGTGCAAAATACTTGCCTGCTAGTCACATGCTCTTCTCACGCCAATGCCGGGTACTATTGTCGGCATATGGCTTTCATAGGCAAGCTGGTTACTGCATTTTTCAGGTTCTATCTATATCTCCCTGGACCTGTGCAATGAAGGCATCTGGATGATGGGAACAAAACACAGCATTCTTTAAAGGAACGTCATTCTGCTCTCACAACAGAGAGACGTAACAATTTAGGGTACATTTAAATATAAATAAATTCATTAGATTTAGCAAATGAATGAGTACTAAAGAGGTACCGAAAGAGACAACTGATGACCTTTCATGCTCCACCTAAAATTATAAAAAGGTGGCACAAGAGGTAGTTTGGGTCTTTCGAAAGAATCACTTCCTTTCTAAAACCAGTTATCCCCTCGGTTTCTCAGCTTTTCTTCTAAATAGCAATGCTGACGCTTTATTAGTTAATCAATAAGACATGATACAGAGTATGGTTATCATAAAATAATCATACCCTGGAGCATTCTGAGGCATGAGCCACTTGCCTCTAATCAGATTGAGTTGAGATTACCTTTGGATAACCACACTCTTGGGAACTGTCTCATTTCTATTATGAGTACATTTTATAATAGGGAAAAATGTACATTTCTGCAGGGGGAAAATGAAGTTGGCAGCTTATACCTAGCAATCATTTCAGTTGAGCCGAGAAACATTCCTCTTTTTGAACAAAGTCAAACTATGCTTCGTCTATTCAAGCAATGTCAGAGAAGAGATGCAGCTCACATGCGGTGTGGGTAATGCAATACAATGGAAACTGTATTTTACTTTGGCATTGCAAGCTTCAAATTATATGCAAACATTCAAAAAGGGCATTTGAAACTTGGCATGCGTGTTTATAAATGGCACATTCTGAATCTGGAGTGGGTTTAGGTGTCTAGGTTACAATAACAGATGATCTCCAATGTGAAAATGGAACAAAGCCCTTTTTTAACTTGCTACAGAGAAAGATGTTCATTTCTGCTTCAATTATAATCCCAGGCACACTGGAGATTCCGTTAAGAGCAATTTCCCTCTATTTCTCCTTACCCTGACCAGCCAAATTTTTAATCAAATTACATATATTGCAAAGTTAAGGACAGAAAAGCCCAGGGAGCCATGGGATCCGCTTTACAACAGTATGCAGAGCACTTACCCCATTGGTTTAGAAAGATGGAAAAATCTATTTAAAATGTTAGATGAACACACTGCAGGCTGCAGAGATGATTATAAACTCTTAGAGATCTACATTTTCATCCTATTTTTCTATGCATAGTATTTATATCCAGGAATTTTTAACATAGGATAAATGATAAAGAAAGAAAATGGATGGTGAAAATACGCAAATTGCTTTGTGATGGGAGTAAATATTTGTAACTGATAGTGAAAGTAAGATACAAGAAAGTTGAACAATACGAACAATATTCCTGCCACATGGATAGAATCAGATGATAGTTTTTGTGTTAGTCTTTGTTAGCTATAGAGGTCTCATGATAAAACAATTATTTCAGGGTGATCTTTTGAATGAAAGGAGAGAAGGCGGGATGCAATCCTGGGACACCATAAAGAAAAATAGTCTCGCTTATGGATTGGTAACATTAGAATTAAATTTAACTTCTATACGGCAATCCTGCCCTTGATTAATGATACCCCCCTTTCAATGCTGGTTATTTCAAGAGCCTCAGAATATCTGTCTTGGATCCAAAAATTGCTTAATCCTTCCTACTATTTCATTTCCTCAGAATTCTACTTGATTTCTGCAAAACAGCTAGGGCAGCTGGGCTCCTGGCTTGAAAGAAATGAGGCCTGGCCAAAAAGAAACCAAGCAAGGATTTTTTACTCATCATTAAAAATTCAACTCACAGAGCTAGATGGAGAGTCAGTTTTTAATCATTCAGAGAGCAGAAAGACTCCCTACCTCCGACTTACCCCAATTGGTAGATTACTCGTATTTTCTGCTGAAAGTCTCATTTTGTCTTGTCCAGAAGAGCCCCAAACAGCCTAAATGCAAACTATGGGGCTACCTCTTACATCCCAGAATGAAAGTTCATTGAGGGCTGTGTAAGCAGAGCTAGACTGAAAAAGGCCTGGGAAAGCTCATTCTCTTCTAGACGCAGTCCCTCAGGGCACAGCCCTGCCCGAGACTAACGTGGGCGTTCTCAGAGGCCGGGACTGAACATTCCTCTCCTACAACTTCAACATCCCCTACCCCATTTTCCGGACAGCCTCTCGACTCCACCACAAGTTTTCTCCAACGTCACTGCATAGTCAAATAAATGGTGTTACCAACATTCTCCTTGAGGGTTTCCACATTCAACTCTATTAATCACCCAGCTCTTGAAATTCCGTCCTGCTTATGTGACAGTTCCTTATTAGTTCCTCTCCTGTATTCTGCGGATCCTTCTCTACTTTGCTAGGTCCTTTTACTTCCCTAAATAGTAAACATCTTCCCCAAACCAAGAGTGTCTCTGCTGCTTTGCTCTCCTCTCTCATAGCATCAACTATGTCAAACCCACAAGTCCAGCTTGGACTCTTCACCCACCATTAGCTTCTTGTCTCCCACGAACACACAAACCTGACACGGACAGACCTGACTTGTGTGGTCTGCAAATTGTAAGATGGCTCCCTGTGATTCCTGCCCCTGGTACGCACACTGTGCCATCCTCTTCCCTCCAGTGTGGGTGGAGCCTGAGCCTTGCTTCTAGACAACAGAATATGGCAAAGGTGAAGGAACTGAGCAGATGTTATTAAGGTCCCTAATCAGTTGACTGAGTTAACCAAAGGGGAAATTATCCTAGCTGGGCCTCAGCTAATCAGGTGAGATCTTTCAAAGAGAGTACAGGCCTTCGCTGAAAAAAAAAGGCTTGAAGCAAGGACACTCTCCTGCTGACCTTCAAGAAGCAAATGACCCTTTTGTGAACTGCTTTGGGACAGGGCCCCAGGCCTATCATCACCAAGAACTGAATTCTGAATGATTTGGAAGAGGACCCACCCTCCAGAAGAGAACACCAGCCCTGGCTGACACCTTCATTACAGCTTGTGGGGCCCTGAGCAGAGGATCCAGATAAGCTGTGCCCAGATGGCTGACCCACAGAACTTGTGTAGTGCTTTAATCCAATAGGTTGAGGTAATTCATTTTGCAGCAACAGAAAACTCATATTCTAAGCCTTACGACTTCTTGACTATTGCTCTCTCAGGTTCAAAGCTTTACAGTTACTTGTGACTCCTTCCCTTCAGCAGATATCAAGACTTGTCTTTTTTTTCTGGACCACTATTAACTGAACTAACCTACATTATTTTATTCAAACCCCTCATTTATTCAGCAAGTATTTGTCAGACAGTGTGGCCAGCTCTGGGTATGCAATGATGAATGAACAGGCATGCTTCCTGCCCTTCTGCAAAGTAAAGCTTAGTGGATAAAATGAACATGGAACATGTAATTGCAAGGTGCTTTGAGAGAGTTCTGCAGGGGACTTTAGCTTGTCTGGTTTGAGGAGGAGGAAGGGCAGGTCTTACTATCTATTTCAAGCCCGAATTATTGTGCCAGGCTTCTAGTGTGTCTCTTTGCTTCTCATTCCTGCAGGCGGTACACATGGAGTTACTGGGGTTCACGTTTCTCAAAAACATTTTAAACTTATTGGCCTGTGAGGACTTTCAATGGCTCCCTCTTACCCCATAGCTATCATAAACAAAATCTTAATAAGGGTGTAGCAAATGTCAACTGTCCCTTATCTTACATAGTCCCAGAGAGGTTTAAAGACTTGGCTGAAGCCACAGAAGTGGCAGAAACAGGACTTAATTTCCTGGAAACTAAGTGAATCAAATTCTCTTTTTACACTATTGGTACTTATTGAT
Source organism: Rhinolophus ferrumequinum (assembly GCF_004115265.2). Taxonomy (NCBI): domain Eukaryota; kingdom Metazoa; phylum Chordata; class Mammalia; order Chiroptera; family Rhinolophidae; genus Rhinolophus; species Rhinolophus ferrumequinum. Next base: position 38,867,722 of record NC_046290.1, on the reverse strand, counting down.
ATTATAAAAAATTATCTAATCACGAGTATGGAGCTTACAAATGTTATAGATTAATCAGGGATAGTCCCAAGAGGAGAAACACTTAATCCATTTTTGGCCCTTATCTCAGGAACATTTTGATTAGTCTACATGCTTAAAGCTATTCTAAGATCAATATTTGGTTAATCCAGCTGGCCTCACAGCCTATGACTATAAACTAGGGTCACACTTACATTTAGACCTAAATTACAATAACTCCGAGACGCCCACCTGCCAAAGAGGAATAGAGCAGCAGGGTTGGTGCTCCTGAGGCCAGGCCTCCCCTACTCTGGTTGGGATTTTAACAGGGCACAGCTTCCTTTTTCTCCGAAGAACTGCCCTCAGGAGCCTCTTCACTGGGAAGACTGTTCCACTGTCCACAGTTCCATTGGCTAAACTGCAGCCAATGACTGGCTGATATACAGACTCCAGAAACTAGCCTCCTTGCCTCAAAGCAGGACCAATTGTGAGAAGCCAGTTACCCTCCAGAGCTTCAGGGTAAGGTCTGATTGAAGCTACCATCCAGCTGAGACCTCATTCTCGGGTGGCTGTCTTCCCCTGCCCCATCTGGCTTCCCTCGTGCCCTTCTGAGAGAACAGTCCTCAAATCAATCACTTGGATAAAAATTCCCACCTCAGGCTCTGCTTTTAGGGAACTTATTCCCAAACGATAAACTGCTCAAAGTGTATCTAATTTGTTTCTGTCAGCCACCAAAGGGAGCCTTGTCTGTGTCTGCTGGTTAATCTGTCATGGAGTCTCATGGGGCGTCTGCCACCTTTTCCTCGCCCGTTCTTCCCACTGGCCAGGAATTTAGTTGAATGAATCCCACTGCTGAAGGCTGTCACTCTGAGAGTCAACAATGTCCACGCCGAGGATGCTGCTTTGGGCTATTCCGCAAATGGCCGGCCCTCAAGATGCCACCGCTGACCTGGCTTCCATGCAAAATGGCAGAATGGCCTCCATTTGCACTTTCTGGACCCTGACATGTGGGCCCCAAAGCAGCTCTTCTTGTGCCCAAAGTTTCCGGAGGTCTGGTTCTTGTCTTTATTTTTCTAATCCTGAGGGTTAAAACTCATTTCTAAGGGCAGGTGGCAAAGCTGACATCATCCCTTTAAAAGCTTCTTGCAGCCTATGCCCTTAACCAAACACATCCCTTCTGTTCCAGTGAGAAAGCAAAGCCCTGTGGGGTGCGTGAGGGTGCGGGAGGAAGTGCTGTCTACGTTAGCATCTCTGGCACTCAGTTCAAACATTTTTTTTTTAATTTGGTTTTTATTTTAAGCTTGTATCAAGAAAACCTTCTTCCTGAAACTATTTTGGATAGAGGACTTCCATAAAGAAGAACAGATACAACCTGTTTTTAAGAAATTCTTCTTTTAGGAAAGTTATTAAAATGTGCTTAAATACACACTGGAGAAACTTTCAAAGTATAATTCTTCTAGCTTACAAAGTTTGTTTGGTTTTAAATAAGGAAATTCTAGAATGAAACCCAAGATGTTTCCTACTTCTCTTAGAGTTTTTATGTTTATGATGGTATTTTCTCTAATATTTTATTATAAACATTTTCAAGCATACAACAAAGTTGAAAGAATTTTATAATAGATAAATATAATAGAGATTTTATCATTATCATTTTTCTATACTTGTTTCACCATGTATGTATACATCTATCCATTCCTCTGTTAATTCATCTTCAATCTATGACGGCATTTTAATTATTTTTTAAAAGGTATTTTTATGCTTTTATTTAGAATGAGAAAGTCTAAGTAAAAATAAATTCTACTGGATATTATCTCTTCAACAATAAAAATATTAGAAAAATGATGTGTTATGGTCTTAAAAAGTTCTACAGAGTGGCCTGGCAAAGGAATCTTAAATTATGTTAAAAAATATTTCTGGGTGAATATTGCTTTAAAGCCATGAGTAAATCAGTTATGAAATAAATCACATGGAAAGTTGAGCAGAATGCCAGGTAAAGGTTTAAGTAATAATTCTCTAAGGCCGTGGTTTGTTCAATCATCAACGTGGGACGCTATTTTTTATTTAATCAGTAGGTAAATGTGCCTATTCATTAACACTTGTGTATGAAGTCAGAAACTGAACTTCACTTACAATATCAATGCACTAAATGAAATCACATATTTTAACACAATGATTTACAAAGATCGCAATCACTTCTCTAACATTTACATTTATATGATCTAATCACTCGAAAGGTGTTAAATTAGGAGCAATACTCCATGCTGTGACGTCATTTTTGACAGGGCTCCAAGAAGAGAGACACAGAAGTTTGGTTTAGCAAAACGCTGACATGCATTTTGTTTCACTCTTGTAAAAGAAAAATTTGATCATGTTGGTACACCCAAGATAGTTTTGTCATCTGAAATAAAATAACCAGATAGTTGACTGAAAGAGAGATTTGGCTGATTTACTGCCTAAAATTACAAGTTCTTTGAGAATGTTATAGGAGGATGGAATGGTGTTGAAAACCAGATCCCTACATAAAAACAGGGCGAAACCCAAAATCCATGGACTACATTTACACCCAACCTTGGTGACAGGGTATCTCTAAGAACCCCAAAATACAAGTGGGTGGGAACAAAACAACAACCACCACGAGATCTGCCTGGTTTCAGCCTCTGTGCAAGGAGAAGCTATAGTATATCTGCCTGATATGAGAACAGATCTCAAAACTGCCTACAGGAATCCAGTGGAAGCACAGCAGGCCCATTAGAAGACAGCAGCTGAAACTGGCAGGATTTTACCTCAGGAAGCCACTTGGTACTTCTGCACGAGCTGGGACTGGGAAGGTAACACTTGTGGGGCCCGACTCCTGAGCGTGGGGGTGAGATCCGATGGATACATGCTTCCCTTTTTATCCCTCAGACCAGTTCTGAGGCACATTTTGTAAGCTTCTCTAGGGTCCTATACATCAGGGTCTTCTGAATCAAGCACTAGTTGCACCCGTTTACCTACAGCCGTGTCCAACTCTGTGACACAACCTTGTAGGCTTTCTTTCCTTCTCTGTGATCTCTCACTGTAGCTCCCTGGAATCTTTCCCCAAACAAATCACCGGCACACAAGTCTTTGTCTCAGGCTCTGCTTCTGGGAGAATCAAAATGTCAAGGAGAGAGGACTCGATTGTATTGAATGTTGCCAAGAGGTTAAGAGTCCACAGGATATGGTAGGTGGGATTCTTGGGGACCCTGACATGAGCAGTTTCAGTGGAGTATTGGGGCAGAAGCTCAATCAGGGGAGGCTGGAGAGAACAGGAGATGTGGAAATGGAGACAGGGAACTGTAGATGCTCTCTCAGTGGTGCAAATCCTAGGCAGCCTTGACCTCTCAGCAGCATCCAACACAATTGACTCCTCTCTCCTTTTGAAATCCATCACATTTGCCAATGACTGGGAGAAGAGAAATGGGCCAGTAGCTAGAGTGGCATGGATTGTCAAAGAAAGGCTTTTTAAAACTAGGAGACAGTAGACCATGGGGATGATGAGAATGTCCAGCAGAAAGGGGAAAGCTCATGTAAGAGAGAGAGAGGGGAAAATTGAGAATGAGAGGAGGCAGGATCTTAAGCCAAAGTGTCAGGGTTGGTCTTTCATTCCTAGCAGCAGAGGGAAGACAGAATACAGACAGCTATGGAGGTGGGTAGGTTTGATGGTTTAGATGGTGGGGAAATAATGGAATTTATGTCTGGTTGCTTCTATTTTCTCAGTGAATTATATTGTCTGGTTAAAGTCTGAGGGGAAAAGTAGCGGGTGTAGTAAGTTTGACAAAAGAAGAGGAGTGAAATAATTTTGGAAACTAAGAACACAAACATATTAGGCAAGTGACTGCTGAGTTGTACTGAGTGTCCATATATTTATTTCATTGGAAAGACGGCTAACTCATTTCTATCCCATTTTCAGGGCAGGTGGCTTTTTAAAGGTCCAGGGTTACATCAGATACAGTTTGTTTCTAACAACTCTTTGCTACCCACATGATGGGGCTGGAAAGATCGCAAGGAAGAAGAGTAAGACAGCAAAGCCTCTCAAATAAACAGCAAGGTGACAGCGAAGGACAGTGGCAGTAAAGGCCAGCTGAAGGACAACTGCTCAAAGGAGAGCGTGGTCCAAGGGGAGACGTTTAATTCGGGTCACACAACTGGCTCAATGTTGTCAAGGTCCATAAAAAAACTCCTGCAAATGCACAGATGATTTTTTTCAGAAACAGAATAGTTCAGAATATACATTTTCCTCCAAACAATGCATTCAACAGAATGATACAGTTTCCCCTTAAACACAGTTGTATGAATCTATTACAGAGGTGGAGGTGAGATTTATTAAATAACTGTAGGCTTCTGAAAGTGAGCGCCTAAATAGAGAAGTTACTAAGTACCACGCTGAGCAGTGACATCATTATTTCCCTAGTTACCCAATTCAGAGGCAGATGAATAAGCCAGATATAAATGCAATATCTAATAGGGTGGGAGTGTTAGAACTTTTTATGGCCATGAGGTCGGCAAGCCTTGTAACTCAAAATGTGGTCACTTAAAACATGTCACCAAAAAATGTCATGGGGCCTGTCAACTCATTGCTTATGGCATTGGCAAAGTATGTTCTATATTCATTTCCTTTGGTGGGAGCTAAATGTAGTTGGTTCTCTGGCTATACCTAAAATCCTGAATTAGGGCTTTGTGGATATGTCAACACAAAAACATACACATATTTTGTATTTTACACAGAGTTAGCAGATAACAAGTATCTAGTAAATATCACAAGATTTAAAAGTATGTATGTGCTTATTTATATAATACACATGGTTCATTCCTTTTAGTTAAATGACACCTACTCATGTAGACTGTACGCTGAAAAGCTGAAACCATCCTTTTCTTACCTTGATATGAAACTCAACTTCACTTTTCCTTTGTGCTTATCGTAATATGTAACAATCAAACAGTCCTTTAAAAAAAAAAGGGAAGAAAGAAAAGATTGTCAAAGACAATCATCTTAATTGTTTTTTGGAGTAACTCTAATAAGTAAACTAAAATGATTATTCCCATTTTAGCCTTAGCAAAACTAAAGTAAAGCTAGAAGAAAAGTTCTGGCAAACTCAGCTTTTACTGTTATTGTAAATACCTTTTGTTTCACTAAGACTAGTAAGCCTAGTGGCCAAAGAAGGTAGCTTCTAAAGGGTGCCTCATCCTTACATCTAGCATCTGGACAGTTGTATGAGGGACAGGTTTGATATACAGTAATTAGAAGATAAAACACACCGTCTGTGGCTAACAGACATACTGCCAGACGTTCAGCCTCAGTAACTACTAAACACGCCTGAACAAAAGTGTATTTTCCATCCGAAGAGTAGAACAGGATTTTTCTGCAGTTTTGCAGAAATCCTGTGTTATTTTTAGCAATGTCACATCATTTGCACAATATTTTTCTAGACTTTTTATTAAATTGTGAGTTTTCAATAATTGTTTGGAGTTTTTTCTTTAAAGCAGAACAATATCTCAGCTGTTTTTATAGCTCATGATTCCCAAATAAAAGTTGAACCTCTTTTCAGAATTTCAGGGCTGCACGCTATGGTCATCAATCTAATATTGTGTTTCCCCAAAAATAAGACCGGGTCTTATATTAATTTGTGCTCAAAAAGACGCATTAGGGCATATTTTCAGGGGATGTCTTATTTTTTCATGTACAACAATCTACATTTATTCAAATACAGTCATGTCATCTTCTGGAACATCATCAGAACGTACTAAAATGAGTCCGTTTGGCTGACAATCTTAACTGGGGCTTATTTTCGGGGTAGGTCTTATTTTCAGGGAAACACGGTAAGAATTCATGCAAGTGAACAGCACATACTTTTTTTCAGCTTTCTCTTTTTTTCAAAAAAAGTTAAAAGTAGGCACAGCACGCCTTTGCCTTGTGGAAAATGGCAAAGGAATAGGCTGAAAACCAATTGGTTGAAATAATAGATCAACTGACTGGATGAGTTTCAGGCAAACTGTCTTCAGGCACGAGTTTCCATTATTTTCTATTATATGTTTCTTTTAATTTTAGTTAGCCTGATAACCCCTTATTATTTTTAATTTTTATTTTTTATCAGTTGCGAATTTTATAAACAGTTTAAAGAATCAAACAGCTTTAAAAACTTGTAATGTCAACTTCAACCCCACTGCTCCCACCACTACCCCCCAGGCAACCATTTTGGACTCTCATAGCAGATTCTCTGGTTAACTTTCTTGGTTCTAAATAACATGAGTATTTTGTGACTTTTTCATTTTAGGCATTATCTATTAATTTCCCAGTATAAAAAGATGAGGATTTAGTTATCTTTTACTTCCTGCTCCTCCACACAAATACACACTTTCTAATCCCCAAATCTGTCCTTATCACAATTTCAGTTAGATTGCCATTCAGTACTTACACTGATTAAATGTTATTCCTTCCATTTGTGCCACATAATATACTATGATTATATTTCCTTCCCTACATAAATTCTTTCTTAGTTTAATTGAATCTAAGGTACACAGATATGGATTAATTATAATTCATGACAGAGTATACTTATCATTGGTCTCTGCACGGCCCTCTTGTATTTATGTAATTAGCTGTTTTTAGCAATGTAATTAGGTCCCTTGAACTGACATCTGAAACGAAAGTGAGAGCCTTGAAAATAACCTACATCTAACCATCTTCTCCTCACCCACAATCAATCCCTCTTTCTGTCTCCATTTACCCGATTTAACCATAGTCCTGAATCATGTGTTTTTCATTCCCTTACTTTCGTTTTTTATATAACTTCATAGCATCTATACGTATTCCTACAGATAGGGATAAACAGAGCTACCATGTTTCCCCCAAAATAAGGCCTAGCCGGACAATGAATTCTAATGCATCTTTTGGAGCAAAAATTAATATAAGACGCATATTGTATTGTATTGTATTGTATTGTATTGTATTATATTATATTATATTATATTATACCCGGTCTTATATTATATACGACCCGGTCTTATATTATAGTAAAATAAGACCGGGTCTTATATTAATTTTTGCTCCAAAAGATGCATTAGAACTGACTGTTCAGCTAGGCCTTATTTTTGGGGAAACACGATAGTAGATAAAAAGTACCTTTTGGGAGTTCACTTTAATGACAAATTTTGTAATTAGGACCAACCCTTTCACTAAAACAAATTTATATGTTAGAGAAATAGTTTTTTAAAATCAGTTTGAAATTACCAGAGAGATAACAAAACAGTAAAGATCTGTAAGGTCATTAAAGAAGAAACCCAGAGAGGTGAGCCAGGAATTTGGGGTGTATTCCCCTTAGCCATCTGCTGATTTTGTAAGAGGTGACTGAACAGTTGAGGAAAGCTTCTATAGACTCATAAGGCCAACAGGACAAAACTGCAGTTCTGTGCCCACCAAGTAAAAGGGTGTCTAGGATATCTCCCAGGTTTTATGTTGAGGTAATGAAAAGCTAAATCCTAGGAGTAAAGCAGAACTAGACTCATCCTCAGAGAAAGTGAAGCCCAGATGAAATTTTCTCAGTTCTCTAAGGAATACAATATTGCCAATGCCTTTAGCAGTCTTCTGGAAACAAGTTTAAATTTTTGCTAGAGTAAGAAGACCTCATCTTAGACCTCAAAATATCTGTACAAGCTTTCATATAAAATGACTGGCATTCAAACCAGGATAACCAAATACATAACAACATGCTGAAAAACCAAAAGAAACAACAAATAATAGAGGATGAAGATAATGGAGTTATGAAACATAGACTTTAAAATAATTTTGGTTAATGTGTTCAAAGAAATAAAACATAGAGACTTTTTAAAACAAATTGGAAGCTATCAGAGAGAATAGAAGAAATCTAAAACTTAAAAACAATAACTTACATTAAGACCCCAATGAATAGATCTGACAACAGATTAAACACAGTTTTAAAGAGAATCAATAGATTGGAAAACAGATGGGATAAAAACATCCTACATGAAGCAAGACAGAGAAGAAAATAAATAAATATTTCTTTTTCCTGTTCTTTCTTATAGCTTTCTTTCTGTAAAAAATATAGAGAACACAGTAGGGGAGAAGGAAAATTGGGCAAAAATAATACTTGAAAAAATAATGATTTAAATTTTGCTAAAACTGATGAAATATGCCAAACTCAGATTCAAGTCATATTATAAATCACAAGCAGGAAACACACACACACACACACACACACACACACACACACTATCATAGTACAACTATAAAACATCAGGGACAAAGAGAAAGAGTAAAACAGAGAAAAACAACAGACTGTCTTCAAAGAAACATACAGTAAACGGGAGCAGTGGAAGCTATAAGACAATGAAAAATATTTTTAAAGTAGAAAAAAAAAAAAATCCCAACCTAGAATTCTGTTCCCAGAAAAAGAAATGCTCAGAAAAGGAAGTAAAAGAAATACATTTTCAGACAAAAATTGAAATTAATTAAAGGATATTCATCAAGCAGAAGAATTATTCAGAGAAATTCAGAAATGTAGAGAGGAATGAAGAGAAAAAAAAACAACAACCAAAAAAAGCACCAGATAAATCTGTGGGTAGACCAACTCAATATCTATTACAGAAAACAACAGTAATAATGGTTTGTCGGGTTAAAAGCATAGAGAAAATTAAAATACATGATAACAATGGCAAATAAGTAGGGAGTGATAAATGGAATTTAGGTGTTTTAAAGTCTAAATTATCCAGGAAGAGATAAAAATACTAATTCATATTGGACTTTATACATCAAGAATACAAGTTATAATCTTTAGGCTAACCACAAGAAAAGAAAAAGAATATGACTAATAAGTGAATAGAATGCAAGATGATTTTTAAAAATTTTTAAATTTTATATAAATACATCATTCTGTATAATATTTGAAATTTACTTTTCCCATTTATGATAAAGTTGCTGAAATTCATCCATACATTTTTATCCATTTGTTATTTAGGTATCCAACCTTCTGGATTGGTCTACTAATTTTATCTTTTTTCTCTTCCTTTCTATATCTTCATCTTTTTATTTTACTTTCTGGGATATTTCCTAAAATCTACCTTCTACTTAATCTAAATGCCCTTAGTATCTCTTATCATTTTCATTTCTAAAAGTTTGTTTTTTTGTTCTCTGAGTGTTTTATTTTTAACATAGCACCATGTCCTTCTTTTGTGAATCTAACAACTTCTCTTATTTTCTGAACATCTCCATCACAGCAGAGGCTTTCCTTGCACTTCTGGTATTCCTTGGCTGTTTGCTCAAACCAAAAGTTGTCCACCAGAAAGCTGATTAGAAACTGTGGAGGTACATGTGGCTTGTTGAGTGTTCTCTTCACTGCAGGGTGATCTAGCTGAGTCTATTCCTTGGGATGTCACCAGTGTCAAGATCTTAGTTCTATTCCTTGGGGACTTCCTGATGTTAGGATCTTAGGTCTTTCCTCTGCCCCAGAGAAGATTTCTATTTTCGTGCCAGGTGCATGTTGGTTGACAGCCAACAATCTGGGAGCTGAGAAGGTCAAGGGCTGTTGCTGTGCAAAGTGGGGGAAAAATAAAGAATAATTTGTTCATTAACACACTGTCAGGGAAGGCTTAACCCCATCTTCATGCTCACCTTTCAGAGATACCTGGGTCTTGGGGGATTTTGCAATGTAAATTGAGTTTCTGTTCTCTTCACTGACAGTTTAGGATTGCTTTCTCTAGTCTGCTAAGTCAGTACCTATATGCTTTCCAGCCTCCAAAATTTTGAGACTGCTGTCTTCCTTCCTGTTCTCCCTTGTGTTTTATGTTTGTGCCTTTAACTGGAAATTCAACTTAAGCTCTTTAAAAGATTGTCAGATCAATTCAACAAGCATATATCGAGCACCTATCATGTGTCAAGTTCACAGATCCATCACAACATTAATGGATTTGTGGACTTTGGGCTGTTATTAAATGCTAAACTGGAATGATAGATGCTTCTCAAGTCTTTATTGTTCTCCTCACAACCACGGGGCTACTTTCTCCAGCTCTGAGGTCCTTTGTTTATTTTCCTACCTCTAGGGTATCATTAATTCTTTTCTTCATCTTCTATTGACTGGAAACATCTTTTCTTCTCTTAAATTTTCTTTTAGATTTAAGTACATAACCTATTTCTGAGTCTGTGTCTTCTTTTCTACATAAAAATGTCTTCTTTACCAATTTGGAATAAATAGAGAAGATTTTAAACTCTGTCTAGTATGAAAAATTACTTCCAATTTGTATTCAAGCTAAAAATGGATCGGCCTCCGTGCTCCTATTGGGCAGCGCCGTGACTCTTCCTGTGTCATAGACCTGGCAATAGCGATTCAGAGCTATTACAATTAATCACTTTATACATTAAAATGGTCATTACTTACTACAGCTCACTATATACCCTGCTTCCCTGAAAATAAGACCTCGCCAGACAATCACCTCTAATGCATCTTTTGGAGCAAAAATTAATATATAAGACCCGGTATTATATTATTCCTGGTCTTATAGTAAAATAAGACTGGGTCTTATTTTTGGGGAAACATGGTATGTACTAGGAATTTTCATATGTGTTGGGCAGTATGCTTTCTGGAAGCATAGTGTCTGAATTTCAACTTCGCCAGTTATTAGCTATATGACTTTGGATGAATTACTTTTTCAAGCTTCATTTCCTCATCTATAAAATGAGGAAGATAATGGCACCTCCCTCAAATGACAGCTTTTTCTTCTGCAAAATGAATATAACACGTAAGAGTATCTCCAAAACCATTTTGAAGATTAGATGACTTAGTGTATGTTAAGTCCTTAGCATAGCACTGGTTGCATAGCAGGTGTCATGTGCTATCTATTATCATTATTATTATAAGTATTTCTATCCTCATCCCGTTTAGTAGATTAGTAAACAGAAGCTCAAAGAAATTCATTTAATTTGTCCATGGCTGCTGAGCTGAATGCAAACTCTGGCAATTTTGATAATACTAACACCTTTCTTGGAGTGTCACTTTAGCACGTGTCCATTTAAAAATGTAGTTCTTTTTAGTCTTATTAAGTATTTATTAATTGCCAATTATGTACTAGATGACATGGAGTTTAAATGGAATCAAATGGACTCAGTTGGCAGGAACAATTTCACAAATGGATGAGAAAGTGGGGAGGTGTCTGTGGAGTGGAGCCGTCTGGCACACGTGTCAAAGCCTGGGTGGGTGAGGAGGGCATCCTCACAGGGTGGGGACTGGAAACACGGGGCGGCTGCAGGCCTGGACGGAATGTCAGAGCCCAAGTGGGATGAAGAGGGTATTTGTATGGGGAACGGGGCAGCATTGGCAAAGGGAGACTGGTTATGACATACAGGGGAGTTAATCAAATAAATAAATATACTAAAGATAATGGGAGACAGATTTCTCATTGTCAGAGAAGGGAGTTACAACTATGGAAAAGAAGAAAACTGACTTTGTGGTGTTAGGTTGAAATTGAGGGTATTGGTATAAACTGTATATCTGTTCAAGAAACAGTAGCTAATAACCTTCCATAAGAAAAATGCCAAGCCCAGATGGTTTCAGGGTAAAATTTTCTAAACATTTAGTGAAGAAATAATAACAATTCTATTCAAACTCTTCCAAAAAATACAGGAGGAAACATTTCCTAACTCATTCTATGAGACCAGCATTATAATACCCAAAATCAGACAAAGATATCACAATAAGAAAAAATTACAAAGTGATGTCCTCCATGGACATAGATGCAAAAATTCTAAACAGAATTTTAGCAAATGAAACTTAACCATATATTGAAAGGACAGTACATCATAACCAAGTGGGATCTATCCCAGAAAGGCAGGGTTGGCTTAACATTAGAAAATCGATCCATGGAATTCAGTATGTAAACAAACTAGAAAGAAAAACACATGATCACCTCAGTAGATGCAGACAAGGCATTTGACAAAACCCAACTGAGATTCTGCTGCCACCTTGTCAAGGGAAGCCTCTGTTGAGAATCAGAGTTTTAGAGGGAGTAACACAGACAACTGTCTACTCTGTTCTTGAAGGTACACAGAAGTGGGATTCCACAGCCATTCTGCTTACATGCTGCTAGCGTATATTCTAACTTTCAATTACCGATGGCCTAAATATAGTGGGGGTGCCAAAAATATATATATACTCATGATTTGTATTCACCTTTTGTTATTGGTATATATTATTACAATTTGAATACAGTTTTTTCTTCTGTTAAAATGTGTATACATTTTTTTGGCACCCTCTATATTAGGCTGTAGTTTAACTCTGTGTTTCTCAAACTCCGTTCCTGAAAACACTAGTGTCTTTTGAAATCTAAGTCTCTTCTTGTACCCTCCAGATGCACATTGATTTATTGAAAGTTCTAACTCCAAGGAAGAAACCATATCCAAGATTTTTTTCTTTCATGTGAATTTCAACCATTGCTGTCCTATCAGGGGAAATTATTCTCTATTTGCTACGAAAGCATTTTATTTTGACCCGCCCATCTATTCTTGCTTATATATTGAATAATATTTACAGAAAAGAGCATGGGGTAGACCAGTCTGGACAACCTCTCGGAAGGATAGATGGTCTTGACTCTGGCCTGCTGCCTGTATAGCCTCCTTCAAACACCGCTTTATTCTGGCACGTCCCAGCTTGTACACCTTTCTACATGGGACCGCTCTATACCGCTGGCACATTTTCTTAGCTACTTTCCCAATTCTTTGATTTTAATATCTTTTAATTTCATAAAAGAATCTATTTTCCCTCAGATTTATAAAAACAGTAAGTTGTCAAGGGAATATTTTAAAATCACCAAGATATCAGTCAAAAATATACTTTCACTTGACTCGCTGAAGCCCTTTAAGGGGGCTTCTCTCCATATGCCAAGAGAAAGCCATGCGTCAAAAATGAAATTGCTAGTGGTGTTTGCTAACTGTTATGGTCTGAATGTTTATGCCCCCCCTAAATTCATATTTTGAAATCTTAACCCCTAAGGTGACGGCATTAAGAGATGAGGACTTTATGAGGTGACTAGGTCATGCGGGTGGAGCCTCATGAATGGAATTAATGCCCTTATAAAAGGGACTCACCTTTCCACCATGTGAGATCATAGCAAAAAGAAAGCTGTGTATGAACCAGGAAGTAGGCCCTCATCAGACAGTGAAATCTGCCAGAGTCTTGATCCTGGATTTCCCAGCCTCCAGAACTGTGAGAAATAAATTTCTGTGGTTTATGAGCCACCCAGTGTATGGTATTTTGTTATAGAAGTGCAATCAGACTAAGACACTAACACAGTGTTTCTTTCTATAAGCATGGAAAACACATTACAAGGAATTGTGTTTTGTGAGAGGTGAGTCTATAAAGAAGCCAGGCATCAAGTCATAAACCTACCACAGAAAAACAAAATAAAATGGGAAACCCAGTAGAGCATTTTCCTTTTGTGTGTCCAGGGGATTAGTGACTTATTCTTTGTGCAAAGTACTGCACCTCTTGGAAGCAAATAGTTTAAATAAGGTAGCAATATATTTAAGAACACCTTTTGAAAGTTACAATTCCCAAGGAAGACAAACCATAAGAATCTTTTCATTGCCAAAAAGAATTCAAACACTTTTGTTATAGCAAAGGAGCAAAATGAACCGTGGTGTGGTTAGTATGCTGAATTCACAAGAAGCAGTGTTCTCTGCCAGCCTGATTCTGGATAAGTAAATTTTCAGTTGAAATGCCTTTTCCTCAACACTTGAAATAATTCCTGAATGAACTGTAAAGTGTTCATGTTAACTGCATTAGGCCAATGGTCATTTTGTACAAACAGGAACAAGACTTCAGCTAACCCAGAATAGTGTGACAAACGTTTTATTTTGAGTCTTCCACTAAAGCTTTAGAATGAAGCCCATAAAAACAGGAAGATACTGAAATCAATTTACCGTGATCTGGCCTTACCTGGCAAAATCAGGCCAAGCCCTAAAACACAGATGCTTTGAAGCACAGAATGATCAGAAGTGATAAACTTGTATCTTAGTGTATTTTCTATTTTGTCTTCCATTTCACAAGGCAAACAACCGGCCCAAATTGTAATTTAAAAAGACCTCAGAAATATACTAATATCAGCTAAACTTAGGACATGAAAGAGTATGGTAAGAAAAATTATGGAGAAAACAGATTATTACATTGACTCATCCAAACTATTATTTTCTAACATTCAGGAAAGAGGTTTCCAAAACAGAAAAAAATCTAAGTTAAACAAATCCTCTCCTGCCCTCTTTTAAGGGACCTGCCCCTTGGAAATTATACCATTTGTACAGATAATTTTACTCCAAAGTATACTTATTGAAGGAATGCATATTTAGTGGGGACTTAACATCTTTCCAGCATTGCCATGGTTTCTGCGAAGAACATAAATGTTAAGATACACTTCCTGCCCTCTAAGGACATTTCAGCCTGGTAATTTTAGAAATCTAGAAATAATACCAGAGGTAGTTTACAATGAAAATATTTTATTTTTATAATGAAACATACTTGTATACCTGAATCTTAAGCAAAGGTACAATCCTGGACATTCTATTTTTTATTTACCTGGATGGAAATGGCCATGTCTGTGTCAAGACAGCACCTACCACCTTAGATAACCAAAAGAATGGTTGTTTTCCTTCATTAGATTACTGGCTCACTAAATCTGTATTTAGCAAAAGAGAGTTTCATTGCCCACGGTGACATCATTAATATTTATTCACTGGGACTATGTCCAACAGAAAAACATGCCCATGTGCCCCAAGACATAGCATAAGTATAGTCATAGAGCAGCATTCCTTAAGTATGTGTGAACTGTAAACAATCCAGAGGCTCAACGCAGCAGGATGGATAAATAAATTATGGTATGTTTATACAAGAGAATACTACAAAGCAATGAAAATGGACAAACTGTAGCTACATTCAATGATGTGGATAACAAATAGAAGGAACAAGACTAAAGAATACAGCGAGTATGATTCCATTTGTATAAAAGTTGCCAAACACACAACACTGAACTACACGGATGTTTCTGGTGCATATGAGGGCACACTCAAGTGGTAAGACTATGAGGAAAAGCAAGGAAATGATTACCTAAAAAGTAAGGCTAGACTTTATTCAGGAAGGAGGGGACAAATGTGGGGAGAGAGTTGTGCTTAGGAAGAGATCCACTAGGCTTGTGATATATTGGTCAAATTCTTTCTTTTTCTGTCTTTTTTTCCCCCCACCATGACTGAGAGTTAGTCTTACAACCATTGGTAAACTAAATATGACACAGTATCACTTTTTTAC
Source organism: Rhinolophus ferrumequinum (assembly GCF_004115265.2). Taxonomy (NCBI): domain Eukaryota; kingdom Metazoa; phylum Chordata; class Mammalia; order Chiroptera; family Rhinolophidae; genus Rhinolophus; species Rhinolophus ferrumequinum. The sequence goes on along the minus strand of NC_046290.1, from coordinate 38,852,405 downwards.
AAGTACATTATACTTCACAGTATATTAAATGCATACCTACATACATGTGTGCATAATACACACACTAAACCCTATTGGCTTCAAGGCAAAAAGAGTGATTCTATATTAGACTTCTCTTGTTCTCCTGCTCTTCTGCTGAGCACATATTAGGAGTTCAGATGTATTTTAAAAATGAAAGAGATAAGGATTTAAAAGTACACCAAAATGTGCTATTCCCTGTCATGAATGTGTCTGAAAGACAGACGTGGCTTTTTGGCTGATGGTGGAATTGCATGTATATAGTCTTTGTCTGTTGACACAACTTGTTGATATAATTATACAGAGGCATCTTCCTATCCTTTACAGCTGTGACACAGAAGCAGCTGTACTTTGATCTTATACCTAATGGTCTGCTCTTAAGTTTCCTACTCCCACCAGTAATGTTGATTCTAATCTCAGAAAAAGTCCGCTTGTTTGAAAAACAACCCTAAATTAACCCAGCCGTGTCCACCTATAAGCTACCTGACTTGAGGTAAGCCTTAATCAACCTATTTTTCCCCATGCTCCTGAATTAGTTGGGTACTAGGTGACTGTGTTACCTTTTTATCTATGCTGGATTAAACCTGTAACAACATCTAAATACTGCTAATACGATATCCTCCAAGCCTCTTTTCGTGATCTGTAATGATCCCAATACAAATCTTGGTAACAGACTGACAATATCAAACTCTGACTTATCACACAGAGAGAGACTGGGTTTACCAACTGCCCACCTCTACACTCCAGAAAAGATTTTCTAAAAGGAGCACAGAAAAATCTGTGCAACAACTTTATTCTCCCCTCTGTGATTATTATTATTCTATAGTTCTTGGGTAGGTCAGAATCAATTTTACATTTAAGAATACCTGAATCTGATCTGTGCTCTTAGAAGTTAAATTTCATTTTTCAAAATCAATACCACCAAGTAATGTTCTATGGAAAGAACGTCGAGGGCAATGCAGTTCACTCTTGATCTTCCAAAGGTTTATCCGCGGCACAGCTTACTTCAAGCAAACCTTGATCCAAAGCTTGGTAATAACCAACCATACTGCTTGTCACCTGTGGCTACCACTCATTTAATCTAACATCCAGAATCAAGGCCTTAAAGGCAAAATAATTATTTGCCTCTCTTTATCCTGGCAAAGATAAACAATGAATGAAAATGGGCATCTCTTTTTAGGCTGGTGCTTTATTTCATCCTGAGTTAATACTTCCTCGAATTGTTGTTTTTAAATAAGGTGCCTAGGGATGAATTCTGCAAGTAGGAAAGGAAAAACACAGAGATATAGAACAATGTTATAACGAAGTTGCATTATTCTACCTAAGTAGTATCTACATTACAGCTGATCACTTGGCTCAAAAATACTATGGGTAAAGGATATTTCCCCAAATACAACTGCATACTGTAAAAACAGAACAGAGTTATGTAACTGATAAACCTGCTCCCCAACAACAGTGTTATAAATGGGGTGATACTGAATTCCCAAAACATCACTCACATTCAAATACAAATTCTAAGACGTATTTCAAAATCAAATCTCTTTGTGTTGGGATTAGTTACCATTTGGCTTATATATACCATGGTTGCCCTCATTCATAATGAAATAAAAGAGTGACATACAATATATAACCTTTTTTATGGAGCAGAAGCAAATGTGTTCTAGTATAAAAATGTAAACTTTGCATATTAAAGGAGCATTTTAACAGAGGAAGAATAAAAATAATGCCACCTTACATCTGTGAGTAACTGGAATTCAAACCCAGGCCTTCCGATTCCACAGCTGTCTTTAGTTTCCTTAATAACGACTCATCCAAATCTTCATTTGAAAAAAGGTGATTTTAGTAACTGCAACATCTCAGTCTTTTGGTTTTAATAAGATACACATACATTCTCTTTTGCTTCTACCACGTCTCTCAAATGATTATGTATAGAATAAAATCTGAGTAAAAAAAACATGCATTTTCTAAATAAACTTTTTCCCTGAAGAATTTCCCCTGGCAAACATGAGGAATTAGATCACAGCCTTCTTCATGCCTTCTTTCCCCACTCTTTAGCAATAGTCAGTGACCAATGAATGAGATAAGCAGGATCTTGAGCCTGTACATAATAGTATAGACATCTGTAATTGAACAGTAGACCAGAAATTAAGTATAAATGGTTTCTAAATCAAATATGGTTTAAAATTAATTAAACACTTATAGCAAGAAGCTTACTTGTTAATTTATTAAAGTCAAGATCACACTTATTCAGAAAATTTCAACCATTCAGCAGCTTCAATTGCCATTTTATTTCCTTTAATTAATTTATCTCAAGACACATATAGGCATATAACAAAATCATTATTTTATTGGGTTACACTATTAGCTTTAAAATTTTATAGGCCAGCATGGTGGTTATCGTACAAATGTTAGAGTTCTGTTAAAGGGTGTCAACCATGTAAATGCAGCATCTATGAGTAAACAGTTGTTGTTATATTTGAAATCAAGCTTCCCTCAGTTTGTGGACAGCCAGTGGTTGCTTACGAGGATATAAATAAATAATGTTCTGTGTGTGCACAGAAAATAAAATTTTAAATGCTTATCTTTGTGTCAAATTGTGTCTCTTCAAACAAGGCAAGTGGACAACAGTCACTCCGTGCACATTCCCCTTCTGGGTTAGATATTTGAAAGTTGACTAACTCAAAGAAGGAATTCTAAAGCAATCACCCAAAGTATGACAAAAATGTTACCCTGGTGGACCAGAGTCTCATAAAACTAACTACATACGAAGCTCTCAGTGTCTGAAAATGGAATAGAAAAATCTGAGACGCAAAATGTTTGCTATCAGGAAAAATGACAACAAATACAAATAACTTCAAAAAATTTGCAGTCAGCTATTTTATATCCACCGGTGGTCTTTGATTAGTTAATTGTCTTTCAGTGATTAATTTCCCTCTCCTTCAGTGCCTCTGCTTAGGCTCAAGTTGACAAAAATTGATGGAGAAGCTGGACAGCAGAGACCCTCCCACCAAGGGCAGGGCGGGGAGTCTAAGAGAAGCCAGAGCTGGGCGCTCTCGAATCATGAAGTAACGGCTGTCAAGGTCGGCGGTCCCCAAGCTGGTCTGCACAAGGGAGTCATCCAAGGAGTCAAAACACTCTTGACACCTGTGTCCGACCCCAAGAAAGTGTGATTTAATTGGTCTGGGGTGTGGCCTGGGCTTTGGAATTTTAAAGAGATCTCCAGGTATTTCTAATGTGCAGACAAATTTAGAAACAACTATTCTGTATTCTTTTATATTTTACCTTAAAATTTTTGGACAAATTAGGTTCATGTCCATTTTAGTATACTTTCTATATTAGTTTCATGACATTTTGGGAACTCTATGGAAGTACTTCTCGTTCTGGACTATTCCCACAACTCTAAGTCCATGGAGGTAAACCAAGACCCAAAAGCAAAAGTACAACATAACTGAAATATTATCATTGTCAAAAGGAGAATAAAAGTAGAAAGAATAAAGGCAGGAATAAGGTGAATTTCATAAAAATGTTTCTTTCTGAGAAGAATTACTAGTGTATGGATGGTTTTTCAAATCCAAACCATAGAAACTTTACTGTTTGCCACACTAAAACCAGACGGAAAATTAGAGAACACTGCCTACAATACTCTGGCTTTAAACAATGATCTGGATTTGTATGACCTGCTCCAGTTTTCCACTTTATCAGATGGAGCAGGGGCAGCTCCTGGAACGAGGCTTAAGGAATTGGGTCTTACACATGAATAAAGCTGTTGAAGATACTAAGTTAATTAACGTTCTTGTTGGCAGGAATCAAAATGACCTGGAGGCAGCCAAGCTGCGTTACAGGTTTGATTTACTTAAGAGATACATGTTATGTGGACATCAGCATTTTTTTTTCACATCAACCTCAAGGCAGGCTTGATGACAAGACGGTGCAATCCCTCCTTTCACAGTTAAGATTCAGTTGTATTTTCCTGTGGCTTCTCCGCCTTCTGTGTGGCTATTTGAGTGGTCCAGATTAGAGAAGAAAGAAAATAGTTTTAAAGGTTCAAGTGTCAGTTTATCAATAGCAAATAATGGGAATACTAGATATCTGTGCTCCGTTAAAAAAACCCAAAAACCAAAAAACAGCACCCACTACAGATGAGTAGATTGAAACTGGAAAGCACATGTTACAGTGCCAGGGATTTACAGTAAAAATGTGTAACTTTGCTCTGATACATGGATTAACATGCTTTAAATAGACTGAAGTACTGAGCTGAGTGTGTTGCTCCTGTGAAATTAAAACAATGGCCAGATCATAGGGAGGATATGTGGATGTCACCATCCAAATCCTTCCCACCTCACGACACAATGTCATCTGATGCAGTTCAACATTCTGCAAAGAGTTGGGCAAACCAAGGCACTACTCACTTAAGCGGGAAGTGGGGCAAAGGTACCTAGGAAGTGTGTGGTGTGAGTAAACTGTAGCCAGTGGACAAAAAGAAATAAGTGAAAAGCAGCCTGTGGGGTTCAATTTTAAAGGTTTCTTCGGTTTAGTGAAATAGAATGCTTTCTAAAAGACAGTATAGCGACTTCTCAAGAACTTCCCGGTCCTATTGAAAGCTGACCACAAATCACCAAAACATATGGAGACAAAACAGAAGCTATGTTCTCAATTACTTCCCAATACACAGAATCATCCACAAAAATGTGCTCTTTTGGCAACTGACATGGCAATTTGGTTTTCGTTTCTAGTGCCAACGGCAACTAGTTGTTTCTTCTGAGGCTTTCCGCTTAGGTCTGAAACTGTTCATTTCCGTCTTCTGCTTTTGCTGCGCCCATATTTGCTGCCCATTACAGTCTAACACCCACACAGTCACAGAGCCAGAACCTGGGGCTCCTCGTGGGCTCCTCCCCGTGCATTTCAGTGCCTATTCGCAGGTCCTAGCCCTTCTACGTTCTGAACTGCAACTGAATCCTCCCGTCCTCTTCGTTCTTTCAACCACAACGGCAGGTCAGGTCCTCGTCCTACCAGGTTTCTGTACCCTCATTTTGGGTTCTCTCGGCACTCGCCCTACCCTTTCCAGAGTTTGTCCCTCCCTATTACTCACGCATGAAAAGGCCATCTCCCTGCTTGCTCTCCGACACTTTGTACCTTCACTCATTTCTCCGTTGTCTGCAATATTTATCCCCCCATGGACTAGCTGACTAGCTTTTACACTTAGCATCAGACTTGGCCTAACATTTTCTGTCAAATCTCTTCTGACTTTACCAGACTGAGGTAGGTGCTTCCCTCTTCTGTGCTTCTTATATTACCTTGTGCATATTTCTACTGGAGCACCTGTCATTGTTACCAGCTTGTTTACATGTTTGCCTTCTCTCGTGATGTATGAATAAAGGGTGAGCTCTCTCTCATTCAGTGTTACAGCTCCTAAACCTGCCACTCAGACGGGGCTTAATAAATTGATTTACGCAAAATCAGTAATTCTTCATCTACTCACTGGCATTACCTGAGGAACTTTTAAAAATACTGAGACGTGGACCCATTCAAACTGAATTTCTGGGGGGAGCCCAGGCACTTGTATTTCTTTAAAACTCAATGTTGATCTGAATATTGTTAGTGGGTGAACCACTATACTGAATCATTTATCTGGAAATGTTAGTTAAGCTGTACCAAAAATTAATGAATAAGTTAAAATAAGAAGTTTGAGCGTCTTTTGTGATTTTTTTTTCCCCTAGGACACTGTATTAGCTATCTATTGTTAAGTAACAAATTACCCCTTAAAACAACCAACACTTATCTCAGTTTTTCTTGGTCACGAATCTAGGCCCATTTTGGCTCTGGGTTTCTCACAAGCCTGCATTCCTGGTATCAGCAGAAGCTGCCGTGATCTCAAGGTCTGACAGGGAAGAAGAGCTTGCGGCCAAGCTCACTCACGCGGCTCTGGGAGGATTCAGTTCCTCTCTGGCTTGGCCAGAAGCCCTCCTCAGTTCCCTGTCTGTCCACAGGGCAGCTCACAGCATGGCAACTGGTTTCCATTAAAGTGAGCAAGAGAGGACGAGCATGCTGGAAGCCAGACTCTCTGTAACCTAATTTTGGAAGAGACATCCCACATTCTATTCTTTTGCCATATTCTATTCATCAAAAGCATGTGATTAGGTCTAGCCCAAACTCAACGGGATGAAGTAACACAAGGGTATGGATCCAGGAAGTGGGTACCATTGGGAGTCAACTTAGAAGCTGCCTACCACAGACATTTAATGACACTTGGCTGAAAAATGAACCTTCCTTAAAGGAATATCGACCAGACTGTCTTAGCATGAGGAGTATGCATTGGTTTCCTTGTAAAACTGATTCAAACTGCTTTGACAGAGATGAACTAAAAGTAAACCGACAGGTGTACTTTCTAATAATAATTTTATATTTTTATTTCATTAGTTGTTTCATCTAACTCTAGATGCATTCATTTAAGGCCATTTGGACAAGATAATATCAAGGCAGGTCAGATTGCATAACTCTAGCCTTAGCATGGCCTTGTGAATTAGGCCAATGTGCTTTTCAGAGATTAAAAGTGCTCCTCTTTCTTTTCCCAACCAATTTTCCAGTTATACAAGTTCACAGAAAACAGGCCACTTAAAGGATGTAACATAAAATCTGTTTTTAGTGAAGGGTAGGTAACAGTAAATCTAAAAGCACAATAACAAGAAAGGTAGGCAAGTTCATGTACTGACTTTATGCTGATCAGAGTGAACAATTTTAAGTTTACCTCTCATTTTGGAGGGAGAAGCCAACTTATTGAACAACACTGAATACTCATCGTAATAACCAAAATTTAAAATTAGCTCGTAGAGCTCATCAGTACAAATGGATTCATTTATCTTTGGACATCTTCCGATTTACTTAATGCTAAGAAGACAAGTTGAAATTACTTAACAATATTTAGCAAAACTACGCAAAGTACTAAAAACAAAAAGAAATCCTTGTTAAGGCACAACTGACTTGCATCCTTGAACCTGATGTTGACAGCACATTTACACAGAATCCTACATTTTAAAATTATATTCCAACTACAAAATGCCATCTCCCCCAAATCAATTAGTTTTTGGTGCAGAGAGAAAAGTGCTAGCCTTCCAGATGAAGAGTACTGCCTTTGACAGCACTTTTTTTTTTTAATCATTTTCTAAAATTTGTTAAAAAATATTAGCAGCTCGTAAAGCCTGATGTGATATTTAAAAGGATATGATGGTAGCACAGGTTACAAAAGATGTAACTGAGAAATTATATGTTAAGTACTTTATGCATGGGGAGAAATGACTTATGAACAATCTATTGTAGTTTGCTTTTAAAATGATTCAACAGCACCTTTGGGGGGAAAATTTGCTCCTTCCTTCAGCTGAGGTGGCAGTTCTTAGTGACATGATTATACTAAGACCTTGAAGATAAAGCCATGATCAGCTATTATTACCCAACATAAACAATTGTGTGTCAAACCACTATGAGTTACAGCAAACATGAGAATTGAAGTTAGTGATCTGGGCTGTAGAAGTGCTATACAGCCCTTTAAACATTCATTACCCAAGCCACCCAGTTTTCATAGTTTAGACATGCATATTTGGGGCTTAAGTTTGAATTTATCAACCTTACTTAAAAGATGGCTCAGATGGCTGCCAAACTGAGAGACGGGTTGGAAACAGATGGGTCACCTAAAAATCTGGTAAGTTTTCCTTTCATGGTCATATGAATTAGCAATTCTAAAACTACCTTTCATGTATTCTAGCCTTGAGCAAATGAGCAAATAGTATATTGAGGATAATGGCAGCCAGGTTTCTTTCCATTGAGGGAGTCACCCAGATGGAAAAGGGAAAACTGAAAAGTAGTGATAGACTGGAATTGAAGGTATTAGTATAAATTCACGGTTTTTAAGATATAGAAGTAAACACAGATATTTGTGTATGTATCTGCCTGCTGAGAGGGATCCAAGCCATGACATACTAACACTGAGCAAATCAAGTACTCAGATCGTGGTTCCTGAATACCATTTTCCACAAAAAGAAAGCAGGGCTCCTTGAAGAAATGGCTGGTTGTAGGGCTAGGGCAGGGAAAGGATAAGACTAACTTGGAGCATGTGGTTGTACCAAAAAGGAAGGGCTCCAAAAATGGTGAGGACGAGACACAATGGGGCGCCTGACACACACAGGACACATTCTGGGGTAACACTGGTCAAATCTGGGACAATAAAAACATCGAAGTAAATAATGATAGCAATGGATTTTAATATGTTAACCAAGAATCTATTAAGTCCATCTGTTATAAATAAATAAATGAATTGGGGAGAAGGGAAAACACTTCCTTTTATTAGAATATCAACTAAAAAATACAGATGGAACGATGGAGTTAGACAATCGGTCCCTCACTTGGACGGGGACGGGGAAGAGGGGCAGGTGTGTGTCCTGCAGTCAAGCATTCAGTCTCTACGGGGCCCAGTTACATTCCAAGAGCTGTTTCTCAATAGACACACAGTCACCTGCTGCAGACGCCTGAGCTTGCCCTAGAATCCCAGGACCTGTGTGGGGATCTCCCACGGGACTTGCCATAGATTCCACACTGCATCTTTTCCCACCGCTGACACCACTGCCTTCTGCTGGATCGTGTGGTCCGAGGGTCAGTCAAGGAGGCTTGCCCCGAAGCCTGGAACTGTTGCACAGCCCTTTCCTGCTCTGGGCCCCTTTCAAAGCTGGCAGCCTTCCAAGTCACTTGGTGTGCGAAGCAGAGCATTATTCCAAGTTGTATGGTGTGTTGCCTCCAGAAGCAAAAGAGGCCTACGAAGTGCTCCATTTCCTTCTTCATGGTAGGGGCTGCAAGAAGCAGTGATTTGTCTTTCACGCCGGAGTGGCTATCCTGGCACTTCCCTGACCACGGCACCTCTAGAAACTATACTGAAGTGGCTCGTCCCTGAGTGTCCATCCTCTGGAGTGCATGTATCTTACCGAGGCCATCAGCATACTAGCCAACTCTTGCTCATTCGTCCGATCGACATGTCGTTGTCAAGAAAATGGACCAGTGTGGTGTTCTAAGGGATAGGTAGGCGGTCCCTGTTTCTTCATACCATATTGTGACTGAGAATGGGAGAGCTAACACAACCCTGAGGCAAAACTCAGTCTAAACGAACATTGCTCACTGTACTTTGTGAATGAGAAGCGTTTCTGATCCTCTTTTCCAACTGGAATGGAAAAACCCCAACTCATTGCCAAATCCATGACGTAGCACGTATCCAAGGCCTCCTTAATGTGTTCCAGCACTGAGCCCAGCACACAGCAGCTGTGGGCAGGGTTATTACTTGGTTTAGTCAGCAGTAGTCTACAGTCATACCCCAGGATCCATCCAGTTTCTTTAGAGCCCAGATGAGCAAATTAAAGAGATCGGACTGGGACTAGCACCCCTATGTCCTTTAGGTCTTAAATAGTGGCACTAATCTCCGTTATTCCCCCAGGATACAATATTGTGCCTGATTCACTGCCTTGGAAGGAGTGAGGTGGCAGTTTCAGAGGGTTCCATTTGGTAATCCCCACTATTACAACTCCTACTCCACAAACCAGGGACCTAATATGGCAGTTACTCCAACTGCCACATATATAAACTCCAATTACGCACTTGGAGACTAGAAAATGACCACTGGGTGGGTGCACGGACCCAGTGGGCCCACTGTCAGACAAACTTAAGCCAGAATTCCTGGTCTGATAGGTTCCCATTGTAGTAGGAAGGCCATGATGTTGTTTTTGATCTCTGAGTAGCAACATCAATTCAGATTCTGTAACCAACAGTCCTCAAACCACCTGCTTTTCCCCCTTCCCCCGTGTAATAGATGGCCCTAGAGCCCTGAAAACTGTCTTAGGTCTGGGCACTGAGCAAGAGATCATGACTTTTCACTGCAGTGACTGCCCTCAGCCTCCTGCCCCTCTATTCTTGCTTTTTATGGTAGGAGATGTTAATCAGCACCCTGGTGGACGCCCATCTGTTTTGCCCCGGGGAGACTATGCTCTATTAGCTGTCTCACAACTCCTTGTAGGTCAAGCTCCTTTGGCTGCAAGAATGACCTTGCCAGTCATTATGGTAATTATGGCCTTCTAGCTTCTGGCACTTAATCAACACCACTGGCCTCTATTACTTCAGGGTTCTGTTATTCTCACAGATGTTAATGAGCCAACTTTGTGGCAGCTTCTCCTCCTTTCATCACTGGCCTGGAGAGAAGACACATCAAAGTTCTTCGGAAGCTTGTACCTCTCTCACCAGCGCCTTCCCGATTGCCTTGGGCGGATGGTACATCCTCTGGGCCCTCTCCCGGAGCACAGTCCTTGGAGGGGTCTTCTGGTCTTATCTAGTACATCCCTTCCTGCAGGCCCACTTCCCTCAGCTTCTTTATTCCTTCCTCTACAATCTGCCAGAGCAACACAGACATTTTTCACTTTGCTGAGAAGTGGCTGTTTTTTCCCCCCGTTTCTAAAAGCCACCCCATTAGCAGGTTTTCCCCCACCACTGGGGTCTGTCTCAGTCAGTTTGGGCTGTTGTAACAGCATATCATAGAGCAAGTGGCTTAAACAACAACACTTCTCACAGTTCTGGAGGCTGGGAAGTCCAGGATCAAGGTGCTGGCAGATGTGGTGCCTGGTGAGAGCCCACTTCCTGATTCATAGACGCTTTTTGCTGTGGTCATATGGGGGAAGGGACAGGGAGCGCTCTAGGGCTTCTTTCAGAAGGCACTAATCCCACCAGCCATTAAAGCTCCCCTCACACGACCTCATCCCCGCCCAACAGCTCCACTTTCCAATACCATCACAATAGGGATTAGGTTTCAACATATGAATTTGGGGGAGACACAAATATTCACTCTACAGCAGGATTCTTGCGAGGGCATTAAATACTCCATACCTGAGAAAGCGCCCCCAAGTCAATGAATTCTTATTTATCCAATCTCACAATCTGGCCCCCTGAACCTTTAAAATCCAATTCCAAGAGTCCTCTTCTGGTTCCCGTCTGAACATGCCAGTTAAACCCTACAAAGTTTTAGGGAGAATAGTCCCCTTTGCTGGGATTTAACCCAGTTACTGGCTTGCTTGCAAGCCAGGAAAGGAGAAAGGGGGCAGCATAGGGAAGGAGGGCTACTGCCTTGTGGGCAAGAGGTGTCCGCAGCCTCTTCTAGGAAACTGGCTAGTTTTCACTAGAAAAGGACTACCTCTGGGTCCACAGGGAGCAGCAGGGACATCCATCCAGACACCCTCACCCCATGTAGGATCCCAGGTTTCCCCACCTTCCCAGACTGCCTTGGCTAAACATCCAATGCTCAAATGTCTCTGGAGCTCTGTGACTCCACAATTAGCAAGCTCTTCAGCCTGCCCTTCCACTACAGGTGATAGGACATCTTTATCAGCTACCAGAGGCTCTTCAGCTCTCACACTTAGCTATTTAACTGCTTGTTAACAGCTGTTTCTCATTTTTCTACTGCAGGGCTCCAATACAACCTGGTAGGAATCGGCCAAGTCTGTTCTCCTTGTAGGTATTATTCCCTTCATATTTCCAAAGGCCTGTATCATCACACCTACCACAGCTCCTCTCCAGTGGGACATTGTCCCAGGTCAACACTGGTGAAATCTTTAGCAATTAACCTGCAACCTTATGCCTGAGGTGATGAGTGCCCCACCTACCAACCAGGGTGGCATCTTCATGTGGGGTAATGTTTGAGCCTGTCCCAAATCCAAATTTTACTATCCCAGAAGCCAAAATGGGATTAAATGTGTAAAATTTTTATTAGGGAAAATATCTGTGGGAGAAAATGGGGAGGGAGCTGGGTGAGACTGGTGGACTGTCACACCATGATGGAAGTCTGACCACGTGTGAGAGAGGGAAGGAAGGTTGGGTGGAAGTGTTCTGGACTGCCATGCAGTCCCAGGCAGGCTTAGCAAGGCGACAGGGGCAGGCCTTGAGCCCTAGCTGGCCATCAAAAGTGTCTCCCAGAAACAGGCCTGCCTTAACATCTCTGGCATGCTCAGTCACTGAGCTGTGAAAGAGTAAGGTTTTGGCACAAATGAAGTGATGGATTTCGGAGCACAGCGGCTGGGGCCCTTGGTCAATTAAGCTACTTGGAGTGAGGGTCTGTGAGGTGCATTCTCAGAGCTGCCTCATCATCTAGCAAGAGGCAGAGCTGGAATTTAAACCAGGTACTTTGGTTCCAGAGACTATACTATAACCACTGCACTAAGAATGCAGTTCTTAGAGCTGCAGAGGTCTGAAATAAATGGTTCTCTATCACGTCAAATATTTATATGGCAGGTTGGGCCAGACTGGTAAAAATCATTAGGCTCCTCTAAGGAGTTTGTACTTCATTCTATAGACAATAAAGTGAGAAGAGGGGTACATCACAGATTAATGCATATGAATGTATTTCATATGCACTGCATACATACATGAATCATTTATAGACCTATATGTAGCTTTAGTTTCCTGTGGCATAAAAGGTTTTAGCAGACTTGAAAACAGCTGCAACAAACAGTGATTCCAGGACTGCATATATGGTAAGATGTATCACCCTGCATATATGGTAAGGTTGTCAGAAAGTGCTGACAAAGCATTCATACCTTTTAGGACATAAAAATTTGAAAAAAACATGGACTCAGAGAAGTTCATTTCCATCAGTCTTTATAAAATCTTAGTATGTTACAAGGCAACCAAAATTCATTTAGTTTTTACTATTTTATTACCAGTATTGAAAACCATCTTCTATTTTTATGCAGAGGTACTTTTTCCACTTATACTCTGTGTCAAACAGGCATCTAGAAGCTAACTGAGGAACTTAACCACTATTTAGCACTTAATTCCTTGGAACTCTGAGTAAGCTCCCAACAATCAACTTACAAATGAATTTTATAGAATATAATGTTTTATAAAAAGGAAGCTACGTGTTTATTCATTAACTAGTGTTGCAAAAAACAGGTATTATTAACTCTATTTTATGGACATGGGAACCTAGACACTGAAATATCAAATGATTTCTTTGGTTCATATAACAAGATCAAATATGAACTAGAGATTAAATCAGAATCTTATACACTTATGTTCATTAATAATATAAGTCTACAATTACAGTATAGTCCTACAACAAAACATTAAAACCTAGAGATAAAAAGAATCTCAAGAGAATATTGGTCCAACTTTCTGTATAAAGGCAAGTATTATTGTCTGTTACAGAGATGAAAAATTAATTGATCAGGACAAATCTAAAAATTAAGGAAAACTCCAAATTCAAAGCCTCCAGAAACGCATCAAGTGCACCACTATTATTTATTATATTTCAAGAGGAGATCTGTGACTCAGAATGGAATTTTCAGATTTCAGATGATTTCACTTCCTAACTTAGAGCCTGAAAACATAAACTGTAAACTCAGCAAAGGCAACTTATGAATTTGGGACTAGGATATGTCTCTAAATGACGGTTTAAGGAACTGTATTTATAGCCTGGCACGAGTAAGTTTTTGTTCACTTTTTAAACCAGATGCCAAATACACACATTGTATAGCCATTAAAGGCACAAACTAGCTTTTAGAATTAGACTTTGGGATGCAATTCCAAACAATGATTTCCAGTGTTCCCTAGTTCTGAATAATACGGTTATAATACAACTTTAAGATAAACATAAAAGTTAGAATACAAAACTTTGAAATAAACATAAAATTAGAATTAAAATAAAAGTTAGAAATAAAATAAACATAAAATTTAGAAGAATTTTACTAGCAAATAGCTATTTGTTATTTGTCAAAAGTGTAGAGTTCTGAATTTCAAACACTTGACCTACAGACAAACTATACCATGACTTATTTCACCAAGAACTTGAGGTATCTCACTACATGAACATATACAATAATGATAGATACAGGTATCTGTCCTAGGAGAAATAAATACTTAAAATAAATGTAAGTATGCAGGTCAGGATGGATGTTAAACATGAATTTCAAACTTGGCTCCTGAGCTTCCTGACAGTCAAATCAAAGAGAGGTCAAGTTCTTACTATCAAAAAGTGGCTTCCAGATCGAAACCATAAAACTCCTAGAAGAAAACATAGGTAGTAAACTCTTTAACATTGCTCTTAGTAATATTTCTTTTAGATATATCTCCTCGGGCAAGGGAAACAAAAGAAAAAATAAACAAATGGGACAATATCAAACTAAAAAGTTTTTGCACAGCAAAGGAAACCATCAACAAAACAAAAAGGCCATCTACTCAATGGGAGAAGGTATTCATCAATGATACAAATAAGGGGTTACTATCCATAATATATAAAGAACTCGTACAACTTAACACCAGAAAAACAAACAATCCCATTAAAAAATAGGCAGAGGACCTGAACAGACATACTAAGAGGACATACAGATGGCCAACAGACATATAAAAAGATGTTTGATGCCACAAATCATCAGAGAAATGCAAAATTAAAATCACAATATCACATCACACCTGTCAGAATGGCCATCATCAATAAATCAACAAAAACAACAAGAGTTGGCGAGGATGTGGAGAACAGGGAACCTTTGTGCACTGTTGGTGGGGTTGTAAATTGGTGCAGCCACTATGAAAAACAATATGGAGATTTCTCAAAAAATTAAACATATAACTGTATGACCCAGCAGTTCTACTTCTGGGTATTTATTTGAAGAAATCCAAAACACTAATTTGAAAAGATATATCCATTCCTATATTCACTGCAGTATTATCTACAACAGCCAAGATATGGAAGCAACCTAAGTGCCCATCAATAGATGACTGTAGATACATACATATATATATATCTATATGAATATTACTCGGCCATAAAAAAGAACAAAATCTTCTCATTTGTGATGGATGGACCTAGAGGGTATTATGCTAAGTGAAATAAGTTAGACAGAGAAAGACAAATATCATATGATTACACTTATACGTGAAATCTAAAAAGCAAAATAAATGAACAAACAAAATAGAAACAGACTCAGATACAGAGAACAAACCGATGGTTGCCAGGTTGGGGAGAGGGGTTAAGGGAGTGGGTTAAAAAGGTGAAGGAATTAAAAAGTACAAACTGGCAGTTACAATATAGTCACAGGATGTAGTACAGCATAGGGAATATGGTCAATAATATTGTAATAACTATGTATGATGCCAAGTCAAGAACCATATGATTTCACACATATGTAGGATATAAAATTGAAAGCAACAAATGAACAAGACAAACAAACAAGCAAAAACTCAGAGACACAGACAATAATTTAGTGGTTACCAGAGGGTAAGGAGGGAGGGCGGGCAGTAGAAGAGGGTAAAGGGGGTCAAATATATGGTGACGAAGGAGAACTGACTCTGGGTGGTGAGCACACAATGCAATATATAGATGATGTATTACAGAATTATACATTTGAAACCTATGTAATTTTATTAATGAATGTCACACCAATAAATTGAGAAAAAAAGTAGTTACCAGGGTTCAGGTCAAATTTTTTCCTACAAAATTGCTAATCAATCATGATATCAGGAAGGCACAGAGAAAATACCAATTGATGTTTATCTACAGGTGATCCCATGGGAATTCTGCCACTTATTTTTATCAATAAAGACTCAGAAAAGACCCTGAATAGGCAAAGCAATATTGAGAGCAAAGTTGGATGTATCATGTTACCTGATATCAAAATATACTACAAGGCTGTAAGTAATAAAAATAGCACGGTACTGGCATAAAAACAGACACACAGATAAATGAAACAGGATAGAAAGCCCAGAAATAAACCTACACCTATACGGTGAATTAATCTAATACAAAGGAGGCAAGAATATACAATGAGGTAAAGACAATCTCTTCAATAAGTGGTACTGAGAAAACTGGACAGATACAAGCAAAAAAATGAAACTAGATCACTTTCTTTCACCATATACAAAAATAAATTGGATTAAAAGCTTAAATGTAAGACTTGAAATGATAAAACTCCTAGAAGAAAACACAGGCAGTAAACTCTCTGACGTTGCTCTTAGCTATATATTTTTGGATATGTCTACTTGGACAAGGGAAACAAAAGGAAAAATAAACAAAACGGAATACATCAAACTAACAAGTTTTGCACACTGAAGGAAACCATCAACAAAACGAAAAGACAACCTCCTGAACGGGAGAGATATTTGCCAGTGATATATCCGATAAAGGGTTAATATCCAAAAAATATAAGGAACTCATATAACTTAACAAAAACAAAACAAACAAACCAAAAAACCAAAAAAAAAACCCCAAATTAAACAGGCAGAGGATCTGAATAGACATTTCTCCAAAGAGAACATACAGATGGCCAATAGATATATGAAAAGATGCTCAACGTCATTGGTCATCAGAGAAATGCAAATTAAAACCACAATGAGATATCACCTCATACCTGTTAGAATGGCTATGTCAATGAATCAACAAACAAGCATTGGTGAGGATGTGGAGAAAAGGGAACCCTTGTGTACTACTAGTAGGATTGTAAATTGGTGCCGCCACCATGGAAAACAGTATGGAGGTTTCTCAAAAAATTAATTACCTTATGACCCAGCAATTCCACTTCTGGGCATTTATCCAAAGAAATCCAAAACACTAATTCAAAAAGACATATGCACCCGTATGTTCACTGCAGCATTATTTACAATAGCCAAAATATGGAAGTGATCTAAGTGTCCACTGACAGACGAATAGATAAAGATGTGCTACATACTGAGGGTGCCAAAAATATATACATGACTTGTATTCATGTTTTGTTATCGGTATATATTGAACATTACAATTTTAATACAATTTTTTCCTTTCGTAAAATGTGTATACCTTTTTTGGGCACCCTCTGTATATATAATGGACTATTACTCAGCCATAAAAAAGAATGAAATCTTCCCATTTGTGACAACGTGGATGGGCCTACAGGGTATTATGCTAAATGCAATAAATCAGACTGAGAAAGGCTCATACATACAGGGAACAAATTGATAGTTGTCAGATGTAAGGAGGTAGGACAGAGGGGTGAAAAAGGTGAAAGGAATTAGTAAGTGCAAATTGGTAGTTACAAAATAGTCACGGGGATGTAAAGTACAGCATAGGGAAGGAATATAGTCAATGATATGGTAATAACTATGTATGGTGTCAGATGGGTACTAGACTTATCAGGGTGATCACTTCATAAGATATATGTGTCTAATCACTAAGTTGTACACCTGAAACTAACATAATATTCTATGTCGACTGTAATTGAAATATAAATTTAAAAATAAAATAAAAAAAATTTTTTTAAAGTGGCTTCCCAAACTTTTGTAGAACCACTTTCTAACATTATCTTACATGGGATTTTATATAAAGGACATGGTATGACACAAAGAACAATGTCCTTGACAATAGAGCAAATACAGTTAATATGTTTTATATGGTTACTTTGAGTAGCTTGCTTAGATCAAGGGTGAAGGTATGAAATTAAATGCTACTCAGTGAAGGTGATGCCTGTAGGGGCTGCTTTTGCAATACATACTGCCTTTACACTGAAGAATTCATATGTACGGATTAGTTTTCCCAATTGGACAGCAATTCTCATTTAATGGCCAGGAGATCCCACGTCAGAAATAAAAGGGGGCTTGACATGGCTAATATAGCATTTAGGGATAGGCCTAATAATTGAAACTCTAGATTCAGCAGGAAAGCTTAAGTGTTTCCCACAACTTTAATAGCACTGCAACCAAGGCTTCCGAAGAGTTTGCTGGAAATTTTACACCTTTAAAAGGGTGCCCTCTAAGTACAAGGAATTAGTTTGCTGCAAAGGCATGTCTGTAGTACATTCTGGAGATATAGAATTGTAAAGGTAAAGCACTTCAGTGTTCAAAAGCAGAAATACCCAATTTTCAGTATTAAATGAAAAGAATTCTATAAACTACCCAAAGCAGCAACATATAACCACCTGTACTGACTGTGCTCAAACACAGTAAAATATTTCTAAAATGCACGGAAAAGGCCACGGGCAGCAAGGAATAATCAAGGAGAGAAGCATCTGCTATCTAATTTCAGTATTTTTCCTGCAATCTGCATTGGGAATCATAAAACTGAAAAACATCTAGAGAGGGCATCTAGCCTGCATATACACTCATACCCCACTTTCAAATACCAAGATCTCTGTTTAGATCTCTAGTCTGCTTGTTCTTATCTTAAATCTTAGCACCTACAGTCAAGAACTAATTCCTTTTATCTTATCAATGAAGATGATGAATCACATCGTTCCTTGTACATACTTGGAAATCATTAAGCGACTAGTTTTCTCTTATTAACAGGCTAACCACAATTATTTTTACCTTTCCCCAAACATCTTACTTGCTAATCTTTAGATTTCTTCTTCCTGGGGCATCCTTATTACTTTCAGAACATACTACAACAGTTTGGTAATTTAATATGAGCTTCACAAATTCCCAGGATTTTGATTATTTCGTGGTTTGTTCAAACACTAACAGTTTCATTTGTAATTAGCAATGCTATATCTTGGAATCAATTATGCAAAACAATATTCTAGGTACTGGAGTAACACATCTTATATGGCTTACATTCTAATGGGAAAAACAGACAATAAACCAGTAAACAAATAAGACGTCAAATTGAGGTACTGTGGAAAAAATTAAAGTGTTAGGGATAGAAAGGGCTTTTCTGAGGAGAAAGAAAGGCAGTAGCCCTGCAAAGATATAAGAATAATGTTCCGAGCAATTTTTGACTAAAGTAGGTTTAACTAGTTATTCTGCTATATATTCTATGCATTCCTTCTGCATTACATATCCTTGTACTGCTCCCTATTGAACCTTCTTGTTATTTTGAAGACTAATTCTCTTTTAAAAGCATTTCATTACCTCCTTAAGTGGTGTATCTCATAAGGTTTTAAGAAGGATGCCTTCTAATTTAAACAAGTATTTCATGATATTAGCTAATTATTTAGTTTAGGATGTGTTTCCACCACATTACATTTAATAATGGGTGAAAAATAACAATATTTGAAAAAAAAATTCTTTGTGCTACTGGATAGGCCTAAATGAACTTTCTAGAAAATAATTTGGTGATACTTTGTAGGCAAAACAGGCTTGAAAGCAAATAGGCAGAGTATGACCCATTTAGAAGATGAGATTGAACAGAGGATGGAAGATGGAGTGAATCACTGACCGGTTGGTCTAATAGTGAAAGGGCCCAACAGAAAAATAGAGGTTGGCAGACAGGTCATGTATGTGAAATGAAGAGGAGAATCAACTGGCAAGGTTGGGAGAGAACATTCTGTACCTCAACAGCTCTTTGAGACATGCTGCCACCACCTGGGCAATAGGCAATTTTGAAGTATGGGAAGATTTCAGTTGTGATTATCAGTTAATTAACAATTACAGATTCAAAAAACATACTTTAATTTTATGAAATCAGCATTTTTTGTCAAGTCTTTGGACATTAAAAAAGAGCAGGGATTTTGGCAGATGTCTTTAGAATCCTGCTGTACTTTTTAAGTCTCTGGTTCCTTAACTGTAAAATGGGTACAAGAATACTATTTAGTCAAGTCTAGATTATTATAATAGAATCTTATTCAGGTTTCACTCATTCACAATTTTGACATGAGTCAGGGTCAAATGAAACTTTGTACCATTTAAGGGAAAAATACTTTGAAACAAACACATGGCAAAGACTAGGAATTACCTTTCTAAGAGGAAAAAAAGCTTAGAATTTTGTAAGACTCCGTTTTCAAAATATAATTGCAATAGAGTAACTAGTGTGGACGGGGCTGGTGGTGTGCTATGCTACACAGAAATTCTTATACAAAGACAAACCCTCCTTAATTGTGTTAAGGTTTAGTTCATTTGGCTAGTTACATGAATGATAAGATTTTATTTCTTAAAAATAAATTCAAGCGGACTTTATTTTCTTGTTATTCTAAGCTGGATTTCTGACAGACATTTGAGAATAAAAACCCAATTAAGGATCTTTTCAAATAAAGAATAGGACCTTAAGAAAACTGGCAATGATGTTTCCACTAAATTCCTTATTCTGATTCTGCTTATGAAACGTAAGTTAGAAAAATGGCCAAACCCAGTCCAACTGACAGAATTTTAAAGTTGAAAGAACACCAGAGATGACCTAGTACGCTTTCCACAAATAGAAGAGGAAACAGGCTACGAGTGACTTATCAAAGGATACAGATCAACAGAGACAAGTGAATCTCGACTCACAAGGTAAGACTCTCACTACAGAAGAACCAATCTTGACACCACCTCTCATTAAGGCAATGCAGGTTGCATTAAGAAGCTCAGCTCTGGCCACCCTCTGCTATTCCTGGGCTTGCGGCCTGCTCTGGAAGGAGAAGCTAGTTCAGGAATTCTAGACTGTGAAAGGCATGGTCTACACTAGAGCCAAAGAGCTATGGAGGCTTACTTCTTACGTGTCTTTTCTTCTGGCTCAAGCCTTTAAAGGGATGCAGCAGAGCAAGCTATTGGGGAGGCAGTAATTGGGAACACCGTCTCTCCACAATTAAAGTAAAATCCACACACCTTGGCCTCTGGAATGAAGGATGTTAAAATAAATTCTGACCTCCCCACCTCCTGGAATGCCTATTTGGGCAAGTTTTTAAAAAATCACATAAAGTTACCTTCAGTAAGCCAAGCTTTCAGTACACACAGCCCAGCGACTGAGTCTGCTTTTTCTGGCTACTACAGGTACACGCTAGGTCCAAGCAGCACAAGCTCTGAAACCATCATCCAAGTGTTCAAACAAGAATGAGTAAGAAAACAACTGCTACTATACAACATACAAACATTAACATGTGCCCAACGACCAGTATTTTAGATCATTAGATTATTTGCCAAAAGCCTGTTCCCTAGTAAATAATAGTTACTGTTGTTATACCTAAACTAGTTATACATGTCACAGCTGGCTCCTCAAAGAGAACCTTCTATAGTCTTTCAAGAATAAAAACCTGCTTTATTTGGCATACAACAGTGAGGTCTTGCAACATTTGCAGAAGTAGTCAAACAGCAGTTCCTTGCAAGCAATCAGAAATGTGGTCACCAACCAAACCGGAGCTAATCTCTCAGTTCCTGTAGAGTCAGAAGACAGTATTAACGCACTGCTTTTGCTTGTTGACTTTTGCGTCCCTTTATTTGTGTACTGAAAGAACAAGTGCCACTATGGGAACTCTATGCCCAGACAGTTTAATTATTTAGCGTTTACTTAGGGCAAATATCGATCATTCTTTTGTGGAATGAGTTAGGTTCTTAAATTAAAAACAAACAACAACAAAGAGCCCTCTGCACACAGCATGGCTGCATTTTCCCCTTAATAACAAGATTCAGTGGATCCACCACGGTCCAACTGCTTCTTTGTCTCCTCTACGTGAAGCTTTAACCACTGTCCAACTAGAAGATGAGACGGGCAAGGGGTGGGGTGTGAGCCAGCAGGAACTCGCAAGCATCCTTCAAGAGTCGTTGTGTGACCCTCACCTTGACTTTGGGTGGTTTGTGGGGACCAACTCCTCTCTTGCCGCCGCTCTTTGGTCTCAGTTTCCAGGGACCAACAGACCTCACCCCCCCGGGCCCTCCACCGACTGGCTCCAGCAGTTTCCCGGCTGGCTCGGGGGGCAAAAGGAGCGGGCCCTCAGTG
Organism: Rhinolophus ferrumequinum; assembly: GCF_004115265.2. Lineage (NCBI taxonomy): Eukaryota > Metazoa > Chordata > Mammalia > Chiroptera > Rhinolophidae > Rhinolophus > Rhinolophus ferrumequinum. The sequence continues at coordinate 38,830,723 of NC_046290.1, read as the reverse complement.
GTCCCGGACCCGTTCCCGGAGGCCTTAGCCCCCCGCCAACACCGGCAGGAGGCGCTGCACTCGGGCCCCAAGCCACAAGCCAGCTCGGGCCACAAGCCAGCCCGGGCCACGACCCCGCGCCGCCCGACCTGCCGCTCCCCGGAAACCCCAGCCCCGCCCCGCTCCCCCGCCTGGCGTCCTGGAAGTCGAGGACCAGAGACCCACGCAGCAATGGCGCAGCCGGAAACTGGGCCCTCAACTTCCTCAGGCCGGATCCAGGCTGGGGCCGACCTGTGGGCGGGGCGGGAAAGCGGGGGCTTCCGCCTTCCTGCTTCCGGCCTGGCGGTGAGTTGCGCGTGGGGGTCCGAGTCCAAGGTCCTGGGCGCGATGTAGGGGAGTCTGGTGGCGCTTGCTGCGGGGGTTTTGCCCTCGTGCCCAGCAGAGGCGGCCACGGCACCGGGGACGTGCGGTGGCGGGGCCGACCTAGGATTTCCCGGGACCGCCCGCTCTGTGCACCCCGCAGGGCCCGCGCTCGCCGAGGCCGAGGGTTTAGGGAACCAGGCCCCCTCAGGCTCCGGCGGCCGGGTGGGGTAACGGAGGAGGAACGAGCCGGGGGGGAACATAAGGGAGCGGAAGTGGGGAAGGCTGTGGAGTGCCATCCATTAGCGCTTCTGGCGCGGGTCTCGTCCGGAGATCAAGCCTGGTCAACTCCTTTCGGAAGGGGGAAGAAGAATATTCCTGAAAGTGTGGGAAGCGAATGAGTGGGTCCGAAATTGAGGTGCACGGGAGGTTTGTGGCCTCTGGACGCTAATTCCTTTTTGTTAATGGCTAAAACTTTGCCAAGAACCAGGCTCTTCACTCCCGTTTTACCCTTTATTGCAAAGTTCTTTTGCTTATTCTTGAATTTTGAATCAATTCGTTACAGGGCTGAAGTTGAAACAGATGGATCTCTGTAGAGCCCCGTTGCGCTGTGAGAGCGGGGGGCGTATCAGTTGGGGGGGGGGGAACCGGGCTAGGATATTTAGCAATATCCTGGGCACTTTAGTGTGTCTTCAGTTGAAAATATGAAGAAACCGTAGAATATAATTAAAACCCGTGGCAGTAGTTTCTTGAGGTGATGGGATTGTGGATGATGTAAATTTTGATTATCTCTTCTGATTTTCCTGTGAAGAACACTAATTGTATAATAGGGAGGAAAAAAAAAACCTTTAAAGAGTAAGGCAAGGTGTTCGACTTTGTAATTATGTACCTAAGCCTGTAAATAGTTGGCATTTTTAGTATAAAAAGTTCAAGATCTAGGAATATATAGGCTGTATCATCAGTGAGCAAACGTCTTTTTATGTCAGTGAGCTTCATAAATAGTTTTATTGTTTAAAGAAGTTACTTAGTAAAGCACATGATCTACAGTGATTGGAATTTTCTTACAGGGCATTTGCAGTTGTAGTAATTTTTTCTTCAAATTAGGAAAAAATTAGATATTCAAATGTCTATAATGTACCAGGCAATTTTACGTGTCATTTATAAGTTGCATATATAGAATTTAGAAATTTTCCATTTAAAATTGTATAATTATTCTGCAAGTTGTGCCTTAAACTTTTTATTCTTTCATCTATTCTTTTCAACCCATCCAGTATATAGAATTTAAACCTTCTCTCAGAAGTGTATTGTAGAGCTAAAGAAGAAGACAACCAACCAAGGGTCATCTGAAATTGTAATTGGCTCACTAATAATCCCAGGACAAAGTTAGAGATCACAACTCAAGCATAAGGTAGATAATTTTTTAAATCCCAACTGAAATTGTAAGTGACTGTATACACACTCATTCCTACCCACGTGTTCTAATTCTCCACTTTGAATAGAGGTTGACACAAACATGAAAGTTTGAAAAGCCTCTGGGGCAAAATAGAAAATGTCATTCGAATCCACCCTCTCCTCCTTTGCTAGATGATCCTCCCTTACCAACTCAAAATGGAACAAAATGCATGGCAGCTGTTATGGTTAGTTTTCTCATTATTAAATACATTCTCATTTGTTAAACTGTGTCTTTAAGTAGGTGTCCTCAAAGCTGACAGAGGGCATAAAATAGCATGTCACTGTGTACTTAATATCTCTTTGCATATGAATGTGGATATTATCATGGCTTCCTTACCCTTTTTATTCCTGGAAAGACTGCCTTCCACTACCTCCCTTTCTCCAAGCATTTCACATACTCTGGCTTGTCCTTTCTAAACACCAAATTTGATGATTCATATTTTTGTTAATTAATACTTAGTACTAAGGCTATGTCAAAAAAAATGACAAATGGGACTCAGCTGTTTCTGGGAATGAATGCATAAAATGCAAGATTCTTACAAAAGTCTGCTGCTAAATAGTTTGTCTTGACAGGAGGCATGTGAGAATGCATAGTCCTGAGTCCACGTGGTTTTTACTTTTATTACCTTCACGTCTTTTAAGTGTTACTCTGCTGGTTGTCCTAGTTATTTCTTAACTGGAGATATTTGTATTAAAATAGTACTAATTAGTACTTTAAAAAAAAAACATGATTAATGAGAGATTCTGAGTTAACTGATTGTATGATGTAACTTTTTCAAAATTTGATTAACCACAGTCTTTTCTCTTGTTCTCTTCCCCCAGCCCCCTTTTCTAAGACCGCTACAAAGATGTTTGATATAAAGGCTTGGGCTGAGTATGTTGTGGAGTGGGCTGCAGAGGACCCCTACGGTTTCCTGACAACAGTCATTTTGGCCCTTACTCCATTGTTTCTAGCAAGTGCTGTACTGTCCTGGAAATTGGCTAAGATGATTGAGGCCAAGGAAAAGGAGCAAAAGAAGAAACAAAAACGCCAAGAAAATATTGCAAAAGCTAAACGACTAAAAAAGGATTGAAGGAATGAACAGGCTCTGCAACCAGAGGAAAATCATTTGGAAAATTATGCAGCTTTGGAAGGAGCCACTGTGCAGCTTTGGAAGGTTTCTTTGGATTTTATGGCAGTATTTAGTAAATGAAGTCTGAGCATATGGAAGAATCATGTTCTGACCTCTACTGTAGCAACTTTTAGGCTTTGGTGTAGAAATCTGTTGACAGTTATTGTAAATTGGCATTTATTATGCTATAATTTCTTTACACCTGATTTAGTCATTTGCCATTTTGAAGCTTAAATACTGAAATGTAAACATTCTATGGAGGAAAAAAATGACTTTAGATTATGAACTCTTAAATAATGGCTTAATATGGGGTCCTGTTCTGGACAAAGGAAATTAAGAACGTAAAAATCAAAATTGTCCTGAGGTAAAAAGGATGCTTTGGCTTAAAAGAGATACAGCATGTTAACTACATCTCTTATCATTATTGCTTATTTCTTAGACTAGAATTATTTTTGGCTTTCTTAAAGCAAAATAATGAGTATTTTCTGCATTTTTCTCATTTTAGCTTTTGAGATACAAGTAATTTTATCAGACATTCTACATTTTTAAAATCTAATTTTATAAAGAATTCTCTTATTATCTTGACAATGTAGAATACCATCTACTGGACCTAACAATTTTTATGTTTATGAATACTGCCGTTTTCTTAGAGATGTCTTGTTGAGTAGAGTAACACTGATTTAAAGCTTGCAGTAGAAATGCCAAACCTTGTAGTACTTTGGAACCATTTTATTCTAATTTTGCTAAGTGGAAATGTGAAGTAGTTAACATGTCTTATCTGATAGTTGGCTGATTATTTAGATATCACTTTTTTTATTCCATTCTTTGTTTTAATTCAAGTAGTGGTGTCCTATACTGTTTGATCAAACAGGTTCATGGTGAAAATTAAAATTTCAAATTTCTTTTAAGGAAAGGAACTCTTAAGAGTAACTCATATTTCATTAATGGTAAAGAAAAACTTAATGTTTGCAAAAATTTTGTTTGGCATAGTAATTGGATGAAAAAGGTCAGTTGTCAAAATGTGAATGTTATAATTAGAAATAAGCTATAGGACATTTCCTTCAGTTAAGTAGTATAACTGGAACTTTTTACTTTCAAATTTGGCTTTTATAAATGCATGGTCTAATAATTTCACTCACTGTCAGTATTTAATAGCTTATTAATGTTTCCTCACCTCTGGTAATGAATTTTAAATTACAAAAATTGTCCAACAGCTTTAATTTAACAATGAAAGTAGATATTGAAATAAATTTGATACTTTTATAAGGAAGTTCTGGGGTTTTGGTTTCTTTTGGGGGGTAATTAAATTCAAGTTAGATCTGAAGTTAGACTTTTCAAAAGGTTATGCATTTCATTTATAGCTAAGCACTTGTAAAAGTGTGAGGGCAAATATGAGAACCTAAGGACCCCTGAGAGTTTTTATGGACTGGTTTGAATACTATTATTTTAGGTTGTCAGTTCCTACTTGATGTCATTATAACCAATATATTGCAACTCCAGGTGCTGAAATAATTCAGTGTTCAGTTATGAGTTAGTTTTGAGGTGATCTAGGATATGCTTTTTGTATTACTGAAATTAAAACTTAAAAAAATGCTTAGTATAACTACTGACCCTCATGGGTCTGCAGAGCCTAGTTTCAGAAAACTAGGTTAAGATATATCTAAAATGCTTTTGGGTTTCTGCCATAAAGCTGTTCATGGAAGGACTTTATATCCATATGTCTTGCTTATGGTCACATTTTAGAATAAAAGTACTATAGCAAAAGATATACTCATCATAATTCTTAGTTATCTACTGTAGTTTCATTGGTTCTGTTGTGATAAAGGTATTTAACTGATCTGTTTTTCTATAATCTCTGTTAAGTCTTAACACATGCCCATTTTATATTTGTTTGGCATATACCATTTGTTGTTTCTTCAGCTTTCCCCAACATTTGTGGAGACTTTAAACATATGAGGTCAACAAGGTTTTACAATATTTGTGTCTATATGTTTGTGTGTCTATATATTTGTGTGTGTGTGGAAGGGGGGGAATGAGATTTAAATAGACTATTGTGAGATTTGGGATTCTTCAGAAAAATCAGTCTTATTGTAACAAACAGTACTATTGTTGAATGAAGCCCATTTAGTATTATCCAGAATATTACTTTTAAAAATTGCCTACCTGTTTAATTGTTCCTGTAGTTCTAAGAAGTAATACAATCAATTACCTTTTTGGGGGCTGGTTTTGGGGAAGAAAACCAGACAGGCCACCTAAAACAGGACACCTCCTCCCCCTATTCCCCCTCCCAAAAAGTTTGTGTGTCAGAATTTGATCCATAGTGTCTGTGTGATAAACTTCAGCATGGTATTGTTACTGTATCAGATGTGCAAGGGCATTTTTTATTTCTTGAAATTACAGTAAGCAAACGAAGTAAGCTTAGAAAGCGATGAGCTGGACACCCAAAGTTGAGATACATCACAATTTACAACTCTCACCCATTCATACTTTCCTTACACATGAATAAAGTAGCAAGGGGTACTTTACACCTCTTCTGGTTTAAGTCAGATTCCTATTTAGGAATGATTGATTTTATGTTTGCAATTGGTTATAGAATCACTCATTTGCTTCATGTCTGGAATAAATATATAAGGACAAATTCTGTATTTCTCAACCATATTAAAAGGGATTCCATGTTCAAATACCAATAGTTTGGAAGACAAGGTAAAATAGGATTCATTCCTGTGTGATTTCTTGAGTCTTTTAACTCAATTTGACTAGCATAGACTCTCCTCACCTGTTTTTCCCCAGTGAACACAGTTTGAGAAAGCCTGGTGTAAATAAATTCATGTTACATTTTAAATAGTGTGGTTAATGAAGTAACATTTTAAAAAATCAGTGTAATGCTATTGGTTCAAGGCTGATTAAAAAATAACAGCTGGAAATCTGTTAGTAAAAGTAGGAATGGAAAAGGATAACAGGTGATGGGGAAAAAATTTCTTCTGTTTTTGTTCATTTTTAACTTTAAATATCCAAGGCATAACTGTTAGGCTAGATTTATATGCTTTAACCCAACAGCCAACACATTTGCTATACTGGAGTAGTCTATAATGTAATAAGCCCATTATTGATAAAAATACACTATATGTGTGTATCGTAGAAGCATAGGAAATCAGGAAGGATTTGCCTCTGAGGAAGTACTTAATGTATATATTATACTCTGTTTTAAAATTAACATCTTTTGAAGTAAACTGCATAGGTTTGAGGTCTGTCTTAAAGAGATGAAAACATTTTCATGAAAAAATTATAAATGCCCAAAATACAACTATTCAAAATATGAAATACTGTGGACAAGCTAACATTTTATTTAAAACTTGAATTCTGCTTTGCATGTGCCAGGCCTATAAGCCAAGTATATTAAAACAAATGTTAATTAGGCCAAGATTATAGTTCAATTTTTACATAGGACATTTCACTCTTCTGATACCACCTAACAGTACAACCAGACAACCAAAAATGTTAGCTTTGAGGAAAGGAGTGTAGATGGACTACCACAAATATCATTCCCACCTGTCAGAATCACTTTGAAAGTGCATACTCTACGAATTATGGTGGGCTAGTATTTTACTGTATCAGGTATTTTCCCACAAAGACGTGGCTAAAAGGTATTTTTTTTTCTTGGTTTTTGTTTTTGCTGCTTATTTAAAACATTTAAATGGAAACTAACAAATGTGAAATTAATGTAAATTCTGTCATGTATTAAGACATCTATAAATAGGCTATATGGCAAACATGTACAAAAGCTGTATATATAATACAATTAACAAGCTAATGGGAGTTTGGCAGTAGAAATATTCTAGCATGTTAGAGCATCTACAATTTTTCCTCTAGTCCAGGCTTTAAGAACATCTTAATCTTAATTTACAATCAATTATACTATAAATGTTACCTTTTTATATTGCCTGGTGGCTAGTTCCTTTTTTGCCACTATGGTAAAATGTCGTATTTGTAATGATGTAAACAGAGAATGGTTAACCTGATAGTAACAAGGCTGCTAGAATGTTAGTATCACCGAGGGCTTTTTCTTGTCCCTCAGTAAGTACGTTACAGTGATTACATTTGATTACTTGATTTAGTATAATATTTTATAAAGTATGTTTATGTAGTTTTATTTCTTAAGCAGTAAAAAAACTACCATCTATTAAGTAAAAATCTTATCCTGTGGTTTTAGGAATTCATTGCTAACACTCAACCAAGGATTTCTTCATATTATTCATGATCGCCTAATGCCAAACACTATGAGAGAATTCTGTATTAGAGTTAGAACTCTAATTAGCAACAAAAACTGGTTGTGTACTTCAGAAAATGTATGACCCTTCAAAAATGCTTTTCTCTAAAAGCAGTGTTTTAACACTGTTATCTGTCTACATTTTTCTTCAATATACAAGCCACTCGGATCCCACCATCAGTAGAATCACTTTCCAAGAACCCTCTCCTATTTTCCATTTTCTCAAAGTAATTTTTAATTTCATACAACTCTAGTTATTGTACCATTTCTCTGTTTACTATTCTTTCAGACTTTTGTGACGGATTGTGTGGTTCCTGTCTGCAAACTCCAGCATCAATCCGTAAGCTAGCTTTTGTCCCATGTACTCATCAAGGGGGTTATGGTTTTGTTTTTGCTTCATTTATCAGCTAAATTTTTTTGGCCGCAAGATGTTTTATCCAAGTTCATGTTCTTGATTAGTCCTTAGACTCTTACAGTCTTTCCGGAAATAGCAGTCTTCTCATTTTCTTTATATTTGATCATTTAGGAGACCTCACTATTTATCCTTATCATGTCTATCAAGACATATCTTGGGTAGTTCTTAAATGATCATAAAGATCCAAAATATACTGAGCATTTACAGTGATACTTCTTAGGGAGCAATATAATGGGGAAAAATTAAGTTCATAAACAGAGTGATGACTAAATCAAATGAAGGATTTAAATCTAAAAGAAGTTAGGTTTCTATAGTCCGTATGTCACATTTCTTATGCATACTGAAAACTAATTCTTCAGCTTAATGGAATAGAGAACTACTGTATAGTCAGAAAATACAAAGTAACTTTACTTTTTTTATTTGTTAAAATAGTCACATATCATTTAAATGAAATGATTTTATCACAGTGCATTTATTGATTGTGCCTCTTGCCATCTTGTGGCATCCAGGATCCTGGCTGAAAGGTTCTACCAGTGCTGGTGGGAGCCACTGAGGGTTCTTCCTTTCCGAAGTATGGAGCCGACGCATGCCCTTTAATCTGAGTTTCGACTGGTGGAGCCAAGAGTTCCTCATTGTCCTCTTTACTAAGGAGTTTTCCTTTTTCATAAAAATCGTTGCTTTTTATTTTAATTTCTTCTCTATGTTTTTCATTCTTTAATATTTCCTGTATGTATAAATTGGAGAAACTTAAATTTCTAGTTAGAAAAAAAAACCCAACTACAGGTTTTATTTAAAAATAGCTTTAAAAAAAAGTACATCTATATATATGATACTTGCTTTGCATTTAAATAATACAGATATTACAGGATAAGTTTGAAAAAGCTGATTATATATCAGTGTTATTTGAAGTAAACAGCTTTGTCCTTATATACTAATAAGAAGATGTGAAGGACCACAACATAGAAATACTTACTACACAATAAGTGAAATAAACTACTTACCTCGATATATTACAGAAGAGCCTAACAGTCGCTCTATCAAAGATTTTCTAAGCATAACAGCAGCTATTTTTGCCTCAAAGCTAATCAGTAATAATTATACTTTTTTTTTTTTTTTAAAGATTTTATTGGGGAAGGGGAACAGGACTTTATTGGGGAACAGTGTGTACTTCCAGGCCTTTTTTCCAAGTCAAGTTGTTGTCCTTTCAGTCTTAGCTGTGGAGGGCGCAGCTCAGCTCCAGGTCCAGTTGCCATTGCTAGTTGCAGGGGGTACAGCCCACCATCCCTTGCAGGAGTCAAACCGGCAACCTTGTGGTTGAGAGGACGCACTCCAACCAACTGAGCCATCCGGGAGTTCAGCGGCAGCTCAGCTCAAGGTGCCGTGTTCAATCTTAGTTGCAGGGGGCGGAGCCCACCATCCCTTGTGGGACTCGAGGAATTGAACTGGCAACCTTGTGGTTGAGAGCCCACTGGCCCATCTGGAACCTGCAGCCTTCGGAGTTAGGAGCATGGAGCTCTAACCGCCTGAGCCACCGGGCTGGCCCCGTAATTATACTTTTTATTAGAGATGAAATGAAGGTGAGATGGCCTCAGAAGGATGCCCCTACCAGTCTTCCTTCCTCTGTGGGAATGAAAGCATGGATGCTAAGGCCACCCTCTGTCGTGCCAGAACCACCCCCATCTACTTCCTTTTCTCTGGAGTGGTATGGCATTGAAGAGGATAGGAATGGAGTCAGTTCAGCATGCCCCAGACACTGGTTCCAGAGAGGCATTTTGGGATTGGAAATGCTTCCTCAAATCAGTGCAAGCAATTTGTGCAATGCAGTTTTCTGTCCCTCAGATTTGCTATTCTATCTAAGGATCTATACCCCAAATTACAACAAATGTATTACTGTATTTAATTGGATACAGGACCATCAATTTTAAGAAGCACCATTGTTATATGTGTAATTGCCACTACTTAAAAAGGCAATTTATGCTCCTTCACACCTCTTGATTTCAGACATGTTAAAATTTGAAAGAGATGTGCATCTTAAAACAGATGAAATAAATTACATCTTTTTGTTGATTCCTTCTTCCTCTTTTTTTCTGTCTTAAAATGATTATTTCTAAATGGGTGAATTTTTTAATGTTTTTTTTTGCTTACTGATTTTTTTAGAAGACATAATATGAAAAAAAATTGTTAATGTAACTAATATCTGACAAGTTCTCCCAAGTTATTTTTTAATTTCGAGACTTAAAAGCAAAATCTCAGTATCTGAATGATACAATCTGTTTCTAATATGAATTTCAAGTAATAATAATCCTTTAAAAATGTAAGCACCAATATTTAAAATCACATTTAAAATAATGTTTGTACTTAAAGGTTTGAAAACAAGGGTTTGGGGGATTATAATGTTACAGACTTTCAGTTTTAGATACAAAGGACCCATCTAATGAAACTTTCCCCTGAAAGCAAACGTGAGGGAAAGAATATAAATATTCTTTTAATTTCCACAAAATGACAAATTCCCCATAAATAGTTTAATAACCACAGTAACTATGAGTTGAGGAACAGTTGCTCTGAATGAAGGTGAGAGTAGTCTGCCTTTCACACACCCTGTAGAATTCTCAGGTGAAGTGACCATATATCACAAAGGAAATCCCTCAATATGATACTGTTAATAGTGGAAGGAGATGAAATACTTTTCCGTATCTCCATCATACTTTTCAAGATCCTCTATGTACTGCTGTGTCTTCATGGAAGCTCGTTCTCTTGAACAGAATGAAAGGTTCAGGACTGGGTTGAACTTGCACTAGTAACCCACCATAGGTAGTAACAGCCTAGGGAGAAGCTGGCATGCAGCTCGCTTGGTTTTTCATAGGAGGAGCAGTCACGTGGCCTGCAGCTGCCCATGCCTGCTTCATTTACTTCAGCTCTACTATGGCAGTATTACAGCTGGTGCAAGCCTATGCCTTCTGCATAGAAGGAAATGGAGGGCAGAGAGCTGTTCTTTTTTCCTACCTTCACATAATTTTTCTTTACTCACCATTACTGTGCCAAGTAAGTTTCTTTCTTATAACAGCTCTTTAGGCAAAATGAAAAGCCAGTCAATAGAATGTGTTAACATACGCAGATGGAGTAAACATATTAGAGTTAAAAACAATTTTTCCTAGACTATAATTTTTCCTAGAAAAGAATTTTCCTTCTTGTCTTTAAAAAAACAAACAAACACAAAAACACAAAAAAACAAAAACACCAAACCCCGCCCCCGAAAAACTAATTGTTACCAAACCCCTGCTCACAGCTTCCAGGAAAATTAAACAGAACATAAATCATTTATGAAAGGAAATCTAGTTTTGTAAATATTTGGAATAGATAAAATGAAAGTAGGTAGAAAAAAATAGGAATTTGTACACTTAAAGATAAACAAATCATAAGTAAGCCTATTTTACAGTAGAAACTGCCACAAAGCATGGATTTTCCTTATATTTCCTTGGAACAATATCACCTTCAGTCTCAATATGTTTACCAATAAAAACAGTATGTTTGTTTCATTGTTTGTGTAGGGATAAACGAAGAGTAAGCGGGCCCTCGTTCAAATAAGTGTTTATATATGTAACATAAATAGTTATCCTTTTATATACTGCTTTTCTCCCTGTCAATAAATATTCTTTAACAGTAAAAAAAATAAATGATGGCTGTGTAGTATTTTATAACTTGCATTGTACCATGATTTTCTTAATAACTACTCCATTGTTTCCAGTATTTCACTTTTTCATTTAAAAAAATAGCACTCTGATAACGATCCACATACAGTTTTTGGACACAAATACAGTTTCAATTCCAAATCTACCTTACTAGCTATGACACCAAGAAAGTCACTTAACTTTTTTTCAGTCTGTTTTTTTATCTGAAAATGGGAATAAAATGACTGTATAACTATTTACATCTTAAACACTTGTATGTATACTGTCCACATTGTTAGGTCTTCTGGAAGTTTCTAATAGTGGTTAAGAACATGGGCTCTGAAGCATGACTACCTGCAGACAAATCCCAGTTTTGCCATTTACTAGCGGTGTGACTCTGTCAGTGTTGCTTAACCCATCTGTGTCTCACAGTTTCCTCGTATGTAAATGGAGATAACAATACTGTCTTCTTCAATGGGCTGTTGTAGGGAAAGAACTGGCTGCTGGGCCATGATTCTAGTACAACAGAAGGGTATGGGTAGAGTTTTAAATAATGATTGTTTATTCCATTACATTAAAAGATAAACATACCAAACTTATATCCATTCCTCTTATCTCAGGGTATAGTCTCAATACTTATACTTTTAAGTACTTAATAGCTATTTGTTGTGAAAATTTTGTAAACAGCCGAATCTCCACATCAACTGCTATCCTTATGAAGAATAAACAAAATTCACAATTTGCTCGGATAAAAAATCTCCAGTGTTTAATGTGCTACAGCCTCCAACAAAGGCAGCAATCATTAACAATGGATTGAGAACAAAGGTGTTAGGAAGATATAATCTTAAGGCTTGAGAACAAGATGGAGTACTTGGTGCCAGATGAGTCCTCCTGCCATAAACAACGAGAAAACTGGACACAAAAATAGTAAACTTTTCAGATAGTAAACACCAGGCCGTGAAGTACTGAGATCCCTAAGAGAGAAGCCCAGCATCATCTCAGTTTTCTGCCTGGCAGCATATTATGGGCTGCTGCCCAGGGCGGGGGAACCCAGGCAGAGGTTGGAGATCTCACCGAGCTAAAGAGATTGAGATGGTTGGTTGGAGAGGCTTGAATTTGTGGTGCAGAGTAACAGAATACACGGAGAAAGAGTACTAAAATCTGCAGAGGGGTCCACTTGAGTGTTGAGCTGAACGTTAAGCTGTATATGGGTAGGGTGAGACTACAGGGCCAGGCAGGTCCATTCTTGGCTAAAGAATAACTACTGGGGAGCTGTAAACTGAACAACTTAGAGTTTGCACGAGACTAGGAGACATTCAAGTTCTGATCAGCCAGAGATTTCTCACCAAATATGTAGGGCATTCATGTAAAGACTTCAGAAAGATCACTCCTTAAGAGTAAGGATAAACTAGCATGAGAGTAGAGGTAACTCTAGATCTGCACTGTTTAATACAGTAGCCACTAGCCACATGTTATTTAAATGGATTGAAATAAAATAAACAATTGCACCAGACACATTTCAGTGTTTAGTAGCCAAATGTGACGAATGGCTACCACATTGGAAAGTGCAGATATAAAACATTTCCATTGGGGCGGCCAGTTGGCTCAGTTGGTTAGAGCGCAGTGCTCATAACACCAAGGTGGCCGGTTCGATTCCCACATGGGCCACTGTGAGCTGCGCCCTCCACAACTAGATTGAAAACAATGACTTGACTTGGAGCTGATGGTCCTGGAAAAACACACTGTTCCCCAATAAAAACTGAAAAAAAAAATACCCAAAAAACATTTCCATCATTGCAGAAACTCCTATTGGACAGCATTGCTTTAGATCCACCCTAACAAAACCTTAGAAATAAGCCTCTGAAAGTTCGTGTGGATTCAAATCTAAATTAATGTACTCCAAAACAAACTCAACATTTTTTAAAGGATGACAAAATACAGACAGTAAACAATACACTATTGCAATGTTCATGATCCAATTAAGAAATGAAGTGTGATCTAAGACCAGTCAATAGAGACAAAGCCAAATAATGACAGAAATGATGACATTAACAGACAAGGACTTTATCACAACGACTAGAAATATGTCAAAAGCCTAAAGGGAAATTAACATAAAGAGAAAAGAAATAGAAACTATTAAAAAGAACCAAATGGAACTTCTAGAGGTGAAAAATACAATATATGAGATAAAAAAAAGTAACGCATATGCTTAACAGCAGACAAGACACTATAGAAGAACAATGAATCTGAAAACAAGGCAATGGAAATGATCCAAACCGAAGCAAGAGAGAGAGAAGTTTAAAAAATGAACCAGAGCCTCAGTGAGCTGTGGGACAAAATCATGCAGTCCAACATACATTATATTTGGAGTCACAAAGAGAAAAGAAAGGGAGGAGAGGAAATAATGACTAAAAATATTCTAAAGAGATAAATATATAAATCTACATATCCAAGAAACTAAAAAAAACTCCAAGCAGGATAAATATAAAGCCAAAACACATCAAAATCAGTTGCTAAAAACTAATCAGCTACAGAAAAAAGACATATTTATACAAAAGACAGAGGTAAGAAATACTAGAGTTCTCATGAGAAACAATGCAAGGTATAAAAAAATGGAATGACTTTAATGTGCTGAAAGAAAAGAAAAACTGCCAACTTACAATCCTATATCCAGTGAAAACACCCTTCACAAATAAAGGCATACTAACATTTTCAGACTGAAAATAACAAATTCAGGCTGTAGTTGTCACAATCAAGCCTCAATTACAAGAAACATTAAAGGAAGTATTTCAGGCTGAAGGAAAATGATGTAAGATGAAAACTTGAATCTGCATAAAGGAATGAAGGACTTCATTGCTGGGGAAAATGCTAAGATTTCTGGACACACTGCTAGGTGTTCAATACCCTGTGACTTTATGTCCACCCACCTCAAGCTCCTGTTCATTAAAGCACTATCCATTGAAACTACTGCTATGGATTTTGAGGCTTATCATGATTGTACGTGCGCCAATAGGACATTTCAAGCTTTGCAAAGATATCAGTTTCCACTAAGCTGAGAGGAAGTGCAGCTTGAAGACAAGAAGACTACAGTGATCATATGCAGCCTTCAAACTAATTAAGCCCTATCTGGGAGGCAAGACAATGCCTCATTCCCTCCCTATTCCCATCTGACAAAGATCTTCTGCCTACCAAGCCTTTCATGTTTACAGCATTGTCCTGGCTTCCCTGGCCTGGGACCTGAAGCAGTATGTCAACAATGGACCTTCTCCATCTGAAGCTGAGCCCAGTGGAGTTGACAACTGGGAAGTCCTGCATGAGGACAACCCCATTCTATGAAGGTATCATCAAAGAGTCCCCTGGTATGAAGTATTGAAGGATACCGACCTCAGGGAAGGAGAGAAAGAAACCACACTGACAACAGAGAAAGCATGAGCTGTATCAAAATCTGTTATTCCACACTTTTCCTTAAATACATTGTCTATGAATCACTATTGTTCTGTGACAACCTCTCTCCTTTCAACAGACAGCAGGGGTGTTCGGTTGGAGCAAATTAGCTTAGGCTTGAGTTGTTTATGGAGTCTTGACATTGGGTAAACAGACAAATTCAGTTGTGAAAGTATTATGTATTAAGTGTTTGAATTTATATCATTTTCTATATAAATTATCAGGTTATAAATTATCATTGTTTGTAAAAGATTACATTGAAAAGATTTTTTTAAAAAAAGGAAACGCTCTGGATGCTTTTAACGAGCTCACCCGTTTTTGTGGCATAGACACGTTAACTGTCATTTATTGTGTACGACTCATTAGTTCAGTGATGTCAATGAACTCAAGCCCCCAAAGGGTTGTAGCTCGAGTCTTTTCCAATGCCATCTCCTTGCTAAGAGCTCCGCTTAGGAGCTCTTTTGGTGGCTGTACTATTGTTGTACTCAATGTTGTAAATTGCTAAGTGTGGTAATGATAAAAGGCTTAAAATTTTTTTTTTAATTAATAAAATACAGACAAAAACAATGCTTGAAAATGCAATCTACTAACCTGTTGACTTATAGCTCACTCACAGGCTTTAGTCACAACATATCCTACTCCAACTATATGGTCCTTTATGTGAACCTCTAGTATACATGAATTTTCCAAGATGGTAAGGAAATCCGCTCTCATATATAGTTATACGTAGCTGTAGAAGGTATTAGATAACAGAACTGGATATTGGGACATAAAAAACAACTGGCACAGTAGGACTAGAGGTCTCTGTGATAATGCCTTGGAAGAGACAAAGGAAACCGAGGCAATGGAAACCTCGGTTGGAACTACACTCTGGCATCTGAGAAAGGAGGGAACTGAGCACAAGTGCTGTCTGATGAAGTTACTCTGATTGGACGAAAGTTTAGTTTACTTGATGAGTACTGTGGAAAGAGAAGGGCCGAGAAATACCCAAGTTAAAAAAGTGACCCAAAGATTTTTCTGTCTCAGGTACCCAAGTCATTCTGCATCTCTGGGGTTACACTTGGGTCAGAAGTGTGTGTGTCAACAGTTCTGATTCTATACTATTAAATAGAATGGAATATTTGGACGCAGATTTAAGTAAGTATACATACACAAACACTTTAGAAATATTATCTGTTATTGTACATATACCTAGTGAACGAGGGAAGGTAAATACAAATGATAAATTATCCATTTTTACTAATTTAAGATATGTAAAATGTCACTAGTATTTTTTTCATTTAATGTGCTTATTTATATGTATGTGCCATATGTATGTATAAATAAAAAAGAAAAATGGTTTTCATAATATAGTCAAGATCTCAATCCCCTAACGCTATTTCTCTCTTTAGCATCTCAACCTGGTGAACTGAGAATTCGTCTATTAAGGAGTGTTTCAGTAATTCTCTATACATGTATGATGCTGGTGGTGTTATAGTCATATTAAATTCCTTAATAATAGCCTTCAAAATTATTTGAATTTTTAAATAGAGACACACCTACAAATGGAACAGAGCTAACGGTCAGGCCTTTATTGGGGAATAATAAAGTTTGTTTCTGAAATGCTATTACTCCAGCTTGGAGGAAAGGCAGGCAGAATACACATATACATATCATAACCCGTTTCTTGTTTCTTCTTTGATGCTCTGGCTCCACACTTCTCTTCCGTATTTATATAAATGATCTACATTTGGCTTCAAGTACTTGTGAATTAAAGTATGCCATATATAACTATGTTCAAACTTAAGTATAAAACACATCCCAAGATAAAATCTAAGTACAGTGTAAAGTAAATTCAACAGTGCGTCGTTGTTAGAAAGTGTACTATATTCAAGAGCAAGCAAAGACTTAGGAGTTGGTCTTATGGATAATGATAAAATTGTGCATGTCACTGGATATTTTTTTGTTTGTTTTAGTCTTTTGTGGGGACAAAACCATGGCCATTTCATAATGATCAAGTTATATTACATAAAAAACCAGGAACCTGAATTTTTAAAAAAGTTTTAATTTAAAATTATATAATTAGCAATAATTTGTAGCAAAAGCTTAATGTAAATATATCTTAATAACTACTGGATCTAGACATATACTTGTCAAAGTGTACATCAGATAAAGATGTTATGCAATGAAAGTTTTGGTTTCATAAATAGATCAACTTTTTAAAATATCTAAATTAAACTAAATATATTTTTCCTAATCCATACATTTTTCAACTCTTGTTAGATATGTGCTACATGTAATATAAATATATTTGACTTTGATAGCTCCATTAATTTCTTTCCATAATTTAAATTACACATACTAATAAATAACTTTGTTTTAATGAACATTAAAAACTTTAGAGTATGAGTACATTGGCTTTGAGTGAATTTAAGAAACATTTTGAAGATAGATCATAGTAAATAAAACTAAGTAAATAGATTATATGTGAAAATTTGGCATAAGTATGTTCCAGGTCCACAAACCATAGACATTTGTTTACTGTAAAATGGTCTCATCCAGAAAGGAGCCTCCCAGAACGTGCTGCACACCACCTCCCCACAATCAACATAATTATAATGGGAATATGGGGAACAACTGTTTCAAAATGCTCTCAACTGAATATTCTTTTTACAGTGTCAATTTTGTAACATAACAAGAAACAATTCAAGCCTAGCAAATCCAATAGCCATGCCTAAGCTTGAAAATATTGCCAAATTGTTTAATTAAACTACATTTTCTAGTTCTACAAGTTGAACTGCCAGGATGAAATAATAAGTTATTAGATCACCCTTTTTCAATATATGAAAGAGAGAAAACAAAGCAGGGGGAGGTACATAGGTCACTAAAAGATACTAGATGTTCAGACTCAAGGCACACCTGCTAGATTCGTAATCAAAAATGAATTTAATCTTGCCTGGATGGGAATATAAACCCAAAGAGTAAATAAATGACAAAGTTGGGTTAGTACGAGAGCACAGGGGTGCTAAGAAATCTATGCAAATGAAACAACCAAGCAGGTTCTGTTTTAGCAGAGGCTGCTCCTGCTGTGTATTCCTGCCAGTCACCAGTGTGCCTCTGCCAAACCAATGTCACATTTAATTTATTCACATTCAAATCTACTGCAAACAGACTTTGATCAGTTACAATAATGAACATTCGACTGAGTTTTGTTGTTTTGACATGCTTCCTTGAACTTTTCGCCTGTATTTTTTCCAAAACATTTCTAATTGCAAGAAGTTGATCTCAATGATTCTTGTTATTTGAGGGGACAATTGTAAGGTTTGTTTATAATCCTTGCTGGCTAGGAATTTCTGGCACTGAGTTTTCTTTCTTTGAACTTGAGCCAGATTAATTATTAAATCTCAAAATGTCACAAAAATGAACTAATCACAGAGCTCAAGTCATTAATAGTTTTGCTGGTGGTTATTTCTTTTAATAATATAGGAGTAAATGAACTTCCATATATATGAAAAAAAAGACCTTTGAGCATAAAGATACAATTACTTAATTGAAAAAGAAACTTAGCCGTTAAACCTTAATAAAAAAATAATTAGAGTCTCTTAACTTTAGTCCTATTTAATTGAATTGCCCTGGTGGGAGACAAAGAAAACCTCGATCCCTTGTGTGAGGAGAAAGACCATAATCCCTGGAAGAGAAAGCAATGTCAGATCCCCATGGCTTTCCAGGCTTAGGCTCTGGAGTGGGAAATAAATGGCAGAGAGGCTGGAGCCCTGGAGGAAAGAGGCGGCTCCATCTGTGAATGACTGCTAACATGTATTGAGCTGTTATGTGCCAGCTGCTGCAGGGAGAAAAGAGTTTTTCTCTCCTAGGTTAAGGGAAAGTAGAGGAGTCGGGTAAGAGGAGGTGAGGCCCAAAGTTAGGGAAGCTGCAGCTCCAGCTTTACAGAGTCTGCCCTAGAAAATAAAAACTGTTGTGGCCAAAGGCTGCACTCCAAGGTATACTCATTTATGCATGCATTTTTCATTCTTCCTTTTATTCAATAAACCCACACTGAGCACCTACAATTCAAGGACTTGGGGATACAGAGAACAAAACCTGGCTCCTACTCTTACAGAGCTTCCTTGGGAGACGGGGACAGGCAAAGGAGGTGGCTTGCTACAACACTGACTCATCCAGAGGGCAAAGTAGGAAAGAGGTGGGTAAGCACCAATGCCAGTTACGTGTCTAATGCTTACGGGTTCTTTCCTACATTCTCATTTACTCATTCACTGGTTTATTCATATATTGAGAGCCCACCATGTGCTAAGGATACAGAGTTAAAAGACACATTTTTACCCTGTCACAATCTAGGGAAGAGAGACAGGTAAAAAAATAAATTACAATATGATACATTATGTCAGGGATGTCCAAACTGCGGCCTGATCCATTTTTTATTGGCCTACAGCAAATTCCAAAAATATATTTAGTTTACTTAAATAAACCAGGTGAGGCAATATGTACTTCACCTCGAGTGAGTGGCCCGGCTATTTGTATATTTTACCGCATATGGCCCTTGGTGAAAAACGTTGGAAAAACGTTTGGACACCCCTGCATTATGTGATAATATTAGCAAAGAATGCCATGAAAAAGAGAAGAAAAGCTGTTGCTCCTATTATTATCCATCGAGTGGGGAGTAGGGGGTTAGAAATGACTTCCCAGAGAAGGTGATGCCTGAGTCTTACCAACAGGAATGAACCAGAGCACTGCGGAGAGAGAGGCCATTCTGGGGAGAGGTAAGCACACCTTCACAGGTATGGAGGAGTAAAGCAGTGCAGCAAATGCAGGACACTGTCAGCAGTTCATATGGCACTTGGGTCAGAGCATGCTGACTCTTACAATACAGTGTTAGGACACTTACATTTTATCCTGAAAGCCATGGTGAAATATTTTTACTCTGAAGCAAGACGAGGATTTCCAGATAAAAGAGTAGAATATTGTTATTATAATTTGAATTTCAGATAAGCAACAGTTGTTTTTTAGTATAAGTATGTCTTAAATAAATTGCCTGGGACATACCTACCTTTATAATTATTCACTGTTTGTTTCAAAGTTAAATTTAACTAGGTGCCCTATATTTTTATTTGAGAAATCTGGCAACCATAGCAATTGGATTGGAGGGAGG
Source organism: Rhinolophus ferrumequinum (assembly GCF_004115265.2). Lineage (NCBI taxonomy): Eukaryota > Metazoa > Chordata > Mammalia > Chiroptera > Rhinolophidae > Rhinolophus > Rhinolophus ferrumequinum. The sequence continues at coordinate 38,810,883 of NC_046290.1, read as the reverse complement.
CAAGACTGGAATCAGTTATTATAGAAAGCTGCTGCAGAACAAGTGAGAAAGCATCAGGGCGGGAATCAAAGCAATGGCAGTGAGATGGAGTAGAAAAGACAGATTGTTCAGATATTCAAAGGATAAAGGTCTTGGTCACCAGGTATGTGGAGGTAGAAAAGATCAGGACACCCCCCAAGTTTCCGATGAGTCATGAGGGACAATGCCCTTAACCATGATAGGAAATAGAGAAAAAGAGAAGGAGTCCCATTTTAGACACACCGAATTGGAGATTATCTGTAAAATATCCCAGTATTTTGTATCAAACGGTTAGGCTCCTTCTTCTCAGCCAAACTTCTGAATATTGAAGGGCTTCAGGACTCAATTCTGGGCTTTCTTCTTCTATACTCTCTCTAAGTAATCATTTCCAATTTTATCAATTTAAATACTGTCTGTATATGCTGAAGAATGTCAAATTTGTACTTTCAGGCCTGAACACTATCCAAGCTTCTGAATCCTATATCCAACTATCTAAGTGATGTCTCCACTTGGATGTCTAACAGACATTTTACATTAAATATATCCAAGGTCACTGAGGCTCAGAGAACTAGCTCAGGGTCACACAATTTGCCTAGACTTGAAACAGAAGCTCTGTCTCCACTGCGTTCTTTCCACTGCTCCTTACTACCTCGGCACAGTTTTCCGCAAGCGCCACACTAGGCGCAGCAGACAGCTGAGCTCAGGATATGCTGCCTGACTACAGCGTTCCCCTGACCCGGGCAGCCTGCCTTGTTTCAGTCGGCCCTTGCCCTATTCCCGTTCTTCACAAGCTTCAAGGTGACACCCCACTACACACACATAGAGAGGGGCCATGCAGCTAATGAAGCCCTGAACGTTCACTACCATACTCTTAAAGTAGACCCTCTGCCGTATCCAGTGCACACGAGTGGGCTGGATCTGGGGGGAGGAAGGGGCTACTGGGATGTCCTCATGGCGGGAAGCAGGCTTCAGCCATCAGCAGCCTCCCTTACATAACTGTGTACATTTACTAAAACTATTCCTATTTTCCCTTACCTTTTCCAGCCACTTAGTACCAAATCTTATCAATTCCTCCACCAAAATGTATCTTTTCTTTTTATTAGTTTCAGGTGTACCAAAGAATGCAATAGTTAAGACATTTCATCCCTCACAAAGTATTACCCCAATCGATTGCCCCTCTGACATCGTATTTATCTATTAAAATTCCAATGACTCTATTCCCTATGCTGTACTCCATATCCCGTGACTATATATATTAAATTTATTCAGCTTCAGATGTACAGTGCAGTGATCAGGCACCTACACCATCCATGAAGTGGTCTAATAAGACATGTGCCCATCTGACACCCCACAAAATCTTTACAACATTATTGATTATATTCCCCAAACTGCCTTTCATATCCCCGTGGCAATACTGTAGATACCGATTTATGCTGTCTAATCCCTTCCCCTTTTTCCTCATCCCCACCGCCCTCCCTTCTAGCAACCCTCAGTTTTTCCTCAAAATGTATCTTGAATTGTGCAGTTCTTTCCATCTCCGCTGCCAACAGTACTTCTTGCCTGGACTATAACGGTCTCCGCAGTCCTCTATGATCTAATGCCCACATAGCAACCACTGACCTTTCATTCCTCTTCCCTCTAACAATCACTTAATGGGTCCTCAGAACAAAAGTCAAACTTACCGTGGCAGACCTGGGGATACTCTGAGCAGTTCCCCCTTCAAGGAAGGACCTGCTTCCCAGCTGCAGGGCATGGTGAGCAGACAGCCTCCATCGTGCTGCTAGACCGTGGCTTAATAACAAACAGACATTTGGGTTGTTTCTAGTCTTCCACTATGCCATACTTACTCTTTCTATTACAAATAGCCCTGTGAATTACACCAAATGGTGTATTTTCATCCGATGCCTAGAATAATGCCTAGCACATAATAGGTGCTCAATACATATTTGCTGAATGAATAACTTTGCCTCTGTCTGTGCACTTTACTCACCACTGAAGGAGCAGATTGACTTTGTATTTTGCAATTGTGCTATAAATCCAAATCTAAACTTAAATAGCTGTTAATCAAGAAGAAATCATATTCCATTATTAATAAAACAAATTCTGAGGCTAGATGACTTAAAGCCCTTCTCTTCATAAAGCTTAAAAAGCCTTAATAATTCCAAAAGTGAGAAAAGATAGGTACAAATTTATTTATACTCTTGGGAGTTTACACTAGTTTTTTTAAAAAATCAATGTGGTAAAGATGATTGTTTACTCTTTGAAAATTAAGAAAAAAATGATTTCTCCTTTTTCTTTGTGTACCTTTTATCTGTCAACCTGTAAGTATTTGACTTAAAATATATCACCACCAAATACAAAATTCCTAACTTAAGAAGTCGGTGCAGTACGAAACTTTAATAATAAATCAATTATTGTGGACCTAAAATACTTTGTTCAGAGAAACAGTGTTATAATGATGGTTCTATTTCTTGCCTAGTATATATTAAGCAATTTAACCACAGCGTAGCACATTTGCAATAAAAAATATAATGTGATAGAATCATAATACATCATCCACAGTGCCTATGACTGGCCGAAACTTGAAAACAGGCTGTTGTTTTCAGTCCCTCAGAGGGACTGCTGGTGCTGTTTTCCCAGAGAGGGAAGGGTACTGTGGGAAGGCAGATGGGTACGCGAGCCTCCACTACTTCAGGTGGATCAGGACTCCACTCTCCTCACTCCAAAGCCAGCCCAAGCATGTCCCTTCCTATCATGTGATGGAAGAAGGTAGAAATGAGAGCGCACGATGGGGAAAGGGGGGTAGTGATAGGGGTGGGAGAAGGTGAGCAAGTAGCAGTTAGATAAACGACTGCCACGCCACCAGCATAACAATAACATCCGCTTTAGGCAACGTGAGTAGCACCGGCAGACAGGCAGTCAGGCTGCCTGCAGCAATTATACTGGGAGGGGAGCAGAATTCCCAGAAGAGCAGCAGCTGATGAAACCAATCGAAATGACACTGTGGGAAGAAGGGAAGAACCACTTCTTTTCCCCTAAGAGAAAATGAAAGGGCTAGGATATTATGAGGGTTATGTAGTGAGTTCTAAAGGTCAGGCAATCAGATAAGCAAACAGGTGTAAGCTCAAGTGGGCAACAATGGTAGTTCAAAAGCCACACTTCCTTTAGGTTTGGTGAAAAAGAGAGGCTCAGGGATGTCCCAGCAGTGATGGAGACAGGATGATGAAGAAACGAGGCGGGGTGAGAATTCTCATGGCACTTGTGGGAGGGCAGCAAAACGGTCACTGAAAAATAAGAACAAAGGCAAAAGGAAATCAAGGGCAGAGAAGGAACAGGGGCTTCCGGAATGCACTCACCAAGAGACCTTGGCTGGAGCCCGTTTTCTTTCACTTTCATTCACACACTCATTCCATAACACTGAGCACCTACTCTGAGCCAGGCACTGTTCTAGATCCTAGAGACAAGGCCCGGGAACAAAACACAGCCCTGCTCTCGTGAGGCTAAAACTCTAGTAGGAAGAGACAAACAATAACCCAACAAATAACACAGCTAGGGAAGGTGACTGCTATTGCAGAAATAATGACACCTCTCATTTAATCAGCCTGCCGTTTTGAGTTTGCTAAAAACAGGAAACGAACTAGTGTGGGAGTATTTGCAAAGGAGTAAACAGAACTTTTTTAGCTCCTTTTGAATGTCCTCTTTTCCCCCTCAAAATGGAAACCACTTATATGTACATTATCCTTCTTGATGGCTGCGCAGTAGCTAGTATTCCATGGTACAGAGGTACCATAATTTATTCACTCAATCCCCTATAGATGGATGTTTAAGATGCTTCATATTTTACAATGCTGCAAACAACATCCTTGTATAAAATTTCACACACTTGCCAGTCATCACTTAGGATATGTTCTCAGAACTGGAACTACTACATCAAAAGGTTCCTATATGGAAAACTGGTCTCTAAAAAGTCAATATCAACTTACACCTGCACCTGTGGTGAATGATAATGCCTGTTTTCCCACAACTGTGTCAATACAAAAAAAAAAGTCCTTACCTCTCCTGTATTTTATTTTCTTTTTTTAAAAAAGATTTTATTGGGGAAGGGGAACAGGACTTTATTGGGGAACAGTGTGTACTTCCAGGCCTTTTTTCCAAGTCAAGTTGTTGTCGTTTCAATCTTAGTTGTGGAGGGCGCAGCTCAGCTCCAGGTCCAGTTGCCATTGCTAGTTGCAGGGGGCGCAGCCCACCATCCTTTGCGGGAGTTGAACCAGCAACCATGTGGTTGAGAGGATTGCTCCAAACAACTGAGCCATCTGGGAGCTCAGCAGCTGCTCAGCTCAAGGTGGCAGCTCAGCTCAAGGTGCCGTGTTCAAGCTTAGTTGCAGGGGGCGCTGCCCACCATCCCTTGCGGGACTCGAGGAGTTGAACCGGAAACCTTGTGGTTGAGAGCCCGCTGGCCCATGTGGGAATCGAACGGGCAGCCTTCGGAGTTAGGAGCACGGAGCTCCAACCGCCTGAGCCACTGGGCCGGCCCCTTATTCTGTATTTTAGAACTCCCCCCACCCAGTCTTTGGTTTGTCTTTTAACTTTGTCTAGGATTTTGTTTTTGTAAAAAAGTAGAAATTTCTTATGCTGTCAAATTTGTCAAGTCTTTTCAATTATTAAAGACTTTGTCAAGTCTTTACAATTATTGTATACGACGTAGGTGTCATGTCACTCACTCTTCATCTTGCTTGGTCCTTTTTATCCACCAGGTCTCAGTCTAAATATCACTTCACAGAGCTGCTTCCTTAAACATCCCATCTAAAGAAAGCTGTCCCTGTTATTCATTCTTAGAATCTTTGCCTTTTCCTTCAGAGTTCTTTTCACAATTTGTAATGATCCATTTTTGGTACTTGTTACACATCTGTCTTTCCCACTTGAATATATGCTCCATGAGGTCTACGACGTTCCCCAGGTCATCTGCGTATTTTCCACCACACCTCCAACATCTAGCATAGAATAGACACTCCTAAATAATTTGGTGAATACATTTCAGTTTCTTCCTTCCGGGAGCCTACTGCTAGTTTCCCCTGGAACAGTGTTCCTTCTAAAAGGTTAAACGGAAGACAGTGGAACTAAACCTTGACTAAAAAGTAATTTACAAGGAGGGAAGATAAATCTCACTCACGCCTTCTCCAAAACAAATGCATCCAGGTCGGGCACCGCTGGACCCAGACAAGTCAGGCAATCTTGGGCTGGGCTTAACTGAACACTGTAACACGGCAACTGTGGCAACTGAGTCAGGCAAGTTACATGATCTTTGAGGAAATTCTTCTGGTTCTAGGATTTGCAATATTGTTTTCATGACACCCTAGGGTGTATCCAGGCAAAAATCTCAAGGATTTTTGATGGTTTAAAAACCTATCATTAGCTCACTTTCAAAAATGAGTACGTTCTATATTACTAATTTAGGATAAAAAAGTGTTGTGATGCCAGAGCACCCAAAAAGTTAGGAACTTGTAACTTAGCTTCTACTGATATCCTCTATGATAGCAATTCATCACTTATTTCAAGGAAAGTGACATATATTTCAGGTATTTAGGCATAAGCTGCAGCAACAGTGGTAGTCAATTCCTTGAATAGTACCAGTTAATAAGATCACAAACTGAAGGTAAGGAGGGCATGTTTTGCCACTTGCTAGATAAAAGAGTTCACTTCAAAGATGTATCAGGGGTAGTCCCTTTCATTCTGACAATAAAAAGCTTTGTAATAATCAGCTTAGATGGATATTTTTTAGGATAATTCTTAATAATGTCTCTTTCCTTTTAGACTAAGATATCTTTTAATTGTGGCAGGAACCAGGGAAGTTCCACACTGGCAATTTTTATCAATACCTACAAATCAGGATTCGAAAGTCGAATAAACAAATTTGAGTTGAACAACAGCTGAGATCTATTTTCATAGTGCAGGTTAATAATACTATTATCGTTTCCCTGTGAATACTTTTGCTTCTTAAATTGAGAGGCAAAAACTGATGGTTTCTTAGGTAAATCCATGTAATGTATTAACCTTCACTGAATATATCTTTGGACTTACTATATGCAAATATTTGTCCAATACCCAAATGAATTTTGTTAACAAATATTATTACTCTCTCATGATAACACACTCTGGCTTTTTTATAATTATTGCATTTAAATGACTATGCAATGTACATTTCTTGCAAAAATATCCATCTGGTGATGAAAATTTGGAAATCATTCAATAGAAAATCTTATTAGTGAGGTTTATTCAACAAACACACATGAAACAAAATGTTTTTATGATAAACTGTCATATAAATTGGTGACCAGCATAACGCAATTAGTCTAACTGTGTGAGGGAGAATATTACTGAATCCTTATGCTTATTAGTCCTCACTAAAAAACATCCTTTCCCTGTCTTAAGAAGAGAGACTGTCAAAACAGATAACTACAGAAAAGCTAGAAACAGTTTGAAAGAGCACAGGACAAAAAACTTTATTTCCCCTTTAACATTTCACCTTATATCCAAGTGGGCAATTCAGAAAACATTTACCTTTATTATTGCATACCAGGAATTTCTTACATTAAAACTGAAAAGCAGTCAGTTGCAATTACAACAGAAAGAATGCTCAGGAATTTTCATCTTCAAATTCCTGGCCAGGTTGATTGGATGAGGTCTCTCCACATTATGGAGAGTAATCTGCTTTACTCAAAGTCTACTGATTTAAATGTTAACCTCATCTAAAAAAAAAAACAAACCAAAAACAAATATCTTCACAGGAAAATCTAGACTAGTGTTTGACCAAATATCTGGGTACTGTGACCTAGCCAAGTTGACACCAAAAATTAACCATCGCAGTTAAGAAATACATTTTACACTACAACTTGGTACACAAACATATGTGCGTGTGTGTATCTGAAACAAGATTTTCAGAAAAAAGTACTTACTCTTAGTAAGGTTTTGTATGCTGGCATTTTCTATTCCATATTTTTTCTACTTCATTAAAAAGAAAAAATACTTATAACCCACTAAATTGATTTCACAATCCACTAATGTATCACATAAATTGAAAAACCCTACTCTAGATGACACATCCATTTACTCACGTTTTAGAATACTGGTAAAGAAATGCATCACAGTGACACCAGAATGTGATATTTGAGAAGGAAATTAAGTATATTTGAACACATGAAACACAATGAATATATGTATATCAGAAAAAATACATAAAATGCCTAATTCCTTATTACCATAGCAACAACATCCACTTAGCAAATGAGTATAGTATTTTATCACTGTCATAATAAGTATTGGAGAATAAAGTCTGGCATGCCTAAAGACATAACAAAATCAGAGGCAATGAACTGTCGCCTGGTATCCTGGAGGGCACATCACCAATATAATCAATACATTTTCCTAAACATCATTATTTCCCCTCCGCTCCCATTTAAAGAAATCAAATTACATCTGAAAAAAGTGATTTTTTTTTTAATTTAAAATTATGAAGAAAATCATTACTTCTCCAGCATGGAAAGAATAAGAAGAAAATCACAAGAAATTGTTTTGGTGCGATAACTGAGAAAAACGTGTAGATTAAAAAAAAAAAAAGCCTAACCTCATTTTAACTCCTTTAACTTTTTAAATTCTGGATGTAAGCCCAGTTTTAAAACCTAAATGAGACTTGTCTAGTGACTAATGACATGACTCAGCAGATTAACTATTCAGAAGTAATTCTGTATACTTTTTAATATGCACCTAGTAAGTTATAATGGAACTCAGAAGAACCTGAGCACAAGCATATCTAAAAATAATGAATAATAGCACCTTATTTATATACAACTTAAAAAAAAACACCTTTTATATTCTGCTCCTTAAAAGTCAGATAAAAGTCAAAATAGAAGAAAAAATATGCCAAGAATAAACTAAGCTCAAACTCAGACCTCAGCTTGTACAGAAGTATATAAGAAGCAATCCTTTAGGTTCAGAAAGATGGGATGTTTGAAATTTGAAATAGTACTTTTTAGTAAGATCCACCTAAAACCAATGTTTTGAAAACCAAAAAGAGTTACAACAGAAACTAGCATAAACATTTCTTGCACAATTAATAAATACCTATAGTTAGAGACGCACACTAGCTGTGGTTAAGAGTCCAGACTCTAAGGAGCTCAAAACAATTCACTTTCATTTCTTACCACATTTCTCTAGAGAAGCATGGCACATTTTATATTTTCTTCATTTTCACAAAGCTAAAGATCAATAACAAGGAAGGTACATAGTAAAGGTATCTCTAAGTCTTTGCTATTGTTTCAGGGGCTTGTTTTTATTCATTATGGTAGCTAAGAATACAGAACCAGAATACAAAATAATAAGTACGCCAAAATTAGTTATGTACCAATGTATGCATGGGCAAATTAACTTGTTAAAGTTCAGAGTTGTGCAGCCAGCTATACGACTTGGGGTAATTTATTATTTCTTTTAAAAAATTATTGTTGTATTAATTTTTTAATAAAACAAAGAAAAAAAATCAAGTGAGGTCAGAGTACAGGCTAATAAGCCTAAGAGTCACAAAAGTGACCAAAAATTACACCAGCAGGTATAAACTGCAGGGCCTCAGGCACTCCTAAATGGGGACAAACCTACTTCTTTGCCTGGTCAAAGGCTGGCAACAAATGGGTTAGGCACGAGGGAGGGCAAATGACAGGCATCAAAATCTGTCCAACAGGGACCTTTTATTGTGTGTGGCAGTAAACCCATTCAACCCTGTCTTCTCCTTTGGGGAGGCAGAAATGCTAGTAGGTAAATAAAGAATGGGACATTGATCAAGCTCAGGATATATCCTTTCCAGTCTTGGAAACCAAAGACCCAAGAATGACTGTATTACTTAAGATATAATGCTCCTGTATAAACTTGAAATAAGATCCAATTTCTGAAGGCAATATGTGAATGTTTTTTCCCTGCAACCTTAAAGAATCAAACAATTTGGTTTCACAGAGGGGAAAAATTATACTAAAAGTAGAATCTAAACATAATTTAACAGAATTACGATACCTACGAAGTCTACAAAGAAATGATGTTAGCTATTAAGGACATAGCAGGTGCTTGATAAGTAACTGAATGAATAATAAAACTACATGAGCACTGGGGCTTTAAAGAGAATTCCAAAACCTGAGCCACAACACTGATTGTTTCTTATGCATATTGCTGTGATAACTCCTTAAGTGCTTTTGGTATTTTAGAATTTCAAGCATTTCACTTTTCAGTTTATTTTGAATATCTTGTTTTTCCATCAGAGACCCAATGCGTTCTCAAAGTATGATACAGGTTTCATTGTATCTTTTTTAATAAAATAATTCATATATATAAATAAATAGAGCTAATAACGTAACATACACCCAAGTATAGCTAATAATATAACATATACCCACTATCTAACTTAAGAAACAGCACTGTAGTTATGACCAAAACACTATAGATATGACCAATAAAACACTCTGCGACCCCTCACTCTCACACTCTCCTTCCCTAGAGGTAATAACTACTTTAAATTTCCTGTCTATCATTTTCATGCATGTTTTTATACTTTCACTACATCTTTATATATCCATAAACAACAGTAGCATTGATTTTCTAATTTTTTTGCACATTTATCTCCTAAGACTTTTGAAAACTATGTACCACCTTGCACATTTAAGTTAACACTTAAATAATGGCAAAGGATGTATTTTTCAGTTTATTGTGTACTGGATGCATGCTTTAAATATGTTTTGTCAAAGCCTTGAAACTGCAGTTTAGCATATTCAATTTATGGAAAATATAACCATATAACTAATTGGCAGAGCCAATCCTCATTGTCAAAACCAATCACCCAAATCTGACTTACTCTCTGTCAGAAAAAGTCTAACTTAATTTTAAAATTCAAATGAATGTGTTATTATGTGTCTTCATGACAACTCTCACTTGTGAATTTTAATTTTAATATAGATAAATGGATACCTACCTAGCTAGCTAGCTAGAAAGAGAAACTATAAGGTATGGAGCCTTGCCATGAGTTTGTCGCCTGGATGAAAGAATGTGTTGCCCCTTCAATAATTTTTATTGAAGCTTTCCCTGCTTTGCTCTCAAGGGACTCTCCCTCAGGAGAGATTCACTCTCCAACAGTCTCTTTGTTTGGTGCCCTGGAGATTTTTAAACCCCAAGGCAATGCACCATAGTAAGATTTAGTGTGGACAAGGGGTAAGCTTTTCTTTTGAAAAGTGGGAGACAGATGATTACCAACGAAGTCAGAAAGGAGAACTGGCAGACCAGAAGGGAGTTCTCACGCAGATAATTTTTAGGAAAGACTACACATGAAAAGAGAGAATATGGAAATTAATTCTTTAAAGCTATTCATACCTGTATACCCCATAGAAAGTCTTTGTGTACCCAGTGATATGACATCCTGATTTGAAACCACTGACCAACAGCAGAGGTTAGCAAACTAGGATACACCTCACACCTGTTTTGTAAACAAAGTAATACTGGACACAGCCATACTCACTCATTTACATATTGTCTATAACTGCTTTCACACTACATTGGCAGAGTTAAATAGTTTCAACAGAGATTGTCTCACAATGCTGGAAATATTTACTATCTGGCGATTTGAGGAAAAACTTTCCTACCCCTCTTTCATAGCATTGTGTATTTATTTTTAGATTTCTTTTCTTTAAATCAAAGTTATATATTCACATAGTTTGTAGGGCCACATGGTTCTAAAAGGCTTTTTTATGAAAAGCAGTATTTCCCTTTCGCCAGAAAAAATTACTTTATATATTTTTAGCTAACGTTTATGGTTGTAGTACAGGCCAAACCAGGGAGCCACAAAAGTGTTTGATAGCTATAAAGCAGACTAACCCTTCCATAATATCTAAATAACATTCTCATTATTTCTTCTTTATTTTTCAGTTTTAAGCTTTGTATATTAACTTCCCTTTATTAAAAATGAAGATTTATTCCATCCTTCTTGTGACCTAATACTTTCAAGGTAGCTATAAAGCAATATTCAATATTTATGTTATTATGAGTAAACACTATCAACAAGTGAGTTATCAAGTATACTAGAGATACTTTTCCTTTTCCTAACCAAGTTTTGTTTTTCTTAGACATAGTAAGTGAATTCTGTTTATTTTCCATGTACTTATCTGTAATTCAACTTCACATGATATGTTTGGTATGTATGTGTTCATTTAATCTCTTTATTTTCAGAATGGTACCTCTTACCTCAAATTTGTCCAGAAAACAGACTATACTGTTTTCTCTTTCCTATGAATAAAGTTCCAGTTTTCAAATGGGTAGAGAAGTTGCCTGGTTTTCAGACTTTCACAAAAGGAATTCAACAGCATCCATTTCTTTTTCTTCAGGAGATTTACAATTGATACAGTGCTATTCTTTAATACATGGTTCATGTTCAAACTTCACCAATTACCCCAATACTGTCCTTTATAACTATTTTTCCCCCCTCAATCAAGAATCAAGTATTACAATTAGTTGTCATGTTGATCAGTCTTTCTTTGTTGTTCATGACACTGACATGACCAGTCTGGTGTTTCATGAAATGTGTCCCAATTTAGGTTGTCTGGTTGTTTCCTCCTGATTAGATTAAGGTTGTGTATTTTAAGAAGTAGTACATAAATGATGTCTTATTCTCAGTGCAGCACATAAGGAGGCATAGATGATGTCAAGTCTGTCCTACTTGGTATAACTTTTGACCACCAGGTTAAAGTGGTACCCTCTAGATTTGTCCACTATGAAGGTATCTTTTCTCCAATGTAATTAATAAGTAATCTTTAGGGAGATACTTTGAGACCATAAATATCTCATTCTCCAACAAAATTTAACCCAATGGTTTTAGGATCCACTAATGATTTTTCCCTAAATCAAGTATTAAAATGATAGTTGAAAAATGGTGATTTCTCAACTCTACTGTTTCTTCTACATTTACTGGTTACCAAATAATTGCTTTTTAGACAGATTTTCAACCACGTTATTGTTTTTAGCACAAGTCTCTACTCCACTTTCAGTTTTTCCTGGCAGTGCCAATTACTGAGCATTCTGGGGTTTTATGGTTTAAATTGGGTTGCATCTGGGCTTTCTCTTCTGCCAGATTAGGAATCATTCTTCTCAGTTTTCCTACATTTATTACCACTTCATCTGCTTTCCAACTTCCGAAACATTGGTGCTGTTTTGCCTCTTCAATTTTCCTTAACCTTGTAGGTTTATACTTTTAAAAATAAATCCCTTTACTGTCATTCGCGTTATGCTTGAAGAGAAAGTAAACTCATCTGTTTAACTTACTAAAGTTTAACTTTACTTGAAAGTCCATTTTTCTTTCCCTGCTTTCAAACTTTATATACATGGCATCATATTGCATGAAGTCTTCTGCAACTTGCTCTTTTTGCTCAATATTATGTTTCTGAGATTTATCCATGTTGATAAACGCAGCTCTAGTTCATTCATGTTATAACCCAGTGTATGAACACACCACAATTTTCTTACCCATTTCTACTATATACCAAAAAGTGATATTGCGAGATTGGGGTAAGGATCTATTTTTTTCCCACAAGGATATTCATTCCATCTTTTCAATTTAAGACATTAGGAAAGTAGGATTACATATGCAAAAAGTCAGTTTTAAGACATTTCAATTCTGTAACTTATAAAGTGAACCTAATAATACTGGGCACAGAAAATTCACTCAATAAATGTCAATTACTTGAAGACAACAGTGAACTGGGCCTCAAGAATTCAGAAATAAGATTCCTCTCAATGTTAAACTGCAAGATCAACACATTATAGGCCAGAGTGGAGTATGAAAAGAGTCAAAAGAATAGCTGCAGGGTCAGCAACAGTTGACCATAATATAACTATTGTAACAGCAATAGGAATACTATTTCAATCAGAATGGGGAAGCAAAGAAAAAAGAATCATAGAGACAAATGCTGGCAATCCATAAAAACACTGTCCACGGGGAGCAAAAACGTCAACCAGCAGGTGGCAATTTTTTCGATTCCAAATCATAAAGCTATTCGTAGGATAAAGACAGATGTTGGGAATTCTGGCCAATTTTAGTAAAATATTTCCATTCTATGGGTCAGACTATCCCTATTTTGAGATGAACATAACAGGCAATTTTAGGCCTGATGCAATTAAACATTTATTTCACCTAACTCCTCTTATCCTAATGCCATACTCACCAGGTAACCTACTGTTTTTTCCTGTGCCAATTTAATTTCTTACCATAATTTAATATACTGGAATTCTGGCAACTATTTTAAACTCACAGGTATTTTAGTCACTGTGGTATCTTTCAGAGCCAAATCGCCTTGGATAGGGACAAAAATGAGTCTTTGGGGCCTCCAGCCCAGATCTGAGAACATGGTCAAGGAAGCAAAGTACTATGAACTACATGGTTCTACCCAGCGGCCCAGCCTTTCCTTGGCCTATAGCATCACCATCTCCAACTCTATTCCTCACTGGTTTCTAGAATTTCCTCTTCATCTTTCATGAAGAAAATGTATTAAAAATGCAGCAAGTGAGCTCTAAGTTGTAGCTTTCTTCAACTATCTATAAACCTATTGCTGAGTCATGTATTCTGTCATGGCATTTATTCACTTTTGGCATTTATTTACATTTATTCACTTTTGCAAATAGAAAACTTTATTCTGTTTCCTGCTGTGTTGTCAGTATGAAAAGAGAAGCAATATTTCAAAATATCTGCGATATGTGGCTTCTAGTGGAATAGAGTTAGGACTAGGAAAAGTCTACCTCATTGATTTTTGTGAAATGTTAATTCAACTTGCACTGCATTATTGAACAGGTACTGAACTATATTGGCAACCTTCAGTAATATGAATTTCTATGAAAAAAGTATAGGCAAAGCTCAACTTCAACATATGTTTAGTTTTACAGGGTTATTTTATAGTTGGTTGTTGGAAATTCAATCTCTGTCACAGGAATTATGTAATATACTTACATGGCGTTAAGATTTTCAAGTCTGCCAATAAAAGCCTATCAAATAATGAATCAGGCTCTGCATTAGGTGCTTACAAGTATGACATACAAATGAATAAGCACAATCCCTGTGCTATATAGCTCACAATATAGTCAGAAAGATGAACAAATAAAACAAATAATTATAATACTTAACTCAAAGGATTATACAGGTACTCAAAGCAGTGTAGTTATATCAAGAAAGGAGTGATTAACTCTTTAAGAAGTTTTTAAAAAGTGTTGAAGAAACAATGAAGGATTTTAAAGGACCTTTTAAATAAAATTAAGCATGAGCAGAAGTGTGCCAGCTGATGACAGACGGAGAAGACATTAAGCTTGACAAACAGCCAGGAGTTCCTTGAAGAGTACGGTGGGTATAACAAGTATAGAGAGGAAAGCTAGAAAATTGGGCTGGGCACAGATCAGGAGACCTTTCGGCCAGAACTTCCCAAGTAGTATGCCTAACAATTGATTCTTCAAGGTAGCCAGGAGAGAAATTCTTGGGTAATAGGATAAGGTGTGTGTTTGATTTCATAACAAACTGCCATTTTTTGAACATAGTTCTATCATTTTCACACCAACCAAACTAGTATTATATATAAGTTATGGTTGCTCTAGTTATGGCTATTGTCAGTCTTTTAAATTTTACCCATTTTTGTGATGTGTAGTGTTATCTCATTGTGGTTTACCTGGTGAAACTATGCTGTTGAGTACGTTTTCATATGCTTAGTGGTCATTCTTATATCTTATGAAGTGCCTGTTTAAGATTTTTACCCAATTTTTATTAGCTTTGTGTGTTTGTTTTTTTTTAATTTATTGGGGTGACGATTGTTAGTAAAATTACATAGATTTCAGGTGTACAGTTCTGTATTACATCATCTATAAATCCCATTGTGTGTTCACCACCCAGAGTCAGTTCTCCTTCCATCACCATATATTTGATCCCCCTTACCCTCGTCTCCCACCCTCCACTCCCCTTCCCCTCTGGTAACCACTAAACTATTGTCTGTGTCTATGAGATTTTTTTCTCATTTGTTTGTCTTGTTCTTTTGTTGTTTTTGGTTTATATACCACATATCAGTGAAATCATATGGTTCTCAGCTTTTTCTGTCTGACTTATTTCGCTTAGTGTGTGTTGTTATTTTTAATCACACATCAGTGTGGCAAAGTTGCCTGGAGCTTGGCAAAGATAAAAATGACAAACAAGTAGAAAGAAGTATACTTTGATTGCAAAAGTACTACACTCGCCTGGGCCCACAAAATGGAAGAATATTTTCTTCCAGGGCTGGAGGAAAGTAGAAGCAGTGGAACCTGCTTTCTTTCTGTGGCTTGTGGGAAAATGGGCACAATTCACCTCCAGGAAAGAAGAGACTCACAATCTTTCAGACACAGGCAGATTTCAATTGAGGCTATGTAGTCAAGTTCCTAGGACGCTATTAAATGATGAAGGGTAATTTGCGAACAAAGAAACAAATTCCTGAAACACAATGGAAAGGGTCAGGAGGGAGGGAAAGGGGTGTGTGTGTGTGTGTGTGTGTGTGTGTGTGTGTGTGTGTTGGGGAAGGTGTAGAAGAGTGTAAAGAACGATGTGGTTAATAGTACATTAGAAAAGAGGCAAGACAGGGCTCCTTTTTAGACATTCAAGAATGTGAGCACTACGGATGGAATAACTTGGTCTCACTGTTCTGACTGGAGCTTGTTTGAGATGCTGGGATTGCCTACAATTTACTGGGTGGTACCTTAGGACTGATTATTGCAGTTGCCTCCATCCGATCACTTTGCATATCAATGTTTCCATGAAAGGAGGCTTTCAAAGTTCTGAGGATAAAAGAAACACCTTTTGCTTCCAGAATAGTAGTAGCTCTTATTATGGCCAAGAGAAGGATAATCAGAAGGTCTCCATGATCCATCAAATCACTGGTGATACTTCTGAATCTTGGATCACATTGACTTCTTTTCCTTTTTATTCCAAGGTTCACTGATATTAGAAAGAAAGGTCAGAAGGGTAGGCCAAGGCCAAGGTGGAGGCAACATACAAAGCTAGAAATGAGCTTAGAGATGTGCTCACTCAGACTTGGCTAAACAGACACTGATGGGGTCAGTACAGGAGCAATGGGTCGTTATGTGTTCTGCTCTGGACTACCTCCCTTCTCAACACGTGAGGCCGAGTGTCGGAGCTCATTCATGTTGTCGTAAGGGTTTGTAGTTAGTGAGGGAACAGCGGAGAGGAAAGAAGAGGGAAGTCCTAAATAGTAGAAGAAAAGGGAAAGGCAGTATACTAATCAATTTGGAAACTTTCTTTTTATGAAATACATGTATTTCTTACCAAATAATTTCAGAACACTTTGTGCTACTGTTTTAAAATAAAAAATTATAAAATAAACATTTTAAAAACACATATACTACAGCATTGCTATGCTTTTTATTCTGCATACCACCAAAACTAAGCTTTTAAAGTCTTAAATAAAAATACAATTCAACTATTAATTACTGACTGTTACGTATTACCACCTAATTGTATACTTTAAAATTTCTTTGGATACTCAATAGAGTCAAATTTATATAAAATTTTAAGTTTATAAAATAAGGGCAAATAAGCAGAGCATGATTTGACTAGAGCCAAGATATTCAGTGTTTCTCAAACTTTTCCACCAAAGCATCCATATCAGAACAGAGAACTCCCAGGGGCCAGAAAAATATCCTGCTACAAGTCCAAACTTTCTAAAAACTGTTTTTATTTTGTTCTAAATTTTTATTATTTCATTTTAAAATTTATATGAATTTTGTTATATTCCATAATTTGTGCATTTATCATAAAAATGTTTTAAATTATTTTCTGTGGAGTAAAATGCACACGTTGGTGCCTTGCATTTATTCTGGGGCTTCATGTATCCCTGGTGGTATAAATTCCCAGCTGAGAAACTGCATTATAAACCCATGCAATTTGAGTATTTTCCTTGTATATTCTTACCGCCATAGTAGGTGGAGTCTTTCTTGTTCTTCTAATCCAAGCTAAAAAGAAATATAATATTTAAATGTAAGTTTTCCATAATTTGCACAAACATTTTATTCATTTATGCATAATACAAATATTTATTGAGCACTTGTTATATATTGTTTTAGGCACTGTAGATTCAACAGGGAACCAACCATGAATTCCCTCTCTGTAGCATATTACTAGTGAAGGGAGTACAGAAAAGAAACACACAAATATATGATGTCAGAGGTTATTTCTATCACAAAAAAATACAACAGTTTGGGAGGATAAAGAGAGGACTTTTTCATATCTAAAATCACACCTCATATAATCATCTGAATTTAAGTTAGTGTATGACATACAGGCCAAATCACACTACAATAAACTTCAAGGCAATCCAAAATTATGATATCCTGAAAATCTGAATTAGTTATTGCTCAATTTATAAAGGAAGGGACATAGAAAGTTCTGATTTACAGAGACTTCTCTTCTAGTCGGGTCTAGCAAGCAGCCTAGCTCCTCTGGTTGGTATCATCAGGTCTTGGAGATGAGCTACAGAGTAGAAAGAGCTCATATTTGTTAAATGCCTGCTGAGCACTGAGCACTATGCTAGTGCTTTATAGCAACAGGAAAAGAGTGAGCCAGCTGCCTCAATGAAATGAGTGTATCAGAGTCACTGATACTAGAATGAAGGATCCGAAAAGAGCGTGAAGCAGGATGTGATTAATAGCACATCAGAAGAGAGGCAAGAAAGGGCTCCTTTTTTAAGACATTCAAGAAGCGAGTACCATGGATGGAATGACTGGTCTCACTGTTCTGTCTAGAGCTTGTCTGAGATGCTAGGATCTCATAAAGTGTTTAGGAGAATAGAGGCAGACTTTCTGGGTTCAAATAACTTCATCACTTTCTAGCTGTGTCACCTGGGGCAAGTTATTTAATTTTCTAGGCATCAGATTTCCCATGTGTATAATATAAATTATAATCGTATCTATATTTTAGGGTTGTTAGTAAAGTAACACGAAATTATGCCTATACACTGTATATAAATTTATATATGTATATATAAATTCTTAGCTCAGAGTCCGGCATACAGTAAGCATGCAAGTCTGTTGTTTACTACTATTATCCCTATTATTCAAAAAACGTATTTTTAATAACAAACTGAAAAAAGCAAAATCAATAATATCAGTTTGGCCTATGAGGATATATAGGAAACTGTGAGAAAATATATTGTAGGAGATATGGTCTTTAGAAAGTAGAAAACCACTATTTTATCACTTTAGTTGATTCAACCTTTATTACAAAATTGTGGGGTATCCTTGTTTTATAGAGAAATTAAGTAACTTTCCTAAATTTATGCATTAAGTGGTAATGGTGGGATTTGAAATCAGATCTGAACTTGTCTCTAGCTCCAAAAACCATCCATGCTCTCTACTAAGCAGTCTCCCGAACTTTAGTAAACAAAAAGTAAAGAACACTCAACCAGGAAGAGAAATGGGTGGTGACCCTAACTACATGTAAGGAAATAACAATTATTGACACCATTTTACAGACTGAGAACTGAGGTTCAGAAAGATTAAGCAACTTGCCTAAACTCACTTAACTAGAGTAACAGACTGGGAATCAATCTCTCGTGAACTGGCTCTAAAATCTTAGCTCTGTTGGTTCACCAGCTACCTTTTCTTCCGACCAGCTCCACTAGCCTGCCTTCCATCATTCAAGTACCTGACTTCATAACAAGCCCAGTACTGAATGGTTGTGGGGGCAGAAATAGCAACATTCAACTGTTGGCCTGGAATTAGTTCTTTCTCCCTGCTCCGTTCTCTCTTGCACTGATGCCAGACACCTATTTTTAATATAGTCCCAGTGTTTTGCCTTCTCTACTCCTGTTTCTGAACTTCTACCCCTGATTTGGTCCATGTCTAGCAACAACTTGCACAGGTTTTATATTCTTTGTTGGGCTGTAAGGTTGTCTATGTATCCATAGGAGATTTATTTTTCTAGCACCTAAATGCTTTGAAACAGTGCGTATTTAATCATTTTAATGGGATTTTGACCTATAGTAGAAAATCCAGCTTAGTCAAGCAAGATTCCTCTGTGCAATCAAGGAAAGAGGTGGTTTATGGAATTTTTCAACGGCCTCTTTATGGTCAAAATAAAAGTTACTTATCTACACTTATAGGAATTTTTTCTAGGAAAGAGGCTTCTTTTAAAATAATTCAACGTGCGCCATATAACTCTAAAAGGTTTTAGGCAGTAATTCTTTGGTTGTAATCTAGATTAGAAAATTAATTCAGAAAAATCAACTGGTAGGGCAGGGATTGGTAAACTACAGCTTGCAAGCCAAATTCAGCCAACAGCTTGTTTTCACATTTTCAAATGGTTGAAAAGAATAGTTAAACCAATTCAAACTTCAGTGTCCAAAAATAAGGTTTTATTGGAACACAGCCACACATATGTTTACATATTGTCTATGGCTGCTTTTGTGCTACAACAGCAGAATCGAGTAGTTGTAACAGACTGTATGGCCTACAAAGCCTAAAATATTTACCATCTAGGCCTTTAAAGGAGACATTTGCCAACACCTGTGCTAGGGCTACCATGACGTATTAGCAACAACTGTATATCTTGATTCAAAAACACTTTCATATTACCTAAAATAAAAATTAGTATTAACTATTACACTTTTTACAAATGATTACCATGTACTCTAGAGTCTATGAACACATACTGTTGGCAGTAGATCATGCTAAAAAAGTATAACGGGACAATGCACACTTACTATCACCATGAGGAAAACAACTCAAAACAACAACTTGTCTTATTGACGAGCCTAAGAAACAAAATTTAAGGTTTTTTGTAAGGTTGGAGAAAGAAAAATACTTCAATAGAATCCAAATAATTTTTTAAATCCCAAGGTAGATTAATAGGTTGAAGAAACTCTGATATGTGTTTTCTAAATCTTACTGGTTTTGTATAAGTTCATGAAATTCATTTATAGCTGTAAGAATGTAACATAACACAGATAATGTATTAAGCACCACCTAGACTATTCACTCTCATGGGACACTATTCTCTAAGGAAAGATATAAGGGCTTCCTTTAGCTTTGCTTTAAAGCCTGAAGGAAGAAAGATTTTTGTTTAAAAAAATACATAAATGTAATTGCTCAAATTAATTTGTATATTTATAATTCTACAATAACCAGATACTTGAAATGTCTTCATGAGATGATGTTTGATGCCTATTTTTTGTTATGTATCCAATAAAGGTTACAACTGGAAATTTTCTATGTGATCACTCACTTATACAATCATCCCTAGTTTTCCATTCACTACATACAACAAAGGAAATGTCCTGCTGAAGGGTGGCGAAGTTTAGGAGGAGGGAGGAATAAAAATAAGCATTAACATCAAATCATTTCTTTTTTTTTTTTTTACCTCAGAAAAATCTGGCACTGAACCTCTATCCAATTATAAATTATATAATTATTTTGCCATTGCTAATTATATCTGTATGGTGGGGTCTGTATCCGTCTTCATTAAAATGTAACCATTGTTTGAATAGAATTTAGTAAGATAACTGGACAGTTTATGCCTTAAGATCCTAGCATTCTTTCATCAATGTTCATTTGCATTCTCATCAGCATGCATGAGATTTTCATTGAACTTTAATACTCTTATTGGAACATAACATACTATAATGAGTGTAAAAGTGAACGTGCAAATTAAAGTTCCTATTAATCACTAAAAGAGACTAGAAGAAGCAGGCAGAAAAATACTTCATAAAGCACACGAGTACAGTCTTCAAATCTCCATAGGCACTGAAAAGAGCTAATATACTTTTAGAAGCATTGCCAACAGGAGTTAAGGTAAATGAGACATTTATCACCATATTCAGTAGGTGACCATTCAGAACTAAAATTGTAGAAAGGTTCTCAACAGTCTACATCCAAAAGTTATTATCTTAGAAATATGTGTTGTTTACTTCACTTAAGAAAAAGATGACATTGTAATAAAGCCTCATCTTTTTTTTTGTGTGTGTATGGTATAATTGCTTTATTTATTTTTATTTTTTATTTTTCAATTCAAGTTTATTGGGGTGACAACTATTAGTAAAGTTACATAGATTTCAGGTGTACAATTCTGTAAT
Organism: Rhinolophus ferrumequinum; assembly: GCF_004115265.2. Lineage (NCBI taxonomy): Eukaryota > Metazoa > Chordata > Mammalia > Chiroptera > Rhinolophidae > Rhinolophus > Rhinolophus ferrumequinum. Next base: position 38,789,704 of record NC_046290.1, on the reverse strand, counting down.
ACATCATCTATATATCACATTGTGAGTTCACCACCCAGAGTCAGTTCTCCTTCCATAACCATATATTTGATCCCCCTTACCCTCATCTCCCACCCCCCACCACCCTTACCCTCTGGTAACCACTAAACTATTGTCTAGAGTTTTTGTTTCTTCATTTGTTTGTCTTGTTCTTTTGTTGTTTTCAGTTTTATATACCACATATCAGTGAAATCATATGGTTCTCTGCTTTTTCTGTCTGACTTATTTTGCTTAGCATTATAATCTCAAGATCCATCCATGTTGTCACAAATGGTCCTATTTCATCTTTTCTTACCGCTGAATAGTATTCCACTGTGTATATATACCACAACTTCTTTATCCATTCATCTATCGAAGGACATTTTGGTTGTTTCCATGTCTTGGCCACCTTAAATAAAGCTGCAATGAACATTGGAGCGTATGTCTTTACGGATAAATGTTTTCAGATTTTTTTGGGTAGATAGCCAGGAGAGGGATTGCCGGGTCATATAGTAATTCTACTCGTAATTTTTTGAGGATCCTCCACACTGCCTTCCATAACGGCTGCACCAGTCTGCATTCCCACCAACAGTGTATAAGGGTTCCTTTTTCTCCACAGCCTCTCCAACACTTGTTATTACTTGTCTTTTAAAAAATGATTTTTGCCAGTTGAGTGTTGACACATCATAAAGAACTATAAAAATAAAAACTCCACATTTTTTTAATTATGAAAATTCTTCAAATGATTTATTATGAAATAAGTCATTGTCTGATTACTGACCCCTAAGTATATCTTAAGGATATTATTGGATTTAGTTGCCACATTTAAGTTACAAATTTTGTGATGCTCACAGCTATTACTGTTCTTTTTCCTTAATCAACTTTATTGAGATATAACTTATATACAAAACAGTGAGACCGTTTAAGTATGCAATTCCCTGAGTTCCGACAAATGTGTACTATCTTATGACCAGCACCACAATCAGTATATAGAACATTTCCATCACCCACAAAAGATCCCTGGTGTCTGACTATATACAAACACCCACCCATAGCCCCCAATGAGTGATATACTGTCAGTCACTACTGATTCATTTTGCCTTATCTATGATTTCATATAAATGGAATCTGAGAGTATGTACTGTCGCTTATTTTACTCAACACTATGTTCTTAAGCTCATTCATAGTACCGTGTGCAGTGGACAGACTCTTACGGTAGCCTCCACAACCCCCACCTCTTGGTGTTCAGGCCTTTGTATGATCGCTTCCTTTTGAGTGAAGGCAGAACCTGTGACTTACTTCTAACTATGAAAATATGGCAAAGGTGATGGGATGTATTTAATTGCATAATTGGTTACTTGTATCAACAGTGCAGAATTATTAGTCTTAGATTAAACTCTGCTCTAGTCCCACCTAACAAATCTTAAAAGCAAGTCCTGAAAGGATCAAACTGTTTCCAAGTAACTTAACTGTGTCTCAGAACAAAGCTCAAGAATATATAAAATATCCAGCATCCAACTAAGCAAAAATTCAAAATGTTTGATAGCCGAGAAAACAAAGAAGCAGGAAAATACTTTCCATATTGAGGAGGAAAGAATCAACTAACTAAAACCAATTGAAAATAGACACAGATGATAGAATTAGCAGACAAGAACATTAAAAGTTGTAATTGCACTCTGTATGTTCAAAAAAGCTAGAGGAAAGATAAAACATTTTAAGCAGAGACCTGGGAGATATAAAATAGACCCCTATCAAACTACAATGTCTAAAATGAGCAATACTCTAGATTAATAGGAATCTAGAGGATTTATAGGAATTTGACATTGTAAAAGGAAAGATTAATGAACTTGAAGATAAAGCAAGAGAAACTATACAAAATGAAACCCAAAAGAGAAAGAAGTCTCCACACATGAACAGGGCATCTGTGAGCTGTAACACAACTTCAAGCAGCCTAAAATTGTGAATGGAGTCCCCAGAAGAGAGGACAGAAAAGAACACAGGAAAAAAGTTTGAAGAAATGATGGCACAGAATTTTTCTAAATTTGATGGAGAATATAAATCCACAGGCCTAATAAGAAGCTCAAGAAACTCTAAGCACGAGAGACTACATCATATCAAATTGCTCAAAGCCAGTTAACAAAAAGAAAAACTTTAAAACAGCCAAAGAAGAAAATATATATTACATACAGAAGGATAAAGATAAGCATGACAACAGATTTGTCAGCAGAAACTGTGTAAGGCAGAATATCTATAAACTACTGAAAGAAAAAAAAGAACAAAAAACTTTCAACGTAGAATACTATATCCAGAGAAATATCTTTCAAAATATATTTCAGACATATAAAAACTGAAAGAGTTCAACACCGGCAGACTCACATTTAAACAGATGTTAAAGGAAGTCTTATAGACTAATGGAAAAAGACTCCACGTGGAAATCTGGCTCTACAAAAAGGAATGAAGAGCATTATAAATGGTTGTAATATGGATAAATATGTCATATTTTTCTAATTAAATCTCTCTAAATGCTGGTTCACTATTTAAATAAAAATAACAATGTAGTGTGTAGTTTGTAACATGTTTAGAACTAAAACATATGACAATAATAACAAATATTGGAAGGGAAATAGGGTGGTATACTTTTATAAGATTCTTATACTCTGTATGAAGTGGAATAATCACATAAAGACTGATCTGTTGAAGATGTAGTCTGGAAAATCTAACCACTAAAATAACAACAACAAAAAAAGAGATATAGCTAATAACCTACAAACAGAAATAAAACTGAATCATAAACAATACTCAACACTAATGTATTAGTTTACTTGAGCTGCCATAAAAGCACCACAGATAGAGTGGCTTAATCAATAGAAATTCATTTGTTTTGCAAATCTGGAAACTAGAAGTCTGAGATCAAGGTGTTGGGCAGGTTGGTTTCTTCTGAGGCTTCTCTTCTCAGCTGTTAGATAACAGTATTTTCTCTGTGTATTTACATGGTCTTCCTTCTGTACATGTCTGTGTCCTCGTCTCCTCTTCTAATAAGGATGCCAGTTATATTGGATTAAGTTCCATCCTAATGACCTAATTGTAACTTAATTCCCTCTTACAAGACCTATCTCCAAATACTGTCTGACGTATTAGGAGTTAAGATTTCAATATAGAATTTGGGAGATACAATTCAGCCATAACAACTAGGTATGAGAGAGGTAACATCACTACAGACTCTAAAGATATTAAGAAGATAATAGATAATAAGGGGATATTATGGTTGGTTTTATGCCAAAAAGTTTGGAAACTTAGATGAAATGGACAAATTCTTTGAAAAACACAAGCTACCAAACAAAAGTCACTCAAGAAGAAATAGATAACCTGAATATTCTAGATATAATAAAGAAATTGAATTTGTAGTTAAAAACTCCAGGCCCAGATGACTTCACTGGTGAACTCTATCAAATATTTAAAGAAGTAATATCAACTCTATGTAAACTCTTACAGAATGTTGAAGAAGGAATACGAGAAGATTTACAAAGCTTACAGTCATCAAGGAACAGAGACCTTCAGTTAAGTAACCACGAAGGACCTGAAACCAGGCAATTGTCGTGTGAGTGAGCTTGGAAGGAGATCTGCGATGGCCTGACAACAGTCATGTGAATGAGCTTGAAAGTGGCTGATCCCTGAGAAAAGCCCTCAGATGGCTGCAGCCAGGCCAATACCGTGACTGCAGCCTTGGAGAGACCCTGATCCAGAATATCCAACTAAGCCACCCTAGATTCCTGAGCCACAGAAACTATGAGATAATCAATGTTTGCTGTTTTAGGCCTCTCTCTAACTTTTGGGGGAATTTGTTATGCAGCAGTAAATAACTAACATATGTTGCTATCCTATTATCTGACGAAGGAGACCACCATCAACTTGATACTTCCCAGCCAAGCAAGTTGGTTGAACAGCAGGTCCAGAGGCTCTGGTTGATTAGATACTCCAGAGTTATATAATCATAGAACACTAGAGACAGATGGAACCTTAAGGATATTGAACCCAGCCTTTTAATTTTACAGAAGAAAATCGGAGAGGTAAATTGGTATGCCCAAAATGACCAAGACAGTAAATGGCCATTGAAGGACCTGAACATATAACCAAGATCTTCTGATGCTGGGATAAGGATAACATCATACTTTGTCCATTATTTCATGAAGTTTACCTTGAAAATTCTTGGGGGGTAGTAGTTCTTGCAGCCTGAGAAAAACATGTTCACTAATTAAAAGTGCATTTTATACTGAGATGTTCATTATTAATTTGTTAATGATAGCCAGGTGTGGTCTGAAAAGTAGATCTAAAAAGTAATTTTTACCTGACTTTATTCTATAGCTTTACTCCTACCTTTTTATGAGTATGTGTGATAAGGAAAGATTACATCTCCATTAAAAAGAAATACTGGATGAGGGCTTCTGTCTTTTCCCTCTATATGCTACTTTGCAAGTATTTTAGGGTTTGCATCAATAATGTTTATTACTGTTAACAGCAAATGAACTTAAGGTTACCAAAATCAAGAAAAAGGGAACAGAAATGGAAGATAAACGTCATCCGAATTATAGACACACAGCTTTTCAGTGGTTCTATATAAGAACAATATATCACACCATGGATTAAACTTACAAGGGTCCCTGAAACTATAATATTGTTCAGTAGCTAGTACTAAACTATCTCCCACAGCTGAACCTCTGTCTGCATGTTCTATATGTTTGGAACCAGTTGCTCTGGTGTGCTGTTCCATGTATTTCTTTTTAAAATGGACTATTTCCAGCAAGTCAGCAAAGTCTCTAAAATGTCTCTTCCTTATGTACTTTCAATTTAAAATGCATTCATCAACAAATATTGATTGAGCTTACATTTGTTTTACATTAATTGTTGAGCTAGGCCTTGAGGCCACAATGATGAACAAGGTAAAAACCCTATCCTAAAGAATCTTTAAGTCCAGGCAGAGGAGGTAGATAAGCAAAGAGGGAATATTTCATAGTGTGTTAAGTGTTACTCTTAGGGAAGGCATAAAGTGAAATGAAAAACAAAATAAGGAACATTCCACTTCGTACTAGGGGATGAGGGGTGGGGTCAGAGAAGATTTCTAACGGAATCAGTGTCTACTCTAAAACTTGAAGTATAAGCAGGAATTAGCTGGGTGGTTGAGGTGGGCAATATACTCTAATATCAGGAGTGAAGACTTTGGTGACAGATAATATGGGGTCAAATCTTGGCAACCGCTGCTGTCTGTACTTAGGAAATTCTTTAACTTCTCTGTGCTTCATTTGGAGGAATCAAAAGGGAATTGACACAAGTTCTCACTACCACATCTACCCATTTACCTGCATCCACGTCCATATGCTCTACTTTTCTGCTATTGCTACTGCTGAGTTTTCCACGCTCTTGCGAAAGGCCAGATCTTCCACGTGTGTACCAGAGCCTGTCCCATCCTGCTTCTCAAGAACTTTCTTTCTCCTGCGTCATTAATGCTTCCTTCTGACTTGATATTTCCCATCACCATTACAAAGTTGGGTTACTTCTCCTGCCTTGACTCCTCTTTCCTCTCCAGGTACTGCCTTAATACTTTCCTTTTACAGATAAACTCCTCATAAGCACTGTCTATACTCATTCTTTCCAAATTCTTTCTTGCCATTCTTTTTTCTATCAGGCTTTTGTTCCTAACACTCTACAGAACTATTTTTGTCAGGATCACTGACTTCTCTGTTCTTAAACCAAAGAGTTAATTCTCAGTCCTCACTTGAAATGGTCGATCACTTCTTCCTCCTTAACATTTGGCTTCCAGCATAGGACACTTTTCTTTTTTTCTCCTACTTTTCTGGCGGCTCCTTTTTTTGTCTTCATGTCTCTAAACCTTCGAGTAGCCTAAGGGGTTCAGTCTCTGAACTTCTTATTTTCTATTTACACTCATTCCCTTTGTGATCTCATCTAGTCTCCAGCCTTAAATACTATTTATTTCCTATTAACTCCTAAATTTTATCTGCAAACCAAACTTTTCCATTAAATTCTTGGGCTTATATACAACTTAATATCTGTACTTGGATGTCTAATAGGCATCTCAAACTTAACGTTGCCAAAACTAATCTAATTTCCCCCAAACTTGCTCCTCCCACAGTGTTTCCCCTCTCAGTCACCAGTACTACTGTTTTTTCCAGGTGAGGCCCAAAAGCTTAAGAGTCATCACAGACTGTTCTCTTACTCTCACATTCCACATCCAACCTGTCAGCAAATCCCATTGGCTCTACTTTTACAACAGACCCAGAATGCAACTCCTTCTTTTCATGCCCACTGTTACTTTGGTCCATCACAATTATCCCTCGCTTGAATTATTACAAAAGCCTCCTACTTCTATGTTGCTTACGTCACCTTCAGGCTCTCTGCATTGTAGCAGCCAGAGTGACCCTGTTAAACACAAGTCAGAGCATATGACTACACCTTTCAAACCGCCTACGAGGAAGGCCCTACAAGACTGGGCATCCAGTCACCTTCCTAACCTTATCTATTACTTTCCCTCTGGCTCTTTTCCAGTCACACTGGCTTCCTTGCGTTCCTTAAACGCCTGAGCATGCTCCTGCCTCAGGGCTTTTGCACCTGCTCTCCAGGAATGCTCGTCTGCTACTTACTTGCCTGGCAAGCTTCTTCTTCTGCCTTTATTCAAAAGTCATCTTCTCAGCAACGCCGTTTCTTTACACTTTTTAAAACTGCAAAACCCTCTCCAACACTCTCTATTCCCTTTCTTTGCTTTATTTTCTGTGGCCATTAACACACTATACTGTTGTTTATCTGGTTTACTATTTTTCTGCCTCCACACTCCCACTCCAGAATGGAAACTCCATGAACGCAGAGATTCTCAAAGATGTTTACTAAACAAATGAATGTAAAGAGTAAACTGTCTAATACACATTGTAGCAGGATACGTAGCTTGTGGGTTCCTATACTCTGCTACTAATAATTGACAAATATATTTATCTGGACCTGAAAATACTTCAGATTCATTTGGTGTTAACACTATTTAACTTAAAAGTATTTTTTCTCTTTCCTTTCCTGTATAGAGTGTTTTGTGCGTTTACTTACATTTTAATTTACTTTCTCACAGTACAGTTTTTTTTGTTGTTGTGTTTTTTTTTTTTACATTAAATTGATGTGTAACACTATAAAACTAATTTTAGTTTCAGTGTTTGGTTGATACACTTGTTTTAAGGATATGCCTCATGGGATAGTTATGCTGAATTACTAGATCAGGACAGAGCCATAAAAAGCATTAGAACTTCATTCTAATTCAAAGTCTCAAAGGCTAAAAAAACAAGTTATTACCTATTTGTTTATTTATAACTTAATTTATTTCTAAACATTTTAATTTTATGCTATTACTGGAAAAAATGATGAAACAGGCTCATTATAGGAAGGCACAAACATTATTTGAGAATTGCAAATGTAGCTTATAACATTGGAAAGTCTGTTAAAATAAGAAAGCTCAATTACTCCTCCTAGAAGTTGCCAGTTTTATGTTCTGTACTTCTTCAAAAAGTCTCTGGTATCTACCCACTTTTATGTTCGTTTTTCATAGTTCTAGTATTTTCATACTTAATAAAAAGAAATGGAAAATATTTACACTGACATGTTGGCATGAAAGTAACTTAACACCTATAGCTACCATATGTAAAGTATCATGCTACACCCATCACGAAGCAGTGGGTCTACTGCTTATGTAGCTCTATAACACAGGCAATTTATCTATTCATTTCAAACTTTAGGTTCCCTATTTATTAAATGGATATAATTACAGTGTCTACTACATAGGATTGTTGTGATGATTAAACAATATAATGATTGTAAAAGCAATGGCATAATACCAGGTGTATAGGTAAACACATGATAAGTGTTAAGTGATATTTAACATAAGTATTGGTATTTTACTTAAGGTTCGTTTAGTTGCAAATAACAAAAGCTAACTAGAGATAGACTTCATATATTCAACATATATTTACTGAGCACTTACTAGGTGCCTCCCTATGTGTCAGGCCCTAGGCTAAGAACTGGTAAGGAAAAAGGAAAATTTTATAACAAGGATATCGGGTGGTACTCAGAACTCAAAGGCAGACTTGCAGCTGAACTTCATTGAGAAAGAAATGGAACTGGGAACTGGAAAGCTGCTGGAAACCTGGGACATAGGCTCTGTCTTATTATATACTTCTCTTGGCAGACTAGTTTCTGTTTTCTTCTTAGTAGATCAGCTTTTTTCTGCAACAAAGCTTAGAGAGTGGATTGAAGATAGCCACCCACAAGCTACCAAGTTCAAATGTCACTGTTCCTGACATACTGAGAGACTGACTGTTACTGTTTTCTCTCTTTGATCTTTTTCCTTAATTCCAAAGTTTGATAGGGATCAAGTGTCCATCCTTCTCGAAACAGAGGGTCAGCTGACAGGGTCATTGTAAGTTGAAAAGATACTTTAAATGGTATCTACAGCAAGTATTATCCATTATCCACAATTTAGAAAAGATAAAAGTAAGACTGAGAAGTCTGAGTTACTTTCCCAAGTTCATGTGGGTAGTAAGTGCCAGAAACAGGACTCCAACCCCGGGGTTGGCAAGTGCAACAGTACATGACAGTGAGTGGGTCAGTACATGACAGTGAGTGCCTCCTTCAATTTTCTATCTTTGGAGTTTCGTTTGCCCAAGTCCCAGCTCTGCTAATGTTTAATAGCTCTTTTCACTACACAGGTGTTCCTTTACTAAAATGTGGCACCTTCACAACTTTCTAAGAAATGCAATGTTGGAAAAAACGTTTCATGGATTCAGACTGTAAAAGTTTTTGCAAAAAGAATAAACATGTAATTATATGTGCTCTTATTGATTGGGTATACAGTTAAACAATTGGCCTTCAAAAACATATTACTAAAAGCAGAAACTTACCTTCCCATTCTGTTGGGATATTCCCTACTTCATAGTCCACTTCTCTTTTATTTGCTGCTTCTACAATTCTTCTCTCTCGAATAATCTGTCCTATAAGACAAAAGTGAATATTACATGTATAAATGAACCCACGACACAGTAATTATTACAAGTAATATTTTCTCTTTGGATATTGCACACCTCCTCATGTAAAAGAATTCACAGGAAAAACAGTAGATTCCATTTTAAAATTATGTATGTTAGAATAAAGCAATTTCTAAACTACTGCAAAGATGTTAATTTTCTACCACAGGATGCAAAATTAATTTTGGTAGAATAAATCTAGATTCTGCATACAGAAAAAGAGGAACCAATTAATCTGTAGGGCACTAATAGCCAATAAAAAAACATTTGCGTAATTGACAGAGTATTCCACTCAAACTCTGCAAGTACATATATTAGAGGTGCTACTGCCCGAGGGAATTGATAGTCATGGCCTCTATTAGGTCTGTAATGAACCACAAGACTCTGCTGCCAACCTGTCCCCAAAGTACACTGGTGAACCCAAGGGAACCAAGTCATGGATTGGGTTCTGTGGCCCATCTGAGTGAGTACCGCTCAAGGGTATCTAAACAGAGAGAGACAAAAACTGGTGAGTTTCGGGTATGGTGCTTCAGGAGTGAGATCAACCTCTGGAGCGGGATAGTACGAATGCAGGAAACACGAAAGCAGAGAGAAGTAAAGAAAAGGAGGGAAGGGGTCGGCGCGGGATGAGAGTGTCTGTTGTTTATATTTTTCAATAATAAAAAAAATTGATTAGTGTGTAAATTTTAAGGTCATAGGGGAGGCACAAAAATATGTGGTATCTTCTTCTGTCTCAGAAAGTCTTGATTATACCTTTCAAAGTAGGTTTGTCAAAATGGTGGTTTCCAAATATTTTTCATTTCATGTTCCTTTTTCATTAAACCTTGAGCCTGGGGAAACTATGTATGCTTTCTACTCTCCTAATAGTTAACAATTGTTCCTGCCTACACCAGGGAACGTGAACTGAAACAGAGAAGACACTGCTAAGTAATGCTGAGGGGGTGGAACATGGCTCAACAATGATCAGTCATGGAGGAAACAGGCCTTACAAAACACTACTTTCTCTATCCACTCGTAGGCCTGTGCTAAATAGAATGGGTGACGTAACTGAAGACACTGACCTTGCTGCCTGCAAATGTCTCTCTTACACTACCTAAAATTGTACTAACTACAAATTCCTTCAATTGCAGACAAGGAAACTCCTCCTGGGCGTGACTATGCAGGTGTCCTCAGGCTACCAAAGGGTAGCCTTTGGTACCCTTTGGTAGCCTGAGGACACTGAGTGGACAAGGAGCGCCTAAGTTTTATTTCCCCTGCTTAGTAAGTGAAAGGCTGAGATTTTGTGGACAAGCCAGTAATGGCTGATAACTCTGAAGTGTGGGCTCAGGGAATCTCTGCATTTCATTATGATCTCACTTCATCAGGCTCATTTCATTCTAACACAGATGTTCCCCAAGTTTTATAAAGAGGTGTTCATTACCTTTTGTTTATCTTATCCAATAAATTTACAGTATGGGGAGGGATCAGTAGTAGAGTCTCTAAGGTGTAGGGACGAGGGTCAGGGTAAAAGGACCCTATAACAATGACAGCTGCATTATTCTCATAGCAGAGGCTCAATATATGTACATGTATTTTTATTATAATGCTATTCATATCCATGTAACACACATGTCATAATAACAAGAGTTACCATAAATTTAGCATTAACTACAGTAGTTTACATGGCAATTTTCAAAATGTTTGAAAGAGTCAAAATACCTGCATACAGTCTTTATCTAAATACCTGAATGTAAGTATGTCTTTTTAGCAATAGCAAGTATAGAAAGGAAAACTACTGTATAAAATGCAAAATGCTAATAAATGGGCTTCTCAAAGTATGTGTGTGTTCTATAAGCTTTTAAATGTACATCAATAAAAGCACAGGGGGAGAGGATAGAGGGCTCTACCATTCACACTAGTACCACTAAATGCATGTATTTTACAAGTATATCACTATGTCTGTGACACAAAAATTAACTTTTTATTTTACCATCAGATCTGTACACTTCATTTAAGGTATCCTAAGATTTTTAAAAATAAAAAAATAATAATAAAATAAAATAAATAAAATAAAAATTTAAAAAAATAAAAATCTATGTGTATGTATATGAAAAGACAAAAAAATTCATCAGTTTAATTCCTTGATAATAGCTAGAAAAAAAACCATTTGTTTACAAATAGATGACATCAAAAATGTACACATCTTTAGAAATATAAAATAAGGCTGTCCGTTTATTAAATAAACTCCTTGTAATCAGATATGGGTCCTGCCTCCCAAATAGTTTTAAAACGACTCTATTCTTTGGAATAAAGAATAAATTCTAGTTGTACAATTTTTATGAATTGGGAATGAAATTTATGCCTCCCACTGAGTAAGAAATTATGCATAAACTGCACACTTACTCATACTAATATGCTTTTATACAACAGTTGGAAAGACAATCCTACTTATCACAGCAAAAAAATAATTGCATCTACTAAATAGCAAATTTAAGTACCTGTTCAAGTGTCAAATTTTTAGGATCTAATTTACATTAAAAAATAACAAAAAATTTAAGCTAACATATGTATAGGTTTAATAAGAATAACACAAGAATAAACAGTTGACAGTGGTGAACTCAATGAGTATTAAGTAAAACAAAGCATAGTTGTTTAACTTAATATTAAACAATATTAGACTTAATTAAAACAGTCAAAATAAAAGTTTGAATTCAGGTAGATCATAATGGTCAATGGTACATGGATTTAAAGACTGTAATAAGTAACAATATTATTTCCCAAACTTAAAACATTTTAAAGCTAGCTGCCATTGAACTAATTGCCCTAGGAGGATAGCAGATGTCTTACCCCTTTGTTAAGAAAAATATGGAACCCATTTAGTTAAAAGAATAAAAAAACAAAAGGCGTGATCCCCAGGTATTGGGTAGATGACAGGTTTAGGTACAAAACAGATTTCACCTGTTGTCCTGGGCTTCTGGGATAGAGTGTGGGAGGAAAGCCTGGACACAGATATGGGAAGGAGGAGACGTAAACTTCAGTCACTCAAATCACACCATGTAGTATTATATCCTTAACATTTTAATTTAATTTGGCTTGCTTTTTCCTTCAATACTCATTTTTATTTTACCCTAAAAAATACCCATGAAATCACTGAGTTGCTCTACTAGCTGTATTTTGTGTCCAAACACACACAAAATAGATATATATCTTAAAAATTTAACAGGTTTGTCTTTGTACTCCAAGAAGTCATCATGCAGACCTCACTTTGGAAACCACATTGGTCTCTAGAGACAGACCCAGCAACACACATGGTGATACAGGGGCACAGGAATCAACACAGCAGTAAGAAATTCCTGTGGATGGGAACTGGCTGAATAAACTCTTTGTAATCAGATATGAATATTAAAGTCTTAGTTGGATTATGTTTACCCTTCATTTTATAAAATCCTACGTTATGTACAACAGTCTTGTATTAGTTTTGAAAGAAGAGGGCAGAGGTCCTAGAATTCCAGGGGTGAGCAGAAGAAAAAAAAAAGCTAAAATTCATGGCATGTTTAACATGTGCCAGCCATTAAACTAAGTTTTCACTCTATATGAGTAATTTCATTTAAACTTAACAATTCTATGAGGTGCTAGTACTACTTCATTTTATAAATAAAGAGACTGAGACTTAAGAGAACTTAAGACATTTACCGCATGTCACACACTAGCTAACAGGAATGAGGATTTGAACATAGGTTTTCTGACTCCTGGCCCTACACAGTTAGCCACTAGGCTATGTTGCCAGACTTTAAGACATCTACAAATGTTAAATCTGTAAACATACTACATTCCAGATATTAATAGTAAAATACAAGGCCTAAGCTTATAAGAAGAGTAACTGCCATTTCCCAGAAGATTAAAAATCTACTATTTCTCTCCAAAAAAGAAAAACAATTGCCTTTCATTAGGATATTTTCAGAAGGTAGAAAACACATCTTAAATCATTTAATATAACAATCCTGACAATCATTTAACTTTTAATAAACATACACTGAGGGAAATCTGGAAAATGCACACAGAAAAGAAAAAGAAAAAAAAAAAACCATCTATAACCTCACCACCCCCCCAAAAATCATATTTATTTTTATTGTATTTCCTTTCAGTATTTTGGCAATATATGGATTATAAATACACAAATGCTTACATATACATAACACATATTTATAAGATCAAACATTTGTCCCTTCCCACTACATAGAAAATATGAAGTTTCTCATGTTGTTATTCCATAACTTTAAAAGACTTAATATTCAGTTTCCAAACAGGTTCACTTGTATTCTGAGGAAGAAGGAAACTCTTGTAATAAGTGTGTATAATAACATTTCTTTTGTTTAATTGTGTTTTAAATGTACAGAGAAATAAAAGAGCGTGACTCTTTAAGAATAGGCAATAAAGCAAGTTAAAAAAATACTAAAAAAAAATTTATACCAGTTAAGAGATAAGTATCAGGTATGCCACGCAAAAGCAAGTTTTACAAATTAAGGCAGAGCTTCATGATCAGGAGAGAAAGAGGTAAAGTAAGGAGATGTGTTTCACATCCTAGTCACCAAAGGAGTCTTCTGAGAGACAAAAATCCGTCATGGGAAAAAGTCCTCTGTCCCGCTGCCCCGCCCCTCTCCCCCTTTTCTGGAAGAAAGATGAAGCAATACTGGGGAGAGGAAAATGTGTTCGGGAATTCCCTTTAGTAAGCCGGCAGTTACTTTCCAGAGTACAAGGGTTCACTAAAGACCTCAAGCACCACTGGTAGAAAAGCCCAGATGTCTTCTACTCTCAGATCAAGTTTCTTCAAGAGAATAATTAGGGTATGTCTTGTTGAGAGGCAAAGAACTAAGACTTTTTGGTATTTTAAGCCTCATTTTTAGGATGTAGATTCTATGGTCAATGTGTGGTACTTCCTTTAAGATTTTTAAATTTTGAATAGGTGATATAAGCCCAGTGTGGAAGTCTCCCTCCCATTTCCGTCTCTTGACCATTCAGTTATCCTGCCTGGTGGCACACACCATGGCCAATGTTTGAAGTAATCTCCTAGGGATAGCTTATAGATGTATAAGCAAGTGTGTCTGGAAGAAGACTTTCCTTTGGGGACACAAACGCTAACATACCAATTGTTATGGACTGCATGTTTGTGTCCCCCAAATTCATATAGTAAAATCCTAACTCCCAGTGTGATGGTATTAGGAAAAGGGCCTCTGGGAGGTGAACAGGTCAGGAGGGCAGATCCCACATGACTGGGATTAGTGCTCTCATAAAAGAGACCCCGGAGAGCTCTCTGCTCTACATCATACGAGGATACAAGAAGACAGCCTCCTACAAGCCAGAAAGCAAGCCCACCAGATCACATCTGCCAGTAGCTTAGTCTTGGACTTCCCAGCATCCAGAACTATAAGCAATGAGCCACCCCAGCCTATAGAAATTTGTTATAGCAGCCCGAGCAGACTAAGATGCCAATCATACTGTTTTGCATCCTGCTTTTCCCCCTTAACAACCTACCTTGGAGATGTTTACACGAGTATAAAAAGATCTGTGTTGTAATTTTCACACTTGATCTTAGCCAAAAGGCCGAGAAGCGATATGTGTTGTAATTTTTAATAAACATGAAATAGTACATAGAATGTGTGTACCATATTTTTTTAAATCAATTCGTTATTGATGAATATTTAGGTTGTTCTCAATCATCTTTTGTTCTTGAAAGGATGATGCAATGAATAATCTTATATGTAGGTCTTTTCATGTAAGTACAAATATATCCATGAACTAAATTTCCAGAAGTAGAATTGCTAGGTCAAATGGAATGTCCATTTGTGCTTTGGATAGCTGTTTCCAAATTACCTTCATAAAAGCTACACCAATTTAACTTTCACAAAGAATGGATGAAAGCACATATTCCAATGTCCTTACCCTTTGAACTTTGCCATATGCAGATTAAAAATGGTATCTTGCTGTAATTTTAATTTTTCTTTTTGTGAACGAGGTTGGCATCATTTCATTTTAAATCTTTGCGCTTCTTTTTCTGTGAATTGTCTGTTCATGTCCTTGGACATTTTTCTATTGGCTGTTGCTATTTTAGTTAATTCCTCTTTCCTCTATATACAGGGAGTTCTTACACATTTGAAAGTTAACGAGACTTACATATTAAAAGGATGGGGGGTTAGGAATTATAAAATTTCTACTTTGGTACCTCCAAATACTGCCTTCCTAGAGTCTTAGTCACCCTGGAGGTGCCTGAGACCCTTGACAGGTGCCAGTCTGAGATAGGTGACACCAATGATCCTGAAGAATGAGATAGCAGACTTAGGCATGTCTCCATCCTTGGGGCCACTGCTCCTTCCCTAATCCATCCACACAGGCCAAGGCAGATATTAGGGCAGCTTTTAATCCTTACATTTAGGGGCTTCAGCGCTCACAAGACACCCATCACAGTGGAGGGGAGAGTTTCTTCCACCAGTACCAGATCAAAGATGGAGGACTACATTGGTTGCGGCCCACAAGCACATGAGATCCTTGGTGAGAGTTTTCAACTAGCTGTCTATGCCCAGACCACTGGTGGGCACCACGAGAAGAAATGAATGAAATCTGGAGGTGACTTTGGGTGGAAAGATAGGTTGGCCTGAGTAAGGTGACACAGCTCTGCAATAGCTACCCCCTTGTAAAAAAGCCAGATTCAGGCCTTTAATGCCTGACAGGAGCCCCTGGCTAGATAGGACAAAGGTGAAGTAGGTAGTACAGCCAACGTGAGACCCTTTCTGACTGATGTCTGGCTCTTTATCCCCATGGCAGCAATCAGTGCAGCCAAGTGATAATTCTAAATCAGTTTGTCTGGTGATGTATAAAAGACTGAATTTTGCATCTAAAAGGAGGCTTAGAAGTGTCAATGCATAATATGTGAAAGTGAGGGCTACTGAAAGACAAGAACCACACTACATATAATAGATTTGGGGACTTCAACCCTTGTTATTCTGAAGCATTGTAAATTTAAAAATAAATCAATAAGAATTCTTACACTGAAAGCTACTTTCACATATGACAAAGCATAATTTGACTGAAGTTACTCAGATGTAGCAAGAGCCTGCTATGTACCAGGCAACGTTTAGATGCCTTCCATATAGTGTCTCTTACGTTCAACACAATCTTTTACAGATGAAGTTAAAGAGGCACATAGGATGACTAGCTTATCCAAATGTACATCACTAATTAAAGTAGAATAGCCAGCATTTGAATCTGTATTTTTCTAACTCCCAACCATAAGCATTTTCCATTGAAGATTTTGACATTGGTATTTACAAAGTTTGCATAAGGTATCATTACACATATCCAATTAAAAACTAACATTTTATTCATAACTATCATAAGCTACCATTTTCCCATAGTGATCAAATGAGGCATTCCTTCTTGAAAATGTGACTGTATAATTTGACATATTCTACATATATTTGTGTGGGCATGGAAGACTATCTCAGCAGGTCTCAGCAGGTAACACTTTTTTTTTTTTTTTAAGCAATTAAAGAGGCTTTCCAGATAAACTTTCAGAATTTTTAAGACTGCCAACTAGTTCAATGGATTACCTAAAATCCTATTAGCTTCCCCATATTTACAGGTTTCCCATAAGGAATCTCAGCTACTTCCATTTTAGAAAATCCAAAATTACATCGAAATGTTTGGTTATTCTGAAATACCTTATATAAAATGGTTTAGCCTTTTAGGACCCAAAAGCTGAGAGGACTTAAACTACATCCAGAAGACAGCAGAAAAATTCCAAGGGACCTATTTCCTTTATTAGTGTAAAAGTTTTGTGGTCATTTCTAGCACATCAATTTTTTTGTTTGTTTAAACCTCACTTCATTAATTTCTTAAAAGCCATAAATAAAATTTGTAAAATTTAAGTCTGAAAGTACATATGAAGACTATTACAACTTAAAAAAACAAGACGAACTTACTGCAAATTTGTGTCTGTGCTTTCCACATGCATAATAAACTCATATTTACTGTTTATTTTTTTAAAGTTTCACAGTATTATTATATGCAAACAAAAATTTTAAGTTCTAAAAATATATTATTCAACCAAAAATTATATGTATTGAATAGTCTTTTGCATTAATCTAAGAAGATTTATAGTCAAAAGTTAAATAGGTTTTCTGATTGTATTCCCAACTCAAGCACATAAGTCTTAGAAATGTCTAGTATTTTACTTCATTTACTTCCTTTCCACTACTGTGGAAATCAAACATCTAAAATAGTTTTCAAAAATAAAGAAAAAAACGACTTGAATGTTATATGAAAAATCATTTATTTTCCAAAATGCCAAAAATCTTCGATCCTTAGAATTAGTGCAGCTGTAATTGCCCCCAACCTTCAAAAGGAGGTAACCATTAAAAAGAAAAATTCAAATAATAGATTCATGACTATTTAGTTCATGTAACAAGGTGTTCACTCTGAAGAGCTGATAGAGAAGCAGCCATTTCAGGTGCTGATTGATGTGTAGGAAATCAGTATTTGGAAGTACTTTATTCATCTAATACATTCTGCAATACTTTGTAAAGCTAAATTATCTCCAATGGATAAAGTATATTTATAATTGACAATTTGGGCATTTAACAAAATAATAAAGAAACTAACATTAAGTGATTCTTCTATGACTACGTCTGAATCATGGCAGGTGAGTTAAAGTGTCTTAAATACACATAAAAACGGAAAGAAATAAAAGGGGGAGAAAATTTATTTTAGCTAAATTAAATAGGCTTTAAGATATACAGAAACTCCAGATTTTAAAAAGACTATTTACAATGAGCAAATTTATGACTGACTGAAAAGTTTTCATTTTACAGTGACAGTTGCTAACTAAAGCAAGCATATTCCAATCTGGTACACCATTAATGTAAAAAGGAATAATATTTTCTTCTCTCAAAATTAGCACACACTCATAGTGTGGTTTAAACCAATATAATTAAGTATTTAATTTTCAATTTGGGAGGCGAACTTGAACACTGGGGCTGTCAATAGAGAGATAAAGAAACTGAAGAATTTTAATAAAAACAGTGGCAAATATTACTAGACTTCAGAGAAGTATAAAATTATGCCACTTGTAAAGCTAGGCCTAGCCCAAACTTTATTTTCAGATTTGTAATGTAGAAGATATGGCTAATTATTTGATTGACTTCTAGATCCAAAGTTTCATAGAAATCCAGTTGTACTTGGGTCATTTATTAAAGATCATAAAAGAGTCAAGGACTGCAATGTTAGCTACAGTTACTAATTCACAGAATATATGACAGTTTTAAATAGGAATACTTTAATGAAAATAAATAGAGCATATTTTGTGGTGCATTAGTCTTAATTGTAAAACTATATATTTATTAATCCATGAAATTACTAATACCCTTCATTAATCTATCTAATTTAGTTACATCAGGCAGTACTTATCATTAATGAATAGAAATCTATTCTGATATAGAAAGAGACCACATAATCATCTAATGAAATGTGATATTCATCAACTTAAAAAGAACTGTACTAGTATTTTTGAAACAGATTCCTGAGTATAAACATTGGGCTCAGTTGGTAAGAGGTTGAGGAGTCAATAATTTTCAAACTCTTCTTTAGAAATATCTTCAATGGAGGTTGAATTTATGAAACTGCTCAAAGCAGAGCTTCTTGGGTTGAGGCAAGGGTCCAGAGTATGCTCCCCTTTTCTACCCTCCCCTTCCCTGGAGGCAACGGCCTAACATTCCTAGAACTCTAAGCAGCACCGTAAAAATGACTGGATTCAGACCTAGTAGTAAGCACTTCGGAGACTGCAAAACTCATCCATGAACATATACTGGTCCACACAAAATCAAGATCTTGTGAATAACCGTAAGACCATCATATGTTTTGCTTCTCTCTCTACCTTATCTTTCACATGGTTAAGTAAGGAATCTGTGACAAACTTCTGAGTAATCAGGTGTAAAACAATGTCGGATATTTCCTGCAGTTCCCTACCTCAAGAAGACACAAGGCCTACTTACATTGTGAAGCTATGATTTAAGGCTGGAACCTGACTTAAGGCTTTGCTTCTAGTATTTAGACGGGATGAGTTAAGTGAGAAATCATTCTCTCGCTAAGGAGCAAGAAGTCCTTATGAAAAGACAAAGAAGTCTGAATAGTAAAGAGGGAAAACAACACTTCAGTTCACAAGTCTTCAAGGAAGCATGCCTTCACGGGAGAGGCATCCTCAATATTTCCTTCATCCCTCAGACGTGGAGGCTCCTGTGAAGGGAAAGAGATGGAGGTAGCCTGAGGCCAACCACAAGCAGTGAAAGGAAAGACAGGAAAGAAAATTCCAGCAAGAACAATTTATTGATAGTGTCTCATTATTTTAGTCATTAGTTTAAACTTTCCTAAGGACAAAACTTTACCCTGGCTAATAACCAATAAAATTGGATGACATGAATTTTACCTTTGTTCTCTACTTCAGTTTACTGGTAGAAAGACATGGTAATAAATTGTGATTTCACCAAAAGGAAGGCTGTAGGAACATGAAAGGGAAAGGTTGGTCCCATTTTGCTCATCAAAGTTGTAACAAAGACCATTTATCTCGCTATTTTTACCTATTTATTCCTTATTTTCCATTGACGTTGAAAAAGATAAAGACTACAGTCGTGAATAGTGAAGATTTGTAAAATGGTAATATTACTTTAAGATACGTTTCTCCAAAAATACTGCACACATAAAAGTGAAAACCATGTCTACTCAAGGGTGTACTGGCAATACGTATTAGGATACTTACATACATGAAATACGTATTAGGATACTTACATACATGAAATACGTATTAGGATACTTACGTACATGAAATATGTATTAGGATACATACAGAAGAATCAAGAAATTAGACTTCAAAGATTCTTTATCTTAGTAATAAATGATAAAGCGTAATATTGTTTTTCCTACTTCTTGTTACTTCTTTAGCTTCCAGGGTCCAGAGATCATACAATTTAGTCTAATTTAGCCAAGTATCAATTACATTATATTAATATAGTTTATTAATCAATGTTATCTGACTCATTTAGATGAACAGAATCATAGTTATTGAGCAACAATTATGTATGTGGTACTTATTAGACACTTTTATTTTTATTTCCTTGTTTAATTCTCACAGCAATCTTCATTTTTATAATTGAGTAAAGTACAGCTCAAAGAAAACGTTATGGATGAGGAAAGGTATGCTTTGAATTATACCGAATTTTCACATGGACATTTAAGAAAGTGTACTAGTATAGTCACCTCCTGCGCTACAAAACCTCGTGTCAGCATCATCCACATGTAATCATGTTCGCAGGCCTTCCCCCCTTTTTTTCTGCCTCCCTTTAACAACCCAGTTTAAACCACTTTGCCTACACTTCTCACATCCTCTTTTTGCTTTGCACCCTGAAATACCTAACTGTTGTGTGACAATGCCACCACCTATTGGCTGTCAAAGGGACTGGAATAATCCAAAAGCATCTGCTTCCTTGCCCTTCAGGAAGGCTAAATGCATCATTCGGGCTCTTTTTTTCCTGCCTTTTATTAAACCCACTTGAAAAAATTTCAGCTGAGTTAAACCCACCTGACAATTTTTTTCTGTCATCTTTCTCTGTATATAGACATCTTTTTTCCTCCTTCATCTCTCCTTCTAAAAACCTGTAGATTTATTGCATCTCTCTTGATTCCATTGCTAACCAATAAGTGTTTTTGCTAATGTGCAGCAATTCAGATGAATTGTGAATTATTCTGGAAACTGAGCTACCATTTATAAATAGTTTCCATGAAAAAGTGTGTTGAATATAAACAGGCTGCTTAAATGGAACTTTAGGAATTCAAGTAATTTGTCTGTTGGGAACTTGCTATATTACGAAAACACATAAAAGTCTTTCACGGTAGTATCCAAGAAAAATAAAGGAATAGAATGCTTATACAAAGCAATATTGCATATATTTCCCGCCCTCTTCAGAGGATGAACATCTGCCTTGTCCAGTGGAATCTGAATCTTGCATTACACATAATGGAACACTCAAATATTTAGTGATAATAATGACGATCCATTCCCATTTTGTAGTAGCTCATTAAAGTGACACTAAGGATAGAGAAGTGAACAGATCCCATTATTTTCACTTTTATCTCTATGACAAAAACTTCCAGGATTACCTCTATAACTCCAACCACTTAATGAACTCCAACCATGAACTTCTGTTAAAGCAATGCTCCTCTTGGACGTCCTTACACTTCTGTTACACAGAGTTCTACATCGCCTTTAATACGTCCTTAGTAATCAATCCCGTAAATTCTCCTATCTTTATGCTAAGCCCTGTAATTTCCCATCCGTGGGAATTTTGTGCTAAAGCAGGGGAAGCATGTAAGACACCTCAAACCGACTGGTCAATATGAAGTCACTTTTGTTGCTGGTACCAATCAGATAGCAAAGGCTTTTTGTCCCTTGGCCTTTGTCCTGTATCGCAGTTATACAAACGGCTCCTGACATCCTGATTTGAGTTCAGTTTCTCAAAAGCAGGAGAAGACTGCCACTGCCTCATACAATGTAACCATAACTGCCCTCACCTGCCTAGACAGAGCCTATTCTTGGTGGAAAGACAGACTGCACTTCGTTACACTGATTCCATGATGTACTGAGACCTGTCTGTAGCCTGAAGCTGGTGTCAAGTGAAGCTGGTGCCTGGGTATAGGAACTTCTCCTCACTGTTAGCTATATTCCTGCCTTGTCAATCACCTGCCCAAGACTATTTTATTGGCTCCCAAGACTTGAAACCTACGGTCTAGCCTGTTTAATCAGTAGTTATGACTGTCACCTCTCCTGAGTCCCAATATTTTCCTTTCCAATCTCTTAAATCTTTTGATAGCACTATTATTTTACTCATTTCCTAATTTTAAAAATTCAGTTGTTTTTACAATATGAATATTGGTAACACTCAATTTTTATCACTGTTAGTAATTATGTTTTTACCACAATTAAAAATTTTTTAAATTATTTTTTAAAAAGTTCAACTGATTTTACTCCCTAACAAGACAAACTTTCAACAAGAAAATATATTAATGTTCCTCTGATTTATTCCTTTTACTTTATATTTACCCCACTATCCTCATCTAGGCCCTCCTTGTTTCATGCTTACATAAATGGAAAAATCTCTCTACCATATTTTGATGTCTATTGGTTATTGTTTAGAAATTCTTTCTTTAGAGAACCATTCACTATTCTCTTCCTTTTGATCCTGCTTGTCCATTGAGTTTGGGTGGTGCTATCACCCCTCTGTCTAGAGGCAGGACTGTAAACGAAGTTCGGCCATCGCATTACATTCCTTTATACACAAAAATCATTTCAGGGATGACCTCAGCTGGGCCAATCTGTGTTTTTCTAGAACTTTTGCTGGCGCTTCCAGGAAAGACTCTTAACCTCTATGACCATAAGCTATAAAGACCATATAGACTGGAACTACAGATGCCATCTACCCTAAATAGTGGAGAAAACTTATCTAGGAATGAAACAAATTTGGAGGAAGGTAGAGTCATGTGATAAGAGAGAACATATCCTGATGATACTAAGCACTTGAATCTAGTTCAATTTCTGTTCCGATACATTTTCTAAAATATTGTATTACTTGTATGTAGGCTAAGCTGTAGTAGCAAATAGACTCTAAAAATAAAGTAGCTTAAATGATAAGAAGGGTACATGTATTTCTTTCTTATGCAACAGTCCTGGATGGCCGTTGTTGGGCCAGCTCTTTCCATGTAGTCATTTAAGGATCCAGGCTGATGGCTATTTGCTATTCAGCTATCTTGAAACCTTCCAAGGTTTCCCTGAACATTGCCGTTTCATTTAGTAAAAAAAAAGAAAAAGCACTTAGCAACAACATGTATGGAGATTTTCATTGGCCAGGACAGGAAGTGACTCACATCACTTCTACTTACAATGTACTAGAGAAAACTTGGTCATATAGCCACACCTCATTTCAAAGGAAGCTGATATATGGAGTCTAGCTGTGTGTCCGGAAAGACAGAGAATGTGGATTTTGGTGGAAAGCTAGTGGTCTATACAAATAGAAAGTGCCAAAAAATGTATACACATTTTAAGAAGAAAAAAACTGTCCTAAAATTACACTGATGGGAACCACTTTGAGCACCTCTTGTAATTGCAGAAGTCAAACGTGACTTGTAGTCCTCTTTTGTTATCGGTATCTATTGAGTATTACAATCTTAACACAGTTTTTTCCTTTCTTAAAATGTGTATACATTTTTGGGGCACATTTTTTGGCACCCTCTGTATATTCTTGGATAATGGCAAATCAACAAAGAAGCTGAATACCAGACCATAGCACAATGGCCCCCCAGAAAAACTGTTTTCATTGAATTAAAACCCTGATGAAATACCATTACCCATATTTCAATGCTATTATAAGAAATACTCCAGAAAACAAATGCATCAAATCTATCAAAAGATGTTGTCAAAGACACTTGTTCATTATACTGTGTAATGTCTTCTAATAAAAATTGTGGGAGAAAGTCACATCAGACATCAACAGTAAGCAGAGAACAGAAAAAATGAATGTAATGTTTGTCTTCCAGGACCAGGACAGATTACAACACTGGCAACAGTATTACTGAGGGTGCAGGAGACGAACAGGCTCTCATACTGTTGGGGATGTAAATTAGCCAGTACAAATCGTAAAACCAACTGTTTCTTTTTCTGAACAGACGGCAAAGAGGTTTAGGAAGAGAATGATCCTGTGACACAGTTTTATTATATCACAATGCTATCACTCTTCCTACACAAAATTTAAAATTCTACAACGCATATATTTTTCTTAAAAAGCAAAAATTATTCACTTTGGTGTTTACTCATTAAAAATACATAAATACATATAAATATAAAAGTAGAGAGAATAAATGTTTATGTACTTACATATATACATCGAGTGCCTAGGTCAAACCCTGTGCTACATGTATATGGGAGAAAGAGAAAAAAGGCTCAGGTTGCTCACTGTCTGGTTTAATGGTCCCAATGGTTTTTTTTCACTGTGACTCACATCAGATAACCTAACGGCCTCACATTCCTGGAAAGGCCTACCAAGACATGTGGTATGTACAATTCTCAGCATGATAGCAACAACTTTGTCTCCTTAGCTTTTACTGGTCTGAAACATACTAGTGATCTAAGGTTAATAACACAGATTGACTAAACATAAGTAAGTGTAAGAGAGAATATGCTATATGCTATAATACAACATAGGAAAAAAATAAGGAACCCAAAAATGTGGAGGAAGACAAATGGAAAACTTTATGTAAGAAATACCTATCATATTGGATTAGGCAGAAAAAGGAGGAGGAAAACAGAGATTAGAAGACTCATTCCAGAAAATGGAAAATTAAAAGGACAATTGGATTTTACACAGGAAAGATGGTGAAAATATTTCTGGGCACTTGAATATATGCTTTATACAGTATATCATCTTTTCTGCATCACTGAAAAATCAGTTAAATCCATATAATAGCATTTTTTTACATAAAGGAAGCCAATTCATTAAAAAAAATTTCCAGTCTATTTTAATGAAAATAATTTCAAAATAAAGGGTTGTTTTTTTCTGCCTTAGTAAATTTAACACCGTCCATGTACTCAATTTCTCTTTGGATCCCATGATGATTATAAATAAAACATAGATTACTGTACTTTAACATGAGTAGGTCCCACTGAGATTGGATTTTTGACTTTTAAATGATCCCACTACATCACGATAACTCAGTTACTTCTTATTGCCAACCAGTGTTACGGCTTCTAACTATTGTACGTCAGCTTTCCCCCCCAATCTTTTATGTGTAGAAAATTAGGGGCAAATTGGCAGAGAAAGGAATATTATTGAGCTTGTTAAATCCCTAATCTATTTTTATACACTACACCGAGTTAGCAGCTCTGCTCTGAGGTTAGCTGTGTTCTGCACAATGTTCAAAGTACACACATTTTGTGATTTACTTTTTTTTCACACAACCTCAAAGAAAATTTTACTGAGTTTTGTTCTGGTCAATTCCCAGGCAAGTTTTCCTGACTTCTCGAGCTGTCATAAGCCTTACTCAAGGACTAACATTTGTGCTACGGTGGAGTGGGAAAAGGTTAATTGGTGCAGTACTCAAATTTAGACTTTTGCGATCATCTCTAAACGAGATTAGATTGTACATTCCATCATAATTTTTCTCTGTGTTAAAGTTTGATTTAAGATATACTACCCATGAGGATAGCTACTATCAATCACCCTCCCCTCACGAAAAAAGCAGAAAATAACATATTACTGGCAAATATAGGACAAAGAGGAACCCTTGTACACTGTTGGCGGAAATGTAAAATGGTGCACCATATTATAGTGACCTTAAAAACATAAAAAATAGAATCATTACATGATCCAACAATTCCATTTCTGGACATATAACCAAAAAACAGGCTCTCAAAGAGATACTTGTTTACCCATGTTCATAGCAGCATTACTCACAACAGTCAAAAGGTAGAAACAATCCAACAGATAAGTGGATAAAGAAAACACGGTGTATAGATACAACAACAGAGTATTATTCAGCTTTACCAAAGGAAGGAAATTCTGACACATGCTACAACATGGAAGAACCTGGATGACATTATGCCAAGTTAAATAAACCAGGCACAAAAAGACAAATATTGTATCAGTTCCACTTATATAAGGTCCCTACAGAAGTCAAATTCATAGAAATAGAAAATAGAATGGTGGTTGCCAGGGGCTGAGGTGGGGAGGAGGGGAACAGAAAGCTGTTGTTTAATGGGGATAGAGTTTCAGTTTTCCAAGATGAAAAGAATTCTGGAGCTTAGTTCCAGAATAACATGAATGTACTTAATACTAGTGAGCTGTACAATTAAAAAAGAGTAAATTGCAACTTTTATGTGAAGTGTATTTTACCACAAATGTATATGTAATTTACAGATTTTATAACCATGTTTTAACAATTCTTCAATTCTTGGTAATTAGGGAGCAGAAAGCAAGTAAGTGGACATAAAACAGTCCTGGGTAAACTACAGAAAGTGAGAACAAGTATGTTTTTTTTAATATGTTTCATCTAGATCTTGTTCTCTAAGTGAATTGCACACTCCTTATCTATAAACACAGTGTCTTCTGCTTGTTTTGGATAATACTCTATACCACGCAAACAGAAAGCAATTAATGCTTAATGACATGAGAACGTTTAGGTAGCATGTTCCTGTATCTCCAAATTGCCATATGACTTTAACATAACAACATTAGAGCTGAAAGAAAACTTGAGAGATGAGAATTGTTAGTCATCAAGCGATACCTTAAAGCTCTTAAAAACCAAGGGATGGAAACTCATACTCTTTTTGCTGACGGAGGGTCTTACCTTCAATTTGTAAAAAACATGGTATCTGCGAAGCACCATAAAGGAAAGTGCCATAAAACAAGGATGGCCTGTACTGCACACTTTTAAATGGTTAATTTCCTGTTATGTGAATTTTATCTCAATTAAAAACTATCCTCATATACCTTTGACATTTAAAGATCCCCAAGGACAAGTGCTACGGCATGAAGAGCTGAGGCTGGTCATGCCCATGGACACTGCACTGAAACCTCACGTAAGCCTGACAAGATAGGAAGGAATAAAACACTAAAATGAAAAGTAACTAGTTTTTGAGTGTGGTGCAGCTTGAAAAGTATTTTATGGTAACAGGGTTACATGAGATTATGTGAACTGATATACTTTACCACCACCACCACCACAGATCAAAATTATATATAAAAGACAACAAGCCTGTGATTTGGGGCTCTTTTCATTTGGCAAACTCCTCACTTATCAGGTCTCAGAATCAAAGAGGTCAAAGCGAGTGGAATCAGATCATGGAAAGCCCAAGTATGCAAAGACAAGGAGCTTGGAATTTTTCCTTGAGACAATAGGGAGTCACTGGCAAGTTTAATAACACAGGAGAATAACATGTTTAAAGATGTGTTTTAAAAGAATCACTTGAGTGGCAACACTGAGGATAATTAGAAGAGACAGGATTGGAATAATAAACAATATTTCAGAGAGAGGTTTATAAGGTGGAATAGGGTAAACTTTGGGATCAATTGAATATAGGGTCTAAGGCATGGTACTGGGTACTGGGTACTTTGCTTAAGTTACTCCTTTTAATCTTCACTTTGAAGCTTAATATTATTATTCCCATTTTAGAGATGAAGATAAACTTGGGTCAAGGTAACCCAATTAGTTACTAGAGAAACTGGAATTTTAATTATGGTTTGTATGACCTCAAAACCTGTGCATGTATAATACATTTTCTACTATCCTATACTGTCAACCAAAATACAACCAAAGTAGTTAAACTGCTTTATATAACAAAAATATAAGTTTGGGTATACTGAATACTTCTTGTCAACAGCACAGTTAGTCCTGAGGGAGGATAAAAATCCAAGTCTCATTCCATAAATAACTTTTCAGTACTTGATGAGATCCTAAATTACATGAACTAAAAACAACTTTTACCTGTAAGTGATATAAAAAAAAAAAATCTTTCTAAATAAAGGAGACTCTTTGCACCAAGCAAGACTGAACTTATAAAAAATTACTATGTCCTTTTCTGACCTATGTATACCATTTTTAATAAAAGGTTACATGAATATATTGACTGAAATAGTATATAATTAGAGGCAGTAATCCGAAGGGATATATTTGATCTTCAAAACTGCAAATTAAAATCCTTTCTATATATATTACAAAAAATACAAAACTGACATAAACCCAAAATACTTAGCTTTAGAGATTAATATATATTGGTTTTTAATATACCTTGGCTCCCACAGAGAGATGATAGGAATGGATAGTTTTACCTTCTGTGTTGTGTCAAAAGCAACCTGAGACACAACCACAAAGCCTGAAAAAGTGGACCTGCTTGTGAATGCTCTTCAGCCACCCTCCTCTCCTCTCTAGTCACCCATCTTAATCCACTCTGGTCAGGACTTTGGTGTTCTTACAGTCTCAAAGATGATACACAAAGATTACAGAAAGAATTCTTATTTAAGTATTAGGATTAAGATCAGCTTTGCTGAGACTGGGAAATAAGGTGATCAGCCCAGGTAGACTGGCTTGAAGAAAGTTGCCTGCGAGATAACTTTTGACAACGCCAACCTCTCAATGCAAATTATTAAACATTTCCATTACCCCCATCTTTAGGCAAATTTACTATCCAACAGGAATCCTAATTTTATAACTCGAATGCCTCATTCTTCACATATAAAAACAAAAACTGTCCATCCCTTTGAAACAGTTTAAGGTATCCTGTCTAATTATAAAGCATACATATTTCAAACTCAACCTCCTTTTCAAAAAGCTTAATCTGAGTAAGCCCTAACCCTAGGATACAAAAATAATTTGACAACTGAGTTATTTGGCAAGAAATGATGTGAATACTTATGTGCTTTCTTGATTTAAAATGGATAAACAAGCAAATATATCTCCCCACTGAAAGTCATCCGAACCTAATTTCAAAACTCTCCAAATTGTAACGGGAAGAAACAGCCAAAGGAATGAATTTTTAAACTAAGGTTCAGTACATATTATAACTTAAAAAAAATAGTAGACACTGGGTCTTATTCAGAGAGACACTTAAATTTGTGATATGAAAGAGAAATGAATTCATTCGTCAATAATAATAAGGCCATTTTGAAGGGGAAAATATGAAAAGAAACAAGTCTATCATGATTTTTTTCACTTCATGTTGAATAAATTGCTTGGGCAGTAAACTTTCTTTGTTCTTTCATTCCATCTACCATGAAATAAGGACTATAAACTCATTGATAAATGGCTAGAAAGGCTTTCCTTTCACCATAGTGACAATATATACACTTACACAAATGCCATTTCAGCTGACTCTAAGCAGACATGGCGTCACCAAACACTGTGTTTTACTCCCTTTACTTTTCCTGACCTTAATAATCTCAGTAGGAAGCCCTACTGGGATGAGATATTATTCTGGGAATAGTTAGGTTGATTCCTTTTTAGGTTGTGGACTCTGTGGCAGGTTATAATCCTACCTGACAAAGACAAGTTTCTCATCACAACATGAAACATCAGACAGAAGAGAGGAAAATGGTTGCTACAACACTGAAGTACACAGGCAGCGTGTACCTAGTGCAAACCATGAGTCGGTTCACCAGTTGCTGAGGTCAACCCTCATCTTAAACAGTTACAGCAGTGTCTCACCTCAGGGGCCTCTACAAATACCCAGGTTACCTTGGAATGCCTTGCCACCAGGGAAGCTAAAAAAACCAACGCTGAATAAACTTAGATTATTTTTTTTTACTGCACAGGCGCCCGGTAAGAGCACTGACTCTAGAGCCAGATCAGCTGGTTCTGAAATTTACCAGTTCATATTCTTTTCTATTATTTAATTTCCCTTCACCCCGGTTTCTCTATCTATAACAGGAATAATAAGAACAAATAGGATCATAGGATAAAATGAGTTACTACATGTAAAGTGCTAAGAATAGTGTCTGGCACTTAGTATTATATGTATATTATTGTCATTATTATTATCATCATACATTATTCTGTTGGTTGATTATCGTTTAAAAGTCATACTACAAACCAAATAAAGAGTTTTTTATACTGAGCCAAAAGAGATAACAATCACTGGAGGCATCCACAGCAAAGCGCTACAGAGGTTTGTAACCGAGCTCGCCTGACGCGCCGCGCTGTAAGGCTGCGGGGGTAGAAAGGCCACCCTAGGTCAGGTTTTCACATTCAGTGGAACTATGTTTAAGATCTGGCAGTTCTGCTGCTGGAAGGCAGGGGTGGGCAAAGGGAAGTCCTGGCACTCTGGCCGTTCCGACCAGCCTGGCCGCCTGCGGGGCAGCCATACTTTTGCCTGAGAGCTCTAGAGACCAGATCACAAGCGCATCTCAGAAAAGGCGGCAGAAAGGTCAAAGGGAAAATAATTGAGGAGGTAAGGGGAGGGAAACAAATGCAACTTAGGACAGAGCATCTATGGCAGCACTACTGTCTTCCCGAGCATGGGGAGTCCTTCCCTTTTCTGGGGTTCAGGTACAGTGCACAACAGAACAGAGTAGAGCTCATCATGTTACCCACCCTCAATCCGAAAAGCATGGGATGAGTAGGAGTGGCTTATTTGCCACGCATGCCAGATGGATGCTCATTTCACTGGTTTTACTGCTTAGCGACAAGTGATCTTGAATTGTGGTCAACTCTGGTCCTTCACAAAATACGCATCCGAATTGTTAAGTTTTTCTCTTTCCCAGATGTGCTGTCACTATCCAAGCCTCTTAGAAGAGATGTTATGATAGATAAGAAAATATATTGCAAAATGGATATTAGAGACTATGTAAGAAGTCAAAATGTGTTACCAGAGGGTAAGGGTGAGGGGGATGGTAGAAGAGGATAAAGGGGGTCAAATATATGGTGAAGGAAGGAGAAGTGACTCTGGGTGGTGAGCACACAATGTGATACATATACAGATATTATAGAATTGTACACTTGAAACCTATGTAATTTTACTAACCACTGTCACCCCAAGAAATTTAATTTAAAAAAAATCAAGTTAATTTGGGTATCTACCCCCAAATTTTGAAACACTTATTTGTAAAGATACATGTGCCATTATATTCATGGCAGCATTATTCACAATAGCCAACACATGGAAACAACCTAAGTGTCCTTCAAACAGACTCAAAAGTACAGACAACAGAATGATGGTTACCACAGGGGAAAGGGGATGGGGGTAGGACAAAGAGGGTAAAGGGATCAAATATAAGGTGATGGAAGGAGACTAGACCGTAGGTAGGGAGCACATGATCAAGTATACAGATGTTGTATTATAAAGTTGTGCACCTGAAATTTATAGAATGTTATTAACCAATGTTATGCCAATAAATTTTTTAAAAAGTCAAAACGTACAGAGTAACCCACAAAACAATCTCGGTGGCCTAGGAAAAGCAAGCCCTTATATTCTTGGGATACTTTATTTGAAGGTTAATATTTCAGACATAAAGTGATATGAGTGGATTTTTAAAAAATAATCTTGGATTGGATATGTCGTTTCTATACATGACAAGAAACCCAGAAACTTTCAAGAAATGTGTTGTATAATTTTCTTTATAAAAATAAACTTCTGGGAAGCAAAAAATTACCATTAAACAAAGTCAAAAGACCAAGCAAAAAATTGGAAAAAAGAAGTTTTAACCAAATCAAAGTCAAAGGGCTAAGTGTTCCTAATATACAAATAGGTTGAACAAAAAAGGAGAACCAACTAATAAAACTATGGACAAAGGACATTAATAGTTTCATATAGAGAGAAATATGTAAACAGGCAAATAAAGATGCACAACCTCACTAATAATTAAAGAAGTATAGATTTAAAAGGTATTCTCATCTGTTAGATGAATAGATAGTAGCATGAACAGAGAAACCAGGCAGTTACACTGTGGTAGAGTTTCCCATCGCTCATCCGTAGCAGTGCTCCTCTCTACTTCCTTTGTCCGTGAAGACGGGCCTCTGGCAATGGGTCGTGAACTGCAGTAAAGCATCTCACCACTATTCCAAAATATTTAATTGACGTGAAAAGAAGTTCTAGAGCTCCATTTCCCTGCCCAAGTATCTGAAGACACCACATGTTCTAGGTCTTGAAGCTACAATATCTCTCCATCAGCCAGGTTCTCAACGTGTAACTGGCACCCCCACCCCTCACCCGGAGCAGCAAGTGAGAAAGAAACCTGTCATGTTAATTAATCTACTGGGATTTCACGCTTATTCTGTTATCACCGCACAAGTACCTATCCTGACTCATATAAATATACCTCAAACTACAAAGCAGTTATACTTTTCGTTATTACTTTTTTAATTAGAAAAAAATGGTAAAAATATAAGAATAAAATGGTGACATCTAAAAAAATATAAGAATAAAATATAAGTATAATGTTGGTAATAACTCCCCCCGATATGCACTACTAAATTTGGAGAAATATTTCTTATTGGGTTGACACACCTGTCTCTGAAAGACTGCCAACAGGCATTCTTTTAGGCACCCTCCTATTCATAAACAGATTCTGGTAGGTAACATATTGCATTTATTACAAATATTCAGGCCCCAAAGATAATTATTTCCATAGAACACACAGAATTGTGATGGATACACAGAATAAAAAAAGAAAAAAAAGAAAACCCTACGTTTCACTTGACAGTAAGTACTTCAATAAGGAAAATGAATGCACATAAAAAGCATCCACATTGCTGGTAATCAAAATTACTGTCCTAGGAAGCGGGAAGCTCTACAACCATCCTCCTAAGGTTGTCAAGGATAAGGCCAACCTAACCGCACCCCCATCCATTTGAGTTTTCTGGACACAGCAATACAAGTCACATTAAACCTATAAATTTTCATGAAAGTATTTCAAGGGCTGCCTTGGGAGGAACCAGGTTCCAGGGAAACCCTTTCCTTCTTCCTTCAAACTCTTCATTTCAACCAAAACTGCTCGATTTTTAGGTTTTCTCCACTGGTATGCCACATGAGATTTCGTCTGCAGAAATGACCTCGAGCAAAAAGACAGAAAATCCTTTATCTGAAATTGTGATGATAGGAAAATAACACAGACAAAATATTAAACTCCACAAAAGAAATTACATTATGGTGTTTGCCTTTTGATTTCCAAGTGGTCAATATCCAGGAAAGGATTCTAATGACTGCAAAGCATACAATATTGCCAAAAATCAAACATACATATGAGTATACTACATGAGATATAATTATGTTCAAGTCTCTGTTCTCAGGGAAACGGTACATCTGATCAACCAAGCTCATCTCATCTAGTCATAAGAGCGTATCCAACTAGTTCTTCTGTAGAAGTCGGTAAGTTTTATGGCCCAGTTCATCTGCATTGAGGGTACAGACAAGAGTTTACTGGTGAAGTCAGCGGGAGTTGAACTCAAGGACAGACACTAAGAAGATAGAGTTGCGTAACTGGTGAGATTGCTAGGACTTGGGTTTCAGACAGGAAAGGATTACATAGGAGGTATATTTCATCAAGTCTCACAACAATAGGCAGGTACCTTTATGGAAAGACAGCTTCACAGGATAGAGAAAATCTCATGGAATACAAACTCTATGCTTTTTATGCTGTCCTATGAGGCAGGGACCTACTTAGGACATCTCCTGCCCAATGGCATAGCAGCAGGTTCAACAGGTGATAGTTGTCAGTAGCTTCACAGAGTTATCCAAAAGCGAATAAAACTGCAAAATTTGTCACCAGTGCTAGTCACACCAAACCATGTATTTTCTTGATTAACTCATATCAATCTCCAAATGCAACTGCTTTTAAACTTGGTTTCTGCTTACTGGGTTTTTCTTAAAGCAGAATTCACCAGCACACTTTTTTTTTCACCAGCATACTTTCAAAAAACATAACTTCCTCCCTCCCCCTTTCTTTTTCCCTTTCTCCCTTTCTCCCTCTCTCCCTTTCCATCCATCCATCCATCCATCCATCCATCCATCCATCCATCCATCCATCCAATACATTCACATGGTTCAAACGTAAAGCATACAATGGTATACAGAAAAAACGACGACACTCCCTCCCATGCTTTTATGTCTTATATCCTACGCATATGCCCTGCTGATTTCCTATCCCTGCACAGACGATACAACTGGCAACCCCTTTATTAGTTTGTTTATCCTTACAAAAATTATTTGTATACACACAGAAGTCAATATAAATGTATATGTATGTATGTGTGTAAAATACACACATACATACATATAAATGTATATGTGTGTATTATAAATGTATACGTATATGTCTGTGTGTGTACACACACACACACACACACATATAATTTCCCCTTTTTGTGTTTTCATAAATGTCTTACTCTAAAAACTTTTCTACACGTTTCCTTTTTACTTAGTAACATATATTGGAGATTTTCATATTAATACATAAAATACATGATACCCTCATTATTTTTTACAGCTTCATCCATTGTGTATATGAAACATAATTTATGCAACTGGTCCTCTAATAATGAGCACTTGGGTTTAAGAGAAACTTAAATTACAATCATGGAATTGTTTACAAAGAAACAAGAAATTTGAAATGAAAGGTAAATAGTCTTCTATGGCCAAAATAGTGCTATCAAGGTTACTGGACTCATTTGGGTATTTAGAATAATAGTTCTAAGTCCAAAAGTAAAAGACTCCAGTATGACAAATATATTTGCTCAGACCTGGATTTTTGAGTTTATTACAGATAATTTTGCCCATATGATTCACTCATATGATGTGTCAGGGAAATTGTCAGGCTTCAAGCAGCATACCTGGTTTGCCCATTGCTGCCACAGTGATTTTTATTTTGATTCATGGCATGTGAAAGCATCGTTGGAAGGCAGAAAGAAAATAATTACCAAGTGGCCCTTAAAATCTTCACTTTCCTCTAGGAAACATGGTGAACAACTGTCTGCAAAGAAATCTCTACTAACAAAAAACAATAACTCTTTTCTCCTTATTAGTAGCAGATAATTTGAGTGTCTGCCCATGGACATATAAAGATTTAACCATTACAACTGGTTGGATAAACTAAATTCTGCTTATAATTAATAATTCATTAGTTTATGTAACTAAAGGAGACATATATTTAAATATTTGCCAAATTTTAAATTTGGCATTCTCTTATTCTAGTACTGGTTCATTTCCTATAATGAGAAAGCAATTAATATTTCTTACTTAAAATCTCTAAGAAGGGTGAGAATTTAATATACAAAGACTGAGAATCTTTGTATTAAATTCATGAATATTAAAATTCATGAAAAAAAAAGGGACAGGTGAAAACAATCTACAACCACCTCAAAGAGTCATTAGTGCTTCTACTGGCAATAATTCAACTCTTGGGTAAAAATATTCAAAGGGATAATTTAAAACTACTTCTAATTAAAGAAAGATAAAAATGATACTGGTAAATGAAGAATATATCTAAATTGAGACATAAGAATATTATTTAATGACCATTTTTTTACAGCCTAGAAATTTAGGCTATAAACCTATCCTTTAAGATGAAAAAAATTTAAATATATATCCATTTAGATGTTAATTTTAAATATCAGTTCTTCATAAAACACCATGTTATTTTAATTTATATATTTTTAGTTTTTTTACTAAAATGTTAACCTTTATAAATGGTCCGTGCTTTGGACAGAATTTTGATAGTTAAGCAGTTGTTTATTTTTAGCTGTGCTCTATAATGTTAGAGTAAAACTGTGACAAAATAAATATTCTCTTGAGAATTCATATTGAAAGCTCTTTAGAAATTTCATTTACTTTAAAACTCACTTTGGATCTTATCTTTCACATGAATGGGATATAAAGTGCTAGTAAATAGTTAGCATACCTTTTCTAACTATAGAAACCTAAGCCTAGTAATTATCTACAACCTTTTCTATACAGGTTATCCTTATGGTTATTTATATGCTCATCTTCCAAAAATATGCAAATTAATAAAAACTAACATTTTTATTCATGAAGAGTACATTTGGGAACCTTAAGAAATAACAGTGTACACATAGTTATATTATAATAAATATTTGGGGGATACTAAATTATGTGGTTAATATAGATGAGTCTGCATTGTTCTCCCCTTGAGGACTTCACCATTTAGCAGAGAGGACAAATATATGAAAATAAGTATTTGTAAAATATAAGTTTATGGGACAATGTCTAGGAATACTGACGTCTTGGTTTCCTAGGTTTGCCGTAACAAAGTACTGCAAACTGGGTAGCTGCAAACAACAGAAATTTATTCTCTCACTGGAGGCAAGGAGTCTGAAACCAAGGTGTAGGCAGGGCGATGCTCCCTCTGAAGAGTCCAGGGGAAACTACAACTTTGCCTCTTCTCATGGCTTTTACCTTCCTTGGCTTGTAGCTGCATCATGCCCCTCTCTGCCTCCATCTGCATACGGCCTACCCTGCGAGTGTCTCTGTGTCCTCTCTTCTACAAGGACACTAGTCCTTGGATCTACAACCCACTCTTAATTTAGGAGGATCTTAAGTCATTACATATGTAAAACCCTATTTCCCAAAGATAACATCCTGAGGTTTCGGGCAGACTCTAACTTTTGGGGGACACTATTCAACCCACTGCACTAAGCATGTAGGAGGGGGAAAAAGCAAAACAAACTCGTCAGACTATGTGAACTTCATGTTCTACAATTTGTGTATCATGGTTAAAGTCAGAGAAAGAGAACAACTTAGCAAATTCTTAAAAGTTCTTAAAGTATTCAGTTAAGGTTTGTATAAATCTTCATTTCAATAGTAGATGTGAGATGATTTAATAGAATATCCTCAAAGTCCAAAAGTGTTATTGTGTCTTGATGTATATCAATGGCTCTTCAAAATTTCACCCATGTACTAAAATAAAGTCAGGATTATTGTTTTATCCATTCCTGCTTTGTAGCAGTGTATCTCAATCAGAATTAAGGGCAAGGTTGGTTTTCTTTTGGATGAAATCTCAACAAGATGCTGTTTGATTTTTATTAAGTATAATTCATGCATCCCAGAAAGAACAGAAATACAACCATAATCATTAAAACAAAAGACCAGCTGTCCCATCATTTGAGGGATTCTTAAAGACACAAGACGTCCCCCAGATCACAACTTGACAATTGATGATCTAAGTTAATTGGTAGAACAGAGGTTAAATATACATTATATCATTACTTATACTATTTACCAAATACGATTTCTATGGTAGAAAAATGATAAAATTATTCACCAATATTCGGTTTGAAATTTGTGCTTAATTACTATTTTCTAAGAGGAAAAAATATTTGAGTTTTTGGATTTTAAAAATAGGTTTATGTCACAGCATTCATGGTTTCCTGTTATTTTGAGAACTATTATATATTTGCTTTGTGTGCTTTATAAAATGTCTGATAGATGTTATACCTTCTTCAAAAAAAATGATTCTTTACAAAATGAATTCTATAATATGCTTGCCACAAATATGGTCTATTCTCATCTCTTTTTTCAAAAGTAGTTTAAATAATGCAAGTACAAATGCCACTTCTTTAAATATCTGATGGGTCCTCAGCACTCTGGCATGTGGTAGCTTTGTCCCCAAGCCTTTTTTTTTTTTTTTTTGCCTGTCAGCTGTGAGAAACAGTTTTCTACCAATTACTGTCACAATATGAATAAATTCAAAACTGAAAATATAAGCACTGAATATTTTCAGTAAATTTATCCCAAAACTACATTAAAATAGGAATTTAGCATGTAAACAAGGAATTTAGCAATAAGGAAGAAGCATTACATTGTACTTTGTCTTCTATAAATAAAAACACAATATATGGGGAAAAAAAGCATTCATGCACAGAAGAGATACGGGCAAATGCCAGCAAGCATATGAAATGAAAAGGGAAAAACAAGTTATAGTTGCAAAGAGAGCGTCAATTAAGAAATGTGACTCCCAAAATTGTTGCTGGATTTTCCCCTTTTTGAATGATTAATTATGACTTAATAACAAATAATTTTCAAAAGATTTATACAGTATTTCTGTCTTTGTCCAGCACCAGCTTCTTTTAGGATGTGTCTCTAAACAAACACCAGGCTAGCAGCTGGTTGCTAACAAGATCTTGGTTTGAAAGGTGTTAAGAAACATGCTATAAAAATTCACAATGTTCTTAAGTTATTACTGTTAATAATAAAAACTCAAATAAACAAAATATAGGTGGCTCTTACTCTAAACTGGTTTTGTGCCAAATTTTTTTTTGGGGGGAAGAGTTGATAAAAATCCTAAGTTTACAGTCATGACTAATAAATACACATTTTTGTTGGCTATGTATATACAATCCCAGTGGTCTGGCCCATCAAACTGGTTTGCCAGACCACTGTTCTTCCAATCTCTGAATCACAGGCCATGTTCACACCATGGTGATGATTCACAAGTATTTCCAGGACACATTCTTTTAAAATCATTTTCAGAATAGGCATTATATTGCCCAGTGTACTGCTACTCATTCTTTTCAAAAGCCCTTTTTTATTCTTTCTTCTTGATGGTCTGTGTACATTATAAATTGCAGTTAAACTCAGAGGACTAGAAGATTTGGGTCTGAAAGTCAGTGTGTGTCATTACGGATCTCTCTCTCTTTCTCTGACTTGCCGTCCTCTCCCTCCCTCTCCCTTACTACCCATATTGAAAGTCACAAAGTTATGTTATCATTTCTTTCTTAATGTCCCTCACAAGCATGTATCTTTTACAGCCAACTACCACCCTTTACTTCCGAGGAGCACTGCCTGTGTTACTGCACTAGCAATAGCTTCCTAAGTCATCATCTGCCCTCCATCTTGCATAACACTACCAGAATAATCTCCCCAAAATATCCCTTCAGAATACCAGAGTTTAACAAGAGTTTAACATATTTCAGTCAAAAAAAAAAAAAGTGTGGATTCTCTTGCCAAGTATAGCTTAACAGAAAAGTAGTTTCTGTACAGACAGATTTTTCTGAGCTTTTAATATGCTAAAGACATATTACATATATTCAAGAGTGGGAAAGTGCATATTTCCCAAATTTATTACATTGCAGAAAAGTCTTTTACTACACAATACCTTGTAACCTCTCCCAGAACACGATGACAGTTTTTAAAAAGCACAAACTCCTTAGATTGCTCTTTATGATTCTCTAAAGTCTGACCTCACACTATTCTAAATTTGCCTCACTAACTTTCATATGAATGTCTACCTTCAACTAGACACTACACTCAACTGTATTCTGAGCAGGCTACGTGTATGTAGGACTTTGTCCTCCTCCTGGTCCATAAAAACACTGTCAACCCTTCACGGCCAAGTTCAAGTTCTGGTTTCTTCACAAAGTCTCTCCGAACAATTTAAGAGCATAGTCATCTCCTCCTCTTCTGAACTACACCAATTACGCTTCATCTAATGCTCCACGTGGCACTTAATCACTGCCTGAACACTCATCTTCTAGAGTCTTGCCTTTGAATTCAGTTTTTGTTTGTGGTTCTTTTTCCCTTTACTAGAGGGCAAGATCCTTGAAGGAAAAGACATACCTTTGTATATGCCCCACAGTACCTACAGCTTTGCAATGAACAGGGTCTCAAAAATATTTGCCAACTATATGGAGTAACGTTTTTAGGATAGTGTGCTATTTGCTCCTCACATCCAGTCTCCACCTTTCTGCCCTCTGCTCCAGAAAGCGGGCTACATCAACAGTTTCCTTGTGCTCTAGCTTCCACTGGGATTCAGATAATAGGGAACACCAACGGGAGACAAGGGAAGGAAGAGAGTGAGGTCAGAGAATTTATTTTGCTGGCTCACTCCCTGAAAGGTCAAATGGGCTGGCTGTTTCCCTGAGCCCAAGGTCACAACTTCAGGTCCCAGAAACCACTTCTCCTCACCCTTTCAGGCTTGGAAATGATAACAACACCCTCCCGCATTGCACTGCACGTGTGGTTTCCTACACACTGGTTTCCTTCCTAGACCCTGCTACCTTTAGTAGTCCCTTTATTACCTAATTTAATTACACCATCTGCCTTTGGCCTAAATTCTGACTGATACAGATGGTGGATACAAACTGTTTGGCTATTAAAAAAAAAAAGTTATTAGTCTCAAAATACTAGGAATAGGCAATGGATTTGTTCTGAGACTCTAAAACTAAATACAAGCTACAGTCTGCAATGAGTTTTGGATTGTGATCTCCTTGAGGGAAGAAACCATGACTTATTCATTTCTGTATCCACTCCTGTGCCTAGAAAAGTCGTGCACACTCTTTGCAATAAATATTCATCTAATTGAACTTAACCACCCAGGGCAGAGACAGTGCTCACCAAACACGCACATGCTCCTCCACATTTTCCAGCCTCCCTTGCAGTTAGGTGGGGGTCACATGATCAGGTTCTGGCCAGTGGAATATGGGTGGGAGTGACGTATGCCTCTTCCAGGCCAGGCCTTTAAAATCATTCCAGGTGAGCCTTCAGCACTCTCCTCCCCTTGTCAATCTTGAAGATTTTTAAGTGAAGAAAATACAAGATAAATGAGAGCTGCCTGACTCAAGAAATAAACATTCATGTTTAAGCCCCTGAGTTTTGTGGCTTATTATTTACCTAATACAGAATCCAAGTATCCCCTACTTCTAACAATTTAGCATTTTAAATAACACAATTGACTTTAACTTCTATCTAGATATTATAGCTTTCTTATGAAAATTTTCATTATTTTAAGCTATAGTAAATACTAATCATATGCTCTAGATTATACAATGAAAACATATGCCTTAACAATAATTTATTATTGACAAATAGAAAAAAAAAAGTCATTCTTTTCATTTGTTTAGCATTAAATAAGCTAAAGAATGAGACAAGTATAAAATGAGGTGATGGATGATGATCTGAGAAGTTCCACCTCCAGACTGAGTCCCAAGGGCAGGCCCCTGTCTGCTTCCACTTGGTGCAGCAGTGAAGAGGAGGAGAGAAGGGGCTGCTCTATGGTTGAAAAAACAAGGTGTAAAGAATGGTGTTTCCAGAAGTTTGGATCATTTTTAGATTTGCTGGGTATTTGCTTTGTGTCTCCTCTTGCCTGTGTTTATTTTGTGTTTTCAGCTTAAAAGCATTTCTCTTCAGAACGTAAGAAAAAGAAAGGAATAGAGTTTTCTTGTTCTCTGTCATCCATTAAAAATATACCATTTTCTCAAGCAGTGGGTTAAGCTTTAGAAATTTTTATGTTCCAAATGTTTTTAGCCTTTCATGGATATTTAATACTCATATGTAGACTATGGAATATTATTAAAGGAGAACATATTTGTTATCTACATATATTTACCTAATGAAAAACAAATATATACACATACATAATTTCATACATAAAAGAAGATAGCCATTTTGTGCCATTTGAGAGTTTAAAAAAAATCTCGTATTTTTGAGATTTAGTCTTTCTAGTATTATGTTTTATTGATTTAAGCAATTGTCTTTGGCTTTGTGTTCTTTTCATAGTTTGAACATGCTGTTTTGTTAATGTTTTTTCTTTAAATGCCTTAGATAATTATTAATTTATAATGCATCAAAATATACGGTGTGTGTTTACTGATTATGTGGGAACACTTCAGGCCCCTGTCTGTTGCCATCACATTTCTTGTGCCTACAGTTAGACTTTTTTGTGTGTCTGCACTTTTAAAACACTAGTTAGAGCTCCCCCTTTAGCAGACTACCATCTCCTCTCATCAGGATCATTAACAGATATACTAACAACTCTTTTTTTTTTAGATCTTTCTTGAAACAGAAATACCTATTTTTCCTGCAAAACTTTCCAAAGCTTCCCTTTCTAGTGTATAGGTTAGAATATGCATCTAACTCCCTACAGCACTGCCTTTCTTAGCTATCATAAACTCTAAAATTATATACTGATTTCTCTCAAATTTCTACATTACCAATCAATTTTCTCTTTATGATCAGAATTATGCCACAAATAGTAGTAGATGTCTCACTCTCCTTCTGACCAACAAATGAGAACCTCAGCCACTGATTTATCCCAAGAAACACATGTCTGTGTGTGCTTGTGCATGTATTTATGTATTGTTTTTCCCTACAGAGTTAAATATAAAAGCACTCCTTTTGTTTGTCTAATGTCTCCCTGTTCCTTTTCTTGCAAGAAGTTATGGCTCCTACTAAGTGGTCTTCTTAGTATAGCTTTGGTTTATCCCTGCTATGATTTTTAAAAACACATGTGAACCAAAACATTTTCCAAGAAAAAAGTAACTCAATCTAAGGAGAGTTTAACATTATCATTCTGTTAAACAAATACTGAAATAAATGTAGTTGTATGTATAATAGAATTTTCACTACTTACCATACAAGAAGTGTCCTAAGTAGTTCTAGGTTTATTAATTACAGGTCCCACTAAATGAAAGTGTAGAACTCCCATGATAAAAATCAAATCTAAACTACAAAATGGGTATCATATGGAATAATATAAAAGATTTATATGGTTAGGGATCATATATAATAAAGCTCCTACTTGAAAGGATGCCTTTAATATCTTCTATATTATTATAATAAATTAATTATGTATTGGCATAGATGGCATAAAAATCTATAAAGGATGGAAAGACAAGGAAAACAGGAGGAAATAATTGTTAAATTATCTAGGTACCATCATCTCTTACTTGTGAATTTAGATTACTGGACTTTAATAAAATAGATGGAAAACTTCACATTTAAAAAATGCTAAGAAAAAAAAACAGGTAAGGCAAAAAAGCAAATTGGAAAACATAATCAATGATTTGACATATTTAAGAAATCTAAATTAAGAAGTTGACACCCCCAAAAGAAAAGTGGTTTAAATGAAATAGGAAGATTTAATAAAGGATCAAAGAGCTGTTGTTGGCAGATCTTAGAAGAGTATTATTCCAAGTCTCAGTCTCCAAATTACCCCACGAATCTCTAACAAATAGTAGAAGAGCACATTCTCTTTGCTCACATTAAAATGGTAAGAATGAATAAAATAGGAAATGAGAAAACATGGAATAGGAAGGCAAAATAGAACAGGCTATTCTGTATAAGGCAACGCCAGATGTAGTTTGAAGAGTTCATACGGTTCCCTCCTCGTCATGCCCATTCTGCCTATATTCTCAAAACTGTATTTATCAGAAGTCTCTTGGATTAACCAACATATGTTCCCTGTCTACCAAAGACAGTATGGCATGTCCCTCAGATTCCTGTATGTGCCACATTACTAAAACCACCTAAAAAGGCCCTGGCACTCATCCTACAGTAAAAACTTGAAACACCATCTGGCTCTAGACTAGTGAAAACTGAATAATCTTTAATTTGAGACCCACCATTTAAAGGCATGATTTCTGTCAACCAGGGCTTAATCAGGATCACACTTTCTTTTTTTTCCTGAAGGGTAGCTGCTCATGCAGACTACTTCTATGGTCACTCAGGCTCTTGCTGAGTCACCATAACTTCTAGTTCTCTTAAAGGATAAATAAAGGCAGAAACCAAAATATACTATAAACATAACCTTCTGGAGGTGGCTGTGAAAGGAGATTGGGAGAGCTGACAGCAAAACGACATTTCAACATTCAGATTCTAAAATGAAGAGACTGGTTGGGACTGAGGATAAACTTTCTTTACACTTTAGATCTGAAAATGGTAATAAACTTTTATCTTGTTGAAATAAACAGCTTGGCAAATGACAAACAGCTTTTCCCCTTGTCTAACCCCTGTTCACTGGTACACATCACATACTGAGGCGAATACACTTGCCCAATAAAGTGTCAACAATATTACTTCCAAAAATTTTGCAAGACAGGCTTAGATTATGTATGTGATTTCAGGGCCAGAAAAAAAGGCATAATAGTCAGTAACAATATGAAAAATATACCTGTATCCTGACCACAGTTAAGGTGCAATGTAAGAAAAATGCTTGCTTAAATCCCAAAGAGAAATAGTGTCCAAAAAAAGAACTTTTTAACCTTCCAGGTAACGCCTTTTAAATGTAATGGGCTCTTTCCAAGATGGCAGTGCCCACAGAGCAGCGCCGCTCGGGTGTGGCCATATTCCGAGCCCCAAAAAGCCGCGGATGGCCAGGGAACTGTCGCAGAAGCTGGTGACTGTGCCCAGTTGATTGCCGCAGGTGCTTTTGAACGTGTGCACCAATAAATTTAATTTAAAAAATAAAAATAAATTAAAAAAATAAAAATGCATTTTAAACTGAAAAAGGAAATGTAGTGAGCTCTTATCTGCATTAACAGAGAGAAATTGATATAACAGATAACCCAACAGACATGGCAACCAAAACATCTTGTATATTTTGTTTTGAAAACAAGTACTGAGCACTCTCCTACAATATACCAGGCCTTGTGTTACTGAAGTATTGGGGTCAGAGTGTATAAAGACATATACTTAAACATGTATTGAAACAAAACATGGTAAGATTGCTAAAAAGTGCTCTGCATAATTCTATAAGGGCACATTGTGCCATCCTTCTAAACTACATGCCTAGAGTACACACAAACTGAGCAGGAGATAGATGACAGATGGGTCAGAAACATTCAGAGGTAATACACAAAACAAATACAAAGTTACCTAGTGCTAGGAAGGCTGTGGAGAAAAGGACACTCACCTCCACTGCTGACTGGGACTTGCTCAGCCGTTTTTGGAAGTACTCTGGTAACATTTATTAATAAAATTTGCACATGTCCTTTGCTACAGCAATGCCATTTCTGGGAATTTATCTTACAGATGTAAAAGCATCAAGTAGGAAAG
Source organism: Rhinolophus ferrumequinum (assembly GCF_004115265.2). NCBI lineage: Eukaryota > Metazoa > Chordata > Mammalia > Chiroptera > Rhinolophidae > Rhinolophus > Rhinolophus ferrumequinum. The sequence continues at coordinate 38,745,298 of NC_046290.1, read as the reverse complement.
GATATTTGTACAGGATATTTGCTGGAGCATTTTCAGTAGTAGTAAAAAAAAAAAATCGCAAGCAACTCAAATGTCCATCAATATACTAATCAAAGGTTAAATAAACTGTGGTATATCCATAATATGAAAATATATGCAGCTATTAAAAGAACTGCTTTTGGTCTGTATTTTCTGACAGAAGTGATGGTCATGATTTACTGCTGAGTAAGAAACACAAGTACCAGAGAAAGGTAAATATGATTCCATTTTTGTAAAAAAATAAACAATATCCCCTCCAAAAACTCTTATTTGTATGTATTTGTATGTAAATATACAAATTATATGAGCATACAAAAGTTATGGGAGCTATGGAAGTGTAATTCTAGACTACTAATATTGAATGTAATTAGAAGATGGGGATAAGTGGAAAACACAGCAAAATCAGGGGAAAATGTTCATGCTATGTAAGATAAAGGGGAAATTTGTAGAACTTTACACTCCTTCACTTCACTGAGGTTCCTTTTTAAATGGCACATCCTCAAAGAGATTCCTTTGGAACTTTATCTAAATCCTCACTGCATCCCCATTCTGTTCCATTCTAGCCTCTTACTTTGCTTTTGTTTTTCATATTTCTACATGACATTATATTACATATTCATTTATTTATTGTCTATGATATTTGTCTCTGATATATAAACATCATCAATATTTGCTGAATAATGAATTATGTATCGTGTATAACAACTTAAAATACACATGGGCAGGGACAAGAAGCCAAAATAGCAAATAAAGATACTGATTTGACTGAATGATGGGGTTGACAGCCACTTAAAATAAAGAAAAAGGTGACTTTTAATTAGCAGTAAATTAAACTAGTTGAGCTCATACCTTTTGGAATGTTCAAAATAGTAAATCCTCAAATGGGGTAGGCAGGGAGAGACGTAGAAAGAGGGGAAGCCTAGATTGAATGAATGATACTAAATGTCTATGCCTGCGTAATGCTGTGAAGAAAAAGTACAAGTGAGAAAACAGTTCTTCTAAATGCTTTTAAACTGTATATGATAGATACAATGGTACCGCTCTCCTAAAATAGTTTTGCTTTGGTTTATAAACTAATGCACGAAGTAAAAATATATTTAAATGGCATATGCTGGTATTAGCACACAGGGAGTAAAATAATAGCAAGTGATGTTGAAAAAAGCAAGCGTTCACAGACTCCTGGCAAAATAAACACACTCTTGTCATCTAACTTGAAGACGATTATTTAATACCCAAAGCAAATTCTGAAATGCTGAAAAAGGTCCACGCATGTATTTTAAACACAAATACCAGAAATGGTATACTGTTCTTCTCAATTTAAAATAGTTTACAGTGCAGACATATTATATGTTCTCCAATATAATTACATTACAAACCAAATGGAATCAGTTTCTATGTTCTTATACTCAAATAATCTAGTATGTTAAAAAATAAAGGCTAACAATTATGTATATATTTTCTGGGTAACAGACTTGCTTTTTATATTTAGACGATATAATTTTTAACAAAATGTAGTTTTTTTTTGTTCTCAGTAAGGATACTATTTTAACATATAGTTGTGCAAATACTAATTGTTAAATAATATTAGGGTATCCTGTTATGGCTAAAACACACATTGTCCACAGAGACAAAGAACTCTGCAGGAACAATGAACATTCTTAAATCCTTTCCTTCACCTACAATCCATGAATATTTTAAAATCATGTACCAAATGCAATCTCTACAAGACAAGCATTAAACAAAAGAAGTAACTTTTTGTCAATTTTGCTAAAAAAAGAAAAAAAGAACATTTTAAAATGAGAATGAAATAATGTCCTTGAAAAGGCAACTTGTTATCTGTTTGTTATCTGCTATCTGTTGGCTGTCCATTCAAAAAATTTTCTTTAATATTTAAAATAATGAGTTGCTATTCTTAAAAAGAGAATTGTAGGTTAGTTACAAGAACATGAAATGATTTTTCAATCCCATAAAAAAACAAGCTTGTACTGTATTCCTACAATACTCATCTTCTGTCTTGAGAGGCTCTTATGAAAATAACTTAAACAACAAAACCTTCTATAACTTAAAGAATTACCGTATTTTTCTTGTTTAAATAGCAAAGATGAATAAACTGACTTTTAGGTTCACATTACATTTTTTACATATGACAAACACATATTTAGATATCAAATGTAGACATATTTAGCTAAAATCAATTAAACTGAGAAGTCCTTCCCTTCTGGCTGTCTATATTTTTCTTTAATCCTGGTCAGTGTAAACCCTTATTACCAGTAATTTGCCACTAGAACGCTGAGGAAAAATGCTAGCCTCACAATTTTTGTCATTTCTCCCCCCTCTTCCCCTGCAGGCTGCTACTCTTGATGGCCTTTATGGAAATATAAATTCAATCAGCAGTTGCAAATTTCATGAGACGTCCATCTTCATGCTGAATTTCTAACTGAGTGTCAAAACAATCTGTGGATTTCTCCCTGATGAAACACACATTGAATTGTAAATTTCTGCAATTTTCTCATGTTTGAATTTCGGCTGCAGCAAAATAGTGCTAGCCCAGATACACTACCTATCAGGCTGAAAAAAGTAATTTTCTCTTTTTATCCTTTCATCCTATTTAAAGAGTTAAATTTTTTTTAAAGCCATGAAACAAATATCCCTCCCCATTAAAGAATTAAATTTTATATACAGTTATAAAATGAGGATATAAAAAACATTAACATATTTGGTGTATTTTAAAAAGAGATTTCCCCCAGAAACTTACTTGTTCTATACTTGTATTTACCCCCAAATCAAACAATTAAATTTTATGTACAGTTATAAGAAATGCGGATATAAAAACCATTAATATAGCTTAAAAAGAGACTTTCCACCCAAGAAACTTAATTGTTCTATATTTATATATTTATATTTATTTTTACTGTATTTGGTGGTGAATAATGCTATGAGCTTTGATAAAATTAGTACTTCTATATACAATGTCAAGATGGTACAAAAATGAAATGTAGTTACAAAATAATTATTAGTAAGTTCAATTTTAATGAGCTACATTTTCACTAACTATTGTCAAGAGTAAAAATATTAAAACAAAGAATTATAACAGCTAGACTAGGCATTCTTCTTACATATTTACAATTGAGTTAATTTTTTTCACCAAAGAATCTGCACCCGAATAGCTAAGTAGAATTGCTTTTAAATAATGCACTACTATAGGGCTTACATTATTTTGCAACTAACTACATTTTTAAACATTAAATATGTTTAAAAAAGAAATCTTGAGTAACTCATTAAGCTACTTGCATGCCAAGATATAAACTTCTTATTCTTACAGACATCTTTTTATTAATATTACTCACAAAATAATTCATAGTGCTTTTAAAAATTCTACATGACACTGCAGTAAGGAAACCTTATCAATGGTCTGTAAAACAAGTAATGAAATGACAGTCATTCATTTACTCAACAAACATTTATAGAATATATCCTATGTGCCAGGTAATTTCTACCAGCCCATTGGGACACACAAATGTGTAGTACACAGTCCTTTACCTCAAGAAGGTAATCTAATAGAGAGAAAAGACATTTATTAAAACATAGTGCTCAGCTTCACTGTTACAGAAATGCAAATCAAAACCACAATGAGATATCACCTCACACCTGTTAGAATGGCTATCATCAATAAGACAAATAAAAACAAGTGTTGGAGAGACTTTGGAGAAAAAGAAACCCTCATACCTTGTTGGTGGGAATGTAAATTGGTACAGCTGCTATGGAAAATATTATGGACGTTCCTCAAAAAATTAAGAATAGAATTACCATACAACCCAGCAATCCTTCTCCTAGTTATCTACCCAAAAAATCTGAAAACATTTATCCGTAAAGATATATGTACTCTGATGTTCATTGAAGCATTATTTATGGTGGCCAAGACATGGAAAAAAATCAGTGTCCTTTGATAGTTGATTAGATAAAGAAAATATGGTATATATACACAATGAAATACTACTCTGCCATAAGAAACGATGAAATATTGCCTGTTTGCGGCACATAGATGGATCTTGAGATTATTATGCTAAGTGAAATAAGTCAGAAAAAGTCAAGAACCATATGACGTCACTTATATGCGGGATATAAAACTGAAAGCAACAAAGGAATAAGACAAACAAATAAAGAAACAAAAACTGAGACACAGACAACAGTTTAGTGGTTGCCAGAGGGTAAGAGGCGGGAATGGTAGAAGAGGGTGAACGGGGTCAAATATATGATGATAGAAGGAAAACTGATTTCGGGTGGTGAACACTAATGCACTATATAGAGGGTGCCAAAAAAATGTATATACATTTTAACAAGGAAAACTGTATTAAAGTTGTAATAGTGTATACCGATAACAAAAGATGAATACAAGTCACGTTTGACTTCTGCAATTACAAGAGGTGCTCAAAGTGGTTACCATCAGCGTCTAGACACTTCTGATTATGGCGAACTTCACTATTACAGAAATGCAAACGTTGACCAAAGTGTCCACTTGTATACATTTTTTTTGGCACCCTGGTATAGATGATGTATTACAGAATTGCACACTTGAAACCTATGTAGTTTTGTTGACCATTGTCACCCCAATAAATTTTAATTAAAAAAACAACATAGTACAATAAGTGCCATAAACTGGTACATTAAGGGAAGACAAATTTAGGAAAGCACTTAGGAGTCAGACAACTATATCATGATCAGTTATGATAGCTTTCAGAGAAAGTCATAGATTCTAATGACACATAGGAATCAGCCAGGCTAGAAGTAGAAGGAAGACATGTGCCAGCCAGAGGGCAGAATACTATAAACAACACGAAAGCATAAAATAACTTAGTGCCTTTGGAAAATTGTTAGTAATTGGAGATGAAGAACAGGGTTGATAAGTGATGTGGTAGAATAGATAGGCTAGAATAAGGTCATGAAGAGCTATGAATGCCACGTTAAAATATTTATTTAAACATTATTCATAAGACCGCAGGGAATCCTCTGAAAGATTTTAAGTAGAGGTGCAGCAAGAATGAATATCTCTCAATGAGATATAAAAGTTAAGTATAATGATTAAGAGGACAGACAGTTCAAATCCATCTCTGTCACTTGTTAGCCATGTGATTTGAGGCAAGTTACTTTCTCTAGGTCTCAGTGACTTCATCGGTAAAAACAATTATAAAAATAGTACACACTATAGAATGAGTATGAGAATAAAGTGCCTTCTAAGGATTTGAAGCCACTATTGTTATTATTGCCATCCTTGCCGTCATCATCATCATCATCATCATCATCATCATCATCAGCCTTTTATAGTTTGGTTGGTTTTGTAGGTCTACCTAATATACATGAATCCTAAAGCAAATAATCTAATTAAAATCACCTAGAAAACTGGCACAAACTACATATTCAACTTATTTTCACTTAGAAAGCATTTACTGAATACTTATTCTGTACACAAACATGCAATAAAAAGTTTTTTTAAAAAACCCACTGGAAGAAAAGGAAAAGCTAAAATAATCTCAAAACAGATGTTGTTTTTTTAATTACTAATGTAATCAATCAACATTCTTAAAATATGGACATTAAAAATCAAATTTCATCAGTATTAAAAAGATACAGATAATTCTTATAACACCATAGTCTAATCTGATGTATAGGAGCTTCATCCCTGCTATAAACATATAGAAATTAGAGATAAAATATTTGAAAAATAACACATTGTTAAATAATAAAAAGAGAGAATTTCTCAAGTGCTGGAAACAAACAGACAGCAAAGCCAGAGCCCCAGTCTTGAATTGAGACAGTGGCAATCCCCAGGGTTTCAGACCCAGCTCTAGACTCTAAAGGCTGAAGGTTTGGAAGTATAGTTTTAAAATCCCTTGCCAGAGAGAAAACATACCTTTAGATGGTAAGCATCTACACAAAGCTCACAGCGCCTAAGAACTGTGCTAATCATGAAAAAGTAAGAAGAAAAACTTGGCCTCCTGTACTTTGAGAAGGAACAAAGAAGAGGGAAAAGTCATCAGTAAGAAATCAAAAACTCTACAGCTGGAGTATCACATGTATGAGGGTTTGAAATTTACACAATTGCATGGCAAGAACATCCTAAATTTAAAAATAACATAAAAGTCGGCTGGACCTTGGAAATCTTTAAAGATCCAGAAGATGTAAATGTAAGTAGCCACATAAGGATACTCACATACTACACAGACTTCCACAGAAGAAACAATCCCTACTGAAGATGAGCTCCTAATAAAAAAATTACAACTTAAGCCACCATGAGGGAAGTTTTAGATGATACAATAAACAGACAAATTAGCCTATTTTAGACAATAGAATAATCTGCAAATGACTAAAACAATTATAGATTTAAAAAAGGAAAAAAGCCACAATGAAAAAACAACTAAAATGTTTTCAAATGAACCAAAGAGAATCTCAGTAAATAAGTAATCATTAAAGAAGAAAACCTCAAGAGATATAAAGAAGACAACTAATAGCCATTCTAGAAGGAAATTCTAGAAGGAAGGAAAATTCTAGAAGGAAATGATGGGAAGAAGTAGAAAAGTGCAATATTTAAAAAGCTAATGGCTGATAATTTTCAAAAATTGATGAGTCATCACATAAACTTCCTCCCAGGTCCAGGAAGGACAAGAATCAGGATAAATGAAAAGACTAAATAAACTAATAAAAATGCAGAACATCAAAGACAAACAAAGGATCTTAAAAACAATCAGCAAAAAAGGGGCAGATTGTTTACAAAGACAAGGCAATTCGTTTGAAGGTAGATTTCTTATAAGCAACAAAAAATGCTAGAAAACAACAGAATAATACCTTCAAAGAGCTGAAGAAAGAAGACATGTTAACCAAGAATTCTATACTCAGCTAAATTATCATTACAGTTTGAGGGCAACATAAAGACATTTTCAGACAAACGAAAACAGAATTTATTTCCATAGAGTCTCAGGAAATGTGTATTAAAGGAAAAAAAACAGAATATAGAAAGTAGGGTGAACTACAATAAATTATGTGAAAAGATATTGGTAAACATATGGGTAAAGCTACATAAGCACAGAATCTTAATACCAATAATAGTAAAACTGAATAATTTGCGGGGTGTGATGGTTTTATGTGCCAACATGGCTAGGCCATGGTGCCCAAATATTTGGTCAGACATTATTTTGGATGCTTCTGTAAAAGTGTTTTTTGGATGAGATTAACATTTAAATTGGTGGACTGAGCAAAGCAGATTACCTTCCATAAATAATATGGTGGGCCTCATCCAATCAGTTGAAGACTACCATAGAATAAAGACTAATTTCACCCAAGCAAGAAGGAATTCTGCCAACAGACTACCTTTGGACTCAAACTGCAATTCTTTAAGCCTGCTGGCCTAGTCTGTAGATTTTGGATTTACCAAGCCACTACAATTGTATGAGCCAATTCCTTAAAATAAATTCTCCTCTTCTGGTTCTGTTTCTCTGGATAACCCTGACTAATAGAAAGGACATTTAAAAATAAAGGAAAACTGAAATGCTAGAGAATACAGGAAAGGTACAAAAGACAGCATTCAAATGTAAAATTTTAAGGTCTTTAGTTTTTGAAGCTCAATAGAGATATTAACTTCAGGCTTTGATAAGTCAAACATATATATTAAACACTTAGTAGTAATACTGGGGAAAAAACCAGAATGTAGAACATCCAAGATAGTAAAGGGGGAAGGTTGGAGAGGGGGAATACATAGAAAAGTTCATCAATCAGAGAGGTCTGGTAAAGATAGAATAAAGTAAAGGCATGATCAAGAGAAAACTTGAATAAGGTGATAGAAATAAGTCCAAAAAATTTCACAAAATATAAAATAATAAATGGGAAGACTACACTCACCTATTAAAAGACTGAAAAATCTCAGAATATTTAAAAATATCCACTTATATGTTGTTTGTAAGAGATTTACCTAAAACATTATATAACACAAAAAAGGAAATAAAGGGATAAAGAAAAGACATACTAGACAAATATTAACCAAATAAAGTTGGTATAGCAGTATTCATATAGACAAAAGCATTAATAGATTTTGAAAGGGTCATTATTTAATGTTAAAAGGAAAATTTACTGGAATGTAAAATAATTCTGAAGCTAAATACACCTAACAACATAGCCCCAGTATGTGTAAAGCAACAATTGATAGAATACAAGTTGAAATGTACTAACATTGAATGAAATTGGCAAATCTTAACATACACCTCTCATAATCTACTAAAGAAACAAAAATCAGTAACGATTTGGAGTATATGTAACAGGTTCTATCTTACAAATACGATCATGCAGAGAACTACATATACACAACTAGATTCTTTTCAAGTACATACCGGAATCTTCAAAAAAATTATCTATGTACTAGGCTATAAAGAGAGCCTCAACAAATACGAAAGAGTTTCGTCACATGAAGATATTCTAACCATAGTGCATGTGATGGGCAGAATAATGCCCCCCACCCCAAAGACGTCCATGCACAAATTGCTGGAACCTGTGTTACTTTAAATGGCAAAAGGACTTTGTAGATGTGGCTAAGTTAAGAGCCTTGAGATGAGGAGATTATTCTGGACTACATGATAGACCCAATACAATCACAAGAGTGATAAAAGAAAGGCAGGCAGGAGGGTCAGAGTAAGAGATGATACTGTATTTGCCCAAAAAGAAGACCTAGCCGGACCATCAGCTCTAACTCAGTCTTTTGGAGCAAAAATTAATATAAGACCTGGTGTCTTATATCATATAAGACCCAGTATTATATTACATTACATTATATTATATTAAAATAAGACTGGGTTTTATATTGATTTTTGCTCCAAAAGACACATTAGAGTTGATGGTCTGGCTAGGACTCATTTTCGGGAAAACACGGTATGAGGACAGAAACAGAGGTTTGAAAGTCAAAGCGAGATCTGAAGATGGAGGAAGGACCCGTAAGCCAAGAAATGCAGGTGGTCACTAGAAGTCAGTCCAGGCCAAAAAACAGAACCTCGCCTAGAGCCTCCAGAAGGAACACAGCCCTACTAACACCTTTGTTTTAGCCCAGAGACATTTTGAACTTCTATCCTTCACAACTATAAGATAATAAATTTGTGTTGTTTTAAGCCACTAAATTTATCGTAATTTTTTACAGAAGCAATAGGAAACTAATATAGTGTCTGAACCTTAAAAATGAGAAATCAGTAACAAAAGAAGCACCAAATCAAGTCACCTGATACATTTGGGAACTTAGCAAAAAAAAAGTTCAAAATAGTTCATGGGTTAAAGAAGAATTCACAATACAAATTACAAGACAGTTAAAACTTTATCAGATAAGCACAGTATAATGTACCAAATATTGAGGGATGTATTCAAATTATTATTTATAGGAAAACATGTAGCTCTAAATGTTTATATGTATCAGAAAATAAAAAGACTAGAATTTGGTGATCCAAAATTTAATTTAAGAAATTATAAAAAAATACTTGGGGGGGAAACAAAGGAAAAAGAATATATGAAATAACAAGAGGATAATTAATGTTTAATGAAATAGAAAATAAAACAGTAAGAAGAAGATATAAAAGTGAAAACTGGGTCTTTAAAAAGAATCAGAGACAAATATCTTATTCATTGGTTAGGTTTTTAAAGGGATGACATGAATAATATTAAAAATCTACAAATATATGTAAAAGTATAAGAATACTATAAACAACTTTATGTCAATAAATTTGAAAACTGAACAATTTCCCAAAATATGTAAATAAAAATGGATGAAAGAAGAATTGGTTTTATTTAAAGCTGAAACTTCTAAGATTTAATTCATAGCCAAAAAAAATCTTCCTGTAAGAAACACCACTGAGCATAGAAAGTTTAACAGGTACATTTTCCTGGACACACAGTAACTGGTATCCCTTGTCTTAATACGACCAGTTCCGGAGAATAGAGAAGGAAAAAAACGCCACAGTTCTTTTTAAGAAACTAGATAATCTGATATCAAAGTCAAAGGAAGCCAGTACAAGGACGGAAAAATAAAGTTAATCTCATTTATAACAATATATGAAAAAATAATTGATTAAAAATATATTATCAGCTGGGCATTTTTATAACGTTATATTTTATTCAGTACTACTGAATATTTTTTAGCAGGAGTTTTTTTCATGTTTTAGTCTGCCTCGTCGCTGGAAAACGTCTTTCTAAGAGACTTTAAAGTTCTTCCTAATTTGTTATAAACTTACTAAAGTGTATTGAACTTTTAAAGAATATTTCTTAATACTCTACTTGTGAAGAACGAAAAAAGCGGTATTTTAGTATGAACTGGATACACATTCACCATCAACCTTCCAAAGAAAGGAAATGGATAGAAAATAAAGAGTAAGATAGGATAGGAGAGGAAAAGGAGGTGGGAAAAGCAAGGGGAAAAGGGGAGAGAGGGAGAACAGGAGGAAGAATGAATGGTAGCTGATATGTACACAGCATGTGCTTTGTACCAGGAATTCTTTTCAACACTAACACATTTACTTACTGAAACTCCAAACTAACACGATGATAGGTACTATTATTATCCCCATTATACAGAGAAAGAAACAAGTGGAGAGATAAATTGCAATCATGCTAATTTTCTTCATGGGATAAGATATACAGTGAACGCAGAAACAGCACTGAAAAATAAATCCCTATAAATGAAAGGTGATATATTGATCAACCATCTTTTCTATTTTAAAGATTATTTACTATAATCTCCTTATTTTAATGGATGAGGCAATAAAGATCTTTAAAGAGAATGAGAATTACACATTCAAGGTAATAAAACCCCAAAATGACAGAGTCTGGATAAGAAAATAAATATTCAGACTCGTTTTGTTTGTAGATTTGGATAAAACTTTCTTAGAGATGAATTAAAAAGATCTTCGCGGTATATTGTTAATGGTGTCCTAATAGAATCAACATAAGATGCAATAGTGTCATTAAACTCGATAGAAGAACAGCATAGAGTTTGCTAAAGTTCCTTCTCTTTTTTCATTTTACTTGTTCCAAGTAAAGGTCTTCAAATATTCAAAAAGGCTTTGAAATTATTATTGGAAGTACAGTGACTCCTAAACCTGGCTGATAACTGGTACCAACAGGGGAGATTTATGAAATGCAGGTTCTTAGGGCCATCCATAAACTTATGGAATCAGAATCTCTAGGACACAACTCATGTTTTTGTTGTCATTCTTTTTAAAGTTTCTGTTACTTTAATCAGTCACTTAGGGAACAGAGGCTAGCTGTTGAGGATACTAAAATTTAAGAAAATACAAGCTAGCTTTTTATTATAAATGTATAAATATATCTCATGTTCTGGTCAGTAACTGAAACGGATGTATAAAAATATACTTTATTGACATTTGTGTAGCTTAAATGTAAAACACTTTTGTTAAATCCTAATTTCTTAATTAAAAAATTAACGGTTCGATGAATTTAAACCAGTGGTATGCTAATATTCAAAAACTGGCTCTCTGAGTGTAATTCCATGAATGTTGAATGGATTATAGTTTTTAAATATTGGAAGAATATTTCCTCAATTTTTGTACTATTCACAATATAATGACTACCAATACAATATGCACTATTACCATCTTCTCCATCACTTTAAGTGCAATCAACAAAACAATGTATCAAGCCCCGATTTGTAGTATTTGCCAATTTCTGTGGTAGAAATATTCCACCCATGGCCAAGTTCAAGCTTCTAACACGATGTCACTTAACATGGAGTTAGAAGAGATGCACAGTAGCCCATCACTATGTAGTATTTCTACCATATATATATAATAGGCATAAGTAACCTTAAAACACAGATAACAGTAAAATATTGTCAATTAATTAGGAAGTAATACATTGAGTATTATCTTTTTTTACTATAACTTAATTTTAAGTTTATATGATTTAGTTTTTAATGTTCAACAATCAGTACATAAAATTCCTGAAAAGTTAACAGTCAGCTTTCACAAGTCAGTGCAAGCTGGCTTCAGAACATCTTTGAAAAATCTGTAAATACTATTGCTGTTTCTGAAATTTCACATAAAGTCGAAGAAATTCTAGTTATCTGATTTAGCAAAAGTCAATTCATAACAAATTACCAGTATGCTCAAAGAAAACACAAGTCAATAATCTGTTTGATTACATTTCAGTTCAAAGTTTTTACGAAGATTTTTAATTTAGATTATAAGATTACATAGAAAGAATTCCCACGCTTAACCTCGCTGGGTATGAGGTTTTTATTTTGCCCTAATAAACACTGTCAACATAACATTAACACGAATTTGTGATATTGCAAAATAATTTCATTAGGATATAATCAATTCTTATGAAAACTACTATTTATTGTAAGCTGTCCAGGCCTAACCCCTCCTCATTAGAGTAGGAATAAATAGTAAAGCATGGGCAATATAGTCAGTAGTATTGTAATAACTATGTATGGTGTCAGATGGGTGCTGCATTTATCAGGGTGATCACTTCATAAGTTATGTCTAATCAGTGTTATACACCTGATACTAATATAATATTGTATGTCAACTATAATTGAAAAATTAAAACAAACATTTAAAATAAAATAGGAGTAAAAACTAAAGAGCTAAAAATAGAGAAAAGAAGGTACTTATGATTTGAGGCATCGAATCCTTAAACTAAAAAAGAGGGATAGAGAGGAGAAAATAAGTCCTTTCTTTGCCATAGTCCTGACTCTTAACAAGGGTGGCCAGGCCCTAAGGGCTACGCATCCCGTAAACATCAGAGGTGTAGTGAGAGGTCCAGGCTACCCAGGCACAAGCAACCTGCCAACCCTTTAGGAAACAGACAGCTAAGAGCCAATGTAACACTTCAGTTTTTTAACATAACATTGGCTCCTAAACTCCAACTCCCTGATTATAATCTAGACTCGTAACTCAGGTGCATATGTAAAACTACAAGCTTCAGCTACTGTAGGTGACATTTAGATGATTACAAAACAAAGGAGCAGCTCATCTGGGATCCTGTGGCTTTCGGGAGAGAACTGTCCCAGAAATTCCTACTGTGATTGCAGGGGAAACCATGGTAACTGCTCGAGCATTTATCTCCACCTTAAGAAATCCACCATTTTAAGACAGAATATATTAATGTGGTAGAATGCAAAATGAATCAAAAAAGAACAAAGCTTCGAAGTCCCTCCTGACAGTTAATCCATAGTTTTCCCACCACATAGTTATTTGCTACCAGCTCTCATGCTACTTGGCTGCCACCTACCAGAAATGTCATTATTAAAATTTCAATATGCATGTAACCACAGCAATCATCCAACAGGATTTTGTTGAAATTAGTCCTATTTCCCCCAACATACAGTTATGTAATTTCAGTCTTTTGCCTCTCCAATTTACATAGCATCCCTTTTCCTACCTCTGCTTCCTTTTGTCTTTTTCTACTTTTATATAAAAAGGGCTCCTTACTGAATTCCAAAGGTGAGTAATTTTTTAAAAATACTGTTAGAAATGTACTTAATTAAAATATAATCCATAATTATTGTTGTTGTTTAACCTCTTTCCTTCAGATTTCAAATCATTCTTTAAATAGAAGCTTGGAAATTTACAGCACTGATTGTTTTCTGACATGTAGAATTTTCTGTGCAGTAATGTGGAAAGATTTTTGAGTGCTGGAGAAGGCCAAGAAATATTTAAACAATCATCTTGTTTCCATGACTCTCCTATTAAATATAGAAATACCAGAAACTGGGTGTTATCTTTAGTAACACTTTAAGTAATTAAAAAATAGTGTTTCAGATAAATATACATTGGTTTAGTCACTCAGAACTTTTTTAAAATTCTACCATTAGTAATTACAAACTTTCATATTTAATAGTTCATACTTAAGCAGGTCTATTTCAAGAACGTCAGAAACTTTTCTAAAAGTCAACCTTGCTTGTGATAGTTCTTTTACTTCAATTTAGTCTCAATAGGTAATAAACAATTGCTTGAGAGGAAAAGAAGAATCTGCATTCTTATTAAATTCCTATATCATGGGTGTTCAGTAAATATTAAACACATGCAAAAGAAGTTCTCTTCTCCCTCTAGATGGTTATAGTTTCATATTACCCCTAAAACTTATAAAACCCAAGGTCTGCTATTTGGGTAATTACTAACAATATTAGGAAGTTTATCAGCGTTGGCATTTCCAAAACAGACACAAATAACAATTATGCCAAAATAAAAATTGAAAAATGGCCTCCAATAAAGGGGGGAGAGGGGTGGTAGATGGGGGCAAACAGGGTCAATTATATGGTGACGGAAGGAGAACTGACTCTGGGTGGTGAGCACACAATGTGATACAAGATGATGTCTTACAGAATTGTACACTTGAAACATATGTAATTTTACTAACCACTGTCACTCCAATACATTTTAATTAAAAAACAAGAAAGAAATTAAACCTAAATAAAAGGGGGGAAAAGAAAAATGCCTACAATCAAATTTAAAAATCTCCCATAGGAAGTGTCCCAGGGTCTGTTGTATAAAACAGAATACCTATAAATATGCTTTGTAAATGACTTACATAAATTATATAAATGTTGCAGAAACTTCTCAGTATATTTTCAAATTTCTAACTTTGTTTTCTCTAAACTATTCTTTTGAATGCTGAATTTTACTCTCATGAATTTCTAATTCTACAAAAGGAAGAGATAAACTTGGAAACAATCAAGACCAAAAGATATATTGCATAGGCCCCAGTGATACACAAGCAATAGTCCACAGAATTTATGACTATACAAGCATATTCGATGTCATATGATTCATAGCAATGAGTATAAAAACTAGCTTCATTCAGAATCTTCAAACATTCAAGCAGATGTCAAATAGAAAATAATAATTTATTAGAAACAAATCCATTAGCTTTACTATAATCCAAGTATACAAGGCACAAAACATTATATCACTATATCAACAAAGAGGACTCTTAAAATACTTTATTTTAAGAGAGTTGAAAGAAATTATTATAAAGGGAAAAATTTCTTTTTATGTACCTATGAACAAAAGACATTAAGCAAAATTAAAATCCAAAAGAAACTGTTCTCCCATAAATTAAGTGTTTGAAAAAAATCTAATTAAGCTTCCGGGTTTCAAATGAACAAAATTGCACTAGCATTTTTATGCATCAGCTATTTCCTGGGGGTGATTAAATATAAAAAAAATATAAAAAGCTACCCTGCAAATTTCAATAATTTTCTCAACTCCCCTATTTGAATGTTTGCAATATTAACAACCAATTTTTATTTGTTATGTGGTTTAATAATCCCCCAAAATGAAGAAAATGTTTTTCTTACAAGGTAAGCAAACTATTGAGGTATCTAACTGAAATTGTCCTGTCATACTATTTACATGATTGCTGCTTAAAGATTTCAGGTAAGATGAAAATTTGGTTAAAATAAATTGCTGTTATCATTTTCAAAACACTTAACTGAAAATGTCAAAGTGAATAAGAGATTATAGGTGAAATTTTTATAGAAGAAATAAATGTAACTTAGTTTGACTATCTTTTCAATTACTATGTCCCATTTCTTTGTATGTTTTATATCACGTTTTTCTGAAAGCTAAGATACTTATTCTACTTTGAAAATATTAAAAATTATATTAAAGAAAAATGGTAAATTAAAAGTGTTTAAAATGTAATTAAATTATTTCTTAAAGTAGACAAATATAGATGCCAATGTAGTCTATAATTTAGGTCTATTTAATATGCAATAGTAACGTATAATATTATTCGTGTCTACATTCACTAGTAAAGTCCTGGTACTAAACAGAATTGTGGAAATTATAAGCAGTCTTAATTGTATAATACTAGAAAAAATAGAAAGTACTGAAAAAAGAAAAAATATTGAGAACAAATATTAACTGTATTTACGCATGCATATTAACAATTCCAGCTAATGTGCTGAGAATTAGATTAAGCAAATGATTTAGATAATAGCCATATCTATAATATCTGTCTGTGGGGGAGCGATAACAGAATTTATTTAATTTTAGACATGTAGGATATGTTGAGTTTGCGAGGTTTGTGAGCTATTCACATGGAGATACTGAATTGGCATTTGGACATAGTGGTTTGAAGTTCAAGAGAGAGGTCTTGGTGGAAGATAAGGTTTAGTATTCGTCATATATAGATTCTAATGCCATAGGAGTGGGGGAGCTGAATAAAGAATTCTTGGGGAACACTAAGATTCAAGAGCTGGCAGGTAATGAGGAATAGCTTCAGAACCTGAAAGAAAACAGTCAGTAGACAAGTGGAGCTAAAGTGAAATTTACTAAGGTAGGTAAGCAAGTTGAGATCAGAGGCCTGGATTCCTCATTTATTAAACAAACACAAACCACCGAGCACCTACTTAATGTGGCAGGCACTGAGCCATGATGTACTGAGAGGCTAAGCACTGTGGGATATACTGACGAGTAGACATCCATCACAGCATTTACAACCCGCTAGGGAAGACCAATCATGACTATTATCAGTAAAGGATTTTAACTGCATGCAATAGAAACCTTTGCTTAGTTTAAAGCAAAAAGAAAACGTTAGATAGTTCACACAATTGTTGGGAGGATAAAGAAACAGGCACAGAAACTATGTAATGAAGGAGGAAACCGTGGAAAATGATGCCACCAAACCAGTCCAGTGAAGACCTCCCTGCTGCCACCAAGCACTAGCTGCTACCACTGGCACCACTTACCTCACCGGCACTGAACAATGATGGTGTCTCCAGCCTCAATGCGGTTGTGCTGCCCGCCCCCAAACTACTTTAACCGTGGAATCCTGGGTTTAGGGGATACCACATCCTGCCCACTATACACCCACCTTTCCCTCTTGGAGATTCCCAGTGCACAACAGCAAGTAAAAAGCTCCAAGAAGTTCTCCATTTTGTTAGACAATCTACCTAACTCTGTCGAACAAATTGTTTCCCAAATTTATTGGCTTTCTTGTAACACCTAAAAATACTCCATGATCTGAAAACACTGCTAGACACTTAACACAATGTAGGGGATGGCTGTCAACTATGATGATAATGAAAATAAACATGGATTAGTAGTCAAGACCACAGTAGAAGACATACATGACACCTAGAAATGATAATGTAGAAAGACACAAGCAGTAGAAATGAAGAAGCTCAAATGAAAGACACATTTTATTATTTATTTCCCTAAAGACACATTTTATTATTTATTTAAGGAAATAAATAATAAAATTGGAAAAACTGATGACAGACAAGGAAGGCTGTTCGTAAAAAGCTTAGAATGCTACAAATGCAAACCATCTTTCAAGGCCCTGTTCAATGCTCTTTTCTCTACAAAGTTTAGTATGATCTGCCTCTATAGAAGAGGTAATAGTGGAAAGAGACGAACATGAGCTCTGGAATGAGAAGGATCTATGTTCACATCCTGATTCTGTCACTCACTTGCTTAGTCAACTAGCCAATATGTGCCTCAAAAAATGCATATAACGATGAAGGTAACGATAGTTACAGTGACGACCATTTGTTGATCGCTTACTGCATATGAAGACTTTACATACTCACTACTCACAAAAGCTTCAATGTAGGTGGACTCATCCTCATTTTAGAGGTAAAAAAACTGAGTGAGGTTCAGTGAGTTTAAGCAATTTTTCTAAGATCTGGAGATATCATTTTGAACATCAAGAAGAAGTATTCTGAAGGCTGTAAAGTGCCATACAAATTTTAGGTGTTATTAAATAAAAAAAATATAAATACCTTTCTTATCTGTATAACACACGCTTATTAATCTTTTTTATAAAGACTGCTCTTAGTAATACCAGTTATCAAGATTTGAGAAATGTGAGCATGTGAACTAAATGTGAACCTTTAGTTTTAGTTCCTTAGGAACTAAACACTGATTGACAGCTTTTTTGTAGTGTATTGTTTCAAAACCTGAGACTTAGTACTGTGTTTCCCCGAAAATAAGACCGGGTCTTATATTAAGGTTTGCTCCAAAAGATGCATTAAGGCTTATGTTCAAGGGAAGTCATCCTGAAAAATCATGCTAGGGCTTGTTTTCCTGTTAGGTCTTATTTTGGGGGAAACACGATATTACCAGTATTTCTGGAAGCTCTGGTGAGTCAAATACTTTGATCAAAATTATCACTGAATTTAAGTAAATAAAAGATCATGTTTCTATTATAATATTAACTAACTAGATAGTAATATCCATACTCAAGTACATTCTCTAGACACATCTCCAGGAATGATCAATTATGTGTTAAATACATTTTCTGATTAAAAGAATAAATGTACAAGTCCTACAGATGTGATGGACATTTTATAGCCAGACAGGATTAGTATTCCAGTGCCTGGAATGAGGCCAACCTAAAGACTCGACTGGACTATTTTGGGCTCAGTGCTATGGATAACCCACCATAAGTCAGAAAACCTTTAACTTCTTATGTATGTGTTCTTGGTCTGAAACAGCTCTTTACATGTCTCTCTCCATGACTGGTGGTACTTGATCACTCAGACTCTATGTATTCTTCCACAGGCACAATGTTATTCATCTGTGAAAGTATGAGACACCCAGCTATGGTGCTGAGGATACAAATCTTAATAAGATATAACATCTATCTTCAAGAAACTCTCAGTCTAGTAGGGGAGACACTATCACCATTGAGATTACAAGCCAATTTTATTTTATTTTATTAAAATATTAAGAATTTTATTCTTAGTTTTTTAGATTAAACAACAACAACAACAAACCAAATGGCATAACTCATTAGTTACTTCCATTCCGGCATCAAATTTCACAAAATGAACAGGACATTTTTAAAAAATTAAAAGGCTAAAAGGAAATTTATAATGTCATCATATTTTAAGCAAGGAGACCTACTTAAAATCTTTCAATAGTTTCCAAATATATTTAGAATAAATACCAATCTTGTTACCATAATCAGTAAATCCTAATTAATCTGGCCTCAGACTATCTCTGATCTCATTTCATATTACTCGCCATTTTGCTCCCTGGAGTCCAGCTACAAGCCTTCTTTCTATTCTAGGAACAGAAAAGCATTCCTGCCTTAGGGCCTTTTCTGACCACTCAATCAAAAGAAAAATCCACATGTCCCTGTCCCTATCTTGTTTATCACATATTCCAGTTTATTTCTTCATAGCACTTCTAGTTATCTGACAGAATATTGTTTATATATTTGGCTATTGTCTGTCTTCCTCCTCTAAAATTAGAATGCCATGGCACCTCACATCTGTTAGAATGGCTATTATCAAAAAGACAAGATATAAGAAGTGTTGGCAACGATGTGGAGAAAAGGGAACCGTTGTGCATTATTGGTAGGAATGTAAATTGGTACAGCCACTAAAGAAAACAGTCTAGAGGTTCCTCAAAAAATTAAAAATAGATTCAGCAATCCCACCTTTGGGTATACAGCCAAAAAGAAACAAAATCAGTATCTCAAAAGAGTTATCTTTACTCCCATGTTCATTGAGGAGTTACTCATATTAGCCAAGACATGAAAACAACCTAACTGTCTGTTGATGGATGAATGGATAAAGAAGATGTGGAATATATATTCAAAGGATTATGATTTGACCATGAGAAAGAAGGAAATCCTACTATTTGCGACAACATGGATGGATCTTGAAGTCATTGTGCTAAGTGAAATAGTCAGAGAAAGACAAATACGGCATGATCTCATATGTGGAATCTAAAAAAGCTGAACTCATAGTAAAGGAGTAGAATGGTGGTTGCTAGGAAGTGGGGAATGGAGGAAATGAGGAGACATTGGTCATGGGGTACAAATTTCCAGTTATCAGATAAATAAGTTCTGGGAATATAATGTATCACATGGTGACTATAGTTAACAATACTGTATTATATACCTGAAAATTGCTAAGAGAGTAGATCTTAAATGTTCTCACCACAAAAAAATAAAAAGTAATTATGTAAGATGATGGAGGTATTAACTAACTCTATTGTGGTAATCATTTCCCAATATATATGTTATCAAATCATTATGTTGAACACACTTATGCAATGTTATATTTCAATTAAATCTCAATAACGCTGGAGGGGGAAATCAGAATGCCATGAGAGAACATGTACCTTCTATATCTTGTTTACCACAGTACTGTAGCACTTAGAATAATACCTGATACACAGTAGCTGCTCAATAAATATTTGTGAGCAAATCAAAGAATCACTAAGCAGTTGAGCTAGGATTCAAGTCCAGGTCTGATTAGTTACCCATCCTTAGAATTTGTCAACAATGGCATACACTTTGTGATGACAGGGTTGGCTCTGACTTAACCTTTGTGTCTCCCAGTACATTGCTGTGTGTAAATTATGCTATCAATACACATTTAATGAATAAAGCAATATTTTAGATTTCATGCCATAAGTTCTTAGCTACTGGAATAACAAACAAAAACCGTCTGTATCTGTAGGTACAGAACCAAGTCACACCATTCCTTCTTCCTATAATACTTCCCTAATTCCACATCCCTCCTTTTTTCATTTAAAAAATTACTCTGCTTTCAAGAACCACAGCTTGTTTCTTTTTTTGTTTTCTCCAGCACTGAAAGAAACTGATATACAACTTCTGAACTCTCTCATAGCAATTTTTTCTTACCCTTATCATATGACTAATATTCTCCATAAGACCGTGAGCTAAGGCATGGACCTGACTCCAACTCTTTTTTTTTTAAATCTTTTTTTTTTTCCTTTTCTTCTTTCTTTCCTTTCTTCCTTTTCCCCTCTCCTCCCCTCCCCTCCTCTACCCTTACCTTTCTCTCTCTCTCTCTCTCTCTCTCTCTCTCTCTCTCTCTCTGTCTCTCTCTGTCTCTCTGTCTCTCTCTTTTCCCCCTTCCATCTCCACTTCTTCTTTTGTCCTTTCTTTTCTCTTTCAGATGATTAACGAGAGAGGTTTAAAATGCTTTTAAAACACAAGCACCTTTACTCCTGGAATTATAATAAATTACAATCCTTTAAATAATGTGACTATGTTTTAAACACTATCTAGTAACACTTCCCCCAAGAAAACTGTCCATAAGGGTAAATGATAACAAATGAAAGCATTCTCAGTGAAGCTGAGATGCGAATAAGAGTTTAACAAGAGCATCTGTAGGATCACGAGATCCCAAAGACCTCAAATACTAGATTCAAATTTACTTAGCCTCCCATAATGTACACAAAAATATTTATTTTCATATTATTACAGGTAAAAAATATCTCAGATCTGGAATCTTTCAGTTCTGATGTTTAATACATTCAAAAATACTCTTTATTTTCTGGTCAAGATGGCAGAGTAGGTAAACGCTGGGCTTACCTCCTCTCACAACCACATCAAAATTATAACTAAACTACAGAAAAAAAATTATCATTGAGAATCACGACAAGTCTAACTGAATCGAAGTCCTACAACTATGGACAAACAGAAGAAACCACCTCGAGACTGGTGGGAAGGGGCAGAGATGTGAAACGGGCTGGACCCACACCCACGTGTGACCATTTAACATCAGGAGGGATGTTTCGCTGTGGAAGTCCCCTCTAAAGGAGTGAGGGGGTCCAAGCACCACACCAGGCTCCCCAGTCCAGGGTTTCAGTGCCAGGGAGAGAAGTCCCCATAATGTTTGGCTGTGAAAACCAGGGGAGATTGTGGTTGAGTGAGCCTGAGGACAGCTGGAATCCCAGATGCTCCTCTTAAAAGGCCCATGTAGGCCCATACTCGCTGACAGACTCACTTGCTCTGAGCTCCAGCACTGGGGCAGCAGCTTGAAAGGCAACAGGGACATATGGGGAGGAATTGAGTTGTCTGGCTTCTGAGCAAGGGCTGGAGGAGCAGCTTTCTTCCAGACGGAAGAGCTGGTGGAAGTCATTTTTTTTTTGTTGATAACTGGCATATGTAGGCAGGCAGCCGCCATATCTGAGTCTCCATCAATCTAGCTAACACCATTCATTTGCCCCACCCTGGAGATTCTGAGACCTACCCTACCCAACTTTTGGCACAACCAAGCCACTTCCAGTGGCTTTCATACAAACTGTCTGCCTTGGCTTATGCTGAAGACTTTCCAAAAATCTCTCAAAGGTTCACAAAACCCAAACAAGCAGCATCTGGCTTCAGTGTGTCCCGTGCCTCAGGCTGAGCAGCCTTAAGCCCGGCACTAGTGACTGCCAGCCCTGGTTTGCAGCTTGGCCACTTGAGGAACCTCCAAGTACAGTGTTGGCAGAAGTCATCTATGGATTACTTTCTGGCTCATGTCAAGTGGCCCCAGGTATGGCACAGGGTGGGGTTGAATTTGGCCTCAGTGCATTCCCCCACCCCAGGAGGTCCTGGAGCTGACATGCCCAGTGGCCAGCTTTAGACCCAACCAGAGCATCACCCGGCTGCCTCCAAGGATGACACACCCAAAGGGCAGACTGGACAGGCACCAGAGCCCTGCTAAAACAAACTCTGCTCTGTTGGGTCAGTCCCTGCACAATAGCTCCTCCACTGTAGTCATGGCCAGTCCTCACAACAAATCAGCCAGAGGGTCAATCCCTCTCATCGATGTGCAAACAGCAACCATGGCTCAACTACAACATACAACCCACACCTGGAGCAACTGTCTCTGGTGACCAGAAAGACTGCACCACTGAGTCCCACAGGATACCTACTACATAAAGCCACTCTACTAACACTGGGAAGCATAGCAGCCCTACCTAATACATAGAAACAAACACAGGAAGTCAGCCAAAATGGGGATACAAAGAAACATGTCCCAAATAAAAGAACAGAACAAAGCTCCAGAAAAAGAATTAAACAAAATGGAGACAAGCAATCTACTAGACAGAGTTCAAAACACTGGTTATAAGGATACTTAATGACCTCAGGTAGAACTTCAACAAAGAGACAGGAAATACAAAAATGGAGATAGGAAACATAAAAAAGAACCAGTCAGAAATAAAGAATACAATAACTGAAATGAAGAATAAATTAGAGGGAATCAACAGATTAGATGAATAGTGATTTAGAAGATAAGGCAGCAGAAAATACCCAATCAGAACAGCAAAAAGAAAAAAGAATCCAAAAAAATGAGGAGAGTTTAAGGGGCCTCTGGGACATTAAGCACACCGACATTCACATCAGAGAGGTACCAGGAGGAGAATAGAGAAAGCAAGGAATTGAAAAAATATTTGAAAAAATAATGATGGAAAACTTCCCTAACCTGGCAAAGGAAATAGATATTCGAGCCCAGGAAGCACAGAGAGTCCCAAACAAGATGAACCCAAACAGGCCCACACCAAGACACATCATAAGTAAATTGCCAAAAGTTAAAGACAAAGAGAGAATCTTAAAAGTAGTAAGAGAAAGGCAGTTAGTTACCTACATGAGGGCTCCCATAAGACTGTCAGCTGATTTCTCAACAGAAACTTTGCAGGCCAGAAAGGATTGTCAGGAAATACTCAAAAGTAATGAAAAGCTAGGATCTACAACCAAGATTACTTACCCAGCAAAGCTATAACTTAGAATTGAAGGACATATAAAGAGCTTGCTAGATAAGAAAAAGCTAAAGGAGTTCACTACCACCAAACTAGGATTACAAGGAATCATAGAGTGACTGCTTTAAGATGAAAAAAGATAAACAATATAAATAAAATAGCAATAACTACATGTGTATCAACAATTACTTTAAATGTAAATGGATTAAATGCTCCAATCAAAAGACACAGGATGGCTGAATGGATAAGAAAATAAAACCCATACACATGCTATCTAGAAGAAACTCACTTCAGATCAAAAGACACACACAGACTAAAAATAAAGGGATGGAAAAAGATATTTCATGAAAATGAAAACAAACAAACAAAAAACAGGGGTAACAATTCTTATACCAAACAAAATAGACTGTAAAACAAAGGCTAAAACAAGAGACAAAGAAGGACTCAATAATCCCACTTTTGAGTATTTATCGGAAAAAACCCCAAATGCTACTTCAAGGGGGTGTGTGCATCCATATGTTCATTGCAGCATTGTTTACAATGGTCAAGATATGAAGGCAACATGGGTGTCCTTGAATGGATGAATGGATAAAGAATAGGTGGTGTATAATATATAATATAATATTACCCAGTCATTAAAAAAAATGAAATTTTGCCATCTGCAACAACATGGATGGACCTAGAGGATATTGTGTTGAGTATAGTAAGTTAAAGACAAAAGTCATATGATTTCACTTGTAAGTGGAATCTAAGAACAAAATAAACAAACAAACAAAACAGAAACAAACTCATAGATACAGAGAACATTTTGATGGTTGTCAGATGGGAGGAGGGTTGAATAGGTAGGTGAAAAAGGGGAAGGTCTTAAGAAGTACAAATTGGTTGTTCCACAGTAGTCATGGGGATGTAGGGTATAGCATAAGGAATATAGTCAATAATATTGTAATAACTATGTATGGTGTCAGATGGGTACTAGATTTATCGGGGTGATACATGGGAGGGGGATTGGGGCAGGGTGAAAAAAGTGAAGGGATTAAGAAATACAAATTGTTAGTTACAAAATAGTCATGGGATGTAAAGTACAGCATAGGGAATATAGTCAGTAATATGGTAATAACTATGTATAGTGCCAGGTGGGTACTAGTCTCATCAGGGGAATCACTTTTTAAATTACATAAATGTCTAACCTCTATGCTGTACACCCGAAATTAATATAAAGTACTGAATGTCAACTGTAATTGAAAAATTTAAAAAAGAGAAAAAGGTAAATTTCCAGGTATAAAAAAAAGAACTCATGGGGATGTAATGTACAGCATAGAGAATACAGTCAATAATATTGTGATAGCATGGTACTGTGTCAGATGGTTGCTGGACTTATCATGGTGATCATTTCTTTAGCTATATAAATGTTGAATAACTGTGGTGTACCCCTAAAACTAATATAATATTGCATGTTAGCTATATTTTAATAAAAATCTTTTTAAAATAAAAAAAGAGTGCTCTTTTACACCCTTATATGATATCCCAATGTATTTCACGATCACCGCTTTTGAAATACACCATACAAGGTCTGACAATTAAGTTCACGAACTCATCCTAGAAAAAGTGCTACATACCTCATCGCTGTATATCACTATGGTCACATTTGAAGTACTCCCCTTGGGAAGCTATGCACCAATATCAGCGCCTAGTCCACCCTTCAAAGCAATTTTGGAACTCTCTTTCTGGAATGGCCATGAGAGCTGTCGTCGTATTACCCTTGATGTCCTGAATGTCATCAAAACTCTCTTTCAATATTTCCTTTATCTTTAGGTAAAGAAAGAAGTCACTGTGGGCCAGATCAGGTGGGTAGGGAGGGTGTTCCAATACAGATATTTATTTACTGGCTAAAAACTCCCTTACAGACAGTGCCGTGTGAGCTGGTGCATTGTCGTGATGCAAGAGCCATGAATTGTTGGTGAAAAGTTCAGGTCGTCTAACTTTCTCATGCAGCCTTTTCAGCACTTCCAAATAGTAAACTCGGTTAACTGTTTGTCCAGTTGGTACAAATTCATACCGAATAATCCCTCTGATATCAAAAAAGGTGAGCAACATCGTTTTAACAAGTTCGCATGTTTAATTGTCAGACTACTGAGTAGTCTATAGTTGGTTATTCATTATATCAAAAACTTTACACCATAAGAAAACAATGATTTCAATTTAAAAATATTAGCTTTTAAATTGTGTATCATAATATATCATTCAAATATAGTACTCTAACTTACTCATTGATCCACAGGAAATCATGTTTAGTATAGGAAAGTACATGAATCATAGGAAAGTAAAAGGGATATCTATAAGCTCAAAGCATGGGAAAAGAGAAAAAAAATAATAAGGACACAAAAACTCACTGAGTACGGCCATGTAGGATAAATAACATAAATGCAAACAGCCCAATATGCTACCTCCAAAGGGCTATTGTGGGACTTCAGAACAAGTCATCCAAGATGTGCTTTTATGTTATGTGGATCATTTTGAGCTAAGGGCAATTTTAGCTTCAGGCTCAAGAGAAACTTCCCTGTAACTACCTAGAAGAACTTGAATTAGGGGCCTTGCCCATAATAAGAGATTCTCAGTAATACTCTCTTTTTGACCCACCTATATGGCAGGGCAAACTTTTATTTACTAAACATCTGCTCTTCTTATCATCCTGCAATGACCCTTTGAAGTTCCAAAGTGCATTACCTCAACCCTAGCTCAGAATGTCTTATATACCTCAATCACCCTTTCTATCTCCGAATCTCTGCTGCAGGTGGGGTCTCTGATTCTCTCATGTGTGCAGGATTCCCATACATATGTCTGTATTAAATTTAGTTATTTTCTCTTGCTAATCTGTCTCACGTCTATTTGACTAGGAGAGCAGCCAAAATAACCTTGGTGGGTAGAGGAAACTTTGTTCCTCCCCCACACTATGAAGACACAAAGATTTTACAGGACAGAAAAGTAAATGGCGGTCATTATTGCAATGTAAACCATCACATAATCTCTTCAAGAAGACAAGTAACAAGAACCAGTACAGGATGTGTCAGAGATGTTTATTAAAAGTGTAGACATTTCAAAGAAACCCAGCTATCTAGAATAATTTTTTCTGGGGTTCAGCATAGCTGAAGTTTTAGTGTACTGCTATGTCTATTTTACATTGTTATGAAAATTAGTTATTTTAATCCTTCGCTTGAGGGAAAGAACCTTGATTAATTCACTACACCTGAAAATGCTACCTGGTACATCAATTGAAAGGTGGTTTGTTTCTTTTTTGGTTAATTGAAATTAGAATATTAATAGTAAAACTCTTTCTGCCATTTCAGTAACAAAACTTATTTGAGGCAATATTCTTAGTTCTTTAAGTAAAGAGTTAAAAACTTGAGACAGTGTATTGCAAAGGCCTCCTTAGCCAGTTTTCTAAAGTACAGAATGATCAATAAAAAAATACCTTCCAAAAGTCGATCGGAAAGAGTCTGAACTCAATGGCACGCCAAATAGGACTGGCAGACATTTACTCTTATAGAAAGAGAAGGCTATGTTTGCATTGTTCTGTTAATAGCATGCTAACAAGTATGTTTCCTTTAGGGTCACTAAAGGGCAGAGAAAAAATACATAAGAAAAAGTGAATAGTGGACAGCCATTCATGCTCTATTGGGCTACAGTTACTAGAGAGAAGAAAGAGTAAGTCCTATAATCTTAGGCAGCTATGAAAAAAGTACACTCTCTTGTTAAAGCTCAAGAGAATCTGAAGAGGAAATTTTTAAAAAGTCAGATTATGCTGTCAATTTTAGTTGTCATAATGTGCTTTTAGACTTAAAACATTCCTCTGAATGGCAATTGAACAGATGGAAATTTTCATTTTTGGTTAACTGGCTGGAAGAATTGGACCAGTACCTAAAATGACATTGAAATGAAGCTCAAACCCCCTCCCACAAGAAGGAAACAGATGCATCACTCCAGATACAAAATAAATTATTGAACAGTGCATATATTATATTGGTATCATTGTATCCAACTGTACATCTGCACAATGTTTTAGTCTCCTGGTGAGAACAGACATTTCTGAAAGAGAAAATAGGCAACTATTGAAGTGAATCAGATAAGTATACCATTTGGGTAAGATAAGCCAAATAACACTTCACCGAATTTGAAGGTATTCATGCTGAGAGGGAAAAAGAGCCGTAAATTATACTGATTCCAATGCCCTTGAACTTATACATTGATTTAAATGTAGTAGATTTTGAAATATAAAACCACATTTTCAAGATTTTTGTAATCTTAAATCAGAATGAATAAAAAATATATGATTGCTTAGGACTCTAAAGGAGTTAGGGCTGAATACCCTTCTTGCTTGACCAGAGGGGTGAGTGACTTATTAAATTAAAACTACATACCTCATCATAAGCTATGATTAGAGAGGACTCAGAACAGGTAACTAAAAGGAGACGTATTTGACGATTTAAAATTAACAACTGACCCTGTGAGTTGTGTACTAATAAAAGAGTTAAGATGAACTCCTTACTCTGTTATAAGTTCCAATTCCACTGCGGACAATACTTTCCTACCCACCTCTTGCTCATGCCTAGAGCTGATCCAAGCAGGCAGCTAATACCATCCCACACTTCCACATCCGTCTTCCTATGAATCCTGTCCACTCTTTCCCAACTCATTCAAACTTTAGTCCAGCTGTACAGGAAATATGAAGATACCAGCTTTACAAGGTAGGTAAGGGGGCCTTGATTAAGCAGGGTTTATTATTTTGCTCTGTTTTTAAGGTATAATCTTGGTTGGCACTGCGCCAGCCACACTGCTGTGTTAGAAAAGGGGACTGTACAGAAGGTCTGATCAGGGGATGCTGATGACGACAGGACGTCAGCAGAATGAACTTGATGTTGCACCTAACGGAGAAACAGGCAAAAGGAAAAGTGCCTCGAACATAAAACGATTTTATAGTTAAATCATAGAAATTCTACTTCTTTTTATTTATTAAACCATTCATCACAATGTAATAAGATTTTACTAAATATCCAAAGTGATAGAATTATTTCATCAGACATGACTCCCAATCAAATTTTATTTAATAAGGATTTACTATCTTGAATTATGCCTCCCAAGACTACTAGAGCAGCACAGGTGAGAAAAATATGTTCAGAGCAACCCTAAAAAATATTAATGGAGAGCAGATACCATGGCACAACGAACTACAGGTCTGTATTGGTGCACAGTCTTCACAATGGTATTCCCTTTAGAAAGAAAGTTGCACAGGGAAGTCATTCTTTGCATTCTCCCAATCATTTTTAAACACAGGCAAATGTGGAACAGAGCTCATTAAAAGGATATAGAAAGACAAATATAACCTAAAAGTAACGTATAGGGAGGTTGGGCCCATCTGGACTTATTAGACAGAGAAAAGCCTTGAGGGGAATAGCTGGGAATGTGGGATAGAAGAAATAGTCAGAGGTAATTGGGAAAGGAGAACTTGAGTTGGCTCCCTCCCTGGGGTGTTTCTGCCAAGGAAAAAGCATAAGAATAGAACCTTTAGGAATAGTATCATGTGGTGGCTGACGCCCAAAGAGAGTCTGTTGCTAGAAAAAGGCTATGGCATAATATGGTAATGATTCACAGAAGAATAAGAAATGGACCAGAAATCGTATTTTGTCCCTTGGACTCATGCTGATGCTTTTCCCTTGTTTAAACATAAGTTGCTTTATGGTTTCCAGCCACTATTACCCACTCTGTTAGGTGTATCTCTCATTTCTGTAATTCATCTTAATATGAGCGGATATTTAATTTAATAGGTAACCTAAAACAAAAGATTTCACAAAACATTTCACATATTCAGGTGTCTGATCCCACTGGGCGTGGGACTAACAGAGGCTGATGGACCATCACCACGGAGCCAGGTGAAAATTTTTAATTCACAGGGCAAGAGAACAGGTAGGAGTCCCAGGTCTTCTTAAAAGAGGGTAGAAAAGGGCGAAACTGAAGGAAGCAGTGTGTTTTCATCTCTGGTTAAGGCTACGTCTAATTGCATTTTATTGTCAAGTGTCAATAGATATTTAAGATTCTTATTTTGATAGCTGTACGTTTTCTTATCAAAGATAATACAGCATATCATTTACTGACTTTAAACTTGAGATAAGCTAATATATGAATAAAGCATTTCGAAACATGGTGCAGAAAGTGTTGAAAGAACCTTTGAACAAACAGTACACATTCTGGCAAGTCTGATGGGAGGCTGAATTTACTTCTCTAAGTTTAAAGCCTCAAATGGGGCAGAGGAAAGCTGAAGTACTATTAATGAAATCGTATGTGGCAAATGACCATTCAATCTACTCACCTTTCATTAAAAAGTAACACTAGAGACTAAAGCTCTTTGAATCGCTTTGCTCATCTTTTTTGGGGGCAGATGATTAGCGCATTTTCAATGCTGAGCATTGGATCCTTCAACATGATGAAGATTTTACAATACTTTTTAGCAATCATTTATGACAATTTTACTTGTTTTCTTCTATCACGTTGTCTTCTAATATTTTTTATTTTTCCCATCAAAAATCATTATGCAAATTCCAGCCAGAAAAGAAAAAAATTCAATCGGGAACTCTCATTATTATTAGCTTTTCTGATTTGTAAAAGGCAAAAAACAAACACATCATACAACAAAGCAAAATACAGGACATCTAGTATTTTTGAGAACTTTCTAAATAGTTCCAGAATAAAGATTCTGACTTCACAGCAAACATTTTCTAAATTAAACTGTATTTGATATGCTCATATTGAGAGCATTATCCCTATGTACTCCAGTTATCCTTTTCTTTAAAAAAATCAAGGTGAAATTCACATTAACGCTATTAAAGTGCACAATTCAGTGGCAATTAGTACATTCAAAATGTTGTGCAACCACCCCTTGTATCTCGTTCCAACACATCTTCATCACCCCAAAAGAAAACCCTGCAGACATTAAGCTGTCACTCCCTGTTCTCCCCTCCTCCTGCAATCTGCTGTTTCAATGGACTTATGTTTTCTGGATATTTCATGTAAATGAAATCCTTTTGTGTCTGGCTTCTTTTATGTAGGACAGTATTAATACGTTCATAGGTTCATCCATGTTGTACCATGTGTCAGTACTTTATTCCTTTTTATGGCTGAGTAACAGGCCATCATAAGTATACAGCACAATTTGTTTTTCCATTCATCCACTGATGAACATTTGGGTTGTTTTCACCTCTTGTGCACTGTGAATAGTACTATTAACATTTGCATGCAAGTATTTGTTTGAGTACCTGTATTAATTCTTTTGGCTATATACTTAGAAATAGAATTGGTTGATCATATGGTAATTCTATGTTTAACTTTTTGAGGAACTACCAAATTGTTTTCCAGAGCAGCTGCACAATTTTACGTTCTCACCAGCAGTATATGAGGCTTCCAATTTCTCTATAGAGTCTCTATGTCAGTTTTTATTTTTCATTTTAGTATTACAGCCATCCTAGTGGGTGTGAAATGGTATCTCGTTATTTGATTTGCATTTCTCTAATGACTACTAATGTTAAGCATCCATTCATGTGCTTGTTGGTCATTTGTATATCTTCTTTGGAGTAATGTCTACTATTCAAATCCTTCACCCATTTCTAAATTCAATTATTACTTTTTTTCATTTATTTTGGATACTAGATCCTTATCAGATATATGATTTGCAAATATTATCTCCCATTCTGTAGGTTGCTTTTTCACTTTCTTGATAACGTCTCTGATGAATAAAAGTTTTTAATTTTGATAAAGTTCAATTTATCCATTTTTTTCTTTTGTTTACTGTGCTTTCAGTGTCAGAACTAAGAATCCACTGCCAAATCCAAGGTCATGAAGATTTATGCCTAGGAGTTTTATAGTTGTAGCTCCCACAGTAGATGGTTTATTTGGAGTTCATTTTTGCATGTGGTGTGAGGTAGGAGTCCAACTTCATTTTACAAGTGGATAGCTAATTGTTTCGGCATGATTTGCTGAAGAGACTATTCTTTCCCCCACAGAATGGTCTTAGCACCCTTGTTGCAAATCAGTTGTGCATGGAAGTGTAAGTTTATTTCTGAACTCTCAATTCTATTCCACTGGTCTGTAGTTATCCATTTAAACTATATTTTAAGTGCTCAAAGCTTAAGTACAAAAGAGTTTGGGTAACAAACACTACTCCAAGATCTCAGTTTGATCTAAACTTTCCCACTAAACTGATGACATGCTTTCTCACTCATAGCAACCATATGGGTCACGTGAGTATACCTCCGTAGGGATGATACCCTGAGCTGGCCCTGATTTTAAGCACCCTCTTCCTGGAGCTGGCTGGAGGAAAAATGGAGATTCTGTAAGTTTTCACAAATCAATTTCAGGTATCCTCATCATAAACTTCTGTGGCATTGAGACAGCACCACCAACCTTCCTCTTTGTTTAACTGATCATCACCAGGAACAGAAGGGCGTAAAAGAAGAAAAAAGACACAAGCTTCTGCTCTCAGGAGATCTATAGCAATTGTTAGCAAAAGCTAATACACTTGAACCAGGTGACTAAGACGTCAGTTTACCACATACCTATAGCCATCTGCAACCATTGCTAGTAACCTCACAGCCAAAAATACTGTGAAGATTTCATTGGAAATTGTGTGAATGCTTACTGTTTGTGCAAATGGAACTCGTGCTCTATTGATTTACTAATTCAGGAAATAGTACGTGGAAACAGGCAAATGAAAGAAGTGAAGGGGTAAAATACTATTTTATGTTAGCTCCAACTTTGAAGCTACTTGCAAGACTCATTTTCAAGATCGTTTTAAGGAAGAAAAGTCTTAGGAATTATTTTTTTATTCCCATATTATGAAAAATATAGGAAACTGTTTTTTTTCCTTTTTAAAGCTTTTTCACTAATCTTCTAGTGGCTAAAACATAATCTAACTAGCCCTAATCCACCAAGTCTATTGTTCTCAACAATGAACACTGTTAAGGGATTTATTTATAACTCACAGAAGAATGACATTAAAAGGTAGACAGAGGGTCATAAATTCTAAAGTGTAGTATGATCATGGAAATATCCATCATTTTTACTTTTAAGAGGGAGGAAGGTAGCCTCTTTGGTGCCAAAGATGCCATTAGAATTAAATGCTGCTTGAAATTTACTCATGAGATATCAGAATTCTGCTTCTTTCCTCATATCCTCCAGAGAAGCAGAACACTTATGAGAAGCAACCGAATCAGTCATCTGGCTGGAAGCTGTCAGCCCTTGTGTTAGGTGCTGACAACACTATCATGAAAGAAAGCTCTACCCCAGGGTGCCCCAGGATGTAAGAATCCCGCTTCCGTACATAAGAGGCTTTCCGAGGTTATAGGGAATCTCTTCTGAAGGGTTGTACATAAGAAAATATTCTACCTTCTGATAAATGGTTAGGTAGGTGATGAGGGTCATACAAGAGGGAAATTGGACTTATTTCACCAACCTCTTTTAGGTGGTATATTTCTTAGCACATCTTCTTCTCTTCTTTCTCTTCCATGTCTGAACATATTAGTACCAAGGATACCTAATACTGAGTTGAAAAACAAGAGTCTAGAGTAGCCTGGACCAGGAAGATCAGATTCAAAGGGCAGAAGAAGGGTGTGGGGGAAGAGTGGGGAGGGCCACGGCGGGTGAAAGGGCTGCTTTGTAAACTAAACATGCTTGCTTAGCTCAGATGTCCGTCACCTGGGGCAGTACTTCTCAAACTTGAACATGCATGTGAATCACCTGTGGATACTGTGAAAATGAAGATGCTAATTCAGTCGGTCTGGAATGGGGTCTGAGATTCTGTAAGGATGTACAATAGCTTGTATCTGTCATAGGGAAAGAGGATTCTCAGGGAGACACCACGAGGGCTCTGAACAAAACTACAAAGTCTACCTTGACCATTCTACTTCCTTTCCAAAATGTCTCTCCCATTTTATGGCTCCTCATTTTTTTTGTATCTAAAAAGTCTTCCACCTCATAGAGGTAAGCCTCACAAGTAAGAGAGGAAGATTCCTCTCTCCTTAAACTACTAAAACAACTCCCAGTCTTAACGGCCCCTTTAATCCAATTTGATACTATTATCCTTAATGGTTAAAGTAATCCAGATTAAAGTGAGAATAACTTTACTCCTTCAAAGGGGCACTTACATTTTAAAATATTATCAACCTATAGTAATATCCAGTGGGGAGACTGTTATGTGGAAAATATTTTTGAGATCTTCTGCTCCTTACCCATCTGGGGTACCATGCCATTATTTCCACTAAACTTTAATTGGTCTGCTAGGGTTTTAAATACATAGAATCTATATTAAAAACATGTAGCCTCAAAGCTCCTGATTTCACTTCCCCTACCAAGGTAAGTGGCTTGTACTTCACAGTATACTAAAAATACGATACAATGCACTGAAGTACTCAAAATTTTAAATCATAAGTCTCTGAGTACTACGGGTCTCCTATACTTAAAAAATCTCATTTTAACAAGAAATTATCTAGCAAAAAAAAAAAGAAAATAAGGGGACTTAGGAAGGTTTGGTAAAAAAAACTTTCCACAGTTAGATCATGGGAGGGAAGCCAGAGAAAGGTATCACATACGGTGTGGAATGTTATTAGGAGAGAAAAATGGGATTTCTGCAGAAAGAAAGGATGATGGCGGGGATCAGTGTTGAGTAACATTATCTTTCACTTTGGAGGGAGCTCATGACTCAAACCTTTAGAACACTTTCATGGTTTACTCGATAGCCTAAGTCTCTCAACATTCATTCATACTACTCATAGGATAAAAATACGTTTTCAGCATGTGTGAGCAAATAAAACTTTGTAAGTTTATTCCACAAATTTATTAAACAAAAGAAACATTTTTTAAAGGTCATCAAGCTACTATAGTTCCAAATCAGCAGTAATTTCTTATTGCTGAAACAATTTGTTTGGAGTTTTCACATATCCAAAATGATACATACTATAATTGAAAGAAAAGTTTTTTATCCTTTCAGTATCAGTTTCTTAAGGACACAGTTAAATGTTAATGATCACAATTGCCCTTATTAAAATTAAAGCTTTAGATTTGTTGGTTTACTTATTCATTCATTCAAGATTGTAGTTGCTCCAAATGTTCCTGAATATGTCAGCTTTTTGACAATTTAAGCAGTAGCTACAAATTTAATTCTGCTGGCTCCAAACCTGACCCAGATGCATGTCTGCGACTCCCAGAGTTTAAAAATTTGACTATTTTCTATTCCCAAAAAAGATATAGGTGGGTGTCACTTATTGGCTGGAAGTCAAAGTACTTGGTTGCCAATAATTTAGCAGGACACTTCACAGGTGGCCAGTGAATAAGCTTTTCTCCAAGATGTTAATACCTCATTTAGAGGCTGCTATTTTAGACATTTAAACAATTTTGTTCTTGCACAAGCATATAATTAAAAAATATAAGGAGGAGGGAATCCAAGCACAATAAAGGTAAGAATAGGAAGGGAGATACTGAAAGATTTTATTTGTAAAATGGTGGTCATTAATTCAAAATTTTTTTTTATTAGTTGTAAATAATTGTGCTTAATTCTTTTATTTTCTAATTAAACGCTAATGCCATATCAACAAGTTATCAAGATTTATCTTTCAGCTTTTAAATCAAAAGTAAGTTATCCAAAGAGAGTTCAATTAAGTTTTTAACTCCAACATTAGCAGCTCTAATTTAACTAGACAAATGGTTATATAGTAGCTGACTAAAATCTGACAATAGCTTTGACCCATTTTCCTTTGTTATAATTTAACCAATCGTTTTTACAGTGTTTCCAATGATTCAGTTATTTTCTACATTTGGACATCCTGCATAAATTTGGACATCCTACAACTTCTTAGTGAAGTCATACACAGTTATAGGCATATTGCACAATCGAGTCAGACTTTTTAAATGAGTTTCAAAAGAGTCTGATTGGAAACTATACTGCAATCACCAAACCTCTGTGTTGATGGACATGTTATAACACCATACTGGGTTACTATTGTTGGTACGTGTCAACGCTTCCATTATAAAACCTTGCTGCTGTCAAAGTTTTGTGAACTACCTAGGAAGCCTGATTTGGTTCTGATAAATAGAAGATAATTTTCATAAGAAAAACATATAAAAAGCTGTAAATGTAGCAAACATGAGATATACACATATATAAATAAAGTAATAATGGCACTAAAGAAAGTTCAAATGGCATAAAAGAAGAGTAATGTATGTATTGCATGGAGCATACTAATAAAAAACGAGCATAGTACAAAATCACGTTAAAGATCATTTTTGTTAAACTATACTGGGAAAATATAGCCTGAGTTCCAGGAGCTTTGGGCCAGTAACAATCTCTTTCAGATCTCAGTTACCTTATCTATAAATGAATAAAAATACCCATTCAAAAGGCTCTCCAATTGGCATCTAGGAGGAAATAATAGTCTTAAAAATACACACACGTATATACACAGAGACAAACAAGGTTAAAAATTTAAATGACTTAATGATTTCTTTACCTTTCTTCTTCAAGCTGGTTATGTGGTTTCTAATATAATAAAATCAGAATAAAAGCATTTTAATTCTAATTTTCTATGGAGTAACTTTCGGTGTTTAACAAAGATAGAAAAGAAAAAATTCTGGAACTATTTAAATTAGAAATACTTTTTAATATAAATTGTGCTAGATCATTTTTACATTGCTCTTTGGAAAACTGCAATGCAAAGTCAGTGCTCTCATGTGGAAAACTTAAAAATCAAGCAAAAGAATCTGAGATTCAGAGGGGGAAAAAACTTTGTAAGAGTCATGAAGGAAAAATATAAGGTGTCTTATTAAAAATGGATTTAGAGATGAGTGTGCTGTCTTACCAGCAACCACTTTCCTTTGGTACAGACAGTTGAGTGGTCAAAAGAAGCCTTGAGAACAAGAGTGCTTTGGAAAACACAGAAAAGACATGTGAGATGAGTGCCTACTAATGATATGTTTCAAATATCATTTGTATTCTGTTACTCCATAGTCATGTCATTAATAAAATACAATTGCATGAAAAAGTCTGCTTAATAAAGGCACAAATTTTACCATAGATTTGAAGTATTCTGCATGTGTTTTAGCTTTGATAAAAGTTAATTTTTAAAAGTTGTATTAACATGTACATAAAATTTAAATATCCCATGTCTAAATTTAACACCTTCTTAATGGTTCATAATTTTATTTTTGACCTTCAATGACAGTGTATATAAATCTGTATTTGAGTGGCCAGTTGGCTCAGTTGGTTAGAGCGCAGTAGTCATAACACTCAGGTCGCCAGTTCAATTCCCACATGGGTCAGTGAGCTGCGCTCTCCACAACTAGATTGAAAACAATGACTTGACTTGGAGCTTGGGGCCTGGAAGAACACTGTTCCCCAGTATTCTCCAGTAAAAATAAAAAAAAAAATTAGGGGGAAAAATAAATCTATAGTAATATATTAAAAAATAAAAAAGAAAATGTCTCTATTTGATTATATTGTTGTATTTATTTTACGATTTTGATCACCTAAAATACTTGAAATATTTCATTGCAAACTGGATCTTAGTATACAAAGTAATTTGTGAAAATGACACTTCTAAAAAATAAAGTCTACTAATTTTAAAGACACACACACACACACACACACACACACACTCTTCTAGCAAATGCCGGTACATAGATGATATTCAATAACTATTAAAGAGATGAATGAAAGTGGCGGAAGGTATAGTACATAGGCATAGAACAATACATCTAATTTAAGAAGAAAACAAAAGGTATTGGTAGGAACAGTCACTAAACGTGGGTTCATTCCAAAGGCCTCAGAAATAACGTCTTAGAAAATCAAACTTTAGAGGTAAAATAACAAGGAAGTCTTTTAGGTTTAATGTGAAGCTATCTCATGGGCTTTATATTTTCACTACTTTTCTCTTCTTTTTTCTGCTGCTTAAGAAAGAGAAGCAGCACAAGCCCTGGAAGGCAGGAAATGAGATAAGGTAAGCCAAAGTCTACCCTTGTGGAGTCGATTTCTTTAACAAACAATTACAATTAACAAACAAATTTAACAAACACTAACGAAATATCTAGTACATGTTAGGCACCAACATAAGTGCTGAGAATAACTCCCCATTTCATTCGGAGTAAAAGCTCATGTACACTGCTATTTCCTCTGCTTGGCGCACGCTTGCTCTAGATATCTACTTAGCTAACTTCCTCATCCCCTTTAAGTCTGTTCAAAATGTCACCAAGCTACCCTACACTAAGCTATCCTAACTATTCCCTTAAAAATTTCAATCCACTCCCTACTTCCAGGACTCCTGATACCACTACTCTGATTTTTTTTTCCTTAGCACTTACCGTACTGTAACAATTATGTAATTTACTTTTTATGTGTACTTTTTATCATCTGACTCTCTTAGCTACAATGTAAGCTCAAAAAGGGCATGGGTTTTTGAGTATTCTTATTTGATATGTCTCAAATGCCTAGAACTGTATGTGGCACACAGTGGGTATTCAATAACTGCCAGTCAAATAGATAAACAAGCTTTCCTAAACACCTGTTACAATCCAGACATTGTCCAGAAGAACAGAATTACGG
This sequence comes from Rhinolophus ferrumequinum, assembly GCF_004115265.2. NCBI lineage: Eukaryota > Metazoa > Chordata > Mammalia > Chiroptera > Rhinolophidae > Rhinolophus > Rhinolophus ferrumequinum. The sequence continues at coordinate 38,707,147 of NC_046290.1, read as the reverse complement.
AAATAGGTACAAGAGCATAACCTATAATACAATGGGGGTCATATAGTACAAATTCAACACTTAGAGAATGGTGAATTCTATGTGAGGGTTAAAATAAGTATACTGACTATATTTTCAAAAATATTGCCAGTGAGGGGAAGAAAAGCTCCAGAGGTATTTAAGTCCAGGAGTTACTCGTTGACTACATATTGATTAACAAGAGTAATCTGAAGTTTCCAGTACACACTCAGGAAAGGAATAGTTTAACATAATAAAAACACTTGTATACAAACTTATAATAGTATTCTACATTAAATATCTACTCAATATTTTAATCCCTACCCACTCAACACAACCTCTTTATTATAAGTCAATTTCTCTAATTTTCCAACGTTTACAAACATAGCATCAGTTGAATACAGAGTGAAATTGCAAATCTTGCAGAAGATGGTTTCATGAAGTCTATGAAAGTGATATAAAATTACAAGAAAATAATTTCTAATTGAGGTGGCCAGGATAGACCAATAAGGATAAGAACAAGAAAGGATATTCAAAGAATAATAGAATATTAATCAAAGATTAACAAAAATCCTTAGAAAATTTGATTAAGCCCTCAAATTATACAAAAAGGACTTTTTTCTTAATCCTACTGAAAAAGATAACTGTGAAATAAAGGATGTCATATTGTGCTATAATAATTTTGCCAGAAAAAAATTATGTAAGAAATCAATATTTGATTAATTCTCAATTCTATTAAATAGCTTATAGTTAAAATTACATTATACACTTTGTTGAAGATTTTAGGTTTCATTTTTCAACATAAAGAACTAATCAAACTTTCTCTCTCTCTCTCTCTCTCACACCACACACACACACACACACACACACCCCGCACAAAACCTCTACCACCATCAAAACAGCTTTTTTCCTAGAACACTTCATTCTTAAACAGGTCATTTTAAGAGGTCCCTTTTGAGTACCTTCTGTCCTCTTTGAGGGTGAGCAAACAATGAAGATGAAAAGATGGAAAATGAATGAAAAAGAGAGAAGGTGACTTTCAGAGCAAAGCCTGGAAGGAAGACTGGTTCAATGTATGTTTAAAAAGAATTATGCTTTTAATAAACAAAACAGAAAATAAATAACTTTATACGATATACTTAGCAGAGGAAAAAGAAAAACTTAATTAGAATCTCTGGCAAAGGTGCAATTTGTCACTTGGACCACAAGATGGAGACACTAATCACCTAGAAGGCAATAAAGATAAAAGGAAATAGCTTTTTTAGTGTTAAAGTTACAAAACTTATTTTTAAAAATAACATATACATTCCCAAGTCATTCATAAAAATGTAATTTTTTCTAACAATCAGATAATAAAGTCTGCTATATGGTTCTGAAGATAATTCTCTACTCAACCCCATTCAATGGTCAACTCTCAAAAGCGAGCATGTTAACTTGATTTTGTAATTCTTGTAGAGTAACTAACACTTAGAAAGTTCTCAAATAGCAACAGAAATGAATTGTTGAACTGAATAGTACTTTGAAAAGTGAGACAGATAAGTAAGACAAGTAACAGTTTCATCTGATTGACACTGACGCAGAGAAACTGGGTTCCATGCACATAACACAAATGGAGTTCAATCATTAAAGGCCTTTATGAATCAACACTAGATATATTATTTTTCCTCGTGTGTTATAATAATTCCACAAATACAGTGAATCATAACTGCTAGGAATAGTGTCTAATTCACAGTATTTAATAATACTAATTATCATTATCGTCATTGACATTATAATTCTTAATGTAAAGCAATTATGAAACCCTCAAAGTGGACAAGTACTTCTTTTCTCTTACATGAAATATTTTCAGTGTCAGTTAGAAACAGACATAACATAGCTTAGTCACTCACTCATTACTAGTTTTCATTTCTTCTCAAAAGGTCCCATATTTCCCTGGCAGAGAAAGGCAGAATTCAAGATTAAAATTGCTAAATTCATTTCAAAGCGAGCATAAAGGATTGACATATATGACTGTAACACATTTCATCCCCATTTTCTCTTGGATGAAAGTATGACATAGATGTGGTTCTACTAGTATGAAACAGAAACGTAATCAAGAACTACAGGAATTTGTTGGTATTTTTCCCTTCACTGAAATACATAAAGTGTTTAAGTACATGCATGCATATAGACACAAATTAAGAGAATTCAATAAGCAACTGAAATAGTCTCAGACGATAACACAATTAAGAAATGAAATCGTAAAATGAAGATCAAAAAATTAAAAGTCCAACCTTCAGACAACCCTGAGACAATCCATATAAAAAGTTTATAATTATTATTTTATATTCAACCAAGTATTTTCAAGTAAGTTCAACTTTTTTGAGATGTCCCTAAATACAAGGGAAGTTTAAGCTAAAATCGTAATAGATTTTAGGATAGTCTATGAATTTCATGATGTCCATGGTGATGATTATGGGATCACTGACAACTCAAGACAGAAAATTACTTACTGTTGGAAAAATTATATGTATAACTTTTAAAAATTTTTGGTCAATTCTTTAAAATAGAATTGCCACTTACATCATTGTGCATTACTGACTACGAATAATCTGTAGTGTCATTTTAAAATCCTTGTCTAAAGAATTAGCAGTTTATAAAGCAGTAATGCAGGGTTTATTTGGAGGAAAAAATATAAAGCCAATTATTTTAGAGAAAAGGTTCCTTCCTCAAATTGGCTCAAAGAAAAGTACCTGATAAAGCAGCAATCAGCAATATTTTAAAACAATGCTGCCACCTGCTGGAAAAATCTGTAATGTCTTCTTGATTTCCCTATCATGATCTTCCTATTACTGACAGAAACAAGATACACCTTCTTAATAATTTTGACCATTTAATTTATCTGATTCTTAATAACTACATCATAATTGAGTGTTAATTCATTACAGTTTTCAGTATATTTAAATACAAATAGTTTGAGGTGACATCATCAAAAACAATGCAGCTCTGTAAGGACACCTAACAGTGGATGAGGCAGGTTTTAAATTATCAGATGATGATATACTCTTTCTGAAATTAGGCTGGGTATCTTAACAGAAGTTTGATGCTAGCAATAAAACTAAATTTAAAAGATCACTGACTAGCCTCCATCCAAACAGGAACCACACAAGAAGTTATGGAAAAGATACCTTCATTTCTAATGAGAAGAATAGTCTTCTCCCTGAAAAATAGTTGGGCCCATTTATCATAAATAAAATATACCTTAATCACCCGTTTTAAACATTTTACAAAACTACACTATCATTTCCTGTGGTTTTAAAGTTTTGTTTTGCTGTTTTTGTTTTTATAGTTCTGGGCCCATAAAAATCTCAATTCATTTAACAGCTGTTTTTTGAGTACCTACTCTATACCCAGCCACGTATACATAAAGCTCATTTAAGTATTCAGAAATGAAACAATCACCCATGTTTAATATGAGGATAATAATCCCTAGTTATATGTTTGTTGTAAAGACATGAAATAATCAGAGTTAACAGTCAATGAATGCTATCTACCATTAATGTAGCTTTACTAAAAAGATTGGAAGGTATGGGAAGTTGAGAATAAAAAGGAAGAAAAATGTATTTCTAATTTGTTACAAACAAAATATGTAAAGTTCAGTTTAAAATAGCCATTGATTCATGTCTACCTCATCTATCTTTCCAATCCCATTGAATTTATTAAAGAATTATAAGGAGGTATGTCGCTATACTGGAAAACAGATAAAGGTACTAATAGGCCAGAAGATGGGAAATACATAAAATGGATATGTTTTGCATAAAGCAGTGCTGAATAAATATTTGTCCCATGGTAAGATTAAATAATGTACAGGATGAGTTAGAAGGCAAACTCAGCAGTGCGACTGGCCTGTGAACCAGCACAGACACATAGGCCGCAATGGGAAGAATCTAAACGGGTTTCCCAAAAAGAAATACTGAGAAAATCATAAGCTTAGCACAAGAGGCCTGAGAGCAAGGGGCAAATAAATGGTAAGGGTGAAGTCACAAAAATTTGGAAACGCTACCAGCGCTCCCACAGGGAGGTCTAGTTGCTGCCAATATGAAGGGCTTGTAAGATGTCACAAAATAAGGTAAAAAAAAACAAAAACAAAAACCTCTCAACAATAGCATGTGCTAGGTATCCCAATGGGCTCCTTCCTCATTTCTCGTAGGCAACTATGATTCTGACCTGATACTAACATTAAGATTCCAACTTGCAGGAGCTAGAAGTGAAGGCATCCTGAGGACTTAGTAAAATTCTTCCAGAGAAATTCTACTAGAGCCCTCTGAGAAGCGACAGGCCTATAGGCATTCACTCAGGTCTCACTTGGTACAGATAGTCAATTTCAAGTAAAAAGAGGGCTATGCTGCAAAAGGCATCTAAGGAGGGTAGTCGGGAATAAGAAAACACAAATAACAGAAAACATAAAAAATCAGATGACTGAAGTAAGATTAAATGTACCACTTTATTACAACAAATGTGAATGGGTTAATGCTATTATTTAAAAAAAAAATTATCTGTGGCACTTACTCCCCAAAAAGCAGGGGTATGTGTATGAGAAAGAGATATGGGGGGGGAAAAAACCAACATAAAGAGAGAACATTTAAATTACAAGAGGCTAAATACATATTAGCAATCATTATGTAAAGACTTTGGAACTCAATTTATATACTAAACCTGCAAAAATAAGTAAACAAATCAATCATTAAATAAGAGCATTATGGGACAGCCAAGAAAATGAGAGGGACAGGATAATGTTAAGGAATTGTTCATATCTGTGTGATGATGGTATTATTATATTTAAAAAACATTAAATATTTAATTTGCATTTAAGAGATAAATACTATAATGTTCAATAGGTAAATTGACATGAAGTTTGGTATTTGCTTCAAAATAAGAAAGATGAGTGGGGGTAAGGCAAAATAAAATTTAGCCATGAGTCAACAACTGTTTGAAAGTGAGTAATGGGTACATGCCAAGTTTCTTTCATCATTCTCTTTTACTTTTTATGTTTGAAATATTTCACAATTCAATAATTTAAAATAAATAAATGAATAAATAAAACACACGTGATTCTCAGGTTAGACCAAAAGGTAAAATCCAACTAATATTCTTTTTAAAAGGGAGGAACAGAAATGTTATAAAAATAAGCTTCAATTTAAACAAAATTCAGTTATAGTTAACAAACCTCAGTTTTAAAATTACACCTTTAAAGTTGGCTTACACTTCTGATTTGGCTTTCCCAAAGTGTTTTAGAACTCCATATTCAAAGGTCATCTTTCTTCTTCTTTAAGCAAAAAGCACAAAATATAAATTCAGGAAATATTAAAATATTGTGTTTGACACAATGATAATCCAAATATATGTGAGTCTAAATATACTCACATAAATTCGAAATATAAATTGGCAGTGAATCCTTTCATGAAAACCTTAGCATGAATTTTTGTTTGCTCACAATTTTTATAAATGTACAATGCCTCATTAAAAACTGAACAAAATTTAAAAATTTAGAATATAAGATTTTCTAAGAAACTGTTGAACTTGAAGAGATTTATTTATTAAAAGGTGAACAGTTTGAAATCACTGCTAGTGCCCTAGTGTAAACAAAAGATGCAAAAGACGAAAAACCTAATGAAGGTTATACAGTTTTCAAAACTATTTTCCAAAAGTAAATCTACATGATGAAACATTTGTCCTGCACTCTAACAGCAAGCATTACTGTTAACGTTCCGTCAATTCCTATCCCTGCCTTGCTCTCAATCGATTCCATTTAGAGAACATCAACTAAAGCTCAGTGTTATGAAAAGTAACAGCAGACTACTACTTGGGGAGGACAAATACTCTGTCCGTGATCCCTCAGTTACTAGGTATTAAATAGGTGTCAAAGCTGAGATTCTACACCATGCCTTTCTGACCCCAAAGTCTGAGATCTTTTGCATCGCAGTGTTGGGAACCACACAGAAGAGGTTATGACGGCTGCTACGAGGTGTGATTTCAACCAACAGGAACGTCACCTAACTCCCAAATCCACTGCAAACTTCGCACGCATCCTACACAGAAACATCACGATCAGAGTCAGGCATGTTAAAGTGAGTTCATCGGGGTGGTAAAGGTAACATGCAGCCTTGTGGGGATCTCTTTTTCAGACTGTGCACGGACCTACTGCTGATAGGTTTTGGTTGCAAGGAAGGTTGACTGCATGGGCCAGCCCTGGAGGTTGCTGAGAAAGGTCAACCCCAAGCAAGAAGAAAGCAGAGACGCCTAAAATACACCTTTTCAATTACCCCACTCCGGCTGGATGCAAGCGGGGCACAGGCCACCTTTCTCCCCCTCCGAGGACCTCGGTAGAAGACCTCCGTGGACTTGTCCCCGTCGCGTCGCCCAATGGCAAGGACCAACATTGGGGAGACCTCCGCTCGCGTGGTTGTCGGCGCCGGGACTAGAGAGGTGTGTGCCGAACTCACGCGGGCCACGGCCGGGCGCAGGGACCGCGGACACAAACCCGTCCGGGCAGCGGCTCAAGGCCGCTCCGCGAAGGCCATCAGAGTGAAGGGGCGGCGGGTGAACAAACCGGGGCTGTCCCTCAGGTTGACATCACAAATGTCGCACGTTGCATTAGTTAACGAGACGCTCCCACTTTCCACTCATTTACTGACCACGCCACCGCTGCTCTCGCTCTCATCTCACCTCTCCAATTCTCGTACTCCGGGATATAGTAGTATTTGTTCCCGAACTGGTCTGTGCCCCACTTGCTCCTTCACTTCCTTTGACAGCACTCTCCACAGGGCGCGGAACAAATTCTGCGACAAACCCATACCCGCCGCCTTGGTTCCAGCGCGAGTAGCAGCAGAATCCGTCGCTAATGTAACCAGAACACCCCAGCCGCTGACCCCGCCTACCGGCCCAGAAAAGTCCCCTCCAGTAACGGCGATCACCATTGGTCAAATGGCATCACTGCTCTACCAATGGAGACTCTGTTGTTACAGCCCTGTCTCTGAGTTTTGTCATGGCGGCGTCCAGACCTCTACCCAGTTAAAAGAACGGGATGCTAGGGTTTTGTCGGCGCGACAAACCGGATTGGACGACCCTCTTCGCCTACGAAGAGTGGAGTCCACACGAAGGTATAGGAAATCTTACTTTTTTTTCTAACAGGCCAGTTAAAATTTGGACCAATGGCTGTGTTAGGCTTGTCTTTCCCGCCCTCATTATCACTTTCCTTCCACCAAACCCGGCTTTCCTCTTCTTTGAGAACACGTACCAAAATTCCTAGCATATACCAAAATTTCAGACTCCCAGAAGGAAAGCAAGTATTTAACATACAGCAAACTACTTGTTTGCTTCAAATAATTTAGTCACACTGAACCATTCTTATCCAGGAATGATGGGAACCCCCCTGAATTCTTAGGAACCAGGCAAGGCCCAGTCTTGAAAGCAAGCTTTTCTAAGGATAGCAGTCTCAGGCCTGCTATAGTAACTTTTTTTTTTTTTTTTTTTTTTTTTTTGCACACCTTGTCCCCTTCCACACAAACTACCTGCCCCTTTTCCCTTCCTCTTACCCCTCCTAGTTCCGGAACAATTTCAGTCCTCAAGTTTCAGCTTGGACAGAGGTAGGCTTCCAAACACGGGTAGGGATTAGGCTGGCCTAGAGTGATTTCAGAGCCTGAACAGGTTGAGAAAGTAGTCTAAGTGTGGGGACTGACAAGCTCAGGTGATAAAGGTGTTGAAGGAGCAGAAATCAAAGCCCAAGCCTAGTGAGGCATCCTTGTAGGAGGAGAGGATGGTAGCGTGACGGGAGATTAGTTGTGTACAGGGGGATTGGTGAAATAAATAATTAATGATAACGGGAGGCACATTTCCCACTGGTAGAAAAGGACTCAAGGAAGGGATGATTAGCACACGTTTGTATGATATTTTTTTACTTGTTACAAGAAGCACATATTACTGGTATAATTTGAATAACCAATAGGAAACGATTTAAGAAGAATGGAAGATTCAATAGAAAAATGTGAAAAATTATTTTCTGGTAGAATATTGAAGCTCAGAAACGGCAGGACAACATAATGGTCTGGAGAAAAGATGTCAGCGTTCAGATACAGTTCAGACAATTATTAGATGAATGACCTTGGACAAATTCTTATGTCCTTAGTTTTATAATCGGGAAGCATTTAATAATACAACCTACCATCTAGGAGGTCTCCCACTTATTATTACCACAGATTGCAACGTCAGCAATAGTAGGATCTTAATTTTAACTGTTGTTGTTATTGATCAATGTCAGAGAAGTAGTAGTTGTTAGAAAGTTGTTGGACTGGATATTTGAACCTAAAGCAAAAGTGTCTTCCAGAAGACAAAGGGCCATGTATATCTTTAAATCAAACACTTGATGCTGCTAAAATGATTTCCACAGTGCTTTTAATTATTAGTACTGCTACTGTCAGTGTGTAAAAGTATCAGTTTGTACCTTTTCTAGCACTGTCTATTGTTATTTTTTTAAAAACTGATAATTTGATAGGGTAAAAAATTTCATCTAAGTTAGCATCATATTGATTAATAATGAATTTAAAAATCATTCTGGTTAAATTAATGTAAATTCTTTTTAACATCCAATAGATTAAGACAAATTTTAATAGTTAACATTCCCCAGGCACTTACTATGTCCGAATAATTATAATGAGCACTTTTTAATGTATTCACTCATTTAATCTTAATATCCTCACCAGAATAATGATGCTTGAGTTATGGAATATCAGAACTTCATTTGTCTTAATTTGTGAGAGTACTTGTTCATCATTTTTATTTGTAAATATTTAATTGGTTTTATTTAAATGCGCCTAATTGTTGAACATACTCATTTTGTATTTACACCTAAGGCATAAGAAACACTCTTGGGAATTTTAAAAAAATACTGTTGTTTAAGCTTTTGTCCCACTAGGTGTCCTCAGTTAAGTTTATCAGAATTTAATTTTTCATGAAAATTTATCTCTAAATATAATAACTTTAATAAATATTTATTAAAATAATACTTATTAAAATAATAACTCAATAAAATATCTTTAAATGAAATTTAAGATAATGCTTCAGGATTAAATTCTTTACATGTCATTGTTATTGTTTGATTTTTTAAAAATTGTGTAAGGTCTTTAAAAATCTATAAATATCTTTGGATGGGTGATAGAAAGAGATCTAAGCATTACTTGCGATTTTTGTACTATATGTAATCCTGGTAAAGTAAAGGACATTTTTACGTTTAAATTACTTTCTTATTATTTAGTTTTATCTGTTTCCCCCACTTAATTTTTATATTTTCTTAAAGGGTTTTTGGGACTGGAGTTAAACAAAGACCGAGATGTTGAAAGGATCCATGGCAATGGAATTAACAACCCTTGACATTGAACCTGTGGAAGGGAGATAGTAAGTTTATTATATTTATACATTTTTTCTTCTAAGTGAGATGCAGTAAAGTCTTGCTTTCAGATTATGTAAAGGTTCATAAATATTAGTAAAAATATTAAATTGTAGCATTTTAATCTGATACTACTAATTCAAATAAATACAGAACTTAATTCCTACAAATGTTGCCAGATAAACATTTCTAAACTACTTTAATATACATATATTCATTTTTAAATCAGCAAACTTTAAACTTCTTTTAGATGGAGAAGGCTTTTAAGTGCTGGGGTATGTAACTGTAGATGCTATTTTAAAACATAGTTGCTATTCTAAAGGAGTCTAATGGGAAAACAAATATGAAATATTTTAGAGAATTAAGTTTAAAGCAAACCAGTCTTTGAGTTCCTCTTGGTTTTTACCACTTTATGAGCTGTGTGACTATGAGCAATTTACCTAACTTTTCTAATTCTTAGTTGCCTTAGCTTATACAATGGGAACAATAATACCTAACATGTTTGTTGTGAAGATTCATTGAGATAATATATTTAACATGATTAGCATAGGACCTGACATATAAACGGTTTGCACTGCTATTAATCAAAAGTATTATCACTTATACTTTCTCTTCTTCAGTATATTCTCCACACAGTAGCTGAAGTGCTTTGAAAATGCAAATCCAATGTGCTATCCCTCCACTTAAAACTCACCTTGACTCCACATGACTGTTACAAGAAGTTTAAAACTTTCATGTAGTCCATTAATTAGAACAAGTATAAAAGTAACTAAGAAAAAGTTTATCATGTCATATTATGTTTAGCATTTGCCCACAAGTTTTACAATTATAATGAGGTTATTATTACATACATTAAAATAACCAGGGAAGATTTGATAAAATCCTACTTTTATTTCCAGCTTCATGGTCTCACCTAATAGTATATGAGCAACAGGAACAGTGAACAAATTCTCACTTTAACACATGGTTAAATCTAAAAGATGACCAGCGATAACTCTTTTTTTTTTCCTGAACTTTCCAGGCTTAACATAACCTCCTATTCAAAGACAGCTGTGGCCATTTGCTTATCAAATAATGCAGACATGAACAGCAAGGGATAGCTGATTAATTTCGGTGTTGGGTACTGGTGGAAAAAATACTCAGTACTGCTTCTGCAGCCAGCCATTTTGGATAGTGATCAGTTGTTTGACCTGTGAAGTACATGAAGCCGGTAGGCTACCAGGTGGCAGTGTCAATGAGAAATGTGGGAAATTATAGGTTATATATGCATGAAATGTTGTGAGAAATACAGGCTGAAGAGTTTTGCAGAGCATATAGAGAAAAGTCAAGATTCTCACTAAAATGGTTTCTCTCCCTTTATTTCATGGTCAAAATCTACAACTATTTACTTCATTGTTTGCTGTACTTTGCATTAAACCTTTTTGGCAGAAAAGAAAGAAATAAAAAGGAAAATTTATGTCTAATGGAAAATTATATACTAATTTTTTTTTTCTTAAGAAAATCAGTGCACATGAAACTTGCTCAAAATAGTTAATATTTATCAACCACCATGAAAGCTCTAAAACCAGAATGGAAAACAGAATACACAGATCTGGTAAAAAATTTACTTTCCAAAGTTAGGAATTATTTAAGAGAGCTACCTGAAAAATAGTATTTTAAGAGGTGCAACTTCAGAGTACATTTGCATTCTGTAAATCTTGACTTTTCTTTTGCCATTACAGTATTTTTTTTTTTTTTCAAGGAGGGCACAGCTCACTGTGGCCTAAATAGGTATCGAGGCTGGCATTTGGTGTTATCCAGCACCATGCTCTAATCAAACTGAACCTAACCAGCCGCCACTTTGACTTTTATACCTTCAATTCTTCTAAGTTAATTTCATTCATTTTTGATACAGGTTATTCTTGTCCATGTAAAATGTGAAGTCATATCTCCTTAATTTACTCTTAACAGAATAATAAACCTCAGAGTTAAATAATCTCCGTGCCATCATATACTTCAAATACAGTTGGTTAATTCCAATAATAATTCAGTTTTCTCACCCTATTAATGAACTCAAAGGAACTCATTCTTTTTGGAAGTCATTCTAGCAAAGATGAAATATCTGGCATTATTGTAAATACCATTCAAATTCAGTTTAAAAGTTCCACTTTGAAAATATTTGTTTTTTGTTTTGATAATACATGTAGTGCCATAGTAAAAAAATATATATATATTTCACAAAGTTCATATATGAAGTATAAATGATTTCGGAATTGATTATGGTATACATGAAACTTGTATCTGTCCAACAAGGTACAACATTTTTACCAACCAAAATAAAAATTGTAGTTGTTAAAATTTACAAATATTTCTCTATATATACAATTAGAGTAACAGAACTACAAAATTTTTGTAATGAAGTCAACGTTGAATATATAAAAAAAAAATACTTCAGTGGTATTACTGCTATCTTTTTTACCGCCCATCATCAGTTGGACTTCAGAACTGTTTGAGCAAAAGAACTTTGAAGAACTACTTTTAATTAACCTAGTTGTTCTACAAATTGGTATTGGTACTTGGACATGCTCCTAGTTTCATGGGCCTTTTGTAACTGATTCACAACAAAATGAGCTTGTACCAACTCAAGAAAAAAAATTAGATATAAAAGAAAACGTTTCAGAAATGAAGATTAAAGCATAGGAATACAAGCAAGTAAATCAAGAGAGAATTCCTTAGGTGAAGGTAGAAAGGAGGAAATTCTTTAAATAAAAAAGAAGTGGAGAAAAAAGGATTCAAGAGATAGGGACATATGTAGATAATAGGCAAAGGAGATCCACCTGTACAGATAGTAGGTATTCTCAGAGAAGAAACCCACAGGTGGAAGAACAGAATAAATATTAAAACTATAATCCAAGGAAACGTTCCTAGAATAAATAAGATCTGAAACTATATGTAGGGAAAGAAAATCATATTGTAGCTTGACTTTGGTTTTGGGCTTTATGCCCAGAGAAATGAAGTTTTCATTTTTACCTAAGATGTTCAAGGAAATAAAATGAGTCAAAGATTTTATATGCAGTCAGACTGATTTTCAAGTACAAAAGGACAGAAAAATTGTCAATAACATATACAAATTCAGGGAACGTGGTTCTCATTAGCCCTTTCTTAGGAACCTACCAGAGAATAAAATCAGAGAACCAGAATGAATAGAGAGACAGCAACATGAGGATTAATGGCGAGCAATAATATTAGCAAATAGCATACTTTAGTAGATATATAAATTGGTAGATCTGTCTTCCCTACTAAATTTTAAAACTCTGGGAAGAAAAGAACCATACATCTGTCTTGTTCACAGTTGTATTAGCAGAGTGCCTGGCATTTGTACTTCTCAAAGTTGAATGAATTGAGTAAATGTGTTTGTAATAGAGGAGGAAAAAAATCTAACATTTGTTGTTTTTTTGGCCAGGTACTATAAAAGGAACTTGCATATTTTATATTTACATCAATTTTATGATGTAGATAAAAATGTCCCCCCTTTTCTAAAATGTTGAAAGGCTTAAATAGGTGAAATAACTTGCCCAGGATCAGATAGCTGGCTAGCATCAGTAATAGCTGTCTGTCTGATTCCATTTTCCTTTAGCACAATTATAATTAGGACATTTACTATATTTTGTAACATTTTACTTTGTAGTAAGAAATATCTTTTACCATCTTGTTTCTACTGTCCTTTCTTTTGGTATCATGAAGATAAATTTTAAATGATCACGGCTGAGTCTTTCCATATTCATTCTTCTACAAATATTAGATTAACCACGATTTAGTTTATTGAAATCTATATAATGAAGATTTAGTTCGTATTTGTGGGCATAACACATACGGTTGTTTATAGATTAGTTAATGTCAGAAATGTGTAATCATAAGTGAAGTACGTAAAATAAATTGATACTAACTTTTTCATTATTAGCATGTTATCAGGTGGTTCAGATGGTGTGATTGTACTTTATGATCTTGAGAACTCCAGCAGACAACCTTATTACACATGTAAAGCAGTGTGTTCTGTTGACAGGTGTGTATTAAAAATGTAATTCATGAAATTATAAACAGTTGAATGTTTTTTTTACATCAAATGCAAGTTGAAAATAGCAGTCATATGAATGTCTCAAGCAAATTGTTCAAGTAATCTATTTACATGAATAGCCCTTGACATTTTCTTGAAAATAATAACTGAAATTCAGGTATATATGTTTTTAACATGACTTTCCCCAAACAACTTTGACATCAATTTCCAAAAGGATTTTATTTAAAAACTTTTAATGATGTACTTTTTATTCTATACCTACATAGCACACCTCAGTGACTAATTATAGTTTTTAGTACCACTTATATAAGATTCATTTATTCGTCTTTCAGCTCATTCTAAACACAAATTAGATTTTTCAACTGATATTAATAGAACAAAAAGATTAATGGCTAGAAGCAATAAATATACTGGCAATCCCTTACCAAACAGACACACACATGCATACATAGCCTTCTTAACTCTCTACTTACTTACTCAAAGCTTCCTAACTTAAAAGTATACCTCTCTTTGTCTTGAGTTTTCTGACTATTCTTTATTGTCTTTCCAGTCTTGTGATAATTATTTTAAAATCTTTAATAAAATGTTTTTGACTTTTTTATAATTTGTTTATAATGGTCACCACTTAATTCTTTCTTTCTTAATTCTTTCTTGTCACCTGTATCTGATCTGATATCGAGCAGAGCTTTGAATTTACAGAGAAAATAGGTGTTGAGAAATGCTTTCAAGAGGATAAACCTTCATGAACATTAATATCAACAACTACTCTGTATTAGAGCTCTTCCCAAAGCACTAGAATAGGTGTGTAAGTCCATGAATATTTGTGAGGAGATTTATGATTGTTCTTGGCCCTGGGGCTTTATTTTGGAATACAGACTCGGGAAACTTTTCTGAACCTCAGATTCTTACAAGGTTTCTGTGAGAATTAAGTATCTTTCCAAAAGCAACTTGGAGACTATAAAGCCACTGTGTAAATGGAAGTTAATACAATTATAGAGAAACTTGGTACAAAACAAAATACTACCTCAAATATTCTGAAACTTGGTTTCTAAGAGGCTTGTACCATTTTATACTCTCCACTCCTACCAAAAAAACCAAAAAAAAAAAAAAACTAAATTCTAAGTGTAAGACATATTTAATTCATTTTTATCTTATTATATCTTAGCTAACATTTTTAACATTGTGTGATTTTTTTATATAGCAAAATAGTATTTTAATGTATACCACATGCTATATAGATAATGTTTCTCCATGAAGGAGCTGCTTTTCTGGCGTATGAGGTCAAGTAAATGCTTAGTGCATCAATCTTTGCTTTACTATGATTTTTCTTCTTGAATTCAACCCTGTCTTTAAAAGTATGACTTGGAATGTAATGGGGCATATAGTGAGCATCTTTACAAAATGAGTGAGCATATTTACATCAAGGACTTTATAAACTAACTTGAAAAGATAATTTCAGTAAAATCATTATTGAGTTAATGTGGCTTATGATGTTCCCTGATATTTATGAGTTTTGGCTTTACTCAATTGTATTTGTTCTGGAGCACCAAAACGATTCCTTTCCTCTACCAAAATTCTTATTAAATGTGAATGAGATAACGATCATACATAGTAAAGGAATAATTACAATATTTTGTCTTATTTTAAATTTTAATTTAAAATATAAATGAGCTTTTATTTGTAATCACTACATTAAAGATTTGTTTTATTTAAAACTGGGAAATCTCTATAGATCAAGATTCTAAGGAGCAAATAGAACTCAGTTGTGCTTGTCTTAAGCAGAAATGTATTGGGAAGATAATTAGTATCTCACATAACTGGCGGGAAGGGGTGAAAATCAAATGTAGAAAATGAGCACAAAGCAAGAGAAACTAGGGTAAAGAACACCCAGTCGAGGTTACACCAAGGAACACTTTAGTTTGAGTTCTGCTGCATGTCACCAACACTGACTCTCCACTCCACAGCTGTAAATCATTGCTAACTATCCCTGGGACTCACGTTACCAGCTTGGAGTTTGAGAGTCCCAGGCAGGATTGATGAAGCCCACGACACAATTTTCCATGCCCTTGCTGCTAAGGCGAAGGGAAAGAGAATTTCTGGAGGAGTCCCTTGCTTTCTGTGACAAGAGTTTAGGGTCCCACCTCTCAGTAAAACAAGGGAGATTCCCCCAAACAGGAGGAGTTTGGGTGCTCAGCAGCCAAGAAAAGGACACATGTCTACCACAGTCGACGCATTTGAATATCCAACATCCATATACACCTTTCTTCCCATTCTTACTCTTCCTCTAAAAATACAAACAAACAAAAAACAGTTCTAGCCTAACATAATTCAATATCCACTAAAATGTATCACCAACCAAAAATGTATCACCTCTTTCCCTAAAGGGTGATGACCGTCGGGCTATTATTCAGTTACTACATCCGGCTCCAGTTCAAGATAATGTTCATTTTTCCAGTAGTTTTTACATGATCTTATGTCAGTAGTATACAAACTGTGAACGCAATTGTATAGTTAACCTATATAAAATAATGGAGGTAAGAGAGAAGAAAGGTGAAATTAAATGAGTTAAAATAATATAAACATATACATGACATAGAAAGAAAGGACATATGGGTAGGCACTAGAGTCCTTGTATTTTTTGTAGCTGTCTCAAGACCAGATCTGACACTTAAGACTTCCCTTTCTTCATGTTGTCATTCTTCAGGTAGCACCACAAGTTGTTCGAGGTCCTTTACCTGTATTGTGAGCCAAACCTTCACCTTAAGGAGTCGGAACTCATGATGGTCTTGTCTGCACAGGCTTGCAGTAATCTTCTGATGACTTTTATCGTATTCTGGAAAATTTCTAACATACAGAAGTAGAGAGTAGTATAGTGAGCTACGTACCCGTTAGCCAACTTCAACAACCGTCAATCATAGCTAATCTTGTTTCATCTCTACCCCATCCACCCACTCTGAGCATTATTGTGAAGCAAATCCAGAATCATATCATTTTAATCAGAATTATTTGCTTGTATCTCTAAAAGATACTTTTTTATAACCATAACCACATGACTCACATACACAGTAATTTCTGATATTAAATATCCAGTAAGTGTTCAAATTTCCCTCCATTATGTCATACGTGTTCCTTAAGAGCCAGTTTGTTTTGAAGTCAGATTCCATGAAGTGCCACACTGTGGAGCACCGGTTCAGAGCACGTGCTGCATCCTTCATGCCAGCACAGCACCCTCACCAGATGGTGGATTGTAGCTGGTACCATAACTGAGTCGTTCAACAGACCGTGTTTCTATGGTGATGGGTAACATACGCGTGGCGAATCCAGGGTATCTACCAGTTGCATTCTTTTATCATAGAGTAAGTTCCTTGATCAAAAGTAATACCGTTCAGGGTACCATGGAAGTATGTGAGGCATTCAGCAATTCTAAGAATGGCAGTGCTGATCAAATGATATTGGGAAGAGCAAATCCCAAACCAGATTAGGTATCTCTTCCAGAAGGAGAAATCCCTGCCCCTTCCATGAATAGGTCCAGTGTAGCTGTATGGTCCCTCCAGGCTACAGCATAGAAATAGGAAGTCTCTCAGTGTGTGAGCCTTAGTAGGAAGCGGAAGCCTGAAACCAGAAGTGCCTGAACATTCTGTCTCCCTGGGCAGCTAGGACACAGGCTTGTGATCTACATTTGGCCATTCATATCATCCTTCTTGCAACTGCTATTTGTTAATGTAGGATCAATTTCAAACTCACGTAAGTCAGTTATCTCTAATGTTGGTTGCTGTTTTGTAGAAACCATCCTGATGTTCACAAATACAGTGTGGAGACTGTCCAGTGGTATCCTCACGACACTGGCATGTTCACGTCAAGCTCATTTGATAAAACTCTGAAAGTATGGGATACAAATACATTACAAGTAGTATATTAAACCTTTCCAAATGGCTCTGTAGGATGAAGGAGAATTTAATCCTAAGCCTTTTCAGTATGATTATTTGTGAAGATACAATGTATGTTAGATGTGAAAGCAGTATAGTGGTTAAAGAGAGCCAGACTGCGTAAGTTCGTATCTTGTGTGCTGCTGACTAGCTGTATGACATTGGGCACGTGTCTGAACCCTCTGTTTTACTTTCCTCATCTGTAAATGTGGATAATGATTGTACCTTATCGGAATGGGTGTGAGGATTAAGAAGGTTGATATATGTAAAGAAAACTAGAATAGCACCTAGCCTATAGTAAGTGCTAATAAACCATTAGCTAGTATTATCTTTATTATTTGAAAATGACTATGGTCTAGTGGTTATTTGGAAGAAAATTAGGAAGAAAATTGGTTTTATCTCCTATTGAACCAAATATAAAAACTTAAAGGAAAAGAAAGTTATTAATATAGTTTAGTAAAGGTTGACAGTAGATAATAGTTTTTCCATCTGGTCAAATGTATATTTCTAGTGCTAATCTTTCCCGGAGCTCTAGTCCCATATTGTCTCTACCTGTTTACAGAACCTCGTACTTGAATGTGGGGTCATCTCAAACTTAACATGTAAACAAACTAACATGATCATTCCCTTACACCCATTTTGTCCTCCAATCTTAGTACTCTGTTCTATTTCCCTCACCATCACTGGATATCTAGACTACTACTAAAACCTCCTAACTAGTTTTCCTGCATTATTTTTCTTCCCACATTTTCTGTGGTAATTTCTACCCCAGAATTAACCTTATTATAAGCAGCTTCATCCTGTCTCTTACCTAGCCCCTTTAGTGACTCCCATTGTCTGTGAATTCAGCCTGGTATTCTAAGTTCTCCATCACTCCCTACTCCCTCAACCTTAGCTTCTACCTCTTTTCAACATAAATGATTTGCTGCCACTAATTGGTCTCCTTTTGCCTTCTGATCACATTTGATTGTATTGTATTCCCTGCCCTCAAGTCCCGTTCCCTAGGCAACTTTTCCTTCTCTTATTTGTCTTATAAGTTGAAGTTTGTACCCTATGACCAACATCTCCCCATTTCTCCCATCGCCCGCCCCCTGATAACCACCATTTTATTCTCTTTCTATGAAATTGTTTTTTGGTTTCAGATTCCACATATAAGAGAGATCAACTGGTATTTGTCTTTCTCTGTCTGACTTCACTTAGCATAGTTTCCTTCAGGGTCCCTCCATGTTGTCACAAATAGAAGGATTTCCTCTTTCTCATGACTGAATAATATTCCATTATACACACACACGCGCACAAAATACACACACACCCCACATCTCTATTCCTGGACACTTAGGTTGTTTCCATATCTTGGCTATTGTAAATAATACTGCAATGAACATGAGGTGCATGTATCTCTTCAAATTAGTGTTTTCCTTTTCTTTGGATGACTACCTAGAACTGGGATTGCTGAGTGATAAGGTAGTTCTATTTTAACTTTTTGAGGAACCTCCATTGTTTTCCATAGTGGCTGCACCAATTTACATTCCACCAGCAGTGCACAAGAGTTCTCTTTCCTCCACATCCTCTCCAAACACTTGTTATTTCTTGTCTTTTTGATGATAACCTATTATTTTCTAACATGTGAGGTGATATCTCATTGTAGTTTTGATTTGCATTTCCCTGTTGATGGTTGATGTACCTTTATATGTATCTGTTGGCCATTGGTGTATCTTCTTTGGGAAATGTCTACTTAGTTTCTCTGCCCATTTTTTAATTGGACTGTTTGGGGTTTTTTTTGCTATTGAGTTATATGAGTTCTTTGTATATTTTAGATATTAACCTCTTCTCAAATACATGGTTTGCAAATATTTCCTCCCATTCTGTAGATTGCCTTTTCATTTTGTTGATGGTTTCCTTTGCTGTTGAGAAGCTTTTTAGCTTGATATAGTCCCACTTGTTTATTTTTGCTTTTGGTTTCAGATCCAAAAAATCATCAAGGAGCTTACCCCTATGTTTACTTTTAGGAGTTTTATGCTTTTAGGTCTCACATTCAAGTCTTTAACCTGTTTTGAGTGGATATATTTGTATAAGATAATGGTTCAGTTTTATTCTTTCACATGTGGTAGTCCAGTATTCCCAACACCATTTATTGAAGAGACTATATTCCTCATTGTATTCTTGTCTCCTTTGTTGTAAATTAATTGACCATGTATGCCTGGGTTTATTTCTGGGCTCTCTATTCTTTGATCTGTGTGTCTGCTTCTATGCCAGTACCACACTGTTTTGATTACTACAGCTTTGTAATATGGTTTGAATCAAGAAGTGTGATGCCTCCAGCTTTGTTTTTTCCCCCTCAAGATTGTTTTAGATATTCGAGATCTTTTGTGGTTCCATACAAATTTTAGGGTTATTGTTTTCCATTTCTGTGAAAAGTAGGAGGAATTTGGGTGAAAAGGTTTTTTTTCTTGTTTTGTTTGTCTGGGGAGGAGTTTGCTGTTAAGATGAAAGAGACTTGAACATTTTTAGTGCTGTTGGGAATGAGTCAGTGGGGAGAAAGAGGTTATAGATAACAGGAAGATAGAGGAGATAATGCGTGGGGTGAGGGGGTTAACTTTAAATATGAGGAAGGATCATTTTTCCATAATAACAGGAGTGAAGAAGGAGAACAGTAAGTGGAAGCAATGTGTTGTGTGTTTGTTAAAAAGACATTAAAGGAATTCTCATTGATTGGTTCCTATTTTCTCTTTGGAATAAATGATCAGATCACCTGTTGTGACCAAGTGGAGATGTTTATGGAGAGCGGAAGTTTGAAATAGCTACGGATATTGCAGAGAATACTGGTGAGATATTGTAGGACTGGCAGTCAGTTCTGAAAGGCCTGTTGAGATGAATGATCTTTTATAGTGATACCAGCCTTCCCTATTATAAAACTTCACCTTTGTAAAGCAGAGCTCAGCTAACTATAACCAACAGGCCAAGTCTGGACTCTGAGCCAAGTGTGGATTATGGTCTCTTTTTGTAAACAAAGTGTTATTGGAACATAGGCATGTTCATTTATTTTCTATGGCTGTTTTGAAGCACCAGTAGCAGAAATGAGTAGTTGGTCCTCAAGCTTAAGATATTTATAATCTGATCTTTACTTCAAATGTTTGCTGACGTCTGGTGTAGATCAACCTGAATATAGGTGTACAGAAGGCAGACATTTGGAGTCATCCAGAATATAAGGCCTTGACAAGTGCAAGGATAAGGACAAAAGAGTTGAAGATGTTGGTATTTGAAATATCGTACCTTGGAATCCAAGCTCAAGAAGGAAAAGAAGGGAAGACAGAAGGAAATGATAGGAGTTCTGAGCTTTATTTGGGTATCTTGGAAGTGTTTGGGGGAAAAAAAGTTGAAAAGGAGAGATAATTGTGGTCATATATAACTGAAATGTATGCTTTTAAAGGAGGAGCAATTTAGGTGGTGAGAGTGTCCTGGGTGTGGGAGCTGAGGTTGTGTGGAACTGAGAGGCAGAAGCTGGCGAGGTCACCTGCGTAGGTGCTGAAGTCCCCGGAATGGAGGAGAGAGGAAGGTGGTGAACCAGGGGTTGTCTTTACTTAATCTCTGGGGTCTATTAGAGAAAACTGCTTTTTCTCATAAAAGGGATTAAAATGTTATAAATAACAGGATTTAAAATTATCAGTTTTTTGAGGGTATTAACATTCCTATGTTTAAGTCAAATAAGTTGCTAACAGCCAATTTAAAAATTGCTAACATACGTCAATAGAAAGTGTGTTGCTTTTGTGACTATAATTAGAACTTACACTTTTAAAATGTCTTTTTAATTATCAGGCTGCAGATGTATTTAATTTTGAAGAAACAGTTTATAGTCATCATATGTCTCCAGTCGCCACCAAGCACTGTTTGGTAGCAGGTTTGTACATGCATTCTTTTGTTTTTTAACATGTTGAAAACTTTCCCCCTATTAAGATCTACTTAGTTTTGATATAGACATTTTAACCCAGATGAGATCACAATTCTTTATTTAAAAAAAAAAAGTCTTGAGTATATGCTACTATTTATATTCAGTCTAACAGATTTGGGACAGTTAGGCACTGTGGTAGTGACTAGGATTCAGAGATTAATTAAGAAAGTACATTTCTGTTCCCAAGAGTTACTTTTTAAAACCACCGAAGTTTCAAAGATTTTTACATGAATAAAATTTGGCAACTTTTTCAATTTGACGCAATAAAACAAGGAAATTATTTATTTTTCTCTAAAATTGTGTGTGATTCAAATTAAACATCCATTTTTATGAAAGCACCTGTAATAAGAGTTTCATGTATATGGAAGAAAAAATGATTTTCCGATATCAAGTCCCTGTGATTCATTATTTCTGTGGCACTGCTTGAATCTTCTCACCTACGAACATAGGTCTTCTACTCAGCTGCAAAGAAGAGCTGGGCGCTAAATTGTCTTTGAGGTCCACTGAGTCTGTGTCCAGAGTTACTGTGAATCTATTACTAGTGATTGGAAGTGTTTCATTATCATGGAAAAACTCAGCTATTAAAATTTAATGTATAAAATAGCATATAATTGTACACACACATTGTACCAATACAAATTTCCTGTGTTTAATGTTGCACTTTATGTAGTACCTAACATATTGGGGGAGCCTGGGTGAAGGGTATACAGGGCCTCTTTGCACTACATTTGCAACCTCCTGTGAATAAATATAATTATTTCTAGATTTAAAAAAATAATGCAGTAATAGAGTTGTCTTGGTACTAAAGCATAACTACTATTAAAATAATTTTTCTAATTATAAACAAAAACTATTTGAAGTGTGTTTTTAGCATACATTTTTATATTTCTGCATGGATACAATGAAAATGTCATAATTCATAGTACCGTGTTTCTCCGAAAATACCGGGTTTTATATTAATTTTTGCTCCAAAAGATGCATGAGGGCTTATGTTCAGGGGATGTCATCCTGAAAAATCATGCTAGGGCTTCTTTTCCAGATAGGTCTTATTTTTTGGGGAACACGGTAGTAGTGTCTTATTTCCTTTTGATGATGATTTACAATAAAATTATCTTAAACCATTTTTGTTTTTGTTTTCCAGTTGGTACTAGAGGGCCCAAGTACAACTTTGTGACTTAAAGTCTGGATCCTGTTCCCACATTCTACAGGGTATTTTTTTATTTGTAACAACTACTTTGAGTAAACCATTCAATAAAAAGAAACATTACTAACAGTGTATTCTTTGTAAGTGACATGACTGATGTATTTTGTGCTAGTTGTTAAAAGTCAACAGGGAAATAAAGATCCTTCTGTGCATTATTCTTATAAAACAACTATTGAGGAGACATTCCTATGAACAATAGTCATAGAGGAACCTCAAAGTATATGGAAGGTCTAACTAGAAACCTTCTGTTATTTCTACATGTTAAAAAATAAACTGCTTATGAAACTTACATGAACACATTTGTCTTATGAGCATTGTTTAATATTGTTCTGATGGAGTAATCATTCTTAATATTTAGGTCCTTTTATTCTCAGTAAAAATATTTTAGAAAAAGATACTGAAATAATACTTGGTAAAAGTTTATTAATTTAAATTAGTTTTGTTATTTTTTAAATCAATATTAAACCATCTAATCCTAAACAATGAAAAGATGAGGTATAATTCAGAAATATACATTCTTATACATATATTAAACATAATAAATATATGAGGAAAACTTGGTAAAATGGATAGCATTTGCTTTACATTATCATTAATTTCTATTAATATAATCTAAGTAGATGAAAATAACTGATTTGAATAGTTCGGTTACTACACTTGATCTTAGCCAAAAGGCCGAGAAGCGATTGAATAGTTCGGTTAGATAAAAGTGAATTAAAATGCTGAAATCACTTATCGTTGAACTTATCACCTGTGCTTTCTAGAAAAATTTTTATACATATACTGTTTTATAGTGAATTAAAATAATTTTTCTATTATAACTCTGAAAAGTTAGAGAACATTTTTATTATTTAGAATGTTTTCTTGTATAGTTTATGCAGTGGTTTTGTAGAAATAAATAAGTGAGCTTAAGTTATATCACTTACTCATGGATTGACTTAGTAGGCCAACAGCTATTTTAAAAAGAAAGACTCACTTACTCTGCTTGTTCTTTCCAAAGCAAAACTGGGCCTCCTTTGATAAAATGCCCACGTGCAAGAAATGCCCAAAGACTTCACATTGATATTTCAACATAGATTATTGTAAAAGTGAAAAAATGATGATCATATAAATTTAGTTTTAATATTTAGTCTTCACTTCAGAATCAGACAAAATGAATTTCACTGTATCTTTTGATTTTTCAAATATTTTACAAGATGTTTCATATAGTTGTATTTGCAGGTCACAGACAAGAAATATTGGCAGTTTCCTGGTCACCGCGTTCTGAATATGTCTTGGCAACTGCAAGGTAAAAATGTTAATTGTTTGGTTTTGAAGTTAGTAATGATGAGTATTTGAAAAGATTATATTTATGTAAGATGCATATTTAGTTATTAGGCCCTTCAAAATAAAATAATTGGGTTGCAGATTTTAATTCATATAACCAAAAGATGTCCTCCTTTGCATCATAGTTGTAATCCTGACTATCCATCTGGAAGCTGCTCACCTTTTAAAACAGAATGAGAGAATCTGCAATCTAGTACTGCAAGTCTCGTACTGCCATTAAAACAGTAAAACAACTGTGTTTGTGTCATTTTTGCATACAAAAGTATAAGCAGTCTGTTAATATAAAAGAGTGGCATTTTTATTCATTTTCTTTAATCCAGAATTATTTTGAATCTCATTTAACACATCCATCCATTCGTTGATTCGGTTTACTAACATTTAATGGCTGCCTCCCATGTGCCAAGCATCGTGCTGGGGATAGGCGTAATATGGAAAAAAGAGCAAGGGCACTTAACTCTGAGAACCAAGGGGTTGGGGGGCTTTGTGTATGGGAGGGAAGAGTTTTGCACATTTACATGCTGAGGAGAAAGCACCGATAGGGAAAAGTTGGTGAAGATAAGAAATGCAAGGAATAGGTAGTATATCAGGACTTTAAACAGATTGGATAGGATAGTATCAAGGGCCCAGGTAGAAGGGGAACACTTGATTTGACACAGGAACGACATCATGAGGCTAACGGAAGGAAGAAAAGGTAGACATGAATGCGGTTAAATTTGTGGCTTTTCAGGGAAGCTCAAGAAATGCAAACCTAATGTCGTCTGTTGTTTTTCAGTGGAGTAGAACTTCATGTCATCTATTGAAAATACTGGAATAGGAAAGCAATTTTGAGGGAAAGTAGTAAAGATTTAGAGTAACCGTTTAAGGAATGGGCTTGGGAGGTGGTTAGGGGCACACAGGAATGCTGGGCAGTGTTTTGTGCTAAGTTAAAGGTGTAGACCACAACTGTACAAAGCCACAGAAATCAAAACATTAGATGCCACAGACTTAACATTGTCTGAAATTGTTCAAGTCATGGTATAAGGAAGGAAATAAATCGCAGTCTTATAGGCTTAGAGGAGGCATCAAGGAAGGACCTAATGAAATAGAAGTACGATGTGTCAGAGTAAGAAAATTAAAAACTGAAGGGATAGGAAGTAGTCAGAGATTTTGATACAGTCATTTTAACAAAACTTTTTGCAGAAGAATTATTACAAAAGGTCTTCAGATTAGTTTTATAAAGCTATGTGTCAACTTTTGTAAAACTGCCAGCTCTCTGTTTCTGTCCCAGTTTAGTCCTCAAAGAAGCTTTTGTTAATAGTTTGCTGAATGTGACATTGAAATGTACAATTTCTGAAGTTCTGTAGAACAAGGACTAGAACAGGGGTGTCCAAACTTTTTTCAATGGTTTTCACCAAGGGCCACATGCAGTAAAATACACAAACAGCCGGGCCACTCACTCGAGGTGAAATACGTATTGCCTCACCTGGTTTATTTAAACTAAAGATATTTTTGGAATTGCTGCAGGCCAATTAACAATGGATCATGGGCCGCAGTTTCGGACACCCCTGTTTAGAATGTAGCCGTAAGAAAGCTTGCTAAAGAGGTGTGACGGTGAGGAACCAAGTACTGGTTGTGGGTCCTGCTAGTGTAAATTTATAAGGTTTCTGCCTAACTGGGTTTTCCTCAGATCAGAGGGAAGCTAAGAAGGCTCTCAGTTCTTAGAGTACCCCAGAATTGGATCAGTAACCAGAATGGGCCTACTAATCAGTTTTAGGAGTCAGATATGTCTAAGGCTAATGTGTTTTAGAAGAAATTTAAATCCTCAGACTCACCCATTGCAGACGTTTTCCCCAGCTGGAAAGAAGAAAACCAACTTGAGAATGAGAAATGCTAGTTTTTTGCTAACTATTCTAATTGGCTAGGTTTGATGGTGATCTGTGAAATGAATCAAGGTAATAGGAGGAGATAAACCCTGAATATATTTTTAAAAGGTTTATAAATGAGAAAAGGCTTTATGAAATGCAATGCAATGCTTCTTCTAGTTAAAATGGCCTGGATAACCCAATGGGTTAGATATTGTTGAGGTCTTTGTGAGGATGTGATAGCATCTGTGGAACTGATTTATATTTTCTTTAGGAGTAGTTTAGAAACTGCAATGAATGTGTGATCATGGTTCGGCCTTTCTTTTATTTCCTTGAATAAAATGAGGATAAGGTCTAATTTCTAGGAGACATGTAGTTTTTTGTGTATCTGGCAATGACTGATTTTGAGTACAGGAAACCAAATAAAAATATATTGTCCTTATTATTCAACCTTGTTCTCAATTTTATGTCATACAAAAAGGGTAAAAAAACCACCACCAAATTCATGCCAAATGGATTCTTAAGCAAAATGAAATTAGTTAACTGCTTGATTGTCTAGAAAACATTTGAATAGCAAATAATAGTAAGGATGTATTAATAGTAACAAACTTGCTTAAAGAACAAGCTCTAAGCCTATCTAGTCCTTGAGGAGAAAAATGCTCGCAAGTCATTAAAAACAACATAAAAAGAAGCAGAATTCTGTCATTGATTTAAGAAAATTACTTTTTTTTCCTGTTTTTTACTTCTTTGTTCTACTATAGACTATTTGCTGAAAAGGCAAAAGTACAACAACTTAAATGTACAAATATACTGAGACCTCTTTGTGTCATAGTATCGGACAAGCGGGCGAGGTGTGCAGTCACTATCCTCGTTATATATGACAATGTAACATTTATTTCTTCTCAGTGCTGACAGTAGAGTAAAATTATGGGATGTGAGGAGAGCATCGGGATGTTTGATTACTCTTGATCAGCATAATGGGACAAAATCACAAGCTGTTGAATCAGGTAATAAAGAATGCATTAATATACAAATATAACAATGATGGTATTTTTTATATTGAAAATTTTGAATGGAATCAAATAATATAAATATGACAAATTACCAACTTTGTGATTTTTTTAAAAAAGGGTATTCAGAATAAATCAATTATTAAATTTAAATAAACTAAATTATGGTTGTCTTTCTTCAGGATACAAATAAGTATGGCATTCCATCTGTTCCTGAATTTTCAAGTGTAGAAACTTCTCTGGAACTTGTTACCTTTTTTTTCTTCCAGTGATGTCAGCTAGTACAAATTCATTGCCATTTAGGAAGTTACAATAAATTAAAGGAATAGTATTAACATTTCGTGGCCATTGTGTCAGAATAAAATTTGTAAGTTGTGTTGAATGTGAGTCAGCTGCAATACAGGTGATAAAGTACCTCAATTGCATTTTATAATAGACTTTAATTTCTGTGTAGTTTAAAATTCTTATTCAAATTAATTCTGGACCAGAAATATATATTAGGATGAACTATACGAAATCTATGTTTTCTTTTAATATTCTTTTTACTTAATCGGGTTGTGAGAATTATGCTTTCTCAAATTTGTTTATTTTGAAAGTAATAATAAATTTTGAGACTAGAAAAGTTGTCCTTCCCCGTTAAAGTTTCTTTAATGGGAAATATTAATATTAATGATTTTTAATAATCCATGGAATGACTTTAGATTGAAAATAGTATATGAGATGTTTGAAAGGTATTTAATGCAAAATTTTAATGTTAAACTGTGCATTTAACTGAATTGATAGCACAGCTTACTCTCTGATGAAAAATGTATTTGGCAGGATTTTTTTCCCTGTGGTTTTTCAGTTTCCCCCTATTTTTATGGTTCTAATATATATAGCTTATGTTCAAATAATCCAAAGGGATGATTAATTTTAAATCAATTTATATATAAATAATTCAGATGTCCTTTAATATGTTTAAATAACCAGATCACCAAGCATTAATGTATGCTGATTACAAGAACAGGTAAACTGAATTTCATTTTTTATTGCAGCTAATACTGCTCACAATGGGAAAGTTAATGGCTTGTGTTTTACAAGTGATGGGCTTCACCTCCTCACCATTGGTACAGATAATCGGATGAGGCTCTGGAATAGTTCCAGTGGAGAAAACACACTAGTAAGAGATTGTAAATACCTCCAACCTTTTGGATATAAGTTAAAGAAATAGATCTATGTCATACATTTGATGTTTTTTTTGGAGTTTTAACTCTCTTTCTTGCCTCTGAACCACAGCTTTTTATAACATTTTCCCATTGTGTGAACTAGTGCTTTTCAATTCAGGACGACCCCCCCCACCACCACATTCTCCCCACTTAGCACAGAATCATTGCTCTACTGAGCCATTGTGCATGATGGGAGTACAGCATATCTCTCAGGTATACTGGACAAGAGTAAAAGATGGAGAACTGATATAAATTAAAGTTATAAAGTTAAAAGGTCAAATTTCATACTACATACGACTTATAAACAAAATCCAAAATTAATGTTATAGTACCAGAACATATAGTACTTTAAAAAAAAAAAGAATTTTGTTTCTAGTACACCTACCAGTCCAACCATTGGTTGGAGGCCAGAATTCCTAGTGGCTTTGGGTCTTCAAGAAGTAGGGGAGGAAGAGGGTTCATTGAACACTCTTTATTGATTTGCCCAAAATGAACTAAACAGGGCTACTGAACACCTCTACAAAAGCAGTTTGGGTGGACAGTGGGGGTGAAACTAGCGATTCACATTCATAAATATTTTTGCAACTCAATTATTGAGCATTAAGATTGGGATAAGAGGTACATAGGTACATACGGGAGGTTAGGCAGTTAAGTTCATGAATGTAGACAATACCCGAATTAAATGAGGTGATATTTTTAAAATGAGGTAACATTGAGCGTACATAGCTATCTACAAAGAGCTACATAACACTTCCGTGAACATATAGTACTTTAATAATGGAAGCAGTGTGTTTTTAAAGGTGCTAGATTCTTATGTGGTAATTGATTTCTAGTCTTTTTTAAAATATATGTTACGGTCCTTAACCAGGTATGCCTATGTTTAGTAACTTTCAGAATAAACTACCAAAAGTTTATAATAATGGCTAATATTTATCGAGAGCTTATAAGCTAGGTACTATGCTAATAAAAATTAACATTTAATATATGTGCTAGTGCATATGTGGTCTTATTTAATCATCACAACACTATGAAGGTAATTACCATTATAATACCCATTTTGCACATGTGGACAATGATACATAAAATAATTAGGTAACTTGCCTGAGTTTACACAGCTAGAAAGCAAGAGTTTGACTCTAGATTCCACTCTTACCATGATGCTGATTCTACCCAGACCTCTTAAAGCATTTACTTAATAACTTGTAGGTATTTAATATTAATTGTATTTCTTTCTTTAATCATCCTTTCTAGCTCTTTCAGGTACTCTAGGTATCACTTTCATTTTTAAATACTAATTTATTATAAAGTCAAAATTGTTTATACTAGATTACTTTAATCTTCCATATTCTTTATAAAATGCTTCTCCACGTCTCAGGCTAGAAAATCAGGCACTGTGAATTTTAATTTAGAATCTTACGTTTATTATATTATCCCATGCCCTAATTAGGTCACACCTTCCTTTCTCATTTTATTTATCTGTTTGATAAACATTTATAGAGTATTTCCCAATTGCCAGGCAGTACGATGCAGCGGTAGAAAAAACATAGAAAAGTCCTATTCTCATAGAGCTTACATTCCATGTAGAGGAAGGAAGAAGCTACACAGACCCTGAGGTGGGAGCGTGCTAGAAGTACCCGAGGAACATCTTAGACAGTCTTGTGTTGGAATAGAATAAGCAGGAGGGGAGTGATAGAGGAAGAACAGAAGGAAGAGGACACGGGAGTATATAGGCTCATAGGCTTTTATAAGGGCTTAGGCTTTTTCTCGGGGTGAGATGGAAAGCCACTCAAGGCTCTTGAGTGGAGAAGTTGACAGAGTCACTTTGGAAAAGTAAACTGGCATGTGCTTCAAAAGTGAATGATAAATATAAGTGGTATTGAGTATGTACATAAATTTATAGTGTGATTTAATTCTATTTTTCTCCTTGAAGGTGATACTCATACCCTATGGACTTGCGCTAGTAAGTCCATATCTGGAATGCTGTGTGTAAGATGGATAATAGCATTTTTAAATGAACTTGATCAAAGTACGGTAGAAGTCATTCATACAAAGATGCCCAGAAACTCACCTACAAAGAACACTTAAAGGAATTTGGGACACTGATCCCAGTCAAAGTAACTCTCGGGAAACACACTATCTTCAAATATTTAAGGGCCTATCAGAGTAAGAAACAAATTCTAGTCCTGCTGTTTAGTAATTTGGGGACATTAGGCAATTTATTTATAGTGACATCATGAGGGAACTACAGTTAGAATTTCAGTATCTCCATCACGTAAATCAGGATTGTTATGTACCTAAACAGTAACTGTAAGGGTAAAATGGAAATATGTAAATAGCAGTACTGTACCTGCTAAATAATAGACATATCATAAATGATATTGTATGGTGTTGCCTTATTAGTAGTACCCTTATTAGTTTAAAAAGATGTATGAGTACCACGCTTCTAATATAATTATTTATGAATTATATAGAAATGCTATTGTGAGTCTGTATAGTTTACCAAAGCTTAATTCTTAATTTTACATAAAAATGAAATAGAAATTCTTATATTTTTTCTCACACCCTAATAGATCATCTTGCAGACTTCCCTGAAGCATGGGAACTGCACTTTGAAGACCATTGCCTTGTAGTACAGAACAATTATCGGCAGGGAAAATTCACAGAGCGGTAGCTTTTGATACAACAAAAGAAAAAAGAATTTCAAAAGTCACCATTCTAGTGCATACTGTTTAGGTTGCTGGCATTATCGTTCACTAGTCACCAGTGTCCAGAAGCTGGGAGTCTATTCTTTATTCTTCCCTGTCTCTTGTCCCAGCTGTTAATCAGTTACAAGTCTTGTTAATTCTTGATTTTTTTCATATCTCTCTTCCCTTCCTTCCTCACTCTGGGCCTTTATGATCTCTATTTAATTAAATTAATCTAATATCCTTCTAACCTTTCCCAAATTCATCTCCAGTGGAAGTTTTTCAGTGGTTCCTCAGTACACTCAGGTTATTAAAACTGAATGTCTTTGCTCCTGTGCACAAGGTCTTTTTTATAAGCTGTACCTTCTAACTTGCCTGCTTTTTGTCTTGCCAGTTTCCCATTTTTTTCCGTCCTTAGCCATACTGAACTACTTAGAGTTCTTTAAATATGCCATGCTCTCTCGCCCTTCCATTCTGCTGCATAGACTGCTGCCTTTGTTTTAGGACACCGTTCTTCTCCTTCCTGGCCTAGCTCCTCAGCTTTCAAGACTCATCTCAGGCACAATCTCTCTTTAGCTCCTCTAGTCTGGCTTAGGTGCTTCCAAGTACACAGTGCTTGCTTGTGTTACAGTTTGCTGGATGATCACTTCATGGAATGAAAGAAAATTAATTTACAACAATGTGCACAGTTCTTTTTGATTAGTGTAATCTAGATTCAGTTTCTTATTCTGTCATTTACTAGCCAAGAGACCTTAATTGAAATACTTAAACTTTCTGTTTTCTTTTTGTATAATGATGCTACATATCTCATAGTATTGTTTTAGTATTATGTGAAATAATGCATGTAAAATATTTAGCGTATTTCTTATACTTACAGCAAATGTTGACATTTCGGTAAATGTTACCTGTCATTCTTACTTTTATGCTGATCGTTATTTGACAATAAAATGAGCCATCTTGTGATGGAATCTCTCTGCATCACTGACGGGGTTCACACAGTGACCTGATGAATTCTTTTTATTTCCTGGGACAATAAAAAGAATTCATAAGATGGGGAATTGGGTTTGCCATCATCATATCCCAAGTCTATGAAATCTTTCTCCCATCAAAAATCTTTTCAAAGCCTGCACATAACGACCTTTAAGACATCACAGCCAAAAGTAGCCTGTTTCCCTCTATAGTAATTTCATAATAATACAGGTCATGCCATTTATCACACACTGCTTTTATGGTAAGTCATAAAATGGGGACTTTAGATAATCATCTAGCAGTGTATGACACATAGTAAGCACTTAGTAAATGACAGTAAATGATAGATCCCTCTTTCCTTAATCTGTTATTAGAACTTCATTCCATAGGAATTGAACAAATATTGATAGTTTTGAGCCCACAGGTGATTTGGTCACAGCAGTGATTTACAAAGATTAGTAGGAGAATAGATTGCAAAATGGATTGGAGGAAGAATGCCTAAGAACAAAAATAAAGGGTAGTGAGCGGATTCAATATTCATACCTAATTCAACACTTTCCAGTTCACATTTTGTAGAACATCGGTTTTGTAGCGAGGTGCTCTGATAAATGTGAATAAGATCACCGTAGCCTAGCATTCATAATTTTTCAAGGAGGAGGAACAGAGAATTGCTAGTTGAAAAGATTTGTGGTTTTCCTCCATTCCCCCGCCCATGTCGTTCTACAAATTGTTGCACATTGTAAGATCAAAAGACGCAATGGGGATGAATATTACACTTTTAAGTATATATAGGAATTAATAATTTAGAGACTTACTGAATACCTTTATGTCGTAAGTCCTCTCATACGCATTATTTCATTTGATTTTTCACAATAACTCTGGTAAATGATGTTATTTCCCTTAACAGATTAGAAGAATAAAACTCAGAAGTTATGTAATTTATTACTCATAGTGGCAAAAGGAAAGTGAGTGGGGAATGGAGTGGGCTTCCAAAACCAAGTCTGCTGACTATAAGCTTGATGTTTTACTGTTGCACTCTACCACTGGTGCAGTGGGATGGCTGAATGCATGTGATCGTTTCTGTCACATGTTACTTAAAGGGTGGTAAGCCAAGTGTAGTATGCACAGATTATCAGCATATATTCATTTTGGCCTCAAATATTTATACACACACACACATACTCCCACCCACCCTTTAGGAAAAGGCAAATCACTGTCTGTTCAAACTCTAGTATTAGCCATAATGAAGGGAGATTTTGGTGATGTGCATGCTCATATTTCCCAAATGATTAGCTACTGGTTTTTCACCTGCCCTAAGCTGTCTAACTAAATTATCACCAGGAAGGAAAACTTGACGGTCCAATTTCTTAGTCCAAAGTTTCTCAGACTTTGATGATTCTACAGATCACCTAGGAACCTTGTTGAAATGAAGATTCTAGTTCGGTGGGATTGGGAGAGGGCCTGGAACTCTGCATTCTAACTGCTCATGTGATGTTGATATTGTTACGCGTATCCCTTTGCATACAGGTGGGGAATTTTTATTTTTTTTCCCCATGCACAATTATATAAAGCTGTAATTATAGTATGCACAATATTTGTGTTCTGCGCTTTTTTATACTGAGCTTTCATCTCTATTTTGTACGTAATTTTTATAATTATCATTTTTAATTGCTATATAAACTATACAGTTAACATTATAACATTATTAGGAATTTACATCTATTTTCAGTTATTTTGCCATTTTCTAGTTAATGCTGCATTGAATTCCTTTGGGCATTTGGTTTTTTTTTTTTTTTTTTTGGGGGGGGCATATAGCTTTTTGCTGTTTAATTCTTTCTCTAAGATAAATTCCCAGGAGTAGTTACTAGGTCAAGGACCAAGACGATCTTTTGTTGTTTAATGGATAAAAGAGTTCAGTTTTACAAAGATGAAAAGAGTTCTGGAGATGTGAATGAACTGAATGTCACTGAACTGTACACTTAAATATGATCGAGATGGCAAATTTTGTTACGAGTATTTACCACAATTGAAAATTAAAAAAAAAACAAGGTGATCCGCCCTCCAACCCCTGCCCCCCCAAAAAAGAATATTTTTGTATTTAGTTGCATAATAAACCATTTGCTTTTTAGAAGGAATGACCAAATTACAGTGCCCCAACACATTTACCTCACTTGTACCAATATTGAGTGTCTTATGGTTTCTTAACACCTTTGCTAAATGATTGAAAATGATTCTTCAAGATTGCCTTAATTTGCGTTTTTATTTATATCAAGGTTGAAATGTGAACATTTGCTTTTTGTAGGGTTTTTACTATTTGTGTTTCCCTTGTCTATGAAATTTACATTTATGTCATTATTTCTTATTTATATTAGGACATTGGCCATTTTCTTTAGATTTATAAGTTTATAGTATATTCTAGTGCTTTAAGTAATATTTCTTGTAATCTTATTGTCTTTTAGATCAGATTTAAGAAGTTAGTAACTTTGTGATTTTACATCCTACAGGTGAATTATGGAAAAGTTTTAATGACAGTAGAAAAGGATTGAAATTCACTGTCTCCTGTGGCTGCAGTTCAGAATTTGTTTTTGTACCATATGGTAGCACCATTGCTGTTTATACAATTTACTCAGGAGAACAGATAACTATGCTTAAGGGACATTATAAAAGTGTTGACTGCTGCATATTTCAGTCTAATTTCCAGGTAAGAATGGTACTTAAGGGAATTTAAAATGTTCAGATAGTTAGCTCCCAGACTAGTTGTATATGAGTAAATTGCAATTTCATTCTGAGGAATTACACTTTTAACCCACATTTGAGCTAAGGTTTATTTAAGAGAGAATAATACAGGATATATTTTTAGATGGTATAGGATATATACCTAAATTAGTATAATACTGTACAACTT
This sequence comes from Rhinolophus ferrumequinum, assembly GCF_004115265.2. Classification (NCBI taxonomy): domain Eukaryota; kingdom Metazoa; phylum Chordata; class Mammalia; order Chiroptera; family Rhinolophidae; genus Rhinolophus; species Rhinolophus ferrumequinum. Next base: position 38,672,656 of record NC_046290.1, on the reverse strand, counting down.
AAGTGGGATAAATTCTGTCTTTTGCATATGAGCTCCATTTACTTGGCTGTTGAAAATCTCTGGCAATTAAATAATTTCTTGCAAACAATCTTTTTGCAAAAAAATAGAATATATGAGTCTGATCTTAAAATATAGTTTGTATATCTTGGTATATGGATGTGTGAGTCTGTCTAAAATTTTATTTCTTCCTCATTTTCTACTCTTGGCTAGTAAATTTGCTTCTGAGTTGACACAACTTACATCATTTCTTAAATACCATGCCTATGATTGTTAACGTCCTGACCTTCCTTTTCATCTCACAATGAGCAGATTGTTTTTTTCAGAGAACATTTGCACGAATTACTTCATGTGCTCCTTTAAATGAGTCTTTAATAAATACCAAAATACCAAAGACTGTTGGTATTTTCCTTGTTTTATGGGTAAGGGAAATGAGGTTCATGAAAGTTAAATACTGATAGAAGGAAAATTACTGATCATGCGAGCTAGGATGGACTTTTAAGTACCACTCTGTGAAGCTCTTACTCATTCCTTAACACTAATTACTTAATTGTGCCTGACACTGTGCTGTAAGATGTTCGGGGCTGATTTTTCAGCCAGCACACATCAGTACGGCAGTATCTATTATTAAAACATTCAAATACACATCCTACTGTTTATTAAATCGCTGTTGCACCACGCCCCTAAGTGACCTCTGGCTTCATCCCCTTCCCTGGGGCTTCCTACACTTCACCCCAACCCAACAACTGAAAGGGACCTGCAGGACCTTGCTCCTACTTGTGGCCAATATTTCTTCTGATTGGTCAGTGTCCTGTGTACCACTTGTTAAATATTTTTAGTGTGCTTCTGGAAAAGGAACCTAAAGCCACCAGACAGGTGCCATGACTTGCCTCAGACCTGCAAGTAGTTACTGACAGAGAATGATTATCCATTCAAAGAAATTCTTAGAATATTGTACCCTCTTTACTGCCGGGAGTCACTTAGAGACCCAGCCAAGATTTTAGTTTAGGTATCTGACTATAAATTGTTGCTTTTTCCGTAAATCAGAGCTCCCTAAAAGTTGTGCCTACAGCTTAAAGTGTCAAAATATTGATTTCCCCTCAGTCTCTGGAATAGTTGGGACCAGCCTGGGACAGCCAGAAACCTGGAGCCAGTTGCCTCCTGACAAATACCATTTCTACATGTACTCAGAAAGATTTGAATCACTGCACTACATCAGAAAGCCTCCAACTCTTATCCCATTCCATCTATTATGATTTTGAAAAGGAAAATAATAATAAATCTCAAAGTAAAAGAGAGTGGTACTTTTCCAACCATTTAGTAGCATAACCCTTTTCTCTATTAAATATTACACAAAACTTACTTTTTGAAAACAAAACTGATACTTATGGTAATTCTATCATAAATATAAAATCTGACAAGATGTACCCAATGTCAAAATAAATGATGATAATGGATTGTAACCGACTAACTAAAATAAAGATCCACAAATCCATTCTGGTATAAGTAAGTAAACTAATAAATTTAAAGTCTGATGAGGAATATGATATTTATATATGTCAAAGTACCACACTATAAAATATTAATTAAAAAGGTAGAACGTAATTTTACTTCGAAAGAGCCTGGCATACATTACTTTAATCGAATGATTAAAGTTAATATAGTTATGGGACATTACTTCTGTGACATTCCTCCTGGCAAAGACGCGTCACTTGAATTTAGTCATGAGGAAACATAAGACAAACAAAACTTGAGGGACATTTCTACGAAATAACTGTTGTGTGTCTTCAAAATCATCACAGTCAGGAAAGCCAAGGAGAGACTGAAGAACTGTTCCAGACTGAAGGAAAGTAAAGGGACATGACAACTAAGTGCAGCATGTACTTTGAACTGGACCCTTTTGCTATAAAGGAATTATTGGGACAACTGGTGAAACTTAAATGGGGTCTAAGAATTAGCTAGTAGTTATATATCAATGTGAATTTTCTGATCTCGTTGGTAGCGTTGTAATTATGTAGGATAACTGAACCATTCAAGGGTGCTAGAACCTCATACCGGCAACTTACTCTCTTGTCAGGAAACAAAATCCTTTGTACTGCACTTGCAAATTTTCTGTAAGCTTTGAGATTTTTTTTTAAACCTAATTTCCTTACACTTATGGCCAAAACTTCAAGACTCAATTCCAATACCTCCATTTAAGCGAAGTCTTTATTAATCATTCTGAGTGAAGTGCTGTGTCTTCCAAGCTCTTTTTTTTGAACATCTACAGAATTCCTTTATATCTCCATCAGTGTAGCAGTACGGTGTTTTCCCAAAAATAAGACCTAAGTGGAAAATAAACCCTAGCATGATTTTTCAGGATGACAGCCCCTGAACATAAGCCCTAGTGCGTCTTTTGGAGCAAAAATTAATGTAAGACTTGGTCTGTTTTCGGGGAAACATGGTACTTCTCATGAATTGCCTTTTAAGCTTATCCGACCAAGTTATCTTAGGTATGTATCTTGCTTTTTCAGAAAACTAAATTGCTCAAGAGTGCTGAACATTAATTAGCTGTGGATAATTGTGCAGTATCCACAATTAGTGCACCATATATTTTAGTTTTAACAATACAGTTAATAGAATTTTGTTCCATTTAGGAAATTTGATCATGTACAACTAAACCTAATTTACTTAATTTTTACATCTATATTTCCTATAAATAACTTTATAATCTTATTTCCCTTTACTCAGAACCCCTACTTTTTTTTTTTTAAGAAACTACTAATTATACCAGGCTTCAAATAGTTTTAGAGATGAACAATGATAAAAATAATAATTGCCTACAGAGCAGGAAAAAAGTATATTGTAAAAATATTTGTGTAGAAATACAGAAATATATTTGTGAAAGGGGAAAAATTACTTAGTCATTCAGAGTTTTACAACCATTTAACATTTGCTATTTTTTCTTTTTATCCCTTTCTCCTTTGGATAGTAGCTTTTCTTTTCCTTTTTTCTTTCTTCTTTTTTTTTTTTTTAACAGAACTAGTGTTTTAAATCTGTTTATTTCCCTTCACACTATGAGTGTTTGGTTTACATCCTATCCTTCTCTTGTCATTATGAGTTTTCCCATGTCATTAAATAGTCTTCAAAATAAATTTAATGGTTATGTAATAACTCATCATATAAATGCAACATAATTTATATAGAAATCATTACTTTTGGACAATTATTTCTATTTTTATTATAAAATGTTGATGATAGCCTTGAATTTCATGTATGTCTTTGGCATGACTTCTTAGAAATGCTTAAAAACTTTGATATATATTGAGATTCTATTCTCAAAAAGATTATACCAAGTTATGCCCCCTGTATCTGAGAGGATCTATTTCACTGCCCCATAAGACTGTTTTCAGTACTAGCCAATATCCTTAAGTTTTGTTGGGGAGGGAAATTAACATGTTCTGCCATGTGCAAAAGCGTATCCATAAAGAAATCGACATAGACTGTGCATCAGCTCAGCTTCCTTTATAAAATAAACTTCTCAACAAACACGGCATGTGGATCTTAAAGCTTCTTCAGTTGACTAGCAGCCAGTTAAGCAGTTGTGAGTTAAGTAAAACTTGTGAACTTTTGGCTTATTTTAGCTAGAAACTCATGATTCTTCATTGAGTCTTAATTAAAGCTCAATTATTGATGGAAAAGACAAAATCTTTATTCCATTTTTTTCCCCTTTCTTTACTCTGACATTTGAAATAAATGGATACTATGGTTGATTAAAACCACTAGGATGTTGAGTGTTTACGTAAATTTTCACATTGGCAAGTTTCAACATATCATGATATTGTTTCTAAATACAAAAGAAAGCTTTACTACATCTTAAAAAACAAAAAAGGGCATCAGCCCTGGTTCTTTGGAGTAGAAATAGAATTAATCAAATTGATCTAACCTAAGAATTAATCATTAAAAATTGATGTAGTTTATTTCAGATTAGTACCAGCTTTAAATTGACCCACAATCTGCTTTCTGTGTTGTAGGAACTTTATAGTGGTAGCAGAGACTGCAATATCCTTGCTTGGGTACCAGCATTATATGAACCAGTTCCTGATGATGATGAGGTACGTATTATTTGTACAACTACACAGTGATTTCTAAATCATAAACAAAAGTTTTATTTACATGGGAGAAACTTTTAAAGCATTTCTTGCTATTTTCTGATTTTAAAAATAATTTGCCTGTTGCAACATTTGGAAAATTCAGAAAAATATTAAAAGAAGAACATAAATTTCTAAAATTGAATCAGTTTTTATTATTTTGATTTACTTTGTTTTCCTATGCATATGTTTTTTATTTTTCTTTAATATACTTAATATCATGCTTGGACCTACAATTTGGCATCTCATTAATGTCCAATAAACCTTTTCCATTTCATTAATAACTACTGTTTTTAATATAGCATTCTGTCATTTATATAGCACAATTTATTTAAATATTTACTAACTTGGAGACATTTCTTTTGATCATTATTAACAAATCAAGGTAGATATCTGTTCATAAATTGTTTACACTTCCGATTATTTCTTTGGATAGATTCCTAGAAGTAGATTTATCTCTTGAGTTATCATGCATGACATTTTTAAGGCTCTTTATTCACAATGTCAAATTTTCCCAATATATATTCCTACCAACAGTGCCTATCGCAGAGCATAAATTGGTACAAATATGACAGTATGAATAAAGAGCCTTAAAAGTATGGTGGGTAGAATGAGATGAAAAGACATGATCCCTGGTCTTAGTAGTTTTTTTATTTTTCCTTTTATGTCAAGCGGTCTATAGGTGGTATCTTTCCTACCAAAGATTATTTTACTAAGCACTGTTAATCATCCCATTCATCCTAATTTCTAAAAATCAATATATATGTGTGCGTGTGTGTGTGTGTGTGTGTGCATAAAAAATTTTTTTTAGTTGGAAGGAGAAATAATGTAGTTAGAAAACAACTTAGCCTAAGTTTACCTAAGATCATAGTAAAAATAAAGAATCCTAAATGGAGATGGAAAAAAGTTGTTGCTAGAGCATGTTTGGAATTCTAGAAATATTTTCATATATTAGTTCCTTTATAAAAACAGAACTTTGTCCAAAATCACATGGAAATAAATTTTTATGGAGGTAATTGATAGCATTTCACAGCTATTGACAATGTATTTCACACCTAAGTTTGCAACTGCTATGGTTTACTGCACTGTAAACCTGTGAATTATTTTCTTTTGATCCTAATCCGAATGAAAGAGAAAAAATGCACAATGATAAATCTTAAAGCAGCTGGCCAAACACTGTATGAGTACTTCCAGATTTCATCACGTGTCTAATTGGTTCATTATAGCTTTAGTTAGTTTTAGTGGACATCAGCTTTAGATGACTGAATATTCTTCTGTAGAAAGCTTACTATGGTCAAATAGTTTGGTTCAGCCATTTATTTTGCATTATTATTTAATTACTGTTCCCTGCTGTTTGGGAATTATTATCTACATTAAATCAAAGTAACAATACTGTAGGTCCTGGTAAGAAGTATAACAATTATTTACCACATTAAAACAATAAAAATAAAAGTAAATCTACTATGATTTGTATGTGGAAAAAGGATATTAGAAGAAAACTAAAATGCTTAATTTATAAAGATAGTATGTAATTCTGATGGTTTATTTCCTTTTGTAGTTATAATGATAATTTGAACTCATCTACAAGAATTTTGGTATATGAGAAATTAAGCTGAACAAGTAGAAAATCAAATAGAAATACACAAGTTAGCTTTATTTTTAAGTTTTAGAGCTATAAAACCTTTGAAAATATACTTTTACATTTTACCGTTAAGATAGCCATCGTTTATGTATTAAGAATGATGTGAATGGTATGTGCTAAGATTATTTTCACAAAACTTTAGTTTGAATGATTCCTGTGAATGTAGGTGGAACATGAATGATCATGGTGCAGATTTCAGAAGAGAATTCCTTCCTGACATGCCCCAATTTCTTTCATGTGGATTTACTGCTTGACTCATATTTAAGAGGTTTTCATCTCAACTATCAAATAAATGAATGCTGCAGCTTCCCAGAGAGGCAGCATAACAGTTCAAAACACACACATGCTCGCACATACATATACGCTCACTTAGTTTTAGTTTCAGGTAAACTAAATAATAATACTGGTAACTGAGTTTGAATCCCAGTTTTGCCATGTATTAGTGATCTGGGACAAGTTTATGGTGTCTCCAAAGCAAAATTTTTCTTAGGTTTTTTTTTTTTCAAATCCACCCTTGCGATTAGATTTACTTCCCCATCAACCAAGATATAATCCCTTACGGGTGTTTCTTCTGAAATCTAAGACAGAGGAGGAATTTAATTCTGTCATAAGACACTGGAGGGTACTGGATGATAGGGACAGATTTTATGGTCGCTAAGCATAAATCCTGTTATTTAATTTGCAGGCTGTTTTATTATATTCTGAGTATATAAGAATATACTTATATACTTATATACTTATATAAGAATATATAAGAGTATATAAGAGGGGGCCTTCCCGTTGCCCCCTCTTCCTAAAACTTAGTCATGGTCAAGGTAAACCTATATAACTCTCAATCAGGTTTTCTTGTTATCGTTGTCTGAGATCTGTAAGTCAGCCACGTTACAATTTACATCTGACTTCTCACCAAGACTCTTATTTTATTTTGACAGTCACACTAGCTGTTTTATTTACCATTTGTGTTGGTGTATAATTACTTGCTGACTCAGACAACCCAATATTCTACCTATGGAGACTTTCCAGTAATTACCAGTAAGAAATTTAGAATTTATCAAGATGTATGTGTGGTAGATGTTAAGTTTGGTTTTGTTCTTTTTCACCTTATTTGGACCTGGACTAGATCTCTTCTAAACTCATGCTTCCCTAGTTCCATAACATTCACAACTATCAGAACAGGCAACCTGGTGAGGTAAAGATGTTCAAGCATAGAAAGGTTGTCCCCCTAGGGGGAGATATTGAAGAGAAAACCGAAGTAAGAGTTGGCAGTTACACTTGATCATTGGGTCTCAAACAATAATATGGGTACCACATCCATATATACATCATTTTTACTACAGCTTTTAAATATAAGTATGATTTTTTGTATGTGATTTTTTTAGCAATAAAACATATTTCTTATAATACTGTAATGCGTTCATGTTGTTATCGGTTATTAGTATGAACATTAAAATTTATATTCAACTGCATTTTGATTTTCACTTGATTATTTTTGTTTCTTTGCTCACCATAGCAACAATAATTTACAATAAAATATAATTTTGCTTCTCTGTTGAGCCTTCAAATGAAATGAAAATGTTTAATAGGTAACATATTGGGCTTACACAATGAAATTAGGAGGTGTGACTTTTGTATGGCTTATCTACCCCGGGATGTTTTTGGTAGATAACTAAGGCAGAGTTAAAGGCTTCTAAAGAAAGAGTAGGGAAGAAGAATCACCTAACCCCCAAGGACAATACATCTTTGAATAAACTCTCACTAAATAACCTAACTTAGTAGTTAAGTCATACAACCGGAAAGGTAGGGAATTCAGTAAATGTTTGGATGAAAGAATAAATGAGTGCTACTCTTGCAAATCCGTGGACTACTGCTAGAAATAAGTGAATAGTTAGCTAAGGCTAAGTAATAATTTTGTACCTGGACATTTGGGGTATAATGGAATTTTGTTTGTACAATTAAGTGATGATAGGCAACGTTAGGTCCCGTAATAGTGACAAAAGCCAACATTAGGTTCAGTCATGGACTGTGATCTTTAGCTTTAACAGCTATAAAGAATGCCTCAATATGTTGTTTTCCAACTATCCTGGCTGATTCTTGGGGTAGTTACTGGAAACACCTACTTTTTCTGCTGTGATCATTGTTTGAATTATAAAATTCTAAATCATCATGTTCATCAAAAAGGAAATGAACGTTCTCAGGCTTACAGTGGGGTGACCGTTGTCATGTAAGATAATTTAGGAGTAATCTTGGTACTAGTGCATTATTGGATTTTGGGTCTGAACAAACTTATAGCAAATGGGAAAGCTACAGAATAAGAAGCAAATCTGGCTCATAATATCCAGATACTCAAAAAAATCAGATCATCTTAAAGCCCTGTAGTTATTCGCTAGAGAATAAAAAGGTAGCCATTCAAAATGATTCCAAAAAAAGTGAATTGATTTGAAATACCACAGATACTTAAAATTCCTCTAGTTGCTGATTACCTTTATTAGGCACAGCTCTAAAGTTGTAAGAATACTGTGATGTTTTGTTGTTTTAAATAAATACCACCTACATGCATGTTATCTTTCAAAGAAATCTGCCAGGGAAACCTACGTGCTAATGACAAGCATGTTAACCAGTTCTGACACGTATTACATGAGCTTCTGAACTACTTTACCAGCTGTAAAAAAATAAATAAACCTCACGACTTAATAACCCACATCACGTTTTGAACCAAAAATGGTATTGCTCAGTTTGATGAACACCTTATGCCTATATGTGGATATTTGCTTATTTATAAAAGTCAGGTCCATCCAAATGATAAACACTTGCCCACATTAATATTTTGGTCTGTCAAGTCAGACTGTTGACCTGATTTCCAAAGAGTTGCAGAAATGCCTTAAATAATAGCAGCATCTGTGTGTGGGTGTGTGGGTGTGTGTGTGTGTGCACTGAGGTAACTGCTTTGAGGGAAACATAATTTGAATAAAGTCTGGTATGTTTATTTGAAATGAAGGTACATGATATTGTATATGGGGTGTCTCTTACACTACTTTTGTTTTGAAATTAACGATTGTACAGTTTCTTTAAAAATAATGTAATTGCTTTTCACTTGATCTATTTCATAACTGTATTGTAAGCCTAAAATTATCAGGTGGATTAATCAAATCTTCCCTTTCCCCCCTTTTTTTAGACTACAACCAAATCACAGTTAAATGCAGCCTTTCAAGATGCCTGGAGCAGCAGTGATGAAGAAGGATGAATATCAATTCTAAGTACCTTTGTGTCTCTATTGGTGAAACTCTTAAAATGGGACTTTTTTCTTTAACTGTCCAGTGACAGCTAAATTAGCCCTGAATTTGGGTGATTCCCCCCCCCCAGCATGTTTTAAAATGAGGTTAGTATTTGCATAAAATCCTGAAACAACCTTCTGTATAGTTTATTTCATCAGAACATGTCTCCTTGATCCCAATTGGCATGGCCCAGGGAAGCCCTGTTGCCGCAATCCAAGGAAACAAGTCGTGGCACCCCCATGTGGGACGCTGAGCAGGCTGGGAACAACAGGATGTGCTCTCCCAGGATGAGCGAGTGGAGGTTATCAGCACGGACCTTCTCCTGATGGCTGTACCATCATCCTGTTCATTTTCACTTGCAAGGATGATTTTACAGAGGATGATTATATCAAAAATAATAGTTGAAGCATTCACATCAAAAATTTTTATTCTTTCTTATTCGTGTATGCAGTTTTTGCAATGATTTTATTTAGTTAACTATTGTCTAGCTTTATGTTCAGTATTTTTGTACTCAGTTTCTCTCACAATCCAAAAAGTGTATCACAGAAGTATTTTAACTTGGGTAGAAACCCCACGTTTCCTTTATTTTCATGCATTAGATGGCAGCTGGTCCTCATACTTGAACTCCCTTTCTCTGAATTTTGTTAAGATGTGATCAAGTCCTACGTCATTCATCGAGGCAGAAAGTGTCCTGACAGGGAATCTGGCTTAAATATGAAATGTTGTCATAAAATTTCTGTTTTACTGTCTACTCTTCTGTGTCATACCCACAAGGATTATTATGAAGCTACTCTTATATTCCCTTTCTTCCTGATTCTTATCAGCAGGAGACTATTAAAAAGTTTTGTGAGCTTGCATACCAAGGATACAATTGTTGAATTTTTAAGTGTGTGTTAGGCCTCATATCAGAACTTTCTGGCCAAATGTTGTACATACATTTACTTCATAGTTGATTTTCGTAAGCCTTTATCATTTTACGCTCACTTTTGTGCCCCCTTGGTGACGATGCTGATGACCTTTGAGAATGCTACTGAAGTTGGAAATTACTTTTTTTTTTAATTTTAAGGAAAAAGAAGTCTTCCTCCAAACTGCGAATAACTGTATTGCTTCTTTCTAGTTATATAAATAGAGTTAGCCCTCCATATCTGTGAGTTCCACATCCGCAGATTCAACCAACTGTGCATCAAAAATACCCCCCCAAAAAGTGACATTGTTGCTGATATATATATGTACTCAGGCTGCGTCTGCACTGAACACAGACAGATTTTTTTTCTTGTCATTATTTCCTAAACATTGTACATTATAACAACTAGTTACATTGCATTTATATTGTATTCAGTATTATAAGTAGTTTAGAGGTTATTTAAAGTATACGGAAGATGTGCATACTATGTCGTTTTGTATAAGGGACTTGAGCATCCTCAGGTTTTGGTATTCATGGAGGGTCCTAGAACCAATCACCCATGGATCCCAAGTGACAACTGTACACAGGCTCATTGTAAATAATTCAAGCAACATAAAAAGTTACAAAAGAATGTCATGTTCACGTGGAATCATACCATAAGGTCACCACTACTAACATTTTGGTGGCCATTCTTCCCTGCATCGCTTTATGACACATGTAATTATGCATAATGGGATGTTCAATATGCTGTTGTTATAGAAACTCCTCCCACATCAGCACTTTCTACCCCATCCCTTAGAATCCAAGTTATTAACCCAGGATATGTTCTTTAACATTATAATCCTATATGGACCTATGTAGACATAGATGGGGAAGTATTTTTATTTTGCAAAAATGTGGTATACACAATTCTGTCTTTTTTTTTTTTTTCAATTACAGCTCATAGAAATCCCTCTATCATTTGTATAACTAAGTGTATTGGCTGTATTTTCTTCTTCTCTGTATTCTTGATACTGTGGCATTTGGGACCTTGATCCTAGTGAGACTGCCCCTTCCAGGACTGTGTAATTCAGAGAGAGAGCAGATATCCCCCTGGGAGTGAGCCTTTGCAAACCAACCATCTCCATTATCACACTCACACTCCCAGCCTATATTCCCCTGCCCTAAATCACCCCAGGGCTAGCACCAGACCACTAGGGACCATCACTGTAGCCCAGAGTCTACCAAAATTAGTCAAATTTACTCAATGCAGCCAGCCTGCCTTGCCAGTTCCTTCCCTGAAAACCTCCATAAAGGCTCTGGCCATGGTCTGTCCTCTCCCAAGAGAGGAGGCCTCCTGACACAGCCTGGTCCTTCCCCCGTAGCCCTGATGGTGTGGTGTGCCATGCCTCCGTGTTCTAGGGATCTGCGAGTATAAACTTCTTCCTTCATGACAATCCTTTCCATGTCTGCATGTCTTACCACCTGATTAGAACAAATCCCAGGTCAAATTGTAACAGTTGGCGCAGCAAGCTGGGTGGTTTGACACCACAAGATGATATGTCCTTAAACTGCTTTGGTTTGCTAACTGGATCCAAAAGTCAGTGGCCACTGCCTGGAAGGACACCCCTGTTGTTGGTACACTTGCTGCTTGGTGGCTACTGCATTGTGTTGTTTTTTGTAGGGTCTTGCCATGATATCCCAACCTAAATGGGGCAGGCACTCAACGTATTTCCCCACATTGATGGAGTACCCAGGGTCCAGGAAAGAACCCCTGGGGGTGTAGAGGTAATTGGCTACAACTCGAAAAGTTCCCTCCAAAGAGCATGAGGAGCAGCAATGGCAAGCAGTTGGCCACCTGAGTCATTTAGATGAAAGTACCGCGTGTCTAAGAAGTTACATGGTCCTGTAGTCACTCCATCAACCACTTCCCTTTTCCCCTCTGAGCTTTGATGAGTCAATTTTCAGTCTGTTCCTTGGAGTAATAGGAGATTGCTTCCCCTGAACATTTGCTTATGTGCTAAGGGCCTGGTGGATTTGATGTGAGGACCTCCTCAGGAGGTCCTGGCTCCACAAAGACGTCAGGTCACGTGTGAGCTCTCCTGTGTCTGCTTGTGGCCGTTGCAAGTGACTTGTTCCCCAACCTAGTGAGGTGTAAGACATCCCATCCCTGGATACCAGTGGCTCAGTGTTTAATGCAAAATGTGAGGAAGGGAAAGAGGCATCTGGTTCCAGTCCTCCCCCACCCCTAAAGAGGTGACCAATCAATAAAAAGTGCAAAACACTTAATCCATGTTCCTGGGCTCTTTTGAGAGCTACTGTTTATCAGCCTACAAAGTGTCTCAGGTGCAAAACAAAAAATGTGAAAAATAAAGCTGATGCCACCATTGCTCTAGATGTTGACCTAGTCCCTCTAAAATTGATTGGGACACCTTAGCGAGGGGGCTGCAGCTCACAGCAGAGGCCACTGGGGACCACCCAGCGCTTGGGTAAACATCCAAAAGGAAAAAAAAGGAAACAGTGTAGCTGCGTTGAAATACAAGCCATTCTAAAAGATTTTGTTTTAAAAAAGGTAGGGGTGTGAAGAAGGGACTGATTATTCTGTGGACATGGTAGGTCGTCCCAGGGAGAGGTTACCCAGAGACGGCTGGTCCCTGCAGCCAGAAAGAGAAAGCAAAGACTGCGCCTTCAGGAAGCAAAAGCCTGAACTAGGAAGAAAACGGAAAAAACACTGCCCCTTTCTGTGGCTACAAGCTCAAGGGAAAAAATGGGAACTTTAAACCTTGGGTACTGAGCCAATGCCAGTCTAGCAAAGATAATGCTAGTCCTGGATTACTTACTGACTTAAAAGCAAAACCAAAACTAGACCCCTAAGTACAAGGGGGAGAAAATAAAAAGTAATCAAATCATAAATACATAATATGAAAGCTAAGTTTTATAATTTGATCTAATTAGAAATCCAAAATGTATATGCCGAATATACTGAAGAATTTATTTAACAGCTGTACAAAGGACACTTATGATCGATTACGATGATGTTCATGTAGCCCCAGTCCATTGGGGCCCCCACACCCAATGTCCAATATTATTAAAATTACTGATTGTCGTCAATCAACAACCAGTAGGTATTTTGCTCTTGTAGACTTGGCTAACGTGCTCTGTTCAGTGCCTATTTCTGCAGCCTCTTAGCTTCAGTTTGTCATTACCCCAAAGTGGCACAATACACCTTCTCCAGGCTACCTATCGGGCATCTCAACAGCTTTGCCGTTGCACACATTCTTTTCAGACAAGATCTCAGCTACATCCGCCTTCTTCCAGGGGTGCAGGTGTGACATTACATTGATGACATCCTTCTCCAAGGAGACTCATCTGATACAGTCCTTTAGGATCTACAGGTCTAACATCTTTTAGTGCTTCTGGGGTTCTGAAGGCAACATTTTCTTTATATATCTCTTAGCCAGGATGGGACCCAAGAAACACACTTGGCCAAACTTCAGGCAGTAATCTTAGTGCCAGATGCCCTGGCCCACAAGTATCCCCATCTTCACATTTATTATAAACTATTGGGCCATTGACTAAAAAGAGTCCCTTTCAGGAGAAACACACAAACTTTGGGACTCTCTTTCCTCACAGATATCAAAAATATAAATCAAAATCATACATCTCCACATACCTTAAGGCCGCAATACAAGTCCTTGCCAGGATACTCTGCATTACTTTCAGAGTTACAGACATTACTATAAAAACCAAGGCACATATTACTTCTCAAAATACACAATGCTTATCTCTTGGGAAAGGTATTTGGTAGAACCTTCATCTCCCTACATGGTCCCAAATAACCAGTTTGAAAGACAATGCTTTTCAAATTCTAGCCAGGTAAATGGGCCCCTACGTGGGTCTTGCTCCAGGACTTAATCTCTCTTACTGCAAGTCTCCTTGGCCAATGTGCACCTCACACCAACCTTAAAAACTTCCCATCACCCTTCCTTATAGGTAAAGGCAGGTGTGCATTGCCTCCATGTTTATAAAGACTCATTATGTGAGGCCACTTTTATAATGTCTTCCTCTATAATTTTTTTATCATTCCCACATTCCTGAAAGGCTGGAGGCTTCATCAAAGGTGTAAACTCTTCTGGGACCCATTAATCGGATTATCCATGGACCAGACATTTGCTTATCAGATACGGGATGCATTTGAATCTAAACTTCCACCAAAAACCAAAAAGCCTGTCAGGCGCAACTGTACACCTTTCTGTTGACTGTCGGTCTTATTACTGCTGGCCTGAGTGCTTTCATTAGTTTACAATCTGGAAGCCCAAACCCTTTAAATAAGCCATTGTTTCTACCAAACATGGCAAATGTGGAGCTCCACATCACCTGGACTGGATTCCCTCTTGGAAAGGATACCCCAGTTCCACACCCCAGATGACATCATTTTAGTCCAAGGCCTCACCACTGAAGATGATTTCACTCCAGACCCTAAAACCTTGGCCCCAGCAATGCCCCATGGGCTGCCTCCTAAATTAGACACAGGGCATTTTTGCTTTTGTTCCATGATATTAGGGGTCTCATTATGTTTCTGAGCTTACTGTCTGCTTAGCCCCTGATCCTGCCATACTCTGTTCTGTGCCAAATGGCATAACCCTACCCTCCCATGACTAAAGGGAAATCTGATAGAGGTTACTAGTATATGCCTCGTGCCAGTCAAATCCTTCAGCCCTCTGAGGAGAAGACCACCTACTTTCCAAAGCTTTTTCCTACTCTCTCCTTCTGGCTTCCCCCCCAAGCCCCACAACTACTCTCTCCCCTGGTTACACACAATACCACTGATCTTTACATATACTTTACTAACATCATTTCATACCCTCCAACAAAATAACTGCTGGACCTGCCACCTTGACATATTATTATACATAATAATATATATATATATAATATATGTAGATTATTATATTATGTTATATATAATATATATATATATATATGTATATGACTCATACTTTTAACACACTTTACACCACCAAGATACTGTTAGAGACCCCAAGAATTTCAGATCTGTTTTCTTGGTTAATGCCATATGTAGAGAAAATCTAGTTATGGGCTGATCTGTGAGGATTCTTTATACCTCTGCCTGTGTTCCTCCTTTCTACTCGCATAGTAAAATGTTTACACACTGTTTGGGGCCACTTATACCCTACTCTCCAAAAGTCTCCACTAGCATCACCCCAAAGTTTCTTTTTTTCTTTTTTTTTAAATTTATTGGGGTGACAATTGTTAGTAAAATTACATAGATTTCAGGTGTGCAATTCTGTATCACATCATCTATAAATTACATTGTGTGTTCACCACCCAGAGTCAGTTCTCCTTCCATCACCATATATTTGACCCCCTTACCCTCATCTCCCACCCCCCAACCCCCTTACCCTCTGGTAACCACTTAAGCATGATGCCAAAGTATCACGGAGCTAATTGTATTGACTACATTTCCTTATTCTCTGTGTTCTTGATACTGTGGCATTTGGGACTTTGATCCTGGTGAGACTACCCCTTCCAGGACTGTGTAATTCAGAGAGACAGCAGATGTCTCCCTTGGGAGGGAGCCTTTGATATGCAAACCACCCAATCCACAGACTCCACACTCCCAAGTATCTCCATTATCACACACTCCCAGCCTGTATTCCCCTGCCCTAAGTCACCCCATCACTATAGCGCAGAGTCTAGTCATAGTGTCCAACCCTAAATGTATCTACCCCATCTTGCCATTTCTTCCCAGAAAACCCTAATAAAGGCTCTGGACTGTGCTCTGTCCTCTCCCTTGACAGGAAGCTACCTGACTAATCCTGGTCTTTTCCCCTGTGGCCCTGCATGGCGTGGTGTGGCTGGCCTCCTGCTTCCACGTCTGCATAGCTTAGAACAAAATCCCAGGTACAAATACACTAAGTCATTCTTTTTTATTAATTATAAATAGTCCGGACATCTTGTGAATATACTACAATTTTTTTTCACCAAGTGCCCCGTTTTACGGCCACATGTACATCAGTGAAGATTGTGAACTGCACTATATTGTCCTTAGGGTGATGTATTTGGGTGATACACTTTAGTCATTGAATATCATTTTTCGTCTGGCAGACAAAGTGATCATTTTGCTGGGTATGGGATTCTTGGATCGTAGTCCTTTTCTTTCATTAGTCTTTAACTATTACGTTCTTTTCTTTTTTGCTTCTGGTACTGCAGATGAGAACTCCAAGACCAGTTTGGGTTTTTTCCTTTTATAGGGAACCCAATCTTAGCTGGCAGCTTGTCAACTATGAGATTTTTTTACTCCTCTTTATCCTTTGAGTTCTTAAATTTATCAGGATATCTGATAAGACTTCTTTTCCCCCATCACTTCTTGGATCTCTTGTGAGCTCTGTCGGTCTGAAGCCTCAAGTCTTTTCTCAGCTCAGCGATATTTTCTTCTGATACCTGTTTAATTGTTGCCTTCTCCCTCTCTTTTTCTTCGTCTCTGCATCACCTAGTAGTTGCATGTAAAGTCTACTTTGAGTTCTCCTTCATAGTCATTACCTTTCCCTTCTGCTTGTCTTTTTTAAAATCCTAGAACAGTGCCGTGGAATATAGTAGGTGCTCAGTAAACACTGATTTTGTGTCTGCTCTTTATATTTTGATATTTTGCACTTCATCTTCAAGGTCACTAATTCAGGCCTGACTGTGATCATCAGGAGAGACTTTTAAATGATTGTTTTTTTCTCCTCTCCATCCTAAACCTTTGTTTTGTTTTAAATACTTGCAGAAATATATTGGAGAAATATGAGAGACCTGTGGAGGTTTCCACTTGAACTTTTAAAAATGATTTCATTCAATTGATGTTTGTCCAACCTTATATGACACTATATATCAGTGAACCTATTACAAAGGTAATGATCACCTGTAATTTCTCTCCAGTGCCTTCTATATTTTACAAATTTTCTTCCATGCTGTCTTGGCTAATGGGTGCTTGTATCCTGTCATATTTCAAAGGATATTTATGCCAATTGTTTACTTCACCTCAAATTTATCCCAGTTTTAACTAAAGTCATTCATGATATACCACGAAATGCCTAGTTTTTTTTTTTTTAATATAGAAACAGTAAAATATATAGAAACAATAAATACATCTTTTATTGACTTAGCCCTGAGCCTATGTTTAACAGCAAGCCTGAAAATAGCATCATAGATATCTTTCATTCTTCCTACCAAGGCTTTTCTTTGCAATTAATTAAGAAAACACCATAATAGAGGGAAAAAATCTTTTCTTCAACTGAAGCATTCTTTCTGTTCAGTTTATAATAAAAAGTCCCATTTAAACTAATAAAAACCTTTAAATAAAATTTGGAAGACAAACCCCTGAACTGTACCAATGGTTTTAACAGATGAAATAACTTCAAAATGGAAACTTCAGTAACGGACACATAGGTATACAGAGCCTACTACTGATGAGACACCAGAAAACAAACACTTTTAGCTCTGTTATTTTAAAATCTGATTGAGATAATAGCAGAAAAAGTTTGTCTCAACAAACCAATCTCAATTATCTTTCAAACAAAAGTCACCATCTCACAATAGAAAGAAAAAACCTCGAATTAGATATTAAACTAATGGCTGCACAGTTATCTCAACCATATTTTCACTACTGTTCAGTTATACGTATACCAATGCTTTGTGATTTTTTTAAAAAATGGTATCACTACTGAAATTAGAAAAGCTAAAGACATTTCTGTACATTAGAACTAACTGTAAACAAAAACATTGATAAATTTCCTTTTTAAACGTAGTTTTTTCCCCTCTATATTCAGATGCCCTTTACTGACTAGCCACTTCTGTTTTTCCTCAGGGGCGTGCTCATAAACTTTGTGTTAATGGGTTAATCTGGGTCACCCAGTCTATGCTTTCCCAAGGCTTACAAAGAAATAAATGTCACAATCTAACCTGGTTTGTTATCTGTCACTAAAAATACAAGTGAGTCAATGTTTAAGGCCAAGTTACTCAAGCTCCTTATTTTTTATGCCTTGTTGTTCTGTCAGTGGTTTTTGCACAGGTGGAGCTTTAGGCCTGGCCAGAGGCCTGGCTTCCTTGGCATCTGTGGTCAACTCTTGACAACTGATTGGCTCAATGGTTTCTCTTTTGTTCATCTCATCCCCCTGGCAAGAGTTAGCAACAGCACTAAATTAGGGCCTGTTAACACAGTCCTGTGCAAACACCAGCAGGGCCAGGAGAGCTGCTACTTCCTAAGTGGTTCACTCCCCAACTTCTCTTCACCCCGCATTGTGGCATCATCCACTCTTGTATGACTCTGTACATTTGCTATGTAAATATACTGTTAGAGTTGTGCTCAAATGAGAAAATAACATTCCTAATAAGTCTTTGAGAATTGAGTGAATTTTTTTTTATTGTACTTTTTTTCTATGTATATTGTATAGGCAAAATTTTGTCAGAGTTTCAGTAAGTACTGTGGGGAAAAAAGTATTAAAAATAACTCAGTGATGATCACTATGAACATTAAAGAATGGTAAGATTATCAAAAAGAATTGTAATGATTTCATAAAGAAATAAATAATAAACAATGGACTGGAAATCAGAAGACTTGAGCCTTAGTCTTAGTTTTACCACCAAGTCAACATATGAATTTGAATAATATATTTTTACTTTCTTTTCTCATTAGTTAAAAAAAAAGGAAGGAAGGAAGGGTACAGGAAAACTAGAATAGAAAATTGTTAAGTTCAATCCACTCCAAAATCACACATTGTAACACTTAGAAAGCTTTTTTAAGTGGTATTTACTGTGTAAAATATGTAAATAAAGATTTTAATTCAAGATTGAGTTCATTGAAGGCAAAGGTGGAGTGTCTTTATAAAAATTTCTTGAATTATCTTATACTGAATGAACATTCAAATTCTAATGGAACAAGAATGCTGTTTTGCCTAATCTGAAACTTTTTTTAAAATGTCTTTTCAATTCTGAGGATTTTTAAAAAAGATTTTATTGGGGAAGGGGAACAGGACTTTATTGGGGAACAGTGTGTGCTTTCAGAACTTTTTTCCAACTCAAGTTGTGCTTTCAATCTTAGTTGTGGAGGGTGCCGTTCAGCTTCAAGTTGTTGTCCTTTCAGTCTTAGTTGTGGAGGGCGCAGCTCAGCTCCAGGTCCAGTAGCCATTGCTAGTTGCAGGGGGTGCAGCCCACCATCCCTTGCGGGAGTCGAAACTGGCAACCTTGTGGTTGAGAGGACGCACTCCAACACACTGAGCCATCCGGGAGCTCAGCAGCCCCTCAGCTCAAGGTGCTGTGTTCAGTCTTAGCTGCAGGGGGCGCTGCCCACCATCCCTTGAGGGACTCGAGGATTCGAACTGACAACCTTGTGGTTGGGAGCCCACTGGCCCATGCGGGAATCGTACCGGTAGCCTCCAGAGTTAGGAGCATGGAGCTGCAACCGCCTGAGCCACCGGGCCGGCCCTAAACTGAAACTTTTAAAGTAAAGTTTCCATCCAAATTATTATGGAACCGCCACTGATTAGCTGTTTTATTTAGCAATTTGTGAAAAGGGAATAAAATACACTTGAAATAAAGTTCTGACATCTAAGATTGTTCAGCTAATAGAACTCTTACTAATTAAAATCTCAAGATTATTGGGTTCTGAACTCTCACCAAAATTTTCTCAAATTTCACCTCCTTATTTATATTGCTTCCTTCTAGAATGTACACTCCGTAGGGCAGGGATTTTGTCTGTTTTGTCAGGACCTGGAACATTGCTTGGCAAATAGAAGATGAAAAAATATATATTTATTTATTGAATTAATTAGTACGTAACACCATTATGAAGCACTTACCTGCAAAACAAACTCCACTCCCAATTTGCAAATGATGAAGTGCTTAATTGTTTTAGTTTTGTAATTTACTATGTATAAAATTTTAACCGTTATTAAGTCTTAGGTAATAACCTGAGTATTTAATCTTGTGGTCTCTCTTCTCGCAAAATGGCAAAGGGTCTATTTGCAGGGTCGTTGCTGGTCCAGCGTAGATCGTCCCTGAATCCTTAGAGGCTACTGTTATAGGGGGGACTTGCTCTGTGGCTCTCAACAGCTAAACAAAATTAAGGGATCTTTGAAACCTTGAGTTTAGATTTCTAAAGATAGTCTTCTCCAACCCAAGCCCTACCAGGTAATGTTATGGTTGGACTGAATTTCTCCATTGCCTTTGGCTCTAAAGTTCTCAGCTTTCTTTTCTTGTGACCCCAGTTATGGAAAAATAACAGATATTCCGGAAATTTTACATTTTTCAGGACATTGATTATCTTTGTATCCAGAAGGAATTCAGGAAAGGCAAGATGCTTACAAAGGGCAGAAGAACATGATAAATGAGTGAAGGGGTTGGGGTAACAAGAATCAAATGGTATAAGACTTATAGTCATACCCTTTATTTTTATTGCACTTTAGTATCATCAGCATGTAACATAATACTCGTAAATATATAATATTAGAGATTAAATTTTTCTGATTAGAGATTAAATTTAAAATTCAAATACCTAAATAAAAGTAAATGTTTTGGTTATTATATTTTTCTTCTATGGGTGATTCACTTCTATAATTCATTTTTTATCTTGAACCAGAGAAATGTGACATTTTTTCTATATTATATGGCAGCAATATTAATTTTATTAAATTAGTAATGTAAAAGTTTTTCACAGATATGGTTTTCCTAAAATAATCCTTGCTCAAAATTGTTTTGTATATGTAGCATATCTGAGTTGTATGTAGAGTTAAATTCATGGTTAGTTTTCAGAACTACACTTCAATGTACTACCTTTTTTTTTTAGCTCTTCATTCACATTATCCATATTAACTGCAAAAAAGGAAACTGATCCCAGTTTTGTTCATTTTTATAAATATTTGAAATAAATAACTTTTTTAGAATTCAGTGCTTAGCTCCACAAGGGGTAATCATCACTTAAATTTCTGGACAATGATTTCTGCATATGTAAGTAGGCCAGAATTTTCCTGGTTAACTGAGTTCCCTAAGGCACAATTTCGTTAGAAATTTGATGAATAAAATGGGTGATTCACTTGTGTAACGGGTTGTGAACCCACCTGTAGAGCAAAAGAGTATATATAATGTCAACCAAAGTCGCAATCTTTAACTAAATCTTCACTAATAAGTTCAGCTGACACTTTCTTTAGCGAACACAAACCCATTTCTTATAAGCATCCAAAAGGAATCTCTTCAGTCTGGCACCACATCTATTGTGCATACCGTTCATCTCGTAAAGAAAGCATTGACGCATGTCTCCTGTGGTTCAAACTATGGTAGTACATCCCTTTCATAGTATTTATTGCTACATTCATGACATGTTCTCTTTCTGTAAATTAAACATGATTCCCATTGAATTATAAAATATGCATATTGTATGACTTGTGCAAACTGCCATCATAGATTTTAGTTTTGTAAAACAAGCCCAGTAGTGTTAGCACTGACTTGCTGGATCACATCCTGCTGTCCTATTTACCCAATTTACCCATCACACAAAAGATAATTTCCTGGTATGCCCATTACTGGCCTGATGTCCAAACGCTATTCAAACACTTAAAACCTTGTGGAAACCACAAATGCTATAGCTAATTGAGTAGTATTTATATCTTTTATATCTGTAGTCTCTTTAGTCGGGGGAGGGAGGATATAAATGATCTTTTCATACAACTTTGTACTGTAAGTCCTTGTGCCTCAGCTTCAGCATGCTAGGAAATACACGTGGTTAATCTCAGATTTACAAATGTTAGTTTCTGTTCAGGAAGCAATTTCTGTTGCAATCCAGCTTTTGGTAAATCCATCCTTGGCAAAACGTTTTCATGCCAAGAAAATTTTTTTACTTAATACATTTTACACCTCTATCACCACTATATTTCCAGTCAGTGTTTTCAGTCCATAAAGTTTTGTATTACGTGAATTTTGTCATCACATGTCTTAGTTATTCTGGTCATAATTCTTACTGTGGTTAGTTTCATAATAGCTTCTCAAGTCATGTGCATTCTACGATGTGCATTAATAGTTGCTGTACAGTATTAGTCACGTAGGAATAGTCTCTTCTTCCACAACGACATATACTATTTTACTTCTCACCAAACACATGGCTATGTCTGTCTTTCATTTTTCTATTTTTGATGGAGGAAAAAAATCTGATATGATGATGACTGGCAACTGCTGGTCAATGTTAAGTCTATGATAAACCTGAAAACGGCAGCAGTTTTTATGAATTAGAATTAGGTTTACTTGAAAGCCCAAGATAACATAGATTATATAAAATATAAATGCATTTCTTTTGATAAAAGTCCTCGGCTGGTATGCTGGTTCCAAGATCATCATGGAACTAGGCACTTTCTATCTTGTTGCTTTCAAACCCTCTATTAGCAGTTGTGATTCAAAATAATTTCAAGATTCATCCATGTTGCATGTATCAGTACTTCACTCCTTATTGTCAAATAATATTCAGTTGTATGGCTACATCACATTATATCCATCAGCTCATTAGTTTTTTTTAACCATTTATTTATTTATTTATTTATTTATTTATTTATTTATTTATTTATAAACTTTTTTTATTAGTTTCAGCTGCACTAAACAATGTAATAGTTAGACATTTATCATTTATATCCCTCACTTTGTGACAACCCCCCTTCCCCCACCCACTATCCCTCTGACATCGCACACAGCCATTACATTTCCACTGTCTCTATTCCTAATTCAGCTCATTATTTGACGGTTTATTATTTGGATTATTTGGATTATTTCCATTTTTTTGCTATTATGAATAATGCTGCTACAAACATTTGTGCACAAGTTTTTGTGTGGATATATGTCTCAATTCTCCTGGGTAACAACTATGTGGCAGTGAACAAAACAGACTAAATTCTTTGCTATGGTTAAATATTTCCATTAAGAATGATGTTATTAGCATATTCAGTTTAAAATTGAAACTGAAGAAATGGAATGAGGACTGTAGTTTTTAAAAGAATATATGGTCTTACACTGATGTGGAGGAAAAAGACAATAAATAGGGTGAATATAAAAAATCAGATATATTATTGAAAAGTCACAGGAGAAAAGAGAGGGAATGAGAAGTGGGGGGAAGAAACAGCATTAAAATTTTAGATAGGGCAGCCAGGAAAATCCTCACTGAAAAAGATGAATTTTCAGTAATGACCCAAAGAGAGGAAGCTAGCTATGCAGACTTCTATGAAAGGTGGGTTTTTAAAATCTGTTTTATCGTCCTCCCTACCCACCCTTCCTGGTAATCTTGATCCTTTTGTCGTGATTCCATGCTTAAAACTCACAGCACAAACACACGGGCCACGTTTGTGTGGTGCTTGGATCAGGACTGCAACCCCTGAGGTTATTTTTCAAGTTTCTGGAAGATCGTTCAATTCCAGTGCATGATTTTGCTTTTTAAGCTGGTAACTTCTTTGGACTCCTATTTTGCTTTCCAGCTGTTGATGCCATGATTCCAAAACGTAACAGCGGGTAAGAAGATGATAACCAAGTACAAGGCCAGGTAAGTTAAAAAATAACGGAGTGCACATACACACGCCTAACGTCCATCCTCACCCCACTTTCCAACCCGCCAGTAGCAGATAAGGAGAAAGTTTGCTAGTCTTTGTTCCCTGCAGCAGCTGCTATTACTAACTAGGAAAGAAGTTAACTTAGATGATACACACTTGATTTTAATTGCTCTAAAAGCCCCTTCCACTCCCCAATATTTGCAGCAATTCTCCAGTATCTTAACAAGCAGGGGATGGAGGTGATCTAAATTGGGCTTCTAGCCCTGGTTGGGTCTGGCCTCCATTTTATTTAAGAATTAACTCTTTTTAGTATTTAAGAATTAAGCCTTTTTCAGGAGCAGGGACGCCCCTTTTCTCCCTCTCCGCCGACAGCATCACACCTCGGCCAGATTTTCCTCATTTCATATTTTTCTACAACTCATTCCTGAGTCATGCCTGACGACAATTTTCACACAATTTAAGCCTCGAGATGACTTCAGGTGACATGACCTCAGGTGAGATGACCTCAGGTGATGGCATGTGTGCTCTGAAAGAAATGTAATTAGTCTACCGGTCAGAACCGTATCTCAAAGCGGCCGGCAGTCGCCTGTCCACGGCCACGCTCTGAGCGCCCGGGCCAGCGGCGCTGAGCCGGGGAGGCGGGGTGACCGAGGCGCGCGCCCCTCCCGGTCGCACCCTCCTGGGCGGGCGGCGGCTCCGCCCACCAGCCCCTAGTGGGCACCTGGCGGCAGCGGAGGCGGCGGAGGCAGCGGCAGAGGCGGGCGGACTGGGGGCGGCGCCGCGCGACGTCACGCAGCAGGGTGGGAGAGCCCGCAGGTGACATCCCGGGGTCCTCCTCCCCTTTTTCAGCTCGCTCGGCGGCCGGGACAGCGAGGGCCGCTGTGAGGAGCTCCGCGCTCGCGCCGCCACGCGCCGCCGCTCCCTGTTCTCTGGCGCGCCAGGCGCTGGGGCTCCGCTCCCCGAAGGGTGAGTGCGGGGCTCTGGGCCCGCGGGCGGGTCCAAACTTTTCCTGGGCGCGGAGGAGAAGGCGTGGGAGGAAGAAGAGAGACCCTGAGGATAGGGTTCGGGAGCAGCCGATGGAAGAACTTGGGCGCGGCGCGCGGGGAGTGGGATCCGGGTGCGGGAGACTCAGGGAGCCTCGCCCGGCCCTACCGGGGCGCGGGGTGGGGGGCCCTTCGGAAGTTCCCACACCACGGCCTGCGGTGCAGAGGGCGAAGTCCCTTCCTCACTGGAGGGCGGGACCGCAGGGTTCACCTGCGCCTTCTGTGGGAGCCCCCCCACCCCCACCCCCGGCCTTCCCTGGAATCCCAAAGCTACGGTGATCCCAGGCCATCCCGGGGCTTTGCTCCTCCCCCAAGCGCTCCCACGCGGCGTGGGCCCTGCTGTTTCGGCGGGGATGGCAGAGGGGCTCGCCCGTGGGACTGGGAGAGAGAGGGACCTGCTCGACCTTGGCCACTGAGGTCATTTTCCCAGCTCCGGGATCTGGCCTCGCTAGCCACCCCTAGAATCCTGAGCCCCTTTCTTCTTGCTCCCTTCCCCTCTGTGGCGCTTTTTTGTCCTTGAGGTCGGAAAGAACTTGGGGTGATGCTCTTGCAGCGGGGCGCTGCCTCTTTGGCTCCCCGAGCTGCATCCTGTCCCGGCGGCTGCTGGTGGCCGAGGAGTGATAAGTAGTACAGAGGGTGGAACAGGTCGTGCCGAACAAGGAAATGGGAAAGCCTGTTGTTTCACCTTCCAAGGTAGCGTTCATTAGGAAATGGGCCTCACCCCCTAATCAGTCAGCGTTGATCCAAACTTACCGATGCGCTCTTCTGAGCTCCCTGGGGAGCTGGGACGGGAAGGGTCCGGTCTCTACCCAGTCCATCTCCCTGTGTGATTGGAAAACTAGTCCCACAGCGACTGAAGCAGAGTTTTGGCGAGCCAAGCCTTTTCCTTCTTGCGGAGATATCCCCACGGAAAGCATTTTCACTTAACCCTATACCAGCAGGTTAGTCTTTATTTCACCCCTCACTTTTATTGTTTAACTGCTGTGAGTCATGGATGCGGTGTGGCGTCTGTCTTACTGCCGTTCACTTGCTTATTAATTCTCTTACTTTGTAGTTTCTGCTCCTACTACTGGCCAGAAATTGTTCTCCCCAAGGTCATTGAGGACTAAAAAAGTCTTTTCCTCCAAGGGCAGCTATTTGTCGAGTGCTTCATGTGCAGGGCACTGTTCTGAGAACTTGTATTAACTCTTAATCCTCCCAACGATCCCATGAAGTAAATGATAATATTTGTGGATGGAGACACTGAGACACAGTAACTTGGCCAAGGGCACATGAGTAGCAGGAGGGGATTCCCACTGAGGGGCTGTGGTTCAGTTCTGGGGGCTCATAACCACTGTGCTACTGCCTCGCCTAGAGATCCTTTCTTCGTCCTTTTTTTCCTGAAGTACTGTGCTGTGTCAAGCATCATTCACCAGGCTCTTTCTCAGATCCCTCTTTTCCTCCTTGTGTCGTTTTGTACTAGCTTAGGTTCTTCTTCTTTTTAAGATGTCATAGAACTTTATTACTTCAGTTATCACCTCCACTTACTGGCTTGAGAGTCTGTACTTTACCTGTGTCTTACTCAGTTTGAGAATAGCATCTCAGTGCATACTGTAATATTCCATCTGGACTTGCCCTGCTTTGCCCCAAAGCATTTCTAGTTGACATGATTTCTGTCAGGGGCCCCACCATTTTTCTAGTCCCCCAGGTGCCAAACTCAGTGGTTCTGTCTCCAGCCACCCCTCTCCCAATGATGAAATCTCTTCTATTCAAGTTTTCCCTTGTCTCTTCCTTCTAGTCTCCACCCCTGCCCATTTTGTCTTCACTGGTTTCCCTCCTCCCCATCCCTGAACACTCATTTATCACTTATCACATGTCATTTTCTACTGTTGGTTATCTCCTTTCATAAATGTTTGATGTCCACAAAAAGATTGTAAACAACTTAGAACATTGCCTCTTCAGGACTTATAACGAGCAGTTGCTTGATAAATGTTTGCGGAATATGATCGATATGAATTAAGGTAGTACAGATCAGGTAGATTTGGTGGTGGTAGAAAACTTTGAAATTTTTAAGTGAGGTTTTACACGATGTTCAGGAGTTTGCATGGGTAGACATGGGGGATCTAGTCGGCCTCGTAGAAGAGGACAAAGCCTCTGCCAACTCCATGGCTGCAGACAGGAACCCCGCTACCCTGGCTAAACATTACACTCTGAAGTGTAATGAAGTGGACCATATCAGCGGAGAACCATGAATCCTAACCTTATCTTAGCAAAACAAGGTATGAAACCACAGTAAGTTACAAAGAAAGAAAGAAAGAAAGAAAAAAACCCATTTTTATTGAAAAATAGAACATACATAAAAGTGAATAAAACATAAATGAAGGGATTACCACAGTAGACATATTTGGCTATAGAATGACTGTCTTATTCTGGCAGTAGATGTGATAGTTGGAAGAGACTGCAGACAGGCCAAACAGGAATTTTTCCCCCAAAACCTCTATATAAGGTGATGTGGGACTGGATTAATTCCAAAAGGCATTGTCAAGAAAGGATTGGCTTTTTTGGGGGAGGTTTGAGGGAGGAGAAAAGAAGACTGGAAGGAGGTACTGAAATGATGAGGAGCCAAGAAAAGAGTTCTGACACACTGAGCATAATTCTAGCACAATGAATATTTTTTGCTATTTACCTTTGTCTTTTTTTCTATGCGTGTTTTCCCACATCGCTCCATGTGGAATTTTAGTATTCTGTGTGTTCCATATAACATATAGTAAGCATTTTTCATCTTATATAATTTCCAGAAGTCCTATTGACTGTGTTATATTCCAGTAACTACAAAGTGATTTATTTAACTAACCCTCTATTTTTGGAGTGGTATATTAGCAACAAATTATAAACAACCTGTTACAGTAATACTTATCTTTGCAGATATATCATTGAACAAATTGGGGTTTGTTTCTTTATGATAGTGTTCCAGAAGTGGAATTACTTTGTCAACAAATATGGTCGTTTTTATGGTTCTTAATACACATTGTCAGATTTCTAAAAGAAATTTTAAAAACAGAATGGATTTGATGTGCCTACTTTTTTCTCTCGGACGTAGCAGCAATCCAGTTCAATATGAAAAGGATTACGAAACTACTTTTGCATGTTTGGCACATTTTCTAGGGCTGCTGTACAAAGCACCACACACTGAGTAGCTTTAAACAACAGAAATGTTATTGTCTTACAGTTCTGGAAGATAGAAGTCTGAAATCAGGGTGTCGACAGGGTGGCTTCCTTCTGAGGGCTTTGAAGGAGAGTCTGTTCCACACCTCTCTCCTAGCTTCTCGTGACAGTGGCAGTTGTTGGCTTGTAGACATTTTATTCCAATATCTGATTGTCTTCACATACCATTCTCCCTGTGTCTGTCTCCACATATAAGTTTTCTTATAAGGACACTAGTCATATTGGATTAAGGTGTGACTTCTTCTTAATGAATCACATCTGCAAAGACCCAATTTCCAAATAATGTCACGTTCTAAAGTACTTAAAGTTGGGATGTCAACATATCTTCCTGGGGGTCACAATTCAGCATATAAGAGGGACTATGATGGATGTTGGGATAGAACATGCATAAAAGAAAGCCTCTGTTCTTAACTAATTGCTAGTGGAGTTGAAGAAATAAGACTTTTCGTAATTTGTTTGTCTATTCTCCTTG
Organism: Rhinolophus ferrumequinum; assembly: GCF_004115265.2. Lineage (NCBI taxonomy): Eukaryota > Metazoa > Chordata > Mammalia > Chiroptera > Rhinolophidae > Rhinolophus > Rhinolophus ferrumequinum. The sequence continues at coordinate 38,644,433 of NC_046290.1, read as the reverse complement.
GTGTGCAAACATCAGAAGAATGTTATTTACCAAGCAAATAGTTTTGGAGCATTTGTAAATATGATAGCATGTTAAGTTGAGAGATAACCTTGAATTTCTATAATACAAACCATATAACATGAAAAGAAGTGTGGACAACAAATTATAAAGAAGTTCAAAACTAATGCAAACTTGGTACTTTATATGATTGGTTTTCTAAAAAAATTGAGATGTCTAATTATTCCTAATTCATTTAGATATATTAAAAGCATTTAGATTGCCAAGTAAAGTTATCATTTTTTAAATGATAGAATTAGGCACACCATCCCCAATATTTCTAAACAGACTATTATCCAAACGAAATAAGTTACTCTATAACTTATAAGTCTGCCGTCTTCATCCATCTGGAGAAGCAGCCACACCGGCCATGAACACCAGCAGCCCAACTTCTTTGTCCCCTTTAATATAAGGTAATAATAGAGCAAAACCGACCCCAAACTAGGGCGTTGCAGAAATACCATATTCAGCAAAACATTTGAGTGTCAGCTTTGTAGGATGCTAAAGGCAGTCCCGGTCTGTGTGGGTCCGAGGGAGGTCAGCAGGTACAGCACAGTGTGATACGTGATGATGAACACACACAGGGTGTCGGGGAAGCCAAGCAGAGTACGGCAACCTCGTCCTGAGGTGAAGGAAGGTAGACGGGGAGTTAGGGCAGCAGAGAAATGGGGTGAGGGCAGGAAATCAAATTCAGGCCAAGAGGACGCAGGTGTGATCAGAGAACTGGAAGTACTGTAAAGTCACCCAGAGGACACTGTGAAATGAGGTTGCCGAGGCGGACGTGGGCTGGGGTACTGGGAGCCTTGTTTGACCTGTTAAAGATTTTGGATTTTATCCGACAGTTAAGGGGGAGCCATTGCACACCTATAAGAAGGGGAGACCTGTTAAGATTTGTATTTTAAAAGCACCCCTAGGGCATTTACAGCTTCACCTCTCTTCAATCTCCTTCTCCTGTTGGAGGTTCTATCTCATTTCTCTGATATGTCTCAAACCTCATTTCTCTATCTGATCTGGAAACGACAGCTACCTTCATCGTTTATATTAGATATCTTGATTATGCTCAGTTTGCATAGCAATTTTGGACTAGAAAATAAACGTCATGGGCGTCCTCTGTGCCACATGTTTGTAGAATGCTCATGCTTGCACTTATTTTAAACGCTTTGTTGACAATCATGAAGTGAAAAGTTTTGGTACCCTTTCAATATCAGTAACAGTGGCAGGAAGGCACCTGGTTTGCATTCTCTCATAAATCCTCTGAAGCCAGCAAGGTGTGCACCATAATCCTCGTCGTACAGGTGGGTACAGAAAAGTGAAGACAGGTGCTCATGGGAAAAAAGCAGAAAGGGTGCTCCTTGTACACTGTTGGAAGTATGCAGCCAGGATTTAAACCCTCGTATAATAACTACAATGTTTCGGCTCTTCCCATTCTGCGTACTAACTCTGTGGGTTCATGTTTTAGAGGGTATAAGAGATTCTAGGGCTCTGATATTGTATAGAGTTTTGTGTGGGCAGAAGGGCAACCACAAACACAAACCTGACGCGGACATTTTAGGGTAAGTGGTAGAAATGTTAGAACTAGAAAAAGAGGGTTTGCTCGTAGTCCATCTACGAGTCCCTCCTCCTTCCTTTCCTTCTCACATTTCTGGGTGTTGTCTTAATAGCACATTTGCGATTTACTTTTAATAATATTATTATTATTAAATGACATTACAAGGACAGAACAAAAGTAAAGGGTGCTTGTATTTAAGGGGGGGCTTATCCTAAGTGTGTCCAGGAGCTTCTCTGCTCACTCCTCTTGGTACCTGTCTTTTTCCTGCCTTCTCTATGCAGGCAGGGCTGTGTGATTCCCATGGGCCACAACGATTTTTGTCTCTGAAGCAAACCAACAAGCAAACAATCTAATGCTGACCTCACATCTGCTGTTCATCATTTAGTTAGCTAGAAGCACAGGTTTATGCCTTTTACCTCTTTGAAATTCTAACAGGTGTGACTTTAACTTGACAAAAGAAAGAAGGTAGAAATAACATTCTTAGGAAACCGGAGTCCAATCACTGATTATTCAGTAGCTTAAGGTGAGTTCCTGAGGAAATGTGAAATGGCACTTAAAAAAAAAAAAAGTACTCACTGTTAAAAGGGAGAAAAAAATTGCTCTTAGATATAATATTTACCAGTAGTTAATAAAAAATACTGTAGCTGAGGTTGAACAGATGCACTAGCTATTTCTCTAGCTACAAGACGGTTAAATGTTGACAATTGCATGGGGTTCATGTGCCACAAAAATAACCCTCTTGACATCTAACCAGTGACCCAGTGAGCCTGTGCTCTTCCTTTCCCCACACAGCAGACTGAGTGCTGCCCAGGCTGCTGCAGGCCTGTGTCCTGCTCCAACTGAGGGGTTACTGGTTCAACAATAACCTGTTGTATCTATTGCAAACTTTTTGATGCCAGTTACACTTGTTATTGTGAGTACATAATGTAAATAAGTATTTTAATGTATGAAACATAAGTGCAAACAAAGAGTAGTATTGTTTCTGTGCAAGTAATGTTGAATTCTTTGTAAAGATTCCATAAAAATGAGTGACTAAAAAAGTGGGCAGGAAAACTATGAAAGATTGGAGAGAAAATTGTAAAAAACTTGAAAAATAATATCCTGATCTTGCTTTACAAGTTTGTTGTTTTTGTTTTTTAGTTTTCACTTAGAAAATTAACACTGGAAATGGTAAAATAAAATCTGAGTGTGGTTTATATAAGAAAAATATTGGGGAGGTATTCCTTCTCAAGGAAAACTCGAAACTACTTCGGAAAATTGGGAATGAATGCATATATATATATCTCAAGGTAAAGTAAATGTTTATGGTACGTACCTAATTTTTTGATTCTTTACTATAAACAATTTTTTTTGTTAACCAACCATGATCAGTCAAAATTACTGCTGCTGTAGTCTGGCTAGAATAGTTTTATGCCAGAGCATAGTAAGTAGTCAGAACCTTTGCCTCTGTAGTTCTTCTAAGAACATACCTTAATAAAAGTGATATTTGTCGTTGGGAATGTAAAAAGCAGAGTACACGGAGATTTCTTTTTCTTTGCTTAGCATACCATGCTAATGGTACATGATCAACTCATACTTTTTACTTTAAATTAGGCTTTTAGCATCCATGTAACACTTAAGTTTATTTTAATAATGTGAACCAATATGTAGAAACTAGAGCTGGTTCCTACCTCCCTTAAATGACCTCTATAAAAATTGAAACCAAAAATACATAGTATAGCATCAGCTGGAGTCTATTAAACTTGATAAATTTCTTAGTGCTATTAAGCTGACAAGTTGAGTTGGGCAAGATAAAACTTCTTCTAGATTCAAATGCTAATCATAGAAATATAGTAGGTTCTAAAGCTTTATAAATTAGTGAGAAAAGACTGAACCTATAAAATGAGAAAATAGAAGTACATTTTATAATAATAGCATTTATTGAACACTTGCTGTGTGCTGCGCACGGTGCTAATTTCTACATAAGCCTTATCTCATGTATTCTTCACAAAAGCCCTGCTAGGAAGGGGATACTGTTTTCATTTTATAGACAAAGAAACTGATGCATATAGAAGTGAAGTAACCTGCCCACAGTCGTGTGGTTGGTACGTAACAGAGCTGGGAATCAGACCAGTTTAGTCTGAACGTCAGTGCTCAGATGCCCGTGCTCTTACCACTTTCTAGCATAGAACTTTTCATCTGAATTCTAATGTAGTTTGTTGTTGTTTTTTTTTAATCAATTTGAGAGGTGATCCTAGGGTATTAATGAAGATCCACTGCCACCACGGCAGGCACCAGGGACGTGTCTCAGAGTGATGCCACCTAAGGAAGGGGCAAAGAAGCCACACCTTTGGTGGGACACGAGTCTGTAGATAATTTGTGAAAGACATGTTAAAGTGTGTCAAGCTGGAAAGGACTTTCGAGGTCATTAGGCCAACCTCCTCTTTTACGGATGAGGAAACGGAAACCCAGCAAGGCCAAGCCATTGGCCAGCGCCACAAGCCTCCTACGTATTCGCATGCTATACCCAGAAACAAGTTCTCCTGAATAGAGTTCAAGTGCTCTTCTAACTCCACTAATTATGTTTCATTCATTATCCTTAACTCTGAATACGCGTTCCTACTGAATTTTCAGAGTTCCTAAATCGCCCCACCCCATCCTTGCCTATGAGTCACAAAATTAATTACTCCTGATACTTTATTGTAGACTATGAATAGGGCAAGCGTTATAGCTCCCCTGTGTTAGTACAAATGGGAAAACCGAAGCTCCACGCAGTGTCACGAGGTACCTAGTCCTGAGGCCCGTGTGGTATAAACCCTAACCCCAAACTACACCTGAAAGTGTAAAAGAAGAAAGATACATAATCTTAGCAAAGGTGACTGAACCATCTAGCCCCAGCCGGAGCTCTCTCGTCTAACAACCCTTTCCCCTCCTTATTCTAGGTCCTTAGCTCAAGTTCACCCCCTTTAAGTGACTGCCTGAGAATCTCTTGGAAATAGCATCTGTGGATCTGGGTAGGGCTGAGGTCAAAGGAGTGTTAGTGCCCACTGCTTTGCTGGGCACCCCCTAAAAAACTGTCAACTCCAGCCTTGGTCTTCACCATTTCGTTAGTAGACAGAGCAAGGATAGGCTGTGAGCCATCCTGTCATTAACAGCCAAATGTGTGCTGCAGCTGCCGCTGCTACTATTTCTCCTCCTTGTCTTGCTTGGCCTTTACATGCCATGAAAAACTTAAGTGAGTTTTGCCAAGGTCACCTGGTGAGTGGCAAATGCAGGTCTAGAATCCAGGTATTCTGACTGGACACGCTGCCACCTACTCCATGTGCCCGTAGAGTCTCCTTCCTCATCTTTAGGAAATAAGCATGGGGTAGGGCAGATGATGTGATTATGAAATAGGACCATTGAAAACTTTGCATGTGATAGTATATAATTTACATTCCACTTTTTTTCCAAAAAATATTTGAAATGCTCACAATAAATGCATTACGATCCAAGCATAGAAGGGGAAAACCTAGGTAATGTAGTTGTGATAAATGGAACACTAAATTTTAACTATTAGCTGGGAGCTCATAAATTTGTAAGGTAGTATTTTTGGTCTCATTTTGGCAAGACAGCCTTACTGACTAATACAAGTGAGTGCACATAATGTGTCCTCTAAGAGCAAATAGTATAGAAGACTCAGGCGTTTCTGGGAATGTGATATATGATATCTTCAATTTTCATTTGAAGCTTGTCTTGGGCAGGGTTCATGCCTAGATATTGATATGAAGCTATGTTTTTTTCTGCCTAGAAATGAATTATAAAAGGGATTTATCAAGTAGGTTCTTGTAAAGAGGATCTTGAATTACTTCACATATAATATTTTGAATAACAGTTTTGCTAAAGATGCAAAGATATTCTTTAACTTAATATTGGTTCTTGATAACTCATTTATTATGGACATTAATGAAGGTAAACTCTCCGAAAGCATTTCTCCAAAGGCTCCAGGACTAGGCTAATAAAGTACAGGTTTTCATAATGGTTTACAGTAACAACTCACTTTAGGTGGAACAGGGCTTCTTCAACCTGAGCTTGGTCTATGGACGGACTTTGAAAGGTACATAAACTCTCCAAAATACCAAATTTGTGTATACACGTAATCTCTGGGGAGGAGATCCAAAGCACCATAGTCTCAAAGGTTAAAACTCTTTAGGAAAGGCATGAAATAATATGTGTAAGATGCTTAATAAAATTTAACTTACTATATGTATGGAAAGGATTAGCCTTCAATGTTAATGTTAGAGTTAGGCATATATAATAATGTGGACATGAACCAACTATGGAGACTGTCCATGCTCGAAGGACACAATTAGCACAGTTAGACCCTAGAAAAAAAGATACCTCCTGCATCCATGGTTTTCATGTCTGTTGTCCTAGTTCTGTAGGAAGGAAGGTTTCTACTTTTTAAATGTTAGATTAGTATTCACTCATTTATGAAGTAAACATTGGCTATAAACACTGGAGATGTAAAAATATAGACTTCATTTCCTCTCCTCATTTCTTTAGCTCATGCCCACGTCCAAATTAGCAGCAATCATGTCAGCTTTGTCCGCAAAATGTATCCTGAATCCATCTGCTGTAATAAACTCCTAATCCTACTGTCTCCCTGCAGTCAATACTCTACTGAGCAACCAAATTCATTTTTAAAAACGTAAGTTAGATTATGTCACCCCTTTGCTTAAAAGCCTCTGATGAGAGGTTCATTCAGTTTACCCGATGTCAAGAGTCCTAGAGATGGATGGTGGTGACGGTTGCACAGGAACATAAATGTACCTAATACCTCTGAACAGTACACTTAAAAATAGTTAAGATGGTAAATTTTATATGTATTTTACCATCATTTTTTTAAAAAAGAAAAACAGTATAAAAAAAAAAATGGCTCTGATGCTTTCCCATTGCACCTAAGAATAAAAGTCTAGCTCTTTAACTGAGGCCTCAAGACCCGCCTGTCCACTGCTCCCAGCCTCCTAGCATCACTCTCGTTCCCTGCTCTCTGTTAGCGGACATGCTAAGTTTGTTCCTGTCTTCAGGCCTTTGCCCTTTCTGTTGTCTCCTCCAGGACCACGCCCCCCTCAGATCTTCTCAAATGTTCTAGATATTCCTGTATTTTAACAGTTGCAGTCCTATACCTTTGGTGACGCTATCACATCACTCTGTCATGTGTCATTTCTTCATAACTTTTGCCGCTATTTGTCTTATATTTGTGTTCATCTTTGTTTACTTGTGTGTCTTCCCATGAGGACAGTGATCTTGCTGTATGTGTCCCCAGTGTCAAGACGTATGCTTGGCACATAGTAGGTGCCCAAATATTTATTGAATAAATGAATACAGATGTGGTCCCTTCCCTCATGGACCTTGCAGTTTCTGATGCTGAGTCTCAGGAACCCTGAGTCGTGATTATGAGCGAGGTCTTTGAGAGCGTCTTGAGGAGACAATGTTAAGCATACGCTCTGTTAATAAAGCAGAGCAAATCCATTCTTAGGGTTTATTTGAGTAGTAGAAATAATTTTTATGCTCTTAAAGGTACATGATAATTTTTAAAGGAAAAAAGAAAGCAGCATCCTGAAAGTCTTCTGAATAATTTATTCCCATTACAATAGTTGTGAGGGTGTAACAGAGAATTCAGGGAACAGCAAGAAATTTTACTTGGCTGAGATTAGTTTATCAGGAGTCAAAGTGAGAGGGAGGTAAAAAGGAAAAGAAGTCCAGTTAATGAAGTCTATGATCAGGAATTTCAGCTTGGCTCAAAACCCCAATATAGATTTCTGAAAAGAGAAAGGACCTGATCAGAGGTGTTTTGAGCTGGGTAATTCGGGTTGCTGGCTTTGTCAACCAGAATCAAGTGGAGAGGAAACCAGGGTGTGAAATAGGGGCAGAGAACATGAAGGGAAAGAGAAGAAGAGGAAGGTCTGGGATGAGGGAAGGATAGGAGGCCGAGGCTGGAGCCTGGAAACATGTGTGGGTTGTGGTACCAGAGTTGGTCTTAGGGAAACTGGGTCAGGGGAATATTTTGGTTGGGATTCTGGAAATTCCTTTATTTCTATTCCTTGTTAATCATTGCAAGTTAAGTGAACAAATTACATGTTCATTTGTAGAATTTGAGACTTTTAACCAAGATGGCCTCTTCTGGGCAATTCCTTTATGATGGGGTATTTAGAGATTTAGAAACTGTTGAGATATTCAAAGATCAGATGATTAGAATTCGATGGTAGATAAAGTCAGAATAACGAGAATTTTCTCCCTTGCCTCTCCTCCCCCATCAGGAGGAAAATCCATGGAAGTTAAGTATTCCATGTAAAATTAGGAAGAAAATATGCTTCTTTGCTTACCTAAATAAATAAAGGTAAACATTTGTAAATATTTGCCATGACCACTTTTATAGGGCAGTCATTGTTTTAATCTTGCATTGTCTATAATTTTTGTTTGTTGAAGTTGAGCTATTGTTTGAAAGAGCCATACCTGGAGGGGTCTACACTGAGACAATATTGAACTAAATTACATTTTTCTATTCAGATAAATAGTGGGGAGAAGTGTCAGTCTTTCTAACTTGTTGTTTCTGGAATCTTTCATATCAAAATTAACTTAAAAATTAAGTAATGCTATTTAACAATACTATACTTTATTACAAATGTATAAGTATTTTATATACATTATGCATTAAATCAATTTGTCTAGTAGCCTAGAAGTGTAACCACACTTCCCTGGGAAAATATTTTCTTCGGTGAAAATAATCAAATTATAAATTTTGATCTCAATTGAGAAATTTATTGCAGACATTGAATAAATACAAATCCTCTGTTGTTCTAAGTATGTTAATTTTTAATTTTTGAAACAGGATTAAGACATCTTAATAATAATCACTTTGGTAGAACTGAAGAAGGTAATATAGACACAGGAACAGTGTGCTAATCCAGAGGCCATTTATCATGAAGTTTCACAACCCACCCAAAATGCTGCTGGGCAGAGAAAACAGGGTCCCTAAGTCCACTGAGTAAATCTGTACTTATAGGGAGATCCTCTGTTTTTCAATCATAGCCCACGTACATCCAACATCATTGGTTATCTCATTTCCCATCCCATAACAAATTAGGGACAGCAGATTAGAATGAATGGGTCTTGCAGAAACAGCAATGCTGGTGACAAACGGTGTAGTGGCTAACAAGCTAATAGGAAGAGGCAGGAAATCTACTAAAAATAGATGCAGGTATTTGAAATGCCTGGCAATCTGGAATTTTTTATTGTAGGGCAAAGGTCCATAGCCCTGGACATGGACAGTCCCAGAGGGCACTGCTGTGTTATTACAGCTCTTAATAATATGCCGGAATCATCCAGAAAATTTCAGTGTATAAGATGATGAAATCTTTCGAAAAATGTTTTACATTTTTTCATATTTCTAATTTTTCTAAAATTAAAATGATTGCACCTACAGATAAACATTTCAGTTATCTAGAATGTTCACTTCTCTGGAACACTGCATTCCTGGATGAGGCTAAATAAATGAATTGTGTCCATAAATAGAAACAGGATGAATTAATTTAGTCTTACTATTCGTTACTTTTCTTATCCACTCTTCTCTTTGAGGACCATTTTTATTCTCTCTAGAATTAATCCACATGACCTACCCATCCAACTTGGGGTACCATCTCTCTCCCCTGAGGGGGCTCCATGCCCTATTCCTTTTCCCAACTGCACTGAACCTGTTACTGCCAATTCTGGCTTGTCCCAAAGGCAAGGTTTTGAGGGCAGTTGATTCCCACCTTTCCTCTCATTCTTGTAATTCTTGGTTACTGCCTAAAAGAAAACCCCCTTACTAGGTATTACAGCTTTTCTCTTGTCTCCTCCTGCCATTAACTACACTTTCAGCTCTGTCCTGTATCCTTTGAAACCTGTGTTCTGCTATGTTCAAGCTCTTATATTCTCAATCACATCAGCTTCCAAACATAACCCCTCACCCCTTGCCATACACGGCTTATGAGAAGATTCATCCGTTCATCCGTCCAACAACTGTTTGAGTGTCTGCCATTTCCCAGCTGCTGTCTCAGGTGCTAGAGAGGCAGCAGTGCACAACATAGAAAAAGATCCCTGCCCCCGAGGAGCTTGTATGTCTAGAGTGTTATTGGGAAATGGGAGCCTCAGACGATAAACAAATAAATATAGCATACTGCTGAAATATATGTGAGTATAAAATGATGAAAAGTGCTACCGCGAAAACGAAAGCGGTGAAGATAGGAAAGCTCATGTTGGTGGGGGCGTGAAGATGACGTTTTAGCAGAGAGCTGTAGGAAGTGAACCAGTAGCCATGGCAGATATCTGTAAGAAGAGAATTCTAGGTTGTGGGGACAGGCTTTCAAATGCTTTGAGGTGAGAGCATTTCTGTTGTGTTCAAAGATGGGCAAGGAGCCCAATGTGGCTGCAGCTTAGCACGAAAAGTGAGAAGGAAATGTCCGAGAGGTCATCAGGGCCCCGATCACGAAGGGCCTGTGCAGCCATTATTGGCACAATGACTTTTCGTGAGCGAGGTGGGAAGACATTGGCACATTTTAAGCAGAGAAGTGACACGATTTCAGTGTTTTTCATTTTGTTTGGTTCTGCTTTTTCTTTAAGTCGAAGAATACTTTGAAGAGGGACAAAGGTTCCCTCTTCACCAGGTGACAGACTATTGCAGTAATTCAGGTAAGAGAGGACAGTGACTTAGAATGAAGAGTGGGTGGATTCTAGAATGTATTTAGAAGATGGAGTTGTCAGGATTCGTGATGGGTTTGATGCAGGGGTGAGAGACATGGAGGCTTTCTCTCATATTCAGAGTTACTACATGTCTGGGTAGACTGGCCAGAATTCACCTATCTTCCCGTTGCCACATTTGAATCAAACTGTTACTCTTCAGTTCTGTCATGCAGGGTCTCTAGTACCGCTCCCCACGTAAGAACGCAGGACATGGTGAGGCCAAAAGGAACACCCATGGAGCCATAGATAGGGGAGTCATACCACTATAGTCTTGCTGGCGGCTGGGTTGGAGACACAGGAAGCAGGAGCCACACGATCTGCAACCCGCCATCCACTTGTCTCTGCCAAACAACCTCACTTGTTAACTGCAATCCGCCTTTCTGCAATTCGCAATCCACAATCCGCCCTTGCTAGCCCCCATTTTGCTGCTAGCGTAGCCACGGCAGTTATGTTAGTGGCCAATGGCTCACTGGTTACAGCTGATGGCCAACTAGCCACAGCTGATGGCCATCCAATCACAGTTGATGGCCATTTACTACCCAAGTGAGCACCTTTCCACATGAGGCCGAGAGCCTGGAAACTATACTCATGGCTCTGTCCCCACAACTTCCATGGGAAAATAAAACAAAACTCTCCTTTTCTGAACATCTCCCGCTCGAGCTTTGCCCTCTCTGCCTTTCTTAATCATCGTTATCTATCCTTTTCGTCTTCAGTCCCATTTGCCTCGTGAACTTCAGCACCTGACTCACCCGCCTCTCTATCCACACCTGCTGTAGCTCTGGGAGACTCCAAGCCTTGTCAGACAAAGCTCCTTGTCTGACCCAACTGTGATAACCTCTGCAACACTGCAACCGCCTGCTTTCGTAGCCAATCTCTGGGCCTTATCACCTGGAAATGTGCCGAGAAGAAATCAGTAGCTCTGATATACCACTTCAAACCACAGCCTCTGGCTTTTTAGCTCTCTTACACCGCCCTCTCTGTACTCTCAGAGACCTGAGTTTTCGTGCACTCTGTCAGCTCTCTACTTGTCTCCCTTCCATATTTATCTGGCGGAGCCCTAACTCCAAATTAACCCTACAGTTGTCCTCTGCATATATACCCAGGCAGCTGAACACTCTGTGGAAAACAGGGTGAAATGGTGAATTGATAATTTACAAATTAATTGTTTCCAGTTTCAGCTAAACTCTAACCACCACTACTTCATCCTTTCATTCAGTGACTCTCAACCTTGGGTGCATAATAGAGTCTTCTGGAAACTTTGAAAGACCCCAGTCGCAGGGCTGCCCAGGCCAATTAAATCTGAAATTTCGGGGTGGGACTCAAGTATCAGTAGTTCTTAATGTCCTTCAGGTGATTCCAATATACAACCAAGACTGAGAACCACTGCTTTAAATTTGTCCTTGAAGTGTTTTCATTTTTCGTTCTTCATAAAAGCTATCCTGTTCTTTCGCTACTCTTTAAAAACCCCCTACCTAACCCTATTTTATAAACTCTCAGCAATTGACCTGTTACTAGAAAAATTGGAGCTTTCGTTGGTGAATCTCTTAATTTTTTGTCCCTATGTAGTCAGCTAAACATTTAATTGGGGTCTCGTGTGTGCCAGGCATTGTGCGAGGGATTGGGCATAGAGTGGTGAACAGGACAAATACCGCCCGCCTTCCTGGCGCTCACAGCTTAGTGCTGCATGCAGGCAGGTGAATTGGGCAACCGCAGCATATGGTAAGGGCCGTAGTGAGGCAAGAAGGCGTTCACTGGAGCACACAGGAAGGGCCTTAAACCACTGTGGGCCTGGCTTCCGCCCCCTTATTAACTTACCTGTGCCCCGCCCTCCTTTCTCTCTTCCCCTCTTGGAGGATGAGGTGTCATCTGCTCCAGGGGAGGAGGAGCACGCCTTGCAGGCCTCCGTCTCCCTCCTCGCCATTTCTCCTCCAGACCTTCATTAGTTGTTCCTCCTGTCACTACAAAAATGCTTAAGGTTTTACCCAAAATGACAAGGTTTGATTTTATGCCTCCTCCCTTTTTTCTAGCCTTCACAAGCAGACCTCTTGAGAGTGGCCTGTTCAATACGTTTCTCACTTGCCTTTTGAGTTTGGCTTCTGCCTCATTGCTCTCCTTCAAGTTCCTCTTCCAAAGTCACAGGGGCTTCCAGGTTCACTTAAGCTGGTAGAGACCACTCAGCCCTGTCACACTGTATCTCTGTGCATTTCGCTGGGTTAATCCCTGTCTCCTACTTCAGAATTTCCCCCACTTTTGTTTCTGTGATTCTGCATGTACTCAGTTCTCCTCATGTCTTTTTGACTCTTCCTTTTTCATCTTCTTTGTAAGATTCCCTACCTCAGCTTACCCCTTAAATGATGGTATTATTCCAGGGTTTGTCCTTAGAGCACATTTCTTTTCATTCTTCATCCATTTTGATTGTAACCACCATCTAGATGTGAAAGCTTCCAAAATCTGTGTTTTGAGATACCCTGACCTTCCTCCCAAGTCCCTGATGGACACCTCCACCTGAATGTCCCACTGGCTTGTCTTCCAGAAATTTGTGAATTTCCTCCCCCTTAAACCTGTCCAGTTTTTTTTGTTCCTTATTTCATCCAGTGATAGCATCACGCACATTGTCACTCAGCCCTACCCAGAAACTTTCCTCGTGAGCCCCTGTCCCTTTATCCTGTCTCGTGAATCACCAGGCCCTTCCTCGATTGCCTCATAAATCTTTCTTCGTGGCTGCCAGCACTGCACATCCCAGACTCTCTCTGCCCTTCTCGGGCCCTTTAAGCATTTCTCATGGGGATGATTGCAGTTAAAGCCTGCGTGGTCTCCCTGCCCTAGGCTCTCTCCGTCATATTCTTCCTAGCTCACAACACTGCGTGCAAACCCATCAGGAGCTCCCTCTGCCTGTCGCTGAGGCTTACAGGCTCTGTAGTGAGGAGGTGCTTTGGGGTAAGCTTGCGGGGATCTGGGTGGTGGGACTCGGGCAGACAGTCTGGCTGAGCTCTCGTACGTCATTACGCTTCTGCACAATGTTTCACCATGTGAAAGCTTCCCATTGCCTGTGCAGTATCTTTAAACATGTTTCTCACTATTCCTCATTTGCACTCCTTCCTCAGTGCGTTTGCCCATCCTGTTATCCAAAGGGCTCAGTTCCTACCAATCACTAAGAAGTAGCTCAGATTTCATGTCTTTCAGGAAGTCTTAGTATCGTTGGCATGTGGAGGAACTTATTCACTGATATTTATTGGACATCTGTGTCGTCTCGGGCAGCAACAACGTCCCAAAGGTGAAAGATGAGAACACACCTGAGCGCATTAGGGCCGTGCTCTTCAGGACATGTGGTGGTGGACAGTTGGGCTTTTTGTGTTTGTTTCTGCTCTGCCAGGGACAAGAAGTGGTCCTGTTGCACGTGATTAAAATGCAATTTGTGCCACACCTGAGTCATCACACAAACTCAGCAACACCCAAACTGGTTGATCAAGTATCACATACTTGGCTGTCATAGCGATGTCAATTTGCCATAAACATTTCTAAATGCTTATACTTGATTTCTGGATTGCCTTGTGCCAGACTGGCAATAAACCATTTGTCCGTCTGCATCAGTCCACAGGCCGCCTTTGAGTAACCCACACTACGAGGGTTCGCTGTAGATGCCTTGGTGGGCGAGGGGACAGTTTACGTCAGTGGCTCAGAAGAGACTGGACACTTTTCCTGAATGGTTGAGCTGTCGGGAGAAGAAACCCTGTTAGAGGAGGGTGAAGTCTTAAAAAAAAAAAGAGATCTGCTTACAAGCCAGGTGAACAAGGTTTTTTAGCCAGGAGGAGAAATTGGAACATAGGGAGAGAGGGAAGATAGAGCTTGGAACTAAGACTAGGAGAGAGAAAGGGGGCTGCTCTGAAGCGAGAGAGGAGGCTGGAGAGTCAGATGTAGTTAATTTTATTCTAACTCAGCAAATACTTTCCAAGAATCAGCTATGTGCTGGATTCTTCCTAGGCACTGGGTTAGAAGCCACGCAGAGACAGTTATCACAAACTCTACTAGGGCAAAGTTTTTGTCCTAGTAGAGTTTAGAAGGGTTGCTAAGGGTAGCCAAGGAGTAAGACTTTTACTGTAGGCAGCCTTCGAAGGACTTTGAGCTAGAGCATGGCACGATCAATTTAATCCTTGGAAAGATGACTGGTGGACTATGGGAAATGGATGGCTATTGAGTCAGGAAAGTTAGTGGAGAAGTTATTAGGATAATGTGGAATAAGAGATGTTTAGGGCAGGAAATAGAAGCTAGGGGTTTGTGGGAAGCAGTGGGGGGTGAGGGAGAGAAAGGGACTTTTAGGAGAAATATTAGGGTGATATAAATCACAGGTCTTGAGGGGGTCAGTAGTATTTAGGATGGCTTGCAGTTTCTGATTTGTGATAAGGTTGGTGGTCCAATTCGTTGGTAGAAAGGGGAAGGGTTAGAGAAGTGATAAGTAAAGCGTTTGAGGATGTCACGAGAGTTAGTTAGGCGCCTCCTCTGTATTCCCGTAGGGGGTTGTGATAACCTCTATCACAGAATTGTTCAATGAGTGTCGTTCTTGTGACTCCTTGAGGACCTATACCTTCTAGTCTGTCCTACACACTTGGCCCAGGGTCTACATGTGGAACAGCCTCAACCAATGGCTCTGAAACTGAATAGAAAGAGTATCAGTTTTTACTGCTGCCATCATGAGTTATCATCACACACTTAGTGGATTAAAGCAACACAAATGTGTTATCTCACAGTTCTGTAGGTCAGAACTGAGGTTATCAAGGGTGATGGCTCCGCTCTGTGTTTCACGTGGTGTTGGCTGTCTGGACTCGTATCGGAAAGCTCTAGAAAGAATCTATTTATAAGTTCATTCAGGTTGCTGGCAGAATCCAGTTTCTTGTGGTTGCAGGACTGAGGTCCCCGAGTCCTCGCTGGCTGTCGGCTGGGGGCTGCCCATAGCTGCCAGGGGGCCTCTCTCCAGTCCTTGGACGTGAGCCCTA
The DNA here is from genome assembly GCF_004115265.2 of Rhinolophus ferrumequinum. Classification (NCBI taxonomy): domain Eukaryota; kingdom Metazoa; phylum Chordata; class Mammalia; order Chiroptera; family Rhinolophidae; genus Rhinolophus; species Rhinolophus ferrumequinum. Next base: position 38,629,115 of record NC_046290.1, on the reverse strand, counting down.
CATCTCAGAGCCAGCAACAGTGCATTGAATGCTCATGCTTCGAATCTCTCTGCTCTCCTCTTCTGCCACATCTCTTCTTCCAACCGGAGACAGCTCTCTGCTTGTAAGGGCTCATGTGGTTATATTGGGCCCCCCTGGACAACCCAGGATAATCTTCTTATTTTAAAGCCTGTAACCTTATTTACATCTGTAGAGCCCCTTTTACCATGTAACGTAGTCACAGAATCCAGGGGTTAAAGCATGGACTTTTTTTGGGGGGAGCATTATTTTTCTACCCATAATAGTATTTATCCAGTAAGGCACATAGGGATATGACCACAGTTCTTAAACACCCACGCATTCCAGCACCTCGCGTTTGCACAGGGTCTCACAGGAGACGAGGGCTTGCCCAGTGTCACAGGTAATGGGAGCAGAGGTAGATCAAGCCCTTCAACCTACACTCTTTCTTTTGATCACCCATTTGTTCATCTATTCCATCCATCCCATCCATTCATCCATTCAGTTAGTCACTCATTCATTCATTCATAAATATTTGAGTACCTGCTTTAAGAGTCTATGCTAGGCTGGGAAATGACGGAGAAAGTGAGCTACAAAGATAAATAAATGAGCTGATTTTTGTCAGCTCATTTTCCGTGTATTGGGGTCTGCATCAAATTTTCTTAAATCCAGGCCATCTACTGATGAGCTTGGCCTGTCTTGATGCTGTTTCCTTCCCTGCTAGTGAGTAATCTACTTTCAGTATGCTGTGGCTTCAAACCACAGTAAACCACAGACTCAGAAAATGTTTGTCATTATGATCGTTACTACTTGGTTCACTCCTTTCTATGTGTGGCCATAAAATTAGGAAACATTAATTAATATATATATAATTGTTTTACATGTTAATAATAAGTAACAAATGTTATCAATAAGTAACAAATGTTACCAATTTCTTACTGCTCTTTTTAGAAACATTCTGTGCAAATAAATGGAAGTATTTGTCTTGTACCTGGCATTAATTATATATTTTAGCTATTATTCCATAGCAGCATAAGTAAAGCTACTTCTTTTTTTTTTTTTTTTAATAACTATCCAGTATTCCCTGGTATGAATATACCAGTTTGTTAACAAGTTTCATGTTGGAGGATATTTGGAAAGTTTCCATTTCTTTTGCTGTTAAAACATTGTTGTAAAAAATCTTGTACATACAGCTTTCACACAAGTATTAAGTATACACATAGGATGTTTACATTGCAACAGATATTGCCAAATCACTCCCACAGAGGTTGGACCAATTCATGTTTTCACCAGCAACGTATGAGAGTGCCTCTTTCTCTACACCTCAGTCAACAATGTTATCTGACTTTATAGTCTTCGTCAATCTGATAAGTAAAAATGATATTTCACTCTAAATTTGCATGTGTCACATTGCTGAGTAAGGTTGGGCATCATCTTAGTACATACTTTAGAGTTATTTCTTTTTTTTTTCTATACACTATTCATATCCTTTATCCATTTCTCTGTTGGATTGTTGACATTTTTGTTGTTAATTTGCTGGCAGTCTTTATACAGAGGGTGCCAAAAAAATGTACACACATTTTAAGAAAAAAAAATTATTAAAATTGCAATACTCTACATATACCAGTCACGTTTGACTACAAGTCACGTTTGACTTCTGCAATTACAAGAGGTGCTCAAAGTAGTTACCATCAGACACTTCTGATTACTGTGAACTACTGCTTAAGCAACGTTGTCCAAAGTGTCCAGTTGTGTACATTTTTTTGGCACCCCTGGTATATTAAGGAAATCAGTCCTTTGGGGTATGAGATGCATGTTATTTTCTTTGTTTGATTTGTCTTCTGGCTTTGTACATTTAGGCTTTGACATGCATAACCATTTAATTTTAGGTGGGCATATTTAACTAATCTTTAAATCTATCTCTTTAAATCTATGACTTCTATGCTTTGTGTCGTGGTTGGAAAGCCTTCCTCATTTCAGTATTATAAAGTAATCATCTCAGTTTTCACCAAATATTTTTTTTAACTTTTTATTTTGAATCAATTTCAGATTCACAGGAAGTTGCAAAGTTAGTACAGAGACGTACTGTGTACCTTTCACTCAATTTCCAGCAACCACTATGTATGTTTACAGTTTCCTTTTTACGTTTAAATTTTTGATCCATCTGAAATTTATTTTGGTGTGAGATGAGATATAGATTCCAATTTATTTTTTTCCAGTTGGTTACCCATTTCTCCTAACCTTATTTATTGAACAATTTATATTTTCCCCAGTAATTTAAATGCATACGTATTAATCATGTGCTCAATTTTTGCATGCACTGGTTAATTTTTTTTAAATATTTAAAGTATAACAACTTGAAGGGAAGCTGAACTGTCCGCGTATATTTTTTTCAAGAGCTGAATGTTGAGATGATCCGTGCTGATCTTATTTCAAAATCCTATTATGGTGTAATTTGGCCCATTTGTCTAGAACTGAGTTTGAGGTGTTGTGGGTTGTGCTGGGGTACAGGTGAGTAACATTCATCCCTTGGCCTCCAGGAGTTCATCTTAGCTTATTGATCCCAATCTATTAAGATAAAGTCTTTAGATTATGTAGCGCTTAAGGTTAACCATGCAATTAATCCTCACAAAACCTTTCTGGGAGACATACTCTATTATACCCATTTTGTATATAGGAAGTAGAGATTCAGAAAGATTTAAATTGCCCAGATTTCGGGTCTTGGAGCAAGACAGCGGAATTCAGACAGGTTCTGGCCTTGTGATTCGTATCCCACACTATATTTCATATTACGCTTGAGATCTGCATGAGATGTCCCTTCCTTGATCTGAGATAAAAACCACCGTAACTTCTCAGCTACAAAACCACTCTACTGTTCCATATCTGCCTTAGCACACCTGAAGGCTTTCATCATATTTAGTTTCTCCTTTTTATATAAAGATTAAACAAAGACAGATGACTTATCTCCTTATTTAGTTACCTGAATTTAGGGGGCAGGTTTAGATAATTCTTAAATCCTTTCCCAGCTCTATGATTCAGATATGTGTTTTTTCATCTTGGTATTATTTCCCATAGTTTTATGTTCACATATAGGAGGGAGTGAACAAAAGCATTTAAAGAATGACAAGTATTTTCATGTGGGTTATTTAGAGGGAAAACATACTAGAAATTCTTTAGTCCAATTAAAAATCACATTTGTTAGGGGAAGTCATGTAGGCTGGTTATTGTATAATATAATAGTAGTCTTAATATCAGTTCATTATATCAGATTACTAGCATATATTTAAACACCACCACTTAAAATTCTGTATGTGCTTTGAGTTTAAGGTTATCACTTCACACACCCTGTAAGGTGCTCCTACAATTTCCTAACTTAGCTGCAGCGTAGTCCACGTGATGCTTTTCATGGGATAGGGATTTTAGGAGAAGTGAAGCAGGTAAGTTTCTAGCTCTGAATTTTCCACTCCCTGTTAAGAATTATCATGGTAGCAAAGTAAGGTCTTCCAGATGATTTCGCCCACTTCTCTTAGAAGTCATGTCTATGTGGTGTTTCATGGGTAGCCCTCAAACTGGCTGATTTGGATACCTAGATACATAAGTGTGTTTTGCGGGGAGAAGTATATTCTTAGGGTCTAGTGAGTGAATACAAGGCCTGCCACGCCCAAGACACTGGTTCATACACTAGAATCCCGAGTCATTTATTTAAAATTGTTTGTATATGTAGACAAAGCCAAGATTGAGCAAAGGTACCAGGGACAGTTGTGCTCAGGAGATCCAGGTCTAGGTGAGAAGGTTGGTAAAATTAAAGCAAAAAGAGCGTGACTAACTCCACCCTCCTTTCTAGAGGGGATTCTGTCTTTTAAAATCTTCATTCACAACACGCTTCTGTGTAGTGCTGGAAAACCCTGATGAGTACGTTTCCAACTGTGTTTTTGAGTCTTTGAGGGGACCTCTGCCGTTTGCATTCAGTTTTAGGTCAACTTCCTTAATTTCAACAGAACTGTCGTAACCTACTAAAGTTCATTCACCACGTCAACTTTAAATTATTTCTTTTGTATGAAGGGTGGCGCCTAATTGTTACCGGTAGGCTGGCTGGCTTTCATTCCCCGTCCATAGGCTAGCCAGAGTTCTTCATGCAAAGACCTTCAACTCCATTTTAGCTTTCAACCTGGGAAGGTGGGTGGTTGACACTTAGATTTTGTCCCTGCATGTGGTGATGTACCACGTTGTGGGGCCTGACCTTTCTATTCCTGAGTGTACCTTTACAACTTTCTGAGACTTTTCTTCATGGTGGGTTAGGGAGATTAGCAATAATGTGAACCGGAAGCCATCTCAGGTTGAAAAGTCAGTCTGATTATTGTTAAATAATCAGGGACAGATGGAATAGATTATATTGACTTTCTCTTATTAGATATTCCCAGGTTACATTCCGCAGGTTATTGTTTTCACCAGCCTGGCTCCTACTTATTCTTTGAATGGTCTGCTGTAATATCACTTTTTCCAGGAAGACTCTCTTGATCTCTGCCCATGACTTTAGCTCCCAGGCTGGAGTAAGTAACCTCTCCTCTTTGCTGCTAAAGCACACTAGGCTTATTGCTATTATTCCGCATGTACTACATAGTATAACTGTTTACTTGTATATGAACTCTAAGAGGGCAAGCAGTTTGTCTAGTCCACATTTTAAAAAGCTTTATTGGGGTGTAATACACATACCATGTAATTCACCCATTTAAAGTGTACAATTCGGTGGTTTTTAGAATGTTCACAGAATTGGACAAGCTGCACTGCAGTCAAATTTGGAACACATTTGTCACCCCAAAAAGAATCCCAATACCCATTACCAGTCACTCCTCACTTTCCTCTCTCCAGTTCCCCAGGCTTAGGCAACCACCAGCCTGCTGTCTATCTCTATGGATCTACCTATTCTGGACATGTAAATGAAAGCATAGACTTTGTGATCTTTTGTGACTTGCTACTTTGATTTAGCGTAATGTTTTCAAGGTTCATCCATGTTGTAGCATGAATCAGTACTTCATTACTTTTTATTGCTTAATAGTATTATATTGGATGGATATACCACATATTTATTGGGTCCTTAGTTGATGGACATTTGGGTTGTTTCTACTTTTTGACTATTATAAATAATGCAGCTACGAGCATATATGGACAAGTTGTGTGGACACATGTTTCACTTCTCATGGGTATACACCTAGGAGTCATATGGTAACTCTATGTTTAGTATTTTGATGAACTGCCCAACTGTTTCCCTCACAATCCCAATAGCAATGTATGAGCGTTCCACCTTCTCCACGTCCTCGCCAACACTAGTCATTGTCTGTCTTTTTGATTATAGACATCTTAGTGGGTGTGAAGTGGTTGGTCCCCTTTTGAATCCCCAGCATAGGGCCTGCTGTGGTGTTAGTACAGTCGTTTGGTGAGTTAAATCTGTCTTGCCATCTTGCTCTTTTACCACCCTTCACACTAGAAAGCTGTCTGCTGCAGTGGATAAGCATAGACTAGGGTCCTGTTGAACTGTGAACACCTGCTCTGCAGCCTCTCAGAGCTTTATTTCCTTATCTGTGACAGAAAGATAATGATACCTCTTTCATAGGGTTGCTATTAAGGATGAAAAGATAATGTGAATGAAACACCTAGCAGAGTCCCTGACCTGGAGACCTTGATAAGTGGGCGCTGTTGTTATTCTCTTGGATAACTTGGGTAGCAACTTGCCCTACTCCCTTGCCTCAGGAGATAGGCAACATTTGATTTCAGATGTGCCTCGTTTCGCTGCCCGTGGTATGCCGGGTCAGCTCCCTTTCCTCCTTCAAGAAAACTCCTTGCCAATCTCACATGATCTGTAAACACCTCTTTCATTTTTTGAGCAATACTTTGAGAGGATTGCTGAAACCTTGTCATAAAACTGATTGTCATCTGTGGTTCTGCTTCTTTCTTATGAATTTCTACTGAAGCTTTAACTGATCCATTTCACAGATTTGTTTGCTTCTACTAACTCATTTTTAAACTGGTATTCGTTTCAGAAGCACCAATTTTTAAAACTTTCATCAAGGCAGCTTTTTAATTGCAAAAATCCCTGATAATAAAGATTCCAGATTGGCACAGGTTGATTTGGGCGACTGAAAAAAGTCTTTCTGACTTTTGTCAGGAAGTTGCTCAGCAGAACTTGTTGCCGCCTTGCTTTTGAACCTCTTGGTTAATTTATGAAAGCAGAGGAACTGCTTTCATCTGAGGGACACAGTGGTAAAATTCCCCTGGCAGGAAGTATTTGTTCTTACAAATCTCATACATGGTGGTCACAAGGGAGGCCTTGGTATTTTGTTTTAGTTGCTTGCGCTTCATTGTAATTCGTGATTGTTGTAGTGTTTTAACCTGAGAAGTAAGTCTCTAAGAGAAATAAGTATGACACAGTTGCCCTTGGGGATCTTTGTTATTCAGCCCCCTCTACCTGTCCAGTTATAGCTGCTATTTCTCCTTACAAATCCTAATGTACTATAACTGGACTAATGGTCTGTAACAGGCACCCTCTGACGTTTCCAAGTCCCTATTTCTGTAAGTCGAAAAAATGTGATGGGAGCAAAACCAAACAGTTGATGACTTTTGGAGTTGGGAGGGAGGGAGAGGACAGGTGGGAAATAGCTTACTTGGGGGGAGGAGATTTTAACATTAGAGAGTAGGAGGGAGAGACGTGGGAAGTTGAATGGGGAGAGTGGAGTCAGATAATAGAGCTGAGAATGTGGGGCTTGCTGTGATTTCTCATAGGGAGTCACTGTAGCTTCTTGGGAAGGAGAAAAGATGGTGAAAGTGGTATTTTAGGATTTTTTTTTCCTGGTAAAAATATTCACCCTAAGCATGAATTTAAAGGAAATATGAGTGGAGGCAGAAGTTGTCCAGGCCCACTTGCAGCAATACAGGGTGAAGTGGCGTTCTTTCTGGTTGTTAGCAGTGAGAATGTTGGAGGAAGTTTCCATCTAAGAAAAGTGAAAGGAATTTGTAACAGCTTGCAGATTAGAAGTGAAAGAGCATACTCAAAGGTGATTCCAGGGTTTTAGGTAAGAAGAAAAGTCAAGCCAGTTACATCGCTAGAGGTGTTAGATAAAGAAGCCATTAGTAGAAGGTAGAAATTGGGCAAAATGACTTTCTCCTGTGATTGGTTTGGTTTCCTGTGACAGTGGAATATCCAAGTTATAATGTTTATTGGCAGTTGGAAATAGTGGCCTCTGGCTTGTGTGAAAGCTTGGGGCTCAGAATGCAGATTTGGGAGTCCTTAACATACTGTTAGGAGTAAGTAGATAAAAGGAAAAAGAAAGTGTCAAGGGTTGCAGGGAGAAACCCTCAGTCCAGGAGTATGAAGAAAAGCACCAACAGAACAAATGAGTAAAGGCTGAACAATGGAAAGGCATGGGGTCAGTTAGAAGTGTGGTATGTTCTGAAAGACAAAGTCAGGGCTTCAGGAAGGAAGGAGAGATCAACAGTGTGGGACTCTAGGGGAATAAGGTAGGTAAGAACTCAGGAAGCAGCCTTTGGGTTTAGCAACAGGGAGGTTCCTAGCCTGTATGCATAGTTTCAGTGAGAGAGGACACCTTTCACCAAGCGAGATGGTTATCCAAGGACAGTCACACCCTCCATCAGGAGCCCCTTAGAGATAGATGCTAAGGTCCAGAATCCCCACTGTATGAATCCCAGTATGATGGATCAAGAATAGTCCCTCTCCCTTAGTTCATTATCATATGCTGTTCCTTTTTTTTTTTTCTCCCCACTTAGGTTTAGCAACTTGTCTGTTCCAGCCAGTGAGGGTCTTCTTACTATTGCTTTTGATCCATCAACATATATCACAACTGGTTAAACTTTTTTCTATCACAACATATGTTTTATGATGAAAATGAAATATATACCAAACAGTAAGTTTTGCTGTGTGTTGTCAGACTTATTGGCATGTATCTCTTTGTTACTTTGTGCTCTTCCCTTTTCCTTCAAGAGAAGTTTTTATTGTTTATATTCTTATTTTTGCTTTTTTCTTGTCTGAAGATTATGACTAGGTGAATAGAGAAGCATTCTTAGTAGATAGATAGATAGATAGATAGATAGATAGATAGATAGATAGATAGAAAGAGTCTAATTTAAATATATTATGTCTTCCTTTGAGCCATGAGGATTTGGTCAAGTGGTCATAATTCAAATGAATAAAATGCAACTAATCTTATTTCTAGAGTTAAAAAGAGGTACAACTGACCTTAAAGAAAACACATCCCTCAAGTTTTCCAGAATCAAATCTTATTAAAGAAAATCTTTTGAGAAGATCAAGTACAACCTCCAGTAGAAGTCAAGAGCGCAAACAGAATAGTTAAATAGCAAAAACTTGAAAAGTTGACTTTGTCATGTGAGTTATTTAGAGATAAATATGTCCTATTTGCTTATGCACCTAATTTAAATTTGAATCTAAGAAAAGTGGGCTTTTCTACTAGCAGCAAAATGTGATCATCAGCTATGACAATTTCCTTTATTGATTAACTGTTGATACCATGACATTGATTTTTTGCCTCCCCTCCCCTGGGTTAGTTCTATGTAATATATAAATTTGCATATGACAAACTTCCCACCCTACCCCACAAGAACTTACAGAATTTAGGTGGCGTAAGATATGTCTACAAATCAAATAAAATGTATGATGACTACCAAATATATGACGTACAAGCTGGAGGGAGGATCAGCATAATTAACAACCACTGTGGCACGGATGTCCAGCCAATCGAATGGATGCCAGACATGAAACCCTGACTGGCTGTCCCAATGCACAAGAGTGGAATGTCAGTACTGGTTACATATACTGCGCTGTAGGATTGCATATAATTTGTATAATTTAGTAATGGATTCAGCTGAATAACAATATATGGTGATGGACTAATATATTACCAGTTTTGGACACAACAGTATTTCCAGATCATGAATTCTCCATTAAATCTCTTTAAGCAGAAGTTTAGGTAAGCAGTAGACAATAGCTAAACAGTAGGCTTAGAAAAATCCTTGTATGTAAAAAACTTTTAACGAATGAATGAATTCACCTTCTCCCTGCCCCTTCAGTATGTGATTCTAATGTCAATGTCCTGTCCCACGAAGTGAAATGAAGATGTGTGTTAAGTATTGATATGCAGCTGGGAAAGGATCCTGACGCACTGCCCCAAGTGGGGCCAGCCTGCCTCTGCAGTTCTGCCCCAAAACATTTTCCTTCATACTGTAAGAAATGCTTTATCTCATTTTCTTAAGTGAAATAAAACTAAAATACTGACTTAAAAATTCACTTGTGGTCACAAGCATTGTCTTAAAACAAAACCAGAAAATGATAGCACAGTGTTTCCCTAAGTGTGGTTGAAGGACCACTGGAATGGGATTGCCTGTGTGGGAGGCCCTGGAAATAATGCCTTTTCAACAAGTATCTCAGGAAAGTCTAATGCAACATTAAAGTGTAAGAATTATTGTTGTTATAAATAATGATGAAATTGTTTTCGTTCCATCATCTAGCCAACATGAGTTGCAACTTCATAATCTGATGTTTTCATTTGTTGTTTGAGTGATTAGGTAATTGTGTACTTGGACCATTTTTGGTGGGGTAAAGGCCTTGGTACATAGCTGTATTGGGTGATTTAGGACAGAATGAGATCTCTGGGTATAAGATATATCCATGTGAATTTTGTCTTGAGGCCCTAGGAAAGGTGTTCTCTTACATTCTGTTGTGTTGAATGTTACGATTTCCTAGAGCCTATGCTTTTGTTTCTTTCAAAATTTTGTAAGTGTTAATTCATTTATCATTGAATGTTGCTTTAGAGAAGTCTACTGCAGCCTAAATTTTCTCTCTTGTATATGATTTGCTTTTTTTGTTTGTTTTTAATTTTTTTTTAAATTTACATTTAGCAAATTCACTTTTTATTTGATAGTTCTATGAATTTTGACTCATGCATAGAATTATTTAACTACCAATTAGATACAGATAATTCCATCACCCAAAAATTCCCTTGGGTTGTGCTTTGTTATCAACCCCTTTCCCAAACTCCATCCTCTGGCAACCACTGATCTATTGTCTCTTAATAGTTTTGCTTTATCCAGAGTTCATAAATGGAATCATATAGTGTGTAGTTTTTTGAGTCTGGCTTATTTCACTTAATGTAAATGCATTTGAGATTCATTCATGTTGTTGTGATTATCAATAGTCCTTTTCTTTTTGTTGCTGAGTAGCATTTCATGGAATGGATATACCACTGTTTGTTTATTCATTTATCAGTTGAGGAACATTTGAGTTGTTTCCAGTTTGGGGCTGGAAACATAATCCAGTGATTATGAAAAAAGTCTCTATAAACATTTATATACAAGTTTTTGTGTACATGTAAGTATTCATTTCTCTTGGGTTGATACGCAAGGAGTGAGATTCCTGGGTCATACACTAAGTGTGTGGGATTTTGATTGGGATCGTGTTGATCAATTCAAGGAAAATTGATATCTCAATAATAGTGAGTCTTCCAATCCATGAACATGGTACAACTTTCCATTTATTTAGATCTTTGATTTCTTTAATTTGCTTTTCTGCGTATATGTACACTTTTTTTTTTATTCTTTCAGACCACTGATTTAACCAGAATTTGTCTTGATAGTGATTGTTATGCATTAAATTTTCTTGCAATCTGGTTTTTTCAGTCTATATGTAAAGTCAGTAGGAAATTTTATTTTATTTGACTGTTACTACATTTTTTTGTTGAATTTTGTACTTTGAAAATATCATTTACTCTAATATTGGATCTCCTTTGCCCTCTCTAATAGCTTTTCTCTACTGTTTTAACTTTGTCATTTTCATTTGATTATTTCAGCCTCCCTTCTGTATCAGGAATTCACTAGTTAGCTACAGCTATTCTGTTGCTGGCTATTTCTGATTTATTTATTAGTGCTATAATAATGCCTTTTGGACCTCAATTTGTTTCTGTGGTTCTACATTCTCCAGTTCCATTTCATTCTTCTTTTTTTTTTTTCATTTTAGAATATGTTTTAAACTAAAAGCACTTGTGGAGAATTTCCTTTTGTTATTTTACCTTTTTTATTTTTGGCTGGATTCTTTGCCTGCTATGTGTTCTTGCTTTACTATTTTTTTTTCCCATAATCTATTTGTGAAAATTTTCAGTCACTTTTTTTTCCATTTTTTGAATACTTGGTACCTCTAATCAGACCATCTATCTACTCTTATTTACTATGGATGCCTTGTTGTCCCTTTCCCACAGTATTTTTGAGTCTAGTTTTTCTTTTCTTTTCTTTTTTTTTTTTTACTGAGCTATAGTTTGAGGGATGAGAATTTCAGTTTATATACAGTTTTCTATACCCTGAGGGCATGGAGAGTGAAAGAAAGAATTCAACTAAGGCAGTTGTAAGTGAGTTGTATTCTCACTTTTAAAATGTTAAATATGCCAAAATTCACTTCTCAAAGGTGTATCCCATTCCCAAGGGACACCTTTAAGGCATCTTTACCTGTTTACCAGTTAAGTGTGAAGCCTCTGTCACCAGAGTCTGTCCTGTTGTTCCATTCCCCAGCTAAAGAAGGGAAAATGAGATTATTAGTGCATTTGTTTTTCTTCAGATTTGAAGGAATTTGTGTGAATTTCTCCGGTTCCTTTGCATCCTTGCTACAGCGGGGAAGAGCCCATGTTGGCTTAGGAGCTTTGCCATGGTATGGATGCCACTCTGCCCCAGAGCCTTTCCTGGGCCACAACTTTGTGAGATTTAGAACATCTTTCTGTAGCCCTTCCTTATTTTATTGCTTTTGTGAAATTTTTTGGGCAATTTTTGACCATTTATTTTACTTTTTTCCGTATCTGGACGGAAATTCTACCCTGCAGTTTATTCTGTAGCTTTCTCTGGCTGTTGTTTCTTCATGTTTCTCGCTGGCTTCACTGTCTGTTTCCTAAACGTGGGTGTTCCCTGAGATGCTGCCCTTTGCCGTGTTTCCTTCCATATTATTTATCACAGAAATTTATTCTGCTCCCATGGTATCATCTCTCTTTGTTTGTAGTTAATGGTGTCCTTAATCTTGAGCTCTAATTCTGGATGTTTCTTCAAGTTGGCTAAACATTTTTACTTGTTTTATTAATTTGCTAATGCTGCTGTAACAAAGTATCACAAACTGGGTGGTGTAAGTAACAGAAATTTGTCATCTTACAGTTCTGTAGGCTAGAAATTAAAAAGCAAAGGGTTGGCAGTGTTGGTCCTCCTGATGGCTGTGGAAGAAGGATCTGTTCCAGGCCTTTCTCCTGGAAAGGAGATGGTCGTCTTCATGTCCTCATTGCATTCTTACATCTGTCTCCCAATTTCCCATTTTAAAAAGGACACCAACCGCGTTGGATTCGGCCTCACCCTAATGACTTCATTTTAACTTGATTACCTCTACCTCCAAATAAGGTCACATTCTGAGATCCTGGGTGTTAGGAATTCAACATAGGAATTTTGAGGGACCCAATTCAACCCATAACATTTGATTATTCACTCAGACCACAAATATTTTCTGCTGCATGCCCCAGACCCTAGTTTAGGCACTGGGAACACGAAGATAATGAGGCTTAGTCTCTTCCTTCTTGCTAAGTGGAAAGATAAGAATTAATACAGAGGCATTTGCAATGCTGTGCAATAAGTGCTGTCATAGATGAGACAAACTGTTATGAGAAACCTTAGTGGGACACCAGATCCTGACTGATCTGATTGAATCATGGATGATATCTCAGAGCAAGTAATACTTACATTGGATTCTTCCCAAAAGAATGCAAGAGCTGCGTAATCGTTCTCCCTGCTTCCAAACCACACCTTCAGGCACCAGCCCTGGACTCTACCACCCAGTTCATCTTTCCAGACATCACTTTGATTAAGACAGTCCCTGGTTGAGAAACCGCAGTGACTCCTCGTTGTTAACAGAACTATGTCCAAAAAATTCTTTAGCCTGGCTCTTGGTTCCTCCACAATCAAATACCACCTCTGGAATCTACTGTCTTAGTCTTTCTGTTCTTCCCCTCCTTAGTTCTGTACGTTACCAAAATGGACTAACAAACATTCTGGAAACATATCTGGAGCTTTTCTATAATTTCATGAAGGCAGGATTTTTGTTTTGTTTTGTTTTCTACTCTTACATTGACACGTAATACAGTGCGTGGCGTATAACAGGTAACTTAAGAGTATTCATTGAATAAACAAATGAATGAATTTTGAATTTTCCCTTGGAGGTCCCTCTGCTAGGGATGCATGCCTCTCCTCTCTCCCAGGTGCACATATTTTTGCCTATTGAAATCTTATTCTCAAGACTCAGCTCATGTGTCTTCTCCTCCATGATGCCTTGCTTCTGCGTCATACGACAGATGTGAACCTTCCTGTTGGGAGGCTGCAGGATTCTGTGTAAACTGTTCGTGTGACCTTGCCTTCTGCTTTGCATTTTAGGTATCTGTGTAGGCGTTTATTTTTCCTGCCAAACTGAAAGTTGTTTGAATTCAGGGACTATATTTTTAAAACAATATTGTGTTCTGCTCATCACTTCTCACACAATAACAGATGCTCAAAAAATGCTTTTCTGTTTGAAGAGAAAATGAATGAGAGGAGTATTGCATTCATTTTGGGGGAAAAAGGTGGAGAAGAAGGCGTAAGGAATGGAATATTTGTTGTCCTTGCCTTCCCTTGTTTTTCTCATTTTACATTTTAAAATTCATTCAGCAGAGTTTTAGTGAGCACCTATTTTACTCAAGGCATTGTAGGAGGACTTAGTTACAAATAGGAATTAAACTGCTCTTGTGGTACTTATCACTTCCTCTGACAGCAAAACAAGAAACATTGGTTCCACTGGTCATGTTAGTCTATTAGACTGGTGGGTCATACGTAGTGTTGTATTTCCCAGAGGCCTCTCCTCCGGACAGTTTTTCAGATGCTTTTCTCTTCTCAGACTTATCCCATTTTCTAGAATCTTTCCACAGGTTGAGGCTGCCTGAGGCCAAGGTCCCAGCTTTATCCTCTTATCCTTCTTTACTACCTAGCACCATTTTATATCTGCTGGTGACTTGGGCAGGTTCTTCATTCGCCCTAAAAGTTCTCTGCCTCTTCTCTAAATTTCCCTTGTCTCTCTCTAATTATAGAATGCTGCACTGGGACCAGAGACTTGGCAAGAATACTGATTGTTCTGCTTAGCCTGGGAGGCCCTCTGTTATCATAAGAGTAATAATAAGCACAAAAAAATAGCACATGGAGCATTTTGCCAAAGGTGCAACATGAATTGTATTTCTGTCTGGGGCCTTTTCCTAGTGTCATTGGTTTCTAGGACTCCTTCATTTCTAACAAGTTGTCATATTAACACGTAGAGGTTGTGAAGTGAGCATCTAAAAAGTTTGTCTGCCTCTTTGCTCAAACTCACAAGTCAGGGTTGTGCTGCAGAGCTCGAACCAAACAGAAATGCAACCTGAATTAGTCTGGAGGGTCATGCATACACAGTGTTATATTTCCCGGAGGCATCTAATTTTAATAGGTCCTTCTATTAAGGAAAAGCGAAGGAGTGAAAATCAAGATGAAATAATGGAATAGTAAGAAATGCAGGGGGTGGTAAAGATGCTTGTTTTGAGCTCCTGCTCGACACGGACATTACAACTCTTATACCTGATTGAAGGGCAGGCTGAGTCTCTTCATATAGTACGTACAGCGTATGTGCTGCGATGTCATTGTTATTGGGGGCGGGAAACACCCATTGTATTTAAACATGCCGCGTACCAGTCAGAACAACATACCTTCGTGGACGTGGTGTCACAACAATTAACAAGTGTGAGTCCAACCCTCTGCTGTCTGTGTTTATGGATTTATAGCATATCTGTATCATCAAAGAGACTGTGGCACAAGATAATTCTAAATAGCAGATATATAAAAGTCACTAGAAAGTCTTGTCTGGTGCTGCACGGCATGCTTATTAATCACTTTTAGTTTTAAACAACTGCGATTAGTTTATCCTGAGCACATGTCCCCAGGACGGGCGGTGAGCATGCAGTTGGATGGACTCCCTGTCTGAGCTCCGTTCATGTTTGATATGTCACCGCAGAGTAATCTCTTCAAGTCCCAGTTCCAGCAGACATTGTTTCTCAAAGATCACCTCCTTTCTTCCTTGTGGGGTAACCACTCTTCTCCCTGTGTCAGGCTCTTCCTTCCTCTCTGAAGCTGTGTGCCTCCCCCTGTGACTGAGGGGTGGGGGTAAATATAGTACCTATCACCCTAAAGAAACCACTGCAGTCCCAGTTCCTTTCCAGTGCCCGGGGAGATACTGGCCTGTGACACAATTCTGGGAAGGGCCGTTTAAGGGGCTTCTGGATAGCCTTGGGGAGAGTTTTGAAGATCCTAAAAAGATGCACCAGACCCTTTCAGTGCTCTGGGGGAAGATGTGTGAGAGTGTGACATTTGGAATGCTTTCCCCACAGAAATATCAAAACAGGAATTAACCAACTCGGAAGACATTTCCCTACCTTTGGGCTACTTTTTCTGTGAGAAAATACACTCCCTGACAGCGGAAGCCATCCGGAGCATCTTGCCTGATAACACACTCCCTTTTGACAGATAAAAAGTTAGGTGTTTAGTGTCTGTATTTGATATTTGTGTTCACAGTTTTATTTGCCTAAAAGACAAGGCTTATTATATTCTACTTTTCGGTAGTTTACCAAGACCTATGATGTAGCAGTGATTTTTCTCTTTTACAGATGCTTGAGAACGTCAAGCTTATTCCACCCTCGAAATGGGGAGCTAGTTTTCTTATATCCTGGCTGTGTGTGCTGACTCAGAGATCTCACATCTCTTGCAAGTTGTTTTGAATCCCCAGAGAAACCTTTCTAGTATTGCCCGCCCCTCCTGTTCTGCCCTTTTTGACCCCGATGCTTTATCATATCCAGATGACATTCATTAACTGAATCCTTTGTTATGAATTTTGTGCCAATTCCTTCTACGGTGGTATTGTCACGTCTGAGAATGGTTTATACGGTAGTAAGAAGAGGTTCCCAAACCTTTCCCCATCGTCAGACTCTCTCCAAACATGCTAACTATATCCAAAATCTCTCTCTGGTTGATTCTGATTATCCACCAGGTCCGGCAATCACTAAGGTAAGAGATACAGAAGAGAGAAAATAGTACTGACCTGATCCCAGACCTAAAGTAAATGGTTTCAAACCTCACTTGACAAAGTCAGCTATGTAAGAACAAAATTTCATTTCTTTATAGCTTAATTTTTAATCCAGGTTTTCTTTCTTCTTTGGGGTGGTAGGAAGCTATTTTCGTTAACTCTAAATGCGACCACCACGCGCTGCCCCCTCTCCGCAAGTTAGATAAAGCTTAGGTAATGTTAGGTTAGTTGGGAGGAGTCCTTTGAGTTCCTGACGCCCTCTGTCTACATGGCGGGCATGGGGACCACTTCCATGGTCCCATCAGGTCTTTGGCCTATGTTGTTGCAAGTTGCATGAATCCTTCATTTTCTACAGCTCCTGTGCAATATTCTCGCATCTGGTGAGCGGACTCAGAAGTCTGTCTGCCGCTCTTGCATCACGCTGGAGCGAGAGAAATTCTCTGTGGCTGCCTAAGTGCCCATCAGCTACCGGTTCCAGCTCTACCCAAGCAGAGAGCCTGACCCCTTCTGTTCTCTGTTCCCATAATCCCGCATGGCACCTTGCCCGGCCTGTTCCCCTTCTCTCTGAGATCTGCACTAACTGCTTTCCCTCTCACTCTCCCTTTCCTCAAGCCTGAAGCATGCTCTTCTGTGCTAGGACCCATGGAAATCTCTGAGGTGTTCTTCAAAATCTCCTGTCTGTGCCCTCTAATTCTTCTGTATGACTAAGTGATTAAGCTCTGGTAACTCAAAAGCAAGATTAAGACTTTATGTTTCTCTGCCTTCTGCTGCTCTGTTTCACTCCCAAGGCAATTTGCATAGCCTCGCTATTAAATAGACATGGCAAAAGTGGGGCAGGGGGATGATAAAGGAAATCCCAAGGAGAAACATATATGTATGTATACATATGCATATGAGACATTGAAATAAAGCACAAAATCCTGTATTGTAGGTATAACAAACATGTAATTTTGCTTCTGTGTGTGTGTGTATTGCAGTACACACACACACACATACATAGTAATTAACAAAATTGAAAATCTGTCATTTGAAGTAATTTTTCACTGAGTCTATTTCATGTTCTAGAGTCACTGTCTTTGAATTAGAGTTTATAATAAATGATAAAGATTAAAAGGATTTAAACTAATATGCTGTAACGTATACATCTAAGTGAGTGTTTCCTTTAAAATAGTCACCTCAGTCTACTATATATTTATTCCACTAATATTGCCTTTGCCCTAAACATTTCTGGATTTGTTCTTTTGGAATTGTCCTCATTTTCTAAACCCTGAGTTGAAAAGTGTTAGAAGTAAATTATCATCAAACCCACTTCCACTCCCATCTAACATATCAAGATGTAGCTCAGCTTGACCCATTCTTAACTTGTGATAAGTTATGAGCTTGATTTTTAGAAGCAATAGACAGAAAGCGAGTTAATGAAATTCTGAAAAATTCTGAAGTTGATTTGTAAAGATCAGTTCAAAAATTGTTTTGAACAACAACATCACTGAAATGAATGGATACATTAGTCCCCCCATATCCTTGGTTTTGCTTTTTGTGGTTTCAGTTACCTGTGGTTAACCACGGTCTAAAGATATTAAATGGAAAATTCCAGAACTCAACAATTTATAAGTTTTAAATTGCATGCTGTTCTGAGTAGCATGATGAAGCCTGATGCTGTCTCACTCTGTCCCACCCGGGATGTAAATACCCCTTGTCCAGCGAGCATATCCACCTCACTTCATCTCATCGCACAGGCATTGTATCATCTCACATCATCATAGGTAGAAGGGAGAGTACAGTACGATAAGGTATTTTGAGAGCAAGAGTGAGAGAGAGCACATTCACATAACTTGTTAGTGTATATTGTTACAAGTGTTCCATGTTCTTTTGTTATTGTTGTTAATCTCTTACTATGCCTAATTTAGAAATTAAACCCTGTCATAGGTATGGACATATAGGAAAAAACGTAGTATATATAGGGTTTGTGCTCTCTGCAGTCTCAGGCATCCACTGGGGTCTTAGAACATATCCCCCATGGATAAGGGGTGACTACTATAATTGCCAAAGTGATTACTCTGAAGCAAAGTGCTCTTATCCAGATGAATAAATGTTGGTAGTTTATTTTAAAACAGTGGTTCTCAACTCGGGATGACTTTGCCACCAGGGGACATTTGGCATCTTCTGGAAACCTTTTTGGTTGTCTCAACTGGAGAAGGGATATTCCTGGCATCTAGTGGGTAGAGGCCAGGGTTGGTGCTAAACATCCTACAATGCTCACAACTAAGAATGGTCTGGCCCAAAGTGTCAGGACAGCCAAGGTTGAGAAATTCTGTTTTAAACGAACAAATTATTACTTTATAATCATCCTTCACATTTTAATATACTTAAAAGTTTCTGATCTCTTTTCCCCAGCCTCAGTCTTACTAAATTGTTGGGATAGAACAAAGTCAAGTACCCAAATCTTTCTGTCCAGCACTCAGGCTCACAGCCTCTTGGAGGCCGTTCCTGCTTAACTACAGAGGGTAGAAGTGGGAGGGGGCAATCAGTTCCAGTAAGAAAAAAGCCAGGGAGGAAATACACAGGGAACACACAGATTAATATCTAGGTGGAAGTTTCCCTAGCAATCTTTGAATTTTTACTGAGAAATTTATGTCTTATCTCAGTGTTTTTCTTCCCCAAGACAGCAGGCGTAGAAACTCTATCTGAACCCCAGTTTTTCAGTCATAACCCAGAGAGAGGCTGTCTGTGCTACGTTCACCTGGGAAGTCCTTTCACCACGCAGCAGACTGAGTTCCTACTGCCTGTTCTGACTTGCTGCTGACGTTCCCTGTCCTTCTTTAATGAGCCAGCGTGTGCTGCCTTTTCCTTTTGCTCTCTGAGCTGGCCCTCCTCTCCTCCCTTGCCACACCAGCTGCATGTGAAGGGGTGTTTCCCTTACCAGTTCTTGGATGAGCAATTACTATTGCTGTTGAACAGCTTGATTCTCCCCGTCCTCCTCTCCTCCCTTACTTTGTACAAAGGTAAAGTTTCAAACCACCACCCCAATATGAGGCCAGACTTGGCTTCGCACAGAAAAGTTCCCCAGGTCCTACCTCCATCCCGTGCTGGTTCCTTCCTGTCGCTCATTTAGGTGTTTATGTCCTTGAGCAGCATCCGTGGCTGGCCACGTCTGCTTTTTTGTTTTGTTTTGTTTTAATTTTTATTAAATTTATTGGGGTGACATTGGCTAGTAAAATTGTATAGGTTTCAAGGATGTATATCGGTAATACATCATCTATATATTGCATTGTGTGTTCACCACTCAGAGTCAAGTCTGTTCCTGAAGGTTTGTCCCTGATACCTGATTTCCAAAGCAGAACCTCCCAAACAAAAGAAAAAGGGAAAGCATATGACCTTGTTCCTGGACCGTAGACATGGCCTAAGAAAGTCATAGGATGACTCTACCACCCACTTCACCCCAGGGCAAGTGTCCCCAACACATTTTGCCGGGTTTGGATAAATCTCAACATTTGAGAGCCTGCCTGAAAGTGGGGGGCCATGGTTTTAGATTTCTGGACTCCCTGCGAGGTACTGCTCACCTCAGGCAACTCCAAGGTCCCGTTTTCACTGGAGTGAATTCCAGCCAGTTCTCCCAGATGAGTTCTGCCTTGTGGTTACTGTTGAGAAGGATTTGGGCAGAATGGACAAAGTGATCAGATACTTGAAGCCCATCTCTACGTTGTGCCGTGAGTATCTCTGTTGTGTTGACATAAGCGCCCTTCGGAAGCTGCCCTGTGGGAAGGGCCTTCTCCTGTAGGCAGCAAGCGTAGTCCTCACGTTTGAACTTGACATCTTTCCTGTGGCCTTAAAGAAGTTAGTAGGTTAAGTCCTTTCCATACCAAATGACTCAGTTACCATGTGATATTGTCAAAAACAAGGAGCCAAATCCATGGGTCTGTTGCAGATGCTGGGCGGTGGGAAACCAGCACCAATCCCCCAGGAGCAAACTCCTGTTTGCTCTCCTCTGGCCGCATAAGTGAGGCCTTTGCAGTCAGGCTGAGCTCAGACAGGCAGCTTTTCTCTCTTCCTCTGTAGCACCTCCCTTATCTCTTCCATCTTTGATGGAAGGATGGTGATTTGTCTGCTGTTCTTGAGTTTTAAATCTCTGCTTCACATCCTTGAGAGCTCTGACTTTTCTGGCATCTCTAGCCCTGAACTTTTATGCCATTGAATATTTAAATTGGTAGTTAAGGTGCCAGGTCTGCTATCAGCCAAATCTCTCTATACCTTCACCACGTAGAATACGTTTCTTCCCATCTCCATACCATTGTCTAGCAATCAAGTGTCCATGTTAAATCATGGTAAAGGGCATGGAGGGGGGAGACGTGCATGGCTCCAGTTCAGGGGCACCTCTATATTCGTGGAACAGCCCAGGTAGCCTCAAATTAAGGTGTTACTTTTCTAGACCAGTCCCTACAATGTAATGTTGGCATCCAGTCCTGAGAAGGAAATTCTCAGCTGTTTATGTTCAGTTTCACCAAGGTAAAGGGGTCAGGTTTTCCTTTCGTGTCCTATCCCTACACAATTATAGCTGTTCCTTCTCTTCTGGTGGGCCCACAGTGTTAAGAACTGTGGGATGGCAGGTTATCTGCAAGCCAACAATCAATGAGAGACTCTGCACTCCAGGAAGCTTGGGCTAAAGGATTCCTTCCCTACCTCTCCAGGCCTCTGTCTCTCACCTGCTTGGAAGATGTCTGTTTCTGCCACTCCTTTCCCTCCAGTGTGATTGCTCCTCTGACCACTTGCCCTCTTCTTCCATCTCAGCCTTGTGTAGTCTTTGGGATTAGAGAACCTAGTTTTGTTTGCTTCCCTGACTATTTCTGACCTGCAGTAGAGTGTAGTTTCTTTGAGTCTTTGTGCTTCCATACGGTTTGGGGAGAGGAAAACGGTGGAATGAGTGAAAAAAATGAGGAGGTGGGAATTGCACAGAAAACAAGAATAATACTTTGAAATGTAATTCAACCATATGCCATATAGAATGAGAATCTTTCACTCTGATTCTGAATAATTTAAACAGCATAATTTTGGCAATTTAATTACGAAAATAATGGCTTGAGTCTGTTATACCAGTGGTTAAGGTGACAGGAAAAGCTCTTAGCATGGTCTAAAATACTCACATCTAAACAATCGTAAAACAACAAGGGAAGAATCATGTGCAGTCTGTGACATACCAGCTCTTAAAATGAAAGTAGTAGAGTTTTCTCCAAATTGGTTCCATAAACTGCCGCTGTGCCTTACAAGATACTGAGTTTGGCCAGATATTTTCCAGTTAAATTGATACAGTTTGTCTTTACAAATGATAATGTCTGACTTTGATTGAATGTTCATTCTTTATCAGATTCTGTCCTCAAAACAACTCTATGAGTTCGTTTATTTTATCTTGGTAAATTGTAGAATTCCCATTTTATAGATTAAGAAATTGAGCTTTAATTTTGCCCAGGGTCACACAGCTATTAAGTGGTGGAATTCAAACCAGGGTCTTTGTGACCCAAGAGCCCCACTCCTAACCCCCCCTCACACCTTCACTGTGGAAACAATGCATCAGAAAACAAGAATCCAGCCTGACTCTGGCAAGATCCTGGCATCACCACAGCCAATCCTGAGTGTGAACTCAGCTGGAGGACACAGGATGTACCAAAGCAGAGGCCATGCTGAGATGTCTTCCTGGACTTGGAGAGATCCTCTGGAGGGGACAGACCCTTGAGGAATTAAGAAAACAATCTCTCTTTTGTGCGTATGCGTATTTTTGTGTGGGTATTTAAGTAGGGATTGTCCCAGCAAAGGTGCAGCTGATTCTATTATTTCTTCCTTTATAATATTTTAATTCTTTACTTTTGGATAGATAATATACTCACATGAATCAAAAACCAAACAGTATAAGGTCTTTCTTCCAACCCTTCAGCCCAGTTGGAACCCTGTTCCCTTTTCCATGGATATCTTTTCAGAGTTCCTTATATGCTAATATAACTACTTGTAAATTTATATTCTTACTCCTTTCTTCTTTTTTTCTATATAAAAAGTAGTTATTTTAAAATTCTGTACCTCCCTTTGCTTTTTTTCACATAGAGATTTATCTTGGATAACTTTCCACATCAGGACACAGAGAGCTTCCTCATTCTTATTCACAATGACATATTATTTCACGATGTTAGATGTATTATCATTTATTAACCAGTCCCCTTTTAATGGACATTTGGCTTGTTTCCAGTCTTTTGCTCTTACTAACTGATGCAATGAATGCTTTGAATATATGTACTTCTGCATATGTGCACATGTATATATAGGATAAGTTTCTACAAGTAGGACTGCTGAGTTAAAAATAAAATATGCATTTATAATTTTTACTGATAATGCCAACTTGCCCCCCATAAAGGTTGTACTAATTTGCACCCCCACCAGCAATGTATGAGTTTCCCATAGTCCTGCCAACAGAGTTAACACATTTTTGGATTTTTGGCCCATCTGCCTGATTCAAATGTTTGGACTTTGGCCCATCCAATGCAATAAAATATTGTAGATTTCTTACTATGGTTAAAGTTAAGCAACTTTTCATATGTTTTAAGAGCCATTTGTATTTCTTTTTTTCTGTGAAATTTGCCCATTGCTTTCTTGGCTTATAAATCTTATCAATTTCTAGGAACTCTATATTAGGGAGCGAAGCAATTGTCTGTAATATAAATTGAACATCTTTTTTCCTTATTTGTCATTTGCTTTTTATTTTTCGTCTTGATTTTTACATGGTTAAATTTGTTAGTCTTTTCTTATATCTAATGGATCTTATGTCAAAGTTAGGAAGGTTTTTCCCACTCCAAGGTTATACAAGTGTTCTCCCATGTTGTTATTCAGTACTTTCATATCTCTATTTTTCTTATTTAAACCTTTGATCTACTTGAAGTTTATCTTGGTATAATGTTTGGATCCAACTTTTTTGTACATAGATACTATATATATTATATATATAATATATGTATATTATATATATATAGCATATATATTATATACATAATATATATAGCCAAAAAATTGTATACACATTTTAAGAAATGAAAAACTATTAAAATTGTAATACTCAATATATACCAATAACAAAAGATGAATACAAGTCACGTTTGACTTCTGCAATTACAAGAGGTGCTCAAAGTGGTTACCATCAGCGTCCAGACACTTCTGATTATGGCAAACTACTGCTTGAGCAACGTTGACCACAGTGTCCACTTGTATATATCTTTATATCTTTTTGGTATACATATATATGGCTTTATTTTATAATGCTAGAAGGAAGTCTGATTTTCCCTATCTTAGACCTAGAGGGCTTTTTTTTTTATTGTTGTAAAATATACATAACGTAAAATGTACCATTTTAACAATTTTTAAGTGTAAAGTTCAGTGGCATTAAGTACATTTGCATTGTTGTGCAACCATCACCACCATCTATCTCTAGAACTTTTTCATTTTCTTACTGTATGATTTGGAATCAAATATACTATTAATTTTATGATATATTAGGTTTATGCAAAAGTAATTGCGGTTTAAAAGATTAGAAATAACTGCAAAACCGCAATTAGTTTTGCACCAACCTAATACTATCCATTTGTAAGGTGTTAAAATGTGGGAAAATGTATGTCTTAGAATTTACAAAATACAGTTCTAAATTCCCCAATGTATTTGGTATATTTCTGGACGTTCTGTTCTGTTTCATTGGTTTGCTTCCTCATGTGCCAGTGTCACACTGTTTTAATTATTGAAGATTTAGAATACTTTTACTCTGTGATATAGATAGTTTTGCTTTACTGGTCTTTTTCAGAAGACTTCTTTCCCCAACTATTCTTGTCTGTCTGTTCAGATAAACTAGGCAGCTTCACCCGGGCTCTTGTAAATCTTCTTTCCTTCCCTCTTTCTAACTGTGTTCCACATAAATTGTAAAAACTTGCATGTAGAAGACCTTGTTATGCCTGAAATTCAGCTATAAGTCTGGATCAGAGTAGCTTCTCTGAAAGTTTATGTATCTTCTCGACTTTATTCTCCTGGGTTTTTAATTGCCAAAGAGGTACAGTCTATTCCTGATCGATGCTGTCACATAAAAGGGAGATGCTCCCATAAAAGTTCTTAGAATCATTTACTTCTTTATACCTTGTCTAGAATATCAGCCTTTTTCAGCAAAGTAAGCATTGTTCTTACAATGATGAGAAATCTTAAATGTTTGCAACAGCACCAGGGTTTAATGTGGCTCACTAATGCACTCATCCTCAGTAGCAGCTTGTTGTTTTGCCAGTTATTCCTATTAAATTTTTAGCATTTTTAATATTGAATTGCTAGAAACTTGGCTTCATTTGTATTCATAGATGATAAACACATTCTGTTTTGTTTTATTGAAGAACCCATTGTAAGAGCCAGAAAATCCTGTGGAAAATGGCCTTCAGTGATCTTACATCGAGGACCGTATATCTTTATGATAATTGGATCAAAGATGCTGGTAAGTAACCAGATTTCCTAATTGAGTCTTATCCTTCCTTTTTATGTCAGGTTCCCAATTTAATAGGATTTCATTGAAACAACACGAGAGACTTTGCAGCTTAACACTCCCTCACAGACACCCAAATGTTGATTTTTATTACTACTTAATGAAGATGAAGTATCAAGTGTTTCATTGCAGATCCATACAATGATAGAGGTAACCCCCGAATAATTCTGAATTGCTTGCCTTCTCCCCTGGCCCATTAAAAAAACAAACAGTGTTATAGAAGAACATTTAATACCACAGCAAGAAGTTTAAAATACATTAAATGAAAGCAGGCTATATTATAAAACACCACATGTATTTCTTTTGCAAGGATTAGCAGTTATCTCTGTGTGGTAGGATTATTGGTAACTTCTATTTACTTGTCTATATTGATCCAGATTTTTTTTTAAATCACCAAATGTGTGAGACCCAGAGATGTGACCTTGCCAACATCATGATTAGTTTTTGGCAGAAAAAAAATCTAGAACCTTTGTTTTCTGATTAGGTTTAGTATTCTGGTGTTTCACATTTGAATTATTTGGCACATATTCACCACTATCACCACTTTAGATCAGTTCTTACATATCAGCCAGAAACCGTATATTCACCAAATTCAGGAGGAAAAAGTGCCACCTCTTGGCATCTACCACAATTGGAGTTATATTCCAATTTACACTGATTTCAGCAAAGATACAATGTTTTGTGATTCTTGTCATTTTCAGTAGACTGCTAAAGACCAATTTTATTTCGCTAAAAAAGGTCCCAATAGTTTTACCCCAGAAAAATGCCAAGGATCTAAAAAGATTCCATAAATAGAGAAAGTTCACTCTGGTAGTGGATGAAGAGTGACTGTTTCCACTTCTTCTTTTTCTTCTTCTTCTCCTCCTCCTCCCCCTCCTTCTTCTTCTTTTTTAATTTTTTCAACTTATGTAATGATGCAGAGAACATATAGGTTTCTTTAGAAGTCATTCTTCTCTGAAGGTTTATAGTTTGTTCAGATAGTTCAGTACTTAATTTAACTAATTTTTTGGTTTTCTTCCAATTGTTCTTATTTATTTATTTTTTAAAATACTAATATTTTAATGGCTTTTCAGAGTAGAGGTGTACCTTGCTACCTGAACTCCCAAGATTTGAACTAGGGAACCAAGTAGATTTGGGTACATTTTTTGAAATAGACCTGTTTGGAAGAAGAGAACCCTTGCTATCTAACTCTTGCTATTCACTATTCCAAATGCAGGCACCCAAGAGAGTCACATAATCAATATGCTAGTTCAAGAGCCAAATCAATTTAGATGATGGTGAATATCTATATAGTATAAAATATTTAAAAATGAAATACTTCTGAATTCGGCTTCTTTTATCCATGGATCAGCTCTTTAGTTTTTATTAGGAATACTTACATTGAAAATCTGAATACTATTAGGCCAGAAAAAGTAGTAACCAAGGGCTGGGAGTGGTTAAGGAGAGACAGGGAAAGCCCTGGAAACAGTGTTGTAAACAGTGCAGGGAGGATGAGAGGAAGAGACAGGCAGAGCTGCAGAAGGGGAGGGGAGGTATGGGATGTGTAACAAGAAAACCTAAATTTAAGTTCTGACAATATTAGTTAGGTAATCTTGAACAAGTGATTTATTGTCTAAGTCTCAGTTTCTTTGTTGGCAAAACAGAGATGAGAATGGTACCTACCAGCTACCAGATAATATGCATGAAAGTGCTCTGTCATTTAGGAAGTATCCTGATGCAAGTGAGGGTGGTGGGGGTGACGAGTGATTGATAGGACATTTTCATCTTAAAGTACTGTTGATAAAGCATGTCACCCTTTAAAAAAGTTTTCTCACATTTTTCCCCTGTCGGGCTCTAAAAAGGTTAAAAAGTTTTGCGTTGAGATTTACATCTTTACAAGAACACTTTCAGGTATAAGAGGAGAGGTTTTTCTTCTGCTGAGTGTGGTATTGATCTCTGAAGGCCATTAAGAATCATTGCCGGCCGTCTTAGTTCTGTTTTACTTTGCTTACCCTGGGAAGGGCTGAGTCCTTGATCAAGGGCCAAGAATTTCAAGTGTATTCTTGGCTTTGG
Source organism: Rhinolophus ferrumequinum (assembly GCF_004115265.2). Lineage (NCBI taxonomy): Eukaryota > Metazoa > Chordata > Mammalia > Chiroptera > Rhinolophidae > Rhinolophus > Rhinolophus ferrumequinum. The sequence goes on along the minus strand of NC_046290.1, from coordinate 38,602,356 downwards.
CCCTAATTTTGAGTAGCCTTTGGGAAACTTACTGATATTCATTGGTTTTCTGATTGCTAGAGAAGTGGTGGTCATGCATAGTTATTTTATGTGGAAAATTCCACAGCTACAGAACTTAAAATTGGTTTCATTATTATTTAAGCTATAAGAGTATTTATTATGATTCTTAGATATGAAATGTCCAATTTTGAAATAATACTATAACATTTTTAATGTTTAAAAGCAACTTTCCTTGGACTGGATAGTAATAATGACTTGTCAGAGTCAGCTGTGATCTCTTTGCAAGAAGATGGAGTCTGAGTGAATGTTGCCGTTCTGAAGCTTTGGTGCTTCACGAAGTACATGCTTGCTTCTCCGTCCAGCTTTATCATCTTCTTGGTGCTGATTGGAATTTAGAGGATATACTCTTTGAGCTAGTACATGCTACTTAAGAAGAGAACACTCCCTTACAAGTAGTTGATGGACACGCTCATTAATATTCTACGTATGTGGCACTTGTATAATATTTCTTCCCTCGTATTCTCTCTCTCTCTCTGGATCACTCTTAGAGAAGAGTGATCCGGCTAGTAATAAGTCAGAATGGTGGTAGTTCCCTGGGCTATGGACTCTAAGACAGCCTGCCTTCCCAGCCTGTGCTTTCATTCCGGCTCTACTCATGACTCTTAAACCCAACTCTGATGCCAAACAGAAAATACAGCATCAGCCTTTTGTCTCTGGGGAAAACAGAGCTCTGCTCGCTCACCCCGGAACCTTTTGCAATGCGTGGACTCACAGACTGAGTCAGGATTAACTTTAAATGTTGTCGAGCAGTCCCCCTCTACAACCCCCTGTCAAGTCACAGTCTACCTGCCTTGTAAACATCTTGTCATGGGGAAGCCACCGCCTCACACGGAAAGGGGCTCCCCATTCAGAAAGGTGTCAGTATCGCTGAGAGAGAAGGCAGGAAAAATGAACAGTTGTCAGAGTCATGAACGTATATTAAAGATTTTGAATTTTATCTGCTCAGTATGGAGAGCTGACTTAGCAGAAGAATAGTCTGAGCAGAACTGTACTTTTATGTAGTGAATTTGGCAGTTGTGTGGAAGACTAGATGTAGTAGATTGGGTTAGGAGGCAGGAAAACCACACAAGCACCGAGTGAGGGACTCTGAGGCCCCGGATGTAGGAGAAAGAAGCCCACGGAACCCCTGGTTCTCAACTCTGACGGTTCATCATAGTCACTTGGGCAAGTTTTCTCAAAATATGGGTGACAGGGGCCCATACCCTACGATTCTGATTCAGTTGGACAGGGTCGTTTTTCGGCCACTTGACTTTTGACACCCCTGAGGTGATGCTGCTGTGCTGACAGAATTGAGATCTGCAATAGTAGCAACACTTACCGAGCATGTGCGGGGCTCTTTCTATGCAAGAACTCACGAAATGCTCTATGAGATATATGCTGTTTTATGTCCAACCTACAGATGAGGAAACAAGCAAAGAGAAACAAGCAAAGTCAGTGTCCCCAGGTTACATAAGGAATGAGTAAAGGAGCCGAGATCAAAACCCAAGCCAGCTGACTCCAGAGCTTTGCTGAAATAGGATTAAAAAGCTTACTGTTTTGTTTTATTATTTGCTTTAAAATAACAAGAAATCAAATTAACTGGTTTCCCCAAAGAATGTAATGATTTTTTCTTTAATCTATAGAACTTGAAAGTCACACACAGGATTAAAAAAAAAAAAGTGGGTGCTTAAAATGTTAAATTACAGGAAAAATTTATTTATTTTAAAATTATTTTCTTCTGCTTGCTGAGCCTGCCCAGTGTGCTTTTCCTGGCTTGTTTTGTTTTACTGCCACCAGTGGAATAACAGAAAGATGATGTCATTTGATTTTCTCCCCCCTGCTGAGTCAATAAAAGAGTAAAATGAAATACATCTCTAATTCAGGAATTCCTTTACTGACACTTTTTAAAAACCCTAGTTTTCAACCATACAAATGATGTGTGTTAACAGAAACGTTTAAAATTGCTTATAAAGAAAAAATAAAAAATAAAAGTCATCCATACTGTTGCTATTTTTGAGGAAAGCCCACGTGAATACAGGATAAATTATCTTTAATAGCTAAAGCCATACCCTAGAACATTCGAGTGTCTAATGGGAGCGTGTTCCCTAGCAATAAAATCGAGGCCAGCTGAGTCATCTATCATGTAGTCTATTGAAGAAATTTTTACATTGGGAAGGAAGTCAGACTTGAAGGGTATTCATAGATTTTTGGTAATTGGCTACATCAGCGGCAGTTTAAATGAGAAAGGGCTGTATTCTTCCATCTCTCTTTTCCAGTTCATAAAAGTGACGGTATTTAGCAATCTAAGGTTAGTCAAGACTCAATTTTGAGTCTTGCACCTGGAAATTTGTCCATACTTATTTTCCTTTATAATACCCTGGATTTATGAGTCAATTTAGTAAAATTAACCCTGAGCTACCTAAAATTATTATAGAATTAATCACATGTTTTCATCTTGAGTTGCAATTTTTAATTCATCTAACTCTACTGGCCTGGAACTAGCAGTGATTGGGTAAATTTCATTTTACTTGTTGTGAGGCTAATACCTTTTTTTTTTTTTTTTGGTCAAAATATCAAGTTGACTAGCCCATATTTTAAATACCTAGAACCCACATTTTAGATTCTTAGGTGATACTAAGGTCGCTTTCAATTCTGCCGTACAGTACATATGGAAATGTCCCAAATTTCTTAGGGAAAGAAGAAAGGTAAGAAACAGAAAACAAACTTCAACATATAAAAGAATGTCTGGATGGAGAAACTCTAAAATTCTATGAATGGTTATAGATGGATGGTAGGATCTTGCTAGGTGTTTTCTCGCTTCCAGCTCTACCCTGCCCATTGTGCTGGGCCCTGGAGAATGACCAGTATGGACTATATCCATGGGCTTGCTCCCCTTCCCTCTGGATTCTGGTTGGGTTCAGCCCATGGAGAGCCCCAGAAAACGAGACAGACAGACAGACAGAGAGAGAGAGAGAGAGAGAGAGAGAGGTGTTGGGGTGTTGGTTCCCCTGACCCCTCATGTAGAATTGCTTTGTGCTGCCTGAATTCTCTCAACAGAAAGTCACAACTGCTCTCCACCGGGATTCTCCATAGGACTCGCCTGGGTTCTCCAGTATGTCCTTTGCCCTTCGAGGCATAGGGTGCTAACAGGCTCACTGTTTCAGGCTCTCTCACTATTCCTGGTGATTTCCCCTTCCTGAAGGGAGTAGTGATCATTGCCCAAATAGCCCATTGTCAAAGTTAGGGTCTAGGCGCTCACGGAAAGAACTGCTAGTTGCCATCAGTTACCTTTGGCTAAGTGGATTTGCACTGACATCTTGTTTTTCTCTTAGATCCAAGAGTCGAAGACTGGCTCCTCATGTCCTCGCCTCTACCACAAACCATCATCCTGGGGCTCTATATCTATTTTGTCACTTCTCTGGGACCAAAGCTCATGGAGAACCGAAAGCCCTTTGAACTCAAGAAAGCGATGATAACGTACAATTTTTTCATAGTACTCTTTTCTGTGTATATGTGTTATGAGGCAAGTGTCTTCAGTATTCCAAATGGGAGAATTCTGCCTGAGTCTTCCTGTTTATCTGTCATCATGTTTCTTGTTATGACTATAAAACTCTTTGAGATTTAAAGAAGTTTAGAAACTTAGGTCAGTAGAGCAGGGATCTGCCAAACATTGTTCGTTATGGACCAGACAGACTTGCAGTAGTTTACTAGATGATTGAGTGAATCATTTCCTTAGTGTTAAGAAAACTCATACTTGGAGAAATGAAGTAACTTACTCAAAGTAGCACAGGTGGTAAGTGGAGAACTGATACTTGAATCCAGGTCTGTCTGACATCAGAGCTCATCTGACTCTAATGACTTACCATCATCATGACAGGAACCTTTGGTTTCTACACGCTCTGAGGAGCTGTAAGTTGGTGGATTGTTCGGGTGTGGTTTAGCTGGGCTTTGGGGAAATGAAGAACTTAGACTCACACAAAGTAGCAGGTGAGGGAGCCTGTCCCTAAATTGTCAGTAAGACAGATAGGGATCTTTCAGGACCCAAAACAGGCTCATGGATTCTCTTCTCTCCCTCTGCTACTAACGTGCCTCAGCCACCCTCACCTGCTTTTCTCAGCTTCCTTGCTTCTTTTTCAGTGCTGGCTGGCTTCCTCTGCCTCTGCTCCTGCTTTACTTCCTCTGCGACAGTCTGTGCTTGCTCACACTGGGAATCAGGAGAGTCCAGCAGGATCCCACTGGCCTGTCTCGACACCGTGGCCTCTGCACATGCGTCCTTCCCACCTGATTCCTTCTGTGAGCCCACCTGATTCGGTCACCCTAAATGTATTCTGGCCTCATTTCTCACCGGCCTCCCTGAAGTCTGGACTCACTTTTCTGCCTTCTGTTTCTTCTACTTTATTTCCAAAATTAACTCAAAGGCCACTTTTCTGGAGCATGAATAACTGAAAGGGAAGGAGTAATTGGGTGGGGAGCAGAGAAAATACATGCTCTTAGCGTGTTAGTAGAAATAGGAGATGGCCTACAATAGGACAGTGTTAAGATCAGAGTTGGAAGCCAGGAGACCAGGAACTAGTTAGTCCCAGTTACACTACTAACTAGCTACCTGATTTTGAGCAAGTCATTTAATCTCTCTGTTCTTCAGTTCCCACATATTATAGAACCAGGATTGAACCAAATTGTCTCTCAGTTCCCTTTATGCTCTGTGTCTGATTGTGCCATTGAATGCGATGTCCTCAAATATATTTTTTAGGAAGTAATTCAGTTATAACCGGTAAGTTTTGATTCCTAGTATAGTAATTACAGCATAAAAGAAAGTTTGAAAATATCTGAATTTAGCTTCCCATTAGCCTCTAATGCTAGAATTACTTATATGCCCATTTTGGGATTTATTACCTGCTAAATATAAATTATTACTTTTTCTTCTCGAAAGCGTGAAATATAGACATATGTGTGAAAAGCTCCACAGACTTTTAGAATGTTCTTAAACGTAATATCAGGAAAGCACTAAGTTCCTCTCTCTGTTTAAACAAAGACTTTTGACAGCTGTGCAGCATGTATACACATCTGCACATCTGGTTTACTGGGTGGAGCACGACTGCATTTGGTCTGCAGAATAAACACCTCCGCTAGGATCTCAGGGCAAAGATGAACAAGCTGAAATGGAAGTATTAGCCTGAAGGAACCCGTAGGCCTCATTTTATAGTGATAGCCCGAATGCCCTGGTTACTTGGTACCATCAGACACTAATAAAGAAAGACCAGTGAAGACTCACCCCACAGACGGCCAAGTCCCTAAGTTTTTCCCATTCAGCGCTGTGCTTGTTCGGGGGTAGGGAAAAGTGGAGAATCAATCATCCCAGTTTAAGTAAATGGGCTTAGAGTGGTACTTGCATCAGTCACAAGTTCAGTCTGAGCTCAAGAGTACATGAGGAAGCTCACTGACAGATCAGAACTTTGTGGTGCAGAAGTCGTCATTTCTGTGCTAGATTCCCTTGTTCCTTAGAGAACATTTATTGACTTGTGCTTGTAAGATTTTTCTCACCCATGAAATATGCCTTTTTTTTTAAATTAAAATTTATTGGGGTGACAATTGTTAGTAAAGTTACATAGATTTCAGGTGTACAATTCTGTATTACATCATCTATAAATCCCATTGTGTGTTCACCACCCAGAGTCAGTTCTCCTTCCATCACCATATATTTGGTCCCTTTTACCCTCATCTATCAACCTCCTCCCTGCTTACCCTCTGGTAACCACTAAACTTTTGTCTGTGTCTATGAGTTTTTGTTTATTTTCCACATATTAATTTTCAAGATTTCGTATCTTACCAAGTTAACAGTGTGATTATTATCTTATGAATCAAGCTAGGAGCTTGTTTCAGAGAAAGATGTTGTGTTTTTATTTATTTTTAATTTTTTTAAATTTATTTTTCAATTGCCATTGACATACAATACTGTACTAGTTTCAGGTATACAACATAGTGATTACTAGACATTTATATGCCCTACAGAGTGATCACTCTTGTAAGTCTAATGCCCATCTGATAAGGATGGTGTTTTAAAAATACCACAGTCTAAATAGTTTTTTTCTTCTCTGTTTCTTTTCTTTTCTCCATTAAAATACCATTCTGATAATGCCTCATAAACCTTTGCTTTTAGAAGTTAATTTATTGTAAAGTTGTCATTTTCACTTTACCAGTAATTAAAAATAGGAATATAAAGTGCACTTCAGTAGCAGAAGATGACATAACCATTATACTGAGAAACAAGACATTCTAGGGACAGTGTTGGCACTTGTGAGAATAGGATGTCAGAGGAGAGAAGAACTGACCCTATTGTCAGAACTCTAAATTAAGCCAAACAGTTAATATAGGCATGAACTTAAAATTATAGCCTTTAGTTTTTCATTTTCAGATACTGTTTTAAAGGAAGACCTTTCCACCATCGTACTGAAAGAATGTCAGTGTAATCTTTGAATTACAGTTCAGATTTATCAACAATAGGCTTTTTCTTCTATTAGTCTGAGGTCACTTCGTGGGTGTGTTGGAATTAAGGCTTGCTAGATTGCTCTCTTGTTGTTGAGATTTTCTTTTCTTTTCGTGAACCCAAAGCAAAAGGAATACCTGAGTCTTATGTTTGGTCAACCTTGATTTTCAGAGCCATGGATTACCACTTCACATTACACCCACTAGCTGAGGACAGGAAAAACCCAGTCGTTGAAACCATCTTCTGAGTACATTGAGGAATTTTGGTTTGCCCATTTATTTGACTAATTGGGAAGGTTGGAAATCACCAGCAAAGACTGAATTAGGATCCAGTTATTCCCTTTAGAGTATATAAACATATGCACGGGCATATATTGATAGACATATATGTACACATACTAGCATATACCTACCAGTTTTGCTGTTTAAGCAAAGCACTCCCAGCATTTTGTTTTCCACTGTATTAGAATGAATGGGCATCTTAGTTCAGATACAGTTTATATAAATAATATATAAGTTTACAATTTTAAAAATTCTTGTTGCTTTCTTATCAAGTGAATTCCTAGTTCGTAATTGTTCTAGCCTGCCTTTCCCTTTGCACTGACTGCTGACTTAGCTGAGAACATAATGAAGAGACAATCAAAACTACCTTTGTTTTAGGTTTTGAGCAAGTGCTTCCTTCTTTAATATTCATGTGTTGTCTTACAGTTTGTGATGTCTGGCTGGGGTACAGGTTATTCATTTCGATGTGAAATTGTTGACTATTCCAGGTCACCTACAGCGTTGAGGGTAAGTCTCTCTTTGGAAAAACTTGTCATTCAAAATCAATGTTAAAACTATTTGTAACACTTTATGTAAACTCAAAATGAGTAAATGACTCAATTATTAGAATATAAGTATTGAGAGAAAAAAAGCTAAACGTTACTGGCAAGAATCAAAGAAAGTCAAGTATATTGTTTTCTGTAAAATGAAAAATTGTCCTTTTTAATTTCTTGGATTTAAAGATAAATTCATATATGCTTCTGTAAAAAATTAACAGTAGAATCACTACATGATCTAACAATTCCACTTCTGGGTATATACCTAAAGGAATTGAAAGCAGGGACTCAAAGAGATATTTATATGCCCAGATTTACATGAAACAGCATTATTCGCGATAGCCAAAAAGTGGAGACATCCCAAGTGTCCACTGATGAATGAATGGTTAAACAGAATGTGGTATATACGTATGATGGAGTATTATTCAGCCTTAACAAGGAAGGAAATTCTGACACATGCTACAACATGGATGAGACTTGAGGACATTAAGTGAAATAATTCAGGTACAAAATGACAAATACTGTATGATTCTATTATTATATGAGGTACTTAGAGTAGTCTTCTTTCAGAGAGAAAGTAAAATGGTAGTTGTGAGTAGCAAGGGGGAAAAGACGTTGGGCAGTTGTGTCAGTTTTGCAAGATTAAAAAAGTGTTCTGTTGATGGGTGGTGGTGATGGTTGCACAACAATGTGAATGTACTTAATGCCACTGAACTGAACACTGAAAAACAGTTGGGATGGTAAATTTCACGTTATGTGTTTTTTGCCAAAATTTAAAAAAAGAAAATTTTCTTCCATGTGAAAAATAAATAAATAAATTCATATCTATGTGGTTTCTGCAGATGGCACGCACTTGCTGGCTTTATTACTTCTCCAAATTCATCGAGCTGTTAGATACTGTGAGTATGTAGTCACCACGTTTAGTAAATGTTTGATTTTCGATGAAAGCAATTAACTGTTATGAGTTCAGTTGTCTGATAACTTTGGTTATCACGTCTCCTGCAGCAGACCTACTATTATCTTTTACCTTTTATTATCAGTAATTTTAGAGAACAGATAGGATAAGCTTATTTTTCAGTCTCTTGTAGACTCCAAAAGGTTTTCTTTAATATATCACACCTGTTTAAGATAAGTATGTAACTGTCACATACACTACAAAACTATCTTTTATGTAGATCGATGGCAGTTGTTTTGTGAAGCAAGTTTTAGAAAACAAAGAGCAGAGAACATTTTACCTTTTGTTCTTCATATCAGAGCACTGGTCATTCATACTCCTTTAGGAGGATAAATGCTTCGAAATTCATAAACTTACAATATTAGGTTGGTGCAAAAGTAATTGTGGTTTTTACCATTATTTTTAATAGAATGTTAAGTTACCCCTGGAATATCAGTAATTCGGTAATAGCAGCCCTTGAAGTCCATGCTTACTGGGTCCTCTCTCTGCCTGAAGATCAACTCTGAATTTAGGTGACTGGGCCCTGGGAGAAACAAGTGCCATGGATTAGGGTCCATAAGGAGAGAAGAAAGCCATGCACCTTTGTTTCCAGAGTAGAAAAGCTGGATATGTATTGTATCTTCGTGGCATGAGGGTGTTAGTTATTTGGAATCAGCCCTGGACCTAAAACGGACAAGTGTGTTCTCTCTTCTCTCTCACTACATTTCTTGTAGCAAATCTCAACATGCTTTAACCTTCTCAGATAACTACGCATAATGTTAGAATTTGAAAGGACTTTAAGGAACACAGAATCAGTCTAGTGGTTCTCAAACTTGAGCATGCACTAGAATCCCCTGGCGAGCTTGTTAAAAACACAGATCTCTATATCCCACCCGCAGAGTTTCTGATTCAGTACGTCTTAGGTAGAGCTCAAGAACTTGTATGTCTAGCAAGTTCTAAGGTGCTGTTATTACTGTAGGTCCAAAGTCCACACTTTGAGAACCCCTGCTGTTGTCCGGTGGTTCTCAACCCTCCTGGTCCAGTAGACTTAATTGCATTAGAAAGCAAAAAAACCAGGGCCTCATCCCCAGAGATTTGGTGCCAGATGGTCAAGAGTAGAGACCAGGGATGGCTATTTTTAAAAGCTTCTTGGACATTGCAATATGCAGTCAGGGTTAAGAATGATTGAGGCATTAAAGTCCAAAGCCTTCAGTCTGAAAATACATTGAAGCCAAGAAGTTAAGTGACTTACCGAAGGAATGCTGCCACTGGGATGAGGACGCTGATTTTCTGTTGATGGCTTTTTTTGTTGCACCATGTTGTTCTTCCATGTGCTTAAGCAAATACATGGTGGCTTTGTTGTTTCTGCTTTGTATGTTCTCAGTTCTAGCTGCCATAGGAAACTGTTGCCGCCTCAATGTCCTTCCTAAAAACCACACTTCTGAAATACTCCTACAAATATTTTTTATTTTATTTCTTCTACTTTGTTTAGTGATATATTTAGAAGTCTAACTCACCACTGGTCTTCTGAATTTCGAGTGTTTTTTTGAACATTTAATTCTGCTTTTGAATAGTTTTTGGAAAAAAAAAAGAGAAAGTTTCCCCCAAATCTTTTCTGTTCATTCATTTGTTTGTTTGTAGAGTTTCTGCAAACCACTGGGTACATTCAGTCTGCGTGGTGCCGTCATTGGCCTTCTCAGTTTTCCTAGGCAGCTTTACTTTTTTTTCCATCCTATTTCCCCAATGAGCTCTTCAAGTTTTCCGTTTTTATTTTTCTTTCATAATAATTTGCTAACTTTTGATTTGTTGCAAGTCCTCTTTCAGTTTGCTTAAAACCCTGTGTAAATTGGTAGGATGTGTTAGAGAGCCATGTAGAATAATTTCAGTTGTAAGAATTCAGATTCCCTGCTTTTCCATATACTTAAAAATCCATCTGTATTTTTTTTTTCTACCAATAACATTTCTTTCAGTAAGTTTTGGCCATATTCTTCACTTTATATCTTTGATTTTCAAGTCTGCTTACAATTTATTTTTACTTTTTTATTGATTCTCCCATGAGTAGGCATCACACCTAAATTCCTTCATACTAATGAGCCTTTGAACTGCCCCTTGGAGAATCAGCTGCTCCTATGAGCATTCCACAAGGCTATCCTTTCAAAGCAAATTATGATGTGAACTAGTTTGGACTTTGCCAATATTTTTATAACATTAGATAAATTACTGCATGATTTTATATGAACTTGATTTCTTTAAATTATTTCAGATCTTTTTTGTTCTGCGTAAGAAAAATACCCAAGTGACTTTTCTGCATGTCTTCCATCATACCATCATGCCATGGACCTGGTGGTTTGGAGTCAAATTTGCTGCAGGTAGCCAAGGGAGAGTTGGGATCATATGTTATAAATAACATTTTTGTATGCTGTAAACATAAAATCTATCCTTAAATTGATTTAAAAGCAACTCAAAACATCAGAGTCACTTTGATCAAACTTCTGGCTTTCATTATTACTTGAAACCTATATGCAGGACTCTTACCTAGATCCCTCCCCAACCTTCCATTCTTTAGAAATGCATGACTTTGGGGAACAGTCTTCTACACATACTTTTCAGTTGTTTTGTTTGGATTTTATTCATTTCCCATATAGTTCTGTTAAATAAATGTTGAAAGCCTTGGTTTTATAGGAGTATAGTTAGATATCAATCCATTATATGTTTCCTAGAAATGAGACTGTTCATCTCAAGTTCTGAGTCTTCTTTGCCTTCAAATTTCCAATAGTTGATATACACCCTAACCCCTAAAAACTCTTTATAGATGTGTCAAATTGCAATTTTCCTAACTACCTTTAAATATCCTACCACATTAAAAGATGTTTTGATAGTGTTTTTTAAGTCAGAAATAGTTTAAATCAAAAGCGTGGGAAGCTGCAAGAGAAAGACAACTAGTTACTTATAAGGGAGCTCCCCATAAGATTGTCAAATGATTTCTCAATAGAAACTTTGCAGGCCAGAAAGGATTGGCATGAAATATTCAAAGTGATGCAAAGCAAGGACCTACAACCAAGACTACTCTACAAAGCAAGGCTATCACTTAAAATTGAAGGAGAGATACAGAGCTTCCCAGACAAGAAAAAGCTAAAGGAGTTCATCACCACCAAACCAGTATTACAAGAAATATTAGAGGGACTTCTTTAAGAAGAAGAAGGAGAAAAAAAATAAAAAGAATGTAAAAATATGAATAATAAAATGGTAGTAACTATGTATCTATCAATAATCACTTTAATGTAAATGGATTAAATGCTTCAATCAAAGAACATAGGGTGGCTGAATGAATAAGAAAACAAGACCCTTACATATGCTGTCTACAAGAGACCCACTTCAGAATAAAAGACACACACAGACTGAAAGTAAAGGAATAGAAAAAGATATTTCATATGAATGGAAATGGAAAAAAAGCTAAGGTAGCAATACTTATATCAGACAAAATAGACTTTAAAATAAAGGCTATAATAAGAGATAAAGAAGGACGTTACATAATGATAAAGGGATCAATCCAACAGAGGATGTAACCCTTGTAAACATTTAGGTACCCAACATAGGAGCACCTAAATATATAAAGCAAATATTGACCAACTAAGGGAGAGATTAACAGTAATGCAATCATAATAGTGGACTTTAATACCCTATTGACACCAATGGACAGATCTTCCAAACAGAAAATCAACAAGGAAACAGTGGCCCTAAATGACACACTAGATCAGATGGATTTAATTAATATATTTAGAGTATTTCACCCCAAAGTAGCAGAATATACATTCTTTTCAAGTACATATGGAACATTTCCAAGATAGACCATATGTTAGGTCACAAAATAAGTCTCAATAAATTTAAAAAAACTGAAATCATATCAAGCGTCTTCTCTGAACAGAATCAGTTACAAGATGAAACTAGAAATCAATTACAAGAAAAAAACCTGAAAAACACACAAACACATGGAAGGTAAATAACCTGCTATTAAATAATGAATAGGTCAACCATGAAATCAAGGAAGAAGTCAAAATATACCTGTTGAAACAAATTAAAATAAAAGCACAGTGACCTAAAAATCTATGGGACACAGGAAATACAGTGTTAAGAGGGAAATTCATAGCAATATAAGAAACAAGAAAAATCTCAAACTATCTAACCTTACACTTAAAAGAACTAGAAAAAGAACTGCAAACAAAGCCCAAAGTGAGTAGAAGGAAGGAAGTAATAAATATCAGAGTGGAAATAAAATAGAGTCTAAAAAGTAATACAAAAGATCAATGAAACCAAGAGCTGGTTCTTTGAACAGATAAAGTTGATAAACCTTTAACCTCACTCATCAAGAAAAAAGAGGACCCAAATAAACAAAATCAACAATGAAAGAGGAGAAGTCACAGCTGACACCACAGAAATACAAAGGATTATAAGAAAATATTATGAACAATTATATGCTAAAAATTGGACAATCTGGAGGAAATGGTTAAATTCCTAGAAACATACAATCTTCCAACACTGACTCAAGAAGAAATAGAAAATCTCAACCGACAGATTACTACTAAGGGAATTGAACCAGTAATCAAACAACTCCTAACCAACAAAAGTCCTGGACTGCATGGCAAAATTCACAGGTGAATTTTACCAAACATTCAAAGAACAATTAACACCTATCCCTTTCAAACTATTCCAGAAACTTCAAGAGGAGGGAAAACTTCCAATCTCATTTTATGAGACTACCATTACCCTGATTCCAAAACCAGACAAAGATATTCCAAAAAAAAAAAATGATAAAATTATAGGCTGTGTTATATCCCTGATGAACACAGATGCAAAAATCCTCAATAAAATATTAGCAAACCAAATTCAACAATATATTTTAAAAGATCATATGCCATGATCAAGTGGGATTTATTCCTGGGATGCAGGGTTGGTTCAATATCTGCAAATCAATTAACATGATGCACCACATAAACAAAATGAAAGATAAAAATCATATGATCATATCAATAGATGCAGAAAAAGTGTTTGACAAAATCCAGCATCAATTTATGATAACAACACTCAATAAACTCGGAATAGAGGGAACATACCTCAAAATAATAAAGGCCGTATGTAACAAACCCATAGTTAACTACCAATGGCATTTTTCATAGAACTGGAAGAAATAATTTTAAAACTTATATGGAAGCACAAAAGACTCCAAGTAGCCACAGGAATCTTGAAAAAGAAGAGCAAAATTGGAGATATCACACTACCGAATATCAAACTATTCTACAAGGCTATAGTAATCAAAACAGCATGGTTCTGGCATAAAAACGGACACATAGATCAATGGAACAGAATAGCGAACCCAAAAATAAACCCAAGCCTATATGGTAATTTAATCTATGACAAAGGAGGCAAGAACATAGAGTAGGATAAATACAATCTATTCAATAAATGGTGTTGGGAAAACTGGACAGATACATGCAAAAGAAATGAAACTGGACCACTCTCTTATACCATATACAAAATAAACTCAAAATGGATTAAGGATTTAAATGTAAGACCTGAAACCATAAAACTCCTAGAAGAAAACATAGACAGTAAACTCTCTGATGTTGCTCTTAGTAATATTGTCTTCTGATCTATCTCCTCAAGCAAGCAAAACAAAAGAAAAAATAAATAAATGGGAATGTATCAAACTAAAAAAATTTTGCCCAGCAAAGGAAACCACCAACAAAACAAAAAGACATCCTACTGAATGGGAGACGATACTCACCAGTGATACATCTGATAAGGGGTTAATGTCCAAAATTTATAAAGAACTCACACAACTCAATACCAAAAAAACTAAAGAATCCCATTAAAAAATGGGTAGAGGACCTGAAGAGACATTTCTCTAAAGAGGACACACAGATGGCCAATAGACATATGACAAGATGGTCAACATCACTGGTCATCACAGAAATGCAAGTTTAAACCACAGTGAGATATCACCTCACACCTGTCAGAATGGCCATCATCAGTTAATCAACAAACAAGTGTTGGAGAGGACGTGGAGTAAAGGGAATCCTCATGCATTGTTGGTGGGATTCCAAATTGGTGTAGTCACTATGGAAAATGGTTTGGAGGTTCCTCAAAAAATGAAAAATACAACTACCTTATGACCTAGCAGTTCCATTTCTGGGTATTTATCTGACATAATTAATCCAAAGCACTAATTTGAAAGTATATATGCACCCCTGTGTTCATTGCAGCACTTTTTGCAATATCCAAGGTATTGAAGCAACCCAAGTCAGCCCGTCAGTAGATGATTGGATATAGTATCGATAGATAGATAGATAGACAGATAGATAGAGATCCAATGGAGTATTACTCAGATATAAAGAAGAATGAAATTTTCCCATTTGCAACAACATGGATGGACCTAAAGTGCATTAGGCTAAGTGAAATAAAACAGAGATAGATAAATACCATATTATCTCACTTACATGTGGAATCTAAAGAACAAAATAAATGAACAAACAAGATAGAAACAGACTCATAGATACAGGGAACAAACAGATAGTTACTAGATGGGAGGGGGAAAGGGAGCTGGGTGTAAAAGGTGAAAGGGATGAAGAAGTACAAGTTGGTAGTTACAAAATAGTCATGGGATGTAAAGTACAGCATAGAGAATGTAGTCAATAATGTTGCAACAACTATGAATAGTGCCAGGTGGGTACTAGACTAATTGGGGGGAATCACTGCATAAATTATACAAATGTCTAACCACTATGCTGTACACCTGAAACTAATATAAAGTAATATTGAATGTCAACTGTAACTGAAAAAAATAATTTTGAAGATAATAAATGAAAAATAGTAATAAAAAGAAGCTTGGCAAACAGGCCCTTTTCTTTGGTTTTGGTTTTATGCTTTTGTACATCTAGAACTAGAAAAAAAAAACAAACAGGTTAAATAATTTTATCTTATCACAAAGTTTTAAAAAAGAGGTATCTCCAAGGACATATTCTTGTTAGCCAAAGCTGATTGGGGTATTTATTTATGCTCGTTTCTTAAATTTAAGATGTGTTCAAGTGGGCCCACAGCCCATATTAGATAATGCTTTAAACATTTCTGTGAATAGCTCACCTCTATTAGGCATTCTGACTTTACAAGACTAAAAGAAAAGAGGAATAATAGCAATTCAGCTTTTCTTTTGAATATAATGAAAATATTTCTGTGGCAGATTTTTATATTAATTATGTACAAACTCCCTTCCAGAGATATGGAGAATTATGGTAATTACCCAGGTAATTCCTTTATTTTTCCCAAACCAAATGAGTAAAATGTAATGACTCTCTAATTGTAATTCATTCTAAGATTTTGGCTTTTCAGAGCTGTTATTGTAAAAAAGGAAGCAAGCTCAGAAAATACTTTATTAGAAAAGCCTTCCAAAGAAGATGTGAACAACGTTACTAATTAAAATGTGATTGTTCTGTGAACAAATGTATTAAAATAACTCATTAGAAAATAACTAGAGAACATAGGCAAGTGAATTTTATTTGATGGCTTATTTTGATCAGTAATCCTTACTAAACACTCTTAGCCACACTAGTGTTTTGATAAACTCCTTTCCATAGGATCATCTTTTTAGGGTATTTAAATGGTGAGATCTTCTGAATGGACAATAGACACTTTACTACTGAAAAACGGAGAAGTGGTGTCTTAGTGAGACGGGCTCTGACGTAGTTCATTATCAAGAGTGCAGTAGATCTCCTGAGTGCATATAATCGTGAGACACAAATAGACTTCAGATTTGGCTCAAACCCTGTTAAGCAGCTTGACTCCTAAACTATCAGAAATAGACAACTGTTCTATTTTTAATCACCCTAGAAAAGGTGTTTTCACACCACTGTAATTTATTTATTTAAGTTTCTTTTGGGAAAGAAGACTAATCCAAATGTAAGTAATAAAAGCTGGGAAGTTGTTAAGCTTCATTTATTCAGTTTCTTCTGATTTGAAATTTGTGAAATTTGTGACAGTTAAAGGATTAACTGAAGTTTTATTTATTGTATTCAGGAAGGGATACTCTGTGAAGCAGAGTACAACATAAATGAGGCATTAGGAGAATATTTAAACTATTTAAAATAATTATTTAAAACAGGTTTTCTCTAAGGGACTATTTCAGTAGTATACTACTTTAGTACTACTTTAGTAGCAGCAATATCAAGAATTGCTGCAATTATGAATGATTATTAAGAAGTACTTAGTTTCTACTATGCAACAATTTTTATTTTGCCTTAAATTTTCTGCAAGTCATAGTGTTTATGAATTTGGTCCTTCTTTTAACATAATTAGTCCAAATTTGTGATGTTTTGCTTTATTTCTGGAATTAAAGTATACTGGGATAAAGAACAGAATATTATGGAGAAAGATTTAAATTTCAGGCCAACATTATTCAGTGAAATCAGGCTGTACATAAAGAATGTACTTTTTTCTAGGTTGTGCCACTTTGGAAACAGATGCTAGGGAAGAATATTGTTCCTCCCGCACACAACTAATCACCCTGTTACCCCTTTCACTGTAGTAGTGGTCCAGCTAAAGCCAGTGAAAATGATCTTTGCTTACATTCCCCCAGACTTCTTTCCTTGTTTTCTAAATTGAATGTGATCAGTCGGAGCTGTGGTGAAATTAGAAGAGGACAACCAAGACAAGAAGGCACAGTTCATAAGAATCAAATGGAAGCAGTAAACAAAGATGGTTTAACAATTAATAAATGTTTATTTTGGTAAAACAGTAATTGATTAAAGCAAACCTAGCATAGCTTGCTAATGAAAGCCTGTGGTTTCACTGCCAGAGTTTTGTGGCACTGAAAATATTTATGGAAAATTGAGAGTGGAAAATGTGAACTTGATTTCACACAATGACATGTGCAGCAGTATTCTTTGTGGCTGTATTCATAATTACTCAAATTGGAAACAGTCCAAGTTATTTTTTAATAGGAGAATGGATAAATTGTGATGTATTCATATTGTGTATTACTACATAGCAATACAAAGGTGAACTAATATGCACACCAATTTGGATGAATCTTAAATGTTGATTGAAAGAAAGGCACAAAAGGGTATAGACAGTATAATTCCATTTATATAAAGTTTAAATGCAGGCAAAACTAATAGTTGATGATAGAAGTTAGAATAAAGGTTACATTGGGAGGGGTGTATCCTTTGATGGGGGTATATGGGAACCTTACCTGGTGTTGGAAATGTTTTATATCTTAAATTCAGTAATAGTTATGTGGGTATATACATATGTAAAAAAATCATCGAGTTTTACACTTAAGATTAACATATTTTGTGTACTTTATATATGTTAACACTCACTAAAAAATAAATGTGTTTACTATTTAGCAATATGAAAAGTAACTCAACCTTGTTTGTCAAAGTAAACCCAAATCGTACGACCATCGTAAGTCAAGATATAACAGAATAAAGACATGCTAATTTATTTTCTAGGATTTGTATCTTATATTTTACTAAATGTATATATTATCCAGTTCCCTCTGATTTGATAGCTGTTTAACAAGATTGATGTTTTATACATTGTTTGATTTTTCTTCCTACTAAAATTAAAGAAATATGTACTAAAATCTCAGTTCAGTCAAAAATATGTCTCATTTTAAGGAACCGTGCCCCATTTTATAATAATTTTATTTTCCAGGTGGTTTGGGAACATTCCATGCCTTTCTAAATTCAGCTGTGCACGTGGTCATGTATTTCTACTATGGACTATGTGCACTGGGGCCAGCCTACCAGAAGTATTTGTGGTGGAAAAAATATTTGACATCATTACAGCTTGTGAGTAATTAATTTTCTTTAAAACAATATATACGACTAAACTAGAGTCATGTGTCTTCCCTGTATATTAGGATACTAACTAAATAAAGAAGAAAGTTTACAAAACAATAGGGATATAAAGTGTCGGGCCTCTATATGGCATCACACCATTATCCTTTCTATGTTATTGAAAATTTTGTCAGTAATTTTGTTGAAAACAAACCATATTTGGTAGCCAAGAGGCTCAGACAATTAAACCAAAGTGTGTATCTTTATACTATTTTATGCATTTACATAAAGCATTTGCGATCAAAATAATCTCAAAGTTATGTGGACCTCAATAAGCATCATATTAAATCAGAAGTTAGAAATTCCATACCCTAGATCTAAATGACCTTGAGAAAATGTAACTTGTGAGAATTTTAAGCCTTCCTGTGTGTCTGCTTATCTAGTCCTCATAGTTATAAGTCTGTTTTCCTCCAACTGGTAAAAGTACTGTGAGGATTAAAAAGGTAGAGTAATTATATAATATATATATATATATATATATATATACTGACAAAATCGACAACACCCTAAATAACCAAACATAAGGAAACGGTGAAATAAATTCTCTTAATTCCTACTTTGGAATATTACAAAATCATGAAAATTATTCACAATTGATTTCTAAGTGTTTGTTTTTTTTCTGATAACATAAATTAGAGTACTTTCCTCAAGTAAACAATGTTCAAAAGAGCAGAGGCACTCAGCTGAGACCTAATAATAGTTTCCAAGCATTAATCTCAAAAATATATGGCATATCATTATTTTGAAGTGTAACCAGGGGTTGAGATGATGATTTGCTTTACATTTTGTCTTCTATTAAAAGAAGAATTCTGTGATTCTCATATTTCCAAATTTATAGTCTATAACAAATTAGTGTCATACTCTGCCAATAACACTAAAAAGAAAATATGAATTTAGGTATAGATAGCCGGTTGAAGCTTCATTTCTGTTAAAATCCTACAACTTATTAAGTGAAATTCTGCATAGTCACATAATGTGTTCTCCCAGGAGAGAAACTGATATTTTAGTATGTAAGGATGTTAAATCTATATCAGAGTATATCCTTTCAGAGTTGCTTATTGTATCCAAAATTGACATCACCCAAAATAACCAACTATAAGGAAATGGTGAAATGAATTATCTTAATTCCTATCTTGGAATATTATGAAGTCATGAAAATTATTTACAATTGCTTTATTTTTAAGTAGATTTTCTGATTTTAAAGTAATATATGCTCATTGCAGAGAAGTAAGAACATCTAATTAAGCAAAGAGAAAAAAATAAACATAATTCTACTACCCAGGGATAATCAGAGCTGATGTTTTATTTTCTATCTTCATATACAGAGGGTGCCAAAAAAAAATACACATTTTAAGAAAGGAAAAAACTGTATTAAAATTGTAATAATATATACCGATAACAAAAGATGAATACAAGTCACGCGTGTCTTCTGCAATTACAAGAGGTGCTCAAAGTGGTTACCATCAGTGTCCAGACACTTCTAATTACGGCGAACTATTAACACATATACACACATACACACACACACACACACACACACACACCTTTTGTATGATTTGTATTATACTGCATATGCAATTTTGTATTAGACTTTTTTTCCCTTAATACGTATACTCTAATACGTATACTTCCACTTTAATAATGTGGAAAAATACTTATAAGGAAAGAGTAGATGTTTGTTCATTATTATTTTAAATGTATTAATTGTACACAAACACACTTGCATAGAATGTTGCAGATGTTGCTTTGTTTTCCTAAGTTTTCATTTCCTCATCTGCATAATGAGAGGAATAATTGTAGCTATTGCACGGAAATGTCACAGAAGTTCCTTAAGATAGTGCAAGGAAAGTTCATGATAACAGAAAAAGAAACTATGTGAAAAGCTTAACTGTGGTTTTAACTGTATGGATTGTGGGTAATTGTTGTTTTTTTATTAATAGATTTTTACTTTTCTAAAATTTCCACAGAACATATGTTGCCTTTTAACCGGGAGAAAAAAGATATCCAAGAAATCTGGACATTAGCCTAGAAAGTGTCACTCTTAAGACTGTGTAGAATGTTCAGGAACACAGAGCCATTGGACATCATAGGATGACCCCTAATGCTTCCCACTCCTTGCAGAGTCTCTGCTGCTGTTGGAAGATAAGGATATATTTTTATCTATGACAGTAGAGGACACATGGCAGATGCAGGGACTCAGAGATGCTTTGGCTCCTATAGAATTAGTGAGGCTCTAATTAGAATGTTTTTATTTTCCTAAAATTGAAATATCTGGTTTAACCACAAAATATTTGAAATTGAAACTGTCCTAGAAAATTACGCCATAAGGTAGTGCTCCCATTTGCATTTCGTCAGTCAAGGACTCAAGTCGAGGCCTTGCAAAGAAAACTTGCTTTGATGGTTCTCTGAGTAGGAAAGGGCACTGTGCAGCTCTGGGGACATTTGGATAGAACCCCCAGGAGTTGTGCAGTTTGGTGGGACTGAATAGTGGTTCCAAATTCCCATTTGGATTTTGACACTGTTCCACGCACTATCACTCCCGTGGAGGCTAGATTGAAAGAGAAAATTCCCTACCCACCAGTAGCCTGGAGTGTGGTTGGAGAGTGTTTAAACATAAGCAGGCAAAGAATGCATTAAATAATTGCTCCATTGTGACTCTTTTTATCGAACAATATTTTTTGTTCTTTCGTCTGTTAGGTGCAGTTCATTATTGTCACCATCCACATAGGCCAGTTCTTCTTCATGGAGGATTGCAAGTACCAGTTTCCAGTCTTTCTGTACATCATTATGAGTTACGGATGCATCTTTCTGCTGCTCTTTCTCCATTTTTGGTATCGTGCTTATACCAAAGGTCAGAGGCTGCCCAAAACTGTGAAAAATGGAATCTCCAAAAACAAAGATCACTGAAATTGAAGCACAACGTGAATCTATGAATCTATGTCTTTTCAATCAATTTCCTTGACAATCAAGAGATATTTCCATGTGCAGTGCATTTTGTATATTTTTCAAAACCAAGAGCTTGTATTTTTATGATAAGTTATTGGGGTTTCTGATATTTGAGAGCCCAAAGCTCACAAATAAGTGTCTTCTGATAATTAGAGCCTAAAGCAGCCAGTTTTTCAGCTGCTTTTAAACCTAATCCAAAGGGTTTTGTTTAATACATTTTGTTACAATGAGAGTAGGATGTAAACAGTACAGTGTTTTTCAAAGAAGTTCAGTATAAATGAAAAATATCATTAGATATTTTGAGCACGGACAGAGATCCATGCTGTACAAAGGATTCTTTCTGCCAGGTCTGGAAACCTCTAACTGTGGACTCTGGCTTTGTAGCAAGTTGACTGTATTCAGAAGACACTATGTTTACTCTAGAGTTAAATTCCTGTTTTAAAGAACTAACAAAGGTGAACATGAAGTGAATTTTTGGTAAGTTATTTAAAATCAATAACAATAATTTGGAATGGATCTCTTGAGTAGCCACCACCAGTTTTGCTGATAAAAGACTTCCTCACAACCTTTTGTTGTATAAAAGTGTTTAGAAGTAACAATCGTTTTGATTAGTACATTGATGCACTTGACACTACGGTTATGTTAATATTTTGAAAAAAGGTGATTTGTTTGGATGGCTTAATGAACACTTTGCTATTGCTGTTTTTTAATTAACTTTCTTTATATCTGGAAAGAGGTTAAGTTGTCAGTGGAAGAAGTACTGTGTAGTTCAGTGGGAAAAATCTGTTGTCTGTTGTATTATAATGTCACTTTCTCATATTTCTCACAGTTTAAGGGATTATCTTGGTGAAATATATATTGGTTAGATGTGTAAATGTTCATATTATTAGCATACTGCTGGTACCCTTAAATCCTAAATTATTTTAGACCACCCATCACACAGTTTTTAGAGATGTGTTAAAGTGGCTTGTGAAGCAATTGGAGGCAAATGGTGACACAGAGATTATCCAGGGAAGATTTAGTATATAAGGGCCTCTCTCAATAAAGAAATAGAGAGACTGCATAATACTTACTGTTATAAATACACTGCATGAGAAAAATGTTTTCCAGAATTATTAAATAACAGCCTACATTTCTTTTTTCACTTATAAACTGTATAATGAAGGACTAAAATTTATTTTACATAGGTTTCATTTCTTTAAAATTGCTACTTTCTAAAATTCTCACATTTTCTTGGAGAATTCAAACCTAATGGTCAGTCAGTAGAGTTTTGTCCAAGAAACAGCAATATTTGGACATTTCTGAATTTTTCCTTATAGCTTGTTTTTTCCTGTTATATTTATACTCGATTTTTGAAGGGCTGCTTATGCTTGTATGACTTTAAACAATTAGTACTTATATAGGGCCTCAGTTATTGTGTAACACACAGTGATACTTATTGTACAACCAAGTCTGAGTGTTTACTTCCTATAAACTCCTGTAGTTCTGTGTCTCCCCCAAACCATGACATTAATCTATACCATGGCCTTTTGTCTTCACACTTACCAGATTCATAAGGTGATGTGCCTTTCAGTGACCTTTTGTGACTTCACTTGCTTACAGTGAAGAAGATGAGGGTTGAGAAATGGGGGGAATTTCATTTTTTAAGAAAATAAAGAATAAAGAACAGGAGAGTGGAGCTAAAAGAAAACAGCAGGTCTAATTTATTTCTCTTGAGGATCTCAAGATTCCTTAAGTGTTTTCCTGTTGGGCTCTTCAAATCCAACCTGTGCTAGGTGAGAAGGTATGGTAGGTGCTGTTATGTACATACACAATTGCCAAAGATCCCAGTGGAGTAAAGACCAAAACCAAGCAAAAATAAAAAAAGGTGAAACGGGAGAGTTTGATTTCTTTTCTTGCATACTTTCTGACCTGCACTGTACAACCGCTCCTCGCCACCCTGTCTGTCGTCTTTGAAATGTTTGACATGCTTATCAGCTGACAGCCACATGCGATGGAACCACATTCTAAATTATGTGACTCAAAGGGGAGAGCTAGAATGTTACATGAAAAGAAATCGCAGCTGGCAGAAGCGTCCTCCGTATAAACATCAGCAGATCCTTGGATGTAGAATTTGCACAGGCAATGTTTTATTTAAGGGCTTTGTGGGTCACAGAGAGTTTCTACTGGGGTTTCATCCCACTTTTCAGGACTTTATTGCCTTTGGGTTTGCTTGCCTACCAAGTAAAGAGCCCAGTTAGAAAATTTGCTTTATAACATAAGGCTCTATGAATCCTTGAGAACCTATATCTGTATTATAAATAAATAGAAATACAAAATTTTAAATATCTATGGGGACATTGCCATTTTACCGTCTTACTTGAGTAGAGTACTTAATTGCATAGACTGCATTGTTATCTAAATTATAAAATTATGTTATCTTAATTATCTTTAATTATCCCTTATTTCTGTCAAAGTTTTAGACTGGGGAAAAGTCTGGATATTGTCAAAGTTTGTACGTGTGTGTGTGTGTGTGTGTGTGTGTGTGTGTGTGTGTGTGTCTTTTTCTGTAGACTAACTGTATATGTTTGCATGGGTAGGTTTTTACCTAGAATACTCATTTAGCCAAGGCACTGGACACATTTGTTGTACACTTGCTATGTTCCTAGCCCCGTGCGAAACATTAGAATAATACAGAGATGCCTGTGACACAGTCGGGACCTCCTGGAATTTATAGACTGGCAGAGGAAATTTTGTTATGAGGCAGATAACTGAGAGATGCCATATGAGTGGGAATCCTGTGCTTAGCAAGCAGTGAAGGCTCTAGGAAGGGATTTTCACTTGAGTTCTGTGTTTAAGATGTACAGAATTTCATACTGGGTGTTGGGTTAGTGGGCAAAGTATTCTAAGTGAAAAAGAAATAGCAAAACAAGGGCGAGGGGAATGAAAGTATTAGGAAAGCTGAGGGAATGGCTGATAGACTAAATTAAAGTGAGGCTCCCTGAAGGTGCTACGGAGAGATAAGACCAGAAAGGGAGATGGGCTCTGACGGAGGTGGGGGGGACACTACAGTGCCATCCAGGTGGTACCTTAAAACGAGTCATCTGGGGGGTGGGGTGGAGGCATGAGACACTAAAAGCAAAGATAAATTAGTTGATTAAGCATGAGGTAAAGAGAGCCTGAGTGAGTGATGGAAAGAAAGAGGCTGATGCATGAGAGGTTATAATGGAGAGTCGGATCTGGAGACTGTCCAAGGATGAAATGTGTAGCAGGGCCCAGGGAAGCAGTGTGGTGGTGTGGAAATTTGGCTGAATCTGAAGCTGTAAGGCCTGGGAGGTAGATGCCAAGTGACCGTGGACGAGCCAGTTAACCTCTCTCAACTTTTGTTTCTTCATCTATAAAATGAGAATACTATTATAGTACAAATTCTCCTTGCTGGATGACTGTGGCTTAAATGAGATAATGTATTTAAAAGCCCTTTGTATTAATTGGTAAAAATGTGAAATAACGTACGCACAGAGAATACGGACTCCGAGAGTTGAGTGGGGAAGAAAAGAATGTGAGTTCCTAGCCTAAGATAGAGCAAAGGTTATGATTCTGTCCACTTCAGGTGGAATAATGTATGTGTTGATTGGAGATGGGATGACATAAAAGTTCCTCTAGATGTTTCCACCCAAGCAACCACGTGGAACTGTCATACCCGGCTGCCCCAGAGGGAGGAGCAGAGGGGTCTTTTATGTTGCTCTCTGCGGGTGGTCATGGCTTTTCTTGACAGCTTGTGTCAGGTCAGGCTGTACGTGTGCATGTAACCCCAAAATCCTTACAAATTACAACCCTGTTAACATCCAAAAGAGCTTTTGTGTCTATATGCAGACTGCAGGATTATGAAAATATTGTTGTACCTTGTATGTATTCTAGGGCCCGCAGTATTCAATGTTACTAAAGGGAAAAAGCTTGTTAAACTGTGTAGTATTGGCTGCCCAAGGGGGCATTCTGCGCCTAGAATTTACGACGCCAATAGGAATGGTGTAAGCGTTTGACTACCTGAATGTGAAAGCTGTGAGCTCACAGCTGGTCTATCTTAAAAGCTGCACGAATCCCTGTCAGTGTGTCTTCTGCCAGCTTTGTGTTTTCTTGCTTTGTGTTTTCTTGTTTCAGATCCCATGAATCTGTTTCTTTTCTTTTTACTCCTGTGCCAAACATTTTTCTTCAGCCCCAAATAGTTTTGCCTAGATTATAGAATTATCCTTGGTCTTTTTCCATTTTTCCCAATACAAAGTCCTTTTCTCTGACGAGGCTGCCCTTGCGGAGGGACACTTGGTGTAGTGGTTCAGAGCACGGACTCTGGAACCAGCCTGTCTGGTCAAATCCCGGCTCTGTCACTTGCTAGCTGTGTGACCTGGACAACCTCTCTGTGTCTCAGTGTCCCCCCCGTAAATGGGATGAATGACACTGCTTCCCTCATCAGTGCAGTGTGGGGATTAGATGAGGTAATACAGGGAAAAGCTTTTAGAGCCACGGTGCCTTCTTTTCAGTTGTTCAGGTCCCAAAACCCAGTTCTCCTCTCTCTCTCCCTCTCTCTCTCTCTCCATCAAAGGCTTCACCTTAAACTATAACCAGAGTCTGACCACTTCTGGGCCCTCCTGATGTCATGCCTTGATTTCTGGAACGGCTTTCTATCTGACTCACTGCGTCCACCCTCACCTTCTTACAATGTGTTATCTACATCTTATTCGAAGTTATCTCAGCATAAATTACATCATGTCAGTCTTTTACTCAAAACCCTCCAGTGGCTTCTGGTTTCACCCAGAGAAAAAGCCAAAGTCTTTACAATGGTCTCCAAGGCCCTCCGCGATCTGCCTCCCACCTGCTGGTGTGCCTCTGTCCTCGTCTCCGACGATGCCCCCTTGGCTCCCTCCGTCACACTGGCCTCCGCGTGTTCACCGGCCCATGCGATGCACACTCCCATCTTAGGGCCCTTGGTTTAGCTTTTGCCTTGGCCTGAGGGACACTTTCCCAAGTAACTGCTTGGCTAAACCCCTCACCCCGCTCCAGTCTTTGCTCAGAGGTCACTTTCTTATTGAGGCACACGTCCTGTTTATTACTACAACTTGCACCTTGATCCATTTTTACCTTGTTCTTTCTTTCTTCCATACAGCACTTATTACCTTATAACATGCTATCCAATGTACTTAGTTATTTATATTATGTATTGACTGTCTTCTTCATTAGAAAGGCGGATAACCTTGTCCTCAAGGGTAGACATTCTGGACTGTTCTGCTGACTGCCATGGCGTAGAAGAACATTGGCTGGCATATTCCAGGAGTGAATGTGCCTCATCTGGAGGTTGTCAGGTGTTTTTCTCGTGATTAGACTGGGGTTATTAGTTTTTAGGAGAAAGACAATAGAGGTAAAGTATTCTTATCACGTCATTATCAAGGTTACATACTTTCAATATGACTTCACTGTTGATATTAACCTTGACCACCTGGTTGAGGTAACGTTATTTTTTTCCTCCTTTTATACTTTATTCTTTGGAAGGGAGTCACTGTGCACAACTAAAGGATACTCTCTTGAAGGCAAAGTATCTACATAAATGATTTGGAATTCTTCTGCATGGGCCAGTTACCTGTTCTATTATTTATTTACTCACTTGTGTATATATTAGTATGGACTCATGAGTATCTGTTTTATACTTTGGGTTATAATCCAGTCTGACCTTATTTATTTTGTTGCTCACGTTCTTCCCGGTTTGGCCGCCATTGGGAGGTCTTCTTGGTGTGGCTCCTGTGTCACTTTGATATATCCCCACTTCCTTACTTTCTGGTACTACAAGATGCTCCAGTCTCGTCTTGCGTATTTCCTGCTCTGTCCTAGAATCAGCCTTGATTCCTTTGATTGGAGAATGGTGTTAGAAATCAAGAGCTAGCACTAGGCGTGCTAATTGCTACTGAGTATCATTGCTTCTAGGCCCTCTCAGCTGACAGAGCAAGGAAGTATATGTGTGTATACTAACCAGTGTATATATGCACATCATATCTATAACTATTTCTATATGTAACTATATCTATGTTAAGATAAACAGGAGTTCATATCGATATCTCCAATTCTACCACATGGATCATTCTCGCCTTTGCCTCTTGCTTGTCTATAACTCCAACAGTGAGAAACCTGGTTCCCAGCATCTGCCATCTCTTGACTTAATAGTTCAATTCTAGTATACATGTATAGTGGTTTCAGAATTCTTAACCCGTATTCCACTTCATCAACCGAGTTCCTTTTGTCTTTCATTTACAGACTCCACTGATTTCTCGAATCACTTAGGTCAGCACCTTTTCCCCTCATCTTCTTCAATGAAGTTGTTTCATTTATTTGTAATACAGTTAGATTATTTTGTCACACTCTACATTCCATTCTGAGACTGTCTCACATTCTAAATGATCTAAGGGTTTTTTTTGGCATCCTTAAAGGTTGACTCTGTGCTATAAAGCTCTCTATGAGTTTTGACAAAAGGGTAGTGTCGTGCATCCACCATTACAATATCATGGAACAGTTTCAATGCTTCGATGCCTTAAAAAAAAAAACCGGGCGGCCGGTTGGCTCAGTTAGTTAGAGCGCAGTGCTCATAACACCAAGGTCGCCAATTCGATTCCCACATGGGCCACTGTGAGCTGCACCCTCCACAATTAGATTGAAAACAATGACTTGGCTTGGAGCTGATGGGTCCTGGAAAAACATACTGTTCCCCAACACTCCCCAATTAAAAATAAAAAAATGTTACCCTTTAAAAAAAAAAATCCTCTGTGCTTCACCCATTCACCTCTTCCCTACCCTGAACTCCTGGCATCCACTGTTCCATTTGCCATCTCTAGAGTTTTACCTTTTCCAAAATGTCACATAAATGGAATGGTACAGTATGTAGTCCTTTTAGATTAGATAGTTCCACTTATAAATAGGCATTTAAGATTCCTCCATGTCTTTGTGTAGCATAATAGCTGTTTTGCTTTCTTTTTTTTTTACTGCTCAATACTACTCCATTGTCGGGATGTACCACAGTTCTTAACCCATTTGCCTATTGAAGGACATCTTGAGGTGATTATGAATAAAGCTGCTGTAAACATTCACATGTTGGTTTTTGTGTGGATATAAGTTTTCAAATCAGGTGGGTAAGTACACAGGAGCACAACTGCTGGATTGTATAGTAAGACATGTTTAGCTTTGTAAAAAAACACCAAAATGTCTTCCAAAGTGGCTGTACCGGTTTGCATTCCCACCAGCAGTGAACGAGACTTCCTGTTGCTTCACATTCTTACCAGAATTGGATATTTTCACATTTTTAGATTTTAGACATTCTAAGAGGTGAATAGTATTATTATTGTTTTAGTTTGTGTTTTCCTCATGACAAATAATGTTTAATGTACTTCAGGGTTTTTTTAATTCTTCACATAGGATGCCATTTATTTTCTGATCTTTGCATATTTCCATATATTCTCCTGTCTTTGTTCAAGTGCTTTCTCCTCTATGAAATCTTTACAGATCTTATTATCCCTTAGCAACACCTTCCTCTTTTGAATTTCTATTGTACCATAGTGGAGTTATATCATACCCATGTCTAACTTACTCAAATTCACCTACAGATCTACAATCCAAAAGGCCCTGGAAAGCAAAGTTCGTAAATTTGCAGCACACTTACTTGGTAGCCAAACCTTACTTGGACACTGAGAAGCTGTTTACCATTTTATTCATTCACACAGGGTGAATGTACATATATTTTAATGTGGGAATATGAACGCAACTGATTATGGGGTATTGCCAGAACCTCTTCTATGGTGTTAAATAAACTGTACAATATATTTCTTTCAGAAATATCAAGGGAGTAGAAGTATTTTAATTTTCTAGGGACTGGAAGGGAAGGAGTCTGAAGAGGCTGGGAGATACCTTTGTTTCCTGAGAGCAGAGAGGAACTTCACCTTTCCTCTGATATCTCTGGAGATACTGTCTGGTCCGATAGGGCCAGACCGAGCCTGGTAAGATCTCTGGGCCTTAAAGCTGGTCATAATGTAGAAAGGAGCTGTCGAATCCATGAGGGGTGGGAAGGAAAGTCAATGGACATTGCAAGGACGATCTCTCATGTCAGATGACAAAAGGCATGCTCTGGCCCATCCACTTTCCTATATACCTTGAGAAACTGGGGAAAAACTGAGGGTATATTTTTATTTGTGAAAATAAATAGGACCAAACCAGAAAGAATAAATATCTGGGTTAGAAATTAAGTTGGACTATAAAAAACAGAAGAAGTTCTATTTCTTGGAGTCATGAGTTTGTGGACTGAAAATCATATCTGACACATGGAGGTAAAATTACATCTAGTTCTCACGGAAAAGTTGATTTTACTCTCTTCATTTTATTGAAATAAACTGCCCAGGGTCTTACATTTTGCAGGTCTTGAATCAGCATTCAAGCCTAAGACTACTGATTCAGAGCTCAGCACAGTGTCATCCTGCTTTCTGTCACTTGATAGCCCTGTTGCTTAAATTATGGTACTTTATCCATATATTTTTCCCACCTGTATACTGTATAACTCTCCAGCTTTCTTACTTGTACCATTTTATGAAGTGAATCAAGATAAATGCTTTTCACAATTCCTCTACCCATTGTAAGAGTAATCACAATTGTCAAGAGAGAAGCTTTAAGGCTGATATTAAGAATATGAATCAGTTGCATACCTACAGGCCTAGCATGCAATCCATCGTTTAAAACACATTCCTCCTGTCATTATTTACTTCTTTCACTGGAGAGCACTTTTGCATAAAACTGCAATACATTTTTGTCCTAGCCAAATCAAAGACTTACTTTAAAGGAATAGCATCTGATTTCTTGCCCCTGACTACAGGAGGGAAGAGAGCATGTGTTGCTGCTGGATGGTGGTGGTGATGGTGGTGATGGTGGTGGTAGTGGTGGTGGTGATGGTGGGAGTGGTATGATGTATGATTACTTTCCATATCTAGTGGACTCCTTCCCCACTTCAATAACTGCCAATTTCTTCTTTCTGGGCTACTACTGACTACCATGGACTAATTATGTAGGCTCTTCTTGGTCTTCTTTCCTAGGGTGGGGCCTACACGCATAAATCTTCAAACTGAATATAACTACTAGTAGAACTTTCTGTCGTGTGTGTTTCACTATCACATTGTCATTTTTGTATAGGAGTCTTTGTGTCATTTCTTAATAGGCTCTAACACTTCAGGGTTGTGGAATCTGTAATACACTTAACTTTATCTTTGCCTAATTCATTGTTGTATGCTTACATACTGTTTTTGTTTTTTTCTCAGCTTTATTGATGTATAATTGGCAAATAGGAATTGTATATATTTCAGATGTGCAACTTGATGTTTTGTATACATTGTGAAATGATCACCACAATCAAGCTAATTAATATCCATTACCTCAAATAGTTACTATTTTCTTCCTTACTTTTTATTTTTTTATTTTTTATTTTTGGTGATAAGAACACTTTAGATCTACTCTCTTAGCAAATATCATATATATAGTACAGTATTGTTAACCATAGGCAACAAGTTATACATTAGATCTCCAGAAATTATTTATCTCGTATAACTGAAATTTTGACCAATATCTCTACATCTTCCGTGCCCCCATTCCCCCCAGTCTCTGGCAACCACCATTCTACTCTCTGCTTCTATGAATTTGACATTTTAGACTCCATATATAAGGGAGATCACACTTGTATAGTATTTGTCTCTCTGTGTCTGGCTTATTTCACTTATAATAATGTTTTCCAGGTTCATTCATGTCACTAAAGAAGAATTTCCTTCTTTTTTAAGGCTGAATAATATATACACACCACGTATTCTTTATCCATCTATCCATCAATGGACACTAACCTTGTTTCCATATCTTGGCTATTGTGAATAATGCTGCAATGAACATGGGAGTAAAGATACCTCTTTTGAGATACTGATGTCTTTTCCTTTGGATATATACCCAGAAGTAGAGTATGATAGTTCTAGATCATATGGTAGTTCTGTTTTTAATTTTTTGAGGAACCTCCATACTGTTTTCCGTAGTGGCTGCACCAATTTAGTCCCCTCAGCAGTGTACGAGGGTTCCCTTTTGTCCATATTTTCACCAACATTTATTATTTCTTGTCTTTGATAATAGCCTTTCTAACAGGTGTGAGATGGTTTTAATTTGCATTTTCATGATAACTAGTGATGTTGACTATCTTTTCTTATGTCTGTGGCCATCTGTATGTCCTCCTTGGAACAATGTCTATTCAGATCCTCTGCCCATTTTTTAATCAGATTGTTTTTGTTGTTGTTGTTGTTGTTGTTGAGTTGTATGACTTCTTTATATGTTTTAGCTATTACCCCTTCATTGGAAGTATCATTTGCAAATATCTTCTTCAATTGAGTTGGTTAACATTTTGTTTTGTTGATTTTTTTTCCCTGCTGTGCAGAAGCTTTTTAGTGTGATGTCGTTCCATTCATTTATTTTTTGCTTTTGTTTTTCCCTTGTCTTTAGAGTCAAATTCACAAAAACACCTCCGAGACCCATGTCCTGAAGCTTAGTGCCTATGTTTTCTTCGATGTGTTTTATTGTTTCAGGTCTTACATTCAAGTCTTTATCCATTTTGAGTTACTTTTTGTAATAGTACAAGATAGTGGTCTAGTTTCCTTCTTTTGCATATGACTGTCCAGTTTCCCCAACACCATTTATTGAAGAGAATTTCCTTTCTCCATTACGAGTATATTCTTGACTCCTTTATTGTAAATTAGTTGCCCAGATAGGTATGGGTTTACTTCTGGGTCTCAATTGTGTCCCATTGGTCTATGTGTCTGTTTGATGCCCCTCCAGCTGTGGTAGCAGCAGGAGCCCCCTTTTCCCTGTGTCCTCACTAGCTGGAAGTAGCCAGCGAACTGGACAGGCTTCCATCCTTGTCTCCCCAACACCTGATACCCACCCTGTCACATATTTACTGGCTACTTCTATTTCCTCTTTTCTGTTGCAGCCTTCATGTGCCTGTCCTTTGCTCATTTTTCTATCAATTTATGTCTTTGCGTTTTTTTAAAAAATACAGGCTCTTTTTTACGTTTCCATAGCAACCCTTTGCTTTCTCATTGTAAAATGAAACATTTAAAATGGAACATTTAAAAGTGTTTAAAACATTTTTATTTTTAATTTCTTCATTTATTTTTATTTTTTCTATATCTCTATTTTCCACAATAAGCATATGTACTTTTATAGTGTAATAAAATAAACACACACCATTAAGATCGCTACTATTTGAAAACACAAGCAAACAAAATAACAAGGGTTGATGAAGATAGGGAGAAATTGGGACCATTATGCAGCCGCTATGGAGAAAAGTATGGTAGTTCCTCAAAAAACTAGAGT
Source organism: Rhinolophus ferrumequinum (assembly GCF_004115265.2). Lineage (NCBI taxonomy): Eukaryota > Metazoa > Chordata > Mammalia > Chiroptera > Rhinolophidae > Rhinolophus > Rhinolophus ferrumequinum. Next base: position 38,569,846 of record NC_046290.1, on the reverse strand, counting down.
TACAGTGCAATCCAATCATTCCAATTTTGGGTATATACACAAAAAATTGAAAAGACTCAAAGAGCTACTTGTACACCCATGCTCAGTGCATTCTTCACATCAGCCAAAAGGTGGAAGCAACCCAAATGTCCATCAGTGGATGAATGCATAAACAAAACATGGTATTTACATGCAATGGAATAGTATTTAGGCTTGAAAAATAGGAAAGTCTGACACATGCTTCAACATAGGGGAACATGAGAACATTATGGTAAATAAAATAAGCCAGTCACAAAAGGACATACTGTATGATTCCACTTCTATGAGGTACTTAGAGTTGTCAAATTCATAGAAACAGAAAGTTTCCTGGTGGTTGCCAGAGGCTGAGAGAAGGAATGAGTGGGGTGTTATTATTTAATGTGCACAGAGTTTCTGTTTTGCAAGATGAAAAGAGTTCTGGGACTCAGTTGCACAACAACGTGAATGTACTTAACACGACTGAATTGTGCACTTGAAAATGGTTATGATGGTAACTCGTAAGTGACTCCTTCCCCTTTACATTTACCATGTGTATGGATTTGGTGTCAGAGTTATGCTAACATTGTAAAAGGAGTTGGAAAGCTTTCTGAAATCTTTTAGTATACTTTCACATAGCATACAGATTGTGTATAGTTTTAAGGAATCATTCACGTTATTCTCTGGCCTCCTTTGTCCCAGCTCTCACTGCTAAAATTCTCTATCACTCCCACTTTACCTGCCCCCACCTTACTGCAGACCTTAGGCCTTTCTGCTCTGCATTCACCATTACCACTACTCTCTATTTCAAACTGTTTCCAGGGCTGGGACAGATCACATTTTTAGTGAGGCCACACGTTATGGTGGCAATAGGACAGATCCTTAGGAGTAAGGTGAGACACTTGCCTCCCTTAACCTCTCACTCAGTCTTCCCTCCTCCCCACAAAAATCCAGAGAAATTTCCAGCTCCTATCTCATCTCTTTCCCTTCCTCCAGAGACCTCTACTACCCTTTTGAAGGCTTTTGAAACATTTGTTTATTGGGTTTGTGTACTGTTGTGTTCTGACAGTCCTACCACATCAACTCTACTCTCATTTTTGTATTTTCCTACCAGATATAAAAGAAAAAAGACGAACAGAGAGAGTGGGGGCTGGTAAGGAGAAGTTAGGGAGGAGCCCATTAACTAGATTTCCCCATTGTCTGTAGAAGTCTTTAGAGAGCCACAAAATGGGTGTGTGCTTGCTTCAATGACAGGAAGTGACAGTGATGTTTCACAGCCACCACCCTAGAATGCTCTCTGCAAAGAGCCTTGCACGGAGAATGCTGACAGGCCCCATTGCCCCAGCCAATCTTTTCTGCATTAGCCAATATTCATTTTGAAACATCAATCTAATTCTGCCTCTTTCCTGCTTAAGCCCTTTAATGACTTCCCATTGCTTGGATGATAGAGACTAACCCTTCACTTGCCCTCAGGGCCCTGAGGGGTGAGCATCTGCCCAGCCTTCAAGCCACCCCAGGAGCCCTTTTCCCTAGCTTTTGGCTGAATAAAGACCTCAACAGTCTTTTGGTTTCTCAAATATTCCCATTTCCTCTCGATCTCTGTCTGAAACCTGCTCAACCACCTCCCTCTCTGCTGCCCCCAACTTATACACAAACCCCCTTACCCTTGAACTGAATAACTCCCAGCCGTTTTTCAGATCTTAGATCCGAGTTCCTATTTTTAGGGATGCCTTCCCAATTACCCCGAGTATATCAGAGTCCCCGTTGTATGCCTACAACTCTGTGCCTATTTTTCGAGCACGTACAGTATTTTCAGTTACATATTTGTATGCTCATCTAATTCATACTTACTCCCTCCACTAGACCGTAAGCTCCATGAGAGCCATGTTGTGTTTGTCTTGCTTTAAATTTTATCCTGGGTGCCTAGCATAACCCTGCACAGAGTAAGCATTCCAAGAATATTTGTTGAGTCAATATAGAAATGTAAAGATATGTTTCTATTCTGTATCACACTGGGTCAGATGTTGAGGTGTAGGAAGGTGACATCTTACTTTCCCCCTGTCTGAGTTTGGAATGAACTTGGAGATAGATGCAGGAGCAAGCAGGTAAAGATAAAACCTTCACTGTTAGTACTAAAGAGAAATAATATAAGAAATCCCCTCTCCAGTGTAAAGGAATGGAGGCTCCTTGGAGAAGTGGTTGATTTCAGGTCTGGAGAAGAAACTATACAAGATGAGCTTGAAACATCTTGCAGTAGAAATAAAGACACTATTTAAAGTTTAATGGGGATATATTGAAAGGACACAAGAGCTAGTTTCAAAAAGACAAATGACATTAATGGGTCATACATAATTAAATAAACAAAGAGTTCATGAGTCCATAATGATACTCAAAAAAGAAAGGAGTGGGGTGAAGGGGAGGAACGCTCTTCTTTACATAGAATGCCAGTTAAAAAATGTAGAAGAAATGATACAGAATTAGAACATTGTCATTTGCAACTACCACTGTACTAAAAGATTAGCAATGGATACAAAAACCATTGGGTATAAAGTTAGTTGGAAAACAGGATATTCATATTGTTTCGTAGTTATCACCCTACAGATTGTTAAGTATAAAGGAAAAGATACCTCTAAACTGAAGAGATCTGGTGGATACCACCTTAACCAAGGGATTAAACTCAGCATCAGAGATCATGGGACAAACTAACACTATGTTCTTTCTGATGTGATGCAATTGGAAGCACATCACATTGTCAACATAGTATTCTTGCCAAATATTTAACATAAATTTGTCAATGTTTTGTACAAAGGAGGGAGATTATTCTAGATGACGGAGAGTAAAGATACAACTATGCAGTGCGCGGTCCTTAAAATAGGTATACAGGAAATTTTGAGGTAAATTGGAGAAAATTAAATATGCATTGTACATTAGATAATGTATACTTGTTAAACTTCCTGGGACTAAAAATGGTATCATGATGAAGTAGGAAAATGTCCTTGTTCATAGAAGATGCTTACATCAAAGTTGGGGAGGTAGGTGGTTGGGAGAAGATGGCTTTAGGTGTGTTGAGTAAGTCAGCTTGCTCATACTTCCTTATAGCTGAATTTGATAGACTTACATTGCCCTAGTCACTTCTGGACAACCACAGGCTTCTCCTACCTTCTGTTTCCTTGGCCCCTTGCCACGGGACCTGTTATTATAAAATTGATGGTTCAGAATAGCAGAATAAATTTGGTAAACTTTGTAGGCAGGCAGATCCCACAGAAAACCCAGTAGGGCCTGAGTTACGAGGCCAGAAACCCTCCTCTAGGGAGTGGTTCTCAGACTAGATAGCACATTAGAATGACTTGGGGATCCTCTGCCTAGACCATCACCTAGAACAATGAAATCACAATCTGTGGGGGTGGAACCCAGGCCGCCTTTCCAGTGTGCAGACAAGCTTGAGAATGGCTTTAAGGTGAGTCACTCCATGTGGAAATATGATTAACTGAGAAATAAGTATTCGCTCCCAACATCAGTCAGCAAAGAAAAGCAATCCACCTGGCGCCCCTAGGTTGGGATAGGATACGGAAGGAAGAAAATAAAAAAGCTCCTCAGGGCTTTAGAGAAGAAAGAGAGAGGGCCTTGCCCCTCCTTCCGTCCAGCCCCTACCCTGCTGCAGTTTCATTGGCCACAGTATTGTACCACTTGCTGATTAGTCCCAGTAGCTATTTTGTAGACCTCATAGGATTTTCTACACAGTAATAGTTGTCTGCAAATAAAGACAGTTTAACTTAGTCTTTCCAATCTGGATGCTTTTTATTTCTTTTTCTTGCCTCGTTGCACTAGCTAGGACCTCCAGGAAAGCATTAAATAGAAATGGTGAGGTCCGACATCTGTCTTGTCGCTGATCCTGGGGAGAAAGTTTCTGTCTTTTGCCATTAAGTGTGATGTTAGCTGTGGCATTTTCATAGGTTCTTATTAGTGAGAGACGGAAGAAGTTCCCTTCTATTCCCTAGTTTGTTAAGAGTTTTTTTTTTTCTTTAATTAGGAATAGATGTTGGATATTGTCAAATGATTTTTCTATTTCTCTTAAAAAAACTTTTTGAAATGTAAATTTCAAACATAACAAAAGTAGGCAGAATAGTAATATGAACATTCATGTACCCATCATCCAACCTGTTAGAAACTGAAATTTCCAGGCATCCGAAAAGTCCTGAAGACTTGGAAACTCTGCAGCAGGGCCCAGTAATCTGTGTTTTAACAAGTCCTCCGGGTGGTTCTGATGCCTGCTACAGTTCTAAAACCACTGCCCTAAAACATTAAGGAATCTTTTAAAAGCTAACTGCAACACAATTCTCACACCTAACGTTTTAATCTGTAATTTTTTATCTTCAATATCTATTTAGTTTTCTAACTTCCAATTGTCTAATTACTTTTTAAGATTTTTTGGTTTTGTTATTTTTATAGTTGGTTGAATTATGATCTAAATAAAGTTCACACACTGTGATTAGTTGATTTGTCTTTCAAATATCTTGTGGGTTGTCCCTCCATCCCCCACATTCCCCTTTCCTTGCAATTGCACACACCTGGTCATTTATAGACTCTTCCACATTCCAGATTTTGCTAGTTTCAACTTCTCATAATTCTCCTCTTCTCTATATGTCTTACAAATTGGTAGTTGAAACATAATGCTGAGATCAGGTTTAGGTTGCATTTTGGAGGCAAGAATTCTAAGTAGATGGTGTTGTCCTCACCTCTTTAAAAGCTCCTGGCCAACACTTGGTTCTAGCTATTTGCACTGCAGCTCTGTAGTTACTCCAGGCTCTGCCTCAACCTGCCTCGCTCATCCTACTTTCTCTGTTCCCGTCTCCTTGCATTCTATACTTCTCGTGGCCCAGTTTGGAGACCTGATTTGACTCTCCTTATGACCTTTATCTAACATTAGGATGCTACGTCTGGGTAACTTCAGCTTTAAGCACAGAACAGGCAAGAGGCTCTCTCTTCCAGGATACTGCCCAGGTCCTCAGGGCACTTCCCGGCAGGTCCTGCAGAACCCCACCTTCAGCCCTCAGCTTACCTGTGGGAGGGGATCAGAAAATAAAGGATTTTCTGTGTCACTTCTCTGGTGTCTCCTCTCCCCAAAGAACTCTTGTCCGGACACCTGGAGTCAGGCCTGCATCTGTGTTTCAGTAAGTCTCCAGGGTTCTGGTAAGTAGACAGGCTGGGGGCCACTTCACTAACTCTGCAGAGCCACTCTCCCTCCTGATCCCTCAGTAGAGCTGGAATCAAAGCACTGCCCTATTGTTAATTCCAGGAACAGTCCAATAAGAGACTTTACAGAGAAAGCTAGATAAGAAAATGCAGTCAAACAGGTTTGAATATCTAGAAAGTCTCTCTTTAATTTTAAATAAAAGGAGAAAAATCCACATATGGTAGTCAAGCTTAAAACTAAATGCTATGGTTTTTTTTTCCACTAAGAAAATCCTTTAATCCCCTCACTTTTCATAGTTGGTTTTGGGGTTCCAATGTAGATGGACTAAATTCCTGGTAATTTGTGAGTTGGCTCGTGTTCCCTCTTTGGTCTGGGCTAAACTCCTTGTTTCTTTTATTTTCTTACAAGTAAAGGACCTGGGCCAGTTCGCCTTAGGGGTGGGGTGGAGACTGAGAAGGTCTGCTCATGTGCTGGTTGTTTGTGTTTTGTTTCTTGACCTGGGTGCTGGTTACAAGGATGTGTTCCGTTTGTGAAAATTCCCGAAACCCTATGCAGTTAATCATGCGTGTCTCTATATGTGTTATAATGCAAGAAAAAGTTGAGAGATGACCTGTGTCAGAAATAAACAAAAAATGTAAAACATGAAGTCATCATCATCAGTAAGGACAAATGCTTAAAATGATTTTGTTGTGTAATCCAAGCCAGTTTCAGTGAAAATAAGAGTGGCAGTGTTGCCGGCATACACAATAACCATTGTTGCCTTTGTCAGCTCTGTGAGATGGCCCAACACATGCAGACACCCTGCCCCAACCCCAGCTCACAGACCTCCCTTGTTCTTCAGCTGCTTTTGCCCCACACTCTCATTTGCATTCCACTCTGGCTTCGTGCTGCTGACCACTGTCCCAAATAGGGCTCTCTGGGCTCCTGTATTTGTTTGTGGTCCATGGGCCTCCGCTGCCAGGCTTTTCCGCTGCTGCCTCCAGGCGTAGGAAATTCCCTGTCAAATATCTTGCCCCCTACCCTGGGCACCTGGCTGCGAGACCTAGCTGTAGTGTTTTACAAAAGTTCTGCCCATTCTCCCCTTCTTCCACTTTTTCTTTTTGTAAATTGAATTCTTTCTGGCTGTATTAGGTACATTGGCTATTTCAGGGACCATTCGTGATGAATGTTCTAAAAGTGGAGACAATTTTATCTTGCTTTTCAGATTTTTCTTAAAACTGAGCTAAGGTGCTATAGGTCAGACAACTGATCTACTAAAACTGGAGTTGATCATTTGACTGTTTGTCAGCTACCCGAAAGTTCAATAACAAGTAATGATTTGTAATTCTGCTAAGGCAAACACTTGAGTCTTGTGACTTTGAGAGTGAAAATAGAAGAGAGGGTCTTTGATGGAGGTCCAGAGTTCACACTTCTAGGGAGGGAACCAAGAGTGGGACAAGGCCTTTGTCCAGCTCTCCCTAGCCCAGGGCAGGCTGAGGAAGTGCCAGGAGTGGGCCGAGAAGCCCAGGCTCAGGGGTGAAGCAGCAGGGCTGAGAGCCGGAGAATCAGGTCCGTCAGGGTAGGAAGTCCTCGGTTCTTCTCTCTATATTCTTTCTTCCTCACAGTCCTCATTTATCTGCAGGCCTTCAATGTCCCAACTCTATCCTGCCCTCTTGATCTAATATTTTCAACCATGGGTCATCTCTCTTTGGATGTTTCACTGTCAATCAAATGCTGCATATCCAACATCTTTTGGCCTTTAGCATTTACGAGGAACAGGTCCAATGACTTGGGTGAATTCTCAAATACCAATATAATATGTTTTCCACATAACATGCGTAGGCCTGAAGAGTAGACAACATAAAAGTCATATTGAGCAGGGGACCCCAGGTGGCTGGGGAGGCTCATTTATAAGCTGGGTGACATTCTCTTGCATACCTGCCTTTATGATGCGATTGTGAAGGTTTCACCTCATCTAAATTAGAAACCTGTACATGTCATGGATCTTTGCAGTTCCTGCTAAAGAGTCAAACCATACTCACCTAAGGAAGCTGGGTATTTATAGATCACTCTGTGGGTGGAATCCATAAAATGAATTTTAAGCAAACTATTTGGTAATTCTTAATGAATAGTAAAGTCTCTTCTCAGGGCTCCTTCTTGCTACCCAGACAATTCCTGTTTCATTGTGGTTAATGGTTCAATCTTTTGCTAGTCATGCAGATGACATGTAAGGCCACCTGTAGCTATTTCTTCTCCCTTATCCTTTGTAGCCAACCGTTCACTAAATTTTGGCACTTCTGCTATCCCCTCTTTTGCCATGTGTAGCTACAACAAACATTTATTGAGAGCTTGTATATACAAAGTGTCTCAGTTTCTATTGTGATGTAAGAAATTACTATAAATTTAGTGATTAAAAACAACTCTCATGTATTAGCTCACAGTAGGTCAGAGATCTGGTATGGTGTGGCTGTGGTCTCTGCTCAGTATCAGAAGGCTGAAATCAAGACATCAGCCAGGTTGAGTTCCCCTTTGCAGTCTCTGGGGAAAAAAAGAACTGCTTCTAAGCTCACTCAGGATGGCAGAATTCAGTTCCATTTCGAATCTCTGATTTTTGCAACCAGCTGGAGAAAACGCTTAAAGGATCATGTGATTAAGTCTGGCCCACCTAGATAGTCTCCCCATTGCAAGGTCCACTGATTTGAGACCTTCATCACACATGCAAAATCCCTTTCCAGCATTAGCTAGATTAGTGTTTGGTTGAATTAGTGGGAGAAAGTGTGTATACATCAGGGCTGAAAATCTTGGAGATTACCTTAGAATTCTACCTACTATACAACGGAAGCAGAATTCTAAGAAATTTGCATGTATTTTTCTCAGCTAAGTCTTTCAGTAACTCTGTAAAGCAGATGCCACTATTGTTTCCATTTTATTGGTTAAGAAACCGAGGCACAAGAGGAGTCTTGTCCAAGGTTAAGCAGTTATTGTCATAATACTCCATTGCTCTTGGAATTTCATGTCTGTATTCATTAACTACCTTTTTAAATGGTTTTCCTCCTTCTACATCTTCCTCCTCTAATTCATCCTATATTCCTTGGCCAGTCCAATGTTAGTTAAAACATTTTTTTTCCCCTTTAGGTCACTTTCCTAGGTATAGAGAATTATACTTAGCTATAGCAACAAAGAGTCATGGCTGTGATATGCCAGAAACTGAATTTATGCCCAAATGAGAATCCTTTCAGCTCTATCCTTCGTAAAGGTTTTATTCTAACTGACCATTGTAATGATGTGAGTGTGGAGGCGGCAGGAGGTGTGTGTGTACGTGAGAGTGATTTTAACACCAGGTATGGAGTGTGGATTGTATCTTCCCAGGCTCCAAAGGCAGAAGCAGTACAGATAATCTTCTAGCGAGAAGACATAACAGAGTAGTAGTAGGTTCAGAAGCAAATTTCATAGGTTAAATTGAAAATGTAAAAGTTAGCTATTATAGAGTGTATATATATATATATATATATATATATATATATATATATATATATAAGAAATTTGCTTATAGACCAGAATGAATCTCATTACTCTTTAAGAGAGAAACTTTTCAAGTTTAGTTTTCACTTGCTTATTCATTTACCCATTTAATAACCATTATGGATTGTCACTGTGTCAAGCACTGTACCAACCAAATTTATTAATTTTTTCTACTGGAGCATTGCAACAGCCTCCTAACTGGTTTTCCTGCTTCCACGCTTGCCGTCCCCTCCTATGCCCATCCCAGACATTATCTACATAGCAGCCAGAGTGATGTTTAAAAAGACCTATGTAAGACCTTGACACTCTGCTGCTCAAAGCTTTCTAATGCATTTTTAACTAATTTCAGAGTAAAATCCAAATTCCATGGCCCATCTTGTGGCCTAGAAAGCCCTTCTCCTCTCTGTATCCAACCCGTCTTCTCCACACTCACTCTACTCCAGCAAACACTGGCTTCTTCCCATGTTCCCTGGACATGGCAAGCATGTATCCACCTCAGGCATTCACGTGGCTGTTATTCCATCATCTTAAACAGCTATTCCTTTAATTCATACAGATTGTCTACTTTAATATCACTTCATCGGAGAAGTGACATTTAGCCACCTGAGCCAAAATAGCAGCCCCCCCCCCACAACCCTCTCCTCTTTCTTCTACTTTTCTTCCCAGCACTCAGTTACCACCGGATAGATATATGTACATATCATGTGCGTATATATACTTTTAAAAAATCTATTATAGTTGGCCGATTGTCCCCTCCCCTACTAGGATATCAGTTTCTGGAAATAAGGGCTTTGTTTAATCTACTATATTGCAGTGACTGGAACAGTGTCCAGCACATAGTAGGTACTCATACATGTTGAACAAATGAATGAATGAATGTAAATTCTCTCATTTCTTTGTGGCATTTATTTTTTAAATACTGAAGTAAAAATATTATTCAACCATTTCAATGAAAGAGTATGGTTTTATATTTTTGACATATTTTTATCATTTCTTGGTCACCCATGCCCCCTAGAATATGATGCACCCGTTAGTGAATAATATTGATATAATTTCTAGGGGGGACATTTCCCCATCAAGTGGAGACGGTATAGACCAATAGCAGTGGAAATCAAGTCACGGATTTTAGAACTTTTAAGAACCTCAGCAAATGGACTGTCCTGATGGCTCAAATGCCAACAAACACAGCTGGATGCAGTGCAGTACAATTGGAAAAGCTATAGTCTAATGTAAGCAGTGAGTGACTTAGATTTCAGCAGAGGAGTTCTTTTGAAATGACCCATCCAACCAGTTGGGAGACCTTGCAGACAGCAGGACTGAATGTGGCAGTCAGGAATCCGTCTGGGAGTAAAGGCACCGCTCCCAACCACTCCCTCCTCAGTGTGATTGAGAAATACGACTTTCAGCCCCACAACATACTTGATGCCAATGTTGCTTTTTGCACCACAGTTTGGAATTTTCTCATGTCAGTGAAAAGTCAGCTTGTGATGGTGAAACTGCCAGTTCTCAGTATACAAAGACTCACCTTATATAGATGTTCTATAGCTGAATCAAAGCTTGTACAAGGATCTTGATGGCCTCCCACTAAAATATGCCACAGAAGAGTATGCATAGTCACTTATTAAAATTGCTATGCTTAGAATGTGGAAGTGAATTTTAATAATTTAATTGAGATAATAACTGAGAGTTCAACTTTTGTGGGGGGGTAGTAACCTGATTACATTTATACTTTATATGCAATGAATCCCAGTTAATACAAAAATAACAACAAGCCAAACCATAATCAGAGGGTTGAAAAAGAATTCAAATGTGTGACTTTTATGAAACTCATTCCTGGGAAGGGTCATTTAGATAGACTTATGAAAGGTTTCTATCTTGTCCTTTCCCCTCTCCTAAAATGTATCTTGCATAAATATAAATGCAAAATTCAACTTTATATTTGAAAATCATCCTTTTTGATTCCTGAAGGTATTAGTAGAAACCAACCCATCTAGCAACCAAACCAAGCCACATCAAACTCCCTGGGCTTTCATGGAAGAAGGACTAGGTTCAAGCCCAAGTTTGAATGATTGGTTATGGGACACTTAACTTCTCTAGTTAAGCAAGTCACTCAACTTCTCTGAAGCTTAGCTTCCTCAACAGTTAAAAAGAGGTTATTCATATTTACATTTGATCCAAACAGTTCTGAGGATCAAATGAGATAATATGAGAAAGCTTGGAAAGCTGCTTTACAAATGTAAGGATTGTAATTTATTTCTTATAAGAAGTGGGTACCTCTTTCCAAAAGGGAACAGAGGCAGCTTATGATATGTTTATGTAATATCATAGAATAAGCAGAAAATAAAGCTAGAGAAATAAAATAATTCGCCATTACATTCTTTATAGTTGTTTGGAATTGGCCACAAATTTGACACTAAGTTCCCAGGAGATAAATCAGAGGTAAATATTCAGTTACAATAGTCATGAGTCTGTCAGACAAAATAAATAAATAAATAAATAAACTAACATTTGTGTGTGTGCTTATTCTACTGGGGTAACTATGGAGAGGGAGGGGGGATTGTGGTATGCTCAGGAGTGAAAAGCCGTAGGATAAACTTTCTTGTGCTTCAATTTTACTTGAGTAAGTTAAAACATTTTTACATTAAATTAAAGGTATATCATTAATTTAAAGTTTTGTTTAAGTATCTGCTATATATCAGACATTCCAGGAACTGGGATGCGACGGGATAAAAAAGGTCCTTAGTCTCATGGAGTATATATTCCAGACCAGAGCAATGTTTGTAGATGCATCAGAACCAATACCCTTTTTACTTTGCTAAAATGAAAGTCACATATAATCAACCTACACATAATTAAAACTTAATCCTTTTATATAAAGGTGAAATAAAAAGGCAGTAATTTATAATAAAGCAATATTCATTTGAAAATGTAAATAAATATCTAAGCATGTCTACACCTAAAGATATCTTGAAATAGGGAGGTACTTGCATCTACTTACAGAAATAAATTTGAATTAAAGGGAAATAAAGGACTAAGTAAGTATATTGCATCCATATGTACCACATCCATGAATTCAACCATTGCAAATGTAGAATGTCACAGATATGTGTCTTAAAGACTACAGACTGTGTTGCTATTAAAACACCACAAGCTATGTTGCCATACTGACATGGTTTTTTGACATGGCAAGCAACTTTTCCTAAACAAAACAGAGATTACTATTCCTGGAAACTTCAGTGTGTATAAAAACTGGCTGAAGCCATTTTTTATTTAAATGTAAAATAGAGTTAGGTCCTCAGCTCAGATAATTACAAAGAGGGTTTTCACTTACACGATTGCCCAGTGGGACACTAAATGTCATGCAGAACATGGAGCAGTTGTTGGTTGTGCAGCCTGACTTAAGTATCATAGGATGTCTAGCTCCTGCCCACCAAATACTTGTAGTGGCCTCCTGTCTTTTTGAAAACCAGCAAACAGCCCTGCAAATGTCAAAAATACTCCCAGAAGGTGGGACCCCTTTATTGATAACCATGATTATAGAAGTAGAAGACAAAAAATAAATCATTTAGATACAGGTAAATGCTATGAAGGAAATAAAACAGTGCAAGAGTGGGGTGGGGTGTGAGATTTCTCTATATAGGAAGGTCAGGGAAGACTTTTCTGGGTTGGAAGCATTTGAACTAAGACCCGAATGGTGAGATGGAGACAGCCTTGGAAAGAACTGGGGCAAGAACATTTCTCACAGTGAAACAGTCCAAAGGCCGAGAGGTGGGAACAAAGTTAGTATGTTTAGGAACAGAAAGAAGACCACTGTGGTTGGAGCTAGGCCAGATAGGTAGAAAGCACTGGCTTTTTAGGGCACGGAGAAATTTCCCAATTATTTTTATGCGAATGCTGAAGACTGATAATCAGTAGCCCAGTTTAAACTACATTCTCAAAGACTGTCTTTGCAGGTAGCCTCCGATCATTTGATGATGTGTCTTTCCAGTAAAAGGAATTATTTGTCCACCACTCATGATGGACTCTTAGGAAAATGCTCAGGGAGCACGGCCTGATGTTTTGTGTCAGCTCCCAGTTGCACCACTGTGGCAGGTCCTGGAGGGACAAGGCTCTGAAATTCCTTTTCTCCTTCTGTCTCTTGTGCTCCATTGGTATTCCTTGCCAAGGACAAGCAGACCTATCTATCCTTGGAATTCAGAGAAAAGAAAAAAGTTTGACAAGGATTCAATCATTGGAAGTAAAATGATCTTTATTGCTTTTTCTGATTATAAAATATGTATATATCAACCCAGGAAATTTTTGGTTTTCCCAAAATGCAGATAAATACATACCTAAACCAGCAAATGGAGGAAGGGTGTTAGGAAGATGGGCTAAACTGGGAATGTAATCTTTTACTCCGCTCTGGATCTTTTCATGTCTTGTTTTGAGTACTCACTGAGGTGATCAGATTTGAACTTTTAACTCGAGTCCTAGTTACTCAGTGGTGGCCTCATTTGTCCTTGCACATCAGAACACCAATTCCTAGAGGGAAAATTCTGAGCATCAAAAAGGACTCACAGCTCTATGGCAAAGCACTGAAAATTTCAGTCTGATACAACATACAGAACTTAAATTCAAAGAACAAATAGAAAGCAGAATCCGGGCTCTTTTCCAGCTCTTCATTTTCTTACACGCCATCGACATTCCCTGTAGCCAAGTGCTCCTAACTACTTCTAAATTGTCCCTTCACTTGTAGAGGCTGTCCACTCGCTTCATTTCACTACCCACTTCTTCCAATCTTGGCAGCACCTCCGGGTTCACAGTGCACTTGGAAGGGCGAATAGGGATTTGTCTATCCAGTCCAGCCTAGTTTCGGTCACTGAGTTACAGTTTTTCACAGGCGCTTTTGCAGAGAAAGCATATTGTGTGCGGGGTGGATGGGTCTAAGGGAGGACAGCCGCCAGGTTCGCCCTAGACGTGGAGGAGACACCCACGTACGACCAGTCCACACCCGCCTCTGGAGGGTGCGCAAGGTGGGACAAGAGTCAGCAGGCGACCTTGCCCAGGGTCCTCGTGCGCCCCCAGCTCCCTCCGCCGCAGGAGGTCTGGGAAGAAACGCAGGCCCCGCCCCCAACCCCGCGGGGCACGGTGGCCCCGCCTCTCAGTTCCCGTCACGTGCCGCAGAGCCGCCCAATCAGCGCCCGCTGCGCGCAGGCTCGCGATTCAAACTGCGGAGCTGTCGGTTCCCGGAGAACAGAGCTGTCGCGGCCGCAGCCGCCGCTGCGTGCGGGCCATGGAGCACCGCATCGTGGGCCCCGGGCCGTACCGGGCCACCAAGCTGGTGAGTGAGCGTGCGGAGGCCTGGGCAATGCTGTCGGCCCCGCGATGCCTCGGCCTTCTCTCCGACCGCGTCCTGGTCAGTCTTCGCTTCTCCAGGGCAGGCCGGACCGGGTTTGGAGGGGGGCGGTGTTCTGGCTGGGGCGGCAGTTTTCTGGACGTTGCTTAAAGATGCTAACCATGATTGGAACCCAGGCTGTCGCGGGTGGGCACAGCTTTGTTCCCGAGATCTAGACTGGGTTCTCGGCAATCAACGGCGCCCCCGGATTTAAAGAGCCCGGAAGACGAGGTGCCCACCCCTTCCACTCCCTCCAGCCTCTGTCTTCGGTATCCTAGGCCTGCAGCCGGGAGGGAAAAGACCCACCCTCATCTTGTAATGCTACCCTACCCCTTTGGCAGTCCGGGCAGGGCGTGTCTCCGTCCTGAGTGTCACTTGTGGTGACGCTTGAGGTTCTTTCTAACGGTGCCCTGAACAAAGGTGGATCGCCCTGGCCACGTTTCCGGCCCGTTGTGTTTCTGTTTTTGTCAGCACCCGCAAATGACGGATGGACCTGGTTGGATGGTCTGAAAGAGCATTTGCATACCTTGATGGTCCAGGGTGCTGCCTTTTCTCCTGGGAGAAGAGCTTTGCTATTCAGAGTTCTGAGGTGTACTTGATTTCTTTGTGACCTGGAGCAAGTAGTTTAAGTGATTTCTGTTTCAAAGGATTACCATAATGGAATAAGTGGTGACAATTTGGTATGTCCACGGCAGGTTTTCAGACAGCTTTCTATGAAAGCATAATGGTAATTTGGGAGGAAGGGACTCGCTCCTTGGTCTGTCACCACATCTGGCCACATCTTAACTTGGGAATTAGTATCATTGCTCTATGGCCAGTTACACTATGGCCAAGCCAGAGCTAAGAAGGCCAGCTTCTAGAAGAAGAAATCATAGTTGGGGCAGATGGTTGTTTGCTTTTTTATTTGGTTCACAGACCACTTTGAGAATCTGAAAAAGATTATCTCCTTTTTACCGAAAAATGCACATGTCACATATTCATGAAATTTTACATATGATTTCAGGAGATTTGGGGAGTCTGCATTGTTTTATTTGTCCTAAAACAACCATTTACTTGCTCACGATTCGGTGAGTCAGCAATCTGGGCTGCGCTTATGTCTGGGGTTCTGTTGGGTCACTCATGTGCCACCAGCGTCTGGTAACTTGACTAGGACTGGTGGTTTAACATGGCTGCTTGACTTGCTTCTGGCTGTTAGCTGGGCCAAGTGTCTTCACATAGAGTCTCATGGTTCCAGCAGAACGAAAAGAAGGTTTCTGCTTGTGACTTTTTGTTCAGATCTCGTTGGTCAAAGCAAGTCAAACAGCTAAATCCAGACTGTAGAAATTCAGCTCCATTTCTTGATGGACGAATGTCAAAGTCACATCACAAGGTGCCTATAAACAGGATAGGAGGAATTTATCTTTGGAAACAATCTATTACAGACCCCCCCGAATTATTCATTCATTTGAAGAAATTCAACTAGTGTCAATTTAGGTTTTCCTTTGGGCTAGCCACTAAGAAATATGGCTGGTGATAGCAGGGAACCAATAGGGTGTTTTAGAACTGTTTTCATATCTGCTTCCACTTCACAATTGTGTCTACCATTTGAAAACATCTAGGGTCAGGGCTATTCGTAGGTCCACCTTTAGGGGTGAGGTACAGCTTGTACTTTATCAGGGATTTTCAAAGACTTTAATCTCCTTTGTGGATAGAAAATAATGCATCCTTCTTCCCTCAATTTGTTCACATCACTTATTCAAGGCTAACAGAGAGGCTCTGGATCTTGGCAGAATTAGTTCTCATTCTTCCTGTTTTTAGACTAAAACAATAATAAATTACATCATAATTGGAAGTGTTTTTAATCTCATATTCACAGAATTGTATGCGGTACGACTTTTCATAGATGCAGAGTACAAAACGGACAACCCACTACAAAAATGGCACTTCTCAGATGAAGAAATAAAAATAACTAAAGATGAAAATACAAAAATACAACCAAACATAGAGATGTCATTTCTTGTCTATAGATTGACAACAGTGGGAAGAATGATAACATCTAGAGATGGTCAAAGATAAGGCAGTAGGCTCATACATTGTTGGTAGGAGTGTGAATTGTAACAACTGATTTAAATATGCTGATATGCTTTAGAAATCTGTTCTATCAAAAGTAAGTAAATCAAAGTGTTGGTACTTTAGGTTACGTAAACAAGAATATACTTTTAAAACAAATTGGAAATAGCTGTATGCCCATCAGTTAGAAAGTGATCGAATGAATTATGGAACTCATTTATTCTCTAACTCTATAGGTATTGACACAGAAAGAGATCCATGGTATGTGAAATGCAAAAGCAAATTGTAGGATAATGTGTACAATATGATTTTTGTTTCTTTGAGAAGGAAGCAAACAATGACAATAATAAACAACACACATACATACAAAGGGAAAAGTTCTGTATATGTGTGTATATGTTTGGTAGGTATGTGGGATTGGAGAGAGACAGGACAGACTTGTATATATTTCTGCATTTAAGTTGTTACAACGTATGTTATTTTGTAATTGAATTAACAAGTAGAGGAACTGCTAACCAACCTGAATAAATTGATAGACTTTATTTATTTAATACATTTTATTTATGGACATTTATTTGTATTTTGAAATATTGGGTCCCAGAGAGCCATGTCTTTATTATAAAGTACTATACATTAAGTAAGTTTAGCAGATAATGATTATGATATTTCAATCAACAAAAAATAAATGAAAATATTTAACCTTTCCTCTCACTCTACCTCCCAACGTATTTGATCAAGACTAACATGAGAGCTAGGTGTCAGCAGAGAATTTTTAAAAATGTTAAAAGTACATGGGACTCGTTTAAAGCTATGGTACTGTTCATGGGTACTTGGTATAGTGAGATGATGACTTGGGAAGGAGATCACAGAGCAGGGTTCCAGGCCAAGTACCTGAGTGACAGGTGCCGCTTTGCGAGTCCCCCTGAGTCTTGATTTTACCCTAAAGTTTCTTTCTAGCTGTAGAATAGATTGAACACCCTAATTTGTTTTAAGAGGTTATCCTGGAAATTTTATATATTATTCTTATATTTGAGGAATGCATTATCTTTTACGAAGGGCTTTTTGTAATGATGATTTCATTTGACTTCACATCTACCACTACAACCAGCCAACTCGTATTTACCAACTTTCAGGTTAGTAATCTAAAATTGTGGATTGCCCTTCAGTAGGATTTTATTATATGAACCTGTGTGTGGTTTGTTTTTGTTGTTTTTTTATTGAGTATAAATAGGGAAGTGCACAAATTATAAGTGTGCAACTCAATTTTCACAAAGTGAACACCCAGGTAACCAACACCCAGGTCAAGAAATAGAGCCAATCACTGAGAGCCAGGTTGTGGTCCTCACGCCTGGAGCTCTCCCCTGCTGTCCCCTGGCATTGATCTGGGACCCGGAGATCCCTAGACACATTTCTAGTTACTTGGAGAAACCAGGTTTCCTAGTGTCTCTCAGGCTAAGCCATAAATATGTAATGTGTGGAGGTGGGGCTTGCTCTCTCCTGGAGGGCTTTGGCTGGCACACCTAGCCCGCTGACCTTGGAATATTTGTACCCAGCTTATGCTGTGGAATAATGAGAGTTTTTTCCCAGTAAACCCTAAGTTATATCTGCAGCACGCGGCACTAGTGATGTGTACACAGAACCCCTTGCGTGACTCAAATCTAAAGACAGGTAATTAAATCTTTAATAAAATTTCATTTTTTATCAAGTTCTTTTGTTTTGGATTTATTACTGTAGCTGTTATGCAGTTCGGTGCATATATATTTATGACTATTGTTTTCATCAATTGTGTATGTTATCATTACAGAACACCTCTCTGTGTTCTATTTAGTATTTTAATCCTAAAATCCACATTATTTGATATTAGTATCAAATAATGAGATTCTCTCCTGTATTCTTTGTTTGCATTGGTCACATTTAGCCATTCCTTTTATTATCCCTATTGCTTTCTTTTAAATGTATTTCTTCTAAATAGCATATATTTGAGTTTTTTCCTTTTAACCTAATATGATAGATAGTATATTTTAATAAGAAATTTCAAATTATTACATTTAAAATAACTAATGCATCTTATTTCATTATGTTATATAGAAATACATATAATAAATGTGTTACTCTGTTTTTATTTATTGCTTAAAAGAAATACAGCATTACCAGTACCCCAGAAGTACCCTCTGACCTCAGTTTCCACCTCCATACAAATTAACCATTATTATAATTTCTAATGTCATGGGATTAATTTTGCCTGCTTTTTAATTTTAAGTGGAATCATATAATATTTACTTTTCATATCTGGTCTTATATCAGTATGACATTTTATCTATGTTATTCATCTATGTTTTTGCATGTAGCAATATTCCATTCATTTTCACAGCTGTACAACATTCCATTGCATGAATAAATCACAATTTATCTCTTCTGATGTTGATGGACATTTCGGTGGTTTTTGCCTATTGAGAATAGTGCTGTCCTGAACAGTGTGTTTTTTGGTGAACATATGTATGTATTTCTGTTGGATACATACTGTGGAATGGAATTGCTGGGTCATAAGGTGTGTAATAAGGTGTGCATATATTTAGCTTTTATAGATATTGCCAATCTGTTTTCCAAAGCGATTGTACTGATTTATTACCTCCAGCAATGTATGAGATTTCCATGCTCCACATTCTATCAGCACTTAATATTGCCTATTTTTTTCATTATAACCATTCTGTAGGCATGGAGTGGATTGCATTGTGGATTTGTTTTGCATTTCACTGATAATGAGGTTGAGCATCTTTGCACATGTTTTGGTAAATTTGGAGATCCTTTTATATGAAGTGTCTGTGAAGTCTTTTTCCATTTTTCTATTGGAGTGTCTTTTTTCCTTGATTTGAATTTTGTTTTGTTTTGTTTTAGAAATTCTGGTCATATGTTTCCTACTCTATGGCTTGCCTTGTTTCTGTGTTAGTTTTTAAGAGGTTAAAAAATATTTTAAATGTGTACCAACTTAATTTAGAGCATTGCTTATAACAGTGTTAAATGAAGTACAAAGATTAATATGCATAAGGCAAAAAGATGTTTGGATTTGACCAGGAGAAGACATGATTGGGAGTCAGAGTGGAATTAAATTGCACAAAGTTAGAAGGTGGTGTTAAAAAGCAGAAAAAGTGAAAGACCAATTAGCATTTGCATATTAAATACCTACTATGTGTTGTACACTGTACCACATGTCCAGGGTGCATACTGTTGGTGGCAACCTCTTTGGGAGCTTCCCAGTGTAATCTGAAACTGGCCCCCATGCATGGAGGGCAGGGAGAGACCAAAGTAAAAGGCAGACCACTCAATATTTGTAGGTGGTAGGTTTAATAAGTAAGGAAACTTACATATGAGAATTGTCTTGGGTGGCCTCAAGATGAGTAGTTTATGGCACCTACCCATCCACCCATCATATCTTAAAGTTTATATAGAGGCCTAAACTGGGGTCAGTCATATACCCAAGAAGCCCTGACTTGATTTAGTCATGTACACAGTCCAGATAGTCTCATTACCACATTTCTATGTCAAGGTTGTATCCTTGGGGCAGCTTCTGGGAGCAGGGAACGCCAGGGGGAATGCACTTCCGACCTCAATGGAGGGAGTCAGAACCTCCAGTTGCCCAGGTCCAGTTTGTGGGTCAAATCGTTGGTCATGTCTTTTTGATAATCTTCCCCAGCACATGCCTGCAAAGATCCTACTTCAGCTCTTTAAGCACCTGGGTATACTCGGGAATTATTACTGTGGCTAAGAAAGTTAGCCATCAAAGATAGAAGAGAAATGTGACAATAATTGCAGACGTGGTTGGGCTGTAGAGAGTAGGGAGAGAAATCTGGAAGAAAGGCCTGATCAGAAGGGAAAATAAGGAACTATTGTTGGTCAAAATAAAAAGAATATATTAAGATGAGAACATACTGAGATCAAAAACTATAGTTAAAAAAAGGTGAAATTAGAAATTTGATTTGAGTAGAAAAGGAGGTGAAAAATAAAATTCAGAGTTTGTGAAGTGATATACCGTGTTTTTCCAAAAATAAGATGGAGCTGGAGAATCAGCTCTAATGCGTCTTTTGGAGCAAAAATTAATATAAGACCCGGTCTTATATTGTATAAGACCGGGTCTTATATAATATTATGTAAGACCCGGTCTTATATTAAAATAAATCCAGGACTTATATTAATTTTTGCTCCAAAAGATGCATTAGAGCTGATGGTCCTGCTTGGTCTTATTTTTGGGGAAAGATGGTACTTGAAAGAGAAGAAGGAATGGTCACAAGAATGTCAAACGATGGTTGTTGGCGCCAATTCAACACTAACAGGAATCACCAATTTGAGGTGTGGTGAAGAAGAAAATTTTATTCCTGCAAATAACTCAGTTGTGATACAGCACAGCTGTGGAATAGCATGGCTGTGAGGCAGCCCTGGGGCCAGGTGGCCCTCAGATGAGGTCCCTTTCTGGCTACACAGCTCTGCTCTGATCTGCCTAACCCGCTCTGCTCTGCTCTGGTCTGATGAGATGTCTTTAGTGTTTCAGCTCCAGCAGGGGAAACAGTCTTCAGTTTTGGGTGGAAAGGGAAAGGGCGCTCCCAGCAGAGGGGAGCTGACTTAAATAGAGAAGTCCCTGCCCGTTTCCTGATTGGTCGGTCCTATTGCGCATGAGGACTCCAAATCTTTGGGTTTGATTGGTCCAAATGGCACTGCCTTGATGGATCAGAATGGAGCTGTTCTCATTGGTCAGTGAAGATGCTAATATAGCTGCCCAGCTCTGATTGGACAGAGAAAGCCTCAGTCCTATTGGTTGAAATACAATTGCAGGAACTCCTTTATAAGGACGGGCTCAGCTGTCAGGAACACAGTACAGGGAGGCAGTTCAGTGTGGGCTTCTCCCTGAAGTGCAGTTTGCATGATAGGCCCCTGTTTAGAAGCAGCTGCTAGGCTCTGCTTTTAAATATTGGTCTGGGTAGACACCAGGAGCTCTTCTTTGTGCGTATCTACTTTCTCAGGGTCCACAGACTTAGACTTGAGTTTTCAGGACTTTTAGGAAGATGGGCGGGGCGCCTATGCGGTCCTAAAACAGGTCCTAAAAAGATGTTGAGAGTAATTATGTAGGAAGAACACCGTATGTGAACATTTCCTTTAATCTAAGGATGAGTGTTGAAGGTGTGGATGTTGAGTTTGTTGGTTTGTTTGTTTTAATAGGAAAATATTCTGCAGAATTTTAAAATATGCTTTGACATCAGGCACTATATATTGTGTATCTCTCTTCCTCTCCCCATACAATGCCTTTCAGGTAACAAACAGTAAATAATTGCTGAGTGAGGTAAAGTTATATTAACATAGGGCTCCAAGAAGTCAATCAAGCATATTGAGTTCACTTTTACCATTATTTTTGATCATATGTTTTTCATTAATGTAAAAATTTATGTTCAAATAATAGGAGAACTTGATGGAAATATCTCCAGTAAATATTTATTGAATGAATAAATTCATTTTTAAAAGTTATTTTTCTTTAGAGTACGAAGCTTGTAAACATAAAAATTTCAAGTTTAATAGAAAAATTGCATTTGTCTTAAATATTTTGGATGTAAAAACCTTTAAAAAATCAGTTGATTACTAAATGCCTTTCTTTTTTTCTCCTAGTGGAATGAAACAGTTGAGCTTTTTCGTGCTAGAATGCCATTGCGGAAACATCGCTGTCGTTTCAAAAGTTATGAACGTTGCTTCACGGCGGCGGAAGCTGTGGATTGGCTACATGAGCTACTGAGGTGCAGTCAAACTTTGGCCCCGAGGTGACTCGCAAACAAACGGTCCAGCTGCTTAAAAAATTTCTGAAGAATCATGTTATTGAAGACATCAAGGGAAAATGGGGTCAGGAAGATTTGAAGACAATGGTCACTTGTACAGGTAAACCCTCAAGGAGAGGAGTATGGGAAGAATGAGTGGATCTGGTCAGAGTCTGTTGAAACTTTCTCATGTGAAAGAATTTACCTTGCCCCTTGGAGGGATGCTACTCCTTGGGATTTGTTGAGTGGAGAAGTGAATGTGTAGTTACAATAAAACCGATTTCAATGTTTCTTGGCTCATAGAGCACCCAATTGTGCAGTCTTTTGTTGCAGTGACTTTTCAGTAAGGAAATCTTTTCATCCTTTTGGGCACCCGAGAGAATGGCTACAATAGCTTAGTCCTAGAGAATCTAAAAACGGTGAAACAGTAGCTCTGGGTTGGGCCTTTGTGAGCAATGAGAAGGTGTGCATTCAAGGGGTTAGTGGCAGACTGGGTCTGATCTTTAAGCACAGCTCAGGGCTCATATGAAAAATTGTACTATAATTCCCTGTTGTCTCAGCTTAGCCCTGCCAAAGCCTGTCTGCTTTTCGCTGAACATTTTTGCTCACGTTTCAGTGCTATTTTATGATTGAACACTTACCACCAGATAATCTGAGGGCAATGGGTGTCTCTGCTTGTACTTCCATTCCCACTGCATGTGAGGCTGTTATTGTGCAGGTGGAAGGGACCTACCTAATATTCATGTAATTGGAGAAGACTAAAGAGGAGTGAAGTCACTCAAGTCCAGAAAAGAGGAATTGTTGAGTTATCTACAGAGAGGCCTTCCAAAGTGCTAAGAAACAGAGGGGAATTAAAAGAAAAATGGAGAATGTGGACTCTTAATATTTGCTTGCTTTTATTCCAAGAGAAAAATAAGGACTGCTCTTACAACACATTTAGTGAGGGCATTTTGGGGCCACCGGGACACCTGGCTTTGAGCACAGAAAACCTGACTCTTTCCTCCCTGAACCGTTTCTTTGGCTTCATTGAGACTAGCTGCTGAGAAAGGCTGCAGAACAGGGAGAAGCAGAGAAGGGTGGTCACCCTTCGCCAAGGCTAAGACCAGACGTTGCTGTACGTTTAGTATCTAACTTCCTCGTGGGGCTTCATCAGCAATCTTCATTTTCTAGATGTCAGGATTGTCATCTGGGCAGTTAGTCATTTCTCCATTTGGCAGTTATTTCTGGCTTGCTGATCCAACTTGTCATTAGGATTGTGGGTGATTTTAGCCTATTCTGAGGCCATCGTGCATTTTAGCATCAGGCAGTGGACCTTCTAGCCCAGGTTCCACGTGCTGCACTTCACTGGGAATTCTTCAGTGATATTTCTCTTGGGGAACTAACTGCTCATACACCATCAAGATTTAGCGAGCACACTTCTGAAAGATTCCCTGGATGAGCAACTTCCAGTCTGTTCTATCATTACCTTACATTGGATGCCTTTCATTGAGTCCAATGAGGCTTTTAGAGTTATCAGAACTGTAAAATAGGACCATGCACTAGGCGGTCACCCAGCATTGACTGTGAGAGCATGTTCCCTTCGATGTGAAGACTTCTTCCTGTGTTCCCCTTTAAAAAACAGTACACACACAGATTCTATTCATCTGTGAAATAATGATTTTCCTCCTGGTTTCTCCTATACAATATTTGTGAGCTATAGAGGGGGTAGTATTTTCTTTCATTATTTACTACCTGAAAACTCACAGCCTTCCATTTTCCTGAGTGGAATTTTGTAAGTTAATCCCTGAGGTTTGATGTTCTCAGATTAATCTGGAATGAAATCTATGTAGACACGTAAATGACTATGGAGCATATGCCTTGAATTGAGGATAAGCTACTGAGTGTGGAGGCAGCTGCTGCACGCAGACATCTTCCGGGACTGCTGCTCGGTCAGGGTCCTGAGGGTTGCATGCCACCAGGGAAGAGAGGGGCAGCCTTTCCTACTTGCTCTATTTCCAACTGCTTTTTGTAGTTGAGCAGTACTACAGCCAAATTATAAGGAAAGCAGATGAGGGAGGTTAGGAGCTAGAGGAGGATTAGATTTGAAAATAGATGGAGAGTCAGTAAGGTGGAGGAATTCTAGAACATGCTTCTAAATCTCAAGTTTATGGAAGAGGAGCCTTTATAAGTAGTATTAAGAAGACTGGAATGGACAGTTGAGAGTTCTTGCTGGGCAGGAAGGAACTAAAATTCTAGAGCACCTATGATGTACCAGATGTGTTGCATTAATTGTCATTTAACTCAACACCTA
Source organism: Rhinolophus ferrumequinum (assembly GCF_004115265.2). Taxonomy (NCBI): domain Eukaryota; kingdom Metazoa; phylum Chordata; class Mammalia; order Chiroptera; family Rhinolophidae; genus Rhinolophus; species Rhinolophus ferrumequinum. The sequence goes on along the minus strand of NC_046290.1, from coordinate 38,545,652 downwards.
TAGATGTAGGTGGTATTCTAATTTTAAAGATTAGAAAATTAATAAAGCCAAAGTTACTAACTTCTCCAAAGTCACTCAGCTAGTAGTGACAGTGAGCTGAGGTCTCTTTCTCTGAAGCCTGTGTTGTGTATGCCAGACTGCCTCCGTTTCTACAACATGAGGTTTGACCTAGCTTTTTAAATAAATTAGCAAGTGAATGAGTAAACACACAGAATAATAAACAAGAAGCATTTGGTGTAGTCAACACATGTTTATATATTCACAGAATTCTAGTAATATATTATTAAGTACTATATATTAAATGATCAGCTGTCTTCAAGAAGTTCTCAAATAAAGGAGGTAAGGTAAACATAATCAGCCTAAATGTATAAATATCGCAGGGGATAGGTAGTTTCCTGGGTCTGAGAGTTAGAGCAAGGCATAATTAGAGAAAGCTACATGAAATATAAAGGCTCTTACAGTATTTTTTAAAAGACAGATTGTATATACACACACATATATGTTGGAGAATTTTATAACAAAGATGATGAGTTAAACTTCTATTTTGGAATGTGTCAAATTTTATTTCAGGTTTAAAAAAATGTTTATGTCGTGTTTGTTCTGTGACTGCATGGACATTTGACAGTGATTTTTTTTCTCAAGAATCAAAGAGCTAAGTATAGAAGATAGAAGGAAATAGTGAATTTTAGTGTGTGAGAAAGGAAAGCAAGATCCTAATATCTGAATGTTCATAATAATCAAGGAGATGTTGCAGAGAAGTACCCAGAGCTATTAACTGAACACTTCTTTCTGTTACTAGTACGGATGACTAGAAAGAGTTCTGGATTTGCTGCTAGTGAAAACAATTTGAGATTGCACTGAATGGTTCTCATAGTTGAGTCCGAGGTCGTTTTCTGCATCTGAGAAAACTTCGTGGTCCTAGACTGCTGATGAGGAAAGCCAGTTACGCTACCTTGTGGTTTTATAAGAAATTTCAGTTTATGAAGCAGTTTCTCTTCCATGATCTCATTTGATCTTCACAAAAACCCTGTGATGTGGACAGGTATATATTTCATCCTCAGAGAACCAGGCACTTTTCTCTCTGAAACATCTAAACAAAACACCAGACATGTTCTAGTTAAAGAGATTCCCTACTGATCATTGAGTCCGCCCATTTATGTATGTGAACAGACAATTATGTAGGATTATTTAAAGCTAATGTCATGGGTTATATAGATATAGAAGTGTGTATTATGATAATTGCTTGTTTTGTACTATTTAATGAAGAGAGTGTTTTGCCCAGTGCAGATCTTTAGCAGTAAGGGATCCCTCGCCTGGAGCCTACACGTGGCCCTTGACCTGCTGTCACTACAATGCAAGCTCTGGTGGGTGCTTGTAACTGAGAAGGTGTTTGTGGTTTAGGTGTTCTGAGCCAGACGGAGTCACTGGCTCAGCTGTAGTGCTTGAGAACTCATGTGTAGAGAACCATTGTCTCTTTATTTTCCTACCTCTCTGTGTTGTTTTTATTCGTTCCTTCTCTTTTTCCTTCTTTGTTCTCTTTATGCGTGTCATTCTCATGTTCTCTTCTTTTTCTTTTCCTTTTTCTTTTTCTCCGACTTCATTTTTCTCTTTTTCTTTCTGTTCCTTTCCCCGTATATTTGCGTTTTTCTTTTCCTGGCCTATTTCCAAAATACTGATTTTAATTTGAAACTAAAATTTGTTATGTAGATATTGTCAACTTTATTGAATACTGTTACTTTCACAGTTCTTAATTAAAAAGAACAGAGGACTCATGCAGCTTTAAGACTTGCTATATAAAGCCACAGTAATGAAGACTGTGGTATTGGTGAAGAGAGAGACGCTTGGATCAGTGGAACAGAAGAGATCCCAGAAACACACTCAAATACAGCCAGTTGGATGTTTGACAAAGGTGCAAAAGCAACTTAAAGGAAAAAGAGTAGTCTTTTCTGCAAATGGTGCTGGAACAATTGGATATCTGTCCTCTATATGCAAAATATGAGCCTCAACCCAAACCTCATACTTTATACAAAACTAATTCAAAGTGAATCATAGATTTATGTGTAAACTGTAAAACCTTTAGAAAAACAGGCAGAATCTTTTATGCCCTGGGGTTAGGCAAAGAGTTGTTAGACATGACACCAAAAGCATGATTTATAATAGAAAAAAAATCATAAATTGGACTTCATCAAATTAAAAACTTTTGCTCTGTGTAAGGCACTATTAAGAGGATGAGAAGACAAACTATAAATGGAAAGAAAATATTTGCAAACCATATAAATGACAGTAGACTGGTATCGAATATATAAAGAAGTCACAAAACTCAACAGTAAGAATACAAATGAACCAATTAAAAAATGAACAGCACAGTTGAACAAACACTTCACCAAAGATAACCAGATAGCAAAATAAACACTTGAAAAGATGTTTAACATAAATAGCTTTAGGGAAATGCAAATTAAAACGGTGATAAGATACCACTACATCTCTATTAGAATGGCTAAAATAAAAGGACAATAGCAAGGGCTAGTGAGGAAGCAGCACAGTTGGAAATCCTATTTATTGCTGGTGAGAGCCTAACATGGTAGTCACTTTAGAAAACAGTTTGGGTTTTTAAGGTTAACACGTACTTACTGTATGATATGACTCAGCATTCCTGTTCTGGGCATTTACCCTAGAAAAGTGAAACTTCTACATTAATATTTATAGCATCTCTATTGATAATTGCCAATAGCTGAAAACAACCCAAATATTCTTCAATGGATGAATGGATAAACACTATATCTATACAATGGAAAGCTACTATGTGTTGGTGGTGGTAGGGTGCAGTGGGAAGGTGTGACTACAAAGTCAGAGCAGGAGGGAGTGGTTTTTGGTCGGGAATAATGGGACCGTTCTGTTCCCTGATTCTGGTGGTTATACAAATGTGTTAAAACTGATAGAACTGTACACCAAAAAAAAATAATAAAAAAATCAATTTTACTATATATACGCTAATAACATTTTTTTAATGCTGGAGATTTGAAAATTCTCTATTTGTACCTTTAGTGACGGAAATCTGAATTTACGTTGTTTAGGTATGTCCCTTTAGTCATTTTCAGTGGCCCTGGGAAAATTTGTCATTACTGCCTTAGATCTTTTGAAGGGAACTGCTTTAGGAACCTCACCTTTAAGTTAATGGATTATTGGCTCCCTCTAGTGGAATCGTTTGTTTTCCTAGTAAAGCTCAGAATGTGTGCCTGTGATTTTTGTTTTTCTTTTGTTTTTATTCATTCCATCAAGTCTTAGGCTCTTGTCCTATAATACTTGGATAAGTTCCCTAGCCTTCCTACGCATCAATTTTTTCATCTATAAAATGACAGGGATGGACTAGATCTTTAAGGACTTTTTAAATTCTAAACTCTTATGATTCCAAACATTGAGTACATACCACATGTTTCTCAATCCAAGGCAGTGATGGAGATAAAAAAAATATATATATATATATATATATATATATATAACATGATTCTTTTCCTCTCTAACTTTGCAGTCCCATTTGATTGAGTATACATATGTGACAAAGATAACTAGCAGAACCAAGGCAGTATTTAATTAATTAATCAAAATTAATCTGTAACAAACAATAAATTAGAAGTGCTACACTGGCAGTCCTTGGGTTGACACATCTATTTTGTTTGACTGGCATAGTGCTTTTAGTCATTAAAATTTTTTCTATCTCATTTTTGTTTTTCAATTTTGTGTATTTTGTGAAAGTAATACTTCATGTGGTTCAAAATTTACAAAGTGCAAATGAATATATGCAAGGAAAAGTCTCCCTTCCACCTCTCTTCCCCAGCTACCCAGTTCCCTTCTCCAGAGGCACTTAATGTTATTAGCTTCTAACACAGTGTCTTAAAAAATTACGAACCTGAAAGTTTTTAGATGGGGCAAACCCACTTTAGTTGCCACACTTCCCACCATTTCCCTGACTGTATCATGATATGTTGTCTGCCTGGCCAGTGCAGGAATTGTGTCTGTCACCTACTCGGTGTGGCCTGGAGTGTTTTGAGACCTCGTGGAGGAGCAGATGGAGAACTTCACCCTGGATTCTGAAAATAATACGGGATGAGAAGGGAGATGATATTTCAGGTGACAGGGATGGCAAGACCAAGCTCTTAGTCAGAAGTGCATGTCAGCTTTATATGGAGAGCAGGGAGGAGATGTCCTGGCTGGAGTTTTAGGTTTAGGATGTCATCGGGGTATATTTGGTGGAGTCTCTTAAACACCTGGCTATGGAGGAGACTTGTGTTTTAAAAGGAGAAGGCAGCGAAGGTTAGTATATTGAGTAGGAATAAAGTCTGTGTTCTAGAATAGAGTTAATTGAATAGTAGTAATACGTAGGATAGACATTTGACTTTGTTTTACAGCTACGCAGTCTAAACTTTCCTGTTTTGTGAGAGTCCAGTTCGTATGAGCCTTGGTGGGAGGCAGGGCCCTGTCCCCACAAGGGAACTCTAGGTAGGAGAGACTCCCGCTTTTTGCCCCAGCAGTTAGGGTGCAGGCATGTATCCTACTCCTGGGGCATCCTATCCTTGGAAGTTGGTATTTTCCTACTGAGGTCTATGAATTTGAGTGAGGGATGCAAAGAGGGGAGGGGACCTCCAGAAAGGTCAACTCCTACATGCTTATGGGACTTTCTTCCTGAGGTGAAAACTAGCAGATGGAAACTACTTGGAAGAACACAGCCCCTACTGCTGCAGCTAGTCTCATGGTTATGACCGGGGCTCCTTTGCCTTCTCCACTCTCCATTGTAAACTTCCTCACACTCAGCTGTCACCTTGGTGGGTTTTGGGTGGCTGGTTTACCTGGTAGTGTGACCCAAAAGTTTATTTCTGAGACTTGGGACCCTTGACAACCATGCACTTCTCAGGCTGATATTTCTGCACATGCTCATTCACAGTTACAGTGGGACAAGGAAATACCAAGAGGTGCCAGTCATTCCTCCCTGCCCCCACGCAACCCGCCCTCTTCCTGCTGGTTTGGATCAATTACCCCTGCCATGTTAGTGATTCCTCTTCTGGACCTGCTCCCTGCCACGAGGAATCCAACGTGCCCTGCTATCTCACATGTCTCCTGACAAGAGTACTTCTCTTTTGAGGACAGGACCTCTAGTTGTGGGGATGAGTCACTGGGAGCGGTGGTAAGCAGGGAGACTCTTGTTTCCACCCCGTGTTCCTGGGCCATGTATTCATATGGATATGGGACACAGCGCCATGTAGAGTCCTGTAAGTCCAGGACTCTACAACATTGTCTTGATGACAGTAGGTTTTATAATAAATCTTGAAATCAGCTTTGTGTCCTCCAACTTTGTTCTTTTCCAAAATTGTTTTGGTGATTCCAGTTCTTTTGACTTTCCATAAAGATTTTAGAATCAACGTGTTTATAAAAATTTCTGTTGAGATTTTAAATGAAATTGTGTGGAATCTGTAGATCAGTTTGTGGAGATTTGACAAATTAACAAAATTGAGTCTTCCAAATCAAGAACATATGGTGTATCTCTCAGTTTATTTACGTTTTTAATCTCTCAGCAGTGTTTTGCACTTTAAGTATACAGACTCTGCACAAGTTTTGTTAGATTGGGATCTAAGTAGTTAGTTCATGGGTACTATTGTCAATGGTAGTAGTTTTCCCTATAAATCTTGCACATTTTTAAAACTTCATACGTAGCTTGTATATTTTGTTCTGATACAAATGGAATTTATTTCCTAAATCGTTATTGCTAATCTAATGTAGGAGTGCCTTTCAGATCAAGTCACATCTCTCCCCTCCTTAAAAATACTCATTTGATCCTTTACTCACAATGGAATATTCATTCGTACGTAATAAGGGGCAGTTTCTGAGCTAGGAGTTCAAAGGTCTCCTTAGTTTGGCAACTAATTTTTTTTTCAGCTTCATCTCTCATTCGCCTTCCCTCAAACACTGTATGTCCCCGATACATCTTAAAGCAGTATTGTGAAATGTAGTCATTAGCAGTTTTTCAACATTTAAGTGATACAGTACTATAGAGCACTACTGGGCTGGAAAAATATGGTGAATGGGTACAGAGTACAGAGAAACCCACCACGTTGCTACGGATTTGCCTAACCCAGGGTTTTCTGGGAAATGGCAGTCTCAGAGAGGTCAACTCCTACAATAATCACTACTAGGCTTTTTGTTTTTTTGTAGTATTAAGGCTTTAGGTTACATACTAAGGCAAAGAGGCAGGCTGGCAAAAGCTGCAGACGCTGTCAATTTCTGCTGATACTAAAGGAATACTTTTAGCATATATGATGGCAAGGAGTTTAAATCTTGGTGCCCTCTGTTGTTTATGAGACAAATTTATTAAGATTATAAACTATGTTTCCCTTGTGGTTTAGATACTCTAGAATATTTTTATTAATTGATTAGGTAATAAGTTCTAATTTATTTCAGGTAAATACATCAAAGGATAGTAGTTCTGGTATGGATTATTTTCTAATTTTTTTTTCTTACCGATATTTGGTAACGGGGCAATAGGAGACTTGAGTTGTTTTGTTGGATGACTAGCTGTGGCCATTTCCTTTTCTGGCCTCACTTTCTTCAGTGGTCAAATGTGGAGTTTATACTAGATTGTTTCTGAGGGTCTTTATAATTCTAGAATCTGTGATCATGTTAAGATTAAATTTATAATTTTTAAAGCAAAAACAAATGTATCCCACTAGAGGGAGCTCTGCTCTGTTTTAAATACTTGAACAATTTTTTTTGAAAAATATGTCTTTCAAAGGAGAGTGTATAAACTGTATCTGAATAATTTGTATAAGAGTGACAAAGCAAACACCCGTTTATCCACAATTTGCATCTTCTCCTCAGAGGTCATCAATATCCTGACTTCTGTCTTAATCATTCCCTTGCTTCTCTTTATTGTTTGAACACTTATGCTTGTATCCTTAAACAATATATTGATTTGTTTCTGAAATATTTTTTCTGTTTTGAATTTTATGTACAAGTAAAAGATATCAAAAAGTATGTATAATATTCTTCTCTGATTTGTTCTTTTATTTCTCATGATTTTTGAGATTTATCTATGTTGATACGTTTAATTATAGTTCATGGAATTTTCTCATCTATATTATATTTAATTATATCAAAATACTACAATCTATTTATCTGTTTTTCTTTTAGTGGCGATTTGGGTTGCTTTCAGTTTTTTTTGCTATTATAAACAATGCTGCCATAAACATTTATGGACATGTTTCCTTTTGCACCTGTAGAAGTTTCTTTAAGATACCCAGAGTTACCTACTAGTGGAATTAGATTAGAGGATATGTTCATGTTCAACTTTATTCGGTAATGCCAAACTGTTTTCCATAGTGGATATGCTAATTTTTATTCCAGTAGTAGAAAATATTTGATATTGACTGGCTTAAAATTTTGCCAATCTGGTAAGCGTAAAATAAAATGCTATCTCCTTGTGATGTTATTTTGAATTTCCTTGATTACTGATGAGATTAAGTATCTTTTTATATTTTTATTCATCATTCCTGATTCCACATCTGGAAATGCCTGGTTATGTCTCTGGCTTTGTTCTATAGGATTTTTTTCTTTATGAGTTCTTAGGAGTTTTAAAATATATATTCTGGATATTAATCCTTTGTCAGTTATATGGATTACAAAGCTCTCCCATTTTTTCACTTTATGGTGTCTTGATGAGCTGAAAAGTTTTAAATTTTAATGTAAGTGAATGTATCAGTCTTTTCCTTTATGCTGTGTGGTTTTCATATCTTGCTTAAAAAGAGTCACTTCATTACCCAAGGTGGGAGGGATGTTTTCGTATATTATGCTCTAAGTTTTGCCCATGATTTTCACTTATGGTGTGAATTTGGGATTGTTCTGTTTTTATTTTTATAGCTGAGAAACAATCTACCCCAAACTTTAATGGCTTAAAACATTTTATTTGGTCATGGTTTTTGTGTCAGGAATTTAGAAAGAGTTCATCTGGCAGTTTGCCCGTTACCCACAAGGCATCAGTTGGGCTACAAAATTCACTTCCAAGGTGGCTTCTTCTTTGCTCACAAACATGGTGCCTTTGTGCTTCTTGGTCCCTTTCTCTTTCTGCATGAGGTTTCATCCTCTATGGCATCTCCATGTGGGTTACGCTTGTGGCATGAAGGTCTTAGGCTAGTTGCTATCCTTACATTGTGCTGGCTTCCAAGAGGTTATGTCCCAAGGCTGGGCATCCCCAGAACAAGTATTTCCAATAGGCAAGGAGAAGAAGCTGCCAGCAGCTAAGATCTACCTGGAAATGGCAAATCATCGCTTCTGCCCTATTTGTCAAAGTTATCACAAGGTCCACTCATATTCAAAGGGGTAGGGAAATCTCCTGCTGATGGGGAGTGTCAAAGTCACGTTGTGGAAGAGCATATGGGATGGGAGGGAGGTTTTGTTGTGGCCATCCTTGGAAAACTCAGTTAGGCCACAACATTCATTTGCAAAGTGCATTCACTTCCTCCATCAACACTCCCCAAATCCATCCCATTTTGGCATCACATATAGCAATCACTGACCCATAGCCCTTCTAGAATGCAGTTGAACATCTCTCTCCCGTTCCTTGATTAGGGCACAGTTCTGTTTCTTGGGAGTGATTCTGTGTGGTTCCTGTGTCTGCCTCCTGGGCTCTTGCCTCTGCATTCTGAGTCATTCTTCCTTTTTCATAAGAAAGGGCCTATGTTTGCTATGGAGGGGCTTTCTCAGATACCTCCTGCTTATAGAAGCTTCAGAGTCTTGATTGTTCTTTTCATTTGAAACTGTTTCCTTTTTCGTCCAAGTGGATGGTGATTCTGCTAGTACTGTTGTCTTAAAATGGTGTGGCTTTTCTATGAATCTTATTGTGATTTAATCCATGAGGTAGAAGTCATGCTCACAAATCTCTTTGAGATAGGCACTTCTCTGCCTTGGGATGCTTATAAGTCTGCAATGGTACAACACCCTTAGGATTTTTAAACTGTTCATTTAAGAAGATGGTCTATAAGGTACTGCTTTAAATCTTTCTGAGATTATAGCAAAAGTCTTACTCTGAGACCATATTTTGCCAGAAACATCTTGAATTTGATATTTGCTATAAGGCCATTTTTACTTTGAGAACCTTTTGCTGGGAGAAATTGGGGAAGAGAAATAGTTTGACTTTTGAATTAAGCCATGGCTCCTTTATACTATTTCCTCTAAATTCTTAAAAACTGAACAGTTACTTCTTTAGTTTATCTCTATCCATACCTTGTTATCGAGGCTAAAAGAAACTAGTTGGTACTGTCAACATTCATGCTGGAAAACTCTGTAGCCGGGGCCACCTTTTGTACTTTCCATGTTACTGCAGGTGACAGTTTTAACTGACCTTTATGCCACTACATAACGTGGGTCTTTCTTCCAGCTTCCAATGACAACATCCTCTGTTAGGCCAGGCTCCACTAACAAGTCTCCCTGAGCCCCTTCAGGACTCGACTCACTGCCGATCCTGACGCCACAAATTTCTGTTTTGGTTGTCTGTTTTCATGTAACAAAGCTATGCCTGAAGTTAGTGGCTTGAAACTATTCTTGTAATTTTTCCATATTGTTTTTTTTGATTGGGAATTTGGAAGGGCTTAGCCAGGTATCAGCTGGGGCTGCTGAGGCTGAAGAATCTATCTCCATGATGACATCTTCATTCCCAAGTCTGGGGCTTCAGAGCTCATTGACCTCAATTTCTTTCCATGCAGAGTCTCACCTTTTAGGGACACTTCCTGTTGCTGAGGAGTCTCAGGGCATGCTGACCTCAGGGTAGTCGTTCTTCTTACATGATGGCTAGTTTCCAAGAGGGAGCTTCGCAAGAATGAGGAATATAGAAGAGTGAGAGTTCCAAGAGACAGAAAGAGCGTTCCAGGCCAGGGAAGGGCTAGTGCCCAGAACTGCCACACTGTCACTTCTGCCATCTTCTATTTATCAAAGCAATTAGAGAAGGCTTCATCCAGAATCAAGAGTGGAGAAATTCACTCCACCACTTGATACGGTGGTAGTGGCAAGATCACGTTGCAGGAGAGCCTGTGGGCAGGAGGTACTGTTGTAAAACCACTTTGGAAGTGCAGCCTGCTCAGGGATGCAATTTCCTTTTTCCCAAATGGATATCCAGTTGGCCAGAACTCTTTATTGAACAGTCTATACTTTCTCATTGATCTACAATGTCTGTTCTGTCATAAATCAGATTTCTAAATTGTATGTGTGTTTGTTTTGGATTGTCTCACTAGGCCCATGGGTTTTAACTGGGGGCCATTTTGTAGGGGACAATGTCTGGAGACACTTTTGGTTGTTACACTTAGAAGGGGGTGCTACTAGCATCTGGTGGATAGAGGCTCGGGATGCTGCTAAACATGCTGCAGTGCACAGGACGGCCCCCACAACCAACAGTTATCTGGCCCAAAATGTCAATAGTGCTGAGGTTGAGAAGCCATGTTCTGTGTCCTCAGTATTGTCTTATTAGCCTCGATAGCTGGCAAGTCACTTCACTTTGATTTTCTTCTTTAAGATGTTTTAATTATTTTTGGCCCCTTGCATTTCCATATAAATTTTGAATCGGTTTATCATGTTTCCTGAAAAACTCCTTCTATTTTGATTGGAATTTTATTGTAACTATATATCTTTATGAGGAAAATTGACATTTTATGATATTGAATCTCCTTATTCACCAACATGCTATATCTTTCTATCAATTTAGTTCTTTAATGTCTTTTAATAAAATTTTACAATTTTCTTATTAAAGGTCTTCCAAATCTTTTGTGTACAATTTGCTCCTTTGGCCAGTTCGTTGTGATTTTTAATAAGTTACTTTCCTCTTTTTGGGCCTTAATTCCCCAAAGTGAAAAATGTGACATTTGGACAAGACCATTCATAACAGGCTTTCAAGCCAGAAGTGACATTATTAAAATATAATTAAATTGAAAACTTTCAATGCACAAAATTAAACTAATCCACTCAAGGGAGCTCTTCTGCATTTCCTCTCCGGACAGGTTGCCAGACTGCTATGAAGATACCACATCTGCTATCGATAGCTGCAGATGTTAGGCAGACCTCATCTTCTCAGGGTGGAGCAAAAGTAGTTCTCTGGTGTCTATTCCATCACAGTTCTCCACATAAGAGATTCTGCTTTGGTCTTTGGAAGACCTTGAACAACATGGTTGTTGGGGTGCTGACCCCCATATAACTGAAAATCTGTGTATAACTTTTTGTTTTGTTTTGTTTTTTAGTTATCTCAATTCCTTTTCTCTCTCTGTCTTTTTATTTTTAAGGAGGGTGCAGCTCACCGTGGCTCATGTGGGGATCGAACTGGCAGCCTTGGTGTTATTAGCACCACTCTTCAACCAACTGAGCTAGCTAGCTACCCCTCTCTCTCTCTTTTTAACTGTATTAGTTTCAGGTGTACAAAACAACATCATGATTAGGCATTTACACCCCTCACAAAGTGATAACCCCAACAAGTCTACTATCCCTCTGACATCGTATATAGCTGTTATCCATTGACTATATTCCCTAGGTGTACTTTATATCCCGTGACTATATGTATATACTGGGGGTGCCAAAAAAAAGTACACATTTTAAGAGATGTTATCTATGTAATACTTTTTGAAGTTGAATTGAATTATGGTAGCAATGTGTAGTATGACGTTCGCTTAAAAGATGGCGTTAATCAAATGAATGCTAGCTTCATTCATTGTATTACAATTTTAATACAGTTTTTTCCTTTCTTAAAATGTATATACTTTTTTTTTTGGTTCCCTCTGTATATATATATATATCTAATTATAGTTGACATTCAATATTATTCTACTTCAACTTCAGGTGTGAAGCACAGTGGTAAGGCCTCTACAGTCTATGAAGTGATCCCCCTGATAAGTCCAGTGCTCATCTGGCACCCTACATGATTTTTACAACATTATTGATTATATCCCCCATAGTGTACTTCACAACCGGTGACTATTTTGTATCTCCACCCTGAACATGCCTGATCTCGTTCGTGTATAACTTTTGACCCCCCAAAACTTAACTACAGTCATATCTCAGTGACTGTGGGAGATTGGTTCTAGGACTCTGCATATACCAAAATCTGCTGATGCTCGAGTCCCTTATATAAAATGGTGTGGATAAATGTGCATCCAGCTGGCCTTCTGCATCCTCAGATGCATCCTCAGATCCAAAATAGTGTTTCAATTTATGGTTGGTTGAATCTGCAGATGCGAACCTAGGCACATGGAAGACCTACTGTATATTTATTGAAAATAAAATTGCATATAATCAGACCCATGCAGTTCAAGCTGATGTTGTTCAAAGGTCAATTGTACTTGTTTCTGGGTGTAGAAATACAAAAAACACGTTTTGAATGTAGGAGGAAAGTTATAGGTCATCCAATTTAATTCCTTCATTTGACAAATGAGTAGAACTATGATTTAGAAACCCTGTTACTTTCTAAAGGACACACAGATAGTTTGAACTTAGGTTCTGGTGTCTTCACACAATAGTTGAGGGAAAGGGGAGGGAGGAGTTAAGGAATAGGTATTAGTGGTGGGGTGGAAGGTAGGGGTTGTGTTTAATTTTTAAAAGACTTAGAAGTTGATGGTCTGTGGATTCTCTGGAATTATATTCAATATTATATATGAATGGGAGAGTGTGTGGAAGAGAGAGGAAGAGGGAGCGGAAGCGGGAGAGAGAGAGAGAGAGAGAGAGAGAGAGAGAGAGAGAGAGAGAGAGAGAGAGAGAGTGTGTGCTCACACATGCTATACTTTGGCTGGAAATAGGACTTCTCTTGTGATTATTAGCTTCTAAAAAACAAGATTGGATTTCTGTGAGCCAGCCTCTACTTACAAACTAGGATAACTTTCACTGGCTTTAGAGTTTCATTTAATTTATATTTTGGAATTATTTGGAAATAACTGCCTTGGTAACTTAATACCCAAAATTCAAGCTGTCTTTCAGTTTATTTATCTTTAACTTGATTTAATGATTTCCAGACCTCATTTTATTCTTACTGACTCAAAACTGACCTTTCAAATGAAGTGCAGTTATTGGATGTTCTTTTCAGAGAAGATGAAACTCAGCTTCTCTCCATCCTTTTACAAGTCTATTGTGACCGTTTTTGAAACGTTTCTCCATAGTACTCTTATTATTTGTGATTATCCTGATTCAACTTGATGAAACTTTCTTTGTAAACTAGACATTTTGAAATTCTTTATTTCTGCATTTGCCTTAGGAATAAGATCTTCTTAATTTGTTTGAATTATTTTTTCCTATATATCATGGACAAGATTTTCAACCTTTATTTTGGCTTAAATAAATAAAAAGTCAAAATAAAGAGTTGATTACCTACTGACTTCTGTGTCAACATTCAGAACTACAGTTTTGCATTGCTTTCTCAGTGCAGTGCATTGCAGTGTATTTTCTGTTAGCTTTTGAACAAGCTAACAGAAAAAGATCCTTTGAGAAAAAGATGTATTTGATTACCTTTCTGTTGTTCTTTATCAGGTATGGTCTAGACCAGTTTAAAGAGAGTTAGATTGTATTAAACTTCTATGTGTGAGTCTAGAAATGGTGTGTGTGTGTGTGTGTGTGTGTGTGTTATAATAAATTTGTGGCATTTCATGTGTGTGTGCACGCGTGCTGATACATAGGAGGGATAGGAGAAAGAGTATTTATTGAAAGGCAGAAGAAGGACATTGGACAGCTTTCTACCTCTTTTGAGATGGATTTCTAGACCAAAGCTTCAATCTCAACGTGAAGTGTTGGATATTCTAGGGAAGGAGCATTAATCTTTATTAGAAATAGTTATAAAAATGGGTATTAGGTCAAATAATTTTTGTGCTACCATAATATACTCTTCCTCAGCAAGTATTACTGAGGACTTATCTATCAATAATTTCTACTGGTATACTTACCATCTATGAATTTCAGCTGGAATTTGAGGCAGTAAGGATTTTGAGCTGGGTGAAAGGTAGCTTACCCAAGCATCCTATTAAGAACATATATAATCATGAAAGTCAAATGATAAGAGAACAAGTTTTATTTATTTAAAAATGTGTTACATGTTTGATTCCTGTTTTCGTTCATAAATGTTATTTGATGGGCATGATGAATGAATATTTTTAAAAAATCATATATTGTTGGGCACGATTTGCCATGATTTGCAATGATTTGATTAAGTATGAATTCATTTGTTATATGAAGTTTGCTATTATATAAATTCTTAAGGATACAAGAAGTGGGACTATTGTTAAAATATCTGTGTCTGCTACTGACTGTAATAATAGAGCTTTTCTTCTTGGTTTTTAGATTTCCTCCTTCTTCACCCTTGAAACCATATCCAAAGAGGCCCCCAAATCCAAAAGATGTTATTAAATTTCCAGAATGGAATGAGCCCCCACCAGGCACTTCACAGGAGAACATCCCGGTGAGGCCGGTTGTGATGGTAAGTGCCATTACTGAAAGACTGAGGGCTAGCAGCAGAGAGAAGTAAGCAGCAGTCTGTGAACCACCAGGCTTAGTCCACTTTTTTCTATGGGTTCCTTATGAACAACGGTCTGAAAGTACTTTAAAATAATATCTTATCTGTCAATAGGTAAGAGACCAGTAATGAAAAATTGCCTTTTGTATTATGTTATTCTTGCCTATTGACATTTTGACTGTTTTCATATGTTCAGACCAAACAATTTTCTGTTAAAACTCCCTTATAATCTCCTTTTCCTTTCTGTTCTATAATCTGCTCTTTTCCTTCTTTGTCTCCTCCTCTTGAACTTTGTTATAATTATTACCAGTTGAGAATGAAAATATTGGGGAATGGAGTATTGTAGAATGAACCCTGCCACAAAGTATGAACAAAGATAGGTTCTGCTAATCCTGGAAAACCTAAGCTCTCTATAGAGTGAACTCCTTTTTGGGGGGCATACATATCCCTTAAATTATCCCCAGTAGAAGACTACCAAGATTGAAATAATACTAAATAATAAAATACAGAGAAAAGCTTTCATAGGACAGCTTTTAAGAATTGTGTTAACACCAATGTTTTAAGTTAATCTAGTCTTCTAGGACGAGATATCCAACTCATACTTTTGTTTGCAAAGATTTGATGTAAACATTTTTAGGCAACATAATTAGAAGAATTTTTTTTTTTTTTTAAATCTGAGGAGGTTGTATTATATCTTAGTTTGGAAAGAATAGTTAAGCAACTTGGGCTTTATTAAAGACAATTCAAGAAAAAGAGTGACTCTGGTGATGGAAATGGGGAATCCATAAAGGCTTGCAGATTTGTCAGAGACAGTGATGAATTTGGTTTTAAATATGTTTGATGATAAGTTGGGTTGCATTAAATGGAAATGTCTAGTAGGTAGATGGAGATAATGGCTCTGGAATGTAACAGGAGAGGTCATATTTGGAAGTCATTCATTTATTCACTCAACAGAGATTTATTGAATGTCTACTGTGTGCCATGCATTGTGCTAGGCTCTACAGTTAGAGTGAAATGTGATACAGTTTTTGGTCTAAAAGAGCTTATAGTCTAGTGAAGCATATAATACAAAAATAGATTATTAGAAAGCAAAGTGGATCTCCTCTGAAAGAATGAGCACAAAAGTTATTTGAAAGACTATTCAATTCATTACCAATGAGGAGTACTTAATTAAGGTCTAGTTGATAGTTCCTTGCCTAGAGAAAATTAAAATATAAGTTCTGTGAGAGAAGGTACATTTTTTTTGCACATTCGTATTTAAACACTTAATATGACTCCATTAACAGGGTGGTTTACTCAGTAGATATTTTTTTTATTATAAGGTAACCCAGTGTTGTTTATACAAAAGAGATAAAATGCCATATTAAGTTAATGTGTATTTATGTCATCAATATAATAACTTCCCTTTTCTGTTCTACTTGGTTCTGAGAAGTAATACTCCCGGTATTACCTCTAGGAAAACCAACTGCTCATTGGCACATGTTAATGCACCAGTGACAATGACTCCTGTTTTCTATTTTCAGTTTCAATTTTTTTAGGAATGAAGAAGTGGTATACTAGTGTCTTGACTCATCAACCATTTTCCCACAAAGTGTATCATTTTCCTGCTCATCTGTATCCACATTTCTTTTGATAGCTATTTTCTTGCTTTTTTTCATACTTCCTCTTGAAATGAAGTGGTAGAGGTTTGAACACTCACGCCCCCCTTGTAATTCCACTAAAGCCTAGACTGCTGCTTCTTGCAGATTGTCCAGAGAAAGAATGGCAGAGCAGGATCTGTTTCCCCAGTTTGGCCTTGATATAGCTTCTAGAATGATGAAGTTGATGGTCAGGAAAGAAGCAGTTAACCTTTCATAGAGAACCTAAGCTCATCATTCATTTCTTCCTTCTTACTTTCCCTCTTTCTGTCCCTGCCTCCACTTTGCTTGTAGGTTTTTGTTTTTGTTTTGTCCTATTTTCTCTCTTGCCTAGCCATTATATCAAATAAAATGAAATACATAAAATAAAACTATTTCTTGTGTTTGCTGAGGGGACAATAAAAGTGAAAAGTTAAGAGTGTGGGCCCAGGAACCAGATTACTGGGTTTGAATCTGGGCTCCTCCATTTATTTACCAGCTATTTGAGCTTGTTTCTTTGTTTCACTCACTGTGGTTTTGTCTCAGTTTTCTTTTCAGTGGAACTGGGATGGTAATACTCTGGGGTAGGGTTGTCATGAGAATCAAGTGAGTTCCTATCTATAAAGTGTTTAGAATGGTGCCTGGCACACGGGTACTTAATAACTTAACTGCTATTTCTATTATTAATGTTTATATATATTTATAATATATATTTTTATATTTAATTCTATTAAATATAATTCTGTATTTAATAGAATTGTTTACAGGCAGAGACAAAAGATAAAAAAATTACCCATAATATCATCCGTAGAGAATTAATATTGCATGTTTTTCACACCCAGATGAGATCATGCTGAGCTCTTTTGTAGCCTGTGTTCTTCACGTAGAACAATGTTATGCCCATTTTTCATGTTATTAAACATTCAATATCATTTTTAATATCTGCATCATGCCTATTATAAATGTAACATATTTATTTATCAGAAGTGGATTTGCTAGGCAAATGCAACAACCTATATATGCCTGCCTTCAGAAACGAACACCTAATTTAGATACTTTAAAATATTCACAAATCCATGTGACCTTTGACTTTCTTTTGTAATTCAATAATTCTCCAAAAACAAAACCAAAAACCAAATCAAAACACAACTTTCCACCTCCTTTTTTCCAAATTAGTAAGTTTTCTACGACACTTTTGCAAAAAACTACTACAGAAACTCTTCATAAATGATTTTTTATGTTTTGCCTCTACAAGTTCAAAGTTTGTCTCTGTGATTACCAAAAAGGAAGTTTTAAGACTTATTTATGTCTAGTAGCCTAAATGTGAGAAAGGAGATACTAAGAATGTTGAACTGGTAAAGCTGTGTGACTTTGAGCAAATTATTTAACCTCTCTGAGCTTTAGTTTTTCTCCTTGCCATCTCCAGCTGTCCTTTAGGAGTTCTTGTTTTACCTGCTTTCTGCAGATGTCTACGATCTGGGGGCTGCTATCCAACATTGTACTTATTTGATCTTTGCTTACCAAAAGGTAGAGAATTCTTGAGTATAATATAATTTTATCTTAATCATTCAGTGGAGATAGTGTGTGAATTTGCATAGATTTTTCATAAAACAATACCATTATGTATTGAAATATTCACCGTCTCTCTTCCTACCCCCTACCTTAGAATTCTGAGATGTGGTTCAAGCGTCACAGTATCGCTATTGGAGAGGTGCCGGCTTGTCGTCTAGTCTCCCGCAGACAGCTGACAGAGGCCAACGTAGAAGAGATATGGAAGTCTATGACGTTATCATAGTATGTGCATTTGATTTGATGAGACCTTTTAGTGTTTTGTTTTTCTAATTTGCTTCTCCACTATTCTCTGCATATTTAATTTTCTGAAATGATGTATAAAAATCTCAACTTTGCATTGTTTGTAGCTATGCTGCTTATCAAATATAATTTAACTGAATTCTGGGTATTTTCTATTGTCATTTATATAATAGATAAGAATTGAAATTTTAAAGTTCTTAAACTTTCTAGTACCATTGAAATCTTAAGCTTAATGAAACACATAATGGGAAAATATGGTCTTTTAGATATTTGATGTACTATAGGTAAATAAAGTCAAGGGTGTTGTACCAAGTTTTGTTTTTTTCCCACAAGATGTACTAGTAGCAGTTTCTCATCATTGGGTAAAACTATTTTTTGTTTTTATAATATCTTTACTATAATATCATTTTCTTGGCATTCAAGGTGTTAAATGTCATTAAATTAGTGAAGCAGTATGTTAATGGCAAAAGGATATCTTCCAAGTTTGTTCTGTCATACTCAATTTTTAGTCTTTTTGTCCCACAGAGCTTGGGGGAAATGCATGAAAACAACACATTTTAAGGGTTGATCTTTTATAGTGTCAGGTTCTGGGTAAATAATGATTTTTTTGGAAGTAACTAATTGATTTAATTATGATTTCTCTCTTTAGTTTACAGAAAAGCCTTGGACTAGATTCTTTAGAAGAAGTTCTAGACGTTAAACTTGTCAACTCCAAGTTCATCATCCATAATGTATATAGTGTGAGCAAGCAGGGAGTTGTTATCCTTGATGACAAGTCAAGTAAGTGTATAAAAACCACTTTGTTTCCCGTTGACCTAGTATTTTGCCTACATAGGTCTGTTGCCTTCTATTTGACCATTCTCTAAACCCAAATAAATCTACCCCCTCATTACATATAGCCTTTTCTTCCTTCCTAATACCTTATAACTAATTGTTTGGGTTAAAGAAATGTCCTAGAAAGTGGCTATTCAGAAATGAAAACCTCAGCAAAATCCGTCCAGAGGCTAATTCAGTGTTAGCCACGGGGCATCAAGTAGTTCTGTATTATCCCCGGAAAATCCCTGAGAAGTGAGTAGTTTTAAGACCTGAGCGCTTGAGCCAGTTTTTAGGTGGGTCCTTGGGTCTGATGGATTTTAGGTTCTCATTGACCTTTTTATTTTGGTGTCTCTGTGTCAGATTTTCTGGGGAACTCTTGGTTTATGTCATTTTTTCCTTTTTTATAAAGGTAGCTCTTTAAATGTTGAAAGTATTTGAATTTTTTATACCTTTCCTTCCAAGCCAGTTTACAAATCAGAAAGAAAAGATGTTTAGCATCCACCTATCCTGGTTTTTGATTTGCAAAAATATGGTCATGGTACCAGTAGTGGCCCAGAATCCCCAAACTGATTTTATAACTTCCTTCCCTGGATAAGGGATGGACTAGAATCAAATGGGCTCTTTGATTGGTTCTTCCTTTGCTTCAAACCCTTGATCCTGGGAATTAGCTGGAGCTAGAATGACCTTTGGATGTGGGAAGGTGGTAGAGTACTTCTGCGTTTTTATAATTTATTATTAGATTTAGGGCGGGAAGCTCCTGGGCAGCAGACAGAGCTGTACCAGAAGGAGCCTGCACACTGTTGAGAGGCGAAGAGGTTTCTCAGGGCCATGTTTCCTGACAGAAGCACAATGTATTTTTGAAACCTGAAATGCTTCCCCTTTTATAGCCCTTGTATCAGGAATGGAGGACATCAGGAAACGGAAATAGATCTGTGACTTCATGAGTTGTCTGGTTAATATCAACATATAAAATTAAGTTATACAGAATGAGAGTGGAATACATCTTTGAAATACATCTAAAATCCTTCCACTTTCTTTGAGCACAGCAAACATTAATACTTTTAGCTACCAGTTAGCCAGCTATCTTTCGTCTTAAGTGAATTCTTCAGAAAGAAAAGAGCACTTCACAAAACTCAAGATTCATTAGGTCTAACAATTCAACCAGCATCTTTGCAATTTTACTGGAAGTGGAGAAGGTGAAGAAGTGGAAGCATGAGTGCTGGCCCTTTTCATCAGATATCTGTGGCAGGGCCCGGAAGAAAGCAGAAACCCTACCAAATGTCTCAGTTAGAATTTTCTGTACTAATGTTAACAATTATTATTTTCAGACTGTCCTAATACGAACAGCTTATATTAATATGCCAGTAGAACTTTGTTGCCTTAAAACATTTTGAAAATTGAAACATGTAAAATGATACTTAAATTGGGAATTGGTCATACAGAATTTACTTTTTTTTTTTTTTTTAGGTGCTTGATGAATTGGTTTCACAAATGTATTTGATGACCAATAGTTTCGCTTTTTCTGTTTTTTTCTTTGCCTTCTATAAGTCCTAGGATAATTTATTGTTTGTTAGTTTATTTCTTTGTGACAAACTATCAAATTTCTTTTTTTCACTAAAGATTTAAAAAGTGTACCTCATACTTAAAGAATTTTGCAGGCATCATTTATAGAAGCATATGTTATAACACTGTTGCCAAGGAAAAATTTCCATCTTTTAAATGTTCTGATACATAAATAGGTGATTTGTGATTAGCAGATATGTTTCATATTACTTGGGCAAGTACTACTTTCTTATGATACTACCAATGTGTATAATTCTTTGAGTTATATGCAACTGAATAAAATATCTCTTTATTTTTATTATTTTGCAGAAGAACTTCCTCATTGGGTACTGTCAGCAATGAAGTGTTTGGCAAATTGTAAGTACTAATAATTGGCCAGTTTTATGAAATTAATAGAAATTAGTGTCCTGAATTAGAAAGCATTTTTGCTCAATGGCATGCATATTGATTTGACACATGTGAGACTGGCAATAGATGTTTTGGGATTGCTGTACTTTTAGTGATAAATTTGTGACTTAGTGAAAGGGCTGAGTTACAGAATGTTTTAAAAGGAATTTTATGCTTCTATTTTCTAGTAGATATAATCACACTGTAAATAAAGTCCACACGACTTCTTCTGACTGTTTCATCACAGGAAAAGAAAAATTAGTAATATTGTTAACAGTTCATAGGTTTTTTTTCCTAAAACCTGTATTTTTATTTCTAAAACATGTATTCTTAAGTCCTATGTTTCCATCATCAGCTTGCTCAGCAGAGCCTGTCTGCTATTGGATTTTTAAAGAGCAACAATTTAAGTGAGAGAGAAATGTTTTAGGAGACTAATCTAACTGGTATGCAGGGCGGTTTGGAAGGAGAAGAACCTGCATGCAGAGAAACAAGAAAGACTGTTTCAGTAATTTGGATGTAAGATGAAGGAACCTGGACCAGGGTGGTCCCTCTGAGGTTTTTCATAGGCTTATGAAATCCATTTGATAGGCATTTGATATCCTTCATTGGATGTCATAGGCACTGTAAAGGAATGTGTTATTAAAGCATCTCACTTAACACGACCATTTTCTGGGGGTTTTCAGAAGGCTTGACCCAAAGAAGGGATTCCAATTATTAATGGCTTAACCCCAGCAAGTGATTTCAATTAGAAATCTCTGAATTATTTATTTGACAAAATTAGTTTTTTAAAATTATACAATGAAACTGAAATAACTATTCAACTAACTGTGGGTAATCTCAGTGGTAATATGAAATGATTATATATATCATTCTGAATATGAATAGTAATATTGGTTTGTGTGAAGCCCAAATTTCTCTGTGTTTAACTATTAAAATTTTCATTGGTTTTTGATTAATCTTTTGGAACTTCTGAGATGTACATCATTTGAAATCAATTAAATGGAAATTATATCTTTGGCTAGAGCTGGCAATGATGAGATAGAGGTATAAATGGGAAGTTAAATTACCCGTTTCTGAATTCCTCGCCAACCAAGGATTTGGAAGTGGACCCGCTGGGAATGAACAGAGGAAGCCAGTATAACAAATCTAGGCTATAATATGTTGTAAAGTCTCTACTAAGGTGTGGTTATGATGTTGAATTTTCAGTGTTGATCAAAATGTGGTGAAGAGTATAGTTCTCCCTCAAACAAGCTGTCTGCACAAAGCCCCAAACTTCTGCAGAAAGGTTAGAATAACTGGAATTACTCATCAGTGGAGAGGAAAGCTGGGAGGAACTACTTAGTAATGTTCTCCACATGTATGAGGTGGTGTTTATTAGGTAGAATTTCTTGGGGACAGGAACACGTTGCACATGGAGCAAGTGCAGTTCTGTATGGCTGGCTGGCATATCTATAAAGATGCTTGTTTATGTATCCAAGAAAGAAAAGGGGGGCCAAAGGGCAAGGTCAGCTTTCTGAATAGTATTACAAAATTAATAATGTTTCCAAATTCTCATTGCCCCTGCCCCAAATTTGCTTTGATTCTGTCAGTCGTGACTTGTTCCTTATCCTTATTTTCATTACAGTAGTCTAATCGGGAGCAGAAAGGACAGGCTGATTATATGATATTTTGAAAGCCTCATGCCTGCTTTTCTATAAATCCGCTGCTCCCTTCTTTCCTTTAAGTCCATCTGCATTTATTGTAGACCATGTGCATATAGGCCTGGGTACTTCGATGTTAGCCAGCCTCATGGTTGGCCATAGAATGAAAGTCAGATGCTAAAGAAACACAAAACCAAGTTGACTGTGTTTTTTTTCTTCTTTGTGCATGTAGTTTGCAAAAATTCAATAAAAAATGGACACAATTCTTTTCCAAAATATGTCAGGAGTAACATTTATAAAAAACTGTATTAAAAAAATATTCTGAAGTTCAAGATGATTATGAAATAAAAGATCTTAGAAATATGGCCTCCTGTTACAGGGCTCACTATGCACTGGCGTTTTTAGAGAAAAGTTTATTTATTTATTTATTTTTCATATTTTTAATAAGAATGATGAAATGTTCACAAAGGGGTACAACAAATAAGTAATTCAAGGCAATGTGTATTGCTTGCTGACATATATCAAACTAATTATAGTATTTCAATTGACTAAGCTTGCAGTATTTCAGAGGAGAAAGCAAGCAAAAATGGTGGCTATGTTTGTTGCTAGGTTAATATGGTACCACACATAGAGATCTTTGAAAATTTTCATTATTTGAGTCAATCAAATTTATTTTTTAAGAAGTATACAGAATATTAAAAGGTTAAGAAGAGTTTTTAAAGGGACTAACAAGAAGCCATATTCACAATGTCCCAGTGGCCTTGAAATGTGAAGGCCCAGAATGCTTCGTTGTCTTTTTCAGTTTGATCCTTTCTTTTCAGTTATGGCGAGTCTGTAGGAAGAATTTCCTTTCAGTTTTTACTGGCTTCATTTTTCGTTCTCCTGAGGGTAGAGATCTATTTGGGTACAATTTGGTCTTGTGTTCTGCTGGCCCAGAACTGGCCAGGGCAGTTGCATTCCTTTCTTCCATGCTGTGTTGGAAATAGAGAAGGCTGGCTACACTTCCTCATGGGACTGCTTGCCATTTCCCCCCAGGCACCTTCCTCTCTCCACTTGGTGGTGTGAATCTCTGGTCTCTGTATGGATTGTTGGGGGCATTTGCTGCCGACTCTATGGAGAACTAAGGGCTTCTTGTTCCTCGTTGGTTCCAGATACAAGCAAATCTTTGCCTCACTGCTGGCATAAGATTGTTCCAGGCTTCTTAAAGTTACTCCAACTTTGCAATATGACTGATTGATAAACTGTAAAAAAAACTGCCTTTTGATTTTGGTTGGGGATCAATTAGAGCGTTTCATTATCAGAATGAATTATAAGGCACAATATAAAAATCTCCTTTTCAGACTATCTTTAAGAAAAAGTATAAATTCTTCTTAGTCTGAAATAGTTTAGTTAGAGGTAGAAATTGATTATTTCACTCTAGTCCGACTCTAGAACTTTATAATATAGCAATGATGAAATAATGGAAAGCTTAAAGTGGCTTTTTATGTTGTCCATTACACGTGAGCTAATTGTTATCATGGGGTACAACAAAGACCAGGAGAATCAAGAATTAAGACCAGGAGAATCAACTGTATCAAGACCAGGAGAATACTGAATATTTCAAAGAAAATTATCTTTGTTCACGTTTGCTAAAAATGCCTTTCAGAAAGACATGAAAGAGTGAGTTCCTTTTAAAATGGAAGTAAGCCAGTGATTTTTTCTCATTGTTTTCTAATAGGTTTCAACTTAGACATAAAGCATATTTGTGTAAACAAAATGTGTGTCAATTTATTTAATATCAGTTTTCCCCACGAAAACGTTTCTGTTTTGAATATCTATCTACACCACACGTATGCGCAAACACTAACACTTAGAGGTGGTTGCCCTTTAATGTGTCTCTTTTTATCTCTCTTTTTTAAACAGGGCCTAATTGTTCGGATTTAAAGCAACCTATGTACTTAGGATTTGAGAAAGATGTCTTTAAAACTATAGCAGATTACTATGGTCACTTGAAAGAGCCTCTGCTTACATTTCATCTTTTTGATGCCTTTGTCAGTGTATTAGGTAAGTTGGATATAACCTCATTATTGATGTGAATCATTTCATTTTCGCTATCTGGAGACTTCCGTTAGCCAAACTTCCATAGTGTTCTTGAGATAAAAACTGATGGAGTGCTTGCCTGGTTGGTGCTCTGCTCTGTGAAGGAGGAAAAGAACATAGTTAAGCTCTATGATGAAACTCAAAGCAAGGACCAATAGTTTTGATTTCTTAAGAAATTAATATGTTATATGTCATTTTTGCACAAAAACATGACTTTATTGGTGGGTAAAAATGTAAATTTGACATTTACTGTTCATGAATAAATCTTCTACTCTGGATACGACTTCATGAACAGTCAAGTATGGGAGATGTATTTTCATTTAGAAATCTAATTTCTTTTTATAGAAGTAAAAGGTTTTTTATTTATTTATTTATTTTTAGGACTAATTATTATTTGTGATATGTAAAAAATATAGTCTCTTTATCATTCTCTAAAACTTGTTATTCCTCACATAGATTTATACTTCAGAATTTATACTGTCAAAGAAACATGGTAAAAAGGAAAAACATCAATATTATTGTTATAGGTCTTCCTGATATTGTTCATTCTCAGAAATCAGATTTTCTGCTTTGTGTTGTGCTTGTTCAATGAATATTATTGTTTTCTTGTCAAAAGATTTGCTTTAATGTCCAAATCATTGTGTGGGTATCATACTCTGGTATGTAAATTTGTAGGAATTATGCGTACTCCTGTATTTGAGTATTGTGGGGGTTAACAATCTTCCCCTTTTCTTCCCTTTCTTCTTTCAATCTTACTTTACTCTTGGACAGTATAGATGCTGCCATAGTAGCCTAACAAAATAGAGTATCAACAATATGTGAACAATGTACCTGATATCATAGCATAATACTTTAAATGTTAAGATAGTGTAAGTTTTCTGATAATAAAAACCAAAATACAGCAATTATAAATCATGTACATAAGAGTGAGTTTGTTTTCAGAGAGACTGATATGGGAACAGATGAAGGGATTAGGCCTATTCCTGGGTAATGAGGCCACTGGGTCTTCTTGGTATTTTGTTTTCAACCAAAGAAAACTAGAGGCTTGTGTACTTGTGAACGTCATTCCTGACGATGAATTCTTGCTGTTGTTTCATATGTGCATGGGACTGATTGAGTAGATTCTCATTATAGCTACTTACTGCCATTATGCTACTGGTAAAACAAGAGTTTTGAAGCCTGGGTTAAGAATCACTTCTTAGATTTTCTTCTCATTTTCATTTTCATAATTGTTCTATTATAAAATTTGATTTGGAAACAGAAGAACTTGGAACTTTTAAAAATGAATTCTAATTTGAATCATTTGTATTTATGATGTCACTGGTCTATTCTACCACAATTGTTCATTTTGAACTCAGCTAGGAATTAGAGCTGATTATTTACAAATTGCCGTCAGAGTTGCCCACACTATATCATCTATAAAGGGTTTAGGGTGGAGAAAGATGGATAGAATGGAGAATTTATCGCACTTAGGTATCAGCAAAAATAGACTAATATGTGTAGATGATTACAGTATATGAACCTTCCCTGATCCAGTCCTTCTCAAGTGAATATATGTGAGACAACCTGCATTGAAAACCATATCCTTATGTAGTGAAAGGCGAGTCTTCTAGATTATGGAAGACCATAATTTGTTATATGATTAACAAAGATTATCTAATATACGAATAAAAAAGATTATCTAATATACACGCAATCCTGTTAGAGCCTGTGGGAGAAGATGTCATATCTAGAAATTACATATCAACAAAGCAGATACGTACTTTGAATCTCAGTAGGGTTAACTCATTCCACTAACCTTTTGACTTAACTTTGGAATAGGATACCATTAGGTAAAAATATTTAAAATAGATAATCAGTCTATTTTGTGCAGTAGCTAAAAATTCTACAGCATTCTCAATGGAAATGAATTTCACTTTCAGTAATGAAAATTTTTTTTGAGGTCTATTCTTTTGCTTCTAGCATGAAATAATGCTGGCTTGATGCAAAACTGTGACCCTAAAAGCAATTAGCCATTATTGGTATATGACACAGGACATCTAAGAGTTCTTAAAACAAAAAAATGGAAAGAAAAAGAAAAAAGAAATTTTTGGAGGTGTAAGACTTATTTTTACTTACAATTAAAAAAAATGATTTAAATGTACTCAGCCGTCTGACCTGACATAACTGCCCGTAGTGATTAATCATCATTTCCAAAATGGCAGTTCCTTGTGTTAAGATCAGAGTTCATCTGAGTCCTGAATGGGGTTAATGAGAGAGTATAGCATACCTGACTCACACTACAACCCCTCCCCCCCCCCCCCCCCCCGAATCCTTGTAGCTTGCAATCATTTGGGATATTGAGAAGGGGAAGGCAGATAGGAAGCACAGTATGGGAACAGGGAAGAGTGTTTTGGAAAACTGGGTGATTTGTGAGTTGTATAATTTGTTTTTTTTCTATCCCACACCCCTTTTGAGGATTCACTTTTTTTTTTTAATTAGTTCCAGGTGTACAAAACAATGTAATAGACATTTATACCCTTCACAAAGTGATAACGCCCCTCGCTCAACCTACTACCCCTCTGACATCGGATATAGCTGTTATAATTCTACTGGCTATATTCCCTATGCTGTACTCCATATCCTGTGAATATATGTGTATAGATTTATAGTTGACATGCATTATTATTCAACTTCAGCCTCAGGTGTATACCCTGCAGTGGTCAGGCATCTACACCGTCCATGAAGTGGTCTCCCTAATAAGACAAGTGTCCATCGGATCCCCTACAGAATCTTTACAACATTATTGATTATATTCCCCAAACTGTCTTTAGTATCCCCATAGCAATCTAGTGGTTACCAATTTCTGCTTTCTAATCCCCTCACCTTGTAAGATCTGAAACCATGAAACTCCTAGAAGAAAATATAGGAAGTAAATTTGCAGATATTACCCTCAGTAATATTTTTACTGATAGATCCCCTCAGGCAAGGGAAGTAAGAGAAAAAATAAACAAAATAAACATGGGATTACATCAAACTAAAAAGTTTTTACATCAGCAAAGGTTGTATAATATTTTATTATACATGAGAGTCCACACTGAGTCTGAGAGTCCACACTGGTGATCTGTGGCCCATATCTAGCTCATAAATACATTTGGTTTGACCTGTGTGTTTTGAAAAGAAATTTAATTAATTGTCAAACTCTAAGAAACAGGAAATTCGTATAATAATTTATAATTTTGGCTTGTTCAGAAAAATGGGAAAATTTGGTAATTCTGTGCTTGCAATGTAAGTGGCACAAACTGCTGCAGCTTGTAGTGAGTGTCTCTACTAGGAGCAAGGGTTTTGGAGACATGAACTCCAATGTCCTAAGTCTCCAGTGCTCCCCATTGCTTCTCAGACTCTGAAGCAAAGGTCACTTGACCCCCTTTGCTCATTTATTCCATCTGTCTGCTTCGATAGGCAGTTGAGCTTGCGACTCCTAGTTTGTTTGCTAGTGGGCTGGAAGACTGAGATAGTAACTTTGCTGTTCGCTTCCTCCTAAATGTCGAGTTTAGAAAATGCCATTGAAATTCACTAGACTGATTGGACACTGAATCGTCTTAGTAGGTTGAGATCTCATTCTGTGTTTTTTAACCTAGAAGTATCCATAAGGTTAGGTTTTCTATTCTTTGGTGCTTTTGTCTAGTGACTTTTAGGAGATCCTCTGGAGATGTGCACTAGCTTTGCCTTTTTACCGCTCTGCCCAGATGTTCCTCGTGTTTGTTACCTTAGGGTCCGTATCCCATGATAATTCTTAAGGGAAAACAATTCTTTTTTTCAGAGAGTGCCCAGTGGGTGCGCTTGACCAGGCAGAGGGGGCTTGCCCATGTTAGTCCAAAGTTCTGGCTGTGGTGCCCTCTGCTCTCAGGGCCCAGGGCTTGCTGATGGCTGGAGCTTTGGAAGATGCAGATGGGCCACAGTAAGGATGTTGAATCACCTCCAAATATAATGTTACTGTTATGTCAAAATTATTGGAGTAGAATGGTTTTAGGTACTCCTTAAAGTGGAAATTTAGGGAAATGCCTAGGTATTCCCTATCTATAACTAAATACGTAAACTATTGGGTTGGTGCAAAAATAACTGGTTTCAAAGGTTAAAAATAATTGCAAAAACCACAATTACTTTTGCACCAACCTAATAAGTATACCAGTAATCACTAGGATAATTAACAAAACTTTTGGGAAAAAATTTAAGACCTTTCCCATACAACTCAGCCGGATACATTCCAGCTGGGTTAGAGAATTGTAAAAAATGCAAATCGAAAATACAGTTGATATTTACCTGATGTTGGCATGAGTGAAAGACTTCCTAAGCATAAAAGTAAAAGAAGTCATAAAAATGCTAAGGCGTTGGGACTCTTCCTGTAGGAAATGATGTCATCTTGTGCGTGGGTGAATCTGTATCTACTTTTAAGCTATTCACAAAGGCGTCTTGTTTGCCTTTCCTTAAAAGCCTCTAGAGAAATAGTCCTTCTTGCTGTGTCTTTCTTTAGGCAGCAAGTTCTTGCCAATTGATGTGTAGTCTGAATTCTTTTGGCTTAGTATAAACCTTTTCCTCTTTGTACCTCTTCTCAGTGAAAATGAAACTGTGACATATGTTTTTATTCCTTTGGTTACTCAAAAACAGCAATGCACCATTCATGAGTTTCTTGTTCTCTGGCTGAACAGACATGGTCCCAGTGGCCTTTGTGGGAACTCTCGGCCTTCTCAAAAGTTCCTATTTCAACTCTTTGTTGACACTCCCATAAGGAATAGCTTATGATTAACATTGCATATGCTAGTGGAATGATCAGGTCTACTTTGCAAAAATGAAAATTCGTGTTCCTAATGATTTGAAAATAGTGATCTGATGTAACCATTGGGGAATGGGAGGGAGTGCCACAAAGGAAGGACATCATGGTCAAAGGATTACCCAACTTCTAACAGTACCACAGTAGGACAGTATAAATTACCATTGGTTCTGATTTTATTTATTTCTATGATAAGGAACAGTTGCGTTTCTTTTAGTATTAAATTATTTACTAACGTATTGTTCCTCAATTCAGCTGAATAACAAATTATTTCCTTGATTGAAAAAACTCTCACAGATGAATTACTTAAGTTATTTGGTAGATTGTTTATTATCTTTTCATTAATTTATTCTTATTTCAGCAATGGAAACATCACCACACTCAGATAACTTGGTTTGTTGACCTAGTTGTATCCACTTTGGTAAATTGTTATGCCTTTCTGAGCCCGTTTTCTCATTTGTAAATGGCAGTAAAGCCTGTCATACTTATAGATAGGAAAACATGAAACTTAAAGCAACGAGTATACTTATCTTCCTACTAAGTATCTTTTTTTGGTTTGTTTTGAAAACAAAAATTGGAACAATGCATAAATTAAGATAGAGTAATCATATATTCCTATCTGGTTATTCTCTCAAGTGATAGCAAGCTTTTTTATGTTAGAGTACTTGTGACAGATCTTTACAATCTGTAATTGGGATAAGCACTATTATATAATCTTGAAAAGCAAGCAACAAGCTGGGGCTACAGAAGGCCCTTGTCATTTTCTCAAAAGAAGGAAGATTTTTATGATGACATTGAGATTGTAGAAATACTGAAAGATGAAAAAGTTACTCTTTTAGTTTCTGTTTAGCAAAATGAAATGAACCCAAATAATAAAATAGTTACAACATTAATACTCTTTGGCTATAAAATGAAAATAGAATGCTAAGATCCTTCAGAAGTTCTGAAAATGGAACCTAAAAAAAAAATCAGGGAGCTCTTTAAAATCAGTAATGCTTTATGGTCTTGAAGAAGCAGAAAGTACTTGCTGAAGATGTCTCTTGAGTTCAACTGTATTTTAAAGCTAAGTTGTCTTGTAATCATTTTTTCCTGAATCCTGTAGTGTGCTTTTGTCAGTAAGCTTTTACTGAAGGGGAAAATAAAGATTAGGTAATGGTCAGCAATGAGAAAGAATTTAGGAAACAAAGATAGAGCCCAGAGTAAACTATTTTTGAGAAATCTAAGTATTGCTACATGTATTTGAACTGAGAAAAGCAAGACATAACACTCTAAGATTCAAAGGCAGAACTAAAAGCGAGTCCTTGGTGCTTTGACATTTGAACAGATAGAAAAATAACATCTCTGGGACTGGATGCCAAGAAGGACATAAGTAGTATAGATGCATCAAACTTCAGCCCTTTTCCCATACATCTTCTCTTTGATCACTTACATACCACTTCATGAATCACCCATGTGCTGAATATTTTCAGTTCTGTATCCGAGATCTATCTCCTGAACTCAAGACCAGAATATCTGTCTGACTTCTGGCTGTGTTTCCTGGATGTTTTATTATACAAGAGCCTCAGTTCAAAGTCAGTCATTCCTAAGCCATTTTTCAGAAACTGTGTGTTGGACGTGAATTCTATGTAGCAGAGCAGCATTGAAAAAACAAAACAAAAAAGACATAGAGTAGTGTACAAAATACCAGAGTGCATTGTACATAGTAAGAGTAGGTATTTTTATAAACTTTGTTTTAGTTAAATACCTATGAATATGCATATGTAGTGTTGCAATGTAAAATATATTTGTAGTTTTAGTTGTAAAAAGTTTTTGATAAAAAAAACAGATCTGAATTTCATCTTTACCTACCTACACAGGTGATTGTGAAGATTTAACGAATGTAAAGTCCTCTCAGAAAGTATAATATTGCTCAAATATTACTAGTATTGCTAGTAATAATAGTTAATTGTGACATGCTTCTATTACACATAGGTTTGTCCTTTACACTTAGATAAAACAATACATGGTTTATTCTTTACACTTAGATTAAAAATACCTCTTACCTGGGCTCATATTTTATAGGTTTACATTCAGTTTTTCATTCCTATGTGTTGTGGAATTAGCATTTTAAAGTGATTTTAGAGTTTCTTTAGGCATAAACTACATTCTATTTTTACTTTATGAGAGAGAAACTAGCAGTAGTTATTCTCTGGCTTTCACTTTAAACTCTCAAGAAAATGGTGTTGAGTGCCCTCATACTAATAAAAGAGCTAATTTCAGGTTTAGCTATGTTCAGAAATTCTCTGTTATTTTTGCCGTGTCTAATCCTTGCCCCAAGTTGAAGAATATAGAATGGTATTTTATTTGACTATCTATTTATTAAATGTTTGTGATACTCTTTGAACCAACATTTCTCCTTCTAGGAATTTATCCTTAGGAAAGAATTGATCACATAGAAAAAGCAGGTAAATATAGCGTGGGATCTAGGAGTGCATGCCCTAGACTATGTGGGCTCAAATCCCGCTCTACCACTGTCTAGCCATGTGACTTGAGCAAATGACCTCATCTCTTTAAGCCTGAGTTTCTTTATCTGCAAATGGGAATAATAATTGTGTCTACCTCACAGAGATTGTAGTAAAGATTAAATGAGATATATAAGTGTTTAGCACACTGTTAGGTACCTAATAAAATGGTTAACAAATGTTAGCTATTTTCACCATCGCCATTGTAAATGTTAGCTGCCATTATTAGTTCTAATTTGCAAGGAAGGAAAATTAAGGTCTAAAACCACTATCACACTTTTTTTAAAAAAATTTTTATTGGGGAATAATGTGTTTTTCTACAACCCATCTGCTCCAAGTCAAGTCGCTGTCCTTCAATCTAGTTGTGGAAGGCGCAGCTCAGCTCCAAGTCCAGTCACCGTTTTCAATCTTTAGTTGCAGGGAGCGCAGCCCACCATCCCATGCGGGAATTGAACCGGCAACCCTGTTGTTGAAAGCTCGGGCTCTAACCAACTGAGCCACCTGGCCGCCCCATCCCTATCACACTTTTAAAAATTCTTTTCTGCTGCAGCGGGAGATGTTCTCCTGAAGTTCTGAAATATTTTATGACATTCATGTGCTTTTACACGTAGTAGAACAGTACGCTCCCATCAAGAGGGACAGCCTGGACGTGCTGCACATCAGTGCTTTCTGCACACACAGTTTCTGTTTTATTCTTCAGCGGTTCTATTTTTATTTAATATGCATAATGATGTGATAAACTGGGGCACAGCTAAATGTCCTTGTGACCCAATTTCTTTTCCTGTCTATAGCATCTGTGTTTCGAATACTTAAAGGAATTCTAGGATTGTGACTTTTTACACTATGGCCTCTTTAAACATTCAAAAACTTTAAAAAAAATTTATCAAGTATTTCCCTTCCAGTTTTCTAAATTTTCTACTAATTAATTTTTTTGGTGATTTCAAATTATATCCTTGATGTGGTTCAGAAATGCTTTTAATTTATGTCTGCTTTATACTCTAGGTTTAATCTCTTTTGAAATATAGACTTATTTAATGGCTACTAGAGCTTTAAGGTTTTTTTTCCCCCAAGTTCCTGGAGATTTTGCCAAAAGATTACTTACGACATAATACAATGATAATAGGTGGCTTTTAAAAACACAATTCAAAATTAAAATGATTTTAATTTAGGACACATATAGTAGCCAAGAAAAGTATGCCTATGAGTGTGTGTGTGTGTGTGTGTGTGTGTGTGTGTGTGTGTGTGTAGAGAGAAAGAATGATATTGAGTAGAGAGAGTAATCTTTAAATTGATAATTAATAATTTCTGACCATTCAGTTTTAGCATTAAATAAAAACCAAGTAGAGTTTATAGAGAGGAGATTGATAATTACTGTTGTTTCAGAAAGCCGTCCTCCTACTGAGAGCATAATAAGGTAAGGAAGAATAAATAACACATAGATTTGCTAGGGCTTATTTTCCAGTTAGGTCTTATTTTCAGGGAAACACGGCAGTTAGACTATCTTTTGTAATAGACTTTTATGCTTATTCCTTTATCTGTCATTTCTGAATTACATTGTTACTCTGGTAGCTATACAGGCAATTGATTGTAGGAGGATAAAAAAGAGGAAGGAAGATGCAAGGTCTGGATGAGGTTGTAGTA
Source organism: Rhinolophus ferrumequinum (assembly GCF_004115265.2). Lineage (NCBI taxonomy): Eukaryota > Metazoa > Chordata > Mammalia > Chiroptera > Rhinolophidae > Rhinolophus > Rhinolophus ferrumequinum. Next base: position 38,512,275 of record NC_046290.1, on the reverse strand, counting down.
GTTGGAACTGGTAAGAACTAATTAAGTTACAGATCTATTTCTCTACAAAGCCTTCTACTTTTTCCATGAAGTCTTCTATCACACTAGGCCACAAATCCCTTCTTTTCTCAATTATAAAAAGAGTCAGATTTCACCTTATCTTCTTATGTTTCATGTACATATATTGCCCAGAATTCTCCCGTGGCTTCTCAGCTCACTTATAATAAAAATACTGTCATTAATGATAGCCTACTGGGTTTTCTGTGCTCTGCCTCTTGGTTTCCTCTCTAACCTCATTTCTGATTTGAATATTCATTATACACACCTCTTCACAAAGGCCTCAGTGCTGTTCGTCAAACACTTCAAACATACTCCCACGTCACAGTCTTTATAATTGATATTTCTTCCTCCTTAAAAATTTGTCTCTTCAATATTTCCCCAGCTTACTCCCGTTCTTTCAGATGACTGCTTAAGTGTCACCTCCTTAGAAAGAAACATTTCCTGAAACAATGTTTTCCCATCACTCTCCAGCTTCTTTTCTTCTTTATTTTTTTCATGGCATTTTTCTGCCTAACATCGTATTTATATATCTCTTTGCTTATTATCTGCTGGGAAGGGAACTCCATGAAATCAGACAGGATTTTGTTTTATTCCCCACTGTATTTCTTCTAAAACAGTTCCTGCAATATAGACAGGGCTTAATAAATATTTGTTAGATCAATGCAAGAATGAATTAAAATGTGGTCATAAACCTTTTTTTCTTTAGATGGATTAGATGATGTAGAACTGAAAGCAAATCTATATACATGATGATAATAATCAGTAATATTTCTGGTGAACATTTAGGATCTGAACTTGGTACATAAAACTCCCTCCTCCTGCCCCGTTTTCTCCTATGTATATCCATTGCTTTTGGGATCAAACCCAAGCTCCTTAGTCTAGCATTCAATGCTTTCGAAGATCCCATCTCTGCTAATATTTTTAGCTTCACTTTTATACCAAGGCCTTACCCTCACAGCCTATGCTGTATTTATATTGAGGGACTTATAGTTACCCTAATATGCCCCGTGCAGATGTCTCTTGCAGCACCTCTTAACATTTACATTTTGTAAATTATTATTATTATTATTATTATTATTATTATTATTATTATTATTATTATGGGTCTTTCCTTCGCACAGTGCATATGCTCTTCAAAGGAAGGGACCTGGCACATTTTTGTAATTCCAGGACCTAGTATAGTTCCTGGCATATCATACATGGTCAGAAAATAGTTACTGAATGCTAAAGGTGGTTTTGCCTTCAAGTCACAGACTAGTGGGAACTTGAAAAGGTTGGATCTGGACCAATCAATCGGTGAAAGTTGTTTGATCTCTTTAGTGGGTTTGGAATGGCTATGTCTGGAGACAAATAGGGTTGAAGAACACATAATATTAGAATACCTTAATTGTTAGCAAAATCATACTGCGTGAGGACGGATGTCATGCAACACAAGTGAATCAGCACACTTAACTAGAAAAAATCACTTAGGTTGGAGGAAGGGTTATTGGACAGGTGTTATTTAGAAAGAAGCAGAGCCATTTGGCAGTGGACTGAGCATAGCAGGATTTGTCCTATTATTTAGCCTGTGAGAGTTGTGCGAGGTGGTGACCCTGCTCATCATGAGGAAATGATAGAAGGGGGAGAATTCAGGGTAGCGATGGCACATTCACGTTCTCGTTCATGCTGGCTTGGACTTATTAACAGTGTGAGTGTTAAGGGTTAGGTTAGGCTTAGCCTGACTGCTCTTGGTTCAGTGGGAAAGAATGCTATGAAAATTTGGTTACATCTGTTAAGGGTGTGCAGGAGGAAACGGCTGTATTTGTTCTATATATTTGTCATTCCTAGTTGATGGTTTGCTTTTTCTGTGCTGATTTGTGACTGACAGTGGATCTATTTTCCCTTGGCCCAGTATAGTTGAATACGTGAACATGTTCTATATAATTTTAGTAGTATATAGTTTGTAAAAAAATGTGAACATAATGAAGTTAGGGTTTCCGGGCGGGAATTCCCACCCATTCTCAGGAATTTTTTTCTCTTTCCCGTTCCCGAATCCCGAGATATAAACTGTTTTCTGTTCTCCATGATGAATCGTTTCCACAAAGTGACGGCCAATACTGCCAACCTCCTGGGTTCAAGGAGCCGATTTTCCCGATTTCCCGACCAACTTTTCTTGGGATTCGGGAACAGAAAAGCAAAATAAAATTCCCGAGAACGGGTGAGAATTCCTGCCCTGAAACCCTAAATGGAGTCAAATAGGCTATGGGTTGTTGAAGACTAAAACCTCTTTTTCTAAATCAGGTTTGTTACAGAAAGAGGAAGTGGCCATTGAAGCATTTCAGATTTGCTGCCTCCTCCTACCACCTGAAAATAGGAGAAAGTTACAGCTGCTGATGAGAATGATGGCCAGGATCTGTTTAAATAAAGAGATGCCACCACTCTGTGATGGCTTTGGCACCCGGACACTGGTAGGTTGAATTCTAAGCTCTAACATGACTTGATTTTTGGAATAAAATTTACCTGAGTAAAGTTTATTAACTTGGCAACCAGAGGAAGGTATAATACATGGCAGTCTTACTTATAGAGCTGTGGCTTGGAATCCACCCAGACTGCTATTGTGCTTTTGGTCTTTGTGTCCTAAAGAACAGAATGAAAAGGAAAGAGTGAGGAAGGGTAGACTCTGAGTGGAGAGATATCTGCTGCATCTTGCCTACTGTTAGCACAAAGAGAAGGAAGGGTGGACAGAAAAGATAAGTGGTCGCAAGTAAACATTTCCTCCTCCAGGTCAAAAAGGGCTGCAAAACCTTTGTTACTATAACCAGTAGGAGAGATACAGCTTCTATAAATGGTTTAAAGAGGGAAGAGATAAAATATGGTGTTGAACCAGACAACTTGGAAGGAGAGAGACAACTTGTATCTCCCACGGGATGATGTAAGTGTCCATGAGTGAGGATGGTTCTTAAAATATTCTCAGTTTTGCTTAAAAACATATGTTAATTTTGAATTCTACTTTTTAACGTTAGCATGTGGTTTAAAATAGAGTTTATGTTTAGAATTATTTACTGGCAAAATTTCTTAATTTTCCTCAAAAAAAGTCTTGGAGCAAAACTGATGCTGCATTGGGATGTATGTCCTTTCCATCTCCTGGTGAACCCCTGTGTATCACGGGAGTCCACTGGCCCAGTTCTAGAAGTATGGAGAAAGATCAGAGGAGCACTGCCCAGTGGAGTGATTCTTGACCTTTTTTGGCGGTGGGTGGGTGGATATGTAGGGGGGCTAGCTCTTCAACCTGTTTGAAAAGCTGAAGAAAACTTTGTACCTATCCTCCAGAAGGGTGCATGTGTAAAATTTTGCATACAGTGTCAAGGCATTCATGGATTCCCTGGGGTCTAATCTCCAGGTAAAGAATTTTTGTCTGTGTGTCTCTCTCTGTATACATAAATGTGAATGAAGATAAAGTATCATTATCAGAGTATTAATAAAGTAATGACTTATTAAACAGAATAACATGCTTATAAGTTTTGAACTAAGATTGTCAGCAATAAAATTATTTGGAAAGGAAAAAAATAATCCATCCAAAAGATAGCATTAAGAATGGCATAGTTACTGTGAATTCTGTGGAAGCAGCAGCTATAATATTTTTTTATATTTCTGCTTACTGTAAAGAGCTACATCATTTAATGCACTTCTTGTAAAGTCTCATCGTTTTCTTCAAAGGTGTCTGTCAAATGTACATACAAAATCCTAGGGAAAATAACAATTAACTAGGAAAAAATATAACAGTTGAAGAACACAGACTGTGCTAGATTAAAAAACAATCAGTACTAAAATTAGGATATTAGACTGTAAAGTACATTGGCTGTACTTTACAGTCTGTAAAGTACGTACCTTGGATGGCTGTAAAGTACATTGAATATCAAAGTCTACATGACCCGTGTCATGGTGTTGATAATAGTCTTCAGAATTTGTTTCAATATTTATATTTAAGATCATCTGTGAAAAGGGGTGCCTTTAAAAGCCGTTCAGACACACAGCTCTGCTAAGTCTGTGTGAGGGGAGATGCACATTCTGTTCATGCTGGTTGATGAGAAGAGCGGCTCACCGGAGATGACCAGGCGTGGCCAGGTGCCAGGTCGGGTGGCACCCTGTGCTGTGGGCCATTTCTCAGTGACTAGTCACATTTGCTTTCTGCAAATTAGATTGCACCCAGTTCAGAGTAGGGAAAAAATGCTCATCTGTGTTTATTTAAAAATCCCCCACTTTTTTTTTTTTTTTTTTTTTAGATGGTTCAGACATTTTCCCATAGCATCTTGTGTTCCAAGGATGAAGTGGACTTGGATGAGTTATTAGCTGCTAGGCTGGTGACATTTCTGATGGACAATTACCAAGAAATTCTGAAAGTCCCTTTGGCCTTGCAGACCTCTATAGAGGAGCGCGTGGCTCACCTACGAAGAGTCCAGGTAAAGGAAGGGAAATTATCAGTCCTATGAAATTGTCAGCAGAAAGTCATGTAAGCCTGGTAGGCTTTTGGGACTTTGTGTTATGAGGATTAAGTGAATTAATCTGTACAGAGTGCTTACAACAGGGCTTGGCACATAGTAAGCATTACACGTGTTTGTTATCATTAAAAATTTGGGGAATGCCTACTTAGTTTTGTTTTGTTATATCAATCAGTGCTGCTTACTTTTGATTGCAAATTCCTTAAATGAATTTGTTCAGAATCTACATATACTTCCTGATGGAAATGATTTACATGTCTTGACTCGTAATAGCCCTGTGACCCAGATACTATTAATATTTATATTTTTTGGATGAGAAAGCTGTGGGACAGAACTTTAGTAACTTGTCCACGGTCACAGAGCCAGGATTCAAACTGATGAAATCAGTCTCCAGAATCAGTGCTCTTAACTACTGTGTTTCCCTGAAAATAAGACCTACCAAAAAATAAGCCCTAGTTAAGATCGTCAGCCAGACGGACGCATTTAGTTCGTTATGACGATGTTCCAGAAGAAGATGGCATGATTGTATTTGAATAAATGTAGATTGTTGTACATGAAAAAATAAGATATCCTCTGAAAATACACCCTAATGCGCCTTTTGGAGCAAAAAATTAATATAAGACCAGGTCTTATTTTCGGGGAAACACGGTACCATGCCTACTGCCTCTCTTTAAAGCGTGGTGTAGTAGAAGAACACGGCTTTACAAGCCATAAAGACCTGGCTGGCCAAACTCCTAGCTCCCCTCTTTCCTGGTGTGTGGCTCTGGGCAAAACCCTTAACCTCTCTGGATTTTAGTTTCTGCAAGTGTTGATATGGCCATACTTGCTCTATAAAGTTGTGAAGGATAGAATACTATACTGTAAAACCCCTAGCACAAACATGACATGTGACAGGTACTCTTTAAAAGGGAGTGCTATTATTGTTGTTACTGTTATATCTAAACAATACAAAATAAATTTAATATAGCACTGTTGTGTGGGCCCCAAAGTGGGGTTTGCGTGTCAGCCTGTGGGAGCAGAAACTTTTGGTAAGAAGCCTTTTGGAAGAAGTTCTTCTTGGCTCCTTCTGAATAACTAGACTTCTTTTCATTTAAGCGCTTTTTGAGGTTCCACAATTTAAAGACCAGTGAACTGCTACCTCTCAATGTATTATTAAGGTAAATTAGCTGTTACCAGTGAGCAATTGAAACATCAAAGTAAATTTTTTCTTCTATTTTGGTAATTATTAACCTAATACATTGAAGGAATTTGAAAAATATAGAAAATATACACTAAAAAATATCAGAGTAACACCAAATATTCAGGCAGTATTATAGTCTTTAAGATATTTTTCTGTATCTTTCCTTTCCCTCTTCTCCCTCCCTCCTTCTCTTTCTTTCCTTCCTTCCTTCCTTCCTTCCATCCTTTCTTCCTTCCTTCCTTCCTTCCTTTCTTCTTCTCTTTTCTTTCTCTCTTCTCTTCTCCTCTCTTCTCTCTCTCTTTTATAACTTACTTTCTCTTACTTGACAATATAAGAAAAATTTCCCACATCATTAAATATTCTTGATTGACATGAGAGTGGCCAAGAGCGTAGACGTTTGCATTCCTGGTGTGCCCTTTATTAGCTGTGTGACCTTGGGCACGTTATATAACATGTCTGCTTCAGCATCTGCCCTGACATCGCTCTTTCCTCATCTGTAAAATGGGATAATAATAGTTAATACCTACGTCCTAGGGTTGTTTTGGGGATTGAATGGCTTAAGACATGTCAAGTGCTTAAAATAATATCTCATAGTAAACTCTCAATTGATAGCCGTTGTTATTATTATCATCATTATTGTTTTATTATTCCATAATATCATTGTTATTCCTAACATAGTATTCCATAATATGGTTATGCCATAATTTATTTAAATGGTTTTCTTTGGTTGATATTTAGATTATTTACATTTTTTTCCTATTCTGTAAACAATTTAACAGTAAATATTTTTATACCTGGATTTTTATTGTTGTTGTTGTTGATCTGTGATTGTTTACTAAGAATAACGTCCTAGGAGCATTGCATGATCCAACGCCAAGTATTCTGCATATGCGTCTTTCCCTTATGGTACTGGTCGTCCCTCTTAGATTGTCTAATTGATCTGGTAAACTGATGCTGAGCCATGGAATGTACTTCATGTAATAACCCTTCTTGGCAACATATTTATTTTTAACTGTGGTTTCTGGGCGGAAAAAAACTTAAACCAAAGAAGTGAATGTAATTGTAGAAATTTTATCCACTGCAGAATAACAAATGGTGCTACATTTTGGAGAAGATGAACCTCTTGGACTCTGAAATTAAATATTTGTAATGGATGCTCATTTATTCACAGGTCTTTGTATCATCTTTCCTCTTATTTCTCCCTTTGCCCTGTGCAGTTCCTGCACATTTGTTTTCACCTGATTCTCACTATTAGCATGTTTGGATGTGGTTGCCGTACTTCTCTCTACACGACAGCTGAGCAAAGGGTGTACCTCTGTCCATCCCCAAGGGAGGGAGGACCAGTCTCTCCAGATAGCAGAAGGAACCTGGGTACTTCACTGTGTGTGTTCAGCATCAGCACTGTGTTGAATCGTTTTAGTCAACACATTCAGTTTATGTTTCAGTTTCAGATCTTATTAAAAAGAAGGAACACTTTTTTTGTTTATTAAAATGGCTCTTGTGTTTAAAAAGGTAAAAATCTCATTTAAAACTGGCTTTAAGTGATATATTTTTGAAGTTCCGGATACAATTTTTAATATGGAGTTTTCCCTAATCAAATTGAAGAATGACATGACATTCCTAGTAAAAGATATGCTATGTTTCATCTGAACAAATATTTGTAATTTATTTGAAAATACAGTTTTTTTGTTTTTCACTACTAATTTTTTTGCCTCAGATTAAATATCCAGGAGCCGACATGGATATCACTTTATCAGCTCCATCATTTTGCCGTCAAATCAGTCCAGAGGAATTTGAATATCAAAGAGCATATGGCTCTCAGGAGCCATTAGCAGCTTTGTTGGAGGAAGTCATAACAGATGCCAAACTCTCCAGCAAAGAGAAGAAGAAAAAATTGAAGCAGGTAAAAAGGATATTCTTTATAAGTCATTTCTTCTTCTCCTCTCTACTCTTCTTACGTTTTTTAAAAATTCTCTATTTTTTCTCTCTAATAGGTTTCATATGAATCTCATTTTCTGAGACATAGCAGTTTTGAAAGTATATTATTCAGTTTATATATTCCAAAGTCTCATTGATTTACACAGTTGAGGTCAATTTCCCACATCTATAGTCTCCAATGTAGATCTTTCATCATTATTAAACTCTTCATTTATAGAATTATTCTCTATATTTGCCTTTTGTTTTGATATGAGGCATGATATGTGTTACTTTAAATTCAGAGAAGCTATCAAATGAGGACAGATTTCTTTGAGAGGCAAACCAGACTGAAATCCCAAATATAAAATGTCTAGAATTTAAAAGCCTTTGGTTTTAGATAGCCAGTATCAAATTGGTTTCTTGCCTCAAGCATCATTAAGTCTTCAGTTCCTGTTAGGCAACATAGCTTAGGGTTTTAGAGAATGGTTTTTTAACTCAAAATAGGTTTACTGTGATCATTCCCTAAGTATTGATCAAAGATTAAGTGAATGGTTTTTATTTTTAAAGACTAAATACTGCCTAAGTTGATTCCTGATCACACCATACATAAAGGATTACACACAAAGCACTGGAGTTTCTAGACTTCCAATCATATCTTTTTCAGTAATTTTGAAGAGTTCAGTGCTGAAGATTAAAGGAAAAACATATTGCCTCTCTTTAAGCTTTTCATAAAACAAAATATACTAGAATTTTTTCTCTTCCATTTGGGTAGGAGCAGGTGTGGCTGAATTGGAGACGACGGGAAATGGTGACTGTAGTTGGGCCAAAATTTTCTCTGTTTAGAACTTAAGTGATTTTTAAGTTAGAGTTACTTGTGAATATTTTTTAAAGTAAGGTCTATTTATAGTTGGCAGTGGGGGAGATTGTAAGAAATGCGACTGAAATGAGAAGTTTATTTGAAGACTGGATCAAATTAAAGATGAATTCAATATATAGAAAGTGGAATCAAATGATTTAACAAAAAGAAATGGATTTGTGTTGAAGTAAATTTGATTGTGATGTTTTCTTCTTCGTTGTTCTCTTTCTGATGGAAAGCAATAAACATTAAAATAAAACAAAAACAGGAACTTATGGGCTCAGAAACTCTTATTTTAAAATTAGATTGTCCAATTTTATTGGCTCTTAGTTGTTTTTCTGACTCATCTTGGATCCTTTTTTTTTTTTTTAGTTTCAAAAATCCTATCCTGAAGTGTACCAAGAACGATTTCCTACACCAGAAAGTGAAGCACTTCTGTTTCCTGAAAAACCAAAACCAAAACCACAGCTGCTCATGTGGGCACTGAAAAACCCTTTCCAACCATTTCAAAGAACTAGAAGTTTTCGGATGTAATGCTTCCATAACCATTAGAGATCTCTGTTATTTTGAGTAAATGGGTAGTTAGAGAGTATGGTGGTGGAAGAAAGAAGAGCAGAAAATATAGACTACTGAAATATAAGATTATCTGACTTCAAAAAATGTTGAGCCATTATCAGTATTTTTCTGAAACTCAATGCTATTTTTAAAGTGTAAAAATCAGTTAAAAATTATGACACAAATATATGGGGTAATGTTAACATGTTTGTAATTTTTAGAAAATTTAAGAGTATTTTTATTTGTTGTTTTTCATGGTGTTTATGAAATAACTGTGTGTACGTCCTAGTTACTGATGTCTTTATTCAAACAAAGTCTTAAAAATAGTGTATATGCTTGAATAAGAAAGACACTGGGTACTGTTACTGTGATGCTATTGACTTAATAGCCAATTGTGATATCTCCTGTGTAAATTCTGTTTTTCATTGTTGCACAAAGATTCTTAAATGTCCTGCGTTGTGATGGCTGTGTCTTTTATTGCAGATTTGTTGGAGCTAGGACAGATTTTACTAAAGCTGTTTCTTTTATAACATATATATTTGTTGGTATTTACCTGTAAGCAGTATATTTTCATCTGCCAGGAGTGGTATAATTTCAGTCTGGCTAGAGATGGAAAATTGAACGGGATAAATTCGTTCCATTCCTTTAGATATGTGATTCTAAGTCAAATCTTTATTGTTTCATGAAAAACACAAATGGATTAAGTAAAATGAGACTACTTTCTTTATTAATATATTTCCTCAAGCCTCCTCATCCTTTTGGAAGTAAATGGAATGTAAATAAACACTGCTTTTCAAAACATTGTACATGATATGGTGTTTTTTGTTTGTTTTTGTTTTGTTTTATTTTGTTTTTGGATTTACTTAGGTCAGTTAGAAAGCATCCTCCAGTGCTAAACATCATTGCCTTGGCCACTGTTCTCATACCAGTCGTTTATCTCTATGAAACAATAAGAAGTACGATTTGGACTTTTGCACTAGCATTTAGGAGGGTGTTTTGCCCATTTCTCTTGCTTTGCTTTTCGTTTTTGTAGATAGTGTTACACTTGCATTACGGAGCATCTGGAAGTTTTCTGAGAGCAACTACCCAAAAAGCTAAGAGTGACACTCATTAATGCGCTTGCTATGCTCTCTGTTCTGATCTTTCCTCGCACTTGGGCTCTGCTCCTGTTTTTTCATAGCAAAATGCCTCCTACAATTGACTCAGATTTTGCTTACTTAAAAATGGATAAAAGTATTTGTATTTGTTTGGGTACCACTTTACCTTGCAAATATATAAGGTCATGGGAGTTTTTAGTGTTTCAAAATTTATTCTCAGAGCTTGTAATTCTGTTTACAGCAAATAATAAATCTACTTTTTGCTCTATTTGCTCTCCAAGGTAGAGTTTACTTTCCAGAGTCTCTTTTCCTATTGCTTATCTTTGGAAATATGTTCGTTTTCTTCCCCCCTGCTCCCTTAATATTACTCTTCTTTTAAGTATAACATACTTGTGGAGAAATCATAAAACATCACCATCACCTCAGTGTGAAATTGAAGAATGGATAATACCAATTTTTCAAAGTGGTTGTGCCAATTAACACTCCCATCAGCAGTATATAAGTTCCTTTTGTTTAACGTCCTCACGAAAACTTGATATTGTCAGAGTTTCAACTGTCCATGTGGTGCGTGTATAATGGTATCTCATGATGGTTTTACTTTGCGTTATTAATATAGTTTAAGAGTATTCCCAAATATTTTTTGACTTTTTCCAGTTTTGTTCAAATTTTAATATCAGTTTATCAAACTGCACACACAAACTTGAGATTTTGATTAGATTTGTAATGAATTTATAAATCAATTTGGAGAGAATTGCTATCTTTACAGTATTAAGTCTTCCAGTCTATGAACATAATTTATACCTCCATCCATCTAGAATGAATGAGAAAAATATTTAAATTTCTCTGTAAAGGTTTAAAAATGTTTTGTTAGATTTATACCTAGGTATTTGATATGTTTCAAAAATGTAAGTATTAAAATTTTCAAATATTTGTAAAAGTAAAGATAATCATACCCATCTCTATCTTCAACAGTTATTATTCAACTGATAAAACCTTGATGTTTGATTCTATTGTAAATGAGATTATTTTAAAATTTCCATTTTCTGTTTGTTGCTTATATATACATAGTATAAAGCTGATTTTTGTGTACTCATTTGTGTACCCGACAACCTCGCTAGAGTTTCCTATTCTAAACTTCTAGTGGGATTCCTTTGAATTTTCTACATTCACTACATATAAGCAAACGATGACAGTTTCTGTTTTTCATTTCTGTGGTTGACAGCATCTAAAATATCCCCAATGATCCCTCCCTCTTGATATTTATGCCCTTGTGTAGTCTCTCCTTGAGTGTGTGTAGGATCTAGACACAATTGTAACCAACTGAATATGGCAAACATGATGGGATATCACTTCTGAGTACGTTACAAAAAGGCTCTGGCTTCCTTCTTGCTTGCCCTCTTCCTCACACTCCCTGGCTTGCTCTGAGGAAAGCCAGATGCTCTGTTGTGAGCTGTCCTGTGGAGAGGTCCATCAGACAAGGAACCGATGTCTGCCCAATAGCCAGTGAAGACATGAGGCCTGCCAATAGCTGTATGAGTGACCTTGGAGGTGATCTGAGGCCTGCCAACAGCCATGTGAGTGATCTTGGAAGCAGATTCTGCCCTAGCCAAACCTTGAGGTGAAGGTAGCATTAACTGACACCTTGATTGCAGCCCGTGAGAGACCCTAAGCCAGAACTCAACTAAGCTGTCTGTGCCTGGATTCCAGAGCCACAGACACAATGAAATAATAAATATTTGTTGTTTTAAGCCACTTAATTCTGGGGTAATTTGTTATGAAGTGATAGAGACAATATACTTTCCAATTTTTATTCCCTGCTCCCTCCCCCTTGATTTTTTATCATTATGAAATATGCCTATCTCTAGTAGTGCATTTGTTTGCAATCTCTCTATATTCTTATATTTTAGTTTTGCCCCTTGTAAACAATATGTAGTTGGATTATTTTTTTTAAGAAGTCAATTTGACAATCTTTATTTTAAACTGTAACATTTAGACAAATTATATTTAATGTAATTAGTCTATGTTTGAGTACAAATATTTATTGATGCTTTCTAAATCTTTGTCTTCATTTTCTTGGCTTTGTTCAGATTTGAAAAATGATTTCAAGTTTTCTACTAATTTGAAACTTAAGCACTCTTTCCAATCCTCTTGTTGAGTACTTAGAAATGACACCTTGCATACTAATTTATCAAAGTGGAAAGTTAGTCAATATCTTTTACCCCCTCTCAGAGTAGTTAGGGACCTTAAAGCACCAAGGAGACCCTCCCAAATTAGATACTATTGTGGTAATGTATTTTAATTTTATTGTTTTTAAATCTCATACTGTATTGTTATTACGTATAGCCCTTGTTTATTAGACTTACCCACATATTTTACCACATTTTTCCTTCCTCTTAAAGTAACTGTTTAGAATTTCTCTTGAATAAGGGTTTGCTGGTTTTGTTTGAAAAGTTTTTATTTTACCCTTATTCTTGTTTTTAATAGCTTTATTGAGATACAATTGACATTCCATACAATTAACCTATTTAAAGTGTATAATTCATTGGTTTTTGGTATGTTACATTTTTAATTTTTTAAAGTTGTGGTCAAAGATATATAACATAAAACTTAAGATTTCAATCATTTTTAAGTGTGAAGTGTCATTTTTAATTTTATTTATTATTTATTTATTTTTAAAGATTTGTATTGGGGAAGGGGAACAGGACTTTATTGGGGAACAGTGTGTACTTCCAGGCCTTTTTTCCAAGTCAAGTTGTTGTCCTTTCAAGTTGTCCTTTCAGTCTTAGTTGTGGAGGGTGCAGCTCAGCTCCAAGTCCAGTTGCCGTTGCTAGTTGCAGGGGGCACAGCCCACCATCCCTTGCGGGAGTCGAACCGGCAGCCTTGTGGTTGAGAGGACACGCTCCAACAAACTGAGCCATCCGGGAGCTCAGCGGCAGCTCAGCTCAAGGTGCCGTGTTCAATTTTAGTTGCAGGGGGCGCTGCCCACCATCCCTTGTGGAACTTGAGGAATTGAACTGGCAACCTTGTGATTGAGAGGATGCACTCCAACCAACTGAGCCATCCGGGAGGCAGCTCAGCTCAAGGTGCCGTGTTCAATCTTAGTTGCAGGGGGCAGAGCCCACCATCCCTTGTGGGACTCGAGGAATTGAATTGGCAACCTTGTGGTTGAGAGCCCACTGGCCCATGTGGGAATCAAACCAGCAGCCTTCGGAGTTAGGAGCACGGAGCTCTAACCACCTGAACCACCGGGCCGGCCCTGAAGTGTCATTTTTAAAAGAGATTTCCTCTGCGTTTAGAATTGTAAGTTGATAATTATTTTATTTTAATACATTTTAGTTACCATTCCTTTGTTAGCTGGCTTCCATTGTTGAGAAATCAGCTGCCACACTAATTGTCGCTCCTTTATAGAGAATGTATTTTTTTGCAGGCTGCTTTTTAAGACTTTCTCTGTGTCTTTGGTGGTCTTCAGTTTCTCTGATCTACTTTTTAAACAATTCTGCTTGGAATTTGCAGGGTTTCCTAAATAACAAGATTGAAGTCTTTCATCACTTTAAACACTGTCTTTGTCACAGTCCCTCTGCTTTTGTTTCTCTGAACATATGTTAGATATTTTCACTCTATCCTCTGTCTCCTAATCTCATGTAGCTGTCTTTTTTGCTGCATTTTGTATAATTTCTCCAGTCTTTCTTCCATTTCAGCACTTCCCTCTTCAGGTATATCTAGTCTCCTGTTAAATTCTTCTGTCTACTGTTAGGGAATTTGCATCCATTTTACAGCTCAGGAAACTGAGACTGACTGACATTGGGTAACTTCCCTGAGATTTCCTGGCTTGTGAGTGTAACATAGCAGGCAGTCATAGCCGGCTCTGACCGCAGAGCCCAGCCTTCTGACCAAGATGTCTTCTTGTCTCCCAGTGAATAGTTTCATGGTTTTTATGAACAATTTTAGATACTTACATATAAGCTCACATGATAGTGTTCATCCTATACTTTCTGAAATTTAAGATCTCAAATTTCTTTTTGATTTGCAGTATTTTCATTGTCCTAACCTAGCTTTGCAAATTTATTTCCAGTTTGTTTTGGTCACTTTCTGCAAATATCTGCTGAGTATTTTCACCAAGTTTCCTACAAATTTCTGCAAAAAATACTGTAACAGTGATGAAAATGAAGTATTTCTTTGAAGCTCTGTGGATGCACTCATGTATTTGCTTTACTTGTAGGTATGATTTTAAAATAATTTTTTATCTTTATGTATAATTGCTTTTATTTTTAGATATACGTAGAAAATGCCATAGTGATTATCGTTAATCTGAGAGACTATGACAGAGAATTTATCAAATGAGTGTTCTTTACAGAAAATGTGAGAGCCCTACAGAACATTTTTAAGGTTGAATATACCCTGTGCGTGATTAGGGTGATGGAATTCAGCCATTCCTCATTCTGATTTCTCATCTTTGTGTTCCTGCATCTGCCTTCACGGAAGTCATATCTGGCGTCTAGCAAATATAATAGACATATGGGTCATCACTTAGCATTTGTGTTATCCAGGAGCCTGAATCTGATTCACAGCTAGAAGAGAGTTTCTGCACATTTTTATAGGAAATATAACTTAAAAAGAGCTGGTATTTGAGAACTGTGTATGTACAAGAGTAGGAAATTATTTCTGTTTGAAATGTCACAAAAATATTTTATCATAATTAAGAGAGGAATCAGTTAAAATGGCTCTTTACCATATTTAATACAGTCTGGCTGTATTAAATTACACCTTTACCATTATCCTCAAGAGCAAAAACCTATAAACGTTAAAGGCCTATAGTAAAGTAAGACTGTTATTACGTATTAAAATTGGTATTAAAAGGCAATTCAAATGTATTTCTAGCCATCATCATAGTATTTGCCTAAATTTGAAGTATTCACTTCAGAATGAGACCTTGGAAATTCTAATTTTAAGGCATTTAGAACATTCTTGCATTTGCTTGCTTACAACAACATAACCTGCAAAAAAGTATAATACCTTGACATCATTGCATATTGGGTCTTACAGGCAAACAAATTATTCTAACATACAAACTGATTGTTGGGTGTTTAAGAAATCATTTGCTCCTGGATAGCCAAGTGATTTGAAAGTTGGGATTACATTAGTAAACAAAGAATTTGCTTATTTGTAGCAACTTGGCAATGCATTTATTATTTAATTGCAAATATACTTCCTGGGATAAGTGGAGGGTATATTCACTAATTTAACAGTATACTGAGTAACTGCTGATGGAGTTTTTGGTGTTCCAATGTCTAGTTAATCTGCATATTCAAACTTTCAATTTGAGAGAATAAAATGGGATGGAACAATAATCGGGATAATAGGGTACTAGCCCAATTTTTACTTTTAGTTGTTTTGTGCATATTTATGTTGCTATGTAAATTTCGTAATTTCCTAATGAGTCTAAGATTTAGTTAAAAATCTATAGTTTTTGCAAATTCCACCTTGGAGAATTTGTTAAGTAAATTGGTTGCCTCATTTGAGAATCTAGAATGAATTATGCTTTGCATAAACCATGCCTATTTCAAAACAAAAAATAATATATATATTTGGCTACATCTGCTAACTCTCTAATACCTCCTTTGGGGGCTCTTCTGTTAAAACTGAAAACACCAGTATCCAGAATCTTCTAGACAATATAACAAAAGTTATCCTTCCTTCTTCCAGTCCCCATAAATTTTACACACTGCCACCAGCATCTCTCTAATGGTAAAAAGAAGATAGTCGTCTTGAGTATTCTTATGAAACAAATACAGCCTTATTAAAACAAACAAACAAACAAAAAAAACAAAAACCAAAAAAAACAGGACAGATTATTTTATTTTCATAAGAAATAAGTAAATTATAATTGACATTTAAAATTGAAGTACTTTTATTTTTCTTAGTTGTAGGCTAATCCAATATGGGAATGAAAGAGGCCTTTTGCTCACTGTTTCCACTAAGAATGTGTGACCTTTTGAAGGGTCCTGGCAAGAACATTTCAGTGATAATTTATCAAGATAGCAGAAAGGTTTGCTGCTAAAAATCGTTATGCCAGAATAAAATGCAATCTGATTTTCTGAGAGCCCGTGATTCCAGTTTACCTCTAGTTACTGTCATTTATATTTATGTATCTATATTTTAAAATTAGGTGTGTTCTAGACTCAGGTATTAGAAAAAGCAATGTCAAACCATGGGAAGGCTGTTTTGAAGATTTGAATCTGTAGCTAAAATCAACTTTACATGAGATTTTGAAACAGACCATCATATGAGTCATAGAGGAAAATAACTGAATTCAGCCTTTTTGCCTATTGGTTCTGTATAATTTTTTTTTTATTAAACCTAGTTTTTGTCCATATGCAAGGTTGTCCTAAAGATTCAAGTATTTAAAAAGCTTTTTGATACTTAGAAAAAAATTTAACGGTTTTCTAAATAAAATGTACAAGTGGTCAAATCTGAATGGATAATACTGTTTGGGTGTTCCAACTCTCAATCATCTGAAGCAATAATTAACATTTAAAACATACACTGACATCATTTGTAAATTTCTTAAAACTTCCTACTTATCAAAATACCAAGTATAAATAGACACAATTACTGCTTAAAGATGATGAACGTTTTGATTTCGGAAAGTTCCTCTTAACCTTTTCAGAGAATTGAATTAATCTCTGTTTTAGGCGATCTGACTTCACAAGTCATGATCCATCTAGCAAGGACAGATATACCCAGTAGGGGTCAGTATTGTGTTGGTAATTATTGTACCGTAAAGGAAAAACTAGGGATTTTATTTAAAAGTCCAGTATGTTTTCTATAATTAGTAAGTCATTAATTATGGAAACCAGTAGCTTAAGAATTGATCATCTTTATTGTCACAAAGGTAAATGGGTAATATTTTGGCTCCTCTATTACCATATTTTCCCCCAAATCCTCAGAAGGCTCTATTGTTTGTTAAAAACTCTCCAAAAGTGGTCTACAAGTGGTAAAAGTGAGAAGTTATCTAAATGTAGCAACAGATAATTTGGGATAAATGTCAGATTATTAGATTTTTTTTTAATTTACATGGGTGGGATCACTTAGCAATATATCTTTTCTTTTTTTAAAAATTTTTATTGGGGAATAGTGTGTTTCTCCTGGGCCCATCAGCTCCAAGTCATTGTCCTTCAATCTAGTTGTGGAGGGTGCAGCTCAGCTCCAAGTCCAGTTGCTGTTTTCAGTCTTTAGTTGGAGGGCGCACAGCTCCCCATCCCATGTGGGAATTGAACCGGCAACCTTGTTGAGAGCTCGCGCTCTCACCAACTGAGCCATCCGGCTGCCCCACTAGAAGCTTAGCGGCAGCTCATTGTCTTCAATCTAGTTGTGGAGAGTGCAGCTCACTGGCCTGTGTGGGAATCAAACCGGCAACCTTGTTAAGAGCACATGCTCTAACCAACTGAGCTAACCGGCTGCCTCTAAGCTAATCTTGTGATCTCTAAACCCAGCACATTCTAATAAGTACAGAGATGGAAATCTGGGATAAAACATGCTTACAAATCATGTCTTTGGACTTGTGAACTTATAGTTGTCAACATATTACAAGAAGTCAAACAAGCCCAGAAAATGTCTTAAAGGTTACGGGGGTGCTAGGTGACTTTACTGGAGGTGGCTCCTCTATTACCAGCACAGTGGAAATAGTACCATGTTAGCAACCGCAGAGATGCCATGGGAGAGCTGGGGGAGGCTTTCATCTCTGCTCCTTAAACAAACATGATTAAGTAAAAGCTGTGCCTTCTCTATGCAAATGCAATCTCAGGGCAAGACATTTAGTCCTTTCTTACCAACTAAATTCTTACCCAAAGGTCCTTCCTACTAGAATTTGTAGCACCAGTAGTGGTTAGAAATCAGTGTTTGGATTTTAAGTAGTAACACTACCAGTAAGCAGCTGGACAAGTGGCCTTGAGCAAGTCACAACCTCGGGCTTTGATTTTCTCCTCAGTACAGTGAAGGGATTGGATTTCAGAGGTCACAAACTCCAACGTCTTCCAGGGACAGGGAGATACAAGTTGCTGAGAGTGGAGGGGCCAGTGAAGTGCAGGTCCTACAACAAAGTATTTGATACAAAAAATATGTCAAATGCCCCATGTTGGCTGAAGTAATCCTATGTGTAGAGGTGACTATCTTTGGATTAGATAATTTGTAAAGTCACGTCCAGTTCTGTTTCGTGATTTTTTTTTTTAACCATTTTTCCACAGTTGGCCCCTTATAAGCACCTTGTGCTTATTTTCCTACCTGCATCTTTTCTCCTTTGCTTCTGAGTGAAACACTTGTTATCAGCCAGCTCAGCTGCGTATCAGATAGAAGAAAGCCACTCAGGGTAAGTTTAAAGTCAGGGCTAATGCATCCTGAAATGCTTTCTTCTGAAAGAAGTTTTGTCCTCATCCTTAGGCTTGTCATAGTGCGACTACGTGAACAGCCGTTTGCCTCTGTTTATATTATTATGCCAGTTGGTTTGATCCACAATAGCTAATAAGTTTTCCTTCATTAGTGTCAATACTTGTGTGATATATGTCTGTATCTATTTCAGCAAAGTTGTTGATAAAATACTCAACAATTTTTGGTAGTCATTGTGCCAACCTAAATTGCTAGAGCCGACCTTTAATCGCCTTACCTATGATATGTTTATTTGCGCTAACAGGTAGCTTTTTACCTTCCTTATCTTGTTGGTTAAACCAAAACAAAAATGCTTTTCATTTCTAGAGCACTTTGTGTAGTGATTTCACAGTTATTTTCTGACTTAATCCTTTCAAATCCCAGTGGGCAGAGAGAATACAATAAGGAAACTGAGGTTCAGAGAAGTACCCAGTTACAAATACAAAATTTCAAATCTGATGATCTGGTACCTTTCCACTTCACGACACTAAATCCTGTCACTGTCATGAGAGGTATGTGGGCTAGATCCAAGTAAATCCCTGAAAAGGGGGCTTATTTTTGTTCGGTGCCTTCTTTCTTATTGCGGCCCTTTGCTCTTCACTGCCGCCCCACCTCTTCAGCAGTGCTCATGTGTTTATTGTTTTGTATGATGAGACGCCCTTTTAGGAGCTGGCAAAACAGCCCAGTGTCCTCGTGGTATTGCCCTCTTGCTTCAGGTGCATCGCTATGATGCTGACCTTTGCTCTCAGCATAATTTATCCAAGCTGCACTACATTTCTTCACGAAGGCTAACTAGTTAGCTATCCAGATAGCTAGTGCTCTTTCATGCTTTCATTTTATTTTTAGAGTCTTCCTATGCTAGGCTCTAGGCTGGGTAATGATAGGGGAAGAAAGACAGCTCTACTTCGGAAGGGGCTTGAGCTCACCGAGGAAAATGAACATGTCCACATGTAATTGTGGATGATGACCTCGGTGCCACAGGGCCCGGTACAGTGAGTGCAGGGGGCACAGAAAGAGAAAGGCAATTTTTTCTAGGGCAGTTGGAAGGATATGGAAAACGTCACTGAGGAGCTAATATTTAAGCTGACCCTGAAGACAGAGAAAGGCAAAAGGCATTCTCTCAATGGACTAGCATGAAATAAGACTCCAGTGGCAGCTGGAAATGGTTTGTTATTCCATATTGTCCACATAATACTAATATGTTACCATAGAGCCTTAAATGGCTTTATCTAAAGGAGCCGGTAATAAGGGGATTTCATGAACTGTGCAGAACTGGCAGGGAATTATTTTAAGTGAGGAGTTGAATGGCATGACTCAAATAACGCCTCTACGATGGCGTCCTCTTACTCCAGCCAGTGGGTCTGACCCAGTGCCCTTTGGAATTAACTTTTGAATCCCTTTTAGGTTGCTGCTACATCATGGTTTCTCTCTTCAAGTTTTCACAGGGCATGCCAGTGTTTGTACCAACGCATTTACAATTGTTGCCAAAAAATTGTTGGTATTGATTAAACTTCCTTGCATTTTATTCGAAAGAGTCATCCTTTTATTTGCCCGCTTCTAGTTTTCCATCAACAGCCTGATATTCCATGCCTCTGGGTCTATACTGTTCCATTTCATTGCATTTAATGAATGTTAGAACTGGCTCTGCAAGTGCATTGCCTTAATCTTATTGCCTGCAGTGAGATGCTTTTAATATTTTCTCCACATGTGAACTCCGTTTTTCTTTCGCTTTTCTTTAATTTTCATGTGGTTAATCTCCTTCTACTGCAAGGAGCCTAGATATTTATAGATTTTCCCCTTCCACTCTACCTTCAATAATTTCCTTTTACATTCAGTGAACACATCCATCACAATAAAAGGTCTTTTCCCTATTTGTATTGACTTGCATTTATATAACCCAAACTCCCTTTTTATGTCATTAGTAATGTTCATGGCAATTTTCAGTAGTTTGGGAAGCTGGGTATTAGAGCTGGCACAGAGCTTCAACTTGTCCTATCAAATCAAATGACTCCTCATGATGCCTGGTTTCAAGTTTTATCATTAAGTCAAAACCAAAGTTTTTCCCCCTTAATTGATTCTATATAAAATGAGAGTATTAAATAAGCATCTCTAACTTATTCCTCAGTTCATTAAAATGTTCTTGACTTAATAGCCCTTTTACACACCAAAAGATGCAAAATATTCCCATTACCAGTGTTGAATATTTTCATAATCAAAAGCCCAATTTTATAAACTTCTATAGCCCCTAGTAGTTAATATGTAGGGGATCGAGTCCTACGCTGTTAACATTGGTCATACTTAGATGCTATGGCTTTCTGCTAGCTCAAATTTATTTTAACAGAGTCTAGAATGATGTAGTTTTAAAATTCTTACACTTTTTTTATGCTAACTTATATTCTTTTACTATCAGGTCATTTTTTTCTATCACTGTGCATGTCACCAGTTTGCAGATGTGGGAAGGCCATAATCGACTGGACTTGGATTGCTGTTTATATTATTTGTTGCTTCTCTAGGTTGCACCAATTTTTCAGAAAACATCTTTTGAAGATGTGTGCTTCTGAGCACCTTGTGAACCAGTCATTCTGCTGTACGACAGTCCCGTGTTTTCCTATTACTCACCATTTTGCTCATTCAGTACCCTCTTTAGATATTAATGGCATTTCCGTGATTCTATTTGTTGTATATGCTTTTTCATTTCTTAACTGAACCACTTGAATATTGTGACACTTTGGGAGCATTTAAATATTTGTTTCAAAACCCTATGTCTTTGTTACATTTTTCTATAGTAAATTCTGTATGTTAGAAATGCTGAAAATATTTCTTTTTCATTATTTCAGAAGTTCTCATTTCAATTTATTACTCTTGTAGCTTTTTTTTGGTATTTCCAATATAATTTTAAATAATCAGTTAATTTTTAGGATTCAATCATCTCTACTACTATATTTCATTAAATTATGGATCAGTAAGGCTAATTTTTTCTTATCAATTATAAAGTATGTCTAGGTCCTCTGTGAGTCTTGTTATCCCTGGGCTCATATAAGCCACACACTAGGTAGGCAGTAATGAGAGTGATTTTAATTTCCAAATACAGGAATAAATAGTCAAATCACTTTTAAAGAGTGAGATTAAGAAATGTTAAAAGGCACTCAATTAACAATGTTTCCACTGTTCAAGACATTTTTGGCACCATTTGTCTTTTTCAGGCAGGAAAATGTCAAAACTTGATAATCACATCTCATGTGTACGTGTGTGTGTGTGCGTCCATATATAGTATTAGCTAGTATCATCACTTGTTTCCAAATGCCTTTTGGCTGTTTCAAAACTCAAATCTACCCTTAAAGGAAAAAAAATTCACCACTATTGAGAATATTCTGAAGACTGGGCTGAATGGGTCTCACAGAACAGGTTGGAAATGGCTCAGGAATTTGGCAGGGAACTTGGCAGGAGAAGACATGGTAGTAATCACACTAGGAAGCAATGTGGTTTAGGATGTCCCTTTTAGCATGGCCACCATTAGACTTTTACCCCCACTGGTACCAACTGGCCATGGAGTCTTGCATCACTTCCTTTAGATGCATTAGTCCTAGGTGGGAGTGTTGGTGCAAGTGGAGCTTATGTGCCCTGAACCAGACATTTTCCCACACAAATTCACACAACACGTTTCCCCACAAGTGTCCATTACAAATTTGTTTCCATTAAACGTTCACATTGTAGATGCATCTTTGGATTATTTTAAGTAATTTTAAAATGAGCATGAATTACTTTGTAATAAAAAAGTAGAATACAGAATCATTATAAAAAAGAGAGGTATGTTTTTCTTTCAAGTTTCAGGCAGAGTTAGCACCTGTGCTATGACATGGGTGAGATGAGCAAGCGGGCTGCTGTACCCCCAGCCCACTGCTCCTCCCCGCAGGGAGGATAGAGCTTTGACCTTTAGAAAAATTCCACGTGGTGACGTAACTTGGCTGCAGTGTGAGTTGGTGGGAGATATCAGGTGAGAAGGAGAAAGAAATAGTAGTGAAATGTGCACACGTTCCTTTCCCCTGGCTCCAGTCATCAGTGGAGCTCCACTCAGAACTTCAGTTTAATCTTTTGTTTGATTTGGAAAAGAGAAAGTACATTAAAAAATCAAAACAAAACAACTCAACAGCAACAAAAAACAAAGCTGGAAGGGCAAATGTTCTGCTCTACTTTGTTAAGAGAAATACTGTTCCTAAGCTGGGGTAGGGGGTGGGGGGTGGGGGCAGCCTCTCCTGGCTGTGTGACCATCGCTTGCTGAGAAAGTCAGTGTGAGCATAGGGACACTCGAGGAAGTTTTTCTTCATTTCATTCTCAAAACAGAGGGAAGAACAAGGTAAGGGAAAAATATAGATGAGTAAATACAGCCGTTGTCATTTAGGATAATTGGTGATAAAGTGCTGGTGCATCTTTTCATACTATCAGGTCATTTTCTAATTGGCTCTTTTTGAAATAGTGCCCCCCTTCTCCCCCATTTGCTCATTCGGTTCTATTTTCCTGTTAATGTCTTTCTTTAGGGGAGACGCAACTCTACCCTGGTGAATAACCCAATGCTCAGGCTAGTGTGTCTTGGTGTTAGGAGCTCATTAAGTGTCTTGTCATTTCCTGCAGTAGGTGGGGAAGTGCTGTTCGAGGCCCACATCTGCAATGGAGAACTTGCCTTCTGAGGGAGCCGGAAGCGCCTCTTTGATGCTTGGTCTCTGGCCCAGTCAGAGCCCTTAAGAACTGAATAAACTGCCAACACCTATGGATGTGCAGATCCTGTGAGTCTCCTGTTGCTAACTGCTGCACATGACATTTGGAGATGCTTCTGGAAGTCTTCCTCAGTGGTTCTCAAACTTCAGTGTGCATTTGAAGCACCTGGAGGACCTGTGAAACACTGATTTCAGGGCTCCATCGGGCGGGGGTGATTCAGTGTGAGATGCAGGCTGAGAATTTGCACACCTAACAGGTTCCCAGATGATGCTGATGCTGACGCTGCTGGTCCTGTGACCTCACCGCCAGAGCCACTGGGATTTTCAGCTGCAACCAGTATATAAACACCCGAAGTAAAACAGAGATAGCAGTGCAGTGAAACATTGACTTAACGTTTGTTAAATGTCATAGGGTGCGGAGGAGTTCGGGAACTATTTCAGGTAAGTGTATATAATTCCTGCCACTTGGGATCCTAATATTGACTATAAGACGGCATTTTTGTTTTTCAAGTGATTTTAATAACTCCCATAGAGAATGTAATTTAACAAAAATTCTTCTCCCTTTTGTATAAAATAGTAATCTAACAGTTTCTTGTTCAATTAAAAAATGAAATATTACTTCACAGAAGCAGCAATTGACTATTTTTCCAGTGTTTTCCCATGTAAAATAATTTGAGAAAATTATTTTAAAATAGAAAAAATGTGGGCTTCAAAAAATGTTTGCAAGTATATTGCAATAACAAAAATGATTTCACTATTGAAATCCATTTGTGAAAGCAGACTTTGTTTACATTTTGGGTCCTGTCTCCTATAAATGGTTGCTTTTATTAAGATTATGCACTTTAGGGGCCTCCGGACCAGGTGAAGGTTATGAGTAGCTTTTTAGACCGTAGCCTGAGTTTAGCTTAGGGAGTTAAGGAACTTCGGGCTGACATCTCAGTCCTGACATATAGGCAATTTATCCTCTAATGAATCAATTTTCAGCTTGATTCAGCTTGCTTCAGTTGATTTCTCTACTGTATATATGTTATCAATTTCTTTACCTTGTGTTCTTTAATTTTTTCACTCTGTTTCTTTGACTTTAATTTGTTATTCTTTTAACTTTGTGAGATAAAAGCTTAGATTAATAATCACTGGAATTTCATCTTTTCTAATATATGTATGCAAGCCTATAAATTTTCCTCTAAGCGCAGCTTTAGTAGCTTCCATGAATTTTTGATGTGTATTACTTTTATTATAAGTCACTGAAATACATTTTAATTTCTATTGATTTCTTAGTTTGTAAACATATGGAAGTTATTTAATGTCTTTGAGCATAAGGTTCTTTATTTTTAAAATATAATAGAGTTCTTGGGAGGACGAAATGAGCTAATGTAATCAAAACGCTTAGCACAATGTCTGGCAAGATGATTTTCAGTAAACAATAGCTATTGTTACTATTATTTTTGTGTGATCCAGGGGTCCAAAGTAGAAAACGTAAATAGCTAACCTTCCTATACAATAGTTTGGGTTGGAAAAAAACCTAATTTCTATCCACAACATATGTGAAACATTCACAATATTTATACTTTACAAATTTACCCTATGGAAATTTTGTGACTGATGGATTTAGCTATTCTTTTTCAGGGCTCACTTTTCTGCTGATGTTATTGTACAGCAAACACCATGAGAATGTCTGATTCTAGTTTTTATTTAAGTGACTTTATATCTTACAATCGAAGATAAATATATTTACTTTTGAAATATTAAGATGCATCTAAATTCTGTGTATATTTAATGTAGTATTATTTTAACAAAGCTGAAAAGAACCTGATAAATTAATGTCATATTTTAATATTTGCTGGTGTCTTATAATTGAGGAAACACAATTTTTGTTGTTGTTGTTGTTGGTTTTGACCTTCCAAATTGATTTTGACTCACAAGTGAGTCATATTCCATAGCTTGGAAAATGCTGACTTCCCTACATGATAATTTATTTTTTGGGGGCTGCAGGTTGCTATACAGGGTTCTGTGAGCCAGAAAGGTGAACAAATGGTTACTAGGCGTATGTTTAACAATATTTCACTACGAGTCACCATGTTGTAAAGCAGCTTATCTTTGGCCTCTCTGCTTTCCTTCTGGTAACTCTCTGTTACCACCTGCTTCTACTCTATGCCTCCTGCTATTATCAAGTGCCCAATATGGACATTATTTGGTAATTACAGTTTTAACTCAAAGGGTTATGGTATGCTTACCTGGGTGAGCAAGTCAAATGGTTTTGAGTAGTTTCAAACCCTTTTCTTCAGGACTGTCTTATGTGCAGTCTTCCCGAAGCCAGAAGAGACATTACACATAGGGGAGGATAGGAATCTGTTCCAGTACTGCCAACTACAAGCAAGGACATTGCCTGGCTGGTGCAACTTCACTCACTTAAACATTTTGGGGGAGATGTTTGGTACAGTAACCTGTTTCCCAAGGTTTTCAAACTAAGTTTTCCCAAAATGTTTAATTGCTATTTGGAAAAATATTTTACCCAGCTGATTCTGCATCAAGGGTTGCGCCACATGGGAAGATAGAAAATGAAAGGAAATTTCATTTTCCTTTCTCGATTTCCTTGACCAGCCTCTCCCCCAAAAGGACTCTACCCTACATGACCATATTAAGAGAAGTTGCTTTCTTTTCAATGTGAAAAATTGAAATAAGTGGAGCCATTTTAAAATACAGCTAGGGCAGCCATTCTGTAGGAACTGCCTTGCATGTCTTATTCCTGAAAGCTTTGGAATGGTTGACTGGGCCAAATAACCTTTGGACCGGGTCAAATTAACATTGTATTTCAAACAACTGTTTGCAAAGCTAACAGGAAAGCAGACATTCTGACTATGAGACTGAAAATTAAAGACGTTCTTTAGAATCAGCCCCACCATGTGTAGCTAATGGATAACTTAGCTTATTTACACCTATGGAAGTCCCTTCTATTCATGTAAATGTTTCCATTCACTTTCTCATAAAAACTTCTTGCCTTCACTCCCCAAGCAGAACAGCATTTGGGTTTCTGCTGGAATCAGTGCTTTCCTAACAGTTATTCTTCTTTCTAAAAAATCTCAAATGCTCTCGCACTCTGACGTTTTAATTTTAGGTTTAAATCACTCTCAGGGACAAGGATTAAATTGCAAAAACCCCTGGGAGTTCCTCAAAAACTTAAAATTATCCTATGAACCAGCAATTCTATTCCTAGTTATATACTCAAATGAATTGAAAATAGGTGTTTGATAAAAACTTATACATGAATGTGAAATTATGATTTATAATAAGAAATGTATATTTGGTCTTCAGCCCTGTTTGTGGCACAGAGCTCCTAAGTGACGAGAGCAATAAAGGTGTCACTAATGAGGTGGCTATTGGAAAGCACCTAGGGACGGGAGCTGGTTGTCAGGAGAGCCAACCATGTGATTAGAGAGTTGGAACTTTCAGTACCACGCCCTTTGCTTCCAGGGAGGGCAGAGAAGGGCTGGAGGTCGAATCAATCACAAGTAGCCAATGATTTAATCAATCATGCTTATATAATGAAACCTCCATTAAAAACCCAAAAGGAGGAGATCAGAGAGCTTCCAGGTGGTACACATATGGAGATTTTGGGAGAGTGGCTTGCTGAGAGAGGTCATAAAAGCTCCATGCCCTATCCCCTTATCTTGCAGTAACATCTGGCCCTTCCTGAATTTATATCCTTTTATAATAAACTGGTGATCTAGAAAGTAAAATGTTTCTCTGAGTTCTGTGAGCTGCTGTAAGCAGTTTAACCCAAGGAGGGGGTTATTGGAACGTCCATTCTGTAGTAAGTTGGTCAGAAGGACAGGTGGAATCTGAAGTGTGGGTAGCAGTGTTATAGGACTGAACCTTTAACCTGTAGAATCTGACGCTGTCTCCGAGATAGTGTCAGAATTGAGTTGAATTGCGGTATTCCCACCCGGGGTTGGAGAATTGTTTGGTGGTGTGGGGAAAAAAAAACCCACACGTTGGAATTGGGTGCAGAATCCTTACAAATGTCTATAACAGCATAATTCACAGTATCCAAAAGTTGGAAACAACTCAAATTCTGATGAATAGATAAAAAAAAATGTAGTATATGCATATGATGGAATATTATTCAGCCATAAAAAAGAATGAAGACACATGCAATCACATGGATGAACCTTGCTAAGAAGCCAAACACAAAAGGTCACATATGGTATCATTTCATTTATATGAAATATCCCAAATGGGTAAATCTATAGAGACAGAAAACAGATTAGTGGTTGCTATGGGCTGGGAGGAGGGAAGAATGGGAAGTGATTGCTTAATGAGTGCAGTTTTCTTTTGGGGTAATGAAAATGTTGTGGGGCAGAGTCCCAGAGAGCAGTTTCCAGGCTCTCGGCCTCACGTGGAAAGGTGCTGGCTCGGGTAGTAGATGGCTGTCAGCTGTGGCTAATTGACCCCCAGCTGTTACCAGTTAGCCAATTAGCCCCTGGTATAACTGCGGGGGCTGCGCTGGTTGGAGTCAGTCAAGTCAGTCGAGTCAGTCGGTTGGCAGGCAAAAAAGCAGACAGCAGGTTGCAGGTCGTGTGACTCCAGCCTCCAGTGAGACTATAGTGGTATGACTCCCCTACCTATGACTCCGTGGGTGTTCCTTTTTGGCCAGGCCATATCCTGCAATTATGTGGGGAGCGGGAGCTGAGACCCCACAGGCCGCATCACATGACAAATGTTTTAGAACTAGATATGTTGTCAAACAGGATGAGTTCGTCCACTGGTACTAGCAGATCCGAAACACTGAACACCGAGAATTGCAATGGAGAAAGAGTGACTATTTTATTATGAATGGTGCCACCCAGGAGAAAGACATGCTAATGCTCAAAAGCCCAAACTCCCCGTTGGCATGTAGGTAACAGATTCTATGGGGCAAAGTCATAAGACACCATGGGTTAGGGAGTCAGGGTCATGCTGGGAGCTGATTGGTCGGAGGTGAGGTGAGGGTAATAAATCATTTCTTCAGGTCTTGAGGACAGTTCTGAGGTCTGTTCTGGTGTCTCTCTCTCTCTGGTCTCATGGGAAAGTAGCCGGGGGTTGTTCCACCTTAGGGCTCAGGAGCTGAAAAATCCCTTAGGTCAAGATGCTATCTTTAGCCTGCGAGAGGTCTGCACCTTGTGATCATTAGTCAGGTCTGGCTACTGTCGTCTGCTGCCTCAGGGATTGGTAGGAAAGGCTAGGTCTCTGAGAGGGGGGGTGTGTGTGTGTGTGTGTGTGTGTGTGTGTGTGTGTGTGTGTGTGTGTGTGTGTATGTATATATAGAGATGATTCTAGAGCTAAGATTTAAAGCTCAATGTAATCAAAGTCATGAGGACCCTCGGCTTCAGATAGAGAGATGTTTGCATAACACTGAATGTACTAAAAGTGACTGAACTGTAGATATTAAAATGGTTAATTTTAGGTTATGTGAATTTTACCTCAATTAAAAAATGAAACAAACCAAAGTAAACAAAATAGTACTGAAGAATCTGCACATAAAGATGCCTTTGATCACAAATGCAGTCTTCCTCATTTACTACCAAGAAAACAAAAACAAAACAAAAACCTTGGGAAAGGTAAATAATAGGTTAGAGAATAATTTCCCTGAACCTACTGAAGCTTTGGTTAGAAGATCTCTCATTTGCATGGTCCCATTTTAAGTTCATTTTCAGAGCCCTTGCACATGTCTTGAAACTAAGGTATTTTTATCTATAAAACCTACTAGAGTTGTGAGGCTCAATTGAGTTGATATAACACAGTCTTGGTTTTTGTAAAATTTATAAAAGCAATATATTCTAACTTCAGTTAAGACTGCTCTTCTATTCTGACTTCTAGGACATATTTCCCTGTGGGTTATGGTGGTGAAGTGGCTGCAGGCATTTTTGGAATCCAGTTGATGGGAGGTTGAATTGGACCTACACTTACTTTGGGTTAGGTGTGAGACATCTGTTACATTTATAAGACTTAAATACTATGATAAGCTGCATAATGGCTCACACTGCTGTC
Source organism: Rhinolophus ferrumequinum (assembly GCF_004115265.2). Lineage (NCBI taxonomy): Eukaryota > Metazoa > Chordata > Mammalia > Chiroptera > Rhinolophidae > Rhinolophus > Rhinolophus ferrumequinum. The sequence goes on along the minus strand of NC_046290.1, from coordinate 38,482,993 downwards.
CAGGTCCTAATCCCTGGAAGCTGTGGCAAAGGAGACTGCAGAGAAGATTAAATCAAGAATCTTGTGATGGGGAGATTGTCCTGAATTATCTGGGCAGCCCTTAAAAGTATCAGAAGTACCCTCATAAGAAGGAGGCAGAGGGAGATTTGACACAAAAAGAGGGCAAAATGCTGAACATATTGCTGAAGCCAAATGCTGCACTGCTGCCTCTGAAGATGAAGCAAGGTCCCACAAGCCAAGGAATGCTGGCAGAGGCAAAGACAGTTACTGCTCTGTAGCCTTCAGAGGGAGTATGGCCCTGTTGACACCTTGATTTCAGCCTGGTGAAACGCATTGTACATTCCTGATTTCCAGAACTGTAGGAGAATAAACGTGTGTTGTTTTAAGACACCAAATGTGTAGTAATTTGTTACAGCAGCCATGGGGAACTAATACAGAGAGAGAGCTCAATTATTGAAACGGCTTCAGGTAATTCTGCCCACTGTGTCAGTCCACCTAGCAGAGCAGAAACATGAAAGGATACAACCAGAGTTTTATCAAGATGGGAATGCGTCTTGCCCTAGGAACATATATGCTGTGTAGCAAGGCTTGAATGTAAAGAACCGGAAGTTAGTCTGGGAAAACTATTTCAATTTCCAGACTTGTGAAATTATTTTCATTGATTTCTAGTCAAAATGGAAATTCTCTCCTGTCAGCAATATATTCAATAATGCCCCATATCAATTACAAATACACCATACCATTTTTTTCTTTTTTAGTGGGAAATGTGCAAAATAGAATTTACCAGAATTCCATGTAAGACCCAAACCAGTTGCCATACTACAAGCAGTGTGTGTGTGTGTGTGTGTGTGTGTGTGTGTGTGTGTGTGTGTGTGTGTATGAAGTCATGTTGTTTTATGTTTTCCAGTGGATTGTATTGCTTTTCAGATGCACTTTGTCCTGCTAAAATCCTGTGTTTCCAGATGAAATGGCACACCTATTGCCAGCAATGCAGTAAAACAGCTAGAAGAAGGAAGTGTTCAAGTGACCAAACTCATAACATTCACTAATAAATCAGTGTATGCAGCATAAAAGTTGTTACAAGAATAAGTAATATGAGTAATTGTGTAACTCAGTACAATGTGGCAGCGCTCTAAAAATATATTTGAATTGCTCTTCGGCTGGGGTTGGCAATCTGTGGCCTGGGGACCAAATCCAGCTTGCTGCCTTATTTGTAAATAAGTTTTATGGAATGCAGTCATGCCCATTTATTTACATATCGTCCACAGCTATTTTAATGCTCTAAAAGCAGAGTTCTGTAGTTGAGACAGACTGTAAGGCCCCCAGTGCCAAAAGTATTTACTGTCTGACCCTGGACTGAAACTATTTATCAACTCCTGCCCTTGGGTGTGCCTTGATTTCAGATCAATTAGGTTGTATAAGTTATGACATATATTATGTAATTTATTAAAGAATTATTCACTATACAAAAATATAAATATGAAAGAAATATCCTTAGGGGAAACCAAAAATTGAAAGAAAGAAGGCTAGCAGAAGCTTCAACCTATCAAAAACTCTCTTACTGAGTCACAAGGTAAACTAAAAGCTCTAATGCTCAAAATCATGAAGATAAGGGAAAAACTCAAGATAACCAAAATCATAGTTAATACTAATGAAAAAGACATGAAGATGTTTCTGAGAACCAGGACCTTCTCAAACAGGAAGTGAAAAAGCAGAAGGAAGATGAAAATGACAGTAAAGAAAAATTCAATTTGTACGGTCAACAGAAGGGCATGAAGGTCAGAATGGTCGAAGCACAACTAGGACATTGATTTAGATAAATAGCTTTTGTTTGACTTGTTATTTGAGCAATATTTCATTCAACAAAGTTCAATGATTTTTTTTTTTCAGAATCACGACCTCATAATATTTACTGAGAACCAAACAGAACATACAATGGACAAAAGAGAAGCACTTAATTAGATATTTTGAGGAAAAAAACTCAAAAAACCATTGTCACATGAAAAGGCAACCAAATTGTTGGGATAAAAGTATTCTGGAAATATGTTAGGCAGCTAATTAATACAAATATTTTTTTCCTAGAGTTTTGTAAGCTGATCATCACCTTTTAAAAGTTTATAATTTGTTGTAATTTCTTTTTTCATTTTAAATACATATTTACTTTGTATCTAACATTATATAGCTGTACCTAATAGTATATAGTATTCTGTATCAGATATTCTATATGTACATTTATATTCACTCTAAGTACATATTTATATTTTATAATTTAGTCATTTTATATTTCATATTCTTAAAGGCTAAGTTTCTAGTTTTCTTTGTATTTTGTGGGTAGAAGATTCTCATCCACTGAATAGCTGACCATTTTACATACCTAGTAAATTAAATGAGGTGAAATTTGAGGAAATAAAATTAAATTTTAAAAATCCTTCAGCGACATCTAACTTATAATTCATTCAAGTAAATAGAAATTGCTTAAGGAGTTTTCAAAGCCTTGATGAAATATCAGCATGATACAAATGTGAGATTAGCTAATGTAAGTAGCAATTGGAATTAGATTTAACTTGTACATTTGGAGTTAGATGGAAAGCGCTTATGAGGACTCATTGCACGCAAAAAAAAATATGAGAAAAAAAGGAATTGCATTTTCTGTATTTTTCCTGAGGTGCATTGCTTTGCAAGATCCTCAGCGAGCAAAAGAATAGATGAATAACATGAAAGGAAACTATACAGAGGATTTAATTATTTCAAAATTGCCCAGTTTTTGTTTTTGTTTTTTTCAACCAGGAATAACTACTGAAGCCTTTATTCTTCTTATTTTTTTAAAAAGGACTGGTTAGTTTTCCTAGGGAAAATGACAATAAATATAGCAAATAACTCTAATAAATAATTTTGTAATCTCATTCAAAGGTCTTCATTGTGAAGAGTCAGGTTATATTTCAGTTCCCATCTAGCCTCTGATTTGTCGTTTGATGGGTCCCCTAAAGAATATGTGTAGCATTGGTTACCTCGGAGAGACTGTGCTTCCAGGCAAATGGGATGGTCACCTAGGTCATCACACTTCAGAGTTCAACCTCAAAAATTTACTCCGTTTGCAAAATTTGCGTAGCTCTCACCCACATCTACCTTTTCCTCTTCTCATTGGTAAAAGAATATGAATATCTATAAAACAGAATTTCAGACCCACAGAAGTTAGAGATACAGAGATCTTCAGAGACCATCTCTTTGTTAGCACCCTCACGTGACAGTTGAGACGGGAGGTCCAGAGAGGTGAAGGCTCCTTTGGAAGCTATAGTTTCCATTGTTAACGGTGGAACCGGAGGGACACTTTTGGCATTTCCCATCGCACTTTCCTGCTTATTATCTCTTACGAGCTGGTCTTTAATATTGCTTTAGAATCATTACACTTTAAATCACACTGACAAAGCATACCCTTCAGGCAGTCTTAGGAAACAGCCTATTATAAAACATCTGAGAAAAATCATCCGCTATCCTCTCCAATGTTTCTCCAAACAATTTTTATTAGAGGCAAACAAAATGAAACAAAGAAATAGCCAGATGAACTTTTACAAATAAAGATTTCGTGATTTAATGGGTTTAATTCTTAATTTTAGTTTAGCTTCATTTTTGATACATTTCATGAATTATAGTGGCAGAATTAAAGCCACTTTTAAAAGGCAAATTTTGAAAACAGCTTTATTAAGATGTAATTCACATACATTTAGATGTATTTAAAATGTATAGTTCACTGTTTTTAGTATATTCACGGAGTTGTGCAGACATCACCACAATCTAATTTTAGAACATTCTTATCACTACCCCTCCCCAAAAATCCCATATCCATTAGAAAGTCATTCTCCATTCCTGCCCTTTCCCCTTTCCCCATTAATGAACTTTCTGTGTGTATAGATTTGTCTATTCTAGACATTTCAAACAAATGGAATCATACCATATGTGCTCTATTAGGACTGGCTCTGGTTTCTTTCACTTAGCATAACACTTTCAAGATTCATCCGTGATAGCACATATAAATACATCATTCCTTTTTATGGCTAAATAATATTCCATTCTATGCATATATTACGGTTTATTCATCAGTTGAACATTTGGATGGTTTCCATTTTTTGACTATTATGAATAATGCTGCTATGAACATCTGTGAATAAGTTTTTTGTGTGGTTTTGATTTGCATTTCCCTAATAACTAGTGATCTTTCATCCTGTTGGCCACCTGTATGTCTTCCTTGGAAAGTGTCTATGCAGGTCTTCTGCCCATTTTTTAATCAAATTGTTTTTTTGTTATTGTTGTTGATGATGATTTGTGTGAGTTCTTTATTTACCCCTTAGCAGAGATATCATTTGCAAATATCTTCTCCCATTTGGTTAATTGCCTTTTTGTTTTGTTGATGGTTTCTTTTGAGAGTTTTGAAGAAACTTTTAAGTTTGATGTAGCCCCATTCATTTATTTTTGCTTTTCCTTTTCTTGCCTTTGGGGTCAAGTTCACAAAAACCCTCTGAGACCAAGGTCCATAAGGTTAGTACTTATGTTTTCTTCTATGTGTTTTATTGTTTAAGGTCTTACATTCAAATCTTGAATCCACTTTGAATTAATTTTTGTGTATGGCATAAGATAGTAGTCTAGTTTCATTCTTTTGCATGTGGCTTTTCAATTTTCCCAGTACCATTTATTGAAGACGCTTTCCTTTCTCCATTGTATGTTCTTAGCTTATTTGTCAAAATTTAGTTCTCCATAAATGTGTTGGTTTATTTCTGTGCTCTCAATTCTTGAACAGGGAAAATATAAAGAATTATTCATGAGTAAAATGTGATTAATTACGAAAGGGGTAAATAAAACTCTAAAGAACACAGGATCGCAGGTGTAGGGAGCAGCTACTACATCTAGGGTGGAGGGAAAATAGTCAAGGAAGTATTTCCAATATAAACGAAGAAAAGGGCCACTCTGCCCTGGTGGCTGAGATTCAGACCTTATTGGAGAGGAAGAGTCTGCAGCCCACCGGATAATAAAGTTCCTTGAGGTGCCACAGGCCACGGCTAGTGACTGTCTACTGGGGTGCCAGTGGGCCAAGACAGTGAACACGAAAGTGCCTACTAGGATCTGTTAGATGGTGGTTGTCCCGGGGTCTCCCATATATCACTGGAAGCAAGCTACTTTCTGCAGTGACAGTGAAACACGTAGGAAGTCCTCACTGGGATTTGCTGAAACTCACTGGAGGTTGGGTGCCGTTGGGTCTCCTTCACGCAGGTGGCATGCCATGGAAGCAAGAAAAACCAGGAAGGATGAAGAAAGAATGTTCCTTCTTCTGCTACACCTTGCAGTATCCTTCCTGCACTCTACCAGCAGAACATAACATGGCACCAGCTAGCAAAGGAGAACTCTTTACAGAATTCTGATTAGGGCAAAAAAGGCAGTAAATCAATAAGTGGCAGTCAACTCTTTGGCTAGTTAGCTTTCACATGCATCCTTTTACACATGAACTTTTGTGCAACAGAAAGCCAACTCTGTTCTTCATAGATGTGCAGAAGTTCTCAACCCTTCCCCCAAATAAGGAGGCACACAGTTTCAACAGTCAATTATATCAGCTGATATATTACTTTTCAAATTTAGTTCCAGTCCCATTGAGTATGCTCTTACCTAATTTACATTCAACAACTTATATATAAAATAATAAAGAGGAGAGAAAAAAAGAAAATGGCTAATATTTACAAATATGCTCATATACAGAACATGCAAAGAGAAAATATGTAAAAACTACTTTAGTTCTCATTTCTATAATTGATCAAGATCTCTAGTTGATATCTATGTCTTCCTCCTTCTCCTGTTTATTCTATATTTTCATTGCCCTTTGATAGTCAGGGTTCTATGTATACCTTGTGGAATGACCCAAACCTTTATTTACAAGGGTCTGAGTTCTCAATAATCCTGCCTTTTTTTCCCCTTTGGATTCTTATAAAATCTTATAGTTTTCCATTAACCTTTGCTATTGATACCCTCAGAGGAGCCCCTGCATTCCAGACAAAGTCTTGCTTGCCTCCATTGTGTAGCAGCACCCCAATTTCCCCTTGGTAACCAGAATCAATCACTCCAGCCAATTAATAGAGTTATGCTTTTTTTCTGTCAGTTCAATGGCATAAGGAGTCCAAAGTGGCCCGGTGGTGTTCTCATCCTACAGTTCAGTGAAACCATTCTTATTTCCCTTGGTGAAAGCATTGCCTCCTTGAGAACTTAGACCTCCAAACCAGCAGAAGTCAAAGTTGCTGGGAAGGGAAACAAAAATTATGAAAATGGGTTATTATCTTTATAGTTAGAAGAGCCACTTTTATTTCCATCCTTTGATTCCCAGATCCATGTTTTCTGGCTATGAGGGAGATAGCACCGCATAAAATCTGATTCAAGGCATATGCTTTATTCTATAAAACGGAACCCCATCCTTTCAGAGTATTGTCTTCTAATTGGTGCTATACCTGAGTCTTCAGCAAGCCATTCAACATTTCAATCATCCCAGTGACTTCTGGGTGATGGGATATGTGACAAAATTAGTTAATTAGTTGTGCATAAGCCCACTGCTGTACTTGAGTTGCTATGAGATCATTCCCTCAATCAAGAGCACTGCTGCATGGAATACCATGATGGTGGACAAGGCATTCTTTGAGTCCATGGATGGTGGTTCGGACAGAAGCATTATGGGCAGAAAGGCTAATCTGTAACCAGAGATTATGTCTAGTACAGTGAAGACAAATCTCCATCCCCTCCATAATGGAAAAGATCCGATGTAATCAAAGTGCTACCAGGTGTCTGGCTGGTTTCCTGGTAAATGGTGCCACATTGGAGGCTGTGTTAATCTGTGCTGTTGGCTGATTAGAAAATCAGAAGTTGTGGTAGCCAGGTCACAAAGAGAAATCTGTGTTTTTGAGCCTGTGGAGAGCCTCTATCCCTGACACTCTGGCTACTTTGCTCATGGGTCCTTTGAATTCATGGGAGTAGCTGGGGAAAGAGTCTAACTGACATCAGAAAGCATGATATTAAAGAGTCTCTTTTGTAGTGGATGCCTTTTGGTAAGTATTCACATGCAACACAGATATCTTTGTACTATGCTCATTCTGAGAAGTCTACCCACGTATCCCATCCCATTTGTTTTTAAATTAAAGTTTATTGCGGTGAGAATTATTAGTAAAGTTGCATAGGTTTCAGGTGTACAATTCTGTAATACATCATCTATATATCACATTGTGTGTTCACCACCCAGTCAGTTCTCAGTCTGTTTTGTCTGGTATAAGTATTGCTACCCCAGTTTTTTTTTTTTTTAATTCCATTTCCATTATCATGAAATATCTTTTTCCATTCCTTTACTTTCAGTCTCTGTGTGTCTCTCTCTTTTATAAATTTTTTTTTGTTGGGGAACAGTGTTTTTCCAGGACCCATCAGCTCCAAGTCAAGTTGTTGTCCTTCAGTTTAGTTGTGAAGGGCGCAGCTCAGCTCCAAGTCCAGTTGCCGTTTTCAATCTTTAGTTGCAGGGGGCACGGCTCACCATCCCATAGTGGGAATTGAACCGGCAACCTTGTTGTTGAGAGCTCGCACTTTAACCAACTGAGCCATCCGGCCTCTCCCTCTGTGTGTCTTTCAATCTGAAGTGAGTCATTTGTAGGCAACATATGTCAGGGTTTTGTTTTGTTATCCATTCAGCCACTCTATGTTTTTGATTGAAGCATTTAATCCATTTACATTGAAAGTAACTGTTGATAGATATGTAACTATTGCCATTTTATTTTATATATATATATTCTTAAAGAAGTCCCTCTAACATTCCTTGTAATACTGGTTTGGTGGTGATGAACTCCTTTAGCTTTTTCTTGTCTGGGAAGTTCTTTATCTGTTCTTTGATTTTAAATGATAGCCTTGCTGTGTAGAGTGGTGTTGGTTGTAGGTCCTTGCTCTTCATCACTTTGAATATTTTCTGCCTGCCAATCCCTTTTGGATGAAAAATTTCCATTGAGAAGTTAGCTAACAATCTTATAAAAGTTCCCTTATAGGTAACTAGTTGCCTTTCTCTTGCTGTTTTTTAGGATTCTCTCTTTGTCTTTAACCTTTGCCATTTTAATTATAATGTGTCTTGGTGTGGGCCTGTTTGGGTTCATTACGTTTGAGACTCTCTGTGCTTTCTGGGCTTGTATGTCTATTTCCTTTGCCAGGTTATGAAAGTTCTCAGTCATTATTTCTTCAAAGAGGTTCTAAAATCCTTGCTTTTTCTCTTCTCATTCTGGCACCCCTATGATGCAAATGTTGTTACACTTGATGTCCCAGAGGTCTCTTAAACTATCTTCATTTTTTTTAAAATTCTTTTTTCCTTTTGCTGTTTTTTTTTATATCTTTAAATTAAAATTTATTGGGGTGACAATTGTTAGTAAAGTTACATCAATTTCAGGTGTACAATTCTGTAATACATTACCTATATCTCACATTGTGTGTTCATCACCCAGAGTCAGTTCTCTTTCCATCACCATATATTAGACTCCGTTTACCCTCTTCTAGATCCCCGCTCTCCCCCCCCACCTTACCCTTTGGTAACCCTTAAACTCTATGTCTATGAGTTTTTGTTCTTTCAGTTGTTTGTCTTGTTCTTTTGTTGTTTTTGGTTTATATACCACATATCAGTGAAATCATATGGTTCTCTACTTTTTCTGTCTGACTTATTTCGCTTAGCATTATAATCTCAAGATCCATCCATGTTGTCATAAATGGTCCTATTTCATCTTTTCTTACAGCCGAATAGTATTCCACTGTGTATATATACCATAACTTCTTTATCCATTCATCTATCAAGGGCATTTTGGTTGTTTCCATGTCTTGGCCACCATAAATAAAGCTGCAATGAACATTGGAACACACTTGTTTTTATGGATAAATGTTTTCAGATTTTTTGGGTAGATACCCAGGAGAGGGATTGCTGGGTCATATGGTAATTCTATTCGTAATTTTTTGAGGAACCTCCACACTGCCTTCCATAGCAGCTGCACCAGTCTGCATTCCCACCAAGTGTATGAGGGTTCCTTTTTCCCCACAGCCTCTCCAACACTTGTTACTATTTGTCTTGTTGATGATAGCCATTCTAACTGGGGTGAGGTGATATTTCATTGTGGTTTTTATTTGCATTTCTCTGATAATTAGTGATGTTGAGCATTTTTTCGTATGTCTATTTGCCTTTTGTATGTCCTTTTTGGAGAAATGTCTCTTCGGGTCCTCTGCCCATTTTTCAATTGGGTTGTTTGTTTTTTGGTTGTTGAGTTGTATGCATTTCTTGTATATTTTGGATATTAGCCCCTTATTGGAAGCACTGTTTGCAAAAATCTTCACCCATTTGGTTGGTTGCCTCTTTATTTTGTCGATGGTTTCTTTTGCTGTGCAGAAGCTTTTAAGTTTGATATAGTCCCATTCTTTTATTTTAGCTTTTACTTCCTTTGCCTTTGGAGTCAGATTCATAAAATGCTCTTTGAACCCAAGGTCCATAAATTTAGTACCTATGTTTTCTTCTATGCAGTTTATTGTGTCAGGTCTTATGCTTAAATCTTTGATCCATTTTGAATTAATTTTGATACATGGTGACAGATAGCTGTCCAGTTTGGTTCTTTTGCACATGGCTTTCCAATTCTTCTAGCACCATTTATTGAAGAGGCTGTCTTTTCTCCCTTGTATGTTTTTTGTTTCTTTGTCGAAAATTAGCTGTCCATATTTATGTGGTTTTATTTCTGAGTTCTCAATTCTATTCCATTGGTCTATGTGTCTGTTTTTCTGCCAATACCATGCTGTTTTGATTACTGTTGCCTTGTAGTACAAGATAAAGTCAGGGAGTATGATACCTCCAGCATTGTTCTTTTTTCTTAGGATTGCTTTGGCTATTCGGGGTCTTTTGTGATTCCATACAAATCTGATGAGTTTTTGTTTTATTTCTTTAAAAAATGCCATTGTGATTTTGATGGGGATTGCATTAAATCTGTATGTTACTTTGGGTAATACGGCCATTTTAACTATGTTGATTCTTCCAATCCATGAGCATGGAATGTCTTTCCATTTCTTTGTGTCTTCTTCAATTTCTTCTAAAAAATGTCTTATAGTTTTCAGCATATAGGATTTTCACATTCTTGGTTAAGTTTATTCCTAGGTATTTTATTCTTCTTTTTGCAATTGCAAAAGGAATTTTTTTTAATTTCTTTTTCTGAGATTTCATTGTTAGTATATAGGAATGCAATGGACTTTTGTATGCTGATTTTGTAGCCGGCAACTTTACTGTATTCGTTTATTGTTTCTAATAGCTTTTTGGTGGAGTCTTTAGGGTTTTCTATATATAGCATCAGGTCATTTGCAAAGAGTGACAATTTAACCTCTTCATTCCCAATATGGATGCCTTTTATTTCTTTCTCTTGTTTGATTGCTCTGGCAAGGACTTCCAACACTATGTTGAAAAGCAGAGGTAATAGGGGACAGCCCTGTCGTGTTCCAGAACGTAGAGCAAAGGGCTTCAGTTTTTCAATGTTAATTATGATATTAGCTGAGGGTTTGTTGTATATGGCCTTTATTATGTTAAGGTGTTTTCCTTCTATACCTATTTTATTAAGTGTTTTAATCATAAATGGATGCTTTATCTTGTCAAATTTTTTTCTGCATCAGTTGATATAATCATATGATTTTTGTCCTTTATTTTGTTTATGTGATGTATCACATTGATGGATTTGCATATGTTGAGCCATCCTTGTCCATCTGGGATGAACCCCATCCCATTTTTTGTTGCAACTCCGGCAAGGTGTTTAGCTACCAGACTTAGAGTCTTCTTCATATTAAATCCTATTTCAGATCCCCGTTACATCCTTGGTGCCCTTTATGGTAAACGTGTCCATCTGGTAGTCTTTGGTCATAAATTGCTGTTTCTTGGCTTCTGTTCCTCTGGAATCCCACCATCCTATTGAAATCAGGGGTCTCACTTCAATGGAAGCTTCTTTCATGGCCATACTTGGCCTACAAAGTGATCAACCTCAGAGCTTTTTAAGGATACAAGTATTCCACCCAATTATGATGTATCAGTACCTTAATGAAGGGAGTATATTCTGGGCCTTCTTGGGGAATATAATTGGGAGTTGGATATGCAGGTCACACCTAATAAATCTTCTCCAACACTCTTATCTCCCTAAGCTTTTGTATTCCCTGATATCTCAACCTCATTAAATGTGGACTGCTGTTGAGACCAAGTTTCAGTCAACCAGACACAAATTGTTAGAGCCACTTCTTGTTGCACAAGCTAATACATTAAATCCAGAATTTCTGGTAAAGACACCCATGTCAATGAATTTGGCCCAAATGAATACTGTATTCCATCTGTGTTCTATCACCCTTAGACTCAATCTACTTCCACACAATTCTCCAGGTTTATGCCAATGTATTTATCAAAATCTTGCAAATCTTTTGGAGAACAATGTGACTTATTTCCTTCTATGTTATAGGGTGTGTCTGACTCCCTGGAGCATGCTGGGAATTAGCCCTAGTTACGGGGCTACAAGAGGTAGCTGCAGTAGGTGTAGTTATGAGTCTTGAGAATGATCATCCCCTTTTCAGTCATCTTGTCCAGGTGATGTTATCATAGACTTTTCAAGCAGAGAAAGGCTAGTGTCCTCAGACAAGAGGACAAGCTACTTCCACAGGTGAGGAAGACTCAGGGTAACTTGGGGTTCTAGGATTGTCAATTTCATTTCCATACAGTCAGATGTCCTCATTCTACAGTTTTAGGGCTCCATTCTTTCCAAATCAGTACCCTCATTTTCACATGAGAAACTTGGTGAAATTGTGAATTCAACTGATGTAGAAATTCAACAACCTACACTGTTAATTTTGTGTTTGAATTTCAGCCGTATTAGCCCAGGCTACAATAAGTAAGAGAAAGCAAATGTCTTTGGACTTTCTCATGCCATAGGATTAAATAATACTTATTTTGGCCATTATAATGTCTTATGTGATGATGTCATGGTTAGAATATTTTCTGAGGACCACAGGATCCATTAAACAAATGAAACAAAACTATATTCAGTTCTATCCCTAACCTGCTCTGTTTAGATTTTTATGTCTTAGTGTTTTTATCTGCAATATAACGAACTTTTCCTTCTGACCTGCAAGTACTGGGCATTGTGATTGCAGAAACATCTGTGAATTTTAAGCTTCCTCACTATGCACTGGTTTCATAATGCAATAAAAATAGATAAGCTCAATGAAATAAACACCCCAAGTGTCTCTCTGCTTAGTTGAAAAACATACTCTAAAGATTAAATATTACCTTCCCTGTGGGTGTCAATCTCAGTCCACAAATATTGGTGTTTTTCCTGTAATCCATTATAATTTCTATTCTCAACCCCCATTCTGCTAGTGGTGGAAACAATCTGTCAGGCCTGGGGCCACATTTTCTCTCGTTTCACACTCGGAGTCTGGGTTTTAAGGAATGCTGTTAAAGTTGAAGATGACTCATCTGGTCCTCTGCAGTTGGTTGTGACTTTTCCCGTGTGGTCCTGGGCCTGTGGGCCTCATGGGTTGTGGAGTCATTCCTGGTGCCTGTCTACATGGCATGTTCACTTTTGGAGGCTCGTCCCACTTAGTTCATGCAATACTTTGGGGTGCTTTGTCATTATAGTTTCCTGCTTCTCTGAAGTGCTGGGGGATCCAGAATCCCTGCATGGATGCTGGATGCAGCCCCTCTCTTTTTGGAGACTTGTCACCCAGGAATCTCTTTTTAGGACACCCCCCTCCAGTCTCTGCTCTCTAGTCTAGGCAAACCTATTTTTCTTCTGAGGTGGTGGTAAGGTGAGGTGGGAAATTATTTTCCTTTTTCATTTGTCTCAGACACTTTATAAAGACCTCAGTTTATTTTCTTAGCCTTAAGGCTTTAGTTTTCACACCCGCCTCAGAAATCAATGCCAAGAAATTCCATAGGTCTTATCTATTGTCTGCCTCAGTTTACATCTTCCCTAATGCAATGACAAAGAGCTAACTTTCTGCTTATAAAGGGGGAGTATAGTAAACAATGATCAAAATATAATATCTCACAACTGTTTTTCTACCTTTTAGTAAATGTTGATAGTTCCTAAAAATAGCTGCCTATTTGACAGTTTACCAAGTAATTAAATTTTAGCAATTATAAATTATATATTTATATATAATATATTATGAATGTCATTGTCTGTGGCATAAATATACATTGTAACCAATTCCCTTTAAGCATTTTCTCTTGAACTTTCAACATTTGAATTGGATTCAGAGCAGAGAACAACCACATCTCTTAAAAGTGTCAGAAAAGCCAGATTTCTTTCTCGACTCCCACGGAAAAAGTAAACACAACATAAAACACCTGTTACATTTTAGACATTGACAATGAGCTTTATGTGATTTATGCTAAAAAATTCCTGAGTTATATAAACTTGTAAACTACAAATGAGTTATTGTCATTTGGAGATGGGAACAGAGCAATTGGCAGATTAAGGAATTTACACACAAAGGTGAAAGGCTTTTTGAAACAACCAGTTGCCTTTCAAGTCTAAGTTCCTGGGTAATTTATCTGAAAAAAATTTTTAAATATCATGCAGGAAGACTTTCAGAATATTCAAAATTATTTCATTTTCTCCAATCAATCTGATTTGATTATGTTGAATTGGAGAACAGACAGGTCAAGAATGTAACAGATGCTAAAACAGGAAGAAATGAAGTTAGTTTATTGTGAACATGGCCTTTTTGCATTTAAAAAAAGATGATAGTTTATGTTACTTTGAGAATTATGGAGTGGGAGAAGAGGACCAGACTTTTATACTTCTCAAATAGAATTTTCTTGGCCCCCACATTCCCTCGTTACTTGCTCCCAATTTTTTAAAAAGAAAAAAAAAAACATAAAACCTTGCTTCCTTTTCTTCTGGAATATTTTTATAGTTGTATTTACCAAATCTTTAAGCACAAATATGATAAACAGGACAAATAACTTATTCTGTAATGGAATAAAATGGTTGAGAAAATAACTGTTTTCTCATTTTTTTCCCCCTGTCCTCCTTCTCCGTCCCCACTAATTGAAGGTAGTTAGAGGGTTTTGTGTGGAAATCTGTGTTTCACTTTCTCCAGGAGACAGTTAAGCTCCTGGAGCTGTTGCACTGGATTGATGCTGAGGGAAGACTAGAAATTTCAAGGATAGAGGTTGAACCACGTAGGATGTTGGAATGCTGAGAGCCCTCAGTGGTGGAGCCCGCTGACTGAATAAGAGACACTGTCTTTTAGAGGCAGGAAAACGATTCCAGTGGTAGGGGGGATAACAGAGTTGACCACCATGGAACGAGACACATGGGTTGGATAATCAACCCCAAGGTTCTACAACCAAGACAGATAGGACCAAGCCTTTCCCCAAATGGGTTGCAAAAGTTCCAGTGTTATTATGAGTATGTTGGTAGGTGGGGTACACGGTGGTTGAAAATGACTGAGATTGGAGAGTCTCTCAATACTAGTAGGAAAGGGCTCATCTAGTAAGAATTAGATTTGGGAAAGTAAAGAAATGTCACATTTCATGGACCTGGGGTTTATGGAATCTATCCGTACCCATTACATTTGTTTCCAAAACATACGTAGTAGTTTCTGCCTTCTTCCTTTATCTACTTTACACACATAACCAAGGCAAGATGATTTCAGGTTCCCTCTTGGGCCAGGAGATTAAGCTCTATAAAGAGGTGAGAAAAGGCAACAGTTTAATATAGGAAATGTTTACTAACTACTCTGTTTGTCAGGTAGGTACTACCTGCTAGGTACTATGAGCAGGAGGGGAAAAAATGTGATATCTGCCCTTGAGAAAGCAGGAACGATCCAAAGAACTTATAAATTAAGTCTATAATATATTAATGACATCAATAAAAATGTCTGTGTGTGGCCAGGGCTGGGGCTGGGAGATCCACCTTAAAAAAGCAGTGCAAAATAGCTAGTCTTCAGTCATGTTTCATGGAGAGAAACGGACACATTTAGGCCCAAGGAACTGGAAGGGAGTGGATAGAAATCTTCTTTCTGTTCATCCACAATGTCAGTTTGTCCATTATAAGACACAGTCATGTAAAAAGCAGTTTTATAGACAAGGAATCAGCAAGATTGTTTATTATGAAAATCTGGAGACTTCGATAGAGATGAGGCTCATATTCTTTGGCTCATTCATTCTGAAAGAAATGAATGTCCACCTTTCCCAGGCAGAGGGCAGGAAGCAATCATCTGGTTACCTTCAATGGGGAAAAATACATTTCACAACCCACACTACTCAACAACGCACATTGCTTTTCAAGCCACTATGTCAAACCTTGTTTCCTCTCCTTTAGATTTAAGTGTAAAGTCCTAAAACTCCCAGAGACATTTTCCTGAAAGTTTTGTTAATGAATGCACTGCTTTTGAAAAAAGTCCTGGCAAGAGTGCTGATAATCATAGAGACCTAATGAACCAGATGTAAAACAGAGACGACAGTGTTTAAGAATTATCTGTAAATATCCTTCCGACACCAAGAGACCAAGAGCAGACTAGCCATGGAGGCTCTGTGCAGTGCATTCCCCAGCAGAAGATTGAAAGCCTAGCGCCAGGAGCCTATAAGAGGATGCATGCGGGAAGCAGCCCTGCCCTGCTGATGGGAGAGCCTGGTCTGGTGCTTCACTGACCGCTGTGGGCCCTGGGGCAAATCACTTACCTCTCTGAGCCTTCATTCTCATTAAAACTTAGGATATTGGATTAGGCCCTTCTGCAAGTCCTAGTATTGGGAGTGGGTTCAAAGGGAAGGAGGTTGAGAAATGGAGACACCAAGTGAATTCAGGTCTTTGAAGGAGGTTTGTTGATGATTTGTTATTACTTCGGGTGAATTGAGAAGGATAACTTTATGACCAGAGAACAGCCTTCTTTGAGATCTGAGTGTCATTGCTTTTGAGGCCATGGAGAGTCAAAGTCATTTCAATTTATTCATTCAGGAAAGCAGCTTCCTAGAAAGTTTACACTTTCTCCAAAGGGAGTCAATTTCTCTTGTTTGAATGTCTCTCCTTTCTAATACAATGCATTCTGGGGTACAATGCAAAGCAACCTAATGAAAATTCCTTCCCCTATGAACTCTCGTTTTTCATAGATTGAGTTGACATAACAAGGGCTGGTTGGCTGTATTTGGTGCTGGGCTTGATCCCCCAAGGAGAGAAATTCAGCCTTGTAATCGCTCCTCCCTTAGCTTGCTACCATGATTTCCTGAGAGCTTCATGGAATGTCTGGTAACAGCTCTGGCGTCCCCCTTGCCATGTGGTGACCCTCGTCTTGGAACAAATTGGCTCACTGGGTGGAAGGTGATGGGCAGGAGAGATGAAATCATTGTTTTTTCTTCAGTGTCTGCTTTTCCCAAGAGGATTTTCACAGCAAGGGATTCTATGTTTTTAGAATTAGTGTGTTCTGTTTCAATGTTATGAACATGCATTTTAAACCTACTATATTTAGTGAAGGTTTAATTATTCAAGTAGGGAAACTAGTTTCAAGCTATCACCTTTCCACCTTTGCTCATCAAAACAGCCCCCGCAGATGAGAATGATAATTTCAGCTACACCAGGTGAGGGCAGCAGACAAGACAAATTCCACTGCAGGAGTCCAGTGTGAGCCCAGCATCAGGGGAAGCTTGTCTCAGCGTCCTCCCACTCTTGTGACTCCTGCATGCACCCTCCGTGGGCTGGGCTGCTGGGGCTGGGTGTGCTCCAGTGCGTGGGCACTGTCTTCCCTTTCCACACAGATATGGTGACCAGATTTTTCAAAATAACACTCAGGTAACAGGATCTATTTGGGCCATTTATAAGTATGTGAGATGTTGGGAACGGTGGTCTGGACCATGAGGGTCCTCGGATTTTTCAGCAGTGCCATTCATTCTTCATTTCCTTACTCTCACCTCTGGCAGAGCCTTCTCCAAAGCGATACCTGGGCGTTAAGTTGGGCCCGTCAGAGGGTTGGCTTGAGGCATTCCAGGCTGATGCAGGTGTGGATGAGTTTGACGCAGGGAGGCCACTGGTGGGAGAAGAGGCAAGTGCCAGCCACTGGCATTAAAAATGCTCTGAGACACAAATATAGTATTGTGCACGCTCATTTACTCATTCAGCAAATTTTTAATAATTGGCTTTGGGATAGCCATGGAGCCTGGCACTAGTTTAGTGGGGGAGATGCTGATGACTAGAAAAAATTATCCTAGTAAATATATAGTTACAGAGTATGAGCTAGAAGAAAAGGAACATTTTATGTGTGTTTAACAAAGGAGCCTGAGGGGATTGGATCAGCAAAGGGGCCTGGTACTTGACCTGAGATCTACAGCAGGTCCTTCAATAATGTTGGTTCATTGTAATGATGAGGAAAAAAAAATTGATTCTCGGCCATGGCCACTGCTTGTGTGGAATGTGCACGTTCTCCCCATGTCTGTGTGGGTTTTCTCCAGGGACTCCAGTTTCCGCCCACATCCCAAAGAAGTGCATGTGAGGTTAATTGGTGTGTCTACATTGTTCGAATGAGTGAGTGTGAGTGGGTGCACGTGCGCCCTGCGATGGAAGGGCGTGCTGTCCAGGTGAGTTCTCACCTTGTGCCTTGAGCTGCTGGGATGGGTTCTGGCCACCTGTGATTCTGAACTGAAATAAGTGGGTTGGATAATAATGATCTTACATGTTCTTATTAATCTTCCTTAAATGTATGTATAGCTCACATTTATGTCAATGTTTAATATTGAAGTGTTTTGGGTCTTTAGAAGTTTAGTGATGTTCTTGTGATCAGAAATATGTCATAGAACTTAACTCTTGTTGATATCAATTAGCCTAGGGCAAAATTAGTTTCATCATGAGTTGTTTCGCTTAAGGTCACAGGTCCCAAGAACCTATTGACAATGTTAAGAGAAGAATTACTATACAGTGGTACTTCCCTTGTCTGCATATGACTCACCTGGGGATCTTGTTGAAATGCAGGTTGCTATTCTGGATCTGGCGTCTGGGAGGGGCTTGAGTTTCTGCATCTCTAATTGGCTCCATGTGATACTGACGCTGTAGGTCCATGAGCCACATTTTGAGTGCCAAAGATTCTAAAGAGAGTTCCACGGGGAGGAGACAGCACACACATACCCTGCACGCTGGTCTCCTCATCCCCCTCTAAGGCACTGGTGAAGTAATTGTTCCACTCCCTTCCGTGTTCAGTGCTTAGGATATGTGTTTCCCTGCCAGGACAATTTTCCCCCTTTAAGGTTGCTCTTTATGTTTACTTTAAACTTCATGTTACCATTTATAAATACTGGGGCTTCTGTTTAAAAAGCCAGATTAAGGAAATTTCCCCCATTCTTCTCCTCAGCATTTGCCAGAAAAAAAATGATAGAAATAGAAATTTCACCTTTGACAAAACTTGAAGGCTAACGCTCAAGAGATAATATATGGGGAGTGACGCCAATACAATAAACAATCAAATATGGGTGCATAAAGACTCCCAGATGGGGTGTTTGTGGATATAGATCTCAGACAAAGCTGGCAGGAAACCATTTTCTTAAGTCGATAGCCCTCTGAGGGACAAAATCAATGATCCTTTCTTTGGAATCACAGGCATAGCATCTGTGTGTGTGTGTGTGTGTGTGTGTGTGTGTCGGGGGGGGGGCGGGGGGTGCTGGAACTTTCCCAGACCCTATTTGACCCCACAGAGAAGTGGAGAAAGCAGAGCTGAATTAAAAAAAAAAAACACCAAAAAATTGGTCTGTCTCCTGATAAGGCAGGGTGGAAGAGAGATACCGAAATGTGTTTTCTCTAGCTGCCAAAATCTGTTGGCTGGAGAGAGGTACAAGCTAAAATAAGTCACACAGCCTTGTCACGATGAGCTTCTCCCTGAACCAGGGATAGTTCCTGCTAGGCTGAAACTGATCATCCCCTCCCCAACATGAGCCGCCTCCAAAGTCCAAGAAGAGTGTACTTCATTTAGGGATAAGAATAAAGAGGCCACCAGCACAGGCTCTATACAAAGATAGAATACAGGACAGAAGGAGGGAGAGGACAGGGCATATACATGGCAGAAAGAAATCCTCACAATAACAAGTGGCCACCAAGATGCTGAAAATTATGACCAAATAAATGGCTATGGGGTAACAGAACTTAATGAAACAATAAAGAGGCTCAGAGCAGAGCAATTGAGAGCTCAGGGAAAATAATAGGGACACCACAGAAGGAGATGAAACAATAACTTCTAGAGCTCAGGAAAGAAGCAGAAGATAAAAATAAAGTCACCACAGCAATGCAGGCGTATTGGAATAAACACAAAGGAGAACAGAGACTGCTGACATCAGTGAAAAAATAGGACAGGAATAAGGAAAAACAAGCAAAATAAATTAGAAATGAACAAAGTTAGAATGGATTAAAGAGAATATGAAAGATATAGAGGATTAAAAAATCACACCATACACAATATTTGTATCTTTTAAGAAGAAGCCTGGAGATATTATTCAGTAAAAATGCTTCAGAAAATAAAATAACACTTGCATTTACAAATGTAAAGGGCATGCTGTGATCTAGGAAAACCGGTATGGAATGATCAATATTGACATGTATCCAAGAAAATTTCCTGGCCCTCAAAGACAAAGGAAAAATCTTCTATCATCCAGACAAAAAACAAACTAGTACAAGTGGGGAAAATCAAACTGGCATCAAAATTAAACAGACTACCCAGTGGAATATCAAAAGCAAGAGAAGGGAATCATAACATAAAAAGTGAGAACCAAATTTTGGCCAAACACATAACCATAACAATAAATTTAAATTGTCTAACTCGCCTATAAAAAGAGACCCAATTTATAAAAAGAGTGAAGTCCTAGTATGTGTAATGTATGAGTTGCATCCGAAGCAGTGAAGCTCAGGAAGGCTGAAGATGAAGAGCTGGTGGGCAGACATTGCTATCGGTTGAACTGTGCACCACCCCCATTCACAAGCTGAAGCCCTAAGTCCGCCCCCCATGTGTTATCTATTGGAAATAGGGTTTTTAAGGAGGTGATTAAGGTTAAATGAAGTCCCAAGGGCAGGGCCCTGATCTGGTAGAACTGGTGACCTTACAAGAAGAGGAATGGACACTAGAGCTTTCTCTTTGCCACGTGAGGACATAGTGAGAAAGTGGCAGTCTGCAAGCCAGTAAGAAAGCTTTCACCAGAACCTGGCCATGCCGGCACCCAGGGCTTGACCTGTCCAGCTTCCAGTACTGTGAGAAACGAAAATTTTGTTGTGTAAGCCAGTCTATTGTATTTTGTTATGTCAGGCTGAGCTGACTAACATAGCCTATCAAACAAATGCAGAGGGAGGGAGGGAGAGCGGGAAAGGGAGGAAGAGAGGGAGAGGGAGAAGAAGAGGGAGAGACTCGAACAGTAGTAATAACAATATGGTTGTATTCAGAACAAAACCCATTAAAATAGATAAAAAAGGCACTTGAATAGTACAGGATGTAACTGATAATGTGATGAATAAATTGTCATGAAAAAAATGGTGCCAAAGTTATAGGAAATACAGGAATAGATAGAAATGCTTTAATAATAGAAAACTTTAATTCTTATCTCTTAACTACTGACAGAGAAAGTGAAAAAAAATGCAGGAAAGAATATGGACTGTCTCCATGAGATACGCAGTAAGGTAGCTCTAATAGATTAATGTCACGCTATATACCCTGAAAACATTATACTTTCAAGTATCAGTGGAGCAGTTACAAAAAATAAATACATATTAAACTGCACAGAAAACTGCAATAAAATCTCTCAAAAAAGTCCATATTCTCTGATGACAATGCAATAAAATCACAAATAGAGATGGGGACAGGTGGTATGTTTCACAGTATTTTCTTGTATAACTTTTGATTTTTGTACCATTTATGGTAGTATTTCTTCAAAAATATAATTCATTTTTTTCCAACCCAACATAGGATATGAATAAGGTGAAGCATGCTGAGGATGGGTAAGGAGTGACTTGCTTGGATCACTCCAGTAAGGGCTCTGAACGGCCTATGTGGGAAAGCTCCCCAGAACCTAAACAGCTTCAGAGAGACTTCAGAGATTCATACCAGAGTAGACACATTGACAGATTTCCATCATTTCTCAAGATTTCCCTGCTCTGGCTTTTCACGTCTTCTTTCACTCTCCAGGGGGAGGCTAGAGGGTGGCTTGGATAGAGGGGCTTCACCATCAGCTCCATCAGCTGAAGCTGCTTTCCCGATAAAACCCAAGAAGCTGCCCAATAAACCAGTAAATGCAATGTGTGTAACAGCAGGGTGCTTGCAGGCACAGCTTTAAGCAAGTCCCCTAGGTTTCTCTTCTTGACAGCTTCCTGCTCCAATCCCTTCCTATATGGAAACTCTGGAGCCCCCGTTCTCTGCCTGTTTTCCACACCTCCAACTGCAAAGGGATGTCGTCTTCTGTGAAAACTGCACTTTATTGGTCAGCATGTGGAATGCTACAAGTGTATATGACTTCGGTTTCAGATGGCAACTCAAACATGGGTGTGTTTATGTTGTCCTTTACGAGTATTCCCACTGGCAGAGCCTTTGATAAGTAGTAGAGTCGGTGGCTTAGCAGAATAAAATTCAGCCTTGAAGTTCTGTTTTCATCCTGTTTCCTGTGGGAAACGGCTATGAAAGCTAAGGGTGGTGGCTGAGTCTTGAAGGCCAGGGTCATCATCAAACATTTGCTGAGAATCTACCAAGAACACTGGTCTGTACTAGGTCAATATGCACGCAGTTGTCCTGGAAAGGAAGGAGGGGTTCAGATATGAGGTCTCTCCTGGAAAAATGCCCTTCCTCCACTTCCCTGAATTGAAAATCTGAGCTATGGAGAATTCCATGTCTACAAGTTGCCAGAGCAAGGGAAGCAGGACTAAAACTTGACTTTTGACTTGGGGAATACCCCTAAAAGTCTAAGCTCCTGCAAACTCAGTTTGTAACTTTCTGTCTTTAAAAAAAAAAAAAATAGAAAGCAGATTTTTTTTTTTAACCACTGAAACTTAAGCTTGTTATAACCACCTGAGGGAAAAAAACAAAAACAAAATCCTTCATTTTTAATTTCATTCCTAAAATGGATTAAACATGGATTAGAAATAGACAACTTCCTTTTTTTAAAATTTTTTATTCATTTTTATTTATTCTTATTTTCTTTTTTAAGTTAAAGTTTATTGGGGTGAAAATTGTTAGTAAAGTTCCTTAAATGAAAAAAAAAAAGCAACTGGATTTTTCCTTTAAATGTATTTTGTTGATATTTCATTTTAGGTTCCGGTAGCAAAAGGTGCCGAGATAAGGAATCTGACACAGTTAATTTATTGTGTTCTGTATTACAGCAGCAAGAATGCTTTTCCTAAAAAATCGTTTTGCGTAAGTTCCTTTCTTGCTCACATCTAATTAGCTGCCCCCATCACCTGATTTCCTACAGCAAGTTATTCTAAGCCCTCCCTGTCATTTGTTTCCTCCTCTGAATTTCCTCTCTATCAGCAGGATTCCTGTTTCTTTCCTTTGCCAACTAGCTGTGTGTCTAAGTAAGAGCAGTTACTTGAGTCTCGTGATCCCTTTGTCCTGGCCCCATATATAGGGTGTATCAGAGTCGGGGGGAAGGTGTCCTATGACAGACATATGAAAATAAGGCAGCAAATAAGCGTGACATTGAGAGTAAGCTGCATCGAGCTCTGTTTTCCCCGTTACTTAGAAATGAAAAGATAGTGGAGAGCAAGTACATTCTGTGCTCACATTGTTGCTACGTGATGGAAGGAAGACATATGTATCTTTCAAGATCAAAAATAAAAAATTTTCAGAGATACCACTGCATCCATTTTTTTTTCCTTTTAATACTGAATTTATTTCAAAATTTCAGATAATACTAGAGGAAGACATGACTTTTGTGGCTATCCAAAATGTCATTTTTGTGGCTTTGTGTGTGTGTGTGTGTGTGAGAGAGAGAGAGAGACAGAGAGAGAGAGAGAGTAACTTAAGGATTTCTAAGGCACTTGCCAGTTCTGAAAATCATATGATCTGTGGACGTGAAAATCATATGAAATGTGGACGTGTGCCCTTAGCTCAGAAGCCATTTAGAGTAAACTGACTTATCTGCTCTCTAGGCTATGCTTCCTCCCCTTCTACCTGAAATATTCTCTGACATTTCTGACAAACCATGAGCGTCTTAGCTTCCCTGCCCGAGAGAAATTATTCCATTTGTTCATGCAGCCTGGGAGCCTCCTTATCTTTAACGTATGGGGCGAAACATAGATGAAAATAGCCACGGTGGTAGGAGGAGTAGTAATAGTAGTAAAAACAAATGATTTTATGATAATAATTACAGCTCACATTTGTTGAACTCCTTTTGTGTGCTAAGCATTCTGTGTTCATTATGTTACTAACTCTTCACAATAACCTATGAGATGGGTATTGTTATTAACTCAGTTTTCAGAAGGGGAAATTGAGACTTAGAGAGGGTTATAAAACTTGTTGAAGGTGGTGACTAGTGGAGCTAGGGTTTAAACCTTGGCTGTTTGACTTCCGTGACCTATGCTTTTACTACTATTCATAAATATTTACCTGTGCTCATTCATATTGTTTTTGTCTGCGTCTGTCTCATCTTTCTCATGAGATTTCTGGAAGTCAGGTAATGTCTCTTCATTCTTTTATACCATGTCAGATTTCTGAAACCATAAATGAACAAATAAATTTTTTTTTATTGGCATTACCTCTTAGGGGAAAAGAATTCTCAAGCAAGCTGTAACTCAGCTAGATATTTGAATTAGAATGAATTTTCCCCAACAGCAGGGTACATACCACAGGCCATTTGGGTGGTGTCAGAGGTTTGAAGGTTTTGTTCAAGTTGTTCCTCTTTGTCATTTCCTGGACATACTTCTGAGTTACTTGAGTTGGCTGATAGGGATTCTGAGTAGGAGAGATACAGACGGCTCACTTCTAAGTTATGTTAATGGCTGATAAAGACTTTAGAATAATTTTCAACGGGATAAGATCAGTACCCTAAGACTGAGTTATTTTGGTACATTAATTTCAATTTGTTTTAATGGCTGTTGGCCTCCTCCTGCTTAATGCCAATTGAGGCAACAGATTAATTGTCCATAAATAGTGGCTTGTCATGTCTTGTTGCTTAATTCTGGGTTTTATGAAGAACCAAGATAGAGGTTTGTCGATTAAGCAAATGACTGCACTGTGTCCTCTGTAGTCCTTCGGATTGTGACTCACTCTAACAGCTCCAAAACTTGGTGTGTAATCAAGTGATCGATGAATATATGTGTGATGATTCTGGGTTGTTAATTTTAGATGTCTTAAACTTATGGTCTCAACAGTAGCTCAGTTATTCATTGATTTGGGGGTTGAATTGCGTCCCAGGGAAATACAGTGGAAGGAAGATTTTTAAGGGTATAAATTTCTCTGAGATAGTAAAGATAAAAGGATGCCGCCAGTTGCCCACTCCATTCTTTAAATCGAGAGGCAACCTGGCACTTTCTTTCTTACTCTCTATCTGGGTTAAGAAGAAGTTGTGACTCCTATTTATTCTTCACTTCTCTTATTCAGAAAAATGTGACAATTTCTGGTTTTAGTTCTCCCTCTCAAGCTTCTACCATTTATGGAAGATGGTTTTCTGCCTGCCGTCTTAGACTAACGCGCCCAAAGGGAGGAAAGGCAGTGTGGGAGTTACCCATGGTTACTTCCTCTCCCTTGCTGTAGGTACTGACCCACCACTCATTTTTTTTCTACTGTCCTGACTTCCTGTTGCACAGGTGTGTTGGATAGTCAGTAAGTACATGAGTTCTGGAATCACACTCTGTAGGTTTGAATTTGAATTCATTATGTAACATGGGGCACACTTTTCAATCAAATGGTACAGTAGCACCTACCTTAGAAGGCTGACATAAGGATTCCTGTAAATCACCTTGCATTTAGTCCTTGTTAACATGTCTAAATCTTAGTTAGTGGTCCCTAGATACTAGTTATGAATATTTTCTTTCACAGGTTCTGGTTTTTTGGCCTATTATGTCTGCCCCTTATGTTGTACATAACATGGTCAGAGTTATCCACATACAATGCTGTTTTGATCTTATTATCAGTTGGTGAAAAAAATAATAAAACCTTCAATAGTTTCCCATGGCTGTGCAATCAAATACAAATCTCTCATTATGGTATGCACGGTCTTCTGTAATGTTACCTGATTCTGTGGCTTTGACTGATGTCCCAGTCTTCTACTTAGGAAGCTTTGCGTTGTAGCCACTAGTTTGACAAGCACCCTGGGGATTTTGATAAAGGTGGTCTAGAGGATGTTGTAGGAAATGGTTGCTTTGGTGTTCTCCAGCATGCTACACCTACTGTATGCATGGCATATTTTATGTATAAATCTTATTTCTCTAAATGTTAATTGCCTCAAGGGCAAGAACTTGGTCTTTGTATCTGGGCAGAAAAGAGTTAAGATAGCAGACCTAAAGCTGCTACCCTTAGAAAGGCTAGCTCACAAGGTTGACCTTTGGCTGACATCTAGGAATTTGGTTCTCAGAATGCTTTCAGTCAACAGTTAACTGATAAGTGTGGTTTATTGTGCCTGGAGTTTTGTACAAACAATATAGTTTATCGTTAACACTTGCTTCCCTTCTGGGAGTTTGGAATTTTTTTATGTTCTAGGCAGAGAGTGACTACATGACCAACCCCCAATAAAATCCCCGAGCCCTGAGGCTCCAAGGAGCTTCACTAGGCTGATTCATTGTACACATGTTGTTGCATTTTTGTTGCTGGAGGACGTGTTCTCTGTGTGCTCTCTCATGGAGGGGAGAGAGCATAAGGAAGTCTATACAAGTAACCCCTGTATGATTTGGCACTTCTATGACATGATTTCGCTCTAACACGGTTCAAGAATTGGGGAAAACCTTCATAACAACACGGTGTCCTAGAATACGGTTTCACTCTAACACTTTTTGAAAATTAGAGAAATCCCTGAACAACATGGAGCATAATAAGAGCTTTTAAGAACAAAAGATGTCTCATTTGAAATTTTTCATTCGAGTGTGGATGTCGTATCACATTTGACTGCATAATTTTAAAATTTATTAGAATGTTAAATCCATTTTGTTGGTGGAGTATTAAGTTCAGAGGATGAAGATACCTTGTCAAAAAGAAAATGCCCTTGGTTAGTGGTACTTAGTAGTGATGATGAAGAAAACATTATTTAATACATATTAATATGTTACACTTTTGGTGAAAATTGCTTTAATAAAGATATTTCTCTTAATTATAAAAATATAATAGTTTTTTTTTTAATTTTTGGAAACTAAACCATTTTTCTGTACTAGTTCTTTGTTTCGTATAACACAGATTCGCATAACACGGCATTTTTAGGAACCTAACAACCGTTTTATATGGGGGTTACCTGTATATGGAATCCTCTAGACTACTCCCTGTGTCTCTTCCTCTTATTATCTGGCTGGGTATCCTTACTATATTGCTGCAGGAATTCTTAGCTGAAGTACAACTATAAGCTGAGTTCTGTTAGTTCTAGTAAATGTCCAAATGCAGGGGTGGTCTTGGGTACTGCTGACACAGTAGTCTTTCCAAAACAATTCTTATAGTAGGTGCTCAATAAATATTTTGTGATAGAGTGTCACAAGTCTCTTAAACATTGTGGATGCTTAAGAAATTTAAGCACTTTCTTTTCTTTGAACTATTCCCTATTTATTTAGGAAACTTTAAATATTATCTATATATGAGCAGGCCACCTTTTGTAATGTAGAGTAGTTTTGAGATATTCTTCTTTTACTGCCTGCAAAGAATGGTTCTGGTTTTGCTTATTTATTTTTTTCCCGTCTCAGTGTTTCAAGCCAGGTTTGAGATTGCCAGACCAGTTCTTTTGGGCTGTTGTGATGTGCAATCAAGGGAAAAGGAGGACTGGAAGGACTGAGGTTTGAGGACTAGGTCTGGGAGAGGAGTTTTGGTGGAGGATCTAAAGAAGAGAGGAGCATGGAAAGAGCTTGAAGGATGCGAAGTAACCATATGAAAAAAAAGAGGGTTTTATGAATTGTTGCTGTGGACTAAGATTCCCTTTCACAGTGTTTGAGAAATGGAAAAAGAGAATTTGTGGTTTTAAATGACTTCTTGGTTGCTGAGTTGTTTTTCTTTGATAATGACCCATACCGAAGACCAACGCACGGTTCACAGTTCAGGTGTTAAGTTTTTCATTGATTTTACTTGAGCACAGGAACCATATCATTTGTAGTTCTAAATTTAGCATGTGTAAATCCTCAGTAAGTTCTGCATGATACTGTCTGATTGCTTCATTCCCAAACATTTATGGAATACCTTCGATGTGCCAGGTACCAAGTGCGGGGATACAGCAAAGAGTGGACAGCGGACCTTGTCCACATCATGGAGTGGAGCCTGACTTGCACGCATGTGTTTCCAATTCTCTGTGGTAAATACAGTGGCACCGGAGGGGAGCCCAGGGGAGAGCATCTCTCATGCCTGCCAGATCATTGCTCCCAACCTGGCTCCATGGTGCACAAGGAAAGAGCAACCTGGTTCTTACCTAATTTAAGTACCAATTAGAGTTTGAAGAGCGGATACGTGGCATGTGTAATGGGGAAGTAAGTCTGTAAGAGAAGAGCATCCAGCTGTCTTTATGGAGCCTCTGCAAGGTGTCTTTGCAGTAGAATTCTCCAAGTTCTAAGGTTTAGACCTCAGCCTTTCAGGTCCAGAAACTTGATTTTGTGAGTCTACTGAGAGGGCATCTTCTTCTTAGGTGAGGACTCATATTAAGCAGCTAATGAGACTGATATATCAGTGAGAATGACATATTGATTTGCAATGACAAAGACAATTGTCCCAGAAACCAAAATATTCATCAGCTGGACAATTATATTCTATTCCAACAGACAGACCTCATAGCAAATCAGTCAATAACCAGGCTTGATGAGCACAGAATCAGAACTAAGGAGTCCATTAAATGACCTGTGTGTCTTCTGCCCGGGTAAAGTGGGACATTCATTTCTATCTTAGGAACAGCCTTGGCCGAAAAACGTTAAACTCCAAATCTGCTGGTCAAGATTTCTTTCCATGTGGAGAGAGCGCGGGCAAGCACTGTCCACCTTTGCCTCTGTAGTTCTTACCTTCTTATGATTATATGAGTGATAACCACTCTTTGTACTGAGTCGTTTTCTTAATGAGATGTGTTTTTAATTGTATTATAAATAAGGCAAGTTCTGCTTATCCAGGAGCCATTGACTCTCTTTAAGGTGACAAAACATATGGCTATCCTGATCATTAATTTTAAATAGTTTGAATTATGAACCTTGGAAGGGAATCTAATTTCCATGTTGTGGGGTTCGGCGGAAGAGGGGCATCTCACAGCAGTCTTGATGCAAATGCTGGTGGAGACACGTACCCTGCATTTCATGGCCTTGAATTTACTGGTTTGTTTGTCTAGTGATCCTGGTGAAGCACCTATCATTTATTTTTCTCATTGTCTCATTAGCAATTTCCTTTGGTCTGCATACTTGATTTCCCTAGAATTAAGTAGCATTAATAATTTTTGCAAATATCTTGGCACTAACATAGAAGGGCCATCCATCAGCAGAGCAGGCCATACAAGTACAATGGTCAGCATCATAAATTCATAAGCTGCCCATGAGTTTTAATTTTATACTTATGAACACTTACACAGAGTAAGTGATTTTCCCAAAGACACACACCTAGAGGGTGGTAGAAGTGCCATGATTTTGTAATTCATACTATTTTGCATGTATCTCTTATTTTATTGGTTCTATGTGCCAATCTCCCTGGAAGAGAATGTATATTGATTGCATACAGGCCTTTGTGTCTTTATTTTTATATCTTTATTGCCTAACATATTACCTAGTGATGAAAAAAGATTTGATGAATAAATGACTGGATGATAATAAAAAAAGAAAAACACTTGGTTTTCTTCTTGGGTACTCATGAGATATTTCTCCCATTATATCACATACAAAAAATAAAGAGTAAATTCATTATTTATTCAGCACGTCTGAATAAATATGCTTGAGGCAGTCTTCCAGGAGCTGTACTGAACAAAGATAATAAAGACAAATCACTGTCCTAAAGATACAGAGACCATACTATAAAGCATGCAAATGACTGTAATGCACGATAGAATTAAAGTGCCCTAAAGGAGATGCAAACGCACGACTAAAGCAAATCAGAGACTGGAACGATCACACATTGTGGGAGAATGAGAGAAGTCTTCATGGAGGAGGTGACTTGACCTGAACCCTGGAGGAGACTTTGAATTTCGGAGATAATAATGAGCTGACAGAGTGGGAGGGCAGGGTGGGCAGAGGGAACGATAGGACATAGGAAGGCGGGTCATTTTGGGAGAGCTGAGAGAAGTCTCTCTTAGGTGTGCTGTGTAAGGTGAAGTGTACGTATGTGGAGGAGAATGGACCAAGGCAAGTATAGAAAGTCGGGTTTTTCCTAGGCATCTTTGACTGTTCAGGCTCAGGGCCTTGTACTTGGTTCATCAACCTCTATAGTTTTCGAATATAAGAGTGACAAAATAGGTTATTCTGCAGCAGGAGGTAGGCTGGTTTTGAGGGGCAGGAGAATGAGGCAGTGAGAGGTGATTGCAGTAGTTCAGGAACAAGGTAGGGAGCAAGTCAGCCACGGGGTGGCAGCAGAGATGAAAAGGAAGGGGCAGTGTGACAGCCTTGGGGACAGATATGACAAGGGAAATGCAAGAGGAAGAGCCAAAGGTGAAGATGCCATTAGCAGATGCATTTTGTAGTTACCACAACTTATTAAAAATTTCTATATAAACACCATCTCTTCATTAGACTGTAAGCTCCTAGAGGACAGGGCCCAGGTAATCTTCACCCAGCGAAATGAACGTGGCAGATGCTTAGTAAATGCTTGCTGGGAAGTAAATGAAAGTCAGGAGATTTGGCTTGGTAATGGCAGCAGGGGTATTGCTGTAAATGATATGTTTCTTTTGGGACATCCTGGAATTTGGAGATGTGGTCTATTCTTCTAATGCAGCTTCTAGAACTAATTTACAGAAAGAACTGGAGAACACTTACAAGGTGATGTGTAAGTAAAGGCAAAATAAAGAGTAGAGAGATGGTATACTTGAGTAGAGAGAAAATGCAATAACTGCTCCTCTTAAGATGTCAGTAGAGGTGGCAGAGAAAATGCAGCACGGCATCTGTCAGAGGAGACTGGAAGCTGGAGTGAAGCCTGGATAGATGGGGAAGAGTGGGATGGACACGTGGACTGCGTTAGCGAGTGAAAGCTGGAGTGAAAGCCTAAATGGGAGGTGACAGAACAAAGATGTGAGTATGCAGGTGCTAGAGTCAGATTGCTGGAGTTCAAACACTGGTTCTCCTACTGAGTCATTATGTGGTTTCAGTGATTTCACTTTCTCTTGCCTGAATTTCCTCTTCTGTAAGATGAGGATAATAATACCTACGTACACATAGGTACAGCATTCAGAACAGAGGTTGGAATGTAGTTAGCACTCCATAAGCATGAATTACTCTCTTATTGGAACCTACCAGTACCACTCTGTATGTGTTATGCCATTTAATCTTTAATCACTATGTGGGTAGGTGTTATTATCTTCTTTCCACAAATGAGGAAACAAGTGCAGAGAGGTTTCATAGCTTGCTCAGATTCATGCAGCCACAGTGGTAAAGCTTACCTAGGATAGGCTCTTACCCCAGACATCTGACACCCAGGCTCAGGCACTTTCTATTGTAACACCCTATGGCGAGACTGCTTGTGAGCAATTTCGATTTGATCAATATTAGGGAGCTGTGGCAGCCCTTGTAACAGGGGGATAATGTGAACCATCAATATGCTGGGAAGATTCCTCTGTCAGTCTTGTGAAAGAGAGCAGGCAGGAAGACTGGCGTGCTAAGGAGCCATGAGCCATGGCTGGGGAAATGGCAAGGTGTGGCAAACCAGAGACAAGCTGTGATAGGAAAACTAGCTGAATTTGTGCTGGATGCAAATGAGATGCAACTGATGGTCTATGACAGAAACGGACGGAAGAGGCACATACAGGGTGGAGCTTGGCATTTCAGCTTGACAGTTTCAAGCACAGGACTCTAAGAAAATATTGATACCGTTAATGGTAATGAGGAAGTTAGGAGGGAAGTCACTTTAGTACTCTCCCTTCAAGAAAAGTGTCTTTAGAGGAACTAGCTCGGAGAATAATGTCCCAGCTTCAAAATGGGGCACTCGGTTATTTTTAGTGGCAGTTTGGTTCTGGGTAGCCTTTAATTTACTTCACTGTCAATCCCGCTCTGCTTTCCTTTTTCATTTAGAAAGGAGGCTGATGGATTGTTCCTTTCTTCCCTGGAGTAGTCTGTTTTCTGTACACAATTGACAAATCGACATGTGACCTCTTTTCAAAACTGGTCTGGAACTATGGTTAGGTTTATACCTAACCATAGTTCTCATCCATAACAAGTGCAATGATTTGCTTTTGGAGAGTTAGGAAAATCAGTTCTGTTAACTTCCTGTTTTCTATTTTGGGCCTCTGAGCAGAACTTCCCATTCGAGTGGGACCAAGCAGAAAATACAAAGCTGGAATTTTCTCCTGAAGTTGATCTGCCAAGAGAATAAAGTAAGTTCATGGTCTGAGGTGTTTGTCTCACCCCATTCTCAAAGTTTGTCCTTCAGCTGCTGTTGTCTTTTTATTACAGGGACTGAAGAATGTTGGTCTTTTTCTGCAGGTCAGACCTAGAGCTTTAGTGCAATGCTCCAGGTACTCAGAGGTTCAAGACGTGCTGCTCAGACTGAGCTCTTGTCCAATTTGGAGATAACAGGGACTTCTGCCTTTGACAGTTCCTAAGAATATTATATTTTGAATTATCTTCTTCAGGTTTCTGGTCTGAACATTTTATTTTACC
Source organism: Rhinolophus ferrumequinum (assembly GCF_004115265.2). NCBI lineage: Eukaryota > Metazoa > Chordata > Mammalia > Chiroptera > Rhinolophidae > Rhinolophus > Rhinolophus ferrumequinum. The sequence continues at coordinate 38,451,038 of NC_046290.1, read as the reverse complement.
TGCTTGTGTGGAAGGGTGAGGGAGGTAAATCCTTTTAGTTTTTTTCTTCCCTCCCTTCTTTCCCTCTTTATTTATAATTCAAAATTATGTTCACTTTCATTATCCCATTTGCTTTCTTTATAGCGTCAAGTGAGGTGAATATTACAATCCCCATTTTACAGAAGGTGAAACTGAGGTTTCAGTGAACTTTAGTGATGAGGCCAGTCTACTGAGTTGATAATAACCCTGAGAATGAATCCTCACTCTTCTGTCTTCTTATCTTCCATGTTTTCTTTTTCCCAAATCCACTTTGCTTTTCTGGTGGAAGTTGCAGTGGACAGGGTGCTGACAGAAAGGGGAAGCAGTAGTAGTTGGGCTGGGAAGCCTGATCAGATCTCATCCTCCATAGGACTGTGGACACTGCTTAATAAAATACCAAACGTTAACTAAATGGATTGCCGTGCAAGTCTTCAAGCATGTAGGGCTTTGGGTCTTTTTTGAGTCACAGTCATAGGATGGTGTGACCAAGGGAGTCATTCATTCCCTGCGTGCAAGGAGAAAAAGTAAGAAAGTCAGGTGAGGACCTCGTGGTAGTTTGCATCTTAGACTCTGTTGATTTGAGTTTTTCTGTTGGCAGTTGAGCTGGGGGTGATAGCAAAAAGACACTTTCACATCCCCTGCTCCCCATATCTTGGCAAGGCAAATGGGGAGTGGGGAATCAGTTGTGAGTTGGGGTTGATGAGGAGTATCTGGACTTTTAAATCAAATCAGTCCTAGAGGTAGGAAAATGGGATTGGAATTAGTGGCTGCTTAGAAGACGCTGGCGAGGGAGCCTTGCTTCTTAGGAACCAGTGAGAATGGGGACGGGGGCAGCGAAGCGAGCAAGGCCTGTGGAAGTCTTGGCTGCCCGTCGTGCCTGGCACGTCTGTGGAATGCCTCCACTCTGCCAGGGCTCCAGGAGGGCCCCTTTGATTTTGGAGGAGTCCTCAGGATTATACATGTAGTCAAGTTGCCCCGATGACAGTTAACTCCTGTGTCAGGGCCTCAGGCTGGCAGTTATTTTCCTGATGGTCTGTGAACAGTACCCAAGCCAGGAGGTCCTCTCTCTTCCTGAATCAAGCCCTCCCCTCCTCAGCCCCAAGGCAGAAGTGGCTGGCCCAGAGCCACTGCCCATGCGGCTGTGAGACCTGACTGTTCTCTTTATGGACTCACAAATGACAGGGAGTGCATGAGGGGAAATCAAATATTATGGCAAGGAGGGACTGGCAAACATGGGCACGGCCAGCAGAAGTCTCTCGCTGCAGCAAGATACAGAGAGAGGAGGTTTTGATTTGGGAAGGAATCTCAGAAGTCTCCGTCCTAGGGCAAAAGATTAAACAAAGAAAAAACACACTCAGGCTTGAACTTGGTTCACGTGGAGGGTGATTCTTCCGCGGAACTGGTCAATGGCGGGCAGAAATGGGTTGGCAGAATCTTCCACGGAACTGGTCATTGGTCGGCAGGCACAGAGCGGGCCTGGAGACAGAAAACAAAGGAAGCGATAAAGGACGTAGTCTTGCAGTTGATCTGAGGCTGACGGCATAGCATGGTCCTCCAGAGAGGGCTTCTGTCTCTGCACATTGCACTCAAGCAGTATGTTCTTAAGAAGCCTGTGACAGAATTTTGACGACAGAATTCTGTTTGAAGACATGAGGGAATATCACCACTTAAAAGAGACTCGCGGGAATTAACTTTTGAAAAGCAAAGACTCATTTTAGGGAGTAGCCACTCAACAGTTGGTGTGGAATCTCTGAATTTTAACACATTTGCTCAGAGTAAGATTCAGCATTTCACTCTTTCACTAGGAGGGTAAAGCTTTCCCCTGCATATATGGCATGCAAAGTTCTTCACTGAGCATGGTAATTAATTATTTCCCAGCTATTTTTACTTTTCATGGACTGAAAGTTAGGGGAAACCATTTCACATACCAGAATTTAAACAACTTGAAAATGTTTTTTTTTTTTTTTTTTTAAGGAACTGTACTTTTTCAAGAAAATGCCTTTTCCAGCAGCACTTTTGGAGACAGTTACCAAAGGACAAACCTATCAACAGAGACACTCAGCCTCTAAGTCTGGCTTTTGAAAAGTGAACATTTATTTTTTTCTAAACAGGACACTGTGAACTCCGTCATGTACACTATGAAAATAATTGGTGTGTTAGTACGCTTTGTGCCAGATTTCATGCTTGTTGAAAGGTGATTGGATTCAAACCAGCATATTTAAAGGTCAACTGGTTGTTCTTAAATGGTGCAGAATTTTAACTCTTTCATTATCATGGATTTTCGCCAAATGGCCATTTTAGGAAGGAGAGGCTACATACTGTGTTTTAACTTTCTGACGTTTTTCTCCTTAAATTTAAAAAAAGTTCCTAGGGTTTTCTTATGGATGAAAAGGGTCTGAGAAATGAGTTCTCAGCTGACATTTGGAAATAGGTGGGGGCAGAGACTTAGTTCTTTTTCAACGACTAGATTTAGGTCAGGGCTCTAATGGGACAATGCACATCACATAAGCAGTGTCTAAATGTCAGGCTGCAAGTTCTTCCTCTTTTTAATAAGTACTGCAAATTTGCTAGTGAGAGCTAGTAATAGCAAGCTGTCTCCTTCTCTTCCTAACTCGGAGTGATTTTTTTTTTTAGTTCCTTGAAAAGCTTGGTGTAGGAACCACTGTCTAATCAATATTTGGCCCAGTTGTTTGACGTTTGCTTCCTTTCCAAAGTGGGTATGTCACTGGCTTTGAGGTATGACTTTTTTCCCTCAGGGATTTTGAATGCGTGTGTTAAGTGTTTTGTTTTGTTGAACTTCAAAATAACTTTTGTCTAAAAACTAGCCTTTTTGCTGGGTTTCCCAAGATAACGTAGGTGACTGACCTGTCTCAAATAAGTAGGGTGCATTTTAGTCATCAGATGCTAAGGCTTCTTGCTTTGTGGTTTAGTGTCCTGGTGAGTCCCTAGAAACTTTTCAACATTTTATTATGAAAATTCTAGTTTGGAAGTTACAAAAGCAGTGTCTTTCTTAAGAAAAAAACTCTGAGATTGATATTGGTGATTTCCACAAATGCCATACAAAAGTTGTCAGGTAAAGGCAGTTGGAATCCAAGCGTCTACCTACCTTGACTGTGTACGAAATCTTGTAGTTCTAATTAACGGCAAACTAAAGATACCCTGAAAAATCATAGAGTCTCACTTTGTCAAGCAGATATTTGAATAGTCTCTTCTTTCTTCATAATTTACTTGTAGTTCTTTTCTTTCTATATTCTCCAGAATGTTTTAGCTGTGAGACTGTATGATAGTTGCTGAAAAACTCTATGCTTCATTTGCCTTATCAGCAAAACGGGGATAACATTGTCTACCTCAGTGTTACTGTGAAAATTAAATGAGTTAATTCATGTAAAATGCTTGGAACAATGCCTGGTACAAAATATATCTCCTATGGGTTCTGTTTCTCTGGAGAATCCTGACTAATACAATAAGCATTTATTGAGTCGCTAACAAAGCAGTGTTCTGCCTTCTTGTTTCAGCTCTTATACTGTAAACACGTGTCCTTCTCTTGGTATATTTAGTACTGCAATTTTTGCATTTTTGAGCTTTTCATTGGTGATTTCGCTGTGTAAAATGGCCCCCAAGTGTAGTGCTGAAGTGTTGTCTGGTGTTCCTGAGTACAAGAAGGCTGCGATGTGCCTTAAGAACAAAACACATGTGTTAGATAAGCTTGGTTCAGGCATGAGTTACAGAGCTTTTAGCCATGAGTTCTATGTTAATGAATCGACAGTATATTAAGTAAAATGTCTCTAGACAGGGACACACATAAAAAAAGATTATATATCATTTGGTTGATGAAAATGTTGTGATCAGAGGCTTGCAGGAACCTAACCCTGTATTTCCCCAGAAGCCAGGGTTCAGGAGTCACTAATTCAGTGTTCTCAGTGAGTTAGAACATCACTACTGTGAATGCTAAAAATCAACTGTGTAAATGTTTTGTTTAAGCTGAAAAGATTACTAATGACTGTACACATTTAGACATTTTGTAGAATTATGGTCAACCCAAACGAAACAAAATTACTTTTATTTAATTTTGAAAGATACATTGTTGTTTAGGTTGGTTTATTTTAGCAGACATTTACTGGTGAATATGTCAAGCAAATCAGGCACACTTGAAGGAGCTCCCCCATCTACCGTGGGAGGCCATGAGATAAGTGCAATGAACAGCACTGACACTAATCTGTACTCGTATTCCTGGAGCAGATGACACAGAGACAGAAAAGGCCTTGGCTCTTCCTGCATACATCAAGGAATGCAGCCTAGGTACAGAAAAAGACCATGGAATGTCCACAGAGCAGTTACTATCTACAACATGCTAGTGAAGCTTAACATTCTCTTAGAGCTTCAGGGTCTTACAGATGGAAGGGATCTTAGGTGCCAGAGTGTGATAAGGACGTAAGTATGATTAGACATAGAGTTAGAAGCAGAAACCAAGTCCCGTGGCTCAAATTGAGCCTTTTCCCACTAAACCATGCATGCTCTTCACATATGTGTTTAAACTAAGAATTGGGGTTTAGACTTACCAATGAGCTCATGTTCCAGAATTCTACTTAGGTCTGATGTTTAGAAGTCAGTTTGAGGTTGTTCAAGGATGAAATCCAAGAAGCTCATTGATTTCATCTGATTCTCAAAGGAGCTCATAATTCTAAAAAGTATAAGTAGTCTGTGTATATTCAGAAGTTGACTTTGTAAATAAATAGTAAACTGGATAGTTTACTATATATAGTGCCTTTGACATTGTGTTTTGCACCTTTATCAATTTAGTAGATGATTTTTTTGTTGTTGTTGTTGTTGAGAAAATACTCATTGGCTAGGGTGTGGTAAAACAAACCTACTTATACAGTCAGTAGCAGTATAAATCAGTAGAAAATTCCTAAAAAAGACCTTTGGTACCTTTTGAACCAGGTACCAAATTTACCCTTCATGAATCTATTCTAAGGAAGTAATTAGAAACTTGGACAAACAATTATGTATGAAAATATTTACAGCATTATTGCTCAGAATATACAAACTAAGAATCGAAGTTGTTGTTTCAAAAATGATTTAACGTAATGAAAAACTATCTATGGTATGATACCAGGTGAAAAAAAAATTACAACATACACAGTGTAATCATTACTTGTATACATGTGACCAGAAGGATATATGAGTATGTTAGCAGAGGTTATCTCTTGGTAATGGGACTATAGGTATTTCTTTTCCTTCTTTGTTTTTCTTTTTTTTTTTTTTGCTAATTTTTCAGATTCTTTAAATGACTACATGTTTTTAAAATCAGAAAAAATCTATTAACACTTTGTCCCACTTGAACTATGCTTTACATAAGGGAGATCCTGTCCTTTCCTCGTAGTGTCTACATTTTAAAATGTCACATCGCTTGTTTTGGCTGAAAGTTAAAATGGAAACTCAGTTATATTACGTTTGTTCAATTACAGTCCCCTTTTCTTCCCACGGTGTCATTTCAGCTTCAACCTTTGTACGCAGCCCCTTTTCCCACTCTGGCCTCTTTCCTCTCCTTTTTGTTTTTGTTCTTTCACTGATCTCTCTTTTTTTCTTTTTTAATTTAACTTCTGTCTGCTTTTCTTTGGCAGCATTAGCCTTTTTCTCCTCTTATCTGTTGGGGCTACGTTGTGCATTGTTCAGTTTCAGAGTCACCCCATCTCCCCCTTTTTTCCTTGTTTCTTCTGATTTTTCATTTTGGAAGGCAGAAGAAGAATTTATGGAATTGTCTCTTCCAAACCTTAGAACCTTGGTAATACTTTGGTGTTAATTTAAAATTGTTATTCATTTGGGGATTTCACAAGGATTTCCCCACTATATCAGGAGCAAGTGTGTATGTGTGTGTACACGTATGTGTGAGAATACGTGCATGTGTGTGTGAATATATGTTTTGTTCTTCCATATCAGAAACAGCGTCATTTCCTCTACTCCACAGAAACAGGCACTTGAGTAACGCTGACAGCCTGTTGGCCTATCTCTGCTGAGAGACCTTTCAGGGCTTGACACCTGGGCTCAGACTATATGCATAGGAAGGGGATGCCCTAATTCACTCTGGTACCAGCCAGCTGCTGTCCACACTTTGCAAGCTTTGATGAAGATGATGCAAATTGGGTTGGCTCTGTGGGCTCTCCAGCTGCTGCCAGGCTGTTTCCGAGCCAGGCAGGGTAACTTCCAGTCTCTCCCAAAGCCTGCCAATTAGCAAAGAGATACATATATTACACAAGATGGGGAACTGGATTTATATATGTGGGAATGCAGGACTGAATTAAAATGATACCATGAGGAAGGAACTAAAGACCAAATCAGGAGACTCTTTGAGTCAAAAATTAAGGCTAGGATTTATAGGATGAACATTTCTACGTGTAAATTGGAATTCAAAGTAAATATTTGGAACTGAAGTTCTGTTTATTTTATTTCTGTAAATCTAAGGTCTGGCTTTGAAATTGGCTCCAGGGTAGACCTAGGACACTTGAAAATCTGCCTGATAAATCAAGCTGATGATGAAAAGAACCAGGCAAAGGTGACAGTGGCTTGCAGTGTGCAAACACCTATGGCTGTACTATAGAGTGTTCAGCTCAGTGTGTCCTAGTGGAGGAAGATGTACCTTGATATGCTTCCTGGGGTTGAGAGCTCTTCATTCTCCATTCAAAAGACTGAGCTGGGTAGGGAAAGGAATAGCCAATGAGACAACTGTTTTCCCCCAGTGTTATTGTTTTTCAAATACAAAGTCAGAGGGTGAAAATTGAATTTTATTAAATTTATGTGATTGGAAACAAGCATGCAAATTGTATAAGGTTCCTGTTTTGCACGGAGGGTTATGAATAATGTTAGTGCCATATGTGGCCCTTGCCGTGATTGGCCTTTGGAAATCATGTGAAAAAGTTGACCTTTTTCCCTGCTTCCTTAGTCTCCCACCTTACAGCGCTTTCTCCCCTTTCCTCCTCCCAGTTATCAAACTCCTACTTCACAAGAAATGCTAGCTTTAAGGGATGATCAATCAAGCACACTTTTGTACAAATATTAGATTTATATTAATTCCATTTAGGCATTTGAATTTGACATTGTATCTTTTGTTTTGGAACAAAATGAGTATTTCCTATAGCAGACAGGTGATGCATTTTATGCTTTTGTGTGGGGAGGTCCGGTTTAACAAAGTGCTCCTGTTGGCAGCCCATGTTTCAAGCCCTATCTGGTATTGAGTACACAGTTAGACAGACACTCTTGTGGTATTGGAGGTCTGGCTTCTTGTTTAAAAGCATCCCTCTGTTTTTCTTACCATGCTGATTTTTTCATTTTAAAGTAAAAGTCACTACATCAACTTTCATGTCCCATAAATTTGAAAAAGAAGGTGCAACCTATTGGAAAAGATGGTGGAAACAATTACATTCCAGGCTTGGAGCTTATAGAAATTGATCAACTGTCTAACAGATTCAGACTGAATTTAGATCATTTTGGTTTGGCGTCCCCATTTTAGTGTGGAGGAGGCTGTTTTATAACTTGATCTTTTTTTGCAGAGAGAATGAAACTGAGGGACAATCTAAGAGCATTGTTAAGGGCTGGAATAAAGTCTCCAGGCTGCTGTGCTATACAACACACCTCAAACAGCAGATGCCACAGGACTGCTTTTTAAAAAATGTTGGCTTTTCCATGTCACACTAAAAATAGATACTGAAAAAGACCTGAAAATTTGAAAGACCTAGAGAAGCAGGCTGTAGTTGTACAAAAGTAATACGCAAGACCATGGAAGTAAAGCACACACATACACACACACATACACACACATGCACACACACCCCCATACACATACACACACCAAAAAACTGTATAAAGTAAGACATATTAGAGCTTTCTTAAGTTCCAAAGAAGCTTTTGATAATATATTCAGAGCAGAAATAGGAAAGGGGTCAGGAAACGGGATAGTCCCTAGGAGACTGCAAAGGGCTATAGAAAAGGATTTAATAACATTGGTGGGTCAGATAGAATGCCCTTGTTCCTTTAGACTTTATGTGTCCTTCTTTTCCCTTTTGAAATTGACCTTCAGAAAACCTTACGTGGTCACCTCTATCTGGCTAACTCAAACTCGGTCCTCTGTTTGAACTCGAGTTATTTGCACATGTGATAGATGTCCCCTTGAGTTGCTTATTATGTGGCTTGTCACTCTGACGAGGCTCTAAGCTTACTAAGGTCAAGTGACATGTTTGTTATCTTTGGAATTTCCTCTATGGTTTTGGAGCGATGATTGTGTCTGCAGATGGTGTTTAATGAATGTTGCCTAATTCACTGGATACTTTCAGAGTTAAAAAAAATTACTTAATATAAAGACATTCAGCTTTGCTCTCCTATTAATATTTATGTGCAATATTCTGAAAAATCTGGAGAAGACCAGATAAGATAAAAGCCGGAGGAACAAATTATAGGCACAATAGTGAGAATGCAAAAGACATTTAATAACGTCTTGACAAAAATAATAAAGATGATAGGAGCAATAATGATAGAACAACTTTACATTTTTACAGCACTTGATTATTTTGAAAACACTTTCATTCTATGAAGAACAAGGGATAAATGAAAGATTATATAAAAATGAATGCAAGGAATATTGAAGCAATCCAGAGAATAAAAAGCAAAAGGACAAAAGAAAGACAAAGAAAATAAAGCCAAGAATAAAGAAATAGAAAAAGAATTTACTCATAACTTGGAACAGTTGGCTAAATTACACACTGAGCAGGTTGTCAACTAAATATTTACAGCATTGGTGTTCTTTTAGCAGGTAGAGTATTCTGCCTATAGATCATGACATGTTTTCACTTGTTTTCTATCAGGCAGTGGGGGAGGGAGTGTCCTGGGTTCTCTGAATCTCTTTCTCCACATTTTCGTTCACTGGGGTTTATACTGGTACTAGTATGGCTATCTATACTCCAGATATTCTATCCACGTCATCAAAAAGATATGGAGTTGTGTGTTCTACTCAACTTTAGTCGCTTATTTTAATGATTTCACAAAAGCTCACTGAGGCTTGCTGCAGAGAACACCATCAATTTTTGTTCTTGTTCTAAGGTTCTGAAAATTTCCTAAATTTAGGAAGCAGATCTCAAATTATTGTCAATAACGCTGCATGTAGTAACTAATTAAAAAGCAGTCCCAAGAAGAAGACATCTCAACTATGTTCTAGAACTTAAAAAGTGAAGATAAACAATTTCTGCCTGGCATGTATCAGAGGCCACACAAGGTCCTAAAATGGCCCTTATTTCTGCTTTGGAGGGATGAGTTACATATTTTAAATGACATTTAAACAAGGGGACCTCTACCAGCATTGCTGAGATGGCAAGCTTCTCTTACTTTTGGGTCTTTTTTTTTTTTTTTTGGCAGAAATTATATTTAGTTGTTGAAGGGCAGGTGACCCACACCAAAATGTCAGGATTAGTGAATTTTTGAAAGCAGGTCGGAAGCAAGATACAATGGATGGTCAAGATAAAACTCATCAAACCCTTAGAAAGTTTTGCCTGGGTCAAAATGAGAAGAGAGGTTCTTCTGAATTAAGTCTGCTTCCTGTTGACGATACCAGCAAGGAGACAGAGTTTTATTTTAATTGCCTTATTTGCTGCTGAAAGCATGGATCGACTGTTTTCAAGATTCATTGATCAACACCCCTGTTTTGGCAATAACTCTACTTTTCACACTTCAAGTTTTGAAATAGAGCAGAGAACTCTTTCCTTGGGTGGGTTCGAAACCTGTGTTTTGGTCTTAGCTCTGGCCCTTATTGGCTGTAGTGACTAGTCAGATCATTTAATGTCTTTTAGCCTCAGCTGCCTCACCTGTGAGAGAGCATAATTCTATCAGTCCTTCTTTATAATAACAAAAATTTCCATTTCTAAACGCTTGCCATGTGTCATGTCCTCTGCTGTGCCTTTGGCATATGCTATCTTTAAGTCTCTCATCCACTCTGCAAGGAAGGAATAATTACCATTCAGGTTTTACAGTTGAGAAAGCTGAGGTTCACATCCCTTCAGTAACCTGCCCAAGGTCAGATGGCTAACACGTGGCTGAGCCAGGGTACAGGCCTTCATATATATGTTCACAAAGCCCCTTCTCAATCGTCCATGAGATTTTTGAGGTTTATTTAAAGTGATATTAGTGATAGTATTTTGAAAATAGCAACGTTCCTTAGAAATGCATATTATTATCACCATTATTATCCTGATGAGTATAAATTAGTTAACGTGTATTTATTGAGTTCTTTGTAGGCGTTTAGTACTGAGTCAGATATCATTTTGGATAATCTATGGGATTAGGTTTTTTTTCTCAACACAGTATTTTGTAAGACGAACCTTAAATATTTCTAAATGGTGTCGTTTCCATCCTGGGAAGAAGGTATTAGTTTCTTTTGGATTCTTTTTGGGGGACAAAGAAAAGAAGCAAATATGTTAATTAAACTGAATGAATGTTTCAAGAAACAAAAACTGATTGCATGTAGTCCAACCTTCAGAGCCGGCAAATAAACACCCCAGGAACCATGAGAGTTGAAAGGAAAACATGAAAGAAGACGAGAGAAATATACCATAGGGATTAGCAAGTTTCTGCTGAAAATTCACGTGCTCACAAATATTCTGGACCAATATTAGTCCCCCCATGGGGTTCTTTGTTTAGTTTTTGAGTCTTTAATGACCAACAGGGTTGCTGAAATTTACTTGAAGAGTCTATCCTTGATTTAGGAATATTAGACTTCCTGTGTGAAGATGGCTGGGAATCCACACAACTCTCCTAAAATAAGCACTAAGTTTTGGAAAGAATTTTCTTTGGTGGGAAACATCCCATTCCCAAAGAGAGGACAAGCATGAGATCACTTTTTTTTCCAGGGAGGAAGCTGAGGGGAGTCAGTTGGTCCCGCAGCCCCGAATGAACCTTCAAGACAGGTTAACATTCGAGACAGGCTCCTTCATTCTTTTGCCTTGGTCTTTTGGAAGAACTGCTCAAAGTCACGATAAAAGTTCAGGAAATTCTGTAGAAGAATCAGCTGAGTACACAAATGAGCTATTCCTTATTATTTTCTCTGTTTCCTTATGTATCAAGAGCAGATAAAAAGATCTACCTTAGAAGGCAATTGCAGATAAAAAGATCTACCTTAGAAGGCAATTGTGAGGATTAAAGAGCATAATGCATGTGTGTCTCTTGGCACAAAACAATCATCACTATTGAATCCTAAGCCATTTTCCCAAGTCTGCTTATCCAATTGTTCTTCAAGTCTCAGTGTGACTTATTTATTCTGTTAGACCACATGATATCTAAAGAGTTAAGAAAAATGCTTTGAATTGAGAAAATATGGAGGAGGCTACATTTCTAGGCCTCACCAAGGATGTGTATTGGGTGGAATATAGCCTCTATTTAGGTTTGGTGAGAGCTTCATGATGGGACCAGCATAACTACTGTAGGGAAGTTGCTAATGCTACTGCACAGAGGGCTGGCTACTTGTCTGGTCGCCTCAGTGGAATGAATATGGGGCCACAGACCCATGCATTTTTCCACAGGTGAGATGGGATCGAGCAGCCCATGTCCAGTTCTCCTGTCTGATATTTTGGTTACATTTAAGTCTTTTTTGGGCTAAAGTATAACTCAATAAATACATCTGGGAGGACAGAACCACTACATGACCATGCTTGGTTTTTTTTTTTTTTTTTGCCTCAGAGTCTAGAATCTGAACAGACAGTAATGAACAAACTAAGCTAAATATACACGTGATATTTGTAAGGAAAAAACACCTGGCTACCACAAAAGCTGCACATCAGCCCTGGTGTGGTCATCTTCTTTCTGGAGTAGAGGAACAAGAGGGCAGCCTCACATTGTCCCTGTAGCCCTCTGGCCACAGCCAGTCAGAATGCTGCCCGATCCTAGCAGCCAATATGCTGGTCAGACGTGTGGTTCAGGCTCCCTGTGTCGAGGTTCCGGGGCCAGGCGTGAGGGTGCTTTGCCAAAGAGCCTTCCAACATAATTCAGGTGCTGTGGGAGGCAGAATGAGTGTTTTAAGCTCTGGGGATTCAACGTGGGCTTTGCTTTACTTCTGGTCAGTGTTGTCTAGTGGAACCAGCTCTGCTCATGGAGTCAAGGGACTATCATTTATCAGTTGATGTCAGCCAAGTCACTTGATGTCTGTGGGTCTTAGTTTCCTTGGAGTGAGAACATCTCTAACCTGGGTCTCAGCACAAACAATCTATGAGTCTGTGGTCTGTCTCTGCCTGGGCCACAGAAGTGTGTGTGTGTGTGTGTGTGTGTGTGTGTGTGTGTGTATGCACGCATGGGTACGTGTGCATGCGTGTGTGTGTGTCCGTCCATCCATCCATCCATCCTCATGTCCTCCCTCTATTCTAGCCCCCGGTTCTGGGGATGTTCCTTCAAACTGTCCTTGGCCCCTTTGCAGTTATCCAAATTTCCCTGTGCAGAAGAACAGATTAAGTTTGAATGGATCATTGTTTCTTATAAGAAAAACAACTGCTGTTAAAGTCAGGGAATGATGATCTATTTATGAAACAGACAACCAAGGAGAAGTTTATGGCTTTCTGTTCTTTAGACTTAACTAGTTTTTCTCCTTGGAAAATGTTTTATGGAACTTGAATAATCACCCTGGCAATATGTTGCCAAAGTTTTCTTGGCTAGAGATCAAAGTCTCCGATACATCAGCACAATGAGAAAGCAGAAAGAGGCAGGAGGAAGTTATTTGCAATGAATTCTGGAGTCAGGCTCCAATAGAAAAGTAGAAAAAGGATAGGGATAATTAATTTCTGGAAGAATTTCAAATGGCCAATACGTAGGAAAAGATGTCTAATTTCCCTAATGATGAAAGAAATGCAAATAAAAATAATAATGCTATCATTTCCCGCTATCATTTTGGCAGAAATGTAAATGGTTGGTTAAACTTGGTGTGTCTGTGAGTGTGAAGAAATGGGTACACTCGGTAGCTACCTGATACAACCTTTCAGAGGGCAGTTGGTGATATGTTCTAAAATGTAAAATGTATAGTCTCTGCAACTTTCAGTCTTGGACTTACCCTAAGGAAATAATTACATAAATGTAAAAATATGTTTGCAACATTCCATATGTTTATATGGAAAACTAGAAATAACTTCAATGTGTATTACTGGGGCACTGGCATAGTCAATTATGGTAAATGCCTTCCAGACAATCCTGTGTAGTCAATGAAAATGACGATGTAGAGCTTTACATATGATTGGAAAAATACTTAGTAATACAAAACAGATTATGAAACAAAATGATCGCATTTCTATAAAATTATATTAATAGAAATATGGGAGTTTTTTTCATTTAAATCTTCACATAGAGGTTTGAGGCTACTTTTATTTCTTATTTAACTTCCAGCTCAGCCACTTATCAACTCTGTATTGTATCCTTAGGAAAACTTATTTAACCTCTCTTACTCTTGGTAAAATGGGGCTAATAATATCACCCTTTTACCTTTTAGAGGTCACTGAGGGAATCAAGCAATAAACACATGTCAAGCACCTGGGATGGAGTAAGAACATACTTTGATTTTTATCATTCACAGTTTCTGTTTTCTTTTCATTATATGAGTATAAACAGCTGTGTTCCTGTGCCCAGGCTTCAAAGCGAGAAAGCTAAGTGGGCTTTGAATAGCTTCCATTGATTTAAATGCAGGAATATTATTTTCCTAAGGCTGCAGTCTGTCAGTAAAAGGCCATATTGAGTCATTGTTTTCTGAAGCCAGGAGAGGAGATTGAATGACTGATGCTGTTGGAGAGCCTAAAATAATATTTCATTCTTGTCATCCGTACACAGTTTAAGACCAAGTGATTTTGGATAGATCTACAGTTTCCCTCTTTGTTTGGAAGAACAAAGCTTTTGTTATTTATGCTTTTGAACAACAGAGCTTTGTCTTATACTCAGCAGCATTCAAATTAAACAGAAGGTTTCCTGGAGGGCTGTCCTATTTATCGTGAGGAGTGATCCCAAGTGGTAAGTAGACACAGTTAGCTCCAGCCACCTGTGGAGGGTCCACATCATCAGCAGAGAAAAATGGCCAAGACTCACAGACGCACAGCAGCCAATAAGATTCGGGACTGACTTCTCTATATTGTGTTAACATTGGTGAACGAATCCATTTAAAAACTCCCTAATTAGTTGGTGCCTGCTTTGCCCTATAAAACAAATAACCTTGTATTACTTTTGGTATCTGAGGCAGAAAAATGAAAATGCCAGTATTTTGAGTGTTTTTACTTTGGAAATTTGTTGTCCATATGCAATTATTTCAAATACTCCTATGTTATGTTTTCAGAGCTAATGGGGGTTGGTAATCCGGCCTAAGGCTTTTCATCAAAGGCTCACGGATCATTAAAAAGACACAAATTATGTTGTCTCTGTCCTGTATCTCTCTTGTTATTTCTCTTTCCTTGCACTAAACCAGCTCCTGGCTTGCTACTACACTGCCACACTCACATGCCATTTGCACTTAACAAAAGGTCAAGTCTAAGTAGAGTATATGAAGTTGAGTCCATACTGATTCTTCATAATTATAGCTAGTAAGTTTGGAGCACTTGTAATATGCCAGGCTTTCTGTTAAGTGCTTTGCATGCACTGTCTCGATGCTTCTCAAGGAGTAATCCATGGATAACGTGATTTAAAAGTATCAGGGGGGCCAATGGAAAGTGAAGATTCCTAGGCTCTATTACAGGCGTACAGCATCAGCATCTTGTGGTGGGAGTCAAGGATCTACCTTCAGTAATCCTGATGCACGTGAACTTCAAGGGCCACTGCATTATTTCATATCGTACACGGGATGCAACTGCAATCTTCTTTCCTTCCACTCCTCTGATTTCTGTGCTTAAATGCTTATGGCGAAAAGAAGAAAAAAAAATCCTATGGACTGTGAGACATGGAGCAATGTATGCCTTTCTTTTAGCTGCTGGTGATTACAAATGCTTCTCCATAGCCAAATTGCTTTTGAGGCACCAAGTATGTTCCTCTACTGTAGTAGGGTTAAATAATTGAGAAATCTTTTCCTATTTGCTGGTGGCTGTGCTCTGGATATAGAGAGAAAAGACTTAGGGACTAGAGACGGTGGACTGATATGAGTGGTTGGTTGTACTAGTTGTGCCCTGCCCAGCTCTATGTGGTGGCCTTGCATGGCGATCAGGAGAGAGGATCAGGAGAGAGGGATCAGGAGAGAGACTTCATGTCCAACTCTGTAGCTGAACCAACATAGGGGGAAATGAAAACTTAGCGTTCTCCTTGGCCGAGGGCTGTGTACGGAGGGCTGGCCCACCCCTGAGTGGAGAAGGTGGCTGATGTGCTGGTGTGGTTCCCATGGCCCAGAGCTCCCGGCCTGCCTTCTGCATGTTTTTGTTGTCCTGCTGCAAGGGGTTTCAGTTGTTTACTGTGGTTATTTCTTTGGTTCCTAACTTTATTTCTAGGAAGTCCCCATTAAAATGAAGTGCCCATAAAAAAGAATGAAATCTTACCATTTGCAACAGCAGGGATAGACCTACAGGGTATTATGCTAAGTGAAATAAGTCAGACAGAGAAAGACAAATACCATATGATTTCACATATATGTGGAATCTAAAAAAAACAGCCACAAAATAAATGACCAAACAAAACAGAAACAGACTCATAGATGCAGAGAACAAACTGATGGTTGCCAGATGGGAGGGGGTTGGGGGACTGGGTGAAAAAGGTGAAGGGGTTAAGAAGTACGAATTGATAGTTATGAAATAGTCATGGGGATGTGACGTACAACATAGGGAATATAGTTAATAATAATGTAATAACCATGTATAGTGCCAGGAGGATACTAGATTTATCGGGGGATCACTTCTTAAGTTATATAAATGTCTAACCACTATTTATATACCTGAAACTAATATAATATTGAATGACAACTGTAATTGAAAGGAATAAAAATGAAAAAAAAATAAGATGAAGTGCCACTTGGAAGGTAACAGAAACATTTAATCATAGTGGCACAGACTGGTTTAATCTGGCTGCTTGAGGGATGGAACCATACGATGGGAGGGGAGCACAGGCACCTTTGTGGGAAGCTGGGGAGCACAGGTAAACTATTTTTTGGTGGAGGGAGGGAGGCAGAGCTGAAGTGGGAGGGGGCTAAAGACAAACTGGAACCGTGTCACAATTCTGAAGGTCACCTTCCAGCATACTGTTTCCTAAAATTCTCTGTCCCATCCCATCCCATCCTCCTCCTCGTTGGTGAATGTCAGTGCCGAGTGACTGTCTCCGCAGTCACAGGACTGGACCGCAGTGATGCTGCAGGTGGCAAGGTCTCAGTGGCACAGATGGATCAGGAGAGAGACTTCATGTCCAACTCTGTAGCTGAACCAACATAGGGGGAAATGGAATCTTCGCCCTGAATCTGAGACCTCCTTCCCTTTCCATTCCTCTGCCAGGAGCAGGATAATTAGAACAATGAGACTTAGCTCATTTGACTCCTTGCCAGCCCCCATGCAAAGCTTTCACATTTGCAATAATTTCTAGCAACTTCCTTGCATTTCTTTATCAACTTGTTGAGAAAGACCAGAGATGAGTCTTTAGCTAATGAAGAGTCTGTCCAAGGGACTATTAAGCCTTAATATTTTGTTTCATTTGGGATCTTGCAGAAAGAGCCCCAAATTTCATTTTTAAAGCATTTTTTGCTAAACTGAAAATGTTTCCCAATTTTGCAATGGGTTTTTTTTGGGTCCATTAGAGCTCCTTTATGTGGTAAGTGGTACTGCTTCATTAATTTACCACCTTCCATGGAGAGGAGGTGGGTAGGAAGGAGAGAATTTTCCTTGGTCTTAATGGTGGGTGTTGGGGAAGTGCGTGCAGATGAAGGGGCACATGTACACAAGTACGACTGTGTGGGCAACATGGGTTGCTCAGGAACTATAAGCAGTTAGATATAGCTGGTGGGAGTTTGTGTGGCTGGAGGGAGATAAGGGGCAAGGCCATTCATGAGTGAATGAATGAAGGAGTATAGAAGTCCATAGTCCTTCCCCTAGGGCGGCTGTTCCCTCACCAACCCAACTGTTCTCCTCTGTCCCTTCTCAGTGAGCAGGTTGAAGTTTCAGTTAATATTCTGCTCTGAGAAATCCCCTTCACAGGGAGAAAAGGAGATAATTAATTTCAGTATTCTCTCATATTTTAGCTGAGAAGTCACCATGAATTCTAGACATGGTTCATGTAGTTGGATAATCAGCACAGCTGCTCATGATAGGTAACTCTCTTTTTTTCTGCTTGAATCTTTTTTAGTTAGGGTACCATGACTGAAGATTAATGGCTTTCATTATTTTTTTGCCTTCGTGCAGGAATCTTTCAACGAGTCTGAACTTTGTACCAAGTATCACATGAATCTTGTCTGCTACAGTTACCCCCTCCTGTGTCATGTCTTAGGTGAGAGTCCTTCTGTGTTACACAGTGTAGGGCAGGGTTAAAAGTGCCACGTGATAACCAGGCAGAAAACTGACCATTCACAGTGACTGACATAGCTCCTTGAGCGGAGAGCTCAGAGGCATTAAGACAAAATCTTACTCATAAATATTACCTGAAATGAGACATGGGTTATTAGCAGATATATTTCACTGTATCTGGCTGTTCAGTAATTCATCTCCATTTTGGGTATTGTGTAATTTATTGAAATGAGCTTGATGATGACAATGACAGTTTTCTCTTAATGAATATTCACCATGGAATAGGCTCAGTTCGAAGCATGCATTGCCCATTTACTCTTCACACCAGCCCCAGGAGATAGTTATTGTGTGTGACACTATTTTACATGTGAGGAAACTGAGGGCATACTGCTATTCAGTAGCTGGCCCAAGTTCCACCGTTAAGGATCGGAGCTGGGATTTGAACCCAGGCAGTCTACACAGCGTTTATGCTCTTAACCTCCATGTTATAATGCATACATGCTACTTGAAGCAAAGAGGTGGTTTAATCTCAAATATTAGGAACGCACCCTCCAGTGTTTTTTTTTACTAAGTGTAAGTAATTGGCCGCTTTTGTTTATGTTATGTGTATGTTGTATGGCTTTTGAGAAACTTTGACAGGTTAAGGTCCTAGAAAACCTGATTCAGCTGTCATCGCCTAGAATAGTGTTGAATATATGTAAGTGCAAAAGGTTGTAGGTTTATGTTAATTTTGAGTATAATATGTTTTAGAATCTTGTCAAATACATTATTAGTATCTTTTTATACATTCATGTTCTTAGGAGAGACTGAATTAAAAACAACAACAGAAACCACTAACTCAAAATTCCCTCCGTGGGCCAAGAGCAAAACTGAATTTGAGGTCTGTGTGCCCAGATAAAGTGTTTTGCTCTCTGAACAAATAATATTAGCTTAATCCTTGCAATGACCATAGACTCTCATCTCTAGCACCCATCCCTTCTTATTTAAATGAAAAGAAAATTATTTTCTTGGTTAAAGTGAGGCAGGCCTTCTCCTTCTCACTGACATTTTTCTCTTTCGGTTTATACCGTATGATGCTGGCTCGAAGTGTCAGTGTTTGAACTGTCAGCGGTTCCCTACCAGCGAACGGGTCCTGCGGTCCAGGGCTCCATTAGGCAGAGTCCAGCATTGTGGAAATAATGGGGCTATTTATCCCAGTCACCTGGAATGGAGTTAATCCCCTGCCAATCTTTGACACACTAACAAGGTAGGTCTGAACCTTTCCTGTAGTTTTCCCAGGAGCGACTCCTTTGGCTATATAAACCGCAGGGTCAGACAAATGAGCGTATGGGCCTACAAATCATTCTTGGCCCAGGGTTAGGGACTCTTTTCAGTCGGCTGTAACTGTTCTGATACTTGAGATTTGCCGACACTTCTTGGTTCAGAAAAAGGTTTCCATTCCTGAGTACTTTTCTTTTACAGGGATCATCTTAATTTTTGTGAGGCTGAGATCAAGGAAGTGAGTAAGAACTGAATTCAGCTATTTGAGTGCCTCTTTTATACCATGAGCTTCTTAGACGGGGCCTGATGTGATAGACAAAAAATATAAATTGATGGTAATGGCAGGAGGTAGTATCTCTAGCTAGAATCTGCTAACACTAGCCCTGCTGAACTGACCATGATGTCTACTATCAGCAGACTCTAATACATTGCACTCACAATTTTAGGCAAAAGGTTATACTATGGTACGTATGTTTTTCAGTTTCCTCCTCTGTTGCATTGTTTTCAGTAGGGTATTGAAAACAAATGTAAACAGCAGAATTGGCTCACATTGGATCACGTTGAGACATCACTTCCTTTGTTTCAGGGTGACAGCTCCAGGAACAAAATATCCAAGTCCCTCCCGAATTGCCAAGGGGCAGTAACATGTCTTCGGGTATCACAATTATTATGATTATAGGAAGGGAAGGCAGTGCTGGTCTTTTAGGAAGCTCTCATCATGAATGTGTTTTGGGGTAAACAGTACCTACTCACTGATGAACAGCTTGAAGTTGAGTCAAATAAAACCTTTAGTGTTTGTTAAGAATCAAGGAGCCAGAGATGAGTCTGTAACTTAACTACATGCTAACACAGAGAATGTAGACAAGCCATGAAAGATTCTAACTCAAAGACGTTGGCTGGTTATTGGCCATTGTCTTGGGTGGTGAAATGGTTGTCTTCAAATTTGTTGGAGATGCAGTCTTCCTATGGAAAATTTCTGGACAACAATACATGTGAAATGACTTAAATGACTTCCTTTGGCCTTGTCTGTTGAAAATGGAGATGTGAGCATGGGTGTTCAAGGGTATTTTAATGGAATTTTATTAAGGGAAGGAGAAACAGGGAGCTCTGTGTGTTGGGGATTGTGACAATATTACCGTAAGGGTTCACTTTCCATTTCAGACTAGATTATCCATGTTATCTTTGAGTAAAGGGAACAACAATTTTAACACCCTGGCTTCCTCAGAAGTTTCAGTTCTCACATAGTCACCGTAGGCAAGAGCACTGTCAAATAAACAAAGATTTAATTAAATGAAAAAAGTTAAACAGAGCAGAAATATTCTTCCCTGGCTAGTCACACATTGGACAATTCAAAGAACAAATCTTTGGGGAATTGCTGATGGATTACTTTCTCTGTTCCTTGTGTACTGCTCTGTTTTCCTTCTTGGTGTCAAATCTCAAGTTGAATTCAGTCAATTATGTATGGCAAACAAAAAGTGCATAAATGTCTCTTCTGTTACTGTTGTTTATATTTCATCACTAAACAAAGCAAGTTTCCCTTCCAGCTTCTTCCTTTGGGAGCATATAAAACTGACATGATTTAAATATTGTGAAGGTTCTATTGTCACTTTGAAAGCATAGTGATTGATTTAGTTATTTAAAAGTTTATTACTAAGATTTTGTATTGTTGCTAATGTTACACTTGCTTTTAAAATTTGTTGAAGAAACATACTGTTTGCTGAGGATTTGACAGGATTTGTTACCGTGTAAAGCACAAGTATCTAAGGGTGTGGTGTTGGGGTTATGTGTATGTCAATTCCATTTGGGTTTGTTTGCTTCTATTTTATCACCTCTTTTGACTTAAAAATGTTTTCCATAGATTCTATAATAACTACAAACTTGGAAGTATGGTATAACAAGTCGTTGGTATAACTAACACTTCAAAATGTAATGGGAAACATAAAAAATATTGCCAAGAAAACAAGAAGAAAACTGGACCACAGGGGCTCTGTCAACTTTCTTATGTCATTCTCTCCCTCGACAATCCCACATAGTACATCATAGCCTAGGTGTCAAGGACCGGAGGAGCTGGACAACAACCCGTCTTCCCAACTTACTTTCTTTTAAGATATGGAAAGCATTTAATCGTGCTCATAAGCACCTTTTCCCTCCTGCCTGCTTCAGCCCTCTTTATTCTGGTTTCTGTGGGTGGTTGAAAAGTCTGCTTTGAAAAGGTAGCTCTAAAACTGTTCTGTAAAATGATCTCTTTTCCTCCACAAATGATCATTTTGGTTTCAAGTTTATTCCAGGTACATTAAACCTCCCTCTACTCGTACTTAATAGCAAATGATCCTACAAAAGATTAGAGTGGAAAAAGGTAAAATAAAATTAAAGCATATGTAGTTGCCCAAGAGACTTAATGCATATAATTTGGCTCAGCATTACTCGTACTAAAAATAAAAAGATCAAAATTACCTCAGGTTTTTGCTGCTGTCCTTGCCCTTTGGTTTCCAGGGGTAACTTGGTCCTTTAATGCCGGCACGGTTGGGATTGCCAAGCCAGAAAAGATCTTGCTCCACGTATAGCTGCGTTTTCCTGGGTCATCTGTCCTTTCCTCAGACAATGAAGCTGTGAATTTTCTCTGGCCTTGTGAGGGAAAGTGAGTCCAGATAAGCAGATTATTGTGTGGACTATCTCATCTTTGTTGTTCTAGTGCAGCCCTTTCAGCTTTCCAGAGCCAGTTAGACTTGTTATGAGGAGCTAAATGATTGGCTGGATCTGAGGCTCAGTTTCATAAATTATAGCCCAGTGTACGAGAAGCATGAGTCCTATAGTTGCCGTAGTCCAGAGCCCTGCCAGTTCCTGCTTTAACGCATATGTAGTCGTAATTGAGTTCTAACACGGCCTTGGATGTTTCTGTCCTAAATAGCTGACATTGCATCTTCAAGACTGTGTGAGTAATCCTGACTTTTTCTTTTACACTCAGT
Source organism: Rhinolophus ferrumequinum (assembly GCF_004115265.2). NCBI lineage: Eukaryota > Metazoa > Chordata > Mammalia > Chiroptera > Rhinolophidae > Rhinolophus > Rhinolophus ferrumequinum. The sequence goes on along the minus strand of NC_046290.1, from coordinate 38,429,332 downwards.
AAATTAATTACATGACCTGAGAGGGAGTAATTTTAATTAGAAAATACTGAATTTGCAGATGATTCATTTTCAAGATGCTGTTTTATATGTATCAAGTTCAATGCAATTTATCTTAAAGCTTCTAAGACCTGGCAGGGTTACTCCAGCTTTTTGCCATGAATCACAATCAAGCTGCCTTTAGAAGGCGGCTGTTCTGTGCATTTGTAGCCCTGTTTGTTTGATGGGGTCAGTAGAGTGATAAAGGTCCAACATGAGTCTGTTAAAACAGGCTTCTGGTGTCAAGGCAATGGCTGAGAAAGCACTTGAGTCAGGCAAGTTTTAAGATTTCTCCCACAGTGTCCTAAATTGGGAGGGAGCAACAAATGATAAGCAATCTTTTTGGGACACAGGTACACAGCCGAAGAATGAGAAATGTAAAAGGATGGCAATAATACTTTTTTTCACCGTCATTTGAAACTGTACTAAGACATACTCTATAGATAACTAGAAAATTTTTCTATGTATAAAAATGTTCCTCAGTGGTTTTGTTTACGTGGTAGAGAGCTGAATGAGAAATCACTGGCTTGTTTTTAAAAGCCTTAGAAAAAGTATATTAAACACACACAGACACAACCATAACAGAAGAAAGTATGTGGATTGGAATTTGTGGTTGGAGCAGATCAAATTATCCCAGGGAAGCTGTTGTTAGGTTTGTGTAATTTTGGGGGTGACCTGAGTTGCTAACAAGTTTTAAGATACGGCTAGAGCAGACTGAAATGAGAAACTAGAAAACATCAGAATTTAATTACCTTTTATAGCATACACTACAGGATAGAATTAATACTTAGTATGGACTGGTTAGTCTAAGCAGTTTACTTTGTTACTTTGAAAACATTATTGATTTCTCCCAGCCTAGCATTAAAAAAAAAAAAGAAAGTAGGACTCTTGCTTATAAAGTTACCGCTTAGAAATAACTTTTCCCCCTCCCAAATAATTTTTTATACTTTTTCTTAATACAGTACAACACCAGGCAATTTCTAATAATTTTGGGTTATTTTCCAGTTTGCTTTTTGTCTAATTTTTCCTCTTTTTCGTATAGATGTAACTGTATATATACTTATGCTATGTATAAGCCTCATGCATAAATCCTTTGAACAGTTTTTTAAAAAATCATGGGTCTTTGTGGCAAATGTAAACTTATAACAGCTATTGTAATTACTTCCAATTCTTATAAAAATATTATTTATACTCAAAAGCAGTTTATTTTCAGTTGCACCTATTTAAATGACTGACATGAGTTAGCTGGTAGGAGAGAAATATAAGTTGTGTTTTTGCAAAACTTTTATGTTTAAGATCATACTGGAAATGCAAAGTTTTGTTGTTAAAAATATTTCGCTTTCTGAAATATGATCCCATTTAGGTCACACCGGTAGATGAGATTCATAGAAGGAAAGAAAAATAATCAACATAGAATTCCTTTCTGTATCAACCAAATGTATATTACTTTTTAAAGAAAAGTAATTCTAATACATTCTTTGAGAAACACATTTGCTTTATAAAGAAATAGTATGAGTTCCTTTATTGAGATAGAAAAGCGAGTTCATTTATTGAGTTTCCATAGCCAGAGACAAAATAGTAATAGTTGATTCCCTCACTCTGCATTCCTAACTGTATTAGTGGAAGAAAATGGTGCATCTATAAAAGGAATATAATCACATCCCTCAAGGTGGTCTGGGGCCTGTCTAGAGTTAGAAATGGTGAGGGGGCTAGCTGCTTTATCTGAACTAGCTTCTGTCCTCTAACTTGGCTCCTCTTCTTGTCATAGAATTTGTATAGTTTTTTTCTTGATGTAGCAGTGACCTTCCCTTGTACCTTTGCCTGCCTTCATTCTTTATATTAACTTTTTTGGGCTCTCATGGAGATGAATCAAATAAAAACGAGATATGCTTAATTGTTAAACTTTAATAAGCTGCCCATACAAATCAGGTGTTTAGATTCAGGCAGGTAAAGCTAAGAGAAATTCTGGTGAATTGCATACTAGGAATATTAACCTCTTGCATGGGTACTTCCTCCAGGACCTCCATCTTTTTAGTTCTCCCTGAGATGCCAGGGTGAAATCTTTGTTGTGAATGGGCGGGATATTAAGAAAAGCAAGAGTAGAAGAGTGCCAGGTGCCCAGTGGACACAGAGCTGTGGGCAAGACACTGTGGGAGAAGGAAATATCTCCAAAACAGCAATAGCTGATCTTTCTTCTCTCTACTCCTCTTTATTCTGTAAAGCCATTTTTATCTGACTGTGGAAGTTCTTTTGCAGATAAGATTCTATAAAACTATGCATATCTGCCTTAGACAGATGGATTTGACATAAGATGTATCCAAAAAGGAATGTATTACATCATGAACTTGCAAACTGTTCATGAACACACATTGGCATTTGGAAACTATTAATACTACCTACTAAAGGAATGACATAAATTCAAATTGAAAAAAAATATTATTTTTGTTTGAATTACATTTTCCAGTGTTTTATTTGGTGAATTTTGCTTTTGGAAAGGCTGGCTCTTCTCTAAGACATTTTTTCCAGTGTTATATAGTATATAATGGACTAAACTTATGGCTGAATTTTGCCCCCAAATTTAATTATTCCTAGTTAGCATTTTTCAAAAAAGTTGCTTTCCCACCTTGAGCATGTTTTAAAGAACACAGAGCAAAACAAATACCCCACCTTCATACACAACACCACAAAGAGCCAAATGGTTTAGATTTGTATAGTTCCCTTCTTTTGTGGAGCTCAACACTACACTGGTGGAGGAGGAGCTTTCATTTAATTTAAAAATAATTAGTCATTCAATTTAATTATATAATGTATGCAGGTGATATAATTTCCCATTATATTAGTCACTAGCCAAAATTATGTCCCTCCAATTTCCAATTTCTTTTCTTTCTTTTTTTTTTATTTTTAAAGTTTATTGGGGTGACAATTGTTAGTAAAGTTACATCGATTTCAGGAAGCAGAATGGCTTAGTGAATTAATCTTGGTCAGTGAGAATATGCTCAGGTCATTAAATTTTTCCAAGCCTCAGTCTCTATGTCTATAAAATTAATAATAAATGTCCTGGTATTTTACCATATTAGTGAATATCACAGCATGATGAGAATGCTTAGGAAAGAACGTTTTAATTTTTTGTACATCATAATGTACTGTATAACTATAGAATATTCTTATTACAGAAGCTGGTAGCATTAGTTACCTTCCTTTCCTTCGAAAAGCATATTCCCAGTATTGGATAAATACTTTTTAAAGCAAAGAAAATATTTACTGGTTCATCTTGAAAAGTTACAAGGACTCTTAGAGCCCCAGTCCTTATCTGTCTGTTACTTGAGTATTAAAAATACCAGTAGGGTTACTGTGACAAGTAAATGTGGCATTGTTTGTGGAAACATATTTAGTATACTTCTTAAGTGCCACGTAAATATTACTTATGACAACTATTTTCAGCATATTAATAAAAGCATAAATGGTCAATTTTTAAAATGAAAAATAGCAGATACATTTCTTACAGATTAGTTTAACATTCTAAGCTATGTCTGTCTCCCTCAGGATGTATTTTCTTGTTGGTTAAGCTTGTGCTGTGACTTTACTTCCACTTAGATATAGTACTAAGCCAAGAGTCAGATAAGCATTTCTTCACAGTCTACATTTAGAACTGTTAATGGCGGTGTTTTATAGGATATAGTTTTCTCACAGGAAAAAGTGAGTTAGGAAATTCAGACTGCCAGATTTTCTTAGACTTTTTATTCCCGTCTTGACTTTCTTTATTACATTTCACTAATGGAATAATCATGTAGGTTTTACGGTATTGCTTATACCTAGGACTTTTTATCCCAGGAATAAAAAAGAATGGTCAAAATGACTTTAAGAATGATTCAGAAAGTTCAGCCAGCAGTTTGGAATCACACATTTTTAACTGGTTCTACCTCGGAAGATCATCATGCTTTTTGGAATATCGGTCCCAGCTGTGTCCTACATTTCAGCTGCTTGAGTGTTGTTAAGAGTTTGATTATTTCCTAACTGTAATATCATTTAGTCAGAAGCAGTTCTACCACATGTAGTCCTTCTTATTCTTTTTAGATGAAATCATAGAAGAGGAAGGCACAATAAGCAAAACAAACAAAAATGAAACGGATCCTTTCTTATCTTAATCCTACACACCCCACCCTGCAATTCATGAGAGAACTTGCCAGAAATGAAGGAATTTCATTTGTAGTAGAGCTTGAACATTGCCATGTAGGACCATTATCCTGACTTTCTTGTGCCTTTGGTGATTAGATAAGAACGCTCTTTAGTAATTTAAAATTGCAAGGAAGAATGTTTTTTAACTTCATTACCCCCTAACTTTATTGAGATATAATTGACATATAACATTGTATAAGTTTAAGGTGTACAACATATTGATTTGATACACTTATATATTACTAACGCCTGTGTCACATCATCACATAATGACTCTTTCTACTTTTGCGCTGAGAACATTTGAGAAATACTCTGTTAGTTACTTTCAAGTATATAATACAGTATTGTTAACTATAATCACTATGCTGTACGTTAGATTGCTATGACTCGTTCAATTTATAACTGGAAGTTTGTACTCTTTGACCAACGTATCTCCTTTTCCCTCACCCACCTAGCCCCTGGCAACCACTATTCTATTCTATTCTCTATTTCTATGAGTTCAGCTTTTTAGATTCCACGTATAAGTGAGATCATACAGTATTTGTCTTTCTCTGTGTGACTTATTTCACTTAGCATAATGTCCTTAAGATTCATCTATGTTGTTGCAAATGGCAGGATTTCCTTCTGTTTTATGTCTGAATAATATTCTACGGTGTGTGTGTGTGTGTGTGTGTGTGTGTGTGACATTTTCTTTATCCATACATCCATCTATGGACACTTAGGTTGTTTCCTTGTCTTGGCTATTGTGAATAACGCTGCAATGAACATGGGGTACAGATATATCTCATCAAGACAGTGAATTCATTTTCTTTGGATAAATACCCAGAAATGGGATTGTAGGGGTCATATGGTAATTCTGCTTTCAGTTTTTTGAGGAACCTCTATACTGTTTTCCATGGTGGCTCCACCAATTTACTAAAATGGATAGTCTTGATCAGTAAATTTCCCTTATTCCAGTGGTGTTCTTGTCATTACTTCATGACCACCAGTTTCCAGGTCCTTGTGCTTTGGCAAAGGGGAAAGTACATGGAGAATTGCTCATATTCTTTTGGCCAGAGTTTGGTCACATGGCCCCACCTAGTTGAAGGAAGGCTAGGGCGTGTAGTCCTATTTGTGCTTGGGAGAAATAAAAAGTTGGTTTGGTGATTAACCAACCAACCTCTGCCATACCTTTTTTTCTTTTCTTTTTATCCCTTTTCTTTCCCTTCCCTTCCCTTTCTTTCTCTTCTCTAATATGTCTACGTAGAATCTAGGCCTTGTAACCACTAATTAAAAGTTAAATTTAAAAAATTATTATCTTTGCCTCTAGAAGAAATTAGGAATATAATTTTACTTTTAAATTCTTAATCCTACATGTTAGTAATTTTCCAAGGCTATTTATTATAATATAACTGAAAATTATGATTATAGAAATTACTATTTGTTTAATATTTATGTCCTATGGCAAAGAAAATGGTAATGCGATGTTTTTCTCTCTCTGCCTAGCCCTTTCTCTTCTACATCAGGTATTTGCATTCCTTTCTTTGTAGTTTTAGGAAAGGGTGGGAAGAAAATGAGAAAGTGGCAACAAAGGTAAAATGACTGATCAAAACTTATTTACTCCTCCCAATTCCTTGAGTATTTTATAAGCTTTGTAGTAAAAGCTGACTTATGTTGGGGAAAGCTACTGTGAACTGTTATGGAGAACTGTTTCTGCAATAGAGTTGAGCAAATGGTTGAACTAATGTTAGCTTGGTTAGCCTATATTTTCTAGAGGCTATTTCTCTCCACTCTGAACTTCTAGAGATTAGCAAAAATATTCATATCGCAAATAAAAAAGAACACAGATGCCTACTCATTAACCAAAAATATTTTTTTCAGGTCATTGCTGTTTAAAAAATTTCTCCACAAACTTTGAATTTCTTTTAATAAAATATCATAAACTGATTTTTGTTTTTCACTATGGATATATTAGGGTCAAATATTTTTGTTGGGTGATAAACCATTAGTAACCTCAGTTCTTTTAACAGCTAAATTACTTTCCTTCCATATAAGCCAAATTTACAATTAAGCTATTTAAGAAATAAAGACAACAAATAAAAATCTGTTTTAATTTTCATATCCTGACCTAAGAAATAAAAAGACTAACTCATTTGATATCCTCGTATTTATCTGTCTAAACTAGAAGTACCTAAACAAGAATTTTCCCATAACTCCATTTACTTGTTTATTTCCCTGACTCATTCCAAAAACAATTTTTTAAAAGATTTTTTATTAAAATATAGCTAACATACAATATTATGTTAGTTTAAGGTGTACACCATAGTTATTCAACATTTATACACCTAAAGAAGTGATCACCATGGTAAGTCCAGCGACCATCTGACCCTGAACATGATACTATGAACTATATTCCCTATGCTGGTCATTCCATCCCCATGACTTGTATGTTTTATGCCGGGAAAGTTGAACCTCATTTCCCTTCACCTCCCCCCTCTTTTAATTTTTCAATTACAGTTGACATTTAATGTTATTTTGTAGTAATTTCAGGTGTACAGCATAGTGGTTAGACATTCATATAATTTAGTAACTGACTAGTACCCTGACTAGTACCCACCTGGCACTATACATAGTTTTTAACATATTATTGACTATATTCCCTATACTTTACATCCCCATGACTATTTTGTAACTACCAATTTGTACTTCTTAATCCCGTCCCTTTTTTTACCTTGTCCCCCAAAACCCCCCAAAACAATTTTAAATGCAACACTGCAAAAAATAGAATCTCCTCAGTATAACATCCAACAATTTTTTTTTATTTTGGTGGAACTGAACAAAGATAATAGACACTTACAGTCTTTACCTGAAGCATTGAAAAACACTGATATGTCTCTATTATTAGATCGGGAAGATTATATTTACTTAGTAGAGATTTTACATATACCTTATCATATTTATGCTCTTTGAAATAAAGCATCTCACATATGGTTATAGGATAATGCCTTGGCATAGTGTAATAATATGTATTTGAAAAAGTGGTCGTATTTGGAGCCACACTGCTTGGATTCAGATTCCAGCTCTGCCACTTAGTAGCTCTGTCATTCTGGGCAAGTTTTTAAGTCTCCCTATACCTCAATTTCCTTATCTGGAAAATGGAATAATAATAGTACCTACCTGGTTGGGTTGTTCTGTGCAATAAATCAGTATACATAAAACACTTGGAATGATGGTTGACTCAAAATAAGTGCCTTATAAATGTCTTCCTATTATTATTGTCTGGTGTATTGATTATTTCATAAAATATATATTTTTGATAACTGAAGTTTATTCAGTCAGTTTCAAAACTTCTAGTAGCCAATATTCGTGGATCTCCTAAGTGGATTCTGTGTGTCTATAGAGGTTAAGTGGGATCTTTTGGTGATTCAGAGTCATTATTAACATTCAGAATCATCATTATGACCATCAAACATGGAACTCTGCTGTAAGTAAGTGAAGTTAAAATGATTTAGATGATATTAAGCAGTTTGTTTAGGGAGAGTATTTTACCCCTAAATGAGCTAGTCCAGACTGTTCTGCTGTTTCAGTCCCCTGGCTGTGTTCTGAAGGCTTTTGGCCTTCATACACTGGCCAGTGCGATCACCCCAGCTTTGAAATTCCTGTTTCTCTTTTGCTATAGATTGTAAGCAAGGAAATAGCTTATTTTTTTTTAAAAAAACTGTGTATAAAATGAGAGAATAGGCATTTACACAGGGTGTCAGTTCTCCCCTGAGAGTAAATAAGAACATGAGTACATTGTTTTCCTTTGAAGTGAGGGTTAAGTTTTTAGAACAGGGATTGGCAAAGTACTGCCTGTGGCCCAAATCTGTTTGTGTAAATAAAGTTTTATTGGGACACAACCACACTCCTTCGTTTATGTATTGTCTGCTGCTGCTGTCACATCACTAGGGCAGAGTTGTGTCATTGCCACAGAGACCATATGGACCCAAAGCCTAAAGTATTTACCATCTGATCTTTTAGAGAAAAAAATTTGCCAAAGCTTGTTCTAGGACAGTAAATTTGGGCAAAGTTGAAATAAATGAAATAAATGAGATGTAACTATGTTTTGCAGTCTCTGTTAACCTGCATATTCAATTACCTGTAGCACTGTGGCTCCTAAAAATATTTTGGATAAACAAGAATTTATTGTAGTAACTTATATTGGATTATGAAAAAACAGCCCATAATAGCACATTTAGAATATTAAGAGGAAGTGAAAATATGATTGTCAAGCAAAGTTATGTGGGAATCCTCACTTTACTGCTCTACTGTTATCAGTACATAGCATGATGTAAAATTATGTAGCTTTCTGTTGTGTTCTGTAGAATGTTCTAGAAATGTTACCAGTTAGTAGCTGGTTTTCTTGCACAATTATCCTCTTTTCTCACATAAAGCTATCTATTCCTTATCTTTCTTCTTACATATATCTCTGTTCTTTATCTTTCCTGTGAAAATATATATATATACTTAGTTTTCCAAAATTGTGTTATTCAGGAGCATAGCGTACAGAAAAGGACTTTGAATTTGGGTTTGAATTCTGATTTAGTCACATTACAGAAGAAAACCTCAGGGAAGTTACTTTGCCATCCCTAGCCTCAGTTTCCTTGCCTATAAAAGGGAGCCAAGAATCCTGGCTCCGCTTGCTACATGCTGTAGGCTGAATTTGTGTCCCCTGAAAATTCATATGTCGAAATCCTGATGCCTAATATGATGTTACTAAGAGGTGATTAGTAGGTCATGAGGACAGAGCCTTAATGAATAGGGTCAGTGCTTCATAAAAGAGACCCCACAGAACTCTTTAGTACCTTCTGCCACGTGAGGGTACAATGAGAAGTCTGCAACCTGGGAGAGGGCCCTCACCTGACTGTGCTAGCACCCTGACCTCTTGGACTTCCAGCCTCCAGAACTGTGGGAAATAAATTTCTGTTGTTTATAAGCCACCCAGTCTGTGGCATTTTGTTGTAGCAGCCCAAATAAACTAAGACACCACGCAAGGAGGAACAAATGAGAGTAAGCATAGAAGAGCCCTATGCAAGCTTCTATTATTATTTGTATCCTAAATAACGTCCTCAGTTTGGCCCACTTTCTTCTCATACAAAGATGTATATGTTTATGGAACAGAATACAAAAAGGATTCTGCATGAACTAAAATTGTTGTCTGGGCCGGGTATGAGGCTGTGAGCGTGAAGGAAGTTAGGTGAGAAAGCCTCTTCGAACAGCATATGTGTTTCTTGGGTGTCTGCTTCGTTATTCACTTCTCTAATGTGAGAGTTTACGCTTTTGTGCAGACCTCTGGGAAATATGCAAAGAAAAAAGAAAGAAGGAAAACCTTGGAAGGGGAAAAAGATAGTGCTTATGTCAGTACAAAAGTCTGAATAGAAGAAAATTATTGTTGGTTTATTTTAGCTACAGTTCTTTAAGTGAATTTGGTATGTGGGCAGGACGGCTGTTAATTTTTTCAGGATGAAAGAAGGAATAGTTTCCTTTAATAAAAATAGACTCTCAGTGGTGTGGCAATCAGAAGTCCCCTGTGATGAGGCTAGGGTAGAATTACTGAAGGATGAAGAGAACATATGTGGTTATATTTTGTTTTTATTGGAGCCCACAAGGAAAACCAACAGTCTACTGGGTGTAAGATATTTATACTTGTAAAAGATCACCCCACTTTTATAATTTAAGGAAATGCTAATAGATTGGCTTTGAATTGCAATTGCATTGAATATATTTCCTCATAATCTTGTTTTGAAATGATTTTAAAAACTCGAACCAGAAAATTAAGACCTTTTTTTTTTTTTACTGAGGTAGCGTATCCTTTTAATTTTTTTGACTTTTAGAGAAAATATTTTAAAATTGTGATCTTGAATTTGAATTTAGGGAGACCCCCAACCTCCACTTTTAATCTGTTGGTTATTTGGAGGGTAATTATCCAAGTTATATCCGTTAGCAATTATTGTGTAACAAACTAGTATAATTTTTTTTTCATATGTCTACTGGTTAGCCAGGGGAGTTCTGTTTATCTAAGTCAGATTCTGATTATTTTAACTGGCTTTACTCATGCATTGGTGGGTAGCTGTCAGTATGAGACATCTTTGACTGGGATAAGTCAGTACTTTTCCACATGTCTCTCATCCTTGCTCTCATCCCTCTGGCTGGTGAGTCCAGGCATGTTCTTATGGGACTGGCTGAGGTCCAAAAGTAGACAAGCTCAGTTGTATAGGAGGATATGTGGCAACAGACAAGCTCTATTTATGTCGTTTTCTAATATCCCGCTGGCCAAAGCAAGTCCTGGTGGAACCCAGGGTCCGAGTGAAGGAATACAAAGTTATCGGTCAAAGGGTGTAGATCTAGAGAGGGTATGGATTGGGACCTCAATCTACCAGATGTCATTTCACTTTTTCCCTCCATTTTAGCAGCCTCCATTTGGCAGTTTTACTGTTCATTAGCACTTCTACGGACTGGTCGGAAAAATAAACAAACACCAAATTTCTACATAGTTACTTTTTAACATTTGTTTTTAAAGCTTGGTGAGGGAGTAGCTTGTCATTAAAGACTAAAATAAAATTTTTATTTTATTTATTTACTTACACACCATCTCACTCTCTCTCTTTTTTTTTTTTTTTTTTTTTTTTTTTTTTTTTTTTTTTTTTACCAAATTAAGCATCACCCATTCTTGTATAATGAACTTGGTTCTTTTACATTTCTATCCATTTCCATCCCTGAGGGCTATTCTGTCTCCAGCTAATTTTTGTATTTTTGGGCCAATATTCTAGTAGCATTTGGAAGACTTTGGTGGGTGAGTCTGTGCATTTTTAGTCTTACTTTCATATGTTCTTGCTTCCCTCTCTCAAATTCTAGTTTGCATTTCTTACTGTCTACTCTACAAGTCCTAGAGAAACATGAAACTGAACATGTTTCAAAGAGTACTCATTACTCACACTTTGTGCATCCAAACATATCTTTAATTAACAAATATTTGTCGACTGGCTTCAATTGTATTTCAGGCATTAGTAACATAGTAGTGTACAATATAGACCAAATATATTGTACAATGTATATCGTAAGCTTCTGGAGCTTACAATCTAATGGGGCTTGACAGACAGTAAACAAATCCGTGAATAGCTCATTTACTATTTGGTAGTGAAAAGTGTTATGAAGAAAATAAAGCAAGATGAGCAGTAAGACAGTGATGGAGGAGTGAGTGGGCGTTCAGAGAAAGCCTCTGAAGTGAGAGAGTGAGCCATGAAGGATGCTGCAAACAGAGGAAGAGCCGGTGCAACGGCTGTCTGAATAATCAGTATGGCAGAAACATACATCCAGTGGGAAGGGTGGTAGGGAATGTGGTGTAGAGACAAGCACGGGCCAGATCATGTAGGGCCTTTGAAGAGCACTGTCAGCTCTTTGCATTTATTCTAAGTGGGATGGGAATTCATTGGTGGATTCAGGGCAGAGAAGAGACATGATCTGGTTTAAAGGGTAGAAGCTGGGAGGCTAGGATAGTCATGTTGGAGAGAGAGGCTTAGGGGATGCCTTAGCAGAGCAGCAGTGGAGGCTGTGAGAGGATGGCAGACTCTGGAGCTCTCCACAATGTGTTTCATTTAAATAAACCAAGTTTAGATGCTGAGATGAGCTCTGCAAAGTTGAGCATATGCAGAAGTGTTTCCCAAAGTAGATCCAGCATACGTCCAGTGATGTCTGAGTTAATTTTAGGTGCTAAGTCATATGAATGGACCTTTTACATTTTAATAATCACATATGAATTCAATGTGTATTAGGCAAGATATAAAACTTGTATATAAAACCCAGGATTCTGTAGTTATTGCTTGAAGTGAGGATAAAGTATTGAGTATACTACAGAGTTGAATGCAGATACAGCAAAAATTGTGAGGGTTGTATCTGAATGATTAGATTTAAGGCATGGTGATAGGATTATTTATAAGATTTATTTCTGAGGGATAAGTGAATGATGACTCTACTTTTAGGGTAGTGTGTAATCATAATTACGTATTACCACTTATTTATTATCTGCTGAATATGAGGCTCTGTACTAGGCACTTTGTAGATGATATTTTACCCAAGTTTCATGGCAGTCTGTGGTATAGGTGGTAAAATTTGATATTCCTATTTAACAGATGAGGAAAGTGAAGTTCATAGGTAATAAATAGTTTGTTCTAGGAAGTCACTGAGTTTTCAGCCATTACAAGATTATAAATGTAATGTATAGTTCTGATAAATTCTCTGCAAACAGGGACGTAGTTATTTGGTACACTTATGTATCAGAATAGTTTCTGATGTATTCTAGACATTTAATCAATACTTGCTGAATGAATGAAAGAAAAAAGAATGGGTCTTTTATTTAGGTTCAACTCAAGAGTGGTGAATATTCATGTTTCTCACAATAGTATGAGTTTTAGGAAGTAATCACCTGGAGTTTTAATGGAAAGGCCATATTTGGGCACCATGAAGTGACTTACTGTGCCCCCTAAATGCAGGTTTTCTCATTGTCCCAACATTGGCCTTTTGTTTTTTCCTATCCTCCCTTAAGAATCTCATCCACTCTTCTGGCTATAACTAAGTATGCAACTCCAAAATCTCAGACTTTGGTCCTAAACTCCAGTCATAGAACAAATAAACCCACTTACAAACTTGGAGCCACTTTTAGAGCAACATAACCTTTAGGAAGTCAGTTTACCTCCTTTGAGACACAGTCTTTGTCAGTAAGAGGGAGAGATAGAAGCTAGATCTGAGCCCTAATCTGACTGAAACATATGTGTACCAGAAGGAATAGGACAAGATACTTAGGGAGAACAACATTAGGGGAAAAATGACTTGAAAGGCAAATGAAATTCAATTTCCATTCCTCTTGGGCATCCTTGTTTTGCTTTTTACCTAGAACTTTCTCAGTAAGGAGTTAAATACAGTCTTGTGCTGCGTAACAACCGTTTGGTAAACAATGGGCCGCATATAATGGTATAACCACGGTCCCATAAGATTATAATGGAGCTGAAAAATTCCTACCGCCTAGTGATGTGGCAGCCATCATGACAGCATAGTGCAATGCATCATTCACAAGTTTGTGTGATGCTGGTGTAAACAAATCTACTGAGCTGTCAGTCGTATAAAAGTAGAGCACGTGCAGTTACAGTAGTAGGCTATACCATCTAGGTTTGTGTAAGTGCACTCTGTGATGTTTACAGAACTAAATCACCTAATGACTCATTTCTAAGAATGTATGCTTGTCGTTAAATGGCACATGACTGTAGTCCTTTTAGGTAAGTTTTCTTAAAAAGCCTGAGTTGTTTTCCTTAAAAAAATTAGAAGGCACAGCTTTGAAAGCGGTCATTCAAGCACTGAGACTCCTGGGTGCAGCTCTGTCTGACATGCTGAGGGAACCCTGCCTCCTCACTTCCCACTGGACACACTCTATATCTGCTGGGAGCCACCAGATCGAGGGCAGCCAGCACTGGGCAGAGCATGCTGGGAGGTCTCTGTGCAACAGGGCCGGTGGACTGAAATGACTAGACAAATGGGCTCCTGGCAAGGGACAGGAGCTTCCGAAAGGAACACTGTTAGAGGGTAAGGCAAGCTCAGGGAAGATGTGACGGGTGTAGAAGGACCGTTCCTTTTTGCCTTTCCTCTGGGAGGTGGGAGCTGTGTAGAGGGAGGAGCATGCCCAAATGACAATAAGAACTTCACGTGTTTAGTACTCACTGCCAGACTACACCTTCTCCTTGTCCCTTCATAGCTCTGCCTCATATCCCTGATCAGCCCAGGCAGCACACATTTTTTTTGAATTGTGAAATACATAATTTTTGCAAAATTATGTAAGAGGAAGTAGGAGTATAAGGATGGAAACCACATTATTATCAACCTCTGCAAAGTCATAATCTCCTGGGTAAAAGACACATGAATAAAATGTCCAATTCAAGTCTGAATGGAGGTAAGCTATATACAGAGGTAAACACCTGCTTTGAGAGGGCAGGGTAAGGTAAACAAATTCCAATGGGGTGAATTCGGGAAGCCATTTTGAAAGAAATCGGATTCAAATTAGGCTTTGAGAGAAGGATATGACTTTGCTATTTATCTTTAGGAAAATAGGGAGTTCTAGTCTAGGCAATGGAAACAGCCTCTTCAAAGAAAGAGGGAAACGCTGGGGCTAGGATAGGATGGGGGTCGGGTCAAGGGGCATTGCCAACTGAACGATGCAGAGGGAATTTGTGCGTGTTGTTGGGAAGGGGTGCTGGGAGACTGGAATAGAAGTGCGGGGAGGGTATGGATTACTGTGCCTGCCAGCTGAGTTCTTTGAACTTTATTGGGTCCGCATGTTGAGCCTTTCACACTTTGGTGAGGGGACTTGTAGAGTGGAGTGAAAGGAGAGGGCCATGGTCAGCTGCAGCCAGGAAACTAGTTAGTTTTTCTTAAAGTTTTTTATTTTGAAATAACTTAAATTTAGAGGAAAGTTCAAGAATAGTCGAAGAGCTTTGGCATATCCTTCAATTGGATTTACCAGTTGTTAACGTTTTGCCACATTTGCTTTTATCATTCTCTCATTCTCTAACATATACATATTACTAAGAATTTTTTTCTAAACCATTTGAGAATAAATTGTAGATGTCATGCCTCTTTACCCCTAAATGTTTCGGTGTGTGTTTCCTAAAACAAGCTTTTATTTATGTAACTTTGAAACAGTTATTGAAATCGGGATACTTAAGATTGATACACAACTGTTATTTGATCTATACACTTTATTCAAATTTTACCAATTGTCAATATATAGGAGGTTCTTTGTTTTTTTTTTTTTTTTGTGTGTGTGTGTGTTTTTTAACGTACTGGTAGGTGTCAGTGAAACAGTCTGGAACTGAAGCACTGGCAGTGGGAATAAGAGGTGGATGCAATAGGATTTGGCAACAGTGGGTTTTGAGAGTGAGAGAGCAAATAAAGCTGATGATGAAGGCAGTAGTTTATAGGTTGATGTCATTTACCAACAAGGAATTCAGGAAAGAGATTTAAAGTGCAAGAGTGAGTGTATGTTCTGAGTGTTTGATTTAATAATGATAATTGGATTTCTACAGTGCATTAAAAAGCAGAAAGGCGATATAATGAGAGACAGCTTAGTATAGTGGTCAGTAGTATCCATTTTGGTGGTATATTGCCTAGGTCAGAAACAGGCATTGTCATTTATTAGCTGTATGACCTGAGAGAGTCACCTAAGCTAGCTCTGCCTCAGTTTTCTCATCTGTGAAATGGGAATAACAATACTACTGGCTCATAGGGTCCTTGTGAGGATTAATTAAGTTATTATTTTTAAAAGGCTATATCAGAAGCCTGCCTGACACATAGTGCCATACATCTTGAATCAATATAAATAAATTGGACTTTCAATCCTTGTTATGGAAACCCAAGTTTGTGTGCCCAGTGCTTCGAAAGGCTAAAACTCAAAATGTCAGAATTTGCAATAAGGAAAAATTTATTGATCAAGAAGCCACCGATCAAGAAAATGGGAGACCTAATGGTGCCTCACATCGTCTTGCCCACTGGGCTAGTTTAAGGTTTTTTAAAGGGTTAGGGAGAATAAGTATGCAGAAAAGCTGGTGGGGCAAGTTTTAATTGGAGGACCTTGGAACTTAGCTGGTTATGGTAAAGGGGCATCAACACCAGATCTTCCTGAACAACGGACCTTTGGCTTCTGAAAGGGTTTGGTGTTTAAGTTCTGGTTATGTCCTGGTCCTGTCTCTCTCTCTCTCTCTCTCTGCATGTAATGGGGGGAGAGACTTTGTTTCTGGGTGTAGCTGGAGGCCAGCTTTCTCTCCTTTGCATATGCCCCAGCTGTATGACTTGCGATATTTGTTGTCTCTGAAGAGCTGCTCAGTATCTTGTTAAACAGGATAGGACCATTTTGAGCTGGTTCTGTGGTTACACCATTATATTATTGAATCCTCACTCGCAAATCTGTAAAGTAACTACTACTGTTATTACCAACTGGAACTCATGTTACATGGTTCACCCAAGCCAAACAACTGTTGATATAAAATACATTTTGTACCACATACCAGACTCTCTTCAGGCTCTCTACACGAGAACACCTGATAGGCTGTAGAATTGGCCTAGTGAGACCGTGTTGGGATAAGGGCTGAAGGTTTAGAGATGAAAGTCCTCTACACAGAGGTGAGTGTTGAAGACGTGAGATGTATGCTAAAGAGAGAGTCTATAGAAGAAAAGACTGAATGTTGGATCTGGTGGATGAGACTGGGTAGGAACAGTCAGAGAAGTCAGAGAGAGACAGCAGGAGGGTGTGGAGTAAAGGAAAGGAAGAGCTATGAGAATTTAAGGAAGACTTGCCCTTTCTTTGGGAGTCAAAGTAGGACAAATTTAGAGCAGAGACCTGAATAGTAATGAGTGGGTTCCCTGTGACCTTAGTGAGAATGGTTGCATTGATGTGTGAAGGCAGAAGCCTGCGTGCAGGGGCTTAAGAAGAGAATGGAAAGAGGAAATATATTTCATGAAAGTAGATTATGCTTTCAAAATTTTTGCAATACATAAAAAGAATAAAATCTTACATTTTGACAACATGGTTGGACCTAGAGGGTATTAATGCTAAGTGAAATAAGGCAGACTGAGAAAGACAAATACCATATGATCTCACCTATATGTGTAATCTAAACAACAAAATAAATGAACAACAAAACAGAAACAGGCTCATTGATCCGGAGAACAAATTGATAGTTGCGGGGTGGGGGGAGATGGAAGGGGGCTGGGTAAAAAAGGTGAAGGAATAAGATGTACAAATTGTTAGTTACAAAATAGTCACAAGGATGTAAAGGACAGCATAGAGAATATAATCAGTAATACTGCAACAATAGGACTATGTATAGTGCCAGGTGGGTACTAAACTAATTGGGATCAATGCATAAATTATATAAATGTCTAATTGCTATGCTGTACATCTAAAACTAATATAAAATAATATTGAGTGTCAACTGTAACTGAAAAAAAAATAATTAAAAAGGGATATTTGGCAATACAAGGAGGGAGAACTTTGGGAAACGCAGGATCAAGAAATAATCTTTCCCCAAAAGAGGCATTGTTGTCTTTGTCATCTATGAGGGGAAAGGGAAAAGCTGAAGATGCTACATGTTTCTGTAATGACAGAAAAGTCAAATAAAAGACCTTTCTTTCTTTTTTTTTTATGTTAAAGATTGAAAATCCTGAAGTCTTGAGTTTTCTCTTTAAAATATTTACAATTCCATTATGGACCTGTATTTGTTTCAATTTAAGTATTAATGTGTTTATTATTGAATAAAATAGATTAAGTTATTAGCTACAAAGTATATGCCATGTTTTTCCATGACTAGGCCCTACACTGGGGATGGGAATAGGGATGAGGCTGTATATCCTTGTTTAAGAAGCCTGGGATAAAAACAAAAAGAAAAACCAGAACTAACTGTAGGGCACAATGAAGGGGTAGGGTAAATTGAACAAAAGGCAAAGAGTCGGAAAAATGTGAAGTGGTAGCTAGAGAGGGGGATATCAGCATGTCTGATCTTGAAGATAAGACAACTGTAAGTGATGATGGGGCCGAAAGTGTGATAAACAACCCTTGGTTGAGACGAAGAGATTAGGCTGCCTTGGGTGATTTCCATCTTGTTGAGTTGCTCCTGACTTAGAAACAGAATACAAAATTTCACTCTTATGGTGCACAGAAGAAAAATTCATGTTTGTAAAGCTTTTGTAAAATGTTAAGCCAGACCTTTATTTTTAAACATTGTCATAAAGTCAGAGAGAGATTAATAGAGCTAATTCAGATCCCTTTAGGGAGCATTTGGTATCTGCCTCTTGCCTTATATGCTCTATTAAGTGGAAAAGAGAAGACCTATATAACTGAAATATAAATTTTGATACTAATTTTTGAATGAATGCATTTTTCAGTTCATTGATAGGAGACATCTTATTTACTTTTTCTGGGAGAATCTGTCTTGAACAACACGCAGATAATTTGTGGAATTAGTGGCTGTTTCAGGAGGGTCAGTAAGGGGTCCTTTGTGCCCATTTTGTGCCTATGATTTAAAATAAGGTTGCAGGCAAATACTTCCAGTCAAACTAGTAGATGGACATTGGCAATGGCGGATAACACAGCAAAAGAAGTGATCTGGTGCCTAGAGTTTTGAAATAGTTAATTATAATGTCTCATGTTGATAACTTTCATTGATACATAACTTCAATACTTTCCAAATCCTTGTAAGCTTGAAAATCATATGAGTAATAAATGTTTATAGTAGAAAGCAGTTAAGTAACATGAACAGAAGTCTTGGACTTTCCCGAAGTGACCAATGGGAATATGTCTGTGCACGTTCTGCCAAACTTGGTTTCAAGCTATTTCATGACAAATTTATGCTGGCACAAAGGGCATATCTTCTGTCTTACGATTTTTGGAAGTCATGATTTATGGAAGGTGAGCATTAAGCCTCACTTTTAAACCACTTAGGAAAGTTATCTAAAGCTTAGTGAAAAGAACAATAAAGTAAGATAAATGAGATGTCAGTTACACATTCAGGAAGTAAGTGGGTTCATTTTCCACATTTGGGTCTGGTCTTTTTATCTTTAACGGGCACTGCTCTATTCCCTCCAAAGCCGTATCAGCATGGTGGGTGGGAACTGGGAGCCCACAATAAGCACTGACTTGCTCCCTTGTGTCATGTGGAGGTTTGCAGCTGTCAAGATCAGAGGCTCTCTTGTCAAGGCTCCACCCCCAAGATCTGTGGGAACATCCCTGGAGACAGACAGCCGTTGCTCCCAGGAGTAGGGGCAATCAATGCATATATTACTTTACTTAGCTGGGTACTGCTGAGCCATAGAACTGTTCCAGAGGAGTAAAGCTCATTTTACCTCCTCTGCTCTATCAACAACAGACCTCTCTGTGGTTTTGCCGGTGATGATAACAGCCAGGCTGATGACTGAAGTCCCGTGGTCACCCTTTCCGCTGACAAGGAGTCATTTCTATTTGATCGCAAATCTCAAATTTCAGTTATAAACTTAGGCTTATTTCTGATATAGTAGGCTATTTGTAGAATACAACATTGATTGATTAGTATAATTTTCTCCCTTCGATAGTCTGGATGAATCAAAGATGAAGCTAGCAGCATTTCTTATCCTTTGAAAACATTCATTGTATTTCACAAATAGAAAAATTGCATGGTTTCTTGGAGATGTTGATGTGTTCTCCTAGAAGCATTGGGCCTCCATTCATTGTGAATCATTAATTGAACAAAAAGCTCACAGATCACAGTACATATGAGATGGGGAGGAGGCGGGAGAGAAGGGAAAGAAGTGAGTTAAAATTTCATTGAAAGGAACACTTTTATCATTGGATTAGAAACTCAAGTCCATCAATAAAAAATGGATTATTCTAAAGTGTCTATAAACTTGCTGCATGTGTGTCCTTTTATTTCTGAATAAAGCTCAAATTGTTTCTCACAAAAGGGAATGAACACAGAAACCTTCCAGGATGTGTTGGAATTGGCAGTGGGTTGGAGCTTGGCCATGGCAGCAAAGGACAGCTGTTGGTTGTGGCGCCTCGTGCCAGGGTGCTGGGCAGAACATCTTTAGTTCTCTCTGGGAAGATTCCAGTGTGGGAGCAGGCTGGGAAAAACAGAGCACGAGGGCGTGGCGGCATCCTGGTCGGACAGCATCCCAATCTGTGTTACTCTAGTTGAGCTTCTCCAGGGGTTAGAATGTTTTGCTTTCATAGTCGTCTGGATTGTTTACTAAGGGTAGAATTGTCCTGGCCTCACCCCCGACCTGCTGATTTAGTCTCTGTGCGGTGCTGCTTGGGAATCTGTATGTTAGAGAAGCTCTCAGGGTAATTATAATGTGTGGTCATGTTTAAATTATGGTAGACAGTGGGACAAACTGACTGGAAGCATTGTTGGAAGAAAGTGTGTGTGTGCGTGTGTGTGTGTGTGTGTGGTGTGTGTGTATGTGTGTTGCCACAGCTGTGAGATGAAATCAGGCTCCTGGAATTTGCCAAGAAGCAGCAAGGGAGACACGTTAACCAGGTGCCAAGGACGTGGCCTTAGGCCTTACCAGAAACTCCCTCCTTTAGGGTGTGAGCTTCTGGAAAACACTGACTGGTCCTGATTAAATCCTACACTCAGGCCCAGTGCAGGGTTGGCTCCAGAAAAGGCCATCATAATATTTTCTTTTAAAGGTCTGTTTATTATCTAGTTTTGATTGTCTACCTTATACAAGAATCCTAGTATCTAACTTTCTTAGTATGTTTTCAGATGTCCAACACTTCTCTGATTTTTTAAGTTTCCCTTTTATTTTCTATTGCATTTAATAGAATGCCAATCTATGATTTAACAGATTGAATCTCCTTTGCAGATAAACAACAGACGCTGGAACTGTTAATACATATGATGCTTCCTATTATATATACATGTTGTACATGATAAGAATGAAGCTTTTTCTATTTCATGGGTGCACCCAGAATAAACACTCTCTCATGAGGGGGAAAAAGGAGCCTGAAGGGGAAGAAAAAAGCAATGGACGGCAATGGATGCCTATTATTTATGGAACTCAGTGTTACTGAGAGATCTTTATAAGGGAAGCCACGACCTGTGGTTTAGTGTGGAGGGCATGACTTTATATCCCAGTTTGCAGGATGGTCCTGGCTTCACCAGTTGAACTGGTATCCCATTTGGTTTTGGTCTCTTATATTCAGCAGTGTCCTGGTTTGTATAATAAGTTATGCAGTAGCTGTGAGTATAGGAGAAAGAGAAAAAAATGTTTCTCGGGATTTGTGAATAGCACTCAGTCTGTGATTTATCTCATTCCAGAACCACCACTTATGTTTGTGGGCCCTACAAGAGGCCCTCGTGTCCTAAGACCTTTCTCTTCTTGTCCTGGACCTATCATGCAACTGGAGAAGCCTTATGGGAACGTATGTAGACAAGCCAGTCTGCTCACTCAAGTTTTATTCACATCCATAGCCCAATAGCTAGCTGCCCATGGTCATCCCTCAGTCCTAGGGGCCTGCCCTTGGGAGGGTGAAGACCCACACAGGAACCAGAGGCTGGCTTTGGACCATTTGGGGCAGGGAATTATAGGGACATGGGTACCTGGGGAATGGTGCCCAGGTGGGTATGTCCTCCCACCTTGCAGACTCCTAGCCCCATGGGGAGGCGTGTTTAGAGGAGGACAAGAGAGGAGTGCCCTGAACCACGAGCCCCACATTAGTGTTACCTGTCTGTCCTGCCTCTGCTTGTCAGTGATCCTGCTTCTGACATATCGTTGAACATCCCAGGAAAGCAGACTCACTCTGTACTTCTGAAGTGTTTGGGATAAGAACACGTCGGACGTTCATACTACTTGGTCACGTGACTGAGGGCCAGGGATATCCTGCATCTGGCCTGATAGAAATCCTTTGTCTTACCTTCAAGCTGGCTTCTCCTTAAGTGACATATATTTATGATAACTCCATTTTTCAGGTTGAAACAAAAACTTAGATTATACGGTTTATTGTTTTGAAAGTCACCCAAAGGGAAGGCACCTCTCTCCTCAGTATGTTTCATCAATGGAAATTTGGTGACTATTTTCTTTGTTTGTTGGTATGTTTGACCAGGCCTGTAAATGTGAAATAGGAAAACTGTTTGCTCAGCCATTCCCATTGTAGTTTTGTTTATCTGAGGATCAGTCAAATGGAAAGACTTTCATTTCTTGTTTGATTACAGAATCAAATCTTTTACAATTTTAGATACTTCTGCATCTATTTGTGGAACTCCTTGAGTAATTAATTATTAAAGTCAATGAACACTTTCTCCTTTTTCTCCTTATCTCATAAGGACTGAACAAACTCTCCGGGCAGTATTTTCCTGGACTAGGAGTACTTTCCTGTTTTGTGGGTTTTTGGGTACCGTGTACAAAGGGTCACTGAACATAGCACAGAGACTGTGCACCACACAATCCTGGAGGTAAATTTCATAAAGCATATAAATGGGATTGTGAAAAGTGGCAGCCCTGCTTATGCAGTTGGGTCAGGAATTCCTCGTGGCTATGAACTCCACAACAGGCATGGGTTTTCTCCTTTTTCTCTCACTCATCATAAACACATGGAGAAGATGAGTGTTTGCAGAGAGGAGGTGAAAATCATTTATTTTCTACACTTGTCTTCATTTTTTTTGAAGGAACTCATTCTCCTTTTAGTAGCGATGTAGGTGTAGGAAAATAGAAGCCACTAAGGATGTACAGAAGGATTTTCATATAATCAATAATTTTGGCCAATAATTGCAGCAAAAATATGTTTTCAAACTCCTGCTCTGTCCTGGTGGTTGTGTCCGTTAGCTTTGCTGGGGTTTGAGCAGCTATGGCTTTTTCAATCTAATAGGTGGTTCAGTATGTGATTTCTCTGGAAATAGTGTAAAGCATACTTTACATTTAATAGTGTAATAACATTAAGTGCAAAGTATGCTTTAGTGTCATAACATATGAAAATGTGTTACTGCCCATTGATAGCCAGTAACACTTGTACCAAGTCACACTGCTTTGGGTAGTAGAAATTATCCAGTGGAAAAGTGCTCTTTGTATCCAAGCTTTGAAGAAACTAGTCTACCTCTATTTGATCATAACTAGGGACTCAACTGAGCAGGATTTATGATTCAGATTTTCGCTTGTTACATTTTTGGTTTTCAGTGGTGGTAGAATGAGGATGGGGCACATTTGGATTGCAGAATAAGTACCAGATGGGTCTGGGGAGCAGTGTATGAGCTTACTCATGAGCTTTGTGTGCTGCTCATTACCACTTCTCTTCTTTGATTATCTGGAAACTTCCATTTTTAATAATTTAATTCATCCCTTATCAACTCCAGCCTCCTGTGGCAGTCTGAAAACCAGGCTTGATAAAATCCAGATATGTTGTAATTCTCTTTTATCAACCTAAGAGAGAAATTCTCAAAGACTGCTGATTTCTGTTTCTTGAAAAGCATTCACTGTGGGACTTCTGATGTATAATGAAGCCCAGGGAGGGGTTGCAAATAGAATTTAAGCAAGCAAGCATGACATACATTCTTAACTATTTTCCAAAAAAGAAAATAGTAGAAGAGAGGTAATTTGAAAATAGAAACTACCAAATAGCGATGGATGGCTCATAGCCCTAGTAGTTCTCACAAGTGCTTACTGGAGAGTCTGACATGTTAGATGCTCAACAAAGTGTTTGTTAACTGAATGAATGAATGGATCTGATCTTGTCCTGAGAAATTCCAAAGTGGAGAGAACACCTGGCACGAATACTCACATCAACCACAATGCTGAGCACTGTTGCGTTGCGTGCTCTTCCACACATTCACAGTACTGTTTGATGTAGTCTTTGCTGAAACAAATCCCATTTTATAGATGACACCAAGGCTCAAAGAATTGAACAACTTCCTCATGGCCACTAAGCACTGCAATTAAAATGTGTGCCTTCTGACTCCAAGTCTAGGGTTCTAGGACTTCAAAGATTACCTGGCTTTTTGAAGTCATGGGCGAGAGCAATGCAAACAAGCATCTGGAAATACTGAAGCAGAATCGCTGTTCATCCTTTATATGGAGAATAAATCTAACTCTTGAGGACCTTGATCACTGATAAAAATAAGACTTAAAAGATAAAGGCACATAGAACCTAAAAAAAAAATCTTTCAAAAGGCCCAAGTTCTGGGCATTGGAAAAAATGAGGGAGCAGAGAAGGAAGGGAATGTGTCTCAGTTCTTCCAAGCTATTTCTTTTGCTCTTCAAATCAAGTCTTCTGTCTCTTACTCAAAATTTCAGAGTAAGCTCATCTGAGACTTTGGAAAAGTATTAGAAGTCAGGAGGGAAAAGGCCTTATAACTCATCCATTTGCATCCTTGTGTTACTTTGTAATGTTAGTAAGCCTTTTTCATTTCACATAGATTCTGTCTCTTCAACTGTGCTGCAAACCTGTTAGGACAAGTTTCTTTTTTCTCTTATCTCTTTCTTGTATACTATCCATATGCAGAAGCCCCTCAGCGGGACTGGCAGTTGCCTGCATGATATATTCGAGATGTTCCAAGAAGCTTCTTTGCCCCCAATAGCCGGATCCTATGTTTGCAAATATATACATCTCCTATTGGAGTCATTCCTGCATATTAAGGAATGTCGTGTTCTCAAGGCCCTGTTCATTAAGTAACAATGGCTTATTCAGCTGACACTCATTAACCCATTGGTACAAGGTGGGTCGTTTATTCTGTTAGTTGACCACGACCAGATAAAACCCGGAAAAGATGAGAAAAAAGTTGACTGGTGGTAGAAAGGGGAAAATACTGGAAGAGAATATTTTCTTGGCAAAGTGGATCTTCTTTTGTTCCCATGGAAACAACTCAGGCATGTCGGGGTGAGGTGTTACAGAAGGGAGAACAAGAGAGAAAGTCACCATTAAATTTGGCTTCTTGCCTTGAATTAGCCTTGGCCCATGATACTTTGTAGACTGAGAGTCAGGAAGGAGAAACTGAGACAGAAACTTTGCTCTCTGCCTGGTCACTACTTAACAGCTCGCAAAGCTTTGCTTTCTGCTAGCTTGTTCTTAAGCAGCATGTATGTTGTATCTAGCATTTCCTTGCTGAAGGAAATGCATCCTCTAGCTGAGCTGAAGTAATTTTAGCACTTAGGTTGGTTATTTTCACTATATATTACAACCAGTACTATCCAGTCTGGCTGCCTGGAATACGAGATGACAGCTAATTAGATTTTCTGGCTAACCCAGATTAGAAATATCATATCAAAAGTAGTAACACCCTTTGCCCTTGTGCAAGAGGGACTCTTGCCCCAAGTCCCTTGCTTTAAAGGGCCCCACTCTGGCCTTCCTTCAGCTGTGCCACATCCCCTGAGGAGAGGATTCTGTAGGGCCAAGGGGATTGTTGTCCATCCAAAGCAGCCTCACCCTCGCTTCTAAATCACTCAGGACCTTATCTCCTGCCTACATGATCCCCAAATTACTTCCAGAGCCTGTATGGGTCTCTTTTGGGGTCAAATAGCCCCAGGGTGAGCACTGCTGGGACCAGAGTGTGGAGCTGGGTGTGGATCCTGAATGTGCAGGCTGAGTGTCTTCCTGAGTGTGTGCAGGGCTCCTCACGTTGCAGAACAGAGCTAAAGTTGGGAAAGAGAAGGGGCGTGGGGTTACTGGTTGGGGGCCTTTGGCTCCACAGATTTTATGGATAGGCTGGAATTTCAAACTCTGTAGTGGGAGACCACTTAAAACTGTCAACTCATCTGGACTGTGAAGCACACTGCTGTGAGAAACTAGGCTTTAAATTGACCACTAAGGTCCTTGCATGGCTTCCTGGTCTGCATGTGGAGCAACAGTGGTTTACTGTACTGTGGACATTAATGATGTAAGAACTACCATGTTTCCCCGAAAATAAGACCTAGCTGGACCATCAGCTCTAATGCGTCTTTTGGAGCAAACACTAATATAAGACCCGGTCTTAATATAATATAAGACCGGGTCTTATATAATATAGTATAATATAATATAATATAATATAGTATAGTATAATATAATATAATATAATATAATATAATATAATATAATATAATATAATATAATATAATATAATATAATACCTGGTCTTATATAACATAAGACCGGGTCTTATGTTATATAATATAATGTAGTATAATATAAGACCCGGTCTTATTGTACTATAAGACCGGGTCTTATATTAATTTTTAACATGAGCTCCAAAAGACACATTAGAGCTGATGGTCTGGCTAGGTCTTATTTTTGGGGAAACACAGTAGGAATAGCTGTTCTCTAGAGGTATTCCTAGGGAGCTGCTATGGGTGGTGGTGGTGATCGCTGTTATTATTTCATGGACAATGAAATTTTTAATTTTCTTGTAAATTTATTTTTATTCTTGAATACTGAACTGTAAAGGTGTGTGTATGTGTTCTAGCAACTTAAAGAATCTAGTTATTGAGTTCTGGTTACTAAAAGTTTTACTTGCACCTTGTTCAGAGTCTTAAACTTATGTGGGCATATTTTTATCCTTTTTCCTATCTCCATTATAATGTATGGTCTTCGAGATCAGGAAGATGGTTCGTATGTCACTTTAAAATATAACATTTCTTTCTTTGTCTCTTTCCTCCCGCTTTTCCCTCTGAGTTATATTTATGACTATCATCTCCCAGGCCTGGTGTTAGAATTTCTCTTGTACTTATTTTTTAATGGATAACACATGATTGTTTAACATGTCATCATCTAGTGTTTAGTAAATTCATAATAGAAAATAAATTTTTTCCCTTATAAATATTTAGAGATTTAAAGTTATTTCAATATCCAAATATTTCACCTATTTCTTTATTTCTGGAGAGAAACAAATAGTTTATCACCATAGAAAAAAGTGTATGAGAAAAATTTCAAATTTTATACATAGAGTTGTGTACTATTATTTAAACCTCTTCTTTAGTTCTCTTAACTATACAGACCTTTGTGTGTATCATCTCTTAGTGTAAGTACTTTGCCCTGCTCCCCACTCATACTCCCATGTCTCTAGATTTTTGCCACTCTCTCCTTATTATTCTCTCTTTCTTTCTTCCTCTTTCTGTCCCCCTACTCTGCTCCTTCCACACACCTTTCTCTACCGGCTTCTTTCTTGTTTTACACTATCTCAGATATGTACCCTTTGTCTGGGTTTATACCCACCAGGAGAAGGGCCAACCATCTTTTAATGAAGCAAATGGCATCCCGGTGTGAGCTCCTAAATCAAAGAGCTAGAGAATCATTTGGTTTCAGGGTTGTCAGAACCTTTGAGATTGATCATCTAGCAGGGTTCTCCTTGTTTTGTGCCTGAGAAGACAAGTCCTGTGAATTATATAAATGTCCCAAGGCTACACAATGATCAGGCTCTATATCTCCTATTTCCCAGTTCAGTCCATTTCTTGAAAATAGCATCTCAATATATATTTAAGTAAATACAAATAAGCCATCATAAGTTATAGACTTATTTATGTGTCCTCCTGTGTTACCAAGGAAGGGAAAAAACAAGGGGACGGGCATGAACACAAAAGAACATAGGAGATGCCTTTATAAGTTGTTTCCTCAAAAGATCACTAAAAGATAGTTTAGAAATTGCCAGTAAGAACTATACACAAATAATCTGAGACAAGTTACCGCAGAGACGAGTGTATTTAAGTTAGAGGGTAGAAGAAGTACATTTGTTAGCATATGCAGAGAAAGAGGAGCTTTATATCTTACAAGTGGAAAATAAAGGAGTCGATCCTTTTCCTATTTTGTGGCAAAATGTACAGCAATCCTATTTTAACACATAAATTAAAATTAGTATACTGTAATTTACTCGTGTTAATATAAATTTAAAACTTCAGGCTAGACCAGCTGTAATCATATTCCCAAAGATCTCCATTTTATCATTATTTACAGCTAACAAGACATTTATGATCTCTTTTTGGTTGTCTCTGGTGGAACATTGTTGGCAAAGCTTTCCTGACTTGAAATTCTCATGTGCATGGAAATCTAGTTAGGAAAATGAATAAGTCAATAACTTCTCCTAAGAGGATAATCTCTCCTTTGTGACATAAATTAGATATCCATTCACATCTATGGAATAATTCCCAGTTTTGCAATGAAATAATCTGATATGCACAAGCAAACATGCCAATCTCTTTTTAGTCTAGGAGAATTCAGTCAACTTTCTACTTGAACAAAGAAGCTATGTTTTTAAATAGATGCATCATTTTCTCAAAATTGGATTATAAAGAGCTGATCTGAGCTGCAATCAGATGGATAATTAAACAGCAAAGGTAAGAGACTTCTGACTGTGCATGTTTACAGTGTTAATTGAAAAAATAAATTCTGATCTTTTTAATTCTAAGGGTAATTTGACCAACGTGCCTGTATGATGCATGACTTCACATTTTAATGTTGAAGTTGCTGGTACATTTGAAACTAGCTTTCTTACATGGGAGGGACAAAATTTGATTGAAGAAATTTGATCTCATTTTATGTTTTTCTAGAGTGTATGTAGTTGAATGAAAACATGAAGATGCTATTTTAAAAGGTCTTAAATGTTGTTGTTTCCTCTTTTAGCTGTGATGCTTTGTTTTCTCAGATCTGTTTAGTAATCTGGAATATTTCCTGGAATGACTTTGAAAATGCTGGGAAATTCTCCCTCTTTCTCAATGTAGCTGTTGCCTCTGAGGTGTCATAGTTTTTTGTTTGTTTGTTTGTTTTTGTTTTTTAACTTTATTTATTGCAGTTATTACTTTTTACTTCGTGTTATAGTAAATTGGCTTGCAAATATGTCTTCCATACGAAATTTTAAGTTTTTTGAAGGTAGGGTCTGTATCTTATTTACCCAAGGCCTTTCATTTGGTTGGTGAAATGTTTGTGGAATTGGTGAGTGAAGATAAAACATACATTGCTCTCTGAGAGTGTAGAAATACATGGTGGCTATGGGCTGATAACTGGCTGGCCAGTTTACACCTACCCAAGGATTCAGAGACAACATATTCATGACATCCTATAGATTAGATTGTTGCTTTGAGCAAAGATGAAGTGAAAATGTGGCTTTGTGGTCCAGCCTTTTTTCAGTGTGATTGAAAACATAGTTCAATATGATTAATTACATTGAAAACGAGTGGGAAATGAGATGATACTTAGGTTAGTTGACGAGTATCTGGATTTTGTCCTTGGTTTTTTGGACAACTATCCTTTCAGATATTTAAATTCTAAGGGCTGAGTATTCTTGATTGTAGAGTCAAGTCCTGAGTCGTTTACTCTTTTAATCCTTTCCAAGAGAAGGGATAAAAAATATAATTGTGCTTTTGCTGTTAATTAAAACTTCCTATGAAACCTTTCAGACTCTTTTTTGTGCTAATGAGAAAAACTGGACACTTTTCTGGGGCTTTTGAGAGTTGTAAGAAGAGTTCTTTATTATTGTCATTACATACTTAATAATAATAATTGCAAGTTCATTTCACTTTTATGTAGCATTAATTTTGCAACAAGCATAGCAAGACATCACCTGAACTTCCTGGTCAGTAAAGATGCTGTGATCAGTCATGCTGTAAAATATTACTGAACTGATAGTGCAACCAATCCGGTTTCCCACTTTTGGCTTTGTAGAGAGTCCAGCAGTAGGTCCTATGGAATCAGGAATAAAAGGACACTAATCTTTGACTCTACCAAATCTTGTAACACCCTTTAAACTCCGAGGAGTTTTCCCCGTTGGGAGGAATAGGGTGGTTCCAACATCTTTAACGTCAACAGACTGTTGCTCAAATTCTGCCTTTAATCCTTCTGTGGATGGGAAAATAAAGAAATCTATTATGACTTCCCTAAGGCCAACGGTTTGGGGAGAGCTGGGAAGACTAGGTTTAGAACCTAGGTTTCTCCTATTATGAATATATTACATTGTGAACTCACTTGGAGCAAACTTGTGTTGTCTTAGAAGTAGCGAAGAGACCAATAGAGACAGGGACAAAACAAGATGGTCAAAGGCAGTAGCAGAAATACGTGCCTCATGTAATTTTCGTATGTGAGCATCTAGGGGTTGTGGCAAATGCCAGGACTTGTCCTCCACAGGGTGCTTGGAAAGCTTTGGAAAGCCTGGACGGGGGAGTATCAGTTCATTCATTTCCTTTATAAACATGTGTTAAATGCTTACTGAATGCAGAGCGGTATCTTCAATATTTGAACAATTTGAAGTCCCAATTTTAACCTCATCCTCTATGTTAGGAAACTTGTTTTTTTTTTTATGATTTCTGCTTTCATTTTTTTCATTTATAGTAATAGTGATGAGCAATAGTAATAGTAATGGTCTGGTAACCTTACAGAAAACTTCAGGTTGATTAGTAGGTGAGCAGCTTATCCCAATAAATCCATATAAAAACATAATGACAGCATTTATATTTTTGTAGTCAAATCAATTGTCAGTCTTATTTTCTCCAGATAAAGATATCACCACGTGTGTGGCCAATTATCTTTATCCAGCTCAATTTAACCAGGTCAATGAACCTTGTACTTATATCATAATTTTGTGTTGTGAGGGATACGGAAAGCATAATAATTCTCCTGATTTACATTTGGTAGAATTGAAGTTAAGTGATTTCCCCAAATTTATGCTGATATAAATTAGATACAAGCTTTTTGGTCCCTAACCTTGTGTTCTCATCTAATTGTTCTACAAAGAAACAATGCATAGCAAAGTTATCTTTTTTTAATGGCTCACTCAGTCTTCCTGTCCCTCTCTGCCCCAAGTAAAAAAAATAACTCCCATTCTTCATTTGTTGTGAATTTAATTTGTCCAAAATTAGCTGGGGGTAGGGTCATTAAATAATTATACATGATGATTAATTTGGAGTTAGAATTTATAAGAAATTGGGGCAAAAACATTTCAAATAATTAGAACATAATAAAAAGCACTTAATACTGACATTATCACGTGAACATAGATCACATCTTTAGAATCCGTTTGATATATATATATATATATATATATATATATATATATATATGAGAATGAATCTCCACTGATCATATCCTAATAGTTGCTTTTAAAAATAAGTCTCTGAACCAACTTGTTTATATTTCATTTGTCTCTTTTTCATGAAAGGTGACTTAATAAAATAATGGTTGTGTAAACCTGTGATTGTTTAATTTCAGTTAAATAGGTATTTATTATGATTAGGGAGACAAAGTTTCTTACGTTTTGGTTCCATTTGTGAGGAACTTGTTTCTTGCAGAACACCTCATAAAGTCTTTTCATTTGCCGTCTCGTAGGGTCTTTGCACTTAGCTCTGCTTTCTTGAATTTGGACATTTTACAAAATCTCCTATGATTTTTCCAGGTGATTTTTAAAAAATGAATTCCAGGGAAATTTTAACAATCAAATTACTGATTTCTGTGTTAAACTCTTTTAAAACATGTTTTCATGCTCCAGTTTGTGGGTGTGGGGTGGGGAGACCAAATAACGAGAACAATCCAAGTGGGACAAAGTGTTTTCTTCCATCTTATTTGCTAATAATTATTCAGGCAATTTTATGTAGGCTTTTTAGAAATTCTAGAAGCTTTTCCACTTCAGGCCTAATATATGTGGATTATAAATAAATAGCAGGTACCTTTTGGAGGCATTAGAAACTAAACATTATGCAAAGTTTACCCTCAGTTGCGTCAGGAGCTTGAATTGTTTTCATTAAAATATCTGCTATGAAAGCACTGAGATTAGATGGATGTTAGTTAGCTCCCCCTTTTTTCCTGCTATCAAATGTCAGAGATTTGTATTGTTGGTAGGAACTGAGATTTCATTTTCCTTGGCCACATTCTGATGCTGGCTCTACTGCAGCAACTCTCCCGTTCCCAGATTTTTATGCCCAAGGTAAGTCAGAAAGCAAATTTCAGGATTGCAGCATAGGTTGATGAAGTGTGGGGGAAACCAAACGAGCATCGTCAGAATGAAAGTGTACATTTTTGTCTGCCTGAATGTGTGAGAAATGGAAAACCCTTTACACAGACTAAACCTCCCACTGCTGTGATTATCAAGTAGTGATTGTGGTCAAAATCGGACTGAAAGTTTTTCTGAAGCAAAATGTTTTATGTTACGTGTAAGGCAGGCATCTCTGTGTCTGCGTTAAATTTATGAAATAATAATAATGTTCTGTTCGAAGAAATACTGCCAGGTCTTATAACATCAGGGTTTTTGTTCTGAGTTATTCTGGTAAAGGGATGGTTTTGCTTTTAAATTCCATTCCTGGAATTTCCAAACATAAAGGAAAAGCCACACATAATTTATGAGGAGGATGTCTTTTTGTTCAATGCAAACTTTCAGAAATGACTAATTGCATTTTTTTAACAAGATATCATTTATGACTTTCTACTTTTTGGAATGACTGTAAATGTTAACACAATAAATTCAGGCAAATTTTTATGAGAGTCTAAACAAACGATAATAAGGAAAATCATGAGCTAGATCAACCAAAATAATTGAAGTAGAATATAGTAAAACAAAATAAATTTAAAAATTATATCCCTAAAGAACTATTGATAGTAAAAGAGAAATCCTCTGAGGTTACTCTCCAGGATAAAAACAGTAATTCTGCTGAAACCAACGGGTGCTGGTGAGAGCAACTTCTTGCTGCTGAATAAGGGAACTGGATTCTGTAGCTGGGTGTCCTCAGTATGTGTTCAGGTCTCTCCTGCTAATGCACCCTGATCTTAAATAGAACAGAATGGTAAATATTTAGAGTGAGTTTTATGTGTCTTTGGGATTTTTCCTTCCTTGTCATTGGTAAGTAACATATTTCCTCTGCCAATCTGTGACCATTGAGATAACTTTCCTTGTTACACACTCATTTGTGTGGGTGTTTGTTTCCACACCCCCCCCCCCCCCGATGTCAAAAGCTACTTCTTTTTTTCGCCTCATATTCATAATGCTTTCAGCACAGAGTAAGCTCTTCTGATGAACCCCGTTTCTGTAGTTTTGAGAGGGAATTAGAAGCAAAGGAATTAACAATCACAAAGATAAGTCTGCACATGAGACTTAGAAACATGCTTTTATCCATTGCAAATTATTGCTTAAATATTACTGGTTAATAACTTCCATGCTGACATATCTTAAAATGAAATACAGGTTGGTAGAGACACTATCCTAAAATTTATGATATGCTTTTATTGCTTCGCAAACTGATCTGTATATTGGTCGATTTTTAGGGGCCCCATACGGACCTTTTAAAATAAAAACTTTTATAATGGAAATGGATGAAAACATGGACTTGCCCTGCTCCATACAAACTGGAATACTGAGAAATCAGCACATGTTAGTGATTTGGAGGGAGGGAATGGTATCCAAGCACTCCTGTGCTAAATTATACCAGGGCCATCACCACATAGCTGTCAGCCCATCCGTCGGGGGCAGTGTTTTCCAATTTATGTTAATCTGAGAACTGAGGTGCCCAGAGGATGCAACAGTAGCCCCAAACCTTCTTTTTGTCCCTTCATAGTTTTCATCTCCATCTGCATGTTGTTTTCCTGTGCTCTTCCCTCTGATTTCTGGGTCAAAATTTGCCAGAGGGAGGGGATGGGATTAGGATGAAGAGACCAGTACGAGGAGACATAACAAGGTCCATCATGCTACACTAGAGGTATTACATCACTCCAGTGAAGTGGTTATCAAAACTGGCGCCCCATCTGAATTCTGTTAGTGACATGTTAACTGTGAGTAAGCCTGCCATTTGCTTAGTGTCATGTATTTTTTCTATTGTTATTTTAATTATTTTCTATTGTTTTTTCACCTCTTATTACTACTACTACTACTACTACTGAGGATGATATTAGCTACCATGTGTTGTATCTATGCAATTCAATTTTACTTTAAATTAAAATCTCACCAACTTACATTGTCTTGTGTATGTATGGTAGTATGGGCTGATAGAAGGGTTGTACCAGGCTAGTGTATGACAATGAGTTTTATAACCCGTTTTTGTTTTGTTTTTCTATCTAACAAACTGGTGTGAACATCTGTTCATGCCTGTAAACACTCAACATAATTTTTTATATGTAGCTAATTTTTTTTATAGTTAGATAACATTCACTTATCCAATCAAATTTAGAATTTTTGGTACTGTAAAAATTCTGTATCACCTTATAGCTAAATCAGGATTATTTCTCTAGGACATGATCCACTTTTAGCAACAGAGTTGGTAGATTAAAGAGTGTATTTATTTATTTATAAAAATTTGATTCTTTTTGTCAAATTGCCTTTCAAAAGTTTTTTTCCCTTTAATTTATTCTCCCACAGTAGTATATGAGAGAGTTACTTTCCCATATCTTAAGTAGTATTGTTTCAAAAAAAGACTTTGCCATTCTGATATGAGAGAAATGGTATCTTACTGTGGTTTTATTTACATTTCTTAAAATACTAGTGAAGTTTGATACTTTTTTCTTTGTAAACTGTCTAATAATTCCCTGTTTATTTTTCTTTTGGGATGCTTATTTTCCAATTAGTTTTATTGAAATTCTTCATAGAGATAGTATTTCACTTGTCTATGGGGTTTCTATAATGTAAATATTTTCTCCAGTTTCTTAGCTACTTCTTTACTTTTTTTCCTTTGGTATATTTTTACATGAGAATTTTTTGTGCCTGTGGTTGCGTCTTTATATGCTTTCCTTTTATAGCTTCTGCCTTTGGTGATGTATTTAGAAAGGATTTCCCCATTCCAAGATTACACAAACTTTTCCTACATTTCTTCCAGTACATTTTTGGTTTCTTATTTTACATTTAAATTTTAATCCATTTGGAATTAATTTTGTTATATAAGAATGTGAGAATTTATATATTTTTCCAAATAGTTTTCTACTTGTTCTGACAATCATTTACTAAATACCTTTCCCTTTCAAGTTTTACCTTTAAAAAACGTAGCACAAAATTCTGTATCTAGATTTTCTGTCTTTTTCATTGATTCGCTACCTTTTTCTTTGATCAGCATCACATTGTTTTAACTATTATAATATATTTACATATCGGATGCTTGAATCACTTTATCTTTCTCAAAAATGTCTTGGCAATTTCTTTCATCATCTCCTGACCAGATGGTTGTCACGGTGTCTTAATTGCTCATTCTACCATTGGTCTCACTTGTTTCTGATCTGTTTAAAACACAATTGGCTATTCTGAAACACGAATTGGATCATATTGCTCTCCTGCTTGTTATGTACTCTCAGCCATTTTTAAAACCCAAAATTAGGCATGTTGCCTATAGCAGGATTTTAAACCTAAAGTCCAAGCAATTTCTGGCTTCAGAATATTTGTGAACACTGTACACACTTTGGTGGAGGTGCTTTTATTTATTTATTTAGTTTTCTGAGAAGAAGGCTCATAGTTTCACTGGATTTTAAAGAGCCATGACCCCAAAGCATTAATAACCATCGGGCTACAAGAAGGTAGTCTGTCATGGGGGAGACCCTGCTCTCTGTGCCATTTGTTGTGCAGGGGACCCTGGTTGCTGCGCCATGTGTCGTGCAGGGATTCACGCGGGGGTCTCTGGTCCCGCTCCACACATAAGAACGCAGGACATGGTGAGGCCAAAAAGGAACACCCACGGAGCCATATGTCGTGCAGGGGATCCTGCCGACTACGCCAAGTGTCGTGCGGGGCGTCCGGCAGGGTCTCTGGTCCCACTCCCCACACAAAAATGCAGGATATGGCTAGGCCAAAAAGGAACACCCACGGAGCCATAGGTAGGGAAGTCACACCACTATACTCTCGCTGGCGGCTGGGTTGGAGACACAGGAACCAGGAGCAACACAATTCTCAACCCTCACTATGCCGCTTGCAGACTCAGCCACTATCTTCTTGCTAGCTCCCCCCTTTTTTCTGCTAGCGTAGCCACGGCAGTTATATTCATGGCTAATGGCTCACTGGTTACAGCTGACGGCCAACTAGCCACAGCTGCTGGCCATTTGATCACAGTCGATGGCCATTTACTACCTGAGCCAGCACCTTTCTATGTGAGGCTGAAAGCCTGGAAACTGCTTTTTGGGGCTCTGTCCCCACACCATAGATAGGGGAGTCATACTACTATATTCTCACTGGCGGCTGGGCCGGAGACACAGGAAGCAGGATCCACACAATCTGCAACCCACTGTCCTAACTGCAATCCGCGCTTGCCAGCTCAGCCACCACCTTCTTGCTAGCCCCCATTTTCTGCTAGCATAGCCACAGCAGTTATATTAGTGGCCAATGGCTCACTGGTTACAGCTGACGGCCAACTAGCCACAGCTGCTGGCCATTTGATCACAGTCGATGGCCATTTACTACCTGAGCCAGCACCTTTCTATGTGAGGCTGAAAGCCTGGAAACTGCTTTTTGGGGCTCTGTCCCCACACCATAGATAGGGGAGTCATACTACTATATTCTCACTGGCGGCTGGGCCGGAGACACAGGAAGCAGGATCCACACAATCTGCAACCCACTGTCCTAACTGCAATCCGCGCTTGCCAGCTCAGCCACCACCTTCTTGCTAGCCCCCATTTTCTGCTAGCATAGCCACAGCAGTTATATTAGTGGCCAATGGCTCACTGGTTACAGCTGACGGCCAACTAGCCACAGCTGATGGCCATCCAATCACAGTTGATGGCCATTTACTACCTGAGCCAGCACCTTTCCATGTGAGGCTGAGAGCCTGGAAACTGCACTCCTGGCTCTGTCCCCACATAGTCAGAGTCCTCAGAATGGCTCATAAGGATCAGACCCTCCATGGTGGACTTTGCTTACTCTCCTCACCACTCTCCTACATCCTTGCTGCTTCCCACACATCCAGAACTGCTGGCAGTTTACCAAACAGTCTG
The DNA here is from genome assembly GCF_004115265.2 of Rhinolophus ferrumequinum. NCBI lineage: Eukaryota > Metazoa > Chordata > Mammalia > Chiroptera > Rhinolophidae > Rhinolophus > Rhinolophus ferrumequinum. Next base: position 38,392,755 of record NC_046290.1, on the reverse strand, counting down.
CTGATTCACGGCTCAGTGCCTTTGTACATGCTATTTCTTCTGCCACAGTGCTCTCCCCACATTCCTCACCCACCTGGAAAATATCTGCTTGTCCTTCAACAGGTGATCAAAGGGACTTCTCCTCTGCAAAATCTTGCCTGATATCCTTATGCAGAGCTTATCACACTCTTATTTTTTTAATCACTGTACTTAGTCTGTATTTTATCATTACTTTTGTACTACCAGTGAGTTCTTGGGCAGAAATCAGAGAAATTTTGGGGACAAAGGAGAGTGGGAGGATAAGTGAAAGCAAGGAGAGTGGTAATGAGGCTCTTGCCATCTCATGTGCCTGTCGTGGCCTGAGCTCAAGTGACGGCAATGAAGATGAAAAAGGGAGTAAAGATTTCTTTTGAAAATACAGTGGACAGGATTTTCTGATTAACTGTTGTAGGGGGAAAGGAAGGGAGAAATCTGGTATGACCCCTAGGTTTTGGCTCAAAGACCTGGGTATAATAGATCATGTGACCATTATTTTTCTTGTTTAGCTTATGGACGCAGTAAGGTTTCATACAGTAGATAATTTCCTTAGCCACCACTTTTTCTGATTCTGTGAAAATCTGACAGCATTTGGGATTGGATGAATAGTCCCTGCACTGCCCCCTGAGACCAAGGCACTGGGAATGCTTGTCATGTGGTGTTCACAGAGGTACAGGGGGAGGTCTTCATGAAGAAGATGTATCTTGAAATGGATCTGTAATAAACAACAAGGTAAAGTTAAAATTGTTGGAGGTGGAGTAAAGTTCATGTACACCGTCCACAATCCATTTGTGTTAATTTTCTGGGATATCTATAATCCTAGAAAAAAATCAAATACTTTCCTAGGTATAAAAGCTTTGATATTGGAGTAAAAACAATGTCGACTAGAGTAGTCTCTGAATTAAAAAAAAATGTTTTGTCATTATCCACTGTGAACTTCTGGAGAAGTAAAATATACCGAGTTGCCCTGTTCTTTTTAAAGGCTGCATGGTGTTCCGTAGCCTATGTGTCACATCATTTATATACCCAGTCCCCTCCTAGTGGATGTTTAGGTTGTTTTAATGTTTTCCTATTTTCAACAGTGCACACATGTGTAAGTATATTTCTGTAAGACAAAGTCTTTTTTTAAATTAAACTTTATTGGGGTGACAACTGTTAGTAAAGTTACATAGATTTCACGTGTACAATTCTGTATTACATCATCTATAAATCCCATTGTGTGTTCAGCACCCAGAGTCAGTTCTCCTTCCATCACCATATATTTGATCCCCTTTACCCTCATCTCCCACCCCCCACCCCCTTACCCTCTGGTAACCACTAAACTATTGTCTGTGTCTATGAGTTTTTGTTTCTCATTTGTTTGTCTTGTTCTTTTGTTGTTTTTGGTTTATATACCACATATCAGTGAAATTGTATGGTTCTCTACTTTTTCTGTCTGACTTATTTCACTTAGCATTATAATCTCAAGATCCATCCATGTTGTCACAAATGGTCCTATTTCATCTTTTCTTACTGCCAAATAGTATTCCATTGTGTATACATACCACAACTTCTTTATCCATTCATCTATCGAAGGACATTTTGGTTGTTTCCATGTCTTGGCCACTGTAAATAAAGCTGCAATGAACATTGGAGCACACTTGTCTTTATGTATAAATGATTTGAGATTTTTTGGGTAGATACCCAGGAGAGGGATTGCTGGGTCATATGGTAATTCTATTCGCAATTTTTTGAGGAACCTCCACACTGCCTTCCATATTGGCTGCACCAGTTTGCATTCCCACCAGTATATGAGGGTTCATTTTTCTCCACAGCCTCTCCAACACTTGTTACTATTTGTCTTGTTGATGATAGTCATTCTGACTGGGGTGAGGTGATATCTCATTGTGGTTTTTATTTGCATTTCTCTGATGATTAGTGAAGTTGAGCATTTTTTCATATGTCTGTTTGCCATTTGTATGTCCTCTTTGGAGAAATGTCTCTTCGGGTCCTCTGCCCATTTTTCAATTGGGTTGTTTGTTATTTTTTGTTGTTGAGTTGCATGAGTTCCTTGTATATTTTGGACATTAGCCCCTTATCGGAGGCACTGTTTGCAAAAATCTTCTCCCATTCAGTTGGTTGCCTCTTTATTTTGTTGATGGTTTCTTTTGCTGTGCAGAACATTTTAAGTTTGATATAGACCCATTCATTTATTTTAGCTTTTACTTTCCTTGCCTTTGGAGTGAAATTCATAAAATGCTCTTTGAACCCATGGTCCATAAGTTTAGTACCACCTATGTTTTCTTGTATGCAGTTTATTGTTTCAGGTCTTATGCTTAAGTCTTTGATCCATTTTGAATTAATTTTGGTACATGGTGACAGATAGCAGTCCAATTTTATTCTTTTGCATGTGGCTTTCCAATTCTGCCAGCAGCATTTATTGAAGAGGCTGTCTTTTCTCCATTGTATGTTTTTTGCTTCGTTGTCAAAAATTATCCATATTTATGTGGTTTTATTTCTGGATTCTCAAAAGTCCATTGCATTCCTATATACTAACAATGAAATCTCAGAAAACGAAATAAAAAAAAATTTCCTTTTGCAATTGCAGCAAAAAGAATAAAATACCTAGGAATAAACTTAACCAAGGATGTGAAAGACCTATATGCTGAAAACTACAAGACATTTTTAAAAGAAATTGAAGAAGACACAAAGAAATGGAAAGACATTCCATGCTCATGGATTGGAAGAATCAACATAGTTAAAATGTCCATATTACCTAAAGCAAGATACAGATTTAATTCAATCCCCATCAAAATCCCAATGGCATTTTTTAAAGAAATAGAACAAAAAATCATCAGATTTGTTGGAACCACAAAAGACCCCAAATAGCCAACGCAATCTTAAGAAAAAAGAACAATGCTGGAGGTATCACACTCCCTGACTTTAGCTTGTACTACAGGGCAACAATAATTAAAACAGCGTGGTATTGGCAGAAAAACAGACACATGGACAAAGTCTTAAGAGTAAAATTATTAGATACAAGCAGATACCAAATTGTCACCATAAAACTTGTACCCATTCACCCTTTCAAAAGTGTCTATGAGTCACTGCTTCTTTCACTACACTAACAACATGAGTGTGGGATAGGAAAAACAAAACTCTACCTCATTGTTGTTTTAATTAATGTTTCTTTTATCAGAAGTACAATTGAGTACTTTCCCCATGTTAGCGTTTCTATTTCCTTTTCTTATTGTTAGCTACTCTTGAACCTCTGAAATTATGAGAAATTGATAAACGTAAAGGGAAAAGTTGATCATTTTTCCTGACATTTCTCTGGGCACTGAATAGAGGGCCCAAATTCCAGTCCTGTGGAGACTGACTTAGGTTACTCAACCAATGGACCCTACTCTTTCCATAAACATATTTATTGAATGCATACTGTATGCCAGATTCTGTCCTAGGCACTGGAGGGATATAGTCAGTGAGCAAAATAGGCACAAAGTCCTGCCCTCATAGAGTTTACGTTCTATAGGGAAAAGCATACTATAAATAATATTAGCCAAAAAAATACAAATATTAGATGGTGATAATACCATGAAGAAGAATAAAGCAAAGAAAGGCTTTAGATGTGAAGATGAGGGGAGGTGCTATTTTACATAAGGTTGACAGGAAAGGCATTTCTAAGCATTTATCCCTGCTTGGAATATTTCTCGTCTGTGTGCTCTAATTGTATGCCCCTTCCTTTGTTTCTTATAATTTGTTTTCAGTGTGAACACTCCGGTGCAGAAATATGGCTAGAGCTTTATTTAATGACCTTCCCACAATAGTTTCATTAAAGTGATTTCAGTGTGAATTCTCTGGTATGTTGGAACAAATGAATGATATGTAAAGGCCTTTTAAAATTTGTTCCATTTATAGGGTGACAAGGACTAACAATATCTGATACAGAAAAGGTGTAGAATATTTCATCACTTACTGAAGGACACTTCATCCTTCAGCTGAGCTATCACACACATTCAGCTTCACACATATTCTCAGCTATTTCAGAAATGCCTGATGTCAGTCACAGAAGAGAGAGCTTCTCAGTGGGACTGGTTTATGGCTTTTGTCCTCATGACAAAGGCAGTCTTCATTGGGAAAAATAGTTTTAATAAGAGAAAGTGGAAATGAAAATTTATCATAGCTTTCATGGCTCCTCAACATAAAATGTCTACAACAGGGTTGGTTAGGAAACACAAGTTTTCATTGATTTGTTTATCTGGATGCTTATTATCTAGGGAAAAAAATGCTCCGAGATTTTCATCACAGAAGCAATAGTATCTGAATTTTCATAATGGCTATTAAAAACCTGGAGAATATTCTCAATTTACATATTCTCTCTGAATTTATTCTCAAAGAAAGTGTATTAATATAAATGAACATAAGGAAAATCCTAAGTGTATTAACAGTATTCAAAATTTCAGGCAAAGCACAGAGGAAAAGGCTACCACTGGTTGTTGAAAAAATCAGAAAGAAATTTTGAGTCCAAAATTAGGAGAGTTTGTCCACTATTAACTTTTCAGTGAAACTATAATCTGGCCACTTTTCTTTTGGTCTAGAGTCAACATAAAATAATAATAGCCTTTATGTATTAAATACTTTATGTAAAGCACTTTGCTAAGTACTTTATATATTTGTGTCTCATTTCTCACAGCAAGCCTGAAAGGTAGGTAATTTCATTTATCACAGCAAGCCTGAAAGGTAGGTAATTTCACCTTATAGATGAAGAAACATAGGCTTAAAGAGACAGGTTAATTGATTTGCCAAAATCAAACAGTTAATAAATATTGGATTTGGGATTTGAATCACATTTGTCTGATTCCGAAGCTTGTGCTCAACTAATGTTTGCCTCCAAAGGGCCTCCAAAGGGCAAAGCAATAGTTTGAGATGGATTCACATATGTTCAACCATCACAACAACCAGATTAAGTCGATGTTCTACTGAGCATGAGAAAACAAGGAGTAGAGAGGTAAAGTGATTATTTTGAGGTCACACATTTTAGAATGGTCAAGTCAGAATATGAACACAAGACCTCACTTTTCAAACCCAATGATTTTTTAAAACTATATCACAGCCTGTTCTCTGTTTGCAATATGATCATGATATTATTCTTACAGTTGCCTGCTCTTTGGAGGTAAAGTGATAATTAGCAGAGATTCCTAGGAAAAAGGTGTCAAATATCTGCATTGGATTTTCTCATCATTTCACCCACGACCTTGTTGAATCTAATTTGGTACTTTAAAAACAGCATGAGTTCTGTGGGTAGTGTTCAGTATGCTTCAGTGAACTAAATGGCATCCTGGTGGCCCAAGAAGACTCATACTGCTGCTAAACATGTCTGACTAATGGCTGCCACCTGCAAGTAGCTTAGGCAGTGGGCAGTCAGACTTCAGTTCTGAAGGGCTTGGAAATGATGGGCATTTTCTCATTTTCTTTTCCTCCCAGCTTTATTGAGGTATAATTGACAAATAAAAGCATAAGATATTTAAAGTATACAAGATGACGATTTCATCATCACGTACACATTGTGTAAGGATTCCCCCCATCGAGTTAATTAACACAATCACCTCACATATTTGTCTTTTCCTTTTTTATTGTTTTTGGTGAAAATGTTATTCTACTATTTTAGCAACTTTCAATTATACAACACAGTGTTATCAACAATAGTCACCATGTCATATATAGATTCTCCAACCCTTTTCATCTTGTAACTGAAAATGTGTATCCTTTTACCAATCTCTTTCTATTTTCCATAACCCCCACCCCTGACGACCAATTTTATAATCACTGTTTCTATGATTTCAACTTTTTAAAAAAGTATTCAACCTATAAATGATACAGTGAGATATTTGTTTTTCTTTCCGGTTTATTTCACTAAGTATATTATTCATCAGGTTCATCCATGTTCCCACAAATGACAGGATTTCTTTCTTCTTTAAAGGCTGAATAACACACACACACACACACACACACACACACGTATGTATTTGGTGTGACAATTTAAGTTCGCGAATTTGTTGCAATGATGTTGTCAACCTTTTAGGATATCAGAGGGCTTATTCATTATGAATTTGTACTACCTGGACAAAGAGTTAACCAAGTTTACTATTTGGAAGTGCTGAAGAGGCTGTGTGAAAAAGTTAGATGAAAATGACCTGAATTTTTCTCCAAAAATTCATGACTCTTGCATCACGACAATGTACCAGCTCACCCGGCACTGCCTGTGAAACAATTTTTAGCCAGTAAACAAATAACTGTATTGGAATACCCTTCCTACTCACCTGATCTGGCCCCCAACAACTTCTTTCTTTACTTAAAGATAAAGGAAATATTGAAAGAAAGACATTTTGAGGACACTCAGGACATCAAGGATATTACAACAATAGCTCTGATGGCCATTCCAGAAAAAGAGTACCAAAATTGCTTGAGAGGGTGGAGTGGGCACTAGTGTTGGTGCATAGCTTCCCAAGGGGAGTACTTCGAAGGTGACCATAGTGATATTCAGCAATGAGGTATGTAGCACTTTTCCTAGGATGGGTTCGCAAATTTAATTGTCAGACCTTGTACAGGCTGTCACTGGGCTGACTCCTCACTTCACTTTAATGTATGAGATTACAACTAGGTTCCCATAAGAAGCACCCACTTTGCATTTTGGTTATTTTTTATTGTCAGTATTTATAACACTTAAAACAGAATTAAAAAATGGTTAGGATTGGTTTACACTGGCTACCTGGAGTGTTGAATGAGCAGTGAACTGCTTCACAGTTTTGTTTGTACCAATAGAAACAGGTTCTAGATTACTTCTTTACTTTCTCCCTAAAAACAATTCCTTCCCTGATCTTTAACTTAAATTTGTCCCTGACTATTCCAGGGAGGAATTTTATAATAGACCTAAGCTATACTTTCTTGTTTTTTTGTATACTGTTTTTTTTTTTTAAAGTGGTTTGATCTCTGGATGGACAACATATATCACAATAGTGTGTAAATTCGGACCCATAAAATTACTCAATGAAATTAAAATTGTTTTTGATGACTAATATTTTTATCCATCATCTAGGGACACAGATTAACATACAAGGACTACCTATAGAATGTAAAAGCAACTGAGAGACAATATGCCATAAACAACACATAATTGATAGGAAGTAGAAAGCCGAGGATTGCTCAATGTCCAGAAATGGTTTTTGGAGGAGATTGGTCTTTACATGTGTTGTGCGAGGCGACCTGCGCGGTCTCTGGTCCCGCTCCCCACATAAGAACGCAGGACACGGTGAGGCCAAAAAGGATCACCCACGGAGCCATAGGTAGGGGAGTCATACCACTATAGTCTCGCTGGTGGCTGGGTTGGAGACACTATCCGCAACCTGCCGCCGGCTTCTCTGCCTGCCAACCAACCAACTTGCTAGCTGCAACCCGCTGTCCTAACTGCAACCCGCGCTTGCCAGCTCAGCCACCATCTTCTTGCTAGCCCCTATTTTCTGCTAGCGTAGCCACAGCAGTTATATTAGTGGCCAATGCCTCACTGGTTACAGCTGACGGCCAACTAGCCACAGCTGATGGCCATCCAATCACAGTTGATGGCCATTTACTACCCGAGTGAGCACCTTTCCATGTGAGGCCAAGAGCCTGGAAACTGCACTCCTGGCTCTGTCCCCACAACATGGGTCTAGTGGATGTGATAGACAAGGAGTATCAGCATGGCGTGTGCTGCGGACACGTGACCCCTTCTCCTTAACTTCCAGAGGGGAGAAAGGGCAACTGTCAAGAAACTTGGTAGAAAAAATGAAAGTACATGAAATTAGTTAAGTAAAATGTAAAATATAGTTCATGGTTCAATTCTTCTCTAGAACTGTATAAAACAAGATTGACAAAGTAAACTATAACTCCAATAAAGCACCTAGAAAAATCTAGACTTTCCCTGTGAGTTAGGCTGGTTGTGATTCAGCCTTTCAATGTGTAGTTATATATCAGGATCATTTGTTAACTTGGGATCCAATGCAGGATTGAAACAATCAAACACGAGATTTCATGATACTGTGCCAAATTGGAGTTCTTCAGCTATTTTTTCTCCCCTCAAAATTAAAAATTAGAATAAATCATCCCCAAGCCCTCATATCATTGGTTTTCTGAGTTTATAAGAATAGGCTATTACTTTTGGCCCCTTTGTAGTCTGGTTTTATGCCAGTGGGAGAAATGATTAGGCTTCATGCAAAGTTTTTATAGGTACATTGTGTCCTTTTTTAAAAAAACGTGTACCACTGTGTTCCTGATTCTGTGTAGTCTTCCTGTCTCCTAAGTCCTTCCTTTCCTTTTCTCAGGCAATTACTCTCATTTTCAGGAAATGAAAGGCTCTGGAAGCCCATTATGTGTTAGTATCTTTGGGACCAACATAAAACAGCAATATGAATGCAAAGGATGCTTTCCCTTCAAGGTTGGAAGAAAGATGGATTTAAATGAAAATAGATCTGATGTTCGAACTTTTTCTGCCTGTGGGTCTGATGAGGTAATATAATAGTTATTGCTCTCTAAAAATCCTGAGCGTTTTTGGATCAGTGACGTAATAAAATAAGGCTACACCAATCATTAGTAGGAATATAGTCAGGAAATACAGTCCAGGAGTAAATATAAAGCTGGTGATAGCATGAAAATTATGTGTTCGTGACATCAGCTGGCAAGGGGAAGAAGGTGATTGCATTTACTAAATCGATTGGTTAGATGAGTTACACATGTGTTCCATACCCGAAGCTGTATAATGTCATGGTTACAAGCATGGTTTTGGAATCACACGAAGGTGGGTTTAAATCCTAGTATCATGGCTTAATAATCACATAGGCTTAAGCAAACAACTCCATCTCTAGCCTCGCCTTAGTTTCCTAAGCCATAAAAATTAGTTGCTAAAACCTACCTAAGGTAGGTTTGTTGTGAGGGCTATATGAAATAATGTTGTAGCCTTTGGAAATAGAAAAATATATGTGAACAGCAAGCTGTTATTATAATATTATACTGTGGATTACTTATTTAATATAAAAACTGCTGTTTTTAAATGATTCAGTATGTACCTTATGATCTTGGAGAGCCTCACAGTCATCTCTGGAGATATCATGATTATTGTGCTTTGCTAAGACCAGTAACAGAATTCCAGGTGACAGAATGCCAATATGAAAATATGCAAAACATGCAGGATTTGAACTGGGTGTAAAAGAGACAGGATGGTATGGGAAAAATTTCTGTCTTCCTGGAGATAATACAAATCATACATTGTCCCTGGACAGTGACCCAGAAGTGTAGAAGAAAGACAAAACACAATAGGAATTGAAAAAAAAGAACACATTAGCAGCTCAAAATGGAGGGCAGAGCAGCTACCTGGGAGATTGGGCATCCAGGAGGGCCAAGGGAACAACTTATATTTGACAGGGCAGAATGTGATCCTACTAGGTCTCACGTATTTCTTGTCTTACCAAAATAATGGGAAATAGAGCACATTCATTTTTTTCAGAAACATTGAAGTGATATAAGATGTGGTCAACATGCTAATCAAGTAAAACAACTTGTTCAAAACACACACACACACACACACACACACACACACACACACACGAGGAATTGAGCTGAAACACAGTTACTACGTTCAAATATTTGAGACCACCCAAATATCCAGATGGAGTAAAGCTTTCCAGAAGTGTTGACTGATTGTCTATCTCTTGAGGACTGCTCTTTGAAATGAGTGTGCAAATATGTCTACTAATAAAAGATGTAATGTGGGGTAATGGGAGCAAAAGAAGTGATTGGGGTCAGAGTCTTCTATGGCTATCTTTTCCTCTAAATTGTTTTTGTCTTTGTTGCTCTGTTTGTAAGTTGGGAATAATGGAGATACTATTTTCCTATGTAGTTTGGAACACATAACTAATTGCAATTGTGTTGGTGTCTTACCAATTGTGTGGGTGGATCTAGCTATGAATGAAGAAAACCTCAAGGAAGACAAAAAAAAAAAAAACCACAGAAAACAAAAAACAAAAAAACACAAAAGCAAGCCAGATTTTATCCCTGCGATAAAAATACTCAGCCAAAAACAAATAATTACTCTAAGAATTTTACTGTTTAAGTCAGTGAATTAAAAATATGAATCTCTTTTAACATGATTTGCCTTGGGGATCTTTATTCATATAATAAACTTGGTCAGTGTTATACATACGCAGTAAGTTTCTCCTTGGATGGTTGGGTGACCGGTGGTGGGATAAACTCTGTGTCTATGTTGAGATTTTTATGTAGGAAAAGTAGAAAATGTCCAGGTAATTGCTTAGAACTATTACAGGTGGTAGAAAAATATTTCAAATTTTAGGGTTAATTTCATTCACATTTTCTTTCATTTGACCTAGTCTTTAATTCCCTGATTTAGAGCTGATCTTTAACACTGTCATTTCACTCCTTCAGAACTAAATTTGGATTGAACTTAAATGTTCAGAAATTACATTAAAATATGAAATTCCTTGCTTTTGATATGGATATGAATGCCTCCATTGAAAAAATGCCTTTTTATATAAGAATCACTTTGCTGTGTTTTGATGTCTTGGTTTTGTATAGCAATAGCAATGGTGATGATGATGATTGATGATGATGAAATTAGCTAACACTTAATGTGCCATTTCCTCCTGTGATCTTTCTTCTGTTACCGCACACAGCTCTGGTAATAATATATATGAAAATCCAGGATAGTTCTAGTCATTGAATAACTTTGCTTTCTACTTAAACTAGTCTTTTGTTCCATTTTTCTTTTAAACATCATAACCTATTTTCAGACTAGCTAGCAGTTATAACTATTTTCAGGTAGATTTTCACAGTGAATGGAAAAATGAACATTTCTGGAAATTATATTTCTTTTTAAAAATATTTTATTTCATTATTTTTTATTATTAGTTTCAGGTGTACAAAAACAATGCAATCGTTAGACATTTCATCCCTCACAAAGTGATAATCTCCCTCCCCTAATCTATTGTTCCTCTGACATCGTATATATCTATTATAATTCCGTTGACTCTATTCCTCATGCTATACTCCATATCCCGTGACTATATATATTCAATTATAGTTGACATACAGTATTATTCAGCTTCAGTACTTGTACAGTGCAGTGGTCAAGCATCTACACCGTCCATGAAGTGGTCTCTTTAATTAGACACGTGCCATCTGACACCTTACAAAATCTTTACAACACTGTTGATTATATTCCCCAAACTGCCTTTCATATCCCCATGGCAATCTTGTGGTTACCAATTTATGCTGTCTAATCCCTTCCCCTTCTTTTTCATCCCCACCCCCCTCCCATCTAGCAACCATCATTTTTGGAAATTATATTTCTTTTTATTAGTCATGAAGATTATACCATTAGAGATTTTATTACAACCGAAAACTATTTTGATTTGAAAAAGTTGGAGTTTCCAAAGTTATTTGACTCCCTTTTTGTCCAGTGTAGTAAATAACTCATTTCTCATTCTCTGTGGCCTGGGTTTAACTATTAATTCCTCCATTTATTAGCTGCAAAATTGATGTGATGCAAATTATTTCACTTTCTGAGCTCAGTGTTCTCATATATAAAGTGAAAATGATAATAGTATCTACCTCAAGAGATTGGTGAGATTAAACTAGTTCATCTTTGCAAAGCAGTAAGAACAGTGTCTTTCCCATGGTAGGTTCCCATGAGTGTTTTAAATAAATAAACATAAACTTGTGATGGCCATTGTCGTCACATTGCTAGGAAGCCTGGGCAGGAAGGCAATACCTGCAATGATCAAGCACTCAAACCTATGGTTGCTCTGTATGGGCTTTGGCAGATTGTTTAACGTGACACTCACTTTCCTCCTTGTCAAATGGGGAAGAGAGTCAGAGACTTCTTATGGTTGTTCTGAGGATTAAATGAGATGATATTTGTAAAACACTTGTGGTGAGTCATAACTTTCACTTCCACTACACCTGGCTAGACAGAGAACATAGAGGTCCTTAATTTTGATTTTAATTAATGTGATGTTCCTTCCGAGCAAACTCTTGCTGTCTAGAAGGAAAATTGATTAAGTATCCAAGTTGCTTTAAATCTTAGTCTGCTGTATTGATTATAGATAATGTTCTGTCTCTAGAAAAAAGTGCTCAGACTTTCAGGTCTCTCAGTGTTTCAGGCTTTTCCAGGCTCCTCTCCAAGATGAGACGGGAGCTTGCAGGGGGAGGGGAGGGGCTTAGGCAGCCTTTTGGTGGGAGGGAAGAGTCTGGAATTCTAGACATGATGTCACTGCTCCACTTGTCCTCTCGCTTGCTGTGTGGCTTGCTGGCATTCTTGGTTGAGGTCTGAGTTGGTGTAACACAGATTCTGGTGTCTCTTGGGATTGGCTCCGGTCTGGCAGTCTTTCTGGCTCTCAGCATCACCTCATGCTCACTGCTGTGTCACCGGCCATCTCAATCACTGCCCTACTTCAGGAACAGGCTGGATGACCCGGGATGGATTGTCCACAGCCAGCCTGAGCTACAGCGCCATCTCGTTCCTCACCGGGCTGGCACACTGGCTTTCAGCTCAGCTACTTTCTTATTCCCTGCCCCTTTCTGTAACTACCGTGTTTCCCCGAAAATAAGACCTACCTGAAAAATAAGCCCCAGTGAAGATCATCAGCCAGACAGACACATTTAGTACGTTATGACGATGTTCCAGAAGAAGAGGACATGACTGTATTTGAATAAATGTAGATTGTTGTACATAAAAAAATAAAACACCTCTGAAAAATTGCCCTAATGCGTCTTTTGGAGCAAAAAATTAATATAAGACCTGGTCTTATTTTGGGGGAAATACGGTATAAGACCCGGTCTTATTTTCAGGGAAACATGGTATGAAAACCTTGAGCCCCAGCACTACCACACTGGTTCTCATAGAAAACCAAGAGGTGATCAGAAAAGCTGCATTCCAAGGTCTCTATCTGACTAAATGCTTCCAAAGGTACTTTGAGGTTAAATACAAATCTAAGAGGTCATGTCTTTCCAGAGCCCTAAATAGGAACAGAATTAGAATCCTTTATTCCACTGGCTCCCTTATAACACTACCCAATGCACTTTAAGACACATTTCTGACCACTTCCCCCCTCATTTTCCTTCTCCCAATCCCTGGGATGAAGGTGAGACAGTGGTTTAACCACACTCTTCTATGTCACACATTCATTTCACTGTGGGAGAACTCTAAGTCCTCCAGATATGTGAAAAATGATGCAAGCATTTAAAAATTCTTCTCAGGACAATATATTAGTAAAACTTGCTTAAGGTCTATTTTGAATGCCAGATACTTCTATCAGATCCTTTTTTCTTTCTATCCTAAGGATGTTGTTTTTTTTTTTTTTTTTACTTGAAAAGCAAGGAGCGAGCACAACAATATTTTCCAAACTATTAATCCAAAGTAAGCACATAATCAATATAAACTTTACTATTGTAATTATGATGATTAATACAGGATGTAATTGCTATTTAGATTGCTTTTACCCTTGGATACCTAACAGTTTCAAAGACATGAACAGACCAGACAAAGGCATTTTGCAATTTTCAGAGTATTCACACACTTGGCATAATACTACATACTAGCTCTTCCTCTCACAGCTCTTGTCCCCTCTTTTCTCTGGTCACACAGGCCTTTCTGTTCCTGGAACATGAAGTGATTTTTCTTGCCTTGGGGCTTTTATACCTGCTGTTCTATTACCGGAAACTCTATTCCTTGTATCTTCTTCCAGCTGGCTCCTTATCTTTAGAACCTGTCTCAAGTACCTCCACCTCACTTACTTTCCTGGGTCTTCTCTGACCGCCCTAACAAAAGTAGACATCCCACTTCCACTTATTTTCCATATTGCATCACACTCCTTATATCCTTTTCCTATGTAAGTCACACTTTTAAAAATGTTTACATGTTTATTGTCTGTATCCCCCACTAGAATATAAGCTTCAAAAGGACACTAACCATGTGGGTCTTATTCCCTGGGGTACGTACCCCTAGAGCTTAGCAGAAGGCGTGGCATATAAAAAAAACTCAATAGTTATTGAATATATGAATAGTGACCGAATTTTATCTTATTTCACATGTAAGAATCATTATTATCATTAACACTGGTGATACAGATGTACATGGAGCAAATATACCTTGTAAGCACAGAGATGATTTTCTATAGTTTTATTATGCATAATGCAGTGATAAGAATGGATCTCTCTATTGTTTTGTTCTGTAATGCTGCTGGGAGAGCTAGCACTACCTTCCAACCAAGATTAGGAGCCCTTTGACTCGTATTTCTCTCACATTTTTTATTATGTTCAATTGCTCGACACATACATGTCAGTGGTTATTGGTAATGGTGGTAGGCGACGGGTGAGAGAGGAAATTACAGGCCATCAGACTCTGTGTGATTAAACTGGGAAGGCTTTCAAGAGAAGACTTCATTCCAGAAATTATTTGATGGATATAAGGAAAGCCACATATTTATTTTCTGGGAAGAAGGGTGATCTTCAAGCTGTGTGCTGAGGGGCCTCAGAACTTCTGTCAGCCATTGCTTATGTAGAAATTTTCATTTGAACAAAGAGATTTTGGGTTGCCCAATTAAAAAATGGGCAGAGGACATGAAGAGACATTTCTCTAAAGAGGACATTCAGATGGCCAACAGACATATAAAAAAATGCTCAACCTCACTATTCATTAGAGAAATGCAAATGAAAACCACAATGAGATACCGTCTCACTCCAGTCAGAATGGCTATCATCAACAAATCAACAAACGACAAGTGCTGGAAAGGTTGTGCAGAAAAGGGAACCCTGGTGCTCTGTTGTTGGGATTGCAGATTGGTGCAGCCACTATGGAAATTAGTATGGAGGTAATTCAAAAAACTGGAAATGGAACTACTTTATGACCCAGCAATTCCACTCTTAGGTATCTATCCAGAGAAATCCAAGATGCTAATTCGAAAAAATATATGCACCCCTATGTTTATTGCAGTGCTATTTACAATAACCAAGACATGGAAACAACCGAAATGCCCGTTGGTAGATGACTGGATTAAGAAACTGTGGCACATTTGTACAATGGAGTATTACTTGGCTATAAAGAAGAATGAAATCTTACCATTTATAATGATATGGATGGACCTAGAGAACATTGTGCTAAGCAAGATAAGTCAGACAGAGAAAGACAAATACCACATGATCTCACTTATGTGTGGACTCTAAATATCTGAATAAATGAGCAAAGTAAACAGAAATAGTCTCAGAGATATAGAGGAAAAAACTGATGGTTGCTAGAAGGTGGGGGGGGGGGGGCAGGAGATGAGGAAGAAAGGGAAGGGATTAGACACCATAAATTGATAACTACAATATTGCCACGGAGATATGAAAGACAGTTTGGGGAATATAATCAATAATGCTGTAAAGATTCTGTAGGGTGTCAGATAGACCACTTCATGTAGATATTTGTAGACCATGTAGATATTTGACCACTGCACTGTACACCTGAAGCTGAAGTTGAATAATATTGTATGTCAACTATAATTTAATATATATAGTCACTGGATAGGGAGTACAGCATAGGGAATAGAGTCAGTGGAATTGTAATAGATATATGTGAGGTCAGAGGGGCATTAGATTGGGGGAGGGAGGTTATCACTTTGTGAGGGGTGAAATGTCTAACTATTGCATTGTTTTGTACACCTGAAACTAATAAAAAAAAAAGAGATTTTGAGCTACAAACAAGTAGAAACTACTCATTTAAGGATTGGAGCCTCCACAGAGAAAGATCAAAGGTGGGAATGGAGCAAAAGGATTGCTCCAGAGACAACTGCTATGTAACATATCACCTCAAAACTTAGCAGCTGGGAACAACCATCTTGTTATGGAGGCTAAGTGTCAGGAAGTCAGAGAGGGCACAGCAGGGACGTGTTGGCTTTGCTCCAGCTGTGAAGATTTGATGCTGGGGTAGGAAGACCTTTTCACTCACATGTCTGGTGACTAGAAGGCTCCATGTGATCTCTGTGTGGACTGGCTTCCTTACAGCCTGGTGCCACAACAGGGCCATCAGACACCGTATGTGGAGCTCAGGGGTCCACACATACATGTCCCCGCAAAGGAGACAGAAGCTGCATTGCATTTCATGACCAACCTCAGAAACCACATAGCGTAATTCCATTGTCTTCTCTTGTATCAGCCACAAAGCCCACTCAGATTTAAGGAGGGGAGACTCCATATCTTGATGGGAAGAATACATAAGAATTTTGAGGCCACATTTTAAGCTACTTCAAAAATGAAAGAAACAGAGGAGAGGTTCAGGATCTTGTACTTGGGAACAGGAGATGACTTTTGAATCTGCTCTTGATCCAGGTTACGTATATTTGTGCACTTGCTCTGACCTTTAATGCGTGTGTGTGTGTGTGTGTGTGTGTGTGTGTGTGTGTGTCGGGGGACAAAGAGCTTTTTGATGATCTTCTGAGAGAAAAGTTTTTCTTCAACTCTAATGTGCTCAGGAGCTGAGAACTAGACAACTGTTGCTTGAAATCCTTGGTGGTCATAATCAAATAGGTAGAGGTACTCTTATGTATTATGCCATTTCCTGGTCACTGAGCCAGCTTGTCACCGAGCAGTTTGGAACTCTGCCAAGCACGTACTCTCCTTTTCTACCTCCAGCCCACACTGTTTGGCCTCCTCTCTTTCTATCACATCTCTTCCCCTGGCCTTTTTCATTCTTCATCCCCAAGTTATTTCCAATTCCAGTCCACATTTCACTTAGCCCACTGCTCTTGGTTCCTAGAGTGAGAAGGGCTAATTGTGCTGAGTTTATGGTACTTTTTTAACCAGCCATTGGGAAGCAGATCGAAATCCCCAAACTCATTTTTACTCTCATTTATTTCAACATAATTTACAAGACCTAGAAGGAATGGGTAATAGCTAATTGTGCCACATAGTCCTATTTTCTCAACAACACTTAGTATTTTTATTAACACAACTGACAGAAAAGGAAATTAATCTTCATCCAAAAGTATGCTAATGTAAAGTTGAGAGTACTAAGCGGCCAGGAATGAAGTAAAGAACTACAGTCATATTGTTGCCACTTGGGGAGTTTTACATTAAGCTCCTATACAATAATCAAATATTGAAGTAGGAGCATACATTTTGTTTAGGATTTAGGAAAGTTGCAGCTATTCTGGGTCATATTTACAGGAAAAGAATGAGCTCAAATGAAATTTTCTGAGGACTGTCTATCAATTTACCATCAGGGTAGACAGCAGTAGTAACCCTAGACTGCACCCATTATTCACTGTACATGTGGCATCTCAAACAGAAGAGAGTTAGGACTGATATAAATAGCACATTGAGAATTTTTACTTTAGAAAGAGAAAACAATTGAAGGAGTTTGGGATAGCATGTTTATTGTCTCCAGTCCCTTTCCTTTTCCATTTAGGTGAGAAATTAATTTTCCATGTAACGGTCCTGTACTTTAAATATTTAGACGTGTCATTTTTACAAAAGAACATACATAGACTCCTATGTCTGACCCACAGTTCACACGTATCAGGAATAGGGTAAATCTGGATGGGGGGATGCTGTCAAATTATTTTGTCACTGCAGATATTAAACTTTATTTTGTTATTTTGATTTGGCAAAAAAGATCTCAATTTTCTTAGTAATGGTAATATAATTTTTTTTGTCATTTGTTAATGACGAAACTGTAATTTAGGAAAGAAAATAAAAAGGGCAAGATGATTTATTGCATAGAGAAACACCCAGAGTCAATTGGTTGGAATGAGTAAGGAGCCTCAATGTATGTAGTAGGTGCAGTGAGAAAGGGGTTGGACATGGTGGGAAGTGCTTGGGCTTTGGATCTTCCTTTTGAATTCATAGTCTACTACTTTGTCCCTTGTGTTCTTGAGCAAGATGCTTAACCTCAATAATCTACAATCTACAAATTGGGAATAATAATTGCGATCTAGTGTGGGTATTTCAGATTAAAATATCATAATAATTTCTATAAAGTCCTTAGTAAAGTATCTACCTCACATTCAGCAATATATTCCTTTCCAAAGGGATACAGGCCACTATGCTATAATTAATAAGTAATGCTATAAGCATTTGAGAGTCTCAAGACAATAAGTGATTTGCTATCTTTTGCTTTCTTAGTATGTGGTGGTGAGACTCCTGGCTAGCTTTGGGCTGAATGTCATGGCAGCCACTGTGTGAAATGGTTTTAGGAATTTTGTGTAAGGCCAAGTGGACTCATTTTCCTTGTAGTGCCACAAATTCCACTGGTTACTTAGTTATTCCTCTGAGAGTTGAAGAAATTTCCAAAATTCCAAGTTCTCTATTATAATGCAAGTATTCCTGGTAGTTGAGAAGTGGGAAGAATTATGAGGATGAGGAAAAGTAAGTTAAGCCAGAGATTACAAGCTCTATTCCTTGTTTCTCTTGGAAAAACTGAACAATCAGTTACATATTTTTGTGTGGCTGTAACTAACTGGCCGCAAGTGGCCGTTGCCCAGAGTTGATGGGATGGCCACTATTGATGGATATATTAGTCCTTACCTCCTTTTCTTGGCATCCTTTGTACATTTTCATTGTTTCCTTGAAACCCTGAAACTTTATCTGCCCATAGTTTATTAGGGATGAGAGCTGAGAGATGTCAACTAAGTTTAGTTGAAAGAGTGATTGTGTCAGGAGTCTTCTATAATTATGCCATTATATGACCTGCTGGTGGCTTCACCTCTGAACTCCAATTTCCACCTCTGTGAAAAGATGGCTTAGGGGGTTCCTAAGTCCGTTTACTTTCTCTCATTCTCGGTTCCTGATGGTAGTCTGGGTCCTACCTGAAGGGAGCCAGGATTAGGGAGAGAAAGAAGATCACAGGCAAACTGGTCTCTTTCCAACATGGCTCAGGCCCTCTTGGTGGTAGTGCTTCTGGGGAGCTAAGGATCTGTCAAGGAGCTACAGTGGCAAGTTACTGAGCCCTCACTCTCTCCTTCACAAATCAACTTTCCTGCCATCAGCTTCTCTAGAACTGTATTGTCTATTATGGTGGCCATAAGCCACGTGGCTAATGGCTGCCATCCTTGGCAAAGAAGACACAGAACATTTTCAACATCACAGAAAGTTCTGTTGGATAGTGCTGCTCTAGAAGCGTTATGCCTCTGAAATTGCATTCAGTGATTTGGTAGTCAATTGAGCAGAGGTAATGCAATCCCACGGAAGTCTTCCAGTTCTAATTACACTCAAGTTAACAAACCCGTTGTTCCAAGCAAAAGAATGGTTGCTCAATATTCCATTCTCATGGTTCTTAGCCAGGCAGTCAACATGGTTTTATTGAACACCACCCCTTCACTGTGGACTAGGTCAATGAGAAATGAATGTGGCCCTGTTTCCAGATAAATAAATATATAGAGAGAGACAAAAAAGAATTAGATGACTGGGGCTGTTGACACACAAAATACAACTTGGTCAGACTGTAGAAACCAGAGAAAATCTCTAGTTTTTTTCAATTTTAATTTTAATTTTTTACATCCATGGAAAATTGCAGTTTTAACAAAATGATCACTTCAGAGTGATATTCTCTGCCATTTATCTATTAATATTGACATTGCAAACCAAAGTGTCACTGAGTTCCAAACTAAACAAAAGTTTTATAAGATGGTTTGTCCCGTTCCGATTTACAAAGATAAAGCATTTACTATCTGTTAAGGACTGTGCTAACTTCCTCACATGCTTTTTCTTGAGTTTCCTGACATGCCCCTAACACAGGTCAGCCATGTACCTGTGGGGAGAGAGCATCAGGACAGGAAAGGCATGAAGGAGAGTAGGCCCGGTTTGAATCTCAGTTCCACCTACATACTAGCTTTAGGTCTTCTGGCATTTACTTAACTTTTATTAACTCTCATTTCCCTACCTGTACAAAGGGAGATACAATGACTACTTCATATGAAGACTGAGCCAGATAAGGCAAATAAAGTGCTTAGTGCGATACCTGGCATTTAGAATGTAAATGAAGAGGGGAGAAGTCATTTTTTCAGTCCCCATAGTAATATTCCAGGTACATATTGGATACTCAGCAAATGTTTTTGAATAGACAGATGGGTGGAGATGGAGGTCACATTTTCCTGCATCTGCAGAACATTTCCTGGGAGTGTAGGCGGTCACCTAAGTGGAATGATTTGGGGGAGGCCAAAAGCCTCTTATCCAACCCCAAATATCTTCCCACTGGCCCTGGCTTCTTTTCTGAAATTTAAGCATTGCTCAATCCATTCAGCTAAAAGTCACTGTTAAAAGCAAATGTTACTTCAGACAGGAGTACGCTAAGCTATTGTGTATCATTTCTGGTCTAGCTGCCGACTATCTCATCTAAGGCAGCTCTGTGTGGTGGAAACAGCTCTGGCCTAGGGGCCAGAGGGTCTGGCCTCCAGAGCTGGCTCTGATGTTTCCTACCATCTGGCATCACTTTCCTGGACCCCAGGGCCATTGTTATTTTCTATTAATTAAAAGATTAGAGTGGATCTCCTGTAAGTGGTTTGATTTGTGATTCTATAAGTAGGACATTAAGCAGGTAACTTTTTGAGGTGAGGCACGGAGCATAGTCCAGGTATGTGGGCCTCAGAATGTAACACTGAAGAGCTTGTAGAAGGACAGAGAGCATTTACCAAATATGGTCATGGGGTACCTGATGACGAAGGCACAAGGGACATACCATGAGGATGAATAGGGATCAGCGAAGACAGTTTTAGGACTGTTTATAGCTTTGTCCGAAGCCAACCTGATTTATAAATATCACATGGGAGTTTTAATGGACGTTAAGCATCAACAAAAGATCACCAACCCTCTGCGCCTGGAGTGAAGCCAGTTTGCTGCTCTAAATGGGATCTTCAACACTGGGTACCCCTATGCAGCCATGGCTTGTGCATTCTGGAGAAAATTGCAGGGCATCCAGGTGTGACTGCGAACTCAGTGGTATGACCAGGGAAGCTATGGGTCTGGAGAGACCACCTGGGCCCATGGCAATCGGGGATGATGCAGCTCTTTGTGACTGTCGGTGTTTCAGGGAACAGTAGTGGGACCAACAGTCCCTGAGTATCGTGGTGGACATTTCACACACATTATCTCATGTAAATCTCACAGTGGCTCTATGAAGTAGACATTATTGTCTTCCTGACACAAGTGAGGAGACCAAGACTCAGAGAGGAAATTAGTAGAGCTGAGATTTGGCTATAAGATCTTTGGATGGCCAAATGCAGGTTTTTTTTTCCCCCAAGTATGTCACACAACTTCTAGGATGTTCTACAGATATTACTTGCTGTTATTACTCAGGGGTCTTTGCCTGTAGGCATTGTGGATGGAATTGCTATTCTCACACTATTGCTATTTTCAGACATTTCTGGTACAAAGAAACAATCACCACGAGTGGTCCCATCATCATCACTCTAAGAGATAGCATTTGAAGTCATTAGTTGTGTGTTTTGGCTGTCAGGGTTCTAATGTAAAACTTTTTGTTGGATCTTTTTTTTCTTTTACACTTGCTTGATTAGGAGTTATAGTTTTGTGTTTCATCCCCACTTTGAGAACTCATGTTTAGGTTTTATTGAGACCCATGTCTAGTGTTTTAAAAGGTTAAGCTTTCTGGAAGCTCTCTGGGTGTCTTATTAAGATATTGCTAGCAAGAGAACAGAGTGTATCAGTTTATTGAGCGAGACATATCTGTTGATTGAGGCAGACACTGCAAATATGTCTGGGAACCTATTCAATGTTCTGTACTAAGCAGTATGTTAACCAAGGCTGAGCAAACTGGAGGGGTCTCTGCAGGGTGGGAGTTTCCTGGGAAGTTCCTGTGGAGACAGAGAATCAGCCAGTGCTCACGTTTCACATATGGATCTTTGAAACGGGGCTGGAGTGAGATGCTGCAGAGAGCCTATGGATTGCTCTTGATTAGAATCAATGTCAAGCCATCACCTCTACCTGCGTGTGATAATCAGGTGCTGAGTCTCTGTGTGCCCTGTGGTCTTGCCATGAAAAGGATGTAGACCCTCTCCTCATCTTAAGGGCAGTAACGTGTGCCTGCTCTGTATATTATTTAACAATTTGGGGATTCAACAACTGAGTAGATTGAAGAAAGATGTTATTGAAACATGGTCTTCTTTCAGATTTTTTTTTTAAATCCTTCTTTGTCCTTTGTGTCTTTAGATTGTACATTATGAACTATGTCATCTATTCGAGAGTTCATATCCTATAGTTTAAAGCCTAATGATGAAATAAACCCCTGGCAATCCACTGCTCACTTATGGAGTACAAGTTCTTCCCCCTTCGCATTCTCCTCAGCATCGCTTTTTGAAACGGGTGTTTATCGTGTTCTTGTTTATCTTGACAGTTTTACTACCTATGACGGTTTGTTAAAATTTTTTCCTCTATTAAGATATGGCTTTTGTGTAATAAAGCCTTGTGAACTCCATAGGAGTTTCCTTGTTTACAAAGACTGGTTCTATTTTAAGATAGCTTAGAAGGCCTCTGTCCCAAGTGCTGTGTTTTGATGTTGCCCTGATGCACAGTTAAATAAAGACATTTCTGCATTACGCATTCTTATAAGAGAATCTGGCCGTTCTTGTGATTTTCCAGTTCCAAAGGTAGCATCAGCCACATGCTGATATACATTTAGTGATCGCTCCTAATATGACTTGATGCCATGACAGTTGTTCTGACTTAGCACAAATACGTCTTTTTGCATAATCTATTCCTTAGGAATCTTCAAGGCTAGCAATTGAAAAAAATACCAGGCATCTGGTAGAATCACTGTGAAATTTCAGGCACCAGACTTAGAACAGGGGTGGGAACAAAGAGAAGCCAGAGCCACCGTCAAAGTCACAGTGCAGTCCCAGCCTGGTGAGCCATCACTGTTGCCTCTGCTGAAGACGACATGGTGGCTTGCACGCCCACGCTGGTGTTGGCCTTGGATGCTGCTGCTTGGTGCTGCTGATACTGTGAGTCTGGCCACTGACTGTCACCATCATGGTCACCAGGATGAGGGCTCCCTGTTCTCTGAGTCACTAGTTTAAAGCTCCATGGCAGGTGTGTCTCATTGCTTATGGCTAGCTCATGATCTGTGTCATAGTTGCTAGAGGGGCTGGAACAGCAAGAATCTAGCAATTTTGATTGCTATACTGGGCATGGATTTGTTTCCCATGAAGACCCGCATGGTGGAAAATTTACCAAATATAGAAAGGGGTTCAGGTGTTGGAAGACCACAATTTGATCATACGTAATCAACTCATTTCATTCAAAGGCATTCTTTTGAGCCTTCAATTTTCTTTCTTGCTGATATCTTTTTTTCTTTTTAAACCATTTATTAATATTCTGTATTTCAAGTAGGAGAAGAAAATATAAAGAGATAACATTCAAAATTGTTTTACTTTACAGCTTCCTTGAGGTTTCTGTAAGCAGTACCAAGAGGTGATATTGCACTGACCCCCACCCTCATCCTTTGACCTCTTATATCCTCACTGCAAGGACTTGGGAAGGGAAGAGTGGACCTACTTGCTAGAGTACAGCTATTAAATCAGCCTGGAATGAATCAGATGGAAGGAAATGAAAAAAATAATTATTTAAATGAGGTTTAAATATTGCTTAAACTTACCCTTTTTCTCCCTCATTTGTATAAATAATCAAATCATGAAATTTCAGGGACTTGAGATTTCAATTTTGGGATGTACACCTCCTTGTAATTTGGAGATAGAGGCTTAAACATGTGGAAGTAGAGCTTCGTGGTTATGAACATGATGCTGGAGTCAGACAGACCTGGGGGCAAATCCTTGTTCAGCTGTGCGACCTTGGGCATGTTCCTTCATTCTTTGGGTTTAGTCATCATTTGACAAAGGACATTGATAATCGCTACCTCACAGGGTTGGTATGGGGATTAAATAAATTTATATATGTAAGGCCCATAATAATCATTCAATAAATGATAGCTAATTATTCTAATTCTTGATCTAGGATAATAGAGGAAAAGCTGGTTCTCTCAACATATAAAGTGGTTGCTTTTGGAGAAATGCCCCCTCAGAAATGTTCAAGTGGAGGTCAGTTGACATAATGCAAAGGGTGTTGTAGAAGAAATTTCTGTATTGGGGAGTAGGTGTGATGGACTAAGGGGCTTTCAGGGTGCCCCTCAGCAGCTAATCCTATGGGACAGTAACTCTCCTGACAACTTAGACAAGGGTCAGTCCCCTGAGCTGGACTACTCTTGCTTTTCATGTCAAAACATCAGCCACTCTGGTAGTATCGACCAAAGTCAACACTCTGTACTGATCAGACCAAGATGGAAATTGGTTGATATACCCAGATAGTATCAGATCCATAAATACGGAAGCCACTTTCACCACTATGATTGCAACTCTGATCACTTTTCCTGACTTGATTTAGACAGTATGTTGAGTAAATGCCTCGATGATGGCACGATATCTTGGGCATTTGCAAAGTAGCCCACAAATAGGAGGCTTCCCAACCGGGCATTGGTCGCTGATTCCCTCGGTAACTGTGGACTGGGTATCAGCGCTCACTTGCCCCCTTCTTCTGGGTACCTTGTGCAGTAAACAACCTGTACAAATCTACATTGTGGCCCTGGCAGTGATCATGAGCAGGCCCGCAGAATGTGATATTGGGAAGGGCACTCGAACACCTCATGGAATTGGCATCCAGGTAGGATAGAGAGATGCTGAGGCACAAGATGGCGGGTGGGGGAGGGGGGTTTCTGAAGAGGAGTTTGGCTTGTTTGCTTTTATCCCCCTCTTAACTTTGACACCCTATATTAACAAGACACAGTGTAAATCATGTACTATGTTTCACAGACATGAAAAGAGAAAACAGAAAAGGCACAATTTTTCTCTTGAGATGTTTGTATTGTAACCCAGCAATTCCATTCCCCTATCCTTTATGCCTCACTACTTATTTCATTTACTTCTAGTTCTTCCTCTTTAAATTGAGAAAGCAGAGGCAAAACCAGACACCGTGATAAGGGAATTTTATGTTGTAGTCTTTGATTACATTTCCCTTTCAAGCCTCAATATTTCACGTTGTGAATAATAATGTTCTTTGTAGGAAAAATTCCTAATTTAAAAATGTTGCAGATGGGCTTTTATCAAGAGCTATGGACTGTCAAAATAAATAGATCTAATTATGAACCATTGTTGTGCAATGGGCCATCTTAAATAATAGAAGTCAAGTTTCCAAAAATTAAAAAAAGACCTTGCATTTTAAAAGTATCTCAGAATAATCAGTTGTCTCTGGTTGATTGGCTGTCAACAAGTTATTTCAGCAAATGGAGGCTTTCAGCTTTTTACTGGTACAGCGATTCTCGTAACAGAGGTGGGGATTTGCTGGGACCTTACCATCACTCTGCTTGAATAGGATTTGGTTTAGAAGAATCCCACTGCAGTGGTACACCGAGATGGAGCACTAGGGAAGGGCTTGGGATTGAGCCGTTTGAAGAAAGTCTGGGTCCTTTTGGGTCATTTTAGGAGGGTTAGTACAACCTTAAACAACATTGGGGTTTGGAACTGCCCTGAAAATGGAGATGTGAGAGAGTTGATATTTCTCTGTAAGAATTCTTTGGTTTGGTGAATTGGTTTTTGCTTTTAACAAAACGTTTGCCTCAAAGCAGTATGTTAGAAAATTCACAAAGATTCATGGGCTCTGCCAAAATAATGTCCTTGCAGCTGCTCCATCCCCAAGAAAGATCTTAAACATGTGTAAATAGGTAAGACAACTTAGGAATTTGTAATTTTGTAGTAGGTGACTGGGAGTAGTTACTTCATTTGGGCTTAGTAGTTACCTGAGTTTTCTAAGGAAAATATAGGGGACCACAGATTTGAATTGATATAAGTATGATAGAATAAAAATCTAAATGATGAAACTTATCTTGCCTTTTGTTGATTAGAGTTCAAGTTAACTCCTAAAACAGCAGAAAATAAAAGATTATATTAGTTGAAAATACACAAGATTTAGGTAAATCTGTAGGTAATTGAAACATGTATAAATTTTCTTTTCAACATGTGAAATCTCCAAAGCATTCAAAGTTCTTTATAAAAACACAATTCCTAAATTAATTTTAAAATAAATTAACAGTGAGCATTATTATCCCCATTTCAGTGATACAAACCTCAGATATAGAGAAAAAAATTCAAAAGAAGAGGAAAGAGCTGCCACTACAATTTAAAATATTTTGTTCTTTCTTCTTTCTATTTATGTTTGAAACCAGTTCACTAAACAAGCTTCCCTGTTTCCCTGACAATAAGTCCTAGCCGGACAATCAGTTCTAATGCTTCTTTTAGAGCAAAAATTAATATAAGACCCGGTCTTATAGTAAAATAATATTAATATAAGACCCGGTCTTATATTATAGTAAAATAAGACTGGGTCTTATATTAATTTTTGCTCCAAAAGAAGCATTAGAGTTGATTGTCTGGCTAGGATGTATTTTTGGGGAAACACGGTTGTGATAGGAAAAATTGGCATTCATGCCAAAATATTCTTTGTGTGTATGTGTGTGTCTGTGTGTGTGCATGTGTATGTGTTTTGGAGGATTCCTATTAAAATTATGGAAAATATTGTATTTGACAAAGGGGATTTTGCTGAAAAATTTTGGGGGAACACAGATTCAACTGAATGTAAATAAGATGAATAAAAGTCCAGATGATTGAAATGTATTTCACCTTTTGCTGATTAAAATTCTATTTGCCTCTTAAACCGCGATAAACAAGAGGTCATATTAGTTAAAAATACACATGGACTTAGAAAACTTAGGCAAATCTGTAGATAATAACCCTCTCTGGGAAATACTTAATGAATTCTCTTTTTCAACATGTGAGTTAGTTCCCTAGAGTTAAATTCATATTTTACTGTAAAGTGATTTTTTTCTTCCACACCAGAATCCATGATAAATTGGTAAAGAAAGGTATAGTAGCCATTCATTACTATAAGAGTTTAGTACGTGTCCTGGCCATCTCAATGTTAGTGACTGCCTAAAGTGGAAATAGTTTGAAATGCTACCTTGCAGTATTAGGTTTGGGTGAATCCAGAGATACTTGCTGTGAGTTTGGCAAAATGATTATTGAGGAATTAGCTGCTAAATTGAAATTTTCTGATGCCAGCAAAAATTCACATTGCCAAGTTCTCTTTCCCTTTATCTTCTAAATTCAAGAGTATTTTCCGGGAATTTTGATAAAACATACATTATTCTTTTAACTTCTTCATCCGATTAGTAGTGTTTTCTAATTGCAGCAGGCTATTCACAGGATCTTTTTGTTTTAATCTTCCAGCTCAAAGGGGAAAATAAAAGGAGCCCATCCCCCTATGCATTGAGCACAGTTGTGCAATACTCAAAGACTCTCAACTGAGGAAAGATATTCTCCCTTCTTGGCATATCAGGCAGTGTGGAATCATCAAGAGCCCAGCTCCCACTGTCTTCTTGTGACGTTGGGCCAATGTGTGAAACATCCACCCTGTGGAGGTTTAAACTGGCTGTAGCCTGAGCCCCAGAAAAGTAGGTTCTGGGATTTGTATAAGCCCTCGATTTATTGGAACATATTTGATGGTGTGTCATCCACTGACCCCTGTGATATGAGCCCTCCTTTGGTCAAGGCCAATGAGAGGCTAGGTGGTTCACAATCAGATTTTTGTTCCCTAAACTAATTTCTCAGCCTCTGTGAAATACTCTCCTGGGTCCATAAAGGCAATAATTACAGCTAGCGTATGTGAAGCACACAGTTATACATGTTGCACATCTTCACTTCTTGTATTTGAATCCAAAGTTCAAAATTTTCCCTGTAGTACCTTTTTTAGGGGAGCTTCAGGGAGAAATATTTGGTCATGAGAGTGGTGGTGGGGAACATAAATTGGAGGCTGATGTTCCCCATTTAAAAAAGTTGCTTTAAAGAGGAATTTTAGTGACTTTCCAAAGGCCAAGCAAAGGCCAGTTT
The DNA here is from genome assembly GCF_004115265.2 of Rhinolophus ferrumequinum. Lineage (NCBI taxonomy): Eukaryota > Metazoa > Chordata > Mammalia > Chiroptera > Rhinolophidae > Rhinolophus > Rhinolophus ferrumequinum. The sequence goes on along the minus strand of NC_046290.1, from coordinate 38,364,739 downwards.
TTGCTTGATATTAGAAACCTTGAGCTGGGATTGATAAGAGACTATAAAATAAAGATGGAGATGGATTTATAACTCTATAGCAGCAGCACGGACAAGTTCCTGATATGTATCTCTAATTAACTAACTAATCATTAATGTGTCAACTATTCGTTAATTTAAGAAATATTAATTTAAGGGCATCTCTTACCAGACAGAGTTCTGGGCACTAGAGTTACAAAAATGAATGAGACATCTTTTCTCCCCGTGAGGAGCCTAGCAGGAAATGTACAAATAATTTCAGTGATTTCTTCTCGGATCAAATGAAGGTGAAGGTCATCTGCTTCCCAATGTTATTTCTGAAGAAAAATGTATGAAACTTCAAATAGGAAAATCCAAATTCATGTTTACAATTAGTTTGTCAAACAATATTGTCATCACAAAACAGGTAATGGTAATACAGTACTTGGATTGTGGGTAGCATTTTCAATTTCACTTCTGATTTTTCCAAAGTATGCAAGTGATAATTTATGCCATTTCTTTCAAGGAACAAAATAGTCAAAACCACCGTCAGTACAAACTCAGGGTATCCTTGGTGCTAGAGATCTCTATCATAATAATGATTCCTTATATTGTGTGGAATTTGAGGTTTATAGAACTTTTATAAACATTACCACATTTAATCTTCATAATAGTCTTCTCTAAGTAAGTTTTGTTATTTCCATTTTTCTACTGAAAAAAAATGAAGCCTTAATGGTTGTGACTGTGTTGGGCATCCCAGGTTATAAGAGCAAAAGTGTCAGAGAGGGTCTTGAATGGATGTCTTCTGTCTCTATGTCCAGGGAAGTTTGTACTATACCTTTGTGAAAGGACCAAGTGTAAGAACTCAAGTGGGACCATATAAAAAAGATAATAGCTATCAAATTGATGGGAGTGAACTTATCACTTCTTAGGTCCTTCTAGAGCAGCGGTGTCAAAACTGCAGCCCATGGGCCAACTGCGGTCTTCAATCCATTGTTAATTGGCCCGCAGCAAATTCCAAAAATATATCTAGTTTACTTAAATAAGCCAGGTGAGGCAATAGGTACTTCACCTCGAGTGAGTGGCCCGGCTGTTTGAGTATTTTACCGCATATGGCCCTTGGTGAAAAACGTTGAAAAAAGTTCGGACACCCCTGTGCTAGAGGATGATGTAGTGGGAAGATAGGGCTCCCCTGCTCCCAAAGGAAGGAGTTCCATGTCCTTATCCCCAGGGTCCGTGAGTATGTTAGTTTATAGGACAAAGGGAAATTGAGATTGCAGATGGCTTTAAGGTTGCTAATCAGATGACCTTAAAATAGGGAGCGTATTTTGGATTACCAGGTGGGTCCAATGCAATCATTAAAAAGAGGCAGAAAAAGAGTCGGAGGGAGACGTAACTAAGGAACAATAATTCGAGGGACGTGACCTTGCTGGCTCTGAGGATGGAGGAAGAGGCCACGAGCAAAGGAATGTGGATGCCCTCTAGAAGCTGGAAAAGGCAAGGGAACACATCTTCCTTTAAAGCCCCCCAAAAGGAACAGAGCCCCAAAAAGGAACAGAACCTTACTGTAGCCCATTGAGGCGGGTGTTGGACTTCTGACCCACAGAACTGAGAAAGTAAACTTTTGTTGTTTAATGCTATTACGTGTGTGGGAATTCCTTACAGCAGGAATAGGAAACCAATACAGACGGGGTGGCTGTTACAGCCATGTCTATAGCTCTCTACCTTCAGAGCAGACCGTTGACTAGGGAACTTTTTTGTCAGCATTGTGTGGGGACAGATATAGTTGGATCAATAGTTCATTCAATTATTCATTAATAAACATGCCTTGCACAGTTTCTTCTTGCCAGGTGCTGTTCAAGGCCCAGCAGTAAGCAAGACTGCCATCGCAAAGCTATCATTATAAAAGGGGACATAGGCGATAGATAAGATAAATAAGGAAAACACATCATATACTGATAGTGATAAGAAATTGTGCGGACAGAGCCAGGAGTGCAGTTTCCAGGCTCCGGCCTCACGTGGAAAGGTGCTGGTTTGGGTAGTAAATGGCCATCAACTGTGATTGGATGGCCATCAGCTGTGACTAGTTGGCTATCAGCTGTAACCAGTGAGCCATTGGCTACTAATATAACTGCTGTGGCTATGCTAGCGGCGGATGGTGGCTGGCAAGTGTGGATTGTGGATTGCAGATTGCAGAGAGGCGTGGATTGCAGAGAGGCGTGGATTGCATTAGCACAGCGGATTGCAGTTGGCAAGTGAGGTTGGTTGGCAGAAAAGCGGACACGGTCTGTGGATCGTGTGGCTCCTGCTTCTTGTGTCTCCAACCCAGCTGCCAGCAAGAATATAGTGGTATGACTGCCCTATCTATGGCTCCGTGGGTGTTCCTTTTTGGCCTCATCATATCCTGCGTTCTTATGCGGGGAGCAGGAGCCGAGACCCCTCACGGCACCCTGCATGAGAGAAATTATATGGAAGGTAGGGTGACAACAAGTGGGGAGTGTGTGTGTGTGTGTGTGTAGTGGTTTGCAAATTTTAGATGGAGTTTCCAGGGCAGGTTCACTGAGAAGGTGATATGTAAATAAACACCTGAAGACTTATGTCAGGAAAGACGAGCCCCATGGGTTTCTGGGAAAAGATTGTCCAGAGCAAAGAGAATGAAAAAGCACTGAGGACAGAGGGTTCCTGGCATGCTGATGGATGGGAGAGAGTGAGTAGGTGAGAATGGAGCTAAAACTTCCCATGGTGCCTGGTTGAGCTTCTCAATAGTGGCTTATAGACCCCTTAGGCCTAGAGTTGGAACCTTTTGCTCAGCCGGTGATTTTTTTTTTTGGGTCACTTCTGTTGTAGAGATGAAGCAGACCATTTCCAAAGGTCTGCCTGAGAGACCCTGAGGCAGATAGTATCAGAGAATTTTTCAGTGCTGATATTATCCAATTTTATGGATCAGTCATTTGAATTAATAAAGAGAATGGGGGAAAGTGATGCAAATAATGTAAGTCCTGGTGAGTATTTGCTTGGAAATTTGAATAACTTTTACTTCTTAAAGGGTGGTGTGGTTGGTTAGCATCTGGAAACAGGCAGAATTGGGAATGCTCTAAACCCAACCAGCAGTTCACAGGGTCATGTTGGGAAAGGTCCATCTCTTGCTCTCTACACATTGCTCAGACCTAATATAAATCCCTCGGAGTGACTTTCATCCTTCTGTCTTCAGGCAAAACCCACATCCAGGATCCCCTGAAAGCTGTCGTCTAGCATGTCATTAAAAGCACAGGCTACACAGATGTGCCTCATGTGATCCTCCCAGTGGAGAAGTTTCCTGAGAGTTGAACACCTGGAGCTCGGAAGAAGCCAGGTGTGGCTAGAGAGGAGCAGGCCAATTGGCAGTGGTAAATCGGATTAGGTACAAATTTACCCTGGGAAGTGGGAAATGGACAAAATGTCAGTGATAAGTAAAGGAACACGCACGGTCAGGAAAGTTAAGAAAGTTTCAGAAAGTCTATTTTATTAAGAGAAAGTCTATTGGGTTGCGCAAAGACACCTACAGCCCAGGCTGCACATCCAAAGGAGACTTGTAGCCCCGAAGGAGGGAGTGAGGAGGGTTTTATAGGGGCTGTGCTGACAGGGTAGCAGTGTTTGAACAGAAAATGCTGACTGCCTGCAAGCCAGTAACTGTTTTGTGATGTTTTCTGTTAGCGCAGGTTTGGCTCTGTCTGCAGGTGCAGGCCAACAGACATTTTGTTGTTTTCTTGCAGACATGGCTCTGTCTGTCAGTCAAGCTTTCTGAGACCTAACATTCAGAGATCTCACGTTAAGTCAAGGTCTCTAACATTCAGAGCTTGGTTTCACACATACATACTCACACACACATACACACGCACGCACAGAGAGAGAGAGAGAGAGAGAGAATGAGAATGAGAATGAAAATGAATAATAATAAAGCAAACCACAGGAAGAGAAAAGATGAACCTAGAAGTATGTTTTAAATCATGGCCTCCAAATCCTTTGGTGCTCTTCCTATCAAGAAGTGGGTCTGTGCCTACTCCCCTCAAATTCTCTTGTGACTGCTTGACCAATGGAATGTGGCAGAAGTGACACTGTGTCAGTTTCTGGGTGCAGGCCTTAAGAAATGGATAGTTTCTAATTTCAGTTTCTTGAGGTGCTTGCTCTTGGAACCCAGGCACCATGCTGTCAGGCAGCTAAATCTACCCCACAGAAAGGCCCACGTGGAGAGGAACCAACAGCTAGCTACGTGTGACAGCCATCTTAGAGGTAGGTCCTCCAGTCCCAGTCGAGTGAGCCCAGCTGACGTTACATGGAGCAGAGGAGCTGTGCCTGCTGAGCTCTGCCCGAACTGCAGATTCATGAGAAAACTAAATGATTATTGTTATTTTAACCTACGAACTATTGAGGTAACTTGTTCTTCGTGGGTAATTGCAACACTGTCCATCTTAGGTGACAGGAAGGAGAAGTGTCAGGTCTCATACATGATTGAGGATGCTTTGTTATTTCAAGTATACATCACATAAATCATGTGATTAAAATAATTCTTAACCATTTTGGAGTTATTGACCCTCTTCCTAGAAAAATGCACATATATCAACCTTTTGAATACTGTTTTTGGAGTGTCAGGACCTCCTACATTCATTCGTGGTCATATAGACCCTAGGTTGAGAACCTGTGACAACCATCTCCCTCCACCACTATTTGTCATGAAGGTGTAGTTAGTGTAAGCTGATGAAACAGTGAGGGAAAGATCCCTGGAATTTATGCTGCTAGACTTGTGTTTTTTTGCAGCCCTTTCACAGACTTGTTCTTTGATCATGGATAAAGCACAAAACTTCTCTATAACACAATTTCTTGGATGGTAAAATGTGAATTAAAATCCTGTCCTTCCTTTCCTCAAAGGAATGTTGAGATTTAAAACAAAAACAAAAACAAAACAAAAATGGAAGCGAATATGCTTAGAAAAGTCATAACTTGCCCCTTAGAGGTTTTCAGTGAATATTTGTTGAATTCATTGTTAGCTGTTGTTATCTGTTGTTGATTGCTTGATTCTGTAGCCCAAACCTTTAAGGGCAAGGTTTTGCCCATAAAACAAGGTAGGGCCATGGACCTCAGGGAAAGAGTACCAACGAAGGTACGAATGGAAAGAAAGTTCAGTACAGTGTCCTCCCTCCCCCGCCCATGTTACTTTTCATTCTCTGTTATCCTTAGTTTTGTAGTCAGTGGAGAGGAACTAGGAGAAACAGCCTGCAAAGATTGGTATCAGTTTACACCAAAGCAAAACTCTGTTCACCCAGCACAAGGGATTGGAAGTAATATACACAAAACCCTCACAAAATGTAAAAGTACACAGACACTGGCTTCAGCATTGGCGTCAATGGGTAGAAAGTCTATTTACATTGGTTCTTATGAGGTCAGCAAAACATTTTGAATATCAACTCCTTGGCTGCCTGCAGTGGGTCTGAAAATGTGAAATAAAACATAAACAGCAGACCTGACTTATGAGCCGGGCCTTCCAAGTTTCCTTCTTTGCTTTCTGCCGTAACAGATTGCATTGTTACTGTATTGGTCGATTTCTATCATCTCAGATTAAAGAACCCCAGTGTTGCTTAGGGCAAAACCCAAAACACAGGTGATGGAAGGCAACACCCGATGTTAAAACCTTCAGCAAAGAAGATCCATGGTGGTTTTCTTTTCCATTGTGAAACTATAAGGACAGGGAGGGGCAGGGGAGTAAAAGCAAAAATCACATCTGCATGGATTGAAAGCAAATTAGTTTCCATCAGACAGGTGACTGTGAACAATGAATTGCAAAATTTCCAACAGTTGCCCAACACAAACTGTGTCACAGGATCCCAGACCAAAGATACCTACAATAATGTTTAGTTTTCACGTTAATATAAGTATAGGCAGTTTTGTCTGAACTAAATGGCCTTTAGAAATAAATAGTTCATCACCTCTTTCTCCTTTTTATCCTCTAGTGTCAACAAACAAACAAACAAACAAAACAACCAACACACCCCAGAATCTGAATGTAATCTCTATTCAGGTTTGGGTACATTTGCCTATAAGTAAGTTGCTTATGATGAATCCAGTGCAAGCTGATGGGCAGAACTACCACCCACCCCATTCTGCATTGGCTTTCTGCCCATCAGCATGGAAACTGGCAGAAATCTGCAGGGACGACTCAGCTGGGGCACAGATGCAGGTGACTATGAGAGGACTGTACATCAGGTCTTAGGAGGGTAATTACATCACTTGTTTCTTCTGTCTAGGGGTTAACTACACAGGTTCAGTGTGAAGGCAGCTCAGTGTCAGGCACACAAAAGAGCCTGAGTAGGAGAGACTGAAACGTGGTCACAAAATATCCATGAGTGAATATGTAGAGAATTTATTTTCAGGGACTCCCTGTCAGAGTCTCCTAAGTATCAGATTCCCTTTAAGGAAATCCACACCAATAAAGAGGCACATAGCTAAGGAAGCTGAGACACAGTGAACCCAATTGATTTATAGCCCATATGTAAGAGAAAACATTTCTAATTAGCATTTTTTTTTTTAGAAGAGCATGCACTCAAGGGAGCATTAGCATTTCCCCCCCAGTTTTTCATTTTGGTCTAGGTTTTGTTGTCATATTAATTGGAGACTTATTTATTCTGTGTGATATACAGACCTTTCAGGAACTATTTGGTGTTTTTCCAGTTCTTTTTGCATTGGGCTTGGTGCTGGGGAAACAGATAAATCAAACACAGTTCTTGCTTGTCAGGAGTTCACAGTCTGGCAGGCTGGCCTCGCCACGTGGACAAATAACTACTGTGCAGTTTGATAAGAGAGACAGATACAAAGTGGGTCAATGGCGCAGGGGCAAGTTCTCAGCTTGAGTGCAAAGAATCAAGGGAAGGCTTGAGATCTTGAGATGGAGACATCTGCAAGCTGTATCTTGTCAAAAAGTTGGGGTATTCCAGGTAGATGGATTGGGAAAAGAAGGTGGATATTTCTAGTACTAAACTTAGAGGTAGCAATAGCATTATGTGTTCTGGGAACCATAGGCAGGTTGGTTAAGACTAGGGCCAGCGAGTGTTAGGGGAGGAAGCCTGGGAAAGGGTGAAAGAAGAAAGCAGGGGACAGATCATGAAATGTCTTTTAGGCTGTGCAGAGGCGTTTGGATTTTATCTAAAAAACTCTGGGAAGGATTTTGTGGCAGGTGATGCCCGTGCTCCTTTCATGTTCCGTCAACAGTCACTGTTTCTATATAAGTCAACAACTATAAGTCTCAGCGACTGGAAATTTGCAAGGCGACAAGGGAGCAGGCCTGAAAGCCTGGGAGGTAACACCCTTGGGAGCAGCCCTGAAACTTAAGGATGGATAAACGTCTCAGCTGTTCTGCATCTAGGATTTGACAAATGTGCAACATGTTCTGTAGTCTCCCAGAGGTCCCCAGTGGGATTGAACCCCACTTCGCTGACAGCAGTTATCTGATCATTAACACACCTGTGTTGACTTCCTTTCCATCCCTGCCATTCTTCCATACCCTCTACATTTACTTCTTGGGATTACTTCACAAGTAACTATTTGCACTTAAATTCTTAGCTCAGAGTTTGCTTCTGGTGGAACCCAACCTAAGACAGATTTTTTTGGCATGGGGAGAGACATGGTGATGAAAGTGAACTCTAGATGATTTTCATGAAAATGGAAGTAAAAGGGGAAAGACTCAAGAGCAATTTAGAAAGTAAAATTCCTACTGTTTCCCTGAAAGTAAGACCTAGCTGGATAATCAGCTCCAATGCAAAAATTATATTACGTTTTGCTCCAAAAGACGCATTAGAGCTGATTGTCTGGTGAGGTCTTATTTTCGGGGAAACATGGTAGAAATTACAACCTAGATGGATGTATTCTGAGAGGGAGGGAAGGAGTCTCGGGTTTGAGCTTGTTGATTGGGGGAAATCCATTAAACAAGATAAGGAATGCAGGATGAGGAGTAGGGTTTGGGAGAGGGAGGAAACACTGGAGAGGTTTGTTGAGGTTTGACTTGACATTTCCATTGGATTTGGAAATTGGATAGCCACTGTGTCTTTAGGAAGTTCATATTATTAGGTTGGTGCAAAAGTAATTGCGGTTTAAAAGGTTAAAAATTGCAATTACTTTTGCACCAACCTAATAGCTTGAATCAAATAACGAGGCAGGAGAGCATTTTCCCCCTTAAGAAATCTGGTTTTATTACTTGGAAAATAGGCTCAACAAGAATTGCCTAGAAGAGGGATTACCTTAATGAATAGATAAGACTAATTTCTAATAATAGATAAGCTTGATTTCAGTTAGCTTACTAAAGAATGCTGCTCTCTGTTTAGATGGTTTGTTTGAAACCGAATACTTACACAGTTTCAAGTTTGTTCTACTAATTACAAAAGGATTTTCCTTCTAATCCAGTTATGTTTTTCTTTTAAGTGGATCTTATTTTCATTTTAATTATCACAGCTTTCAATTTTATGTTGCCTGAAGAGTAAAGTTTAATTGTATTGGTTGGTGCTCCTTTGAATTTTGAGTAACAGTTCCATTTTCTATATGCTATTTAGTTACTTATGGTTAAGAACTTAATCTCTAGAGTTAGACTGCTTAGCTCACTGTTATAGTGGTTCCCCCACTTACATTCCTGGGAAAGGTACTTCGTTTCTCTGTGCCTCTGTTTCCTATCTCTAAAATGGAGATATTAATACAACCTCAGAGGATTCTTCTCAATACCAAATGAGTTAATTCATGTAATGTACTTAAAATATTAGGTTGGTGCAAAAATCATTGCTGTGTAAAAGTTTAAAAATAATTGCAAAAACCGCAGTTACTTTTGCACCACCCTCATATGTCTGGCACAGAGTAAGTGCTTAGTACTTTTCAGTATTAAAAGTACTGTTTGTTAGTATTTTAAAAATTTATCAATTGTTACTCTTAAAAATTGGGAGACAGCATAATGTAAAGGAATCAATGATTGGGTTAGAAAACAGAAGACTAGTGCTCTGCTCTCAGCTTTTTAGTCAGCTTTGTGGGCTTAGACAAGTTCATTTATTTCTCCAAGATCACTTTCTTCATCTGTAAAATTGGAGATTGGAGTAGAAAATCTTTGCAGGCCCTGGTTTTAATATTCTGGAAGACTACCTTTTGCTTGGGAGTAGCTGATTGATATAGCAGTCTTAGCTATAGTATATTTTTCCATAAGGGAGAGATAAATGGGCAAAAGGGGAAATCTGAAAACATTTCCACTAGGTAAATGTTCTCTGGAAAGTACAACAAATGTTTTTGGTTTATTTTCACATTAGTTTCTTATTTTATATTCAGATTACTTACCTTTCTTTCTTTCTTTTCTTTTTTTTGAATGTATTTATAATTGGAACAGATTCAATTGTTTTTATTTTTTTTTTTTACCCTTTTTTCATATCTCATAGGAAAGAAAATTTCATGCATCTGTTTCATTTGCTGATGCCATAACTGTACAAAATGGCTCACATAAATGATTCTTTGATATTTTAAACATGACACATGTAAATAAAATAATAATTATATAATGTGGTATTTTCTTGTATATTAGCACATTTTGAGATCTGAAAGTTTGTCCCTTAAATTCGGTTCTTATTCTGCAATTATCCCATGAATTTTTCTTTTCCTCCGATGAGTTATTTTTCATGTGCCCACATGGGGGAGCTTTTGAGACACTGGTTTGAAAGATTTTCTCAACAACTAGAGGACGGAGTGGAATTCTCCATGGTAGGGAGGGAAGGTTAACAGGGCAAGACCGGCTGTAGCACTGACTTAGATTTCCCCAGTGTTCACTGTCTAATATGAGGCCCTAGAACCAATTAATAATTCTCCTCTAAAAGTAGCAATCTATGTGCATTCTCTAGCAAAAAGGGCAAGTACAGCTTAAGAAAAAAAAAGAAAATTTAAGGCAGATTCAATGTTTTCTGATGCCTCAATAAGAAGTACATGGGATATAAAAGTGGAGTGCTTTCTCTTCAGGTGAAATGGGGGAAATCAGGCAGAAACTCTGACTTCCACAGCAGCAACATTACTTAAAGGAGCCTCTGAAATGGTCCCCAAACTATTTTTCCATTGGAAAAGAAAAATCTAAAAGCTGGAATGGAAAACAAATCACACCTGGAGGAAGCAGAAGCAAAAGTGAAAGGCTTGGGTTAAACCTGACATTCTTGGTCTCTAACTCTGTTTGCTGTTTGAGGAAAATGCAGAAAAATAGAAAATACTTGTTAAGTGAAATGAAACCTCAGTTTCACAGGCCCTTACCTGGCTATATTTGGGTCTTTCTATTGACTCTAATTTCTGGGTGGTTAAAAACAAAATAAACATATAAAAATAGCCCTGGTGGCAGCCCCATGGATGAATGAAGGAGTATCATGAATGACTGAGGTTTCCCTCTGCTCCAGATTATTTGGAATTTTCAGTGGTTATCACAGTAATTTCTGAATGCTTTGCTCATGAGTTGAAATTTTAAATATACTTGAAATGAAGATTCTATGAGAAAGATCAATACTGCTGATTTTTTTGGGTGCTATTTCTATGTCAACAAAAAATTTTAGTGGTTATTTTCTTGTGTAAAGTCTATGGTATAACTGGATTAATATAAAATATATAAAATTAAACATACCATTTTATATGATGAATTGGGAAACCAGTAAAAGTTGTGTAATTTCTCACTGATTTTTCCTCTCTGGGCAGCCAAGTTTGTGTTCTGCTCCTTGGTCTTTCTTTTATCTGATCTTTTTCTCATCATTCTCACTCTCATTAATTCTCGTGGTTTCAACCATTAACTGTATTCCCATCCTGGGATTCCCTCATATTCTCCAGTTATACATTTCCCATTGCACATTCCTCCTTGGATACGGAAGTCAAATTTAATCAGCCAACCACAAATCTTACTTTCTTCCTCCACTTGCTTCATCAGCCTCTTTTTTACCTCTTAGTTCACCAATTCATCCGTACTTTCCCATTGCTGTTCTTAAACTACCATTTTTCAGCCACCGAGGCTTAAGAATTTGGGGACATCTTTGACACTCACCTATCTCACGTTTGGTGCTGTGTCAGAAGTCCCTAAGACTACTGTTAGGCTTGAGGTCTTGCTAAAAGGATTCATGGCACTCTAAAAAGCTATTATATTTATGATTATAGTTTTATTGCAGTGAAAGGATATACATTAAAATCAGAAAAAAGCAAATGGGGCAAAAAGTCCAGGCGAAACCAGGTGTAAGCTTTCAAAAGTTCTTTCCCTGTGGAGTTGCATGGATGCACTTAATTCTCTGAGCAAGGATGTGTGACAACACATGCAAAAATGTTGCCAACCAGGGAAACTCACCTGAGCCTTGATGTCCAGGATTTTTATTGATGGTCAATCGTGGAGGCCATGTAGTGCCAGCATGACTGACCTACTCAGACTCCAGATCCCCAGTGGAAAAAGAGGCATTCATCGTAAATTATATTGTTAGTATACTGTTTGACCAAACTGATATTGCATGGCCCAAGGCCTCAGGCAGACAATACTTCTTACTAGGTAGAGTATTCTAAAGGTTTTGGAGCTCATCTCCCAGGAACTGGCCATTGGCCATCCCTGAAGACAGGTCTTTTTTGAGAATGTGCAGGATTTGAATAACCCAGGTCTGTTGAGTTAACCTTACATACATATATTCAATCTCTATGCTTTATTGGTTGTTGGGACAAAAGTGGTAAGAGCACATACCATAATGTGAAACAGGTATGTGTTTCTGGCTCTGTGAGAATTAAATTAGAGGTCGTTAATGTGTGCTGGACCCATCAGTACCAAATGGATATTGGGTGATAGGCTTTTTGTTGTTGTAATTATGGTTATCGTGTTCTCTGCCCTTTCCTAATCAATGCCATCCTACCTAGCTTAAGACCCTATTGCTTTCACCTTTATCGTGCATTAGTTTCCCTAGTCATTTAGGATGTTATGCTGCACTAACAATCCTCAAATCTGAGTACAAAAAAAGGAGAATTTCTTGGTCCTGTACTTGTTCATTTTAAGTTGGCTGAAGCTCTCCTTCAATTACTGTCATTCTGGGACCCAGACCGAAGAAGCCGCCCCATTCTGGGATATTGTAGCAAAGATAAGAGAGTATATGATAGAAGCATACAGTGACTCTTCAAGTTTTGTTTAGAAGTGGTACACATTCTATCTAGTCCCATTTTATTGTCTGAAGAAACTCACAAAGCCAGGCCTGAGGTGAGTGGATTAGGGATCTATCATATTTCCTTGGTGGGTAGTGATGAATAGTTGGACAATAATATAATCTATAGCTTCTTAAGTGGCCTCTTTGCCTCCAGGCTCCCTCTACCCCTGACACACTCCATTCTAGACTGTTGGCTGTCATTAAGTCTATATCTTTAAAACTCAGTGTTGGAGAATTATTTTTCTTCTCTATAATTCATGCTCTTCTCTTGACTAGTCATGCAAGCCCCCATTTAAGTGCAGTCACGCATGGCTCTCCAGCGAAACCAGAATATTCAGCAGCACTAGGCGCATTTTATCTTAGCACCTTCTACATCATTGCTCGACATTTATTCACTGAGAATGAGAACGCTTTTCAGAAGAAAACTACCATTTTATTTACCTTTGAATTCTTCACAGAGCCTGAGTGCCTTACCCATAGTCGTGCCTGAAACATATGATGAATGAATGGAGAATAAATGTTGCTGGGGTGTTACAAAGAAATCCAGTGCTTTCAATAATCACGAGAAACCAGACAAAGGGGTGCAGGGAGGCTGAAATCCAACCTCTGCTTTGCTCACCAGCCAAATCCTGTGATGGAGTATGGAGGAAGGTTGTCTTTTTCTAATTCACATAAAAGCACTGAATGGTATAGCAATAGCCTTTCTTCCAGGGTCTTTGTATATTAAAAGAAGCCTCTTACATAGGACCTGTGTGTCCTCAAACGACTATACAGGTGGCAATCATCACAGCAATGGTAGAAAAATGTTGTGTGAACTCTGCTTTTTTGAAAATTTCAATTTCTAGGCCATTAAGTTATCCACCTACTCAGGATCCTCTGAACATCTGTCACTCTTGACATCTTCATGAGCTTGAGTCTTCATGCTGCTTTGGGCTACATGAGAAGGGACCTGTGGACTTTGGCTGCTTTTGCCCACTCAAGTTTCAGTTATTTTGGGGGCGGCAAGCACATCTTTTACTGGAGAAAATAATTCTTGAGGCCAAAAAACATCAGACTGAAAGTGAGGATGAAGAAAAGTAACCAGATCAGTTATACTTGGTAAAAAGATATAAAGCTGTGTTTCACAAAAATGTTCCTAAAAATAAAAGCCGGTCTCTGGCAATGCAGCAAATAGCCAAAAAGACTTTCTTTTGATTGAGTGATTTTGAAGGTTTTTTCCCTGCTTACAATTTTAAAACCTGCTCCAGAAGAAATCTGTTGAAATTTAGTACTAAAGGGGAACATTGCCTATTAGCCTGAACAATAGTTAGGGGTGGAAAAGTACTTTGGTCGCCTAAGGCAGAGTAACTGTAAATGTGGGACCTTCATTGCTGCCTGCAAAGTGCTTCAGTGCTGGGAGAAAATTTAGGCTCAGAACAGCTTTAAAGCAGATAAAACCACCGTGCATGTTGTCAGCAACATGCTGGTTTGCTTTTTCAACAACAATATTTTACTTATGCTTGTATTTTTTGTGTCAAGGGGTTAGGTTCTTAGATTACTAAGATAGTAAACCAAGCAAAGAAAAATCAGTACTATTCATGTTAAGGTATTAACTTAAGCACTAATGAGACGCTGAACAGCAAGATAGAGGGGATTAGAGGGTATTAAATGAAGGTAAGTTGAGTAGATAAGCTGTTAGATCCTTATGTTCAGGATCCTCGTATAAGAACTAGAATGTGGAGCTAATTGGTCTGTGGCTAGAAAAAGAGACCTGGATTTAAATTACCCAGAAAATGAGGTTTGATCAACCCAACACATGTCCCCTTCACTAGTGGGAAAATGCAAGGGCATTTGTGTTGTCATGAGATATTAATTTAATGAAATACCAATGTATTTGTGGCATTTTGGGATCCCTGTCATTACCACGACACAACAATTCACGTTTCGTATTTGTGGGCTCCAAGACTGCTCTGAAGGTCCTTTATACATAACTTGGCCATCATGACTCACTTAGTAGGCAAGACTTCACAGTATATTTCTAGAACCCAAAGCATCTTGTCACTGTTTCCAAGTGTGAGCAGACTTTTTGGAGCCAGGTCAAAATGAAATGCCTCCATTTTATATACTGTATGTAGAAAAGATGTTTATGTTTCTCATTGAGAAAGTTGTCCTTTTCAGAAATGGCTTTTTCTCCACAGTCTTATAAGATGCTAGTAAGTAATATATTTCACTTTGCTTTTGCTTCTTTTTATTTGAATGCATTTTTCTCCATTTTTTCAGAATGATCGGTAGTCATTTAATTTTCATTTAGATGGATTTGTGTCCTTAAGACCTCCTTGGATGGGGAGCCATATAATGTTTATTGATAAGCAAGAGAGATCCCCTCTGAGATAATCTTTGTAGTTCTGTGGCATTGGTCTCCATAGGGTTTGGCAAGTAGATTCTGAGTTTTCTGTTAGAGTGGTCACTCAGGAGACTTTTGACTAAACCAATAGGTCATTTTTTCATCTATGTCTGAGTTGGCCCCCTGACTGTTGTGGCTGGTGGACAATATTGGGTCAGATACTGATGCTGCTAGCTTTCTCTCTATGCTCCATATAGATTCTTTCTTTTTTTTAAGTGATTGAGGTAGAACAATTCTTCAATTCATTGATGTCATTTATGGCAGTAATAATAGAGAGGACTTTTACTCAAAGGGCCAGTTCCTTATGCTTGTTCACTCACTTATTCTGGAATGTTTGAGTGCCTCTTATGTGACCAGCATAGCGTTAGATTCTGGGGGCTCAGCAGGGGGGCCAAGGCAGATATAGTCTTTATCCTTCTAGTATTTAAATTACTTATGATCTAATGGGGGCATTCAGAAATAATCAGGCAGTTACAGTATATTGTGACCAGTGCAATGATGGGGAAGCACAGTGAGCACCCAGGAGGGACCTTTAAGAAGATTTGGTTGTCTGAATATACTAGGAAATGTGAAAAATGCTGAGTTTTTAGTTAACTAACAAAATAGACATTGCCACATTGCCCCTGCCATCATGATAATTTACTATTGGGGAAGCCGGTGTTGATTGAATGATCACGAGCACATATGTGTGATACTACTATAAAGAAAAGACCTGGGGTATGATAAGACAGTCTACTAGGGGATATAATTTAGACTGAGTGTCCCAGGAAGATGAATGTCAGGAGACATTTAGGCTGAGACTTGAGGTACGAATAGGAGCTAGTCAACTGAAGCAGGGAAGAAAAAGGGCTCCATGTGGAAGGAATATTGCATGCTAAGTGAGGCCTGAGGCAAGTGAGAAGATGAAGATCCATGAAGCAGAATGTCTGGTATGTTTGTGTCATTATGTGCAGTGAGGGGTAGAGGCAGAGAGAGGGACTCGGGGTTAGGCTGGATGGTAACCAGGGAAACTTTTCAGTCACAGGGAGTCTTGACTTGATCTTGAGGGAAATGGGAGAGCCATTGAAGTGTTTCAGCAGGAAGGAGACATGATCAGGTTTATACATTTAGAAATTCACCGTGGCTCCAGTAGGAGACTGAGTTGTGGGACAAGTTAGGGGGCATGGAGACTAGTTAGGAGGCTGTTGCAGGAACCTAGTCTAATCAGTATAGAGGATTGTTAGGAGTGTAGGCTCTGGGGCCACAATGCCAGGACCAGAATCCAGCCTAAGTAGCTCAGGAGCTGGACAACTCAGAGCAATTGTGTTTCTTTCGTGGGTCTCTGTTCTTCTGTAAAATTGGGATGATAAAGACTAATGCCTATCTCATTGGATGATTGTGAGTTAATCATCATTTAGTGCTCAGGGCAGTCTGTGGCACTGCAGTTATGTTTTGTTCAGGCTGTGCTCTACAAAGACTCATGGTTGAAGGGCCAATGCAGATGGGAGCCTGCTCTCAATTTACAAGCCCTGTGCCCAGGCTTACTCATCCTGGGGGACTGGATGCCTTTTGTAATTTATTCATCCAAAAGGGGCATCTTTTTATCATTCAAACAAAGTCACCTTAGGTGGCTAGCAGCAGCCCTGCCTGACCCATATTAAGCATTCAATGAATATTATGTTATTAACGGCTGTATGACTTCGTGCAAATTATTCAACCCTTTCTATGCCCATTTTCTTATCTGCATAACAGGTAATGATGGTACCTGGTAATATATGACAATAGAATTGGTTATAAGATTTAATGAATTAATACTTGCAAACACTTAAAATAGTGCCTGTCAGGAATAAATATAAGTGTGTCAAAAAGTAAATAGGGATAGGGGACATTCATTCATTCAACAATGCTTGTGAACCAGCTATGTCCAGGCACAGAGCTGAAACTTGGTACAGAGAAACAGATTATGGCCCCTGTTCTCATGGGGTAAACAAAAATCTACCCTAATAATGAATTAAAACTGTGACAAGTGTTACGCAAATGAAGTCTAGGGGATGGAATCAATGAGGAAGATTTGAGAAAGCAGTTAGAAGTAGAAAGGACAAGATTCTGATTAGATATAGGAGTCGATTCCAAGAAGACTGGAAATATGTCATGGAGGGAGGGGTGGCCATGTTGCCCAACTTCATAGCTAAATTCATAAAGTGGAATCAGATTATCTAGCTAACTTGGTGTATGAGTTAAGAAATGATTTAAGATAAAAATTAAAAGGCACGATAATGTATTTAGATTTTATTTGATCCACTAAAACATTCCCTGTAGGTTATATATAGAAAAAAAAAATATATATATATTCAACCAATTTTAAATACATTATGTAACTTGTAAGGTTTGCTACTTAAAAACTTGAAGTATCAAGTGAAGTCTTGATCCCAGCTTATTACAGACATTTAAAGATGGGATCTGAGTTTTTTTTTTTAAATTTTTTTTTTCTTTGTAAACTGGAAACAATGATGATATTTGGAGAAGACATAGGTGAAAGTGTCCTAAGTCATTTTGCTTGCTTTCTTCTGTTTGCTTTTTCCTGTTTAATTCTGAACGTGTCATAGATGAGTCAGATGACCTTCCCCGGGCAATTTATGAAACACTGTTGAGAGAGAACATGGCAGAATATTCATGGACATCTTCAGTCGTTTAGGATTACTCTCAGACTGAATTATTATTCAGAGATTTGCTGAGGGTTTAGAGTACCCTAGGCAACCCAGAATATATCAACACATATATTTGATATATATGTGCTCCTTAACATTTTTTCTTTTTTTTAATCCCCAAGGGAAATTGCACCTGGATCTGTAGCCAGTGTCATTCCTTTACGCTCTCCTTTCTCTTCTTCTTTCTTCCTAACAACTCATAAAGGTAATGGTATTTTGGGGGAGTGAGCCAAAATGCCATTGGCATTTATGGGCAAACGGGAGAAATCTGCTTTGCCATGGAATGTTATAATGCTAGCGATGTGTTATTTGTACTTTGGTGACTTGTTTTTTTTTTTTTTTATTTTTTTTAATTTTATTTTTGAACTGAAGGAAAACCTGTAGCAGCATTTAGGTAAATGAATGATCCTAGCTCAACTGTTTTTTTCAAGGAAAAATAACAGTGTTGAGACTCTGGTAGGCAAAATAATGCTACCTCTCCCTCCAGATATCCATGTCCTAATTTCTGTAATTTGTGAATATGTTATATACCTGGAAAGGGGGAATTAAGGTTGCAGGTAGAATTAAGTTTGCTAATCAGATGACTTTGAGATGGGGAGATTATCCTAGATTATTTGGGTGGGCCCAATGTAATCACAAGGGTCCTTAAGAGGGAGGCAATGGAGTGTCAGAATGATGTAACATGAGAAAGACTCAACCTATCGTTGCCAGCTTTGAAGATGGAGAAAGTGGGCTATGAGCCAAAGAATAAGAGCAGCCTCTAGAAGCTGGAAAAGGCAAGAAAACAGATTCTCCTTTAAAGGTTCCAGAAAGGAATGCAGTTCTACCAACTCTAATTTAGGCAAATGAGACCCATTCTGGACCTCTGTTGTCCATAACTGTAAGATAATACGTTTGTATTTTTTTAAGTCACCAAGTTTGTGATAATTTGTTACAGTGGCAAACTAATGAGGCCTGACAATTACATGTTGTAAGAATCTGGAGAACAGGAAGTCTATATTTGTAAAAGAAACAATGTTAAATATATTACAAGTGTTCTGTAAATCTCAGGCAATTAATCAATAGGGATCTGGAGAAGAGGTAGCAAACTAAAATTATCATCAAGGTCTAGGAGATGGTGTAAATAAGGGAGACTGGCCTGGTGGAAAAGAATAGGGAGGGGAGGGGAGTGTGACAGAACAGAGTTCACGGCCAGGCTTGGGAGAGCAGTGGCTGCTCAGCTCCAAGTGGCTGTTGACAAGAGAGAATAGGAACACTCTTGCTAGATCATCCAGTGTTTTCAAAAGAAACCCACCTTCTGGAATTTTAATGCAAATTATCATATTATTTAACTCTAGGGAGTTTAAATAAGAACCAACAACCAACCAATCAAACATACCCTATGCTGCCTAAACACATGTACAGCTGGATGCATACAGCTAATGAGGTCATATTTTGAGACGGCTATTCTAAAAGTGCAGTCACTCTCAGTGACTTGCAATTCTCACACTTCTGAGTATAACATCTCCAGATCCTTTTTAGAGTGCAAGAAGCTGATTTAGGGAAGTTAATAATTGAACTAGTCAATGGTAAACACCAGGTTTCAAATCTCAGTGTGTCTGATTACAAATGCCAAGATTTCCTCCCCCACCCCCATCTTACTGCCTCTAAGTTAAAAGGAGGAGATTAATAAGGGTGGGAAAAAAAGGAGAAATGGAAGGAAAATATTTATGGAGTACAAAATACCTTGCAGGCATTGAACCAGGGCTTTTAAGCACATTATCCTTTAAGTCTCACAACAATTTTATGAGGTAAGCAATAGTCTCATTTCCCAGATAAGAAATCTGAGTCCAAGGAAGGCCAGGTAACTTGCACTTGGTCACACGGATGGTAAGTGACAAAGGAAACTGAAAAGAACACATTGTTTTCAGTGCCTAAGAATTTTAGAGAGAAGGAAGAATGATGCTTCCTCTGGGACTAGAGAGAAGACTACAAGGGATGGCGCAGGTACTCACACTGCAGGAACTTGTCTTTCTTGGGGGAGGTGGAAGGTTATCTGGTAAGGTCAGCGGCAGGTTTAGAAGGGCGGGCTGGGTGTCAGATTGACTACTTCAGGAGAGAAAAGGCTGGCCACTAGCGTTACCTGCATAGGGATTGAGACACGATGTGGAAACGATTGGTGAACAGTGAGAAAGACCAACAGGCAGGATGGCTTTGAGTGGAATGAACGCATACACCCTTGGTTCTCATGGCAGTGGTAACCAGAGAAGAGTTGAATGACTCAGATTGGTCTTTGCTTGGTGAAAATGGAAACATTAAGAAAGTTCGGTGGCTCAACCTCATTAGTCTTTCGGAAATTCTAATTAAATCCACTACCACATTGATACTATACTACATCCATCAGAATGGCTAACATGAAAGAGGCGACAATATCAATGAAAACGTAGGATAGCTGAAATGCTTACAGACTGCTGGTGGGAGTGTACATTGGTATATTCAAGTTGGAAAACTGTTTTTGTTGTCTATCAAGGGTGAATATATATAATAACCTATAGCCTAGCATTTCCATTCCTAGGTATATGTCTAGCAAAAATATGTACATTTGAGCACCAAGAGACATGTGCAAGGCTCATAATAGCCTTATTTGTAATGGTGAAAAATGAAAACAACTCACTAATTTGTGGTATGGTCACAAAATATAATATAGTAATAAAGATGAATTAGGTACAATATGGATTAATCTCAAAAGTATAATGTTGAGAAAAGAAACCAGATACAAAGCAGTATGTGCTATAAATTCCATTCACATAAAGCTTAGAAACAGACCTTTGGTATTAGAATTCAGGACCGTGGTTAACTTTCACGGGAGGAGATGACTGAGATGGGACATAAGGGACTTCTAGGGTGCTGCAATGTTCTAATGTAAAAATTTCGTTGTATGGATATGTTTCCTTTGTGAAAATTCACTGCCTTTTTCTATGCACTTATCTGTGCACATATTATATTTCAATAGAGTATTAAGAACAAAAAAAGTAAGGCCTGGATGGGAGTCTAGTATCACGACAGGCAGTATTGAAATTGTTGACAGTGCAGCCAGGAGAAAGGATTGATTTATTGAATGTGTCCCCAGTTATAGTGGATGTGGGGACTTGGGAAAATTAGGGACACCGATGGTTGTAATGGGAGTGGGAGAATCACCACATTTTGGGGCATTGGCTACAGAGGGACAACTTATTATGACAAAGTCAGCTGTGTTGCTCTGTTGTGGGATTGAAAATACAATATTGCATCAGCATTGTGGCCTTGTTTAATTTTTGCTGTTACGTAGGTACCAGAACTCTGTACAAGGAAATGGAAAGCTGCATTATCATATTAAGCAAATTACATGCAATGTAAACAAAGCTTTTGCTACATCTGTGAGCTTGAACCTGGCTTTTCCTGGTCTGTGGTCTCCTAGCAAGAGAAATACAGCAGGTAGATGATAATGTAAACAGTTAAGTTGCCTGCGTGACTTTAAAAGGAAGGAGGCAATTCATTCTTCCTTATGTATTGACCGAAAGTACCTTTTTTCCTTCTTTCTCAGAAAACTAGATTTGCAATCTTTATCTTAGTAATGTCTATTTGTTCCCTAGCTATCTTGGTTAAAATAGAAAGGCCATTTGTCTCATGAATCAAGAGTTAAAAAAAAAAAAAAAAAGTTCCAAAACAATTATACTAATTTTCAAGATTGCTTTCCAAATATCATGGCTGACCAATTCTTAGCAGTCATTGCTAACGAGGATGGTGGACAATTAAGGTCACGGTTGCATTATCCCCTCTTATTGCTTCCTTGCTTCCTGGGTTGATCTGTATTCTGTCTTTCTGTCTACATTGCATATCTCTGAAGTTTCATGAAAACAATTTCTAAATAATTTTATAATTTTTCCCCAGTTCCAGAGATTCTGACATATTGTTACAACACCTCTAATGGATTGTAAATAATCCATTATGTAGCACATACCTAAGGGGCCCTTATAATTGACTAGGCAAATTGGGAACTTTTGAAAATAAAAAGGGATGTTATTAATAATTATACCAGGCGATAACAGGTATGAACGAGCGCTGTCTTGGGCAAACTGGGAGGTATAATTGCTCTACTTGGAGCCTTCCTGGCAGAAACAAGCCTTGTGAAGGTTCTATTAGGAATGCTGCTTCCCTGGCCCACCCACTCTGAACTGAGTGATTCACAGGCATTAGCTGAGCTCAGTTCTCTTTCTCGATGAGAACTACAGGGCTTAATTCCAAACAACAGCAGTGATACTACATGACCAGTTTTGGATGATAACTTTCCAATTCCTCCCTATTAAAATCCTGGTGAAAACCCATAACTAAATATCACTAATAGAATAGCTTCTATTCGTGTATGCCCTGATTTTTCTTTCTAGTTTTCTTGACTTTCAGAATCTTGTAACTGAGCAAACAAGTCTCAGTCCTGTTAAAAATAGGATTATTTTTTCTTTTCTTTTCTTTCCTTTTTTTTTTTTTTTTTTTTTTTTGTATGACTAGGGAAGGAGTCCTGACAGCGTGCAGTATGTTTGCTACTCCTCATTTATCACTGGGTCTCCATGTGAGTCCTGCATCTCCCCTCCTTGGCGCTCGGGTCAGCTGACCCACTGGACGTTCCGTCTGTGCTTTCTGTTCTCAGTGGAGGGACTTGTTGGGAATCTTAGGACTTAATCACAACCCATGCTTCTGTGGGTTCTGGACCAATGGAGAAATACAGACACAGAAGTCAGATGAGGATCAGAATCTCTTCTTAATAATGGCACATTTTCATTACAGGGTTGGGCCGAATGGGCTTCTCACTATTTTTCCTGTGTAGTGCACTTCCTTCCTTGGTGACAAATAAAGCAGCTGGGTCTGCCCCTGTGGCTTTCTACAAGGAGGATAGAAGAACATCTGTGATTTCAGGATGGTAGTTCAGGGTGGAAGGGCAAGAGAAAAAGAAGTGGGGAGGAAGAATTATAGACAGCTAGAAGGAGGAAGAAAAAGGTATGGAAAGATAGGGAGGAGAGAGGACGAAAGAGAGGGAGATGGTGAGGGAAAGAGTGGGATCAAGCCATCAAAATAAAGACTGGGAGAAAGAGAAAGAGTGACAGGGAGGGAACCCCTCCCCTCATATCCTGCCACCCCCCAACACAGGTCATAATATTCCCTGTGAGACTCCATTAAGCACATCCTGGGGCTGCAAATACCAGAATGTTACTATTCAACCATTTCACAGGTAGTGTCCTAGGGGCTACAGTGAGAACCTTGGACAACTATAATGCCTTTACAACATCGTCATTGGCAATGTAGAGCCACACCTTTGTCAGCTGTAAATTGCAAAACATCAGCTCTCAGTCTGTAGGAGAAGGGCACAACACTTTTTTTATTTTAGATGAAGAGAACTTTATTATTGTTGTTATTTTATAAAAAGGAAAATTGTGTGAGCATGACGGATAATCATTCTTTGAAATATTTGCAAATATTTTATCTTTGAATAAAACCAGGTAATGGTAAAGGATCAAAGACATTTCAAAGAAGCAAAATGAATTTCTTTCTCCATATGCTTCTTTCATTTCCGTCGTCTATAAGATCTGAGAAAGAACTCTCAGTGATGACATATATAATTCAAAAGTTCTTTCTTTGGAAAGGGCAGGGCTTTTCTTTTCCTCCTTCTGGGGCAGGACAGGGCAGCTATTTTCGTCCAAGTGGAAGCATGAGGTCACATTGGGGCTCAGCCCTGGTAATGCTTCCAGAAGAGTCCAAGTGGCACTTGATGTGTACTTCCAAAGGGCTAGGGAAAAATAAATTTGGTATTAAGTGCTTATTCAGATTCAAATAGCACAGAAGATTGTCGTGACAAACATACTGAGCCAGGGCATCTGGAAGCCCAGAGTAACCAGGTCCCAGCAAGGAGAAGAAACATGAAATTGAACAATGAGATAGTACATGAGAAGTTTCAGGTAAGACTGACACAACTTGTTGAAACTCGTTCCGATAAGGAGTAGGTAAGATGATCTGGACTGGGCTATTTAGGATGACAAAAAAAAAAAAAAAAAAAAAGTATTTTCAAAGTTTCCATTTGATGTAGAATTGTTATTGACACAAAGGTGCTTCCTGTAAATTACTTTTACCCCCAAGAAATCAGAAATTGGTTTTCTGAATAGACTGTACCTACCCATGTGGGGGACGTGTTCATCAGGACAGAATGATCTCCAAGGTTAAGCAGTGTGGTTTGGCTTGGATTTCATTTTCACCTCTCTTGGTCTGCTGTGGCGCTCATTTATTTCCCTTTTACAAAGGTTCTAGAATCTGTTTCACCTGAGAGATTAAAAACCCAGTGCATCAATTTAAAAAACACCCAAGTCTTCATGTCCCTTTAATCCGTGGACTTGTCAGTACACTTCACTGGTTGAATTGCATGTGTGTGTTATTTTATTTGTGTTTTGCTTAAAGTATGCTGCCAGGGTTGTGGTATTGTATGTATTTGTGCAGATTATTCACTGTACAAGTGGGCCCAGTGGCAGGGGGTGAGAGTGGAAAGGCAGCCATCCTCTGCTTGCCAAGCCATGTTATGTGATGTCAGTCTGTATCAACAGAGGAAGGAGCACTTCTTTCTATTTCCCACGAAGATGCCATATGGACTAGCAAGTGGCCTAGATTGCCCCTAAGGGATCCTGTTTTGGTAAAAAGCAGGCAGAAATAGTAAGATCGAGAGTTCTGGAAGTGGCCAGATTCTTAGATAGTTTCAATTAAGTCTATTACTCAGTTTGCTCAATCTGAGGAATTTAAAGTTCAAGTCTTTTAGGGAAGGCTTGGAATCTGAGCATGTTTGGTCTAAAACTTCCCTGTTCTGGGAAGCTCAGTAATTTGGGGCTTAATCTATCTTCTTTCCTTCCCTCCTTCCTTCCTTTTTTCCTTCTTTCCTTCCATCTAGCCATCTATCTTTCCATCCTTATTCTGATCTCTTTATTACCAAAGAGGGCTTGCACCAGTCAGGCAGGTATTGTAAGTGAATGATGCAAGGAGAGATTACAAAACAATAGGATGTGGCAAAGGTTGGAAAGCAGAGTGTTTTCCCATCTGTGGGGAATGGCCACTACTCGTCCTCAGGCGATTGTTGTCTTGCAGAAAAGTAAACATGCAGTTCCAGGGTCTTCAGATCTTTTGATTTTTTTCCGAAAGAAGTTGGAAATCAAGATGTGAAATCTTCTGATTTTAAAATACAACCAATTCAAATGTTTAAAAAACACTATGTTAACATTGTGAGACTTGTCCCATGTTGCTGCATGCCACAGTGGGGAAAAAGTGTTGGTCACATGAGGTGTTTGGGTGTCAGCTTGTGACCTCCGCCTCCGTGGGATATATGTAGCCTGTAGAAGGGTGTCCTGTATTATCTTGTAGTTGAATGGGAAGCTTCTCTACTTTTAATGAGTTTTCAAGTAAAGGTATCATCCATTTATCCCTCTACCTTTTGGAGTACGGGCTGGTTACATTACTTGGGTTATACAGAATACACATTGTTGGAGGGGGTTTTAAAAAATTATTATGACCCAACTGCTTCCTGATTATCTGACGCAAGGCTATCCAGGCTTTTCAACAGGGTCCTCCACAGGCTTAGTGTTTAGTGTTGGCAGTGAAAAGAGAGGCGTGGGAAGGAAACAATTCTGGTGTTTTCTGTGTATACTGGTTTTTAGAGTAGGCATTTTAAAGCAAGCCACCTTAATCTAAATTTCTAAGAAGAAATAGGAAATTCCTTCATAGAAATGTCACCTGTTTTAACATCTAAACACCAATGGCACTCTGCCAAAGTTGAAAGCAAATTTGGGCAAATTTTAATCAAGCTGGGATCTCACAGAACTGGCACATGACTTGTTCATAAAGTTGATCTTTTTGCTTGAGGGAAAAAAGACAGTTCACTGATTTCATGGCAGAAAATCTTTTAAGGTTTTATGAAAGACTAGTAGGATCAGAATGAAATGTTACAAATTCAATACTATTTTATAGTACATTTAATGTTTTATATTTTATATTTAAATACAAATAATTTAATATTTTCCAATACAGCTGATTATTTTTCCAATGCCTTCTCGGGAAATTCTGTACAGGCTCATTTAAAGCTAGACCAGTGATGATAAAGCACACTATGTCCCTACTGTGTTTCCCCGAAAATAAGACCTAGCCAGACAATCAGCTCTAATGCATCTTTTGGAGCAAAAATTAATATAAGACCCGGTATTGTATTGTATTGTATTATATTATATTATTTTATTATAAAGACCGGGTCTTATAGTAAAATAAGACTGGGTCTTATATTAATTTTTGCTCCAAAAGACACATTTAGAGCTGATTGTCCAGCTAGGTTTTATTTTCAGGGAACCATGGTAGTTTCAGTTTTTCCCCTCCTGTCCATCCTCCACACAGCAGCTGACAAATATCTTCTGCTAGATCCTGGCTTGGGTAACATGCTGGCAGAGTAAGAATTCAGGAAGTAGCTCAACAGGACATCTCCGTTTGAGTGGCCTTTCTGCGAAGGAAGGTGGATGCATATTCCTCCTGGGTCTGTTGAATACTGGCAAGTGTGAGACTTGGAGCCCTAATGAGAAGCAGGGACTCAGGAATTCTCTGCCCCAGACTTGGGAAAGATCCCTGTCCTACCCTGTAGAACTGGTAGAACTAGCATTGTATTATGGAAGTTGAGACATTTGACCAATTTTGTTAGACTTTTGGACTGATATTTGCATAATGTCACTTTTCTGCTTAACATTCTCCAGTAGTATCCCATTGGATTTTGTTACTCTGGGCTTTTACTGGGAGTCCTGATGCCCTGGCCCAGTGTGTTTGTCACTACTGTCTTCTGTGCTATTTGAATCTGAAGAAGAAGCACTTAACACCAATTGTAGTCCACTGAGTTGGGACACTTAAATATGGTTCAGTCCTGGCAATAACAAGCACAGATACCAACCACACATGCAGTAGCTTCTGTGAGAAGACTTGATGACTCTGGTACAATGTTAGAGGTGGATGAAGGTGCTTACATTTCAGCTTAATTGGTATAAACCCTGAACTCCTATCTTCTGCTCTCTGATCCCTTTGTCAATGAGGTTGATCCCTTAGC
Source organism: Rhinolophus ferrumequinum (assembly GCF_004115265.2). Lineage (NCBI taxonomy): Eukaryota > Metazoa > Chordata > Mammalia > Chiroptera > Rhinolophidae > Rhinolophus > Rhinolophus ferrumequinum. The sequence goes on along the minus strand of NC_046290.1, from coordinate 38,338,366 downwards.
TGTGTCTTCACCTCACCTCAAGGATTCCCTTCTGCTGACCACAATTCCCCACGTTTTGCCTTTAATAAATAACAGCTGTGCACTTGGTGACAAGTTTGTTTTGTGCCGTTGTGTGTTAAAGGCAGATCTTCTGCACAGGGATTGTGGATTACTTCTTGTAAAGTTGTACACTCTCCTTTAGCTGTTCCCAAAAATGACTGCATCTTAGTTGAGCGTGAAAATGCTCCTTGTAGTTTCATCAGATTAATGCTGTCAAATAGGGCCAACGGGGTGAAGTTTCCTTCTGCACAGATCTAAATTTGGGACTTCTGGCTACTGTTCTACTTCTTTGTTTGAGAAAGAAAGGGATACGAGTCCGCTTTTGGTACATGGCTTCAAAACTCCAAGTCTGCTTTGCCTGCTTTTTGGGTAAGCGATTGCACCTGCTTCTGTGATTCTGTTCTCACCTCCGCTCCCAGGTCAGAGACTACCAATAGCGGAGATTTTTTTCTCCTAGCAACAAACCACATCCGCTTTTGCCCCTATAGGAACATGCCATTCATCCACTTGCTCTCAAGTTAACAAAAGGCATTACAAAAGTGGAGAGAGTAATTCTTAGGAAGGAGCGTATCTTGTTAGATAAGAAAATATGTGACTAGAAACATGAGCGAAGGGGTGTGTGTGTGTGTGTACATGGGCAAGAAAGAGAATGGGTCTATAGGACAAAGGTGATTGTTTACCGAATGATTCTATAAGATTAGTGCATAGATAGTGAACACAAGAACAGCTTTGGGAAATGTAAGCTGGCTTTCTATTATATAAAGGCCAGCAGATACAAGTTCTGACAATTAACTTGGCGAACTTGTTGCAACGATGTTGCTAACCTTTTCTTGATATCAGAGGGATTATTTATTATGAATTTGTACCAACTGGACAAACCGTTAACCAAGTTTACTATTTGGAAGTGCTGAAAAGGCTGCCTGTAAAAGTTAGACGACCTGAACTTTTCGCCAACACTTCATGGCTCTTGCATCATGACAATGCACCAGCTCACACGGCACTGTCTGTGAGGGAGTTTTTAGCCAGTAACAAATAACTGTATTGGAACACCCTCCCTACTCACCTGATCTGGCCCCCAATGACTTCTTTCTTTATTCGAAGATAAAGGAAGACATTTTGATGAAATTCAGGACATCAAGGCTATTCCAGAAAAAGAGTTCCAAAATTGCTTTGAAGGGTGGGCTAGGTGCTGGTGTGGGTGCATAGCTTCCCAAGGGGAGTACTTGGAAGGTGACTGTAGTGATATTCAGCAATGTGGTATGTAGCATTTTTTCTAGGATGAGTTCGTGAACTTAATTTTCTGACTTCATATATTATTAGATGTATTTTACTAAAAGAATAATCCTTAAAACAGCATTTGAACTATTATTTTAAGAGGTCTTTAGGGAATAATCAAATTTCTTTGTTGCCCTTTCTACGAATGGAATAGAAATAAGTACCATCATTTTATTTGTTTTATCCAAAACTTTGTTGGGGAAAATCAGCTACTACTTCCTTATAAAACCTACCTTGAAATTCATAGTTTTTCAAGATGTCTTATTTTTATAACAATATTCTATTTAGGCTATTTTAACACTTAGAATGGAAGCCACCTGAAGACAGAGGTTATATCTTCACTCTTGTAATCCCCACATATTAATAGTATGTGCCCAAGAGTTGTCTTTTGACTGATTGATTGACTGAATGAAGACAGGCCCAGGACTCCCAATAGGAAGAGAATTAAAGGCTATTTCTGTTTCCTCTTCTCTTCTTCAGTGAGATTACCAAAATATCACATATGATACCATCACACATATCTTGTTTGCCAGTGATTTGATTTTATTTCTTGTTTATGTAAATTCAGGAAAACTAGGTAGATAATTATTTCTGGTAATATCACCAAACTAAACTTGAATGAATCTTTACATAAATAATGTGAAAAATTAACTCCATGTTGAGCAGCAGAGGGGCTTTGGCATGTTGCTGGGGTAAATTATAGGGCTGGCTTAGAAGGCTCAGGCCCTGTAATGGCAGGTCTGTGTCACCATGGTGATGTGGGTTGGAGGAGATGGATGGCTATCACGTAAAGTTCTACTGAATTCACTGTGCCAACTGTAGTGCTTGGTACCACCCAGGAAATACTCCATCAGAATAAGATATTTTCTTGGCTCAACATAATATACTGTAATGTGTCTGATACAGTCTGCCAAAACATGACCATTTATCAATGCCTCTGCCAGCTACCTGGGCTGACTAAGAGAACCAAAAGCCAAATGCAATGATGAAAAAGACAACTAGGAAAATAAAAGATAAAAGAATGAGAAAAAAACCCAAAACAGCAGGGAATCCATGTTTTGCTTAGTTATCTCTCTCATCCCTGGGAATCAACAGTGTGGGAACTTCTACCTCTGTGTGTCATCTATTTTTCTCTTTGGGTATAGGGCCACTCATTGCTGAATCCTCCCACTTCTGACCATATCGGTCATTGGGAAGCAGACAATATAACAGGGTGGTAAAATGTATAGACTCTATTGGCAGATTGCTTGGGTTCAGATCCCTGTTCTCCTATTTATTACTAGCCAGGAAACGACTCAACCCTTGGTGCCTCAGTTTTTTGATCTCTAAAGTGGAGAAAGTTGTGAAAATACTATTTCACAGGTTTAGTGTGAAGATTAAATGAGATAATACATATTTATTGTTTAACATACTGCTGTTATTAATAATGGCAGGGTTAGGCAGATTACATATAAGTGGTAAATAAATATGTGAAATGTGTGTTATTGGTCACCTAGGTTCAGCATATAAGGGTTTAAAAGGCACACAAGTTGAAGAAAAATATATTGTTACTATCATATTGTAATTATCACTATTGATGTTATTACCAAGGAGATGTAAAAAAATATTTCTATATATACCATGAATCCTACTTCACATATAAAGTGAATAGTATTATCCAAAGTTCTCAATTCCCACTGCTTGAGTTTTTCAAATATTTTTGTTCTGATCTCAACTCTACTGAGAGGTAACAGCAATCATAAAACAGGACTCTGGTAAAAATTCCAAGTAGAAAGCCACATTAAAATTTTACTCTTTGAAATGTAATAGCTTTGGCATAAAAAATAAGAATAAAATGATATATTTTTTAATGAACAAAAATTGCAGCTAATAGAACATTGAATATAAAGATTAGTGAATATGAAAGGAAGGCATGACATGGGTTATTCATTACAGGTGTTAAAAGAGCAATAGTGAAACTTTTGTTGTTTTTCTTGTCTTTTTTTTTTGCAAAAATAACTCAGAAAAATAAGTTAGGCAGTTTAAAAATGAATTCACTGCACAGCTTGATCCTGCATTCATACATGTAATGAAGTTCAGAAAAATTGTTAGTAGCAGAGGTATGTGAGAAGAGTCTACTGAGATAAATTCTAGTTCTGCAGGGCAAGGGCATGAGAAAGGTGAATTCCTGGGACCCTATGTAGCCCATGGGACAGCTCCCCTGCCTCTGATTTCAATTTCTCTCTCTTTTTTTGTTGTTTTGTATTGCTGAAACACATCTGCCTTCTGGTGCCCGGTCTCTGCCCTCTCTGCCTGTTTTCCACTGGGGCTGGACTTCTTTCCTCTATTTCTACCTCTAATTGCTGTATTTTTAAAACTCAAACTCATTTTTTTTCCTGCCCTATAAAAACATTACCAGTGAATTTCTGACATTGGCATCAGTAGTCGCAGTGTTGATGGATGTGAGTGTCTAGTTCTTTAGCTTTGTGCCAGGTGAATAGTGGTGTAATAGAGCTTCCAGAGGCGCTGCCAGCATGGCCGGACGGCATGCACCAACCTGCTAATTCCCTTGTTTCTCGTCTTTCCAAGCCATGGAGTCCCTGGTAATGTACACTTTTAATAAAACAAGTCTAGTGAATGCTAAATCAAACCAATTTACTGTGAGGTAGCCAGAACATCAATATCGTTCATTCACTCATTATTCACTCATTCATTCAATAATATTTATTCCTGTAGTAAGTGATGAGAGATTAAAGTGGAGAAAAAAGAAGGAAAACTAGCAAATTTCTCAAAAGGAAGGTAGAAGTTAGAAGAAGGTAGTAGCTATACCTAATGGTTTCCAGAGGCTATTTTAATCTAAAATCATAGGTACATACTGGGATATCCAGAGTAAAACAAAATGTCCCGGAAATTTATTGTTCAAACATGAATAGGCAGAGAGTAATATCACTATTGGATTTTTCAAAATTTATAAATTATGTAAAAATAAGAACTGCAGCCAAAGGCAGTCTCTATAAATTGTAAGGAGTAAGAAAAATAGCATTTGAAGAAAGGCACAGGCAATCTTTATTAGGTACAGTGCTAAATATTCATCTTGGTAATAAATACAATGTTGAGGGTAATTATTTGGCCCATTCAACAAACAGAGCCAGAGAGAACATAATAACTACTCTGTCTTGTTAGTGAGATCACTGTTAATATTAATATCAAGATCCTGGAACTAGATAAAAGGGCAGCTCTGGATCCATGAGACTTTCATGTGGTGCTGAGGTCTTCCGACAAGTTAATGATGAGCCCATCCACTCTCTTGGGGGCATTCTCAGGACCTCTTTTGAGGCCTCTCCTAGTACATGAGTTGGGGGAATGTGGGAATGGCAAGACAGATTTATTTTCCAATTTCTGTAAATGAGAACTGTGCTAGGAGTAGGGATAAATGCAAGGGGAAGTAGTAGATTAAAAGCTGTTTCGTGGTCTGGATATCTCTCTATCCCTGGGCTGGTTCAGGGAGCCCAGGAGCCATCCTGAATTTGGAGGAGTCAACGTACCAGTGCTTTGACTTCTGGGGGCACATGGCCCTCTGCCAGGAGGCTCTGGGGAGAGTGGCTTATCATCATACAGCTAGTCCAGTTGTGCAGCCAGATACCCTTGCTGGTAATGTAAATATTTGCCCTCAAATGCTATAGTACTATCTACACTAGTTTAATATGCAATGAGATACATTTGCAAGGTGTAGAGAGGCCCACAGTGGCCTTCCTTGGGTTTCATATCCTGACTAGAGTCCCCTGAGCTTATTTTTATTTTTACAGTATTTTCAAAGGACAGTTATAGCATTGTAATTCCTTGTTCTTGTATTTTTTTGGTTGTGGTAAAAATAAAAACAAAAATAACCAACAATAACTAACAGCTTCCAGAAAACATATGAGTTATGCCTGCTACGTCATATGGCATTTCCATAATCCTCATTTGTATTAATAAGACTTTGCTGTGGGAAATAGCTCTTACTGCTAGTGCTGCCTTCTCTGCATGATTTATTGAGAAAATGATTACATAGGAGGGTGGATTCTGCGCAATGGGCAGCATGACCATTGGTCAAACTTGTTTTCCCCAGTGCTTATAAAAGGCCAGATTTAGTCCCAGGCATATTCATTTCCGTGTCCAACAGAATGGAATGAATGTCCTGGACCACTCTTTTCAAAGACATCTCAGCATTGGTCTGAAAGCAATTCACAGTATTTAATGGTGTGCCTTGGTATTTTCTGTAATACACTTGGATCCCTGCATGAACTTCTGTGCCCTTTGCACGATTTCTGTTTGCTGCTTTGTAAGAAAAGTGGTCCGTGGTATTTCTTAAATATTCAAGTGGGGGTGCTGATTCAAGTATACATACTTTATCCCATTTTCTTTCTGGATTATTTAATTCTAAAGTAATTATAACTAAATTTAGGGTTTGGTTTGGAACATTTCTATTTCTGTCATCACTTTGTTCATAGCTACTCATATTTGTACTACATTCTCTTATTAGATATTAAGCTTCTTGGGAAAGTATATATCTTTTTATGGAGCTTTCCAGAGCACTTACCATGATCATCATTCTCATTCATAAGCATTCATGCGGTGGCTGCTTACCTATGGTTCAGTGAGGGTGGTATAAAAAATGAAATAGTTTAGATACTATGTCCTCTAGTTGATGAAAACTGAAGACCCTAGCCTGATGGCTTTCTCGGTAAACACCAGTGACTGCCTGGGCTATGTTCGTATTGCATGCATATTAGGTATTTTATACGTACCTAGTGATATGACATGTTAAAAGTAAACGTTAAGATATGGTGGATTGATTTGCATGATCTATTCCAAGCTCCTACTAGTGTATCCTAGTGGTCCTGCAAAACCTGGAAAATTACAAAACAGCCTCTAAGACTTCCTTGGAGATAAGGTAGTGAGTGGCCACGAGGATGTTTTGTTGTTTTGCTCTCAGCATTGGCACAAGTGCCAGGGCCCCGTCACTAGCTGCCTGGCTGTTAGGAAGCAAGATGGGAGGGATCACTTGTGCCGGTGAGGAACATAATATCAAGCATGGTAGGATTGGGAAGCAGACAGCAGTAGCAGCAGGGTCAATAGCTTCCCAATGGGGTGGCCCCTGGATCGTAGTGATTTAATGATCTAGGCGCCTGCCTGTTAGTGTTTCTTAACCGTGGTGAGGCACTGTTGTTATGGAACTGGCAGCATCCCAAGGTGGCAGGCAGCTGATCACAGAAGAGGTCGTGGTATTTCCAGTGACCCAGTTCTGTGATGTGACTGGGGAATTATTTCTAAAGGCTCAGCTTACATATATTGCTTCAGCCTTTCCCAATGATTCTCTAAGCCATTAAATTATCTGTGTAAAATGCTTTTCTTCTTAAAAATAGCTAGGGTAGATTCTGTTCTCTTTAACTGTACTATGACCTGTATCCCACTGGGCCATGTAGTTCCTCCCAAATATTCCAAGGTCAACTCATTGGCCATTGTATTATTTCATGGAAATTTGTGGAAGTACTGCTAGAAATAATCACAAATGTAATAAGTGGGTCTTTTTCAAGCCCATTGCAAAATAGTCATACTCAACCTCACATTTTGTCCTCTAATCGGTGATTTACATTGGTGATTTCCTCAGGCCCATTAACTTACCTTATAAAATGTCCCTCGAACTGTACTTTGAAGCCCAGCAAAATTGAGTTGTTTGAGCTAGAAAAGCAAGAGCAGGCAAAATTGCAGGATCTCCCCAGGAAATGTTTTGCTGCCAGGGTCCTGTCATTCAAACTAGAGATTGAAAATACTGCCATTCTAGTGGATGAATGTCTAAGGCTGCTTAGTGCTGTGGGTTTGGCACAGTGCCAATTAGAGGCCAAAGTAGTGGGTCCTTGTTGCCTGGTGAGCCAGTTAGTTTTACTCTCTGATACCTAGCCTCAGCCCTCACTTTTTTTGCCTTGCCTACTGATACTACCTGTCTTTGAGAAAAGAGAGTGGTAGAAAGGTGGCAGCAACAACTACAACACACACACACACACACACACACACACACACACACACACAAAACAAGAAACCTTTCTCACGATGCTTCAGTGATGGTGGGTCAGCAGCATCATTTTCGTACCTCAGTGACTGTACATACCAATTAGTCACAGAGAGAGGAGAGAAATGCAACCTATAAGTAACTATGAACCTTGCTAAGCTGAACGACAGGCCGAAAAAAGCTCTCTACCTTGTCTGGGGAAGAAATTTGTATTATCAGGGCAAACGGCCTGCATTGATTAAGGTGCAAGAATGATAGAAACATTTTGAGCATATAGAAGAATTTAATTTACAACAGAACAAGAGTTTAACAGGGAGAAATGGCTTGGGTGGTGCAAAGATAGCTCAGGGAAAGAAACTATATTGCTTAAGAATTACATTCAGCTATGAATAATACAGATTCCTTTCTACATAGTGGCTTAAATACAAAAAGGTTTGATCTCTCTTGTTGCAAAAAAGCCTCAAAGTAGGCAATCTGGAGCTGGCATAGCAATTCTATCTTGGACCCAATTTCCTTTTTCTTTTTTTTTAATTAAAAAAAATGTTTCAATGCAGTTGACATATAATATTATATTAGTTACAGATAAACAACATAGTGCTTCTATTTCTGTTACCTACTTTCTAAACACATGGCTTTCATTCTCAAGGTCAACACAAGATCCAAGATAGCTGCCTGAGTCTAGATAGCAACTCCACATTCCAGCCAGCAGAAAAGCCTTTCCTTCCCAGAGACCCATATAGTACTTACTCTTACATCTCATTGGCCAGGATTTAATCACGTGACATCACTTAGCTAGAAGAGACATTGGGAAATTTAGTCTCTTTTGCCAAGCAGCAATGAGTTTGAGTTCTGTTAGTAAGGAAGAAGGAGAGAGTGGATATTTGGTAAGCAACTTGTGATCTTTGCCACAAAGGCAGAGCCAGACATTAGAGACTACCCTGTTTCCCCGAAAATAAGACCTAGTCAGACCATCAGCTCTAATGCGTCATTTGGAGCAAAAATTAATATAAGACCCGGTATTATATTAATGATGGTCCGACTAGGTCTTATTTTCGGGGAAACATGGTACACTCTATCACCACAAGGGAGTTTCTTACCTTTACTTCTGGGTGATTTGGGAAGCAGGAGTTGTTTCCAGAGAATTGCCGAGAATGGCTGAGCATACACACACACACACACACAGCTGTGTGATATAGATAACGGCACGTGAGACCCTTTGACGTGCCTGTTGTAGAGTTTAACCAATTGCAACGATAGCAGGTGTATGTGGGAATTCTTTGGCACACTGCCTGTCTAATGTCCCCAGACAAATGCCTGCACTGATTGAAGCTCTGGAAAGGTTCTAAGAAGAGTAAGCAGTAGGAATCTTTTTGAGGTCACAGTCCTGGGTGAATGTATTCAGGTGATTTTAGAACCACAGAATCCCAAACGTAAATAAAGAGACTACTATGAAAAGCCTAAATTTTGATGTTTTATTTGTCCCAAACAGTCTAAGAAAACAAAAAATGGGTCACCATTTGAAAATTAGTGTATTTCATATATATTTGAATAATTAGATCATTCGAAAACACCCATCCTTCATTCCTTCATGTGATGTTGACAACTTCCTGGGGTTGAGCAGTGATTGACCCCTTTAGATGGTGCCTGCGTTTGCTGGCTCTCAACCATCCACACATTTCTGATATGTCTGGCCTACTTTTCACTCATTTATGTAACCTCTTTGTGCATATCCTTATGCCCCTTGCCCGGGATGGCTTACAAGGTAGCCAGTGCTTGGCGGGGGCTGGGGCTGGTTGCTGGCCTCTCTGTCACTATCTGAGTGGGAGGCAAGAGTGGAGGCAAGAGATGAGAAAGGGGAAAGCTGGGGTCCTACAAGGAAAGAGCCTGACAAGGAAGGTCTGAAGTACGAGGACTAGTATGAGCATTCCAGGGATCACCCGTGGGAAGATACATAATTGCACCCTCTGCGTATCAGGTATCTCAAGACTCTGACTGAATGGGCTTGAGTTGAAGCCATGGTTTACAAAGATAGAGGCAGGATGTGCCTATGGATTATAACCAAGTTATTCCAACACAGGTGGAGTGAACTCTTGTGATGTTTTGAAGTGATAATTGGCCAGGGTAGTATTTTCAGGGTAGTCGTAGTAGCAGATGGTGCTGTTTGAAATCCTTCCCTACAATCTCCAGGAATGACTCTGTAACCTACTTAGGAGCTTATCTGAGTGGTTCACAGCCTAGGCCTATATCCCAGCTGGTTGGCAATCTGTTCATTGACATCATTATCTGAATGTGTTTAGTGGGCTTTGAATCTTTAAAAGAAGACTTACATAAACTGTTTCTTAAGCCCTCCTTGCCCCAACACTACTGATACACACATGTGCATTTTTGCAACATTTAACAATTCACTTGAAAAAAACTTTAATTCTAATGTGCAAAAGGTGAAGAAGAAAGGACCCTTAAAAAGCTATAGGATTCAGATACTTCTTATTTATAAAAAGAGACAACAAGGTGCTTTCTTCAAGCTATGTTGGACTGAATGATTTGAGGAAGCATCATTTTCATCACTTGAAGCTTTTATTTAGAGATTGTATTTATAGATTTCAGAACGAGTCTTGTTGCCCTCTCCCAGCTCAACTCATTTGAGTGGTATTCGTATCCTTGGACTTTGGCTTGAAATGAAATCTTTTAGTTCTACCTTAGATAGTAAATGTCAACAGTTGAAAGTGGCATGATTCTGATCTCTAAATCTGTCCTACTGCTGAAAGCTAGAAATAGAAAAAAGAAAAGGAAAATAAAAACTATTTGCTGCCTCGAGAAACATGGGCAATCAGTACTTGATTTTTCTTAGATGTGAGGTTGATCATCGTAAGATCTGATTTTATTTATCATAACTAGGAAAGCCACAACATTTTAATTAGCAATGGTGACATAAATTACATCAGTTTTAATTCTTTGAGTTTTAATTTTTTCTTGGGTGTATTTAATTGATATGAAAACATCCAGGGATTCACTCAGCTTAAGGTTAATTTTTCTTGCACTTGAAATCAGATGCATTCAGTGGCTGAAGCACAGTATTAAACTACAATCTGCACACGAAAAAAACAGCTATTTGCTTTTTATCTGGTGTCACCACAATTACTTATCATGGCTGTATACTAATGAATTCAACATTTTTCTATTGTGCTGTGCTCCGCTCTGTGCCATAGTTTACCTATTTGATTGTAAATTTACTTTATAGCACTAGATTTACTTTTTTAATTTCCATATAGTTTGGGAAACTGTTTCCTTGAACATACCCTTTTATTATGTCTATATTATAATTAATACCACTTATAATAGTTCTTTTCATCTTCTCTAAATTTGAATCTACCGAAATGGAATTACAGATTCAGTTTTCAAAGAATATTTGTGTATTTATTTAGTATTTCTTTCCATTCCTTATCTAATTTTAGGGTATTGAGGCTAATATCTACATTTTCTATTTTATATATATTTTTATCTTTAGAACGCATATTCAGTTACAAAAGTAATACAAGTTTCTTAAAGCATTTTTATAAAATAGAGACAAGCTGGAGAAAAAAAAGGACAAATACCCTAGAAATCAATCCATGAAGGTAATTGTATTGGAAATTTTGGGTAGAAACCATTTCAATATTTAAGATTTTTAAAAAATTGGAATTCCAGATGCAGATTTACTGGCTCAAGAGATAGATTTTATTTAATATTACTTTGCAGGAAGCACATACATATCTCCTAATACTCTCGCTGGTTTTCTTTGTGTGTGGGCATCAGATGAGAAGTTGGAAGGAGAAACAATGGAAAAGAAGGAATGATAAGAACCGTTGCAGGATTTTGCTCCCCAGATCTTGTTTGCTAACTGAAAAGGATTTGCTGGCTGAAGGGGAGACAGTTCAAACCAGTTTTTGCCACATCTGTGTTTTTACTTCTGATGGCCAAGAGACAATACCAAGACTTCTGAGGTTTTATTGAAACAAGACAAATTAACAAAAACTTGAAAATTTACTGTGTACTCTGCAGGGTTTATGGGCATATCACACAGCAAAGCAGGCGGGCAGTAGTCTGGGCCTTGTCCACTGAATTTGAATGGCAGCCAATAATCTCTTGGGCTGATTGTGATTACTCCCAAATCAATGGAAAACAACTAAGGATGTAGCTCTGGGTCCAAATTACAGTTCTTTGGAGGTCTTGAATAATGCTGAGTTTTTGCTCTGAGATCTGGCACTTTGATGGCTTTTGATTTTCTTTCCTCTGTTCCACTTTTTCCCCGTATGGCTGCTGAGCTACTTAGTGTGCATGGAATTATTCACTGGGGTCTGTCAATTCTTGAGTTCCCTAGGCAATGATGGTGAATTAAGTAACTGAAAATTCAATTGTGTGTATGTGTGTCTTTGAAGGGGAATTAAAGAGGATTTTTGATGTTAAAAAGCAGCTTTTGTACTTGTGAAGGTTGAGACCACTTCTCCATACTGTGGGAAGATGAGGAGAAGGAAGAGGAGATGGTGCTTTGTGTATCCCACATCTCTTGGGGTTGTGGGACCTCACAGATGAGTTAATTCTGCTCCAAACGCTTATGTAGCTTGGCTCTTCTGCAATCAGTTTTCATTCTAGGTCATCAAAGGTGGGTCGATGCTACCAGGCTAGAAGCAGGCCTCAGAAGTACACTTAACCTCTCTACATTTGTGCCTTCTCACTGATTTTGCTATCTGAGCATTTCTCTTTTTTTTTTTTCTAAATCATGTCTGCATTTAAATATTTCACTTCGTCATTTATGTTGTTTTTCATCAAAACAAATATTGTCAATATTGCTGTGAGAGAACAGGAGTTCTTTCAGTATTGCTGGAAATCAAATGTGCAATCCATTTTCTACACAGCAGCCCAGGTGATCTTTTAAGATAAGAATCAGCTCACGTCAGTCCCCCCTGTTTAAAACCTTTACGGTTTTTTACTGATGTTAGATTAAAAACAAACTCCTTATCATTTTGTACAGATGTGTGCTTGATCTGCCTCCTACTCATCTTGTCTCTTCACCACTTTCGCTTCTCCTCATTGACTTCCAGCCACACTGGCCTTCTCTCTGTTCCTCCCACTAGCCTAACTGCTCCCTGCTGGGGGCCTGTGAGCTAGCTGTTTCCTCTGCCTGGTTGTCTTGGTCATGCTGGCTCTTGCCATCATTTCAGGTCACAGCTAAAATGGTCCTCAGAAAGACCTTCACTGACCTCCCTCCTGAAAGTAGCATGCTTTGCCCTCACCTAATCACTATCTCAGTATCCCGTCTGTCTGTCTGAAATCATTTTGTTTGTCTATTTGTTCACTTGTTTACAATTTAGAATATGAACTCTAGAGAAAGACTTCCTTTCTCTAATTCATTGAAAGGACTTCCTTTCTCTAATTCATTGCTTCAAGCCCAGGACTAGAACAGTGCCAGGAAAAGCATATTTGTGGGATAAATTAATGAATTAAATGATTAGTCTATATCACGTCATTCCCAAAGTTGGCAGAATTTAAAATTTTATTGATAAGGGAAAGTGGGCTATAGAAAAATGGAAGGGAGACTTCATTAGCATTAGAAAAAGCAATGGTGTTTTAGAACTTACTAAAATCATGGGATGTTAGAACACAAAAAGGTTTTCGTTTCTTTTAGTTCAGGTTCTTATTTTACAGATTTGAAAACTGAGACCCTGGGAGTGATAGAGCTGGGGCCAGGTGAGACAATTCCGGATTCCTACCTTGTGTCTTGCTTAATATCTCACCACGAGCCATGGTTACTACCCAGTGAATTGGGCACAGCAATGAATATTAGGGTGGCAATTTGCTCTAGATTCTGCAAAACTATGGCAAGTACAATGAATGAAATTTCCCATTAGTTTTTAAAGAGGCAGGAAGTGGTGATATAGTGGCCGCCCCCCTCCACTTATTTGCAGTTTTGCTTTCTGCAGTTTTAGTTACGCATGGTCAAATGTGGCCCAAAAATATTAAATAAAAAATTCCAGAAACAAAAAATTCGTATGTTTTAAATTGTGTACCGTTCTGAGTAGTGTGATGAAATCTCACAGTTCCCACTCTGTCTTGCCCAGGATGTGGGTGAATCGTCTCCATGCTGGATGCGCTCCCCGCCCCCCATTAGTCATTTAGTAATCTTCTTCGTTATCCACTCTACTGTGTGGTATTGTAGTGCTCATGTTCAAGTAACCCCTATTTTACTTAATAATAGCCCCAAAGTGCAAGACTAGTGATGATGGCAATTTGGGTATGCCAAACAGAAGCTATAAAGTGCTTCCTTTAAGTGGAAAGGTGAGTACAGTACAATAAGATATTTTGAGAGAGAGAGACCACAGTCACGTGACTTTTATTATAATGTTATAATTGTTCTATTTTATTAGTTATTGTTAATCTCTTACTATTCCTAATTTATAAATTGAACTTTATCATAGGTATGTATGTGTGGGAAAAACATAGTAATATTGGGTTCAGTACTTTCCAGTTTCAGGCATCCACTGGGGGTCTTGGCATACATTTCCCGAGGATAGGGAGGGGGCTACTGTATTTTAAGACAGTAGAGAACAGCATCTGAATACTTTTTCTAAAATTCTGCAAAGTGAATATAGAAAGACAATTGTAGTTTCCTTTCTCCTATTGCTTTCTGAATGTCAACAGATTACTACAGCTTGCCTAGAATGTCATGAGTGGGACCTATATCTTCTCACATCCTCTGTACTGTCAGAGTCACTCAGCACCAAGCAGCAGGATATTCTAGTTGAATTTCCCTTAGAAAGGGCAGTAAGAATAAGATAAATGAAAAAGATGATTCATCAGTATAACGATCTTGATGAAAATGGGAAAATTCATGCTGGCAAATTATCTATTACAAACTCAAGCATGTTGCATATATATATATATATATATATATATATATATATATATATATACACATACATATATATAGTATACACACACACACACACACACACACACACACACACATATATATGGCATATAGAAAACTATGGTTTTCTCACTTCTTATTTTCTTCCAGGTTGTAAAACCTTACAAGGACAAAGAGATAAAGAATCTCTTTAAAGTTCCTTTTTTAAAATTTTTTATTAGTTTCAGGTGGACAAAGCAACTTAATAGTTAGACATTTAAACCCCTCTGTGATAACCCACCCCCCAAGCTATTACCCCTCTGACATTGTATATAGCTGTTACAATACCTTCGACCATCTTCTCTGTGCTCTACTGCACATGCCCTGACTATATATACCTATATATTTAGTTACAGTTGACATTCAGTATTATTCTACTTCAGTTCTTCAGGTGTATAGCACAGTGGTCAGGCATCTGCACAGTCTATGACGTGATCCCCCTGATAAGTCCAGTGCCCATCTGGCACCTTACATGATCTTTACAACATTGTTGATTATATTCCCCGTACTGTATTAACTATCAATTTATATTTCTTAATACCTTCACCTTTTTCACCCTGCCCCCAACCCCATTCCCATCTATCACCCTGATAGATCTAGTACCTATCTGGCACCATAGCTAGTTATTACAAATTGTTGACTGTATTCCTTATGCTATAACCTATATCCCCATGACTACTGTATAACACCCAGTTTGTTCTTCTTAATCCCTTCCCCTTTCACCTGTCCTTAACCCCCCTCCCATCTTAAAGAAGTCACTCTAAGAGTCCTTGTAATACGGGTTTGGTGGTGATGAACTCCAGCTTTTTCTTGTCTGGGAAGCTCCTTATCTGTCTTTTAATTCTAAATGACATCGTTGCTGGGTAGAACAATCTTGGTTGTGTATTGTTGCTTTTCATCACTTGGAATATTCCCTGCCACTCCCTTCTTGCCAGCAAAGTTTCTGTTGAGAAATCAGCTGACAGTCTTATGGGGGCTCCCTTGTAAATAACTAACTGCTTTTCTCTTACTGCTTTTAAGATTCTGTCTTTGTATTTAACCTTTGGCACTTTAATTATGATGTGTCTTGGTGTTGGCTTCTTTGGGTTTATCTTGTTTGGGACTTTCTGTGCTTCCTGGGCTTGTATGTCCATTTCCTTCATCAGGTTAGGGAAGTTTTCTGTCGTTATTTCTTCAAATAGGTTTTTAATTCCTTGCTCTCTTCTTCTGGTACCCCTATAAGGCAAATGTTGGTATGCTTGAAATTGTCCCAGAGGTCCCTTAAACTCTCCTCAATTTTTTGGATTCTTTTTTCTTTATGCTGTGCTGGTTCGGTGTTTTCTGCTATATTATCTTCTACATTGCTTGTTGGATCCTCTGCTTCATCTAATCTACGGTTCATTAAAGAAACTGGCCTCTGCCAGCTCCTCCATCCAGGAGAAAGCCACCTCTCCAGCACCCGTCCAAGCCAGACAACTCAATTCCCCACAATTTGACCCTGCTGCCTTTCCTGCTGCTGCCCCAGCACAGGAGCTCAGAGTGAGTGGTTCTGTTGCTGGGTAAGTCTGCAGCGGAGTGCCTGTGAGTGCACTGCCCTCTGTCTCACTCTGTCACAATGTCTGCTGATTTTCACAGCCAGAAATTATGGGGACTTCTCCCCTGGCAGTGGAACACTGGGCTGGGGTGGGGCTACTATCTCTCGATCCTTTTGGGGATGGGGGGGCCCCCACAGCAAATATAGCTCTCCTGATCTTTAATGGTCACATGCAGGTGTGGAACCAGCCCATGCTGTGCCATGTCTCTGACCTCCCTACCAGTCTGGAGGTGGCTTCTTCTGCAAGTCCTTTGTTGATAGGCTTCAATTCAGCTTGATTTTAGGCAATTTTCAATAATGGTTATTTTGTAGATTAGTTGTAATTTTAATGTGGTTGTGAGAGAAGGTAAACACAGAATTTACCTACTGCGCCATCTTGGTTGTCTCTCTTAAATTTGAAGTTCTTAATTGAACTTGCAGCTTTGTAAATTACTCAATGGATATGTTTGACTTTTTTCTTTTTTAAGAAAATGCGTTTGTTAGGAGACTGTGAATGTATTTCAGAACTGCTTCAGTGATTTTATCATTTAAATAAAAATTTCAATTATTCTGGAAAACAACTTGGTGATATGTTTCAAGTATGTGAACATATTTACTCCTTTGGCACAATAATTGCCCTTTTAGAAATTTATCCTATCTTAGGAATCTAGCATAGGGGAAAATCTGAAATTTAGTTAATTTTGCAGAAAGATGTTCACAACAATACTACTTCTAATAATAAAAAACAAAAAGTTGGACATCACCGTGTACTCAAATAGAGGTGTAATATAATTTTTGGCAGGCTCACTTGATGTAGCTTTATGCAACTGTTTAATAAATTTCAACAGCTACAATTATTTAAATAAAGAAATTAGACTCAAATATATGTATACATATAGTATAATATATATACTATATACTGTATATATAGTATAATCTCAAACAAGCAAACAAACAAAAACAAAAGATTGGAAGAAAAGAAGACAAAATATAATAGAGGTTAGTTTTAGGACTTGAATGGTCATTTTCTTTATAGTTTCACTCTTTCTACAATATGCATATATTGACAATCAGAAAATCAATATAATTTATTTTAAATCTTAGTATATGAATACAATAAATGAATTGTGTTAAAATGTGGTTGGAATTATGTAAAACTTTTTACAGAAGAATATATTCTTATATAATTTTCATATATATATGTGTGTGTGTATATACATACATATATATATATATATATATATGTATATATATACCATGTTTCCCCGAAAATATGACCTAACCGGAAAATAAGCCCCAGCATGATTTTTCAGGATGACATCCCCTGAACATAAGCCCTAATGCATCTTTTGGAGCAAAAATTAATATAAGACCTGGTCTTATTTTTGGAGAAACACAGTATATGTAAATTATTTTTTACTTACATAAATAGCTCCTCTTATATAGAAAATCTTTGGCCAGAAATTATGACAACTAAAATTTAGTAAATTCATGTTTGTGCACGTATTTAAACTATCTCTTGTGTGCTATTTATATCTTATATTGCTTTTGTCATCAGACTGAGTTAATTGGTTAACTGGAACAACTCTTGCAGAAAGATTTTATTAGATAGGTTATAGGATAGACTGTAGAGAAATGTTTTGTGGAAAAAAGACTTGGTGGAAACTCAGAAGGGCTTTATAGGTTTTTCAGTGTGGTCACATAAATACCTGTACCTAATATACTACTGATACAATGTTCTACTCCACAACAGATTGGTATCTAATTAAAGAAGATCGTGATATATTCACTTTGTAACAGTAAATTTAAGGTGCCCAGGACAAATCAAGAACTCATGAACAGTGAGTTCTGTCTTTATTGACGTAAGTATAAACTTAGATTCCCCCAAGCGAAGCTCATAGCAGGGAGCAAAGCCCTGGGTATGTTCTTTAGGGAAGGACTGGCAGCAAGACAGTAGGTATGTGCGTGAATCGTTGTTCATGAAGTAGGGGGTAGATAGGAATCCCTTTATATACTTCTAACCTTTATGCCTTTATATTGTTTCATTAAGAAGTGACAATATAATCAGCAGCCAAGAACATTGGCATCAGAATCATTGGAGCCAAATTTGCCAGCTTCTAGCTGTGTGATCTTGGGCAACCCACTTCTCAGTTTTGCCATCTATAAAATAAGAATGGTCAAAAAAAAAGAAATGAAAAATCATCTTAAGCATTTGAACCAGAGGGAATTTAATTGTTTATGTAGGTGAGAGAAGAGATGAGAAGCCAAGCTGGGTCACTGAACAATCCAAATATTAGCAATAGCAGGGAGCATCTACAAACCGGCATCAGCCCCATTGTGATACAGAGTGGGGTGGGGGAAGGGCAAGGAATGGCTCTGAGAGGAGCAAAAATGCCTACCTCTGAGAGCTGTTGTGAGGATTACATGAGTGTCATGTGGGGTCTCTGGTCCCGCTCCCCGCATAAGAACACAGGATATGGTGAGGCCCAAAAGGAACACCCACGGAGACATAGATAGGGGAGTCAGACCACTATATTCTCGCTGGCGGCTGGGTTGGAGACACAAGAAGCAATATCCACACGATCTGCAATCCGCCGTCCACTTCTCTGCCAACCAACCAATGCCCTAGCTCAGCCACGTCAGTTACATCAGTGGCTAATGGCTAACTGGTAACAGCTGATGGCCAACTAGTCACAGCTGATGGCCATCTACTATGTCAGCCGGCACCTTTCCATGTGAGGCTGAGAGTCTGGAAGCTGCTCTCTGGGACTCTGTCCCCGCCATGAGGTATCATGTCTACAGCATTTAGAACTGTGCCTGGCAAATATGTGCCCAATAAACACTACCATTGTCAGTGTCATTTGCAGAGTAACATCTTTTTGTGAATATACTGTATATATTGGGTGCCAGGAGGTTATTTCTGGTGTAGCTCCCTCTTTTCTGGCATCTGCCATGGTCAGGTTGCTAATCGTTTCGGCATTTTTAGCGTCTGGTCAGGCACAAGTGTTCCACATGCCTCTTTCAATATCCTATTCTTATCTGCCTTGTGCTGAGTTAAGGTGTAGTGACCAAACCTATCTCATGG
Source organism: Rhinolophus ferrumequinum (assembly GCF_004115265.2). Classification (NCBI taxonomy): domain Eukaryota; kingdom Metazoa; phylum Chordata; class Mammalia; order Chiroptera; family Rhinolophidae; genus Rhinolophus; species Rhinolophus ferrumequinum. The sequence continues at coordinate 38,319,444 of NC_046290.1, read as the reverse complement.
ATGAGCAGAACTGAGCCATAGCCAGTTTGAAAGCAGGATAGCATTCATAGGCCTATGGAAAGAGCCTTGAAATTAACTTTAAAATTCATGCTTTTATCACATATTCTAATCCCATTGGGCTTGAATTTAGCTTTGCCTTACAAAACTTAAAGAATGCATATTCATTTTTTTATTTTTTTTTTGGTGTTTTGCCATAGCTTGATATTAAAATCAAGGAATTTAAGGGAACCAAAAGTTTGACAAGAGGCCTTAACAAGCCTACCAGGAAGAATTATATAGCTGCTTCTTTGAAGCATAGACATACAATAAAAATTCCATCCAGATATATCATCACGAGGCTTTGCCAAAATGCCCCCTGGAGTTGTTCGCCTTTTGAAATCACACTATTTATTGTAGCAATTTGCTAAGTCCTGGGAATTTCCTTCCTGAGAGATTTTTATCCGTATGAAAAAAATAGCAGCTTTTCTAGGTTTTAAAATATTGTTAAGTCTTCTTCACATTGGCTTTCCAATTATACTCATTCTCAGAAAGTATGTTTATTGATCTCAAGGAGTTAAGCGTTGTCTGGTTTTCTCCAGTGCTGGATTCTTCATGTTTAAGACCAGGGCTCAAGTAAGTGATAATAAAAGATAATAACAGCTAATAGTTTGTCATTGCTTCCTTCATGTCACTACTGCTCTCGCAGTTTGGGTTCATTCTCTCATTTTAATGTGATGTCAGGACTCATAAAGTCCTCATGAAACAGGTACCCTGTTTTAAAGATCAGGAAACGGAAGCTAAACTGTTAAAAATCTCCAAATTTACATTGGCATGCTGCCAGATTCACACTCCTAATCACTAGAGGGTAATGTTAACAAATTAATGTGAATCCTAAAACAGAAATGGAGGAAGAAATAAGTAAATGCAAAACAAAGTGAGAGAATACCTCAGAATTACAGAGTACTAAAATTCCAAAGCAGGAAATGATCTTAAAGCACGTCTAGTTTAGCCTCCCCCTTTTTCCTGCTAAGAAAACTGATTTCCAGGCAAAGAAATGAGCCTTTTGATCACAAAGCAGACAAACCCCCAAGTACCAAATCTCACTTATCCTCCTCTGCCTTCCAGGAATATATGACCATATCCCATGCCATTCACAAGTAGAAGTTGACAATGACATCAGTCCTTTCTTCCAAAGAAGCAAATGCCTTCTTATGGGTTGAAAATGTATTGCTTGTATTTGCATTGTGTGCTAGAATCAGGAAAACAGTTACGACGTAAGGAGTTAAGTCCCGTGGGGTCCAGGTATGACTGCGTCTTGCTCTTCTCTGCCTCTGAATTCATGCTGATCAAACATTGGTGTGGGGTAAAAGGCAGACATGTCTGTGTTTGTTTGACGAGTTGACTCCAGCATACTTATTTCCTGCGTTGTTCAAGCTGGTGCCTCTTCTGAGTTCCACACATCTTTATCTGGTACCACCCCCTCTTTTACATTAGCTTTGGCCTTGGTTCTCTAGGCTTTCTTTCTTTAAAAGGGACGGTGTAGAGAACAGAGAACAGTTTCCAGGCTCTCGGCCTCATGTGGAAAGGTGCTGGCTCGGGTAGTAGATGGCCGCCAGCTGTGACTAGTTGGCCATCAGCTGTAGCCGGTTAGCCGTTAGCCACTGATATAACTGCTGCAGCTGCGCTAGGGTTGTGCTAGGGCATTGGTTTGTTGGCAGAGAAGCGGATGGCGGGTTGCAGATCATGTAGATCCTGCTTCCTGTGTCTCCAACCCAGACGGCAGCGAGAATATAGTGGTATGACTCCCCTATATATGGCTCCGTGGGTATTCCTTTCTGGCCTCACCATGTCCTGCATTCTTATGTGGGGAGTGAGAGCTGAGACCCTGCATGACACACGGTGCTCACAACACATTGGTTTTGCTTGGTAAATGCTCTGTGTATGGGATTCTTCTCTCAGTTTTAAGGATTAACAAGGTGGTGAGGATGGAAGGTGCTGTGTTTTGAGTCTTTAAGTGTTTTTGGCTTGGGTTCTTCTAATACTCGTTCAGAAATTTTAACCGTGATATCCATTTTCAAGTCATAACAGCTGGGGAGTGGGATGAGTTATTCACAGAAGTGAACCACACGGTGGGAGCAGAAGTGTGTGATGAGAACCTGAACCTGGAGCAAATCACAGTGATAGCCGTTCTCCCTTATCCTTGTAGCCCCACCTCGGTGTTAGCATGGACTGACCACTGGGGACCCTGCTGTTGGGTATAAAGGGTCTTTCAGAATCCAGATGCAGTCACTTCTGGGAAAGGCAATGACTGTGGTCACTGTGATGTGGATGGCAAACTGAAGGGCAACAGGAGGGGCTCTGGACCAGAGACAGAGGCCTGGACACCTGCCCGCTTCTCGAATAAGCCCTGGGATAAGTCACGTGGCTACTTTAAGCCCAGTTTACTCTTCTGTAATATGATAGGAGATCAGTGATCTTTGTGGCTCTAGAATTTTATGATTTTCAGTTTTTTTTGTTTTTGTTTTTTTAAAGCCTGATCATGAGTTCCACAGGGGGGAAAAAGTCATTTTCCATTCAGAACAGCTTTAAGATGTTGATCTGACTCACTAGATGGTCAATCATCATGAAATGGGAGCCCAGCTTCCCTCAGGTTTACATTCCTGTCAGCCAGCATGGTTCTTTATGGTATGGTGCCCTTGTGAAAATAAAATAGTTCTCCAGAGAGCACTCTTGCATTTCCTTCCTAACTGGGTGATAAGAGAGGTATAGGATAAAAACTCACAGAAGAGTGTAAGACTGGTAAAGTATTCTTTCTTCTTATTATCACATACAGAAGGACAAAGGCTGATATTTGTGAGTTTATGCCCCTTTCTGAAGACAATGTCCTTATCTATATATGTTATCACCATTTGTTTTTGTGCATAATAATTGGGTTGTTCCAATTCTTCTCTGAACTTTGTAACTTTTCATTATACTTCTTATCTGGAATATTCATAAAACTCCATTTAGTTACCTTCAGCTGACCACATTTAATTTGGTCAAAGCCTAAACTTGGCTGTAAATGACGGTATCTTTGAGATACTTGTTTGCTTTTTTAAAAAAAATAAAAATGATGTAACTGCTTTGTGAAGGGCTATACAAGTAATGGAGCTTTGTTCTGTTCTTTTCCTCTTCAATACCTTCGTAAAGAAGGCTATTATGATTTCCTGAAGAGGTGGGAGGACTGAAGGCTCCCCATGTGCTAATCACGACTGAAAGGAGAAACAATTGAACAAGGGGAATGTCTGAGGTTGGAGATAAAATTCCCATTATAACCTCTTTAAATATTTCTGTGTTCATGTGGGGTAGTGAAACTATCCACAAATGTAATCCCTTTTCTTCCTGAGCCAAGTGAAACATATTGCTTCTTTCCCCTAGATTAAAAAGAAAAAGAAAAAGAAAAAGATGCGATGCTCCACAGTTTCTTTTATTTAGTTTGTCAAACAACTGATAATTCAGACTTTTTTGTTTAGCTTATGCAATGTCAGAAAAGGCACCGTAAGCTGAGCTCCCCTGAGTGTAGCTCTGATGGCCTAAATCCCTGTTTGGTTTTCTTCAGAGAGTTCACTGGCAGCCTCCACGATGCTTTGTGCCAGCTTTTAGGCAGCTCCAAAGCCACATGCACATCGATATAATCTTCAGTGGTTTGAGCTGGTTTATAATCTGTCCCTCTGAGGTTTAGTTCAAGGCCTTATGGGCAAGGATCTCCTGTGAGCTGAAATAAAAAGGTCTGATTTGGAAGAGATTTGATTCTGCCAAATGAAAATGGCACATTTCCAACTGCACATGCTGAGTTGCCTTGGAACACATCCATGTAGAACACAGATGTGCATTAGGCAGCTCATTTGCGGAAGGCATGTGCTGAGCACAGGGGAGAATTGAAAGACAGATGACTACCATGAAATACTTACCTTCAAGAAGCACAAACCAAATTGGAAAGACAAGCCCAAGATGCACAGACAATATCATTCAGTCTAAACATGACATCCTATTAGTAAGATGGTAAAAGACATACAGAGTTGGAGAAGAGTTTTTCTTTCCAGTTGCAGAAGTCAGAGTTGGCAATATCAGATAAAACCAATTATTAGATGCTAACTATGCTAAAGAGAGTAGACTTATTTTGACAAGTGTCATTTTTTGACTGCCCGGATGCAACCCCATTTCCAAGTTTGGGCAGTTGTGTGCTGTGTACCACCACAGAGGGAGGTTGTTCTTACTTTCCTCTGCCTCAGACAACCAGGTGGTGGGGATAGTCATGTGACCCAGGATCAGCTAATCAAGTTCTCCTGCTGGGACTGAACCTATAGCAAGCGAGTCAATATCAAGAGACTGTTAAAATTGATTCATGGTGTCCATGGTGATGTCCACGTTGCTCACTGGTGGCAGTCGCAGCATCCCAGTCATTATTTCTGCTATCGGATGGCTCTTGTGATTTTCACTGTTTGGCATCCAGAGTGCCCTGAGTTTGTTTCTTTGTTTGTATGTGTCCATTTTCCATATTTAGTGCGTAGCCTCCCACTGATTCTGGGCTTTGTCTTCCTCTTCTTTTCCCTGGGTATTTGTCCTCCTTATATCTACCGTGTTTCCCCGAAAATCAGACCTAGCCGGGCCATCAGCCCTAATGCGTCTTTTGGAGCAAAAATTAATATAAGACCCGGTATTATATTATATTATACCCGGTCTTATGTAAGACCGGATCTTATATTATATTAAAATAAGACTGGGTCTTATATTAATTTTTGCTCCAAAAGACACATTAGAACTGATGCTCTGGCTAGGTCTTATTTTTGGGGAAACATGGTAATTGTATAGCTCCCTATGTTGAAGGCTGAGCTCAAGCATTTTGAATTTTTTAGGAGTTATCAAAGAGAATTTTGTGCTTGCTATTCCTCCATCCATCTTGTAATCACTGTACATTTTTAAATACTGCATTTCTTTTTAAAAAATTTTAAATTCATGTCTGTTTGTCCACTAGTCAGAGAGTGATTTTTTCTTTTCTTTTCTTTTTTTTGATAGGGATTCTATTTTTATCTTTGTATTCTCAGAGTCTGGCACAGATCCAGTTAATATTAGATACTTGCTACATGAATGAACAAATCTATTTGCAGAGAGGGATGTGGTGTTGGAATTGTGGGCTTAAAGATTTAAAACGGGCGGTTGGATGGCTCAGTTGGTTAGAGCACGAGCTCTGAACCACAGGGTTGCCAGTTCAATTCCCACATGGGACAGTGGGCTGTGCCCCTTGAAACTAAAGATTGAAAACAGCAACTGGACTTGGAGCTGAGCTGCTCCTTCTAGAACTAGATTGAAGGACAATGACTTGGAGCTGATGGGCCCTGGAGAAACACACTGTTCCTCAATATTCCCCAATAAAATAAAAAAAATATCATTAAAAAAAAACAGTTTAAAAAAACAAAACAAAACTGGGATAGCTGTTGTGGGACATTTACTCTGGTGTTACCTAGAATGGAATAAAATGATATAGGAAATGTGTGAGGTCCATCTGAGACTGAGAAGTGTAAATTTATTTTCTACTTTTTAAAGTCAGGTTTATTTAGATGTTATTTACTTACAGTAACATTCACTTTTTATTGTATAGTTGTATCAATTTTGACAAATGCATACAGTCATAAATACCACCGGAATCAATATATTGGAACAATTTGATCACTCCCAAAATTCCCTGTGCCCCTTTGTAGCCAACATTTCTTTGTACTCCCAGCTCCTGGAAACCACCTATCTATAAGTTTATATTTTAAGCGTTTAGCATAGTTCCACAACTTTCTGGAACAACGTTTTATTCCTATGGAAGGAGAAAAGTAATTGGATAGTGGATCTTTACCTAGGTATAGAGTTACCAGAATTAGCAAATTACGATAGCATATACTTGTACTAAAAATTATTCATTGCTTATATAAAATTCCAGTTTAACTGGGCATCTTATATTTTATCTGGAAGCCCTATCTTGGTTGTGTATGGCCACTGTGGGAAATGTTGAAGTTAAGTGTGAAATTAGCACACAGAGGTGGAAATAAGGGAAGGAAAATGCAAGGAGAAGAGGGCATGGATCATTAGCAACATCAACCCACTATTAAGACACTTTGGGAGACCCTAAAAGAAGATGAGAGAATGAGAATTTGTATGTAACAAGAAATTCACTTGCTTGTACCTGAATGATAAATGCAAGAGTGCTTTGAAGACCAAGGTTCTCGGTGTTCCAATTTGTAAACCAATATAAGATTCTATCAAGGCAGCTTGCTGCCAAGCTGTGTTATGGAGGAGTGCGATTCAGGAAGTCATTAGGCGCTCTGAAATAGGTGAAATGCATTCTATGGAAACAGTGAAGTGCATGCTAGATTTCCACCCTTAAGAATATAAACTTTTCCTGAGTTATCAAAGAGACCGTAGTGCTTACTGTTTCTCAGGATTGCCATAAAACAAAAACATATTTATAGTAAAATAGTCTCCTGATTCAAGTCGATAATATGTAGAACGAATGGCCTCTGTTTATTTTTACATTATTGGAATAGAAGGGCTTGTTAAGCAAAGTCAAAGAAAGACACTTTCAAGTAAGTTCTTCTTACTCTATGTTAAAAAATAAGCTATTTAAAAATACTTTTGGCAAGTCCATTGTTTACACGACAGATTAGTCTTACCTTTCTGTTTTAAAGCCGGCTTGGCAGAACAGTCACTCAGAAACAAGTTGTTAGTGTTTGGTCTGAGTGGTCGCACCTCATGTCTGCGCTTCTTCATCCACTCCCCAGCTCCCCAAAGCTGAGCTGCCCCCACGTGGACATCTCTAGCCTCACAGCCCTGCCTGAGTGCCTATGCTGCCAAACTGGTTGACACTAAAAGGATAATAGTTAAACATGATTTAACATGTTAATGCTATTAATTAATGAATTACAAATAGCTCTTTGCCTCCCAGGTTTGAAGATGCGAATTGTGAGGAGCATGCAAAAGCAGGGAATTGGGGTAGGCGTCTTTCATTATTTATGCTCACAGAATAGGCCCTTGGTGTGCCTTGTTCTGGAAGGCTGGGACTAGACTGGACCTTGGAGGTCATCTTGTTGGGTGGTTTTCAACCTTGTATTTTGATTGTAAATAGAATCTGTTTTTAAAGTTACATGGAATGTGCAAATAACAAAGCAGACAAAAGCTGAACGGCATTGACAGAAATGGGTAGGGAGTGCAAAGTTTCATTAATTCCTCCTTTTCCCTCTGTGCTTATTTGGATAGTATCAGAATCACTGGGAACTGAAGCAAGAAAAGTCACACACATATTTGCAAGAGAACCAGGTCCCGCCCCTTCAGAGTTCTTTCTACCACCCCAGCTCAGTTGGTGTGGGTAGTCTTGTCATGTGCCTCCTAAACAGGAATCCACATGGGACAGAGATCAAGGATTCTACAAATGGGGATTGAGAGGACATATCATGTGAAAGCCTGGTGGCAGGGATTGGCATAGAGTCAGAGCAGGAGATAACTCAGAAATTTTGATGCTTAAAGATATTACCCTGTAGTTGCTGAAATACCTGCAATGAACTTTGCCTAAGGTTTATAATTTAATTTCCAATAAGTATTCCTCCTGCCCACCCCCACAACCTGAGAAGATGAACAAGTTAATGCTATTAGCTTCTAAGATTTGAAGATGATAATTGTTAGGTAGGTACACTGGGAACTGGGCTGTTCTCAGGTTAGAAGTAGTTATCAATAGGGCACTAGTAATCAAGTGGGATTCGAGGTGCGCTATCCGAATTTGCCTTTTCATGATGGATGTAAGACATGTTTATATAACCAAGTCTTCAAGAAGATAAAATTGGTAAGACGATTAAACAACAGAAAAATTTAAAGTGATCTTTCCATTATGTCATATTTGCTTTTTAGCATATGGATAAACTCATATTGGAACGAAATGGCTACATCCAGTTATGGCAGCAAATCTGTGTGTTGGTTGAGGACATGAGTGTGAGTTAGTGACTTGATACCATGGCTGGGACAGGAAGGGTGACCCTGTGGGTATAAGTCTCTTAAATGTGAAAATCATGAGGAACTCTTGTCTGGACTTGATATCGACCCATTCTGTATTTCTATGTGTTCTCTTTTTTCTTCACTACGTTACTGGTTTCAGCTAGACAAATCCCATCACACAATGTTCTTTCCTACTTCCATTTCTTTGATAGAAATGCTCTTAACTCTCTACTCTGTCTGTAACAGGGGTTCCTTACCTTGAGGATAAAGATAGAATTTAGAGCACCAGTGAAACTGAATAGGGAAAAATTATATCATTGTTGTCAATGTGTTACTGAAATTCATCATTTTCTTTATCAATTAGTAACAAATTATAGGAGTTTTAGCAGTACCTATCTGTGGCTTTGTCATTAATGAAATTACAGTATTTTCATGACACATTACAGTTACAGATTGAGATTATGGTAGTTTACTTGGCCAGCTACTAGATCTTGTAATTTAATGTGTTAATAAAAAAGCATACATAGCACTGTTTTATAAACCTGTTTTTAAAATATTTTGAATGTTCAGTAAGTTCTGTTAAATTGCAATGTACGTGTTTCCAAAAAATCACTCCGCTATGTAAAATCATGTATTGGAAACAGTAGAGTTCATGGGACATGGAGTTTGGGGCATAACACTCAAAAGCTGTGTCAATTACAAAAGAAAAAACCCCAAAAACTTTACTATTAAAACTGTTAGGAGCCTAATAAAAATGATAGCACAGTTATACAGTTATACTTGTATGTTAACTGGTTAAAAATACATAGATTCTTTAGTACTAAAATAGATAAGACACCTCACCTTGAAAAAGACCTGGAGTGTATTTGTGAAAATGGTTGAAACTTGTGAGTTATCATGTGAAGTGGGGTTATTTGAACTTAGGTGGAAAGTTGCAACATCAGGCATGGATGGGTGCAGCTGATACCACACACAGTGAACTGAGGAAGCTGGAAGAAGTTTGGGGTGAGCATGTCTGAGTGTTTTGTCATGTGGCTAGATTTAGTGGGTGCTGATTTTATATTCATCTAGTGTTTCTTGTAGTTGGAACGTTGCACAGGCAAACACGAAATCTATGTTATGCTCTAGTTTTTCCCTAGCATATCAAATGCATGGGAACAAATTCATGTTTTCAAAATAAGCACTGTAGAAGAAATGACTATAATTGATTTCCTCTGTGATCCAATGTTTTTTATTGTATATATTTAAAAATATTGTATGTGTTTAAAAATGTTGTCTATGTTTAAAAATATTGTATGTATTTAAACATATTGCGTCATAGACTTCAGGCTGTCAAAGGGTCTATTACACAAAAAAGGTCAACGACTCCTCTCTGACAGACCCCTTCCCCAGCACAAATACCTACAACTTCTTTCTGGAACTCGCTTTCTCCTCTGTATTGCTGCCCGGACCTACCCTGTCGTCTGTCTTCATTACTCCCTCGCCAGTGCTTATGGCACTTGTTTAAACTACTCATTTCAGAATTTAATTCGTCCGTTTTATATTGTTATTTATATTTTTTAATGTTCTTTTCCTCCGTAACCATATTCTAAGCCTCTTAAAGATAGAAATGGTATTTTTTCTGTTCTTTCCATTCCTTTGAGTGTTTTAGAAATGTGTTCTATACATTCTCATTGAATGAATTACTGAAATAATATTCAGCAAAGAAAAGCAGGAACTGTAATAATTAGTTGCTCAGTATTTTTAATTGTTAATGAGAACAGAGCGGGTGGGGAGAGAGCACCCTTGTCTTCTAAGTTCTCAGGAGAGAAGCAAACAGATTAAAGGGCAGTGTTCATTGTGTTAAGAATATAAAGAATTCCTGGCAAGAGTTTGAACTCCCTAGAACGTCTCCAGGGAGTCACTGAGGGACTGTTACCCTGAAGTCCTTTGCATCTAGAATATACTCTACTTTGTTTGGTTAGTTGGAAATATTACCACGTTCGAAGATAGCAGAGATACAGTGGATGCTTTTGACATTTTAGATTTTTAAATAACACTTTGCTCAAGCCACACATGAGCAAGTCAGCCACAGAGTTGGAACCCACATTTGGAACCTTCTGAGCCCTCATGTCGGCTTGTTCAGCATCCTTATGTTAGGGTGACAAGGTTTGGAGCTCAAACTAAGCAGGAGACAACACTGCAGCAGAAGCTTCTTCCAGACCCACTGTGCTCGTTTTGAACTGAGGCATTTTCTGTCCACAGCCATATGCAGTGTGAATGGGCCTCAGACGCACAGCAAGTGAGTGGGCGAAATAACATTTGGTGAAAAATAATGACAGTTTTATGGCATTGGTCCTTGGAGCCCCAGGTGTACTTATTCATCTTTCAAATATTTTAAGCTTTCAGCCTTGGGACTATTTCAGCAGGTTAGTATCTGTATTTCAAAGACAAGCCCTGTAGTGAATCATTGAGGAGAGAGAGTCATATGTGGAACTAGGAGAAGCGATGACAGCATCCTTACTGAGAGAGCAGTGTAATGATGCAATCACACAGAAGGTCACGGCTGTTTGCCTTTCCTTTTGATCATCCGGCTCACTGACTTGACTGCCCCGACCCTAGAGGCAACTTGGGAAGGTTGTAGCCAGCTTTGCGTATGCCCCTAGAACATCAGGACCCTCTACCTGCATTACCCTGGCACAGAGCAGGATTGATCATTTCCGAGCTTAGAGCATCTTACCTCTTGCTTTTTGTGTTGGGGGTTTTTACTCTTCTCCTTCTGACTATTTAGTGAATCATATGTCTCCTTGACAGAGTGAGGATTCTTTTGTGGGAGTCAGGACTATCTCTATATATGGCCATTGAATTGGCTGTTTCAAATTTTGTCGTTGCTAATTTGAATAAATATATTTTGGACAATTATGTGGCCATAACAATAGCTAAGACTCTATCAAGAGCCTTGGCGGCTGTTGATTTTTTCTTATAGCTTTATGGGTATCATTTTTCAGACTTCGTCTCAGCTTTCTAAAACTTCTCCCACCTCTAAAATTGTCATTATACAAAGTATGAATAACAGTAGCTGAAATATTTATTTAAATCCACACACTCACTGACTGACAGCAACCATAGAGAGGACACAGTTTCGGTTAGATTTTATTTCTTTTATCCAAAGAATATTGTGGGATATTAGGAGCAATGAGCAAATACCTCAAGACCTTGGACTTTTTAGAGATTCAGAGTAAGTTTCAAACAAGAAAAGGAAAGAACATGAGTAGCAATCGTATAAAATAGGAGGACTGTAGCTTAGGGAGGTAGATTGTTGTAGAAACATAGCAACTGAAACAATCTGGTAGCAAGACTGCTCCTTTAAAATTCTTGCGCTGTACACCTGAAGCTGAAGTTGAATAACATTGAATGTCAACTATAATTAAATATATATATATATATGGTCACAGGATGTGGAGTACTGCGTATGGAATATAGTCAATGGAATTATAACAGCTATATATGATGTCAGAGGGGTAGTAGACTGGTAGACTGGGCGGGGATATCACTTTGTCAGGGGTGTAAATGTCTATTACATTGTTTTGTACACCTGAAACTAATTAAAACAAAAGATGAATAAAAAAATATTCTTATGCTCTTATAGCATTTACTTCAAAATCACACCCTTAGATTCAGGCAAGGGGTCCCCTGCCTGGCCCAGCATGTTATAGATTACCAACTTAGCTCTCCTCTGGTCATACTAGACCCCACTAAGGAAGGATTCTGTGGGATCAAGGGTTCATGCCCTTCCCTTTTATAGATCATGGCCAGGGCATCTGGATTTTGGGATTTCCTGCCCAAATGGTCCTAAGCCAAGACACAAGTCTGTCCTTCAGGGCAGGCTGTACTCCACACAAGGGGTGGCCAAGGGCTAACTGTGTGCAGAGGCAGAGAATGTGAAAGGCTGCCAAACTCTGTATCCATATATGTGCTTGCAAACGTAAGGGAGTGAGTTGTTGCAAAGAGAAAGGGGGTGGACCAGAGCCTGGGGGCCAGCTCTTTTTGAACCACTACATTCTGGTGTAAAACTTTTCTTAGGTGCTTTGCACACATTATCTTATTCGTTCCCACAGAACACTTCAGGGAGTGTTTTCACATCACATTATGGGAGTCAGGCTGAAGGGAGTTAAGTAACTAACCCAAGGCCACTGAATTAGTAAGAAGTTGAGCCAGGATTTTAACCTCAGGTGATCAAGTTCCAAAGTGCATGTTTGTTTTTTTCACTTTGTTAGGTTGCCTGTTATCCGCTTCTTTGCTTTTACACCTTCTAGGTTGTCCCCAGAACCTTGGCATATGATTATATGCAATAAAGATTTGTTGAGTAACTAAGATTGTGGAACAAACTATTTGTTCACCTTTATTATTAATGAGATATACAGCATAATTGTAGTATAAGTGAGAAATTCTATGTAAAATGTGGTGAAGGGGACATTTCACTCCCAATCCATTTATGCTATTAAATGTGTTGCTCTCACCTAGGTATTATGGCTATGTACTTACTGGGCTCATGTCTACAATAGTCAGCCCAGTAATTTGCTGCAAATTCTGTAGCTAGCATGGACTCAACTATCCTGGAAGGAACTTTTATTCAGAGAAAATATTAACAAACATATGTATATTCCAGTTTTTTCTTTTTTTCCTTTAAATGATGCAAACTCTGGGTGTTAAGGTGATTCAAAAGGAGTTGTCAGAATGCCTGCTTCTCATGGGTTGATTGGCAAGTCCCTCACTTGTCGAGGCTCCATTCTGAGCTTTCCTGTGTGGTGGTTATTCCATCTGTATGGCCTGCTCGTGCTACTCCCTCCTGGAATGTTCAGCTGTGCTGTTCCTCAGCATTGTCTTTCCCTGTGCTCCCTCCCACTTATCTGAGATGCCAAGACAGTCCTCTGCTATTGACAGAATGCCCTGGAACACTTTCCTAACGCATGCTGTAGACTAGTTTTGATATTTTCCCCATGTGTTCCTATCTGTACACTTACATGTTTTGGCTAATTTATCTGTCTTCCTTGCTAGACTATAGCCCCAGTTGAGGACAGGCTTTGTGTCTCTCGTTTGCCATTGTATTGCCACGTCTAACACATGCCTAGCATACAGAAGGTACTTAATAAATATTTGTAAAATGAAGGAATGAACTGCCATCATAATTGAGTCATTAATTATTTTTTTCAAAGAAGTTCTCGTGTTAGGTTATCTGATCAAGGATTTCTTTCATGGAAAACTTACAGTTTCCTTTATAGCATAATTGCGTCCACTTGTTTGGAGATACACCTGGAAAGTGGACACCATGTACCCTCCCAGAGTGACGAGCTACTTCTAGGATCTTTATCCCCTGGAGAGACAGGAGAACAGCTTCTGCTCAGAACAAGTGATTAAAACCTCATCAAACTTCAGAAAAGTTCTATCTACTTATCCAGGTGTTGACAACAGAACCCTTTACTCAGTCATCGTGTCAAATTGTCCACATCTCTCAGTGATTAGAACCAGGTTCCTGCCAGGTGAACTGTTCCTAAAACCAGAACTCTGAATCCTAATGCCAACTAAGCAGGATTGAACTTTTGTGCAAGAAGGCTGGTAACCATTGCTTGAGTTTGGAGAAAGGACTTTATAATCATGATCATGAGGTCATGATCATGATTTTAACCTTTGCTCATCCTTTAAATAATTATATTTATGTAAGCTTTATGTTTAACAGGTATATATAAAATATGCAAATCATGTGTTCAACATGATGAATTTTCATACAGTGAACACATCCATGTAACTTCCATCCAGATCAAGAAATTGAACATTACCAGCACCCCACAGATTTCCCTCCTACCTTCTTCCATTTACTACCATTGTCTGACCAACTTTTGAACGTTTACAAATGGAATCATTCATTATGTATTTTTTATGACTGGAAATCCATATGACTGATAATGACAGTGTCTGTGATATTCATCTATATTATTGCATATGACAGCAGTTTGTTGCTTTCCTTTGCTGTATAGTATTCCACTACACATGTTATATACTACAGTTTATGTATTCATCCTACTTTTGATGGAAATTTGGGATATTTATAGTTTGGTGCTATTACAAATAATGCTTTTGTATACAGTTTTTGTAGATTTTTTTGCTCACATGTCGACATTTCTGTTGGGCATAGACCAGGGAGTGAAATAGCTGGGACATATGTATGCGTATTTTCAGCTTTAGTAGATTCTATCAAGCAGTTTCTGCAAATTTGCCTTCAGGCCAACTTTTCTGAAGTTATTTTGAACTAATAGTTAATCCTTATACTTTATTTTGGGGTCAAGTGGGAAAGAGTTTGAGTGTTGGGGATAGCCAAGAAAAGTATATAATAGTATGGAAACTTTTAGATTTGATTGAGAGAAGTGTTGGTATGAAGGACAGTAGGCCCCCTGTGGAGCCATTTTTTCCCTCCAAATCTTAAGTGGGTTGGTTGTTACATTACAGATTTATACCCAGCGATGCATGTGATGGCATGCAGTGGCTTAAACTAGATGGGATGTTAAGGGTCAGTTTATTTCCTCAGGAAAGTGTCAGTTTATTTCCGCTCACATATTTGCATTCTGGGTTGTTTCAGGGAGCTCTGGTGGCCACCTCGTTATGCAGGGTAAGTCATAATGTTCATTCTTCAAGCCACATTGTCTTTTGACAGGGATACAGGCAGGAAGGACTATGTGAAGAGACCATAATTAATTCTGTCTTTCATGTAGACTCTTAGAGGTAGCTCAAGGCAGTTGTACATTGTTTATTTGTTTGAAAATAATAACCTCCATGAATATAACTTAGGTGCACCCTGAGGTGCTACTTTGGCTGTAAAGCTAGGTTTCATGAAGAGTATCATACTTAATTCTCACAGTAACCGTATGAGGTTAGATATTGGCACCCCTATTTTATAGAGGTTTAGTAGAACTAAGTAGTTTGTCCATAGTCACACAGTTAGTAAATGATAGAGTCAGAATTTGAGTCTAGAGAGCTAATACTATACCCTAAACATTGAATCTCTCTTTATATAATACAGCATCTTTGAGTCTGTGTTGATACCTCTTTCATTCTTTTAACAGACATGTTATGGGTACCTGTTATATTTTAGGCACTCAAAAATGGTTCTGTGGATACATAAACTAGTGAACGTGATTCCTATAAGAAAACTCTGAGTTTATTTACAAGGACACATATTAGGTATGTTGTGAAAAATGCTCAAATGTGAAGCGAATATTCTATTACAGTCATGAAACATTTGAAGTATTTTAAAGATAGCATAGCCCTGAGAACAATAGAGTAAATAGTCAATCTATTCATTTGCTCATGTTTCACAAGTATCATACTGAGTGTTCACAATGTGCTGGGTGCAATCCTAGGTCCTGGGTGAAGGAAACAGCGGAGGGTCCTGCTCTTATAGAACTTCCCTTCTAGTGGGGCAAACAGTCAGATATTTACAGAAATAAATAGAAAATTGGAATTGACAAATACCATGAAAGACAGTACAGGATACCACCACAGGGAATAATAGGAGAGTTTGTTTTTGTTAGGGATGTCTTCCCTCAGAGGGGAAACCTGAAGGAGAAATAGGCATTAACTAGATAAAAATGGAGAGGGAGAAGGCAAAGCTTCTGGAGAAGTTCAGAGCATTCAAATTCCAGGGACTGAAGGAACACCACAGTGACCTTAGGGGAGAAGTGCGTGTTCAGGGGAGAGAGCCCCAGGGGAGTAAAGTGAGAGATGATCCCTGAGACACAATCAGAGGCCAGGTCAAGCAAGGCCTTTGGTTCCTAGTAAAAATCTTTAATTCTAAGAGCACGGAAAAGGCACTGAAAATATGGGAGTGACAAAATCAGATTTGTGATTTAAAAATACCATTGTTTTTAGCTCAGAGCAGAGGCGGGATTGTTCGGCCACCAAGGTCTATTTGGGGAAGACCAGTAAAAAGTTGCAGAGGTTAAAGGGCCAGATATGATAGAGACTGGCCTCAAGTGGTGATGTGCAGATGGGGAGAAATGGATGGGTGTCAGAAGTAGTGAGGAGGTGAAATGGGCAGCAATCAGTGATGGGTTGAATATGAGATCAGAGGAAGAAAAGGAAGTTTCTGGAATTGGATAGTTGGTGATACTATTCACTGGGACAGTGACCCTGGAAGCAGACCATATTTCGGAGGCAGATTTCAAGTTCACTTTTGAATTTTTTGGATTTTGAGTGACTTGAGAGAGAGAAAAGCAGAAACATCAAGTTGACGTTCAAATCTGTATATCTGGAGTCTGCAGGAGAGATCTGGACTAGAGATACGCTTTAGTGTGTCCTCAGTGTCGAGTGGTAAATGACTTCACGATCACTGTGACGTTGCCTGCAGCGATGCTAAGGAGTGATAAGAAAAGAGAGCCTAGAATTAAGCCTTGCAGAACTTCATTTCATGGCTGTGTGAAGGAAGATCCACCTACAAAGGAGATAGAAAAACATCACAAAAGATAGATGGAAAACCACTAGAGTCACGAAAACAAAGGGAAGATAAGGTTTGATGAAGATGGAATATCCAACAGTATCAAATGCTATTCAAATGTGTGTTTGAGAAAGTCCTTTGGAATCATAGGCGATCTTAGTAAGAGCTATTTTTGTGGAAAGATGAGGAAAAAGATTAGAGCAGGGAAAAGAGTGAGGGCTATAAAATTGGATATAGTCAGAATAGACAACTTTTATGAGAAGAGAACAGCAAGTAGAGCATGGAAGATTTGGGGGAATGCTTTTATATATGATGGGAGAGACTTGAATATGTTTAAAAATCAATGGTAAGCGTTTAATTGCTAGGGAGATGGCAACTATCTGGGAGAGAAAAAGGATAATGAATAGTGTTGGCTCGTAAGAAGGGGAATAATAAGCAGAGGAGGATTTGCAGAGTCCATATTTGCATGCTTGATATGAAGAGGATGAGGGAGTCTCCCTGTCAGGGATTCTATTTTCCTGTAAAGACAGTATCTTTGTCTGTGAGAGAGCCGGAGGGAGAGGTGAAGGTGTGAGGAGAGTTGAGAAAGGCTGAAATATGATGGTTGTTGTGAAGAGTTGGTGTGAGTCTTCTTGAGAAAAATAATGGAATTCCTGGTCAGTGTTGAGGGTCTATTTTCCAGAAGTGTGGAAACATTAATTTTTTCATGCTGTTAAACAATTCATAGTATGTCCATGTTTTATGAAAAATCCAAGTTAACGACATCTGTATAAATAAGAGCAAAATAGTTGAGAAACTTGGGGAGGATTAAAAGAAAAAAAGTGATTCTTTTTCAAAGGAGACTGGAAAGGAAAACATGTAAAATTTACATTTGAAAACATGTAAAATTTTAAAGATCACTGAATGTTTGTATACTTAAGTGAAATGGCTGAGGGGGAAAAAGTTCCTTTTTCATATGAGGAAAATTGCCTAATTTATCTTGTTTAAACATTGAGGTCTGGGCTGAGTTAATCATTAGAGGTTATTCTAAAAGGATATCAGGGTTTGCATGGAAAGGTGCATTAAAGTTGCTAAAGTTTCATTTTTGCTGTTACCTACTGGTGTTGGATCTCTGCAATGTTCCTGTCCACTCAAGAAGATGCGCCGTTGTTTCTGTGAGTCTGAAACTAACTCAGCAAATAGAACTTATTTATTTATTTATTTATTTTTATTTTTTGTTTTGCTGAAGAAGACAAGGGACAGACACCTGGAGATTAGAAATGTGTCTTTAATCACTAGAAATGCTTATTTTTTAATGAGTTAACATCAATTGGCTAACAGAAATTACCTATTTCAAGTTACCTACATGCAGTGCATATTACCAGGTGTGGTGGTGGAAGCACAGGAGAGCACACAGAAGGATTGTTGGCCCTCTGGAAGAATGTCTTGTTTGGCTCTGAGGAATGTACTCATACAAAAGCTATACAAGAGACCTTGCATAACCTCACAAATACAGGTGTTTAAGGAGATGAACAAAGGCTCAGAGTCAGAGAAGGAAGTGACACCAGAAAGACTTCATAAAGGAAGATACAGGAATATCAGAGATATAGCAAGAGCAAAGGCTTCGGTCTATTAACTTGCTCCTAATGCCCTCTCAGAAGAATGTGGAGAATCACAAGGGAGTTTTTAAGGGCCAGGCCCAGAAGTGGCACATATCACTTCTGTCCTATACCACTGACCAGAAGTCAATCACATAGCCCTATCTCACTGCAAGAATGGCTAGGAAATAGGGTTTTAGCTCTGTGCCTGGGAAGAGAATGTGTTTGGTCTCTAGCTGGTCTCTGCTACATGCCCACTGTAGTCTCACAGAAGAAATTTCGATCCCTATCTCTCATTCATGATTCTTCAGACTCCTTTAAGCCATTTCTCCCCAAGGGGAGCCACCTTCAGTTACACCAGGTATTATTCATATGTTCTTTGTTCCCAAATCTTAACCTTCTCTCACCCAGGCCATTATTTTTAGCAAAACATTCTTGTGTTTCATTGTTCTTCTCAAAAATGAGATGTTCACAGTAAAACATTGTTTTCTAGATGTGGTCCAAAAAGTGCTGGTAAAGTAGGATTATTGTTTAGTTTGATTTAGTAACCATTAGGTCAGGAGAGGGCCAAGATTGGGAAGGCTTCACGATTAAAGGCACATAATGGAAGTGTACAAAGCAGAGAATTTGAAGAATGAAAGGAGTCTTCATGATGTCATTTCAACATGGCAGCTGTATCAAGCATTAGTGCTTATGTACTATTCTTACTTCTCAAAGAAGAAAAAAGGTACACACACAAATCAACAAATTCATTTCCATAAAACTCCAAAGTGAGCTCAAGAAGTGCTCTCAAATGATACTACTTTTATATTACCGTGTTTCCCCGAAAATAAGAGCTAGTCGAACCATCAGCTCTAATGCATCTTTTGAAGCAAAAATTAATATAAGACTCTGTCTTACTTTAATATAATAAGAGCTAAAACTCTAAAACCAGGCACAGAGCCGAAAATCTATTTCCCAGCCATTCTTGCAGTTAGTTAGCGCTATGTGATTGACTTCTGGTCAGTGGTATAGGACAGAAGTGATATGTGCCACTTCCAGGCCTGGCCTTTATTTTAATTTGATGTAATATTTTAATATAAGACTAGGTCTAATATAATATAATACCAGGTCTTATATTAATTTTTGCTCCAAAAGACACATTAGAGCTGATGGTCTGGCTAGGTATTATTTTCGGGGACACACGGTATATTATGGATTTAAATGAAAAAGGGACCAAGGATTTCCATATTAAAATCTTGTTACTGTAATGTGAACAAGTCCCCCAGTTTTACAAAGTGTTTAAAATATTATACTCAATAATGTCGTCAGTAATCACATGGTTATATGATATATAAGCAAGCTAGCATTGCTATGAGTAACTAAAAATTGTCACCACACACTTTCACTTACATTAGACATAGCACTGATGTGTTGTCATTTCAGCATATACCAGGGGCCTCAGAATCCCAAATATTTTCATCTAGTGACCCTGTGAAGAGAGAGAGAATGGATCTTTTCTTTCACAACCGTTGTGTTTTCAGTGTTCTCTGCTAAGAAATATTGTAACCCTAATTAAATGGGCACTCTTATCAGAGAAATGAGTTGACTGAAGACAGCTTATTTCTAAATTCTTAGAAGAAAGAAAGCCTACAGATATTTCTCTCTAATCTTCCAACGTGCTTACCTTACTATTTCAATTTTTTTTTCTAAATTAAGTTTTTAAGGCTTCCAGATCCATTGGTTTCCGTAGTTTTTGTTTGTTCAATTGTTTATGGCTAGACTAAAAATTGTCATCTCACACTTTCACCTGCATTAGACATGGCACTGATGTTTTGCCATTTTAGCATATTCCTGGGGCCTCAGAGTCCAAAGTGTTTTCATCTAGTGACCCTGTAAAGAGAGAGAGAATGGATATTTTTGTGAACAGTGACTATCACACTTCTATTTTTCTGTAAATGTGGCTGCTCTTCGGTTTTGAAGTTGTAGGAAAGACAATTCACGGTAATTATAATTCACGTTTCATTTTCTGTTGCAATTCCTTTTTTCTCCTTGTTCCCAGATTGTCTCTCAGGGATGAGATGCTGAGGGGCAGCTTACAAACACCATTTATTGATGTGGTATTAATGACCCGTTTTGACAGATTCACCTATAGAAGACCTAAGTGATATTAACAGATTCTCACCAAGCATGTTAGAATAAACAAAACAGTGAGTATCTAGGCAGAGAGCCATGTACTTTCAGAGCTCAATATATTTATAATATACATGAAGGAAAAACACAGAGACAACTTAAGTAACTCTTCTACTTGGTTGTTATCTGCCAAGTTATTATTTTTGTTTCATAGAAGAGTTTAGCCATAGCTACATCACTGAGAGTAAGTATAGTAAAATATTAGGGGCAAATGGTGGTAGTGGTAGGGTAGGTTTGTTATCCAGAAAAGAAGATTGAGAGCCAAGGGGGATTTTTCACTTTGAATCCCTCAGCACTGTCACAGGGCATTTGGTTTGCTATCTGAATAATCTTTAACACCCGGAGGGAAAGGAGCTGTGAAAATGACAGATGCAATTTTCTTCTTTGGCTTTTTCCATAATACCATAATTATAAACCATGCTGAGTTAGGGTGTAACATTCATTCAAGTGCATCCTGCACTGCACTTTGAATACATCTTGGTCTCTGCAGCGTTGTTTAGAAACATAAGCCTTCGTGGGGTTTCTGGCTTTTCTTTTTATCTGATAGGCTCATAATCTTATAATGGCATTAGTTTTGTGACCAATTACCAAAAATTTGTTATTATTAGTTTTAAATTAGACAATCCTTAAATGTCTAAAGCAAGGTTTAAAACATCCACAAGGGGGTGGGAGAGAACAGTTTAGAAATCTCCAATCTTGGATATTTGGTATGGTAGAATTCAACAAGGAGTGTTGGAAATTTATCAAAATAAAATTAATTTAAATTCAATTTCAAATAAGATTATATTATAGAACATATTGAAAGAGAAGGTTAGATGGGAAGGCAAACATGATATACTTTGGAAATAACCAGGCTTTTGGGTATAAAAGTATTTCTCATATGTTGTGGCAGAATTTATATTCTCATTTTCTCGAGGTTATATATTCCTGCTCTTCTATGTAAGTAGAATGGAAAATCACTATTTTTAAAATGTCATGAAAATAAGTGGTGGCCTCTGAACAAAACAGCACTTTTTATAGATTATCACTCTCCTTACTATACTATTTTGGTTACTTTTGGGGGGCATAATTTGTGGGGACATTGTGAGTATTCCTTTTCTAATATAGCATGATGCAGGGACAGGGGCAAATGAAGGATAGGGAGGAAAGCAAATGGCAGAATAGCAAATGCAAACCGAGTCATTGCACATTTGTAGTCCCATTGACAATGACAATGAGCTATTTAATTTCAGATGGTTTATCTGGCTGAATTTGGAGGCTAATCTCTGGAAATTTGCCTCTCCATCTATGATGTGAGTACTTGCTGGACATGTGGACATGTACATGCCAATTTCCGTAATAACTTGTAATTAATCTCTACTTTCTTTAGTGATTTGAAATGTCACATTTTTCCTAAAGTTTATCATATATATATATATATATATATATATATATATATATATGTGTGTGTGTGTGTGTGTGTGTGTATATATATATATATACATCATATATTTGTATATCTCATATGTATTTTTTGGCAGCTAATCTTTCTTTTTTTAATCATTTATCTTCCTTGTCCAGAACTAGCATCATAATGTTTTTATTGCTGTAGGTTTCTAATATACTCTAGTATCTGAATGGCTTAATTTCCATCATATGTTTTTCCTTTGATAAAAAAAAGAATTACTATGGGAAATGGAAAATAATAATTTTGCTTTTGTCTTAATTGTTTCAAGTATTTGTAACTATTATTTAGTTATGACTTTCTTCTTTTAATATATTTTTGGATTTTATGTAAATATTTTACTTAGTCATGTTTTCACTTTAATAAAAATGGGAAAGTATATCCTTTTTGGTTAAATGCTTTTTCTGCATCTATTGAGATGACCATATGATTTTCATCCTTCATTTTGTTGATTTGTATCACATTGATTGATTTGTAGATGTTGAACCATCCTTGCATTATTATTATATTGTTTTCTATTTCTCCTTCCAGATCTGTTAATATTTGCTTAATATTTTTAGATGATCCTATTTTGGGTGCATATACATTTGCAATTGCTATATTCTCTTGATGAATTGATCCCTCTATCATTATATAATGACTTTCTTTGCCTGTTGTTACAGTTTTTGACTAATAGTCTATTTTGTCTCAGTATAGCCATTTCTGCTTTTTTTGATTTCCATTTTCATGGCATAACTTTTTTCCATTCTTCCACTTTGAGCCTATGTTTGTCTTTGAAACTGAAATGAGTCTCTTGCTGGCAGTTTGGTTTGGGTCTTGGGTATTTTTTTGTTTTGTTGTTGTTGTTGTTGTTGTTTTATCTATTCAGCTACTTTATGGCTTTTGATTAGAGAATTTAATTCATTTACATTTAAAATACTTATTGACAGGTAAGGACTTAGTAATGCCATTATTAATTGTTTTCTAGCTGTTTTATGCTTCCCTGTTACTTTCCTTGTGAATTGATTTTCTGTAGTGGTATGCTTTGATTCCCTTCTCTTTTACATATTTATTGCAGGTTTTTACTCTGGGGTTACCATGAGGCTTACAGAAAACATTTTTCTGCATATATATATATATATATATATATATATATATATATATATCTCAGTGTGTTTTAAGCTGATAACTTAACTTTGATCACATATAAAAACTATACCCTTTTACTCTTCCTGCCCACATTTTATGTTTTTGATGTCACAGTTTACCTCACTTTATTTTATGTATCATTAGCAAATTATTTTAGCCATAGTTATTTTTAGTACTTTATCTTTTAACTGTTATACTAGAGTTAAATAATTAACACTGTACTTTATTACAGTATGAGAGTTACTGAATTTGACTATATATGTACTTTTATCAGTGTGTTCTGTATTTTCATGTTTTCCTATTATTTATTAGTATGCCTTTATTTCAGCTTGAAGAACTCCTTTCAGCATTTCTTGTACGATAGGTCTAGTGGTGATGAATTCACTCATTTTTTGTTTGTTTGGGTAAGTCTTTACCTCTCCTTTATTTCTGAAGGACAACTTTGCTGGGTATCGTATTCTTGGTGGGCAGTTTTATCTTTCAGCAATTTTATCACCCCACTCACTCCTGTCATGAAAGGTTTCTGATGATAAATCTGCTTATAGTCTTATGGGAGTTTCCTTCTATGTAAGATTTTTTTTTCTCTTGCTGCCTTAAAAATTCTCTTTGTCTTTGGTTTTAGATAGTTTTATTATTATATGTCTTGGAAAGATCATTTTGAATTAAAAATTTTGGGGAAACTTATGAGCTTCATAAACTTGGATGTCCAAATCACTCCCAAGATTTGAGATGTTCTCAGCCATTATTTCTTTAAATAAGATTTGTGCCTTTAAAAAAAATTCTTTTCCCTTTCTGGGCTCTCATAATGCATAGATTGAAAGAGTATTTACCTCAGAGTATAATTCTCAAAGCTGAGAACTCCAGGTGCCTCTTTTCTCATAAAGGAAAGAAGTTTTCTATGTTTCTGAGCCTAGAGATTGGAAGTAAGAGCTGGGTATGCCATGGAGTCACTAAACTCCCTTTAAAGTTTTCAAATTTAGAATGTATCTATTACTTGTAGATTATAGAATTGGTTGTCTGTTACTTTGTTTTTAAAGGTTGTCTTCAATGGTTTTAATGATAAGCTGAGAGGAGCAACATTAAGGATGCTAGCCAGAAGCTATTTGAACTTGAACCTCCTGTCAGGACATTGAGGAATAGGAACATTTTAATTTTGTGTAGAGATTGTGTGCTAATCATTTAATTTTTAAACCTTTCTCTTTTACCAGAATTAAGAAACAATACTTTGGGTAATATCAAAATATGAATAACTTCTTTTCTTCCTTTCCTTTTTCGAAGTAAGGGTACATCAAAAGAGTAAAGTAAAACAGAGACCCAAAAGCTCATGATGACTCTTAAAACATAACAGAATTGCGTTGTGTTTAAATTTACTATGATGTATTCCAAATGTCTTCCATCTATTTGGTATGTTTTTCTTATTGTGATAAAGAATACAACTAGAAAGCAAGAATATCCTTTATGCCACTGACTTGCAAAGGTACAATTGTAGAAAACGAAGGGTCACATCATCTTCAAAAATCATCCTCACTGTTAAATACATTAACAGCAAAACATAATTAAAATGCATGTGTTAAAGAGATGAAACTATTCAACAAATTGTTCTTAGTAGAGAAAAAAGTGATATGAGAGCTAAAGTTGACATAGACAACACAGGAAGAAGTTGAGGGGTTGGAAGAGGAGAAAAAGGTGGAAGTTAGTAAATATCTATTTGAGTGTGCAATTACATTTTTGAAATAATTAATCACCTAATTATGTGTCCAGATAAAGTAATTCTTTTTCCACAGTTATGATTTATTTTAAGTATTCTCTGTGTGTAATTTTTAATAGTGTATTTTAAAAAAAATCAAATTTCAGAGGAATAATACATTTATTTGAAATTGCTTTAGGAATGTGTTTGTATTCCATTTTGGAAAAAAATGAAAGATTTTTCCTCTTCTAAATGACTACAAAGATGGATAACTTCTCTGATCTTTTAGGTAAACACATTTATGTTAGTTGAATGGTAAGCAGTTCGTCATAAATAGGCAACATTAAGGAAAAATAACACATTTAATGCAAATCAATTTTCTGTGATCACTTAATTGAGATTTTGCCTGGAATATGCTTCTAATTTATTGGTAGATGTTTGTTGATTTGAAGAAAGATTTAGAAAGAATTGTCAAACTACATATAAACCATGGGCAAATAAAGGATTCATAGTTTTTACTCAAGTAGAAGAATTATCTGGAATACTGGTACAAAAATAACATGATACTGTAGGAGTACATTGTTTGGAATGCACATTTGAACTAGCTGAATACAGCTGAATGCACTGGCAGTCTGGTAATCACAGCCATAAACATGAGTCATTTACAGTTGGAGTGGGCTTCACACTTGGAACATCTTGAAGATATTTCTTTTTTGGATAAGCCGAATTAAGCATGCATTGAAGCTATATTGTGTTAAAATTTCCACAGTAAGTTCTCATTATTCTCATTTCCTGCAAAGATGGCTTAGAATAGAAATTCTCTCCTAATAAATAAAAATGCTTTGGCTTCTTATATGAAGGTAAACCTACTGACCTTTGGTTGTAGAATAATATCAGTGATTGTATTATAAAGTGTATTTCCGTAATTGGAACCCTGTTTTTATTATGCAGTTGGAGGTATAACCTCATGGAAAGTAATTTTCTTTGGAAGATTGAATAGTTAAAAACATCATTTTGGTGGTGAAGTTGAGATGATGTCCAGATTTATAACATATTTAAATACTGTAATTCACTTCTAGACATATTAGTTTCCATCTAACTGCTTTTTTTCTTTCACAACATCTTAAGTTTCATAGTTGTTTCCTCCATCTATGTTAACCAGTTTTACTCATAGTGAATCTTAGAGGACTCTCTAATGATTCCTATTTCTCCATGCTTGTAGCTTTCTTTACTTCATAGTTCTGCTTTTGTTTAGGCTCCTTGTTTCCAACCTGTTCTGATGTCACAAAACTTTGCGAACATCACACAGGATACAAATTATTACCTTTAGTATCTATGAATTGTAAAAATACTCAGTGAGAAAAAGTTTCTTTTATATTACTTTGCATTTTATTAACACTGAAAATATTTGAAAAACAGAAATGTGTATCTTTTTTCAATTTACAAAGTTCACTTGGTATTTAGACTCTTAGACCTCTTGTAATAGCATGTATCAAAGAGATTGGCAAACATTGGCTCATTGTGTAGTTCACATAGTAGGGTTGGGTCTCTTAAGATATGCTGAGTTTGTCAAAGTTTGTTACATTTGAAAAAGATTTATGATATTTATTAGAAAGTGTGTATATAAAAATATGGCTCTTTTAAAAAGCAAGTTTACAGAGTCATTTAAAAAAATAATAGCCTTCACTGGAGGTAAGAAAATACCACAAGGCCTTAGCTCTAACTCTACAGGAGAAACAAACAGTGGAGATAAAGATAAGGCTTTTGTTATTCTGTGCCATTTCTGAGGGACATAGAAAGCCTGGAAGCCTGGGAATACTTCATTTCTAGGGGGATAATGTGGTATCTTGGGGGCCTGAGGATGATTGTTTAAGTTCTATATAAGTATCGCATCTAAAATAATCGGTCAGATTCTCTGAATGGACTAAGGGGTATAAGTAGATAGTGGAATCAAGCAAGTCAGGTGCAGCTCAGAAAACACAAGTCCCCACTCAGGAAGCTGCCTGAAGATCTCTCTGATGAAGTTAACTAGAATCTTCTATGTGTCTTACCTACTGCCTCAGTTTAATTCATTGGTTCTCACATGGGACAATTTTGACCATGGGATAAATGTCCAGAGACATTTTTGGTTGTAACAACTAGGGGAAGTGTGCTATTGCCACCTAGTTGGTAGGAGCCAAGGATGCTACTGAACATTCTATATTGCACAGCACAGCACTAATGCTAACACACCCAACAAAGTATCATCTGTAGGAATATTTGATAAATGCCATAGGGTGGGGTGGGGGGTAAAAGCCCAACCCTATAGCTAACTAGTTAACATTATCCTTAAAAGTGAAAGACTGCTTTTCCCCTAAGATTGGGTTCAGGCAATGTCTTTTGTCACACCTCTATTCAGTATTTTTCTGGAGGTTATAACCAGTGCAACTATGCAAGAAAAAGAATTAAAAGGCATAGTTTTCAGAGGAAGAAGTAAAATGGCCTTTACTCATTGGTGACATGAACATGTGCATAGGTAATCATAATGAATAATTTCAATAAAAGTGACTATTTAGTAAGTGAGATGAGCAAGATTTCAGTTTCCAAGTCAATACAAATTCAATTATATTTATAAATACTTGCAATAAATAATTCAAAGTGAAATTTTAAAATTCCATTGACAGTGTCAGAAAATGTAAAATACTTGGAAGTAAATTTAATAAAATATGGGAAGAACCTCTACACAGGAAACTACAAAACATTATTGTCCGAAATTAAAGAAGACTTAAATAAATGGAGAAATACACCATGTTCATTGACCTGAGGACTGTTGTTAAAATGTTATTTTCCGTGAATTAATCTATAGACTCAAATTCATTTTAATCTCAGTGAGCTTTTATATTATAGGAATTGACAAGCTCATTCTAAAATTTGTATGAAAAAGCAAAGAATCTAGAGTAGTCAAAATAACCTGGAAAAAAAAAACCCAAAAAATAATTCTACCTGATCTAGAATTCCTATAAAAACACAGTAATCATGATGGTGAAATTTTGGCATAAGGATAGACAAATAGAACACAATAGAGTCCAGAAATAGACAAATATTTATATGAAATTATTTTTTTCAAAACACTAAAAGCAGTTAAATTGGGAGAATGGAGAGTATTATTAACAAATGGTGCTGGAACAGTTTGATATTTATATAGAAAAAAAGGAATCTTCATTCCTACTTCACACCATAAAAATTAATTCACAGTGGATCACAGACCTAAAAGTAAAAGATAAAACTCTAACACTAATAGAAGAAAATATAGGACATTATTTTTCAAATTGGTGGTTGTGATGGACTGAATGTGTCCTCTCAAAATTTATATATTAAAATATACCCTCCTCCCCCAATAGGGTGTTGTTAGGAGATAAGACCTTTAGGAAGTGATTAGTTCATGAGGGTAGACCCTCATGAATGAGATTAGTGCCCTTGTACAGGGTTGAAGAGACCAGAATTAACTTTCTGCTCATCAGAAGACATGATTAAATAAATGAGTGAGCAAGCCACTAACCAGATGAAAATATTTGTAAAACATATCTGACAAAGGACGTGAATCAATATCATATAAAGAACTTCTATGCTCAATAAGAAAGAGATGCAAAAATGAATAAAAATGGCCAAAATACTTCAACGGACACTTTACAAAGGTACATACGAATGATAAAAAAAAATATGGGGAATGTTTACATAAAAAATATAGTAAAAGACACATTGCCACTAATCCCCCTCAGAACACTCCCCCTCGCTTCAAACATACTTATTCCATCATTCTTGCCACTGTCTAAAGCAGTTCTGAAAGTCCTCTTTCGTGAGTGTCTTTACTTCATACTCCATCATGACAATGCTCCGTGTCACACATCACTTCTGGTATGGTGATTTCTGTCAAAAACATTATGGTGTGTCCTCATCCACCTTATTCACAGGATCTGGCACCTTGCGACTTCTGGCTCTTCCCCAAAGTCAAAATAACCATGAAAGGTAAATGTTTTGAATCAATTTAGTACATCGAAGCAGCCACAACAGTGCAACTAAAGACATTCACAAAAGAGGACTTCCAAAATTGCTTCAGAAAGTGGCAAGAACGATGGGATAAGTGTGTTCGAAGTGAGGGGGAGTATTTTGCGGGGGATTAATGGCAATAAGTCTGTTACTGCAGTAAATTTTTTTTTTAAATTTAAACATTCACCATAGTTTTTTTTATTGCTCCTCATATATGAATGGCCAATCAACACAGTAAAGAGTGCTCAGTATTTTTAGACTTTAGGGAAATGCTTTTACAATCCCAATGAGATACTATTACACACCCACTAGAATAGCCAAAATTCAATATATTGACAACACTAAATATTGGTGAGGATTGGAGTCACTGAAATCTCATACATTGCTGATAAGAATATTAAATTTTATGATTACTTTGGAAAAAGTTTTGCACTTAAAAAAACAAAGTTACATACACCTACCATTTAACCCAGTAATTCTATTCAGGTTATTTACATAGAAGAAATACAAATTTATATACACATAAAGATTTGTCTAGAATGTTCATAGCAGCTCTATTCACAATAGCCCCAAACTGGAAAAAACTCACACATTTATCAACAGGAGAATTAATAACCAAATTTTGGTATAGTTATACAATGGAACACGACTCAGCAGTAAAAATGAATGAACTACTGATACATGCAAAAACATGAATGATTCAGACATAATGCTGAGCAAAAAAACACCAAATAAAAAGAATACATCTTATATGATTCCATTTATAGGAAGTTCTAGAACAAAACTAATACAAGGTTTAAAAAAGAGAATAATGATTGCCTCTGTGAAGGAAGACTGACTAGAAAGAGATGTGGGAGAACTTTCTAGTGAGATGGAAATGTTCTATATCATCATAAGGGTGTGGGTTACATAAGTGTATCTGTTTGTTAACAATGTACTGTTAGAATTTGTGCATTTGCATGAATTAAATTTACCTAAACATTTAAAAATGTTAATAACAATAGCTGCATGGGGTAGAAAAATACTAATCATTTTATCAAAGCATATTCGTGCTTTTTTTGTGTGTTTCAAATTTTCCTTGTAAAAATATTTCTGGGAATGAATAAATGGCAGCTTTTGAGAACTTTCCTTAACCTTTAAACAATGATGGAAATGTTGTGACAACATTTAAAAGTTTCTATTTGCCTAAGAACCAAAAATTATGTAGTATTTTTGACAATTCTGTGCATATTTATAAATGTGCCTATTGTTTACTTACAGATCAGGGTTTCCTTTTTTTAATCAAGTAGAAACAGTCACTTGGTTCTGAATGTAC
Organism: Rhinolophus ferrumequinum; assembly: GCF_004115265.2. NCBI lineage: Eukaryota > Metazoa > Chordata > Mammalia > Chiroptera > Rhinolophidae > Rhinolophus > Rhinolophus ferrumequinum. Next base: position 38,289,642 of record NC_046290.1, on the reverse strand, counting down.
CTTCCAAATGTTTAAAACAAGTTGTCTAAGATGGATACAAAAATGAGGAAATGCAGATAGCATCAAAGAATGAAAATTAACTAGTAAATGTAATAAATTAAAATTCTGCAAAATACAATAATTTTAAACAGATTTTTGGGGAAAATTGAGTGACTTTAAAATTTGTCTTTAGATCCATTTTAATGGCACTAGTCTAGGTTATATTTCCAAAGTTGGAAATTGCCTTAGAAAGAAGGTAGAATCAAATGTCAATTATTTAAAGTCAACTTCTTTAATTTCAATAATCCTCCAAAATGTTGGCCTCATTATTTTTTTTCTTTTATATTGGAGAATTCTTCTCTTGCTATCCTCTATTTTATTTGATTGTTATTACCTTTCACAAAGCATCACATAAACATATTGTCATACAGTTGCACAATAAAAATGAGTGTGGGTATTCCATTTCTCTGTTTAATATTTCAGAAAAAAGTATTTTAAGTAAGCTGGTAGTCAATGTCCAGGGATCTTTTTAATCACTCTCCAACAAGATAGCAATTTATCATAAACATTTTCCTGAATAACTAAAAACTTTGTATGTCTGTGTAATATAACTATATCATAATTTACTTAAGAGTTCTTTCATTGTTGGACATTTCCTTGTATCATATACAAATTTCTAGGGAACATCTGTGTGTATACATTTTTATCTGCATTTTGAATTATTAGAATAGGTTCCCAGCTGTGAAACTAGCAGGTCAAAAGCTTTTCCTAAACTGTTTTCCAAAAAGACAGTTTTACTGTACTCTATCACTAGAGATATGTAAGTATGCTTGTCTCATTGTCCACTTACCAGACTTCCATATGATGATTTTTATTTTTTCTAGTTATAGGAGGAATATCATTGTTTTAGTTTGCATTTCTTAGGTGAGTAGTGAGGTTAATATTTAAAAAACTGTCTTGCATACCTTTGTCTTTTAGGGTTTTAGGATTTTCTTCACGATTAACATTATCTCTTTCTTCCCTAAGGATTTTATTCTTGTCTATCATATTGTAACAGATAATTTTTACATTTAAGCATTTACCTTTTAATTATGTTTTTTATTTTTAATTCAGGTAAATATTTTTTTAATGCAGTCAAACCATATTTTTCTTGACACTGATTACCTTGTGCAAAGAACTCTATGGGAAAATAGAATCTTATACTTTCATTACCTGAATGATAGACATCATTAGTAGTTTAATATTTTACGAGTGGCATATAGTTAGCTTTTATTTTTGGAATACCATTGCTTTAAAACTGCAGGTAAAGGAAGGCAAATGGTTAACTTATTTTCCACTTCGCTGCAAATGTCCGAGAGTGGAACCAATATTATCAGTCTCCAGTGGAGGTTGGCAATGTCAAGATGGTTTCTGGCCATGTCAAGATGTTGAGTCAGTGCCCAGGTCATTGCTTATTAAAGATGTTTCTCTTTGGACCAATGAGAGACCCAGACACAGGATCTTAAGAATTTCTCATGCTTCCTTGTATGTTTTCAAGATAATACAGAACATTTTGTTCTTTAGAAAATATTCAGGCCTCTTTCCGTCTGTTACAGCATTTTTGTCTATCTGTATTATCAGTCTATGCTTTTTTTTTTTTTAAATAGTGAATACATCGGGGGAAAGCGCATTTAAAAAAAATCATTATACCTTTGTTTATCTGTGTCTGTATACTCTACCATTGGTTACTATTACATGTAAATGTATAGCTTTTTTCAAATATGGGTTATTCTATTTTGATAAACCATTAATAATTTTCTCTACTTTCACTGTCATTTCTTATTAGGTGTATCATTTCTTAACTTTCACCAGTCATTTCTTCTTTTCCATCCTCATACTTTGTGTCTCCTTAGATCTTCAGGATGTGAATCATCTCTGGTCTGTTATGATTTATAATCATCTGCTTCTCATATGATTTCCTCTTTGGTGCCTTGTGCCTTCTGTTATAGTCTTATTGCTGTTGGTCTTCTATTGTTTTAGATTTACTTCTTCCCACCCCACCCCCAGCATTGGCCAGTCATATGAAATGGATAGCCATATGAAATAAGTATATATTCTGTATAGATGCATGCATTTTACTAAAGCCACTAGTAGACGTCACTCCCACTCACAAAAGAGATGGTCACATAATGATCTCTTTGTGAATCAGCAATCATCTCTAACTACATCTAGAGAGATGTTTCTTTCTTATCAGTAAATTACTGCACTGAGTGACCTTCAACTTTCACAAAAGAACTCAGAGTTATGCTACCTTAACCCACCCAATCTAACAATTCAGGAAAAATCAACTCAGTAACATTAAATTAAAAGATGTACTGCCAAAACTGTGGAGTCTCTAAAGTGACATTTTCTGGACCAGATTGAAAAACCCTAATCTGGCACTATTTCAGCTGAGGTTTCCTGGTTCCTTTCCAGGCCATAAAAATTTCTGTAAAATGGAAATAACTTAAAATAATTTAATTACAGTTCCAAAAATTTGCATTCTTTGATGAAACTGACTTTTTTCTGTTGTCACACTATAGCCATAATTGCTACATTGTCTGCTGTTAATTTGCATTTTAGTTGAGCTTTAAACATTTAGCCAGAGGATGGTCCAATAGGAGGTTCTATAACTATCTCAGTAATTGGTAGGCAAGAATTATTTTTTATTGCTAATTTAGAAAGTCTGTCCTACAGTGGTGGGGAAAGAACTGATAACCATCAAAGCAGGCTTTTTACTTTGGGGCTGTGAAGAGAAAAATAGAACAGAATTAGGGATGGAGAAATTAGAAGAGACAGATGGTGAGAGATTATAATAATTTCTAGGATCACTCAAATTGTCTGAAATTTATGCCAGGTTTTTTTGATCACTTAGGGAAGCATGTCATGCTTATTTTGAGCTCCTGTAGACACATTTAATGCAGTTATACTGGACCTGTTATCTTCAGGCCTTCAAGGAGTTTTAGAAGCAGTCTACGTTAGACTGTGTTTCCAGCAACTGACAAATTTTGACATTATAAATGTTTTCTAAAATATTCCTTTTTTAAGCCACTCTGGGGAAAGACACGAAAGTAAGATGACTGATTCTTAGATTATCTGCATTTAGAACAACCTACTTTTAGTTGCAAAAACATAGTGATGGTGTCTTCAATGTGAGACAGGGGGAAGATTTCAGTGGGTACAGCAGCTGTTGATTCAAATATAATTATACATGTTCCTTCTATGGTTTCTCTTAGGTGAATAAGCAGCTTTAGTTTATTATGAATATTAACGATCGATAAGATGATTCTGTAGAATTCTCAAAAATACAAGGTATATACGTGGCACATTCTGGTGACTATAAAGTGCTCCTGTGAAACGCTTCTCCCGTGGTGATCCTCAATGTTCCTATTGCAGTTATGGTCATAGTGTCAACAATAAAACCAATTTGATATGTGACTGAAAGTAACAAAAATGCTTTATGTTCTCTGGAGAAAATATAAATGATTCCTTGTAAATGAGAAACTTCAAAATGAAAGCACATAAAATACCAGCTCTAGACGGCTCAGCATGACTCTTAAACTTAATAAAATAAACTTTTTTGAGTGTTGAGTTTTGAGTTCTCTGACTATATGAGATTTGTGAGTGAAACAAAATACCCAGTTACATACAAAATGTTTTATAATTAGAAATTTTCTTTTGCATCTTTTAGCAATTCACTGTTCTTAGCCCAGTCTTTTCTATGTGCCCAGCAAGGTGCTAAAAGCTGTGCATTTAATGCACGCTTTCTTTTGTTTTTGTTTTGTTTTATTTTGCTGTGTGTAGAGATATAAAGGACCAAACAAAGAGACCTGAAACTTTTGGACTGGGGAAAGCACATTTGCATTTTTAATCCCGGTATCTTCTACTCAGAGGGTGGAGAAAACTCATAAACGTACAGCAAAGTTTTGGAGGTCGAAAGTCAAAGCTGCCCACCATTTTGGGGTAAATGATCATTTAATCTCTTACTCTAAATATTTCATGTAAAATAAGATACAGTTGAAGGGTCATCAATATATGTCATCTATGATATTATCCAGGAGGAAGATAAATCAGAGAAAAACAGTGGTTGGAGGTTTGAGGACAAAAAAAAAAAAAAATTTACATGGGCAGTTAGTTTTTAGGACAGTCCTTGGTGTAAGTAGCTCTTGAACAAACACACCACAGTGGTAGAGTAAACTAAAGGTTGCGTAGGTTAAGAAGACCTCTGTTCCATTGGAATCTTTTATTCGTTTCTAAACATGTAATATAATTTAATCAAAATTTCGTTTAGCTTCAGGGTAAATATTGATGCTAAACAATTTCTAGCTACAGCAACAAATGGATGCTCTTTTGAGTTGCTGAAGGCTTCACAGATGCAATGTTAGAGTCAGCTACCTCCTTCTAGTAGTTTGTACAGAAAAGCAACGGTACACAAACAGCAATGATCACACAAAGTATTGAGGGAGGATGGCAAATGTGAGCTATAGACAATAATTGATTTAAGAATTCAGCCGTTTAAAACATTTTAGAAGTTTGGAGGCTATAAATTATTGAACAATCCAAGGAAAAGATGAAAAGCTGGCTCAGGTGGGACCATTAGGCAACATTACATATTGCTGTAAGGAAGAAGTGGCGTTTTAGCTGGGTAGTATTTTTATATTCCGAAATGTGAATGTGTGTGTAGAGAAAAAGGAGGAGAGGAATAAAATTTATTGTATTTTCTATTCCCCATTTATTGATTGCCTCCAATATACTGGACATTAAACTAACTGCTAGGAACACAGGATAAATAAGAACTTCAGTTACTGTCTTTGACGAGCTCCCCACAGTGGGGGAAGCATATGTATAAGGATTGTACTAGGTGTGTGCTAGAGGTTGGTCCTTGGTGCTCTGGACTGAGTGGGGTGCCTTTTCTACACAGCAGCACCAGGGGGGTGGGCTTCATTCTCAAGGTTCCGTAACTAAACTGACAGCTAAGTGAATTGCACAATCCAACAGAGGGTGCATTCTGTTTGTTTGTAGCCCTTTTTATAATCTGCTTTCTACTTGTGTTTTTCATACATTTATTTTCCCTCTAGACTTCAAGGTCATGGAAGGTATAAAATTAGGTTTTATTATCTTTGTATTCCTTTGGGGTGTCAAGAATAGTGCCTTGCGCACAGAGCGGGCATTAAAGAAGTTTGGATATAATTAAGTTTTGCATTTATTGGAAAATAAAGCATAAGGGGCATGGCTATGAGATCATGTGTCATGTTCCTACGTGATCTCAGCCTCACTAATGCAAACTTTCAGAGTTTTTATAGCTGTGTCATGTGGCCAAGACCAAAGGTAGCTAGTGTTGTGTTGAAATCACCTTTGACCCTTAATACTATTTAATTTTTATTTCTTATTAAATTTATTGGGGTGACATTGGTTAATAAAATTATATAGGTTTCAAGTGTACAGTTCTATAATGGATCATCTATATATTTCATTGTGTTCACCACCAAAAGTCAAATCTAATTCCATCACGACATATTTGACCCTCTTTACCCTCTTATATTATCCCTACTAATCCCTTACCCTCTGGTAAACGTAACCCTTTGTGTCTATGAGTTTCTGCTTATTTGTCTTGTTAGTTTGTTGTTTTCAGTTTTATATCCCACATATGAGTGAAGTCATATGGTTCTCACCTTTTTCTGACTTATTTCATTTAGCACAATAACCTCAAAATCCATCCATGTTGTCACAAATGGCAGTATTTCATCTTTTCTTATGGCTGAGTAATATTCCAGTGTGTGTGTGTGTATCTCACATCTTGTTTATCCAATCACCTGTTGAAGGATATTTCGATTGTTTCCATGTCTTGGCCACCATAAATAATGCTGCAATGAACATAGGGATACATATATCTTTACAGATAAATGTTTTCAGATTTTTGGATAGATACTTTTTTTTTCAGATTTTTGGAGAAGAGGGATTGCTGGGCCATATGATAATTCTATTCTTAATTTTTTGTGGAACCTCCATACTGTTTACCATAGCAGCTGTACCAATTTACATTCCCACCAGCAGTGTATGAGGGTTCCGTTTTCTCCACAGCCTCTCTAACAAGTGTTATTCCTTGTCTTGTTGTTAATAGACATTCTAACAGGGTGTGAGGTGGTAACTTATTGAGGTTTTGATTTGCATTTCCCTAATAACTAGTGAAGTTGAGTACCTTTTCATATATCTGTTGGCCGTTTCTATGTCTTCTTGGGGAAGTGTCTGTTCAGGTCTTCTGCCCATTTTTTAAATTGGATTGTTTATTTTTTGTTTTTGCGTTGTAAGAGTTCTTTATATATTTTGGATATTAGCCCATCAGAGGTGTTGCTTGCAAATATCTTCTCCCATTCAATTGGTTACCTCTTTGTTTTTTTGATGGCTTCTTTTGCTGTGCAGAAGCTTTTTAGTTTGATAGAGTCCCATTCATTTATTTTAGCTTTTACTTCCCTTGCCTTTGAGGTCAAATTCATAAAATCTTCTTTGAACCCAAAGTCCATAAGTTTAGTACCTATGCTTTCTTCTATGCAGTTTATTGTTTCAGGTCTTATATTTAGGTCTTTGATCCATTTTGAGTTAATTTGGTGTATGGTGTGAAATAGCAATCTAGTTTCATTCTTTTGCATGTAGCTTTCCAATTTTTCTAGCACCATTTATTGAAGAGGCTTTCTTTTCTCTATTGTGTGCTTTTGGCTTCTTTGTCAAAAATTGTGTGCCCACATATTTATGTGGGTTTATTTTTGGTTTCTCAATTATGTTCTATTGGTCTGTGTGTCTGTTTTTCTGCCAATGCCATGCTGTTTTGATTATTGTCACTTGGTAGTATAATTTGAAGTCAGGAAGTGTGATACCTCCAGCCTTGTTCTTTTTTTTTGGCTAGGATTTCTTTGGCTATTCAGGGACTTTTGTGATTCCATACATATCCAATGATTTTTTTCTTCTATTTCTTTAAAATAATGCCATTGGGATTTTGATGGGGATTGCATTAAATCTGAATATTGTTTTAGGTAATGTGGCCATTTTAACTATGTTGATTCTTCCAATCTATGAACATGGAATATCTTTCCATTTCTTTATGTCTTCAATTTCTTTTAATTATATCTTTTAATTTTCAGTGTATAGGTCCTTCACATCCTTTGTTAAGTTTATCCCTGGGTTTTTTATTCTTTTTGTTGCAATTGCAAAAAGGATTTTTTTTCTCATTCATTTTTCTGGAATTTCATTGTTAGTATATAGGGATACCGTGGATTTTTGTACATTGATTTTGTATACTGCAACTTGACTATATTTGTTTATTGTTTCTAATAGTTTTTGTTTGTTTGGTGGAGTCTTTAGAGCTTTCTGTATAAAAAGTCATGCCATCTGCAAAAAGTGAAAATTTGACTTCTTCATTCTTAATTTGGATGCCTGTTATTTTTCCCTCTTGCCTGATTGCTCTGGCTAGAACTTCCAAAACTGTGTTAAATAACAGTGGTGAGAGGGGGCATCCCTGTCTTGTTCCTGATTGTAGTGGGAAAACTTTCACATTTAAGTGTGATATTAACTGAGGGTTTGTCATATGTGGCCTTTATTAAATTGAGATACTTTTCTTCTATACCCATTTTATTAAGTGTTTTAATCATAAATTGAGGTATCTTATCAAATGCTTTTGCTGCATCTATTGATAGGATCATATAATTTTTATCCTTTATATTGTTTATGTGGTGTATCACATTGGCAATTTGCTTATGTTGAATCATCCTTGTGCCCCTGGAATGAACCCCACTTGGTCATGATGTATAGTAATCTTTTTAATGTACTGTTGTATTTGATTTGCTAGAATTTTGTTTAGGATTTTTGCATCTGTATTTATCAGATATTGGTCTGTAGTTTTCTTGTGTTATACTTACCAGGTTTAGATATCAGAGTAATATTGGCCTCATAAAATGAATTAGGAAGAATTGTTTCTTCTTCAGTTTTTTGGAAGAGTTTGAGGAGAACAGGTTGAAGCCATCTGGTCCGGGACTTTTGCCTTGGGGAGGTTTTGCATGATTATTTCAATTTCTTTATGTTGATCAGCCTATTTAGATTTTCCAGTTCTTCATGATTAAGTCCAGGAAACTTACATATTTCTAAGAACTTGTCCATTTCTTCTAGGTTATTGAATTTGGTGGAATGTAGTCTTTCATAGTATACTTGATCCTTTGTATTTCTGTGTTATCCATCATAACTTCTCTTCTTTCATTTCTGATTTTGTTTATTTGTGTCTTTTTTCATCTTAGTGAGTTTAGCCAGGGGTTTGTCATTTTTATTAATCTTTTCAAAGAACCAGCCTTTGGTTCCATTGATTTTTCTATTGTCTTTTTATTCTCTATTTCATATAATTCTTCTGCTGACTGTGGGTTTTAATTGTTCTTTTTCTACTTCCTTAAGATGTAATGTAAGATATTTGGGATTTTTCTTGTTTCTTGAGAATGATATAAACTTCGCTTTTATTATTACTTTGGCAGCATCCAAAAAGTTTTGATACTTGTATGTCATATTGTCATTCTCATTTGTTTCTATGTATCTTTTGATCTCTCCTTTTATTTTTTATTTTTTTGTATCCAGTTGTTCTTTAGTAGTTGAGCATTTTAGTAGTTTAGTAGATCCAGTTGTTTAATTTCCTCATATTTGTGGTTTTTTCCACTTTCTTTTTGCAGTTCGTCTCCAATTTTAAAGCACTGTGGTCAGAGAATATGCCTGGTATTATTTCAGTCTTATTTGTTGAGGCTAGTTTTGTGTTTCTACACATGGTCTATCCTTGTGAATGTTCCATGTGCATTAGAAAAGAATGTATATTTTGGTGTTCTGTAAATGTCGATTATGTCCATTTAGTGTAATGTGTCATTTAAGGCTGATATTTCCTTGTTGATATTCTGTTTGGATGATCTATCCATAGTTGTTAATGGTGTATTTAGGTCCCCTACTATAATTGTGTTTTTGCCAGTTTTTCCCTTTAGTTTTGTTAGTAGTTGCTTTATATATTTTGGTTCTCCCTGATGGGAGCATATACCTTGATAAGTGTTATGTCTTCTTGATGTATTGACCCCTTTGTCATTATGAAATGTCCATCTTTTTTTCTTGTTACCTTTTTAATCTTGAAGTCTATTTTGTCAGATATAAGTATGGCTGCATCCACTTTTCTCTACACGCCATTTGCTTGGAGTATTTTTTTCTACCCAATCACATTGAGTCTGTATTTGTTCCTGCAGGTGAGAAGTGTCTCTTGAAGGTAGCATCAGATTGAGTTTTGTTTATTGATCCAGTATGCTACTCTGTGCCTTTTTATTGGTGAGTTCAATCCATTTACATTTAGGGTGATTATTGTTATATGAGGATTTTTTTTATAGCACTTTATCTTTTGTTTTCTGCTAGCTTGTTGTCTCCATTGTGTTTTTGCTCTTGTGTTTCTGTCTATTATTTTAGTTTGGTGATATTCGATGATTTTTTCCCATCTGTTTCCTCTTTTTTTATGTTATATGTTTCAGTTCTGGACTTTTTTTGCATGGTTACCATTAAGTTTATGTAAAAGAAAATTTCATATATACAGTAGTCCTTTTTCTCCATGCATCTTATCTCCATTCACTTTTGCAAATTCAGACCTTAGGTCCTCCACTTTTATGTTTTTGTTGTCACAAATTATCCCTGTTTGTATTGTGAGTTCTTTTCCGAGTTGCAGTAGCAATTGTCTTCTTTTCTTTTTTATTTTTATGTTTTTACCTCCTTTAACCTTTATGTTATATTTAAGTATATAGTGCCCTATTCTGAATAGGGTTTGCAACTTCCTGCTTCTGTCTATCTGTTAGTCATCTGACAGCCTGTATCCTTTTGTCTTTTAGTTTCAGGTAGAATAACCCCCTTCAGTATTTCCTGTAATGCAGCCCTTATGATGGAAAATTCCCTCAGCTTCTGTATATCTGGAAAGGTCTTTATTACTCCTTCATATATAAAGGATAACTTTGCTGGATATATTATTCTTGGCTGGTAAATTTCTCTCTTTAAGTAGTTTGACTATTTGATTCCATTCCTTCCTAGCTTGTAGAGCTTCTGCTGAAAAATCTGATGATATTCTTATGGGCTCCTTTATAGGTTACCATCTTCTATTCTCTGGCTGCACTGAGAATTCTTTCTTTGTCATTAATTTTGGACAGTTTCAGTATAATGTACCTTGTAGAAGGCCTTTTTGGATTGAGATAATTAGGTATTCTGTTTGCTTCTTGGTTTCGAGGATCCAGTTCTTTCCATAGGTTTAGGAAGTTCTCACTGACTGTTTGGATAGGTTCTCTGTTCCCATCTTGCTCTCTTCTCCTGCTGGTATACCTGTTATTCTAATATTGTTCTTTCTGATGGGGTCAGATAGTTGTTGTAGAGTTCTTTCATTTCTTTTAACTTTCAAGTCTCTCTCTCCTTCCATCTGCATTATTTCCAGATTTCTGTCTTCGAGGTCCCTGATGCTTTCCTCCATCTGGTCAGCTTTATTATCTAAGCTGGCTATTTCATTCTTCATTTCTTTTTTTGAGTTCTTAATCTCCAGAAATTCCATTTGGTTCTTCTTTAAAATTTCAGTCTTTTTGGTAAAGTATTCATTTTGTTCTTTGGTTTTGTTTTTTGAGTTTATTAAGCTGCCTATCTTGAGTTTTCTTGCATCTTGTTGAGGTTTTTCAGAATTGCAATCTTGAATTCCCTGTCATTTAAGTCATATATTTCCATGTCTTTATGTTTATTTTCTGGAAATTTTTCCTTTTCTTTCTGAGCTCCCTTGTTACCTTGGTTGTTCATGGTATTTTATGAATTATTTTTCTGCCTAGGCATTTATGGGAGCGAACTCTGCCGGAAGTTGATAAAAAGAGATGTTTCTTTTGTTTCCCAGTAGATGGCACTGGAGCATTTTATTTTCTCTTGCATTGCTCTGTCTGGCTTCTTGGATCTCTGCTGGGCTATAGGAGATGACTTGTATTCCCTAGGGAGTTGGGCATCTCCTTTGTGACCAGCTCACCTGGGTACCAGGGCACCACTCCTGTGAGAGAATGTGGTGGGTGATGGGGTTCTGAGCCTCTGAAATCCCAGTGCTGTGCCACCTGAGTTGTCCCAGGTACCCCTGCTGGGATCAGCTGCAGAGGATGGGGGCCGGATGGGCCTGGAGTGGTCTCTGGTGTGTTTGTGGCTTTGTTCTCCTCCCAGTAATAGTAACTGCCAGACATAAGCTGCCTCAGCTTTGTATCTCCACCCTTTTCACTGGATTAGCTGCAGTGTGCATCTGCCACTCAGAAACTGTCTATTCATTTCTGCTCTGTAACTGGACACTCACATCTGCAGTTTCTTCTGGGGTCCTTGGCTAGCTCTAGGAGGGAACAGGAAGGTGCTAGGCTCTGTGGCTTTGTTTTCTGCCTGGCAATGGTGACTACTAGAACACAGCTGCCACACTTCTGTATTCGGTCTCATAGGATTCAGCCATATTATATGTTGATCACTCAGGCAATAATGCTCTGGGCCTCAGAGAGTGCACCTGAAGTCTAAATCCTCCTCTCTCCCGGGATCCTTAGTGAGCTCCAGGCTGTGTTTGTGGCACCCATTTCTGTTCGTCTCACTTCCCTCCTTCCCTGTTTGCCCCAATTTACCCATCTTCAGATGTTTCGATGCACGATCTGTCAGATATGTTTGTCTGTTAAACAGGAAATCCTTTGTTGAATTATAGCTGTTTAACTTGTTGTAAATTAAAAGGGTAGAGTTCACGGGAACCCCTCACGTTGCTATGCTTCTGACATCACTCAATGTTATTTTTGAACTATGAAGACTGCAGGCATTTTTAAGTTCTCATTGCTCTATGGCTAAGCTTTTTCTTATTAAGGGGGAAATAACTGAACATCAGCCAGCCAGTCTGCTAATTTATTTTTTAAAAAGTACTTGTGAAAAAGTCACCTTTTACCCCAATTTCACATTTAATTTAAGTTCATCTCTACCTACAAGACAATCAATATTCTGAGATTGTTTAGGAGGCTTCTTATTTTTCTCAGCTGTAAACTCAATTGCCTTTCAAATGATTTTATAGCTGACAGTAAATGGTCCATGAAGTATATGAATAAAAATGAGGGCAAACATTTCATGCTTAAATAACTGTAATGGTAGTCAGTGTAATGGACTGGAGTTTCAAAAACAACTGGTGACGAATCACTTAGTGGCCGCATGATATTTTGCTATGGTTTCTACAAAGATATCATTTGCAGGTGTTCTGACACACATCTTACCCTAGCTGGTAATTTATGATGTTTTAATTTATGTAAACAAGTCTCTGTGTATCTTTGGAGTATTAAAGTCTTTGGAGATCAAATGGTATAACTATATAGCTTCTTCCAGGGTGTGTATAAATCTCCCCTGTCATTAAGGAAACAGACTAATTTTACTACTTCTTAAATAGTTACTTAAGGCACTTTTAAGAAGTATTGTGCTTTCTGGATTATTATGAACCATATTGATTGTAGCAGGCCTGAACTCACGGTGAAAGGAATGACCAAGAATAGTATTAAATGGACATCCTGTTTACCTGAAGTTATCCTACCAAAATGTCTTCATTGACACTAGTTATTTCTTCAAAGCTCTATATTTTATCAGAGACACTGAAATCACTGTGTCCCTTTTACATGTGTTCTATGAGACATTTCAAATTCTTTTCAAATCTTGGAAACTGGAGATTGCATTTAAACAGTTTTATAAATATGCAAAGCCAGTCGTGGTCTGCTGGCCTTTATTTAAACGTGCCATTTATTGGTCAAAGTTTATACAGATAGATCTGAAAGGAACTCTCAAGATCATTTTTATTGCAACCCATCATTGGTGACATTGGGAAGTTGTGGGCACCATATAACTTTATGAACTTGTGTGGAAGTGAACTGGAGCTAGTTTTGACTTAGCAGCGTTGCATTCACACAACCTTTTCTTCAAGAGAAGCAGGGGGCAGGAGTCTTTCTCTGCTACTCCTTTGCTGCTTGCTTTTATGAAACTTAATTTTCTTATTTTTAAACTCCAGACAGAATTCATTGTTTCCTTCTCTGTAATTTTTGTTTATATCTGTGTATTTTGGTTAAGATAATTTTCTATTTGCAGGGGGAACTTTAGGCAAGTTCTTTTTTACATTTTTACTTTAAATGCGTAGGCCTTTACAAAAAGTCATAAGCTAAGAAATAACAGCAGAATCCCTCTTATCCCATCTCCCTTTCATCAGCCAAGTGAGTTAACTGATGCCCTCTATTTCCTCCATAAACTCTGCATAATAATGCATGTGACGTTCTAGAAGGCTGTTATTTGTGCACCTGTGTACTTCGGGTAACCCTTGTGGTGGTGTACATTTATCAGGAGTCCCAAATCTGTTGGTGACAGTTCTATTTTATATAATAGAACTGTCTATAAAATATAGAATATATATAATATATTTCATTACTATATAAACTAATATAACGTACACAAGTAAAGAAAAATAGTTTATATGAAAACTAAAATAGAATGCTAGACAATTTGCTAAAGAAAAACTGTTGAATTAGATGTGGCTGGGCCAATCAAAAGATTAGGAAAAATGTGAATGACTAAGAATCATAGAATGATTCTTAACTCAGATGCTTCTCAAGTGTCTTTAATTGTTGTCACTTTATTATAATGAAATAACTGGAAATCATAGATGATGCATAATGGATATGCTTTATATAAGTTGTAGAAATCTAACTAGCAGATTCATACACAAGACAAAGGTCTTGGCCCTACATCAAAAGAGTTGCAAACTATGTGCATTTAAATGTTTCTAAAAAGAAGGTTTAAAATACTATTTTTAAAGATTTTTGACTTTAGTATATTTCTTTGATAAACTGGCCAACTACCTGTTCTGAATATGTCAGATAAGAAGGCTTCTAGCAAGAAAATAAATTGTCGCCAACTGCAAAAATGTCACCCCTTTACATGTGAAGAAGAAATGTAAGTGAAGTGTTACAGATTCTCATGACTCAGGGTATCATAATGCCTTAACTGGTCTGGACCTGGCTTGTCTGGACCCAGAAGAAAACATTTCCATCAGTTCGTCTCTGCAAGTACAAGATCAGTTGCGTAGATGGGAAGGATGTCTTGTTGCCTTAGATTGCCCTGGAGAAATGCCACTAAGACCTCGTTTTTATGACAGAGCCCATGTCGAAGTAAACCACCAGTCATTACAAACTTTCAGCTAAAAGCAAATCACACACTTATATCTCATATGCCACATCTTTATGTTAATTCAAACTTTAATGTTATAGTTAAGTCCTACATGCATTAACTACTTTAGGGAGCAGTTTGGTGACTAAAGAAAGGGTCCATAGAAGTGTCACTTTTTGGGTATTCTCACCTGTAAGTAGCAGATTTTCTCAAAGGACCTCTTGCCCAGGTAATTACACTATTATCGAGTCACCATATAATAGCATAAATACAGGCAACCTTGTCTTTCATTATTATATACTTTTATCATCAACTAATTTTTAATTTCCTTGAGATCAAATGATAGTCATATTAATAGCTCCCTATACTACCTACCATAGCATTTGAACCAGAATAAGATGTAGAAATAATGATCAAGTTCCCAAACTAGAATATTCTTTACCTTTAGTGACAATTACAACAGAAATTTGTCTCCTACAGTGTTTCCCTGAAAAAAAGACTTGGTCTTATATTAAGGTTTGCTCCAAAAGACATATTAGGGCTTATGTTCAGGGGATGGCACCCTGAAAAATCATGCTAGGGCTTATTTTCCGGTTAGGTCTTATTTTCGGGGAAACATGGTATGACAAATTTCAGTTTTACCATACTGATTTATTGGATCTTGTCTGATCTTTCCATTCATTGTGCTAGCCATTATAGATGATGCTGTGTATTTTAATGTTGAGATGTGACTGCATTGGATTCATTCAGCTGGTTACTTAGAATTGACTGAATATGAGACAGACTGTTTTATTTTCTGTGGTGGGCTTGACTCAGTCCTTGTGAAATTCATGCAGCCTTGGCCCGCTTTTTTCCTTTTCTGCAGTTGGTTGCTCCTGGACCTTCATTTGCCTCCCTCAAACATAACAACAGCCCAGAGGTGAATTATTCAGACAGTGTGGCCACCCTGGGAGACCTGGTACATTTTGCAGGCCTGCTGTGATAGAAACCAATCAACCCATGTTTTATATCTTCTTTGCATATTGTAATTCCCATGCAGTTAAGTGTTAAGCTACATTAAGTCTCATAAAGACAATTTTGAGTTCATGATGTGTAACTTCTCAGTAATGGTAATTAGGATAATCTGCTTTTTGAATTCGCTAACTGATATTTGAAAAAAAAATGTTATCAGTTTTCTCATTTCTATTTAAAGGTTTAAGACTGAAGACTTTTTAGTAGAGCACTTAGTACCTCTCACAAAACTTTATAAGTGGCTTTGATTGTATGCAGAGTTATGTCAAATGATCAGGAGCAGACAGCTTACGAAACCAGGAACACAAACATAATTTATAGCACTTATAAGAAAAAATATATAAATTGAATTTCAAAGTATGAGGACAAACTGAAGTTGAAATTTTTGCAGAGACAAATGTCTCCTATATCAACCAAAATCTGTGGAAAATACCTGTAACTAAAATAAAAGATGGGGCGGACTCCTAATATAAGAGAGGAAGAATATGTTAGTATCCATCTGTGTAGGTATCAGTGAACCTATAGACACAGATGTAGATTATATTAGAAAACATGGTAATATAGTGCATATTACTCATAATTATACTAAAAATTATCACTATTCCTCTTATTAATTGATAGAATAAGTAGGCAGAAAATCAGTGAGAACTTAAAAGACTTAAAAAGCACAATCAATTTGTCCTATTGACACTTTGGGAACACTCCACCCCCAAACAGCAGAATATACATTCTTTTCAAATGTACATAGAACATTTACCCAAAATTATATTTTGGGCCATAAAAATAAGTCTCAGTATATTTATATGTATTACAGACTATGTTCTCTAACTATAATGGAATTAAATGAAAAATCAGTAACAGATGTCTGGAAAGCCCCCAAATATCTGGACACTAAATAGCATACTTCTGACTAACCCATGTGTAAGTGGGTTGATCTGTGGCTCCCAAAATGAGCCCATGTCTTAAACCCTGGAAACTGTGAATGGAAACCTTATTTGGAAAAAGGGTCTTTGCAGATGTAATTAAGTTAAGGATCTCAAAATGAGATAATCTTGGATTATCCAAGTGGGCTGTAAACCCAATTAAAGCTGTCCTTATAAAAGGAAGAAAAGGAGAATGCATAGACACAGAGAAATCCGTGTAAAGACAGAAGCAGAGATTGGAGTTATATAGCCATATACCATGTAACACATGGAGCCATCAGAAGCTGGAAGAGGAAAGGAATGGATCTCCCTTAGCCCCTTCAGAGGAAGTGTGGCCCTGCCAACACCCTAATTGTGGACTCCCTGTCTCCAGAACTGTGAGAAAATAATTTTTTGTTGTTTTAAGCCATCTAGTTTGTGGTTATTTGTTGAGGTAACCATAGGAAACGAATACACCATGGGTTAAATAAATGTAAAAGGAAAGTAGAAAATATTTCGAATTAAATGTAAGTGTATATACAACATGTCAAAAAATGTGCTGGATGCTCATGCAACCATTATTAAGAAAACATTTATAGCACTAGATGCCTATCTAAGGAAAAAGAAAGGTCTTAAATAAGTGATCCCAGCTTCTACCTTAAGAAACTAGAGAAGAGCAAATGAAACCCAAAATAAACTGAAGAAAGGAACTAATAAAGATCAAAGCAGAAATCAATAGCCCAGAAAACAGAAAAAACAATGGGGAAATCAATGAAAACAAAATTTGGTTCTTTGAGAAGATTAATAGTATTGATAAACCTCTAGTCAGGATGGATCAGAAACAAAGAGAAGACACAAAATTACCAGTATCCGGAATGAGGGTGATATTATACAGATTCAACAGTTATTGAAGGGAGAATAGGAAATAACAAAGGATACTGACGGATACTGACGGAACGGTTGTTTCTCAGCTGTCTTTCCTTGCCCCCAACCTTTAGAGCTCTTGCTTTTCTCTCAGGAAAGGGCTGTGTGTCTCAGGGTCAGACCCACAGCCTCCCTCTGTGAATGAGTTTTATAGGATCTAATCCTCCCCACCAGCCCACATGCAGTGTTTAACATTTTTAGAAGTTAGGCTGCTTTCTTGTCAATAGTAGATTTGCTCTTCTTCCCCTTAAACTGGGGATGAAAGCAGCCTTGGGTCTTGTCTTTGCTGGGAAGAATTGCTTCTTTTCTGGAATTCACTGCATTTAACTTTCTTTCTAGCCTCACTTCTCTTGGGATTAAAATTAACAAACAAGTAAACATAGTTTCGGAACTAATTTGGCTTGTTCTTGTTGTAAAGCTAGGATGGATGGTGACAAAATATCAGACTGTGTGGCTTCAACAACAAAAATTCTAGAGACTATAAATTCAAGATCAAGGTGTTGGCAGGTTTGGTTTCTTCTGAGGCTTCTCCCCTTGGTGTGCAGATGCTCCCCTTCTCATTGTGTCCTCACACGGTTGTCACTCTGTCTCTCTGTCCTAACCTTGTCTTCTTATTAGGACACCAGTCACATTAGATTAGGGCCTATGTTAATTATGTTAAAACCACCCTGTATCACCTAATACTCACATTCCAAGGCACTGGAGATTAGGGAGGTCTTTGACATATTAATTTTGGAAGGACATAATTCAGAATTCAGCCCATTACATCCTACTTGGTCTGGCCCTCTGTTACTTTTCTGACGTCATAGCCTCCTACTCTAGCCCCTTACTCTAGCCAGCCATGCTAGCCCCGCTGCTTATCTTGGAACATGTCAGGTATGTTCCCATTCAAAGGCGTTTTTACTGGCTGTCAGTCTGCCTGGGGGTAGTTTTCCCTTCAAGATAACCACTTGGCTCATTCTTCCATCTCCTTCAACACTTTGCACAAATGTTTCCCTCTCTTTGAGGCCTACCCTAATCCTCTTATTTAAAAGTTCAATCCCGATCTCGCTGCAGTATTTATTCTTCATAGTATAGTTGACCCTTACACAAGTCAGATTTGGACTGTGTGGGTCCACTTACATGTGAATTTTTTTCAATAAGTACTGTAAATACATTTTCTTTTCCTTATGATTTTCTTAATAACTTTTTTTTCCTCTAGCTTACTTTATTGTAAGAATATGGTACATACGCATATAACATACAAACTATGTATTACTCAGGTGCTTATGTTATTGGTAGGGCTTCCGGTCAAAAGTAGACTTAGTAGTTCAGTTTTGGGGAGTTAAAAATTATATGTGGACTTTCTCCTTCTGGCATACAATTTAGTTATTTATTAAGTGTATTATCTTCCTGTATTGATACCACTAGCGTATGAGCTCTGCGAGGGTGTGGATTTTTATTTGTTTTATTTATTGATGTCATACTATCCCAGCTGGCACATATTGGATATTCTTTAATGATTCAGTAATGAATGAATCAAAAGGGTACATTTTTGGTGATGATTGGCTCCATGTGGTTTCTAAACCAGAGTTTCTAATTATTTCTTTGAGATGCTACTTTAAAGAAAAAGAATGGTTCCACTGCCACTGGAGCTTTGGAAGTTCTATATTAGACTAAATTAAACAAGTTACCATAGGACTTCCAACCTATAATATGTTAATGGAGATCTTCAATCATCATTAGTGAGGCTGAGAGAAAATAGAGCAAACTGTTGGTGTTTTTCACCATGCAATCCTTTTTTTCCTGAATCGTCTTGGGTGGCTAGTTATTAAGAGTAATGTTTCTTAAGACTTATTTTGGGGAATATGTACAGTTTTTTATGTCTCTCCCTCTCCCATTCTTATACGAGATTCATTGCTATGTTACATGAATTTCAATCAATTTAGATTCTTCACTCCAAGAGTGATAATGACTTTGTTTCATATTTTGAAAAATATTGTTTGAAACAATGTTATTTCTATCATAATATATAACCTCTTTTTTCTTCTGTTTATATTATTTTCCCCTCTCTTTTGCTTATCTTTTCTGAGTTTTGTTTGTTTTAAAACTGAATGAGATCTACTCTTCTTGAAAATAAGTTCTGCTTTCACAGATTTTTTTGTTGTTGTTGTTATTTGGAATAATTCTGGACAAAGTTTTTTCACATTCAGAGTTGGTATGTTTAGTGGTGATGGTGTGATATTGGTATACGTGTATAGTGGGTGAAGGAAAGCCAGATCTTTGAAATGTGTACTCTTGAATCTGAATGAGCATAGAATGGAGATAAAAGGGAATGATATGCTGTGTAAAGAAAAGTAAAAGAAATAGAAAAGAGAGGAAGTATAAGTGTAGAAGTTATTGAAGAATATTTAGAAAGAAAAGGAAGAGTATAAAAAAAACCAGAAAAGTGGAAAAAAGGCTTTAAAAATAAAAAAATAAAAAGAAGATGGATAGAAATAACATTTGTTGAATGCCAGTGATGTCTTAGACTTTGTGCTGTTTGAGTCCTTTAATGTATATAAATCCTTCTTATAATCCTCTGAATTAGAAATTATCATCAGTAATTTCATATGCATAAACTAGCCAGTTAAATAATTTAGTGCTTCTCAAACTTTTCTGGTCTTATCACACACAGAAATCTCTCTCTCTCTCTCTCTCTCTCTCTCTCTCTCTCTCTCTCTCTCTCTCCCCCCCTCCATACACACACACACACACACACACACACACACACACACATTTGAAAGGCATTTGAAATTTATCATAGGCCACTAGCTTAGGGTCTTTTGTGGCTCCATGTCTCAACCATCTAATAGGAAGTTTGATAGGATCAACATCTCTGCAAACTATAGTCTATTCTCAGTGCAACTTCTTGCACACAATTGGGAAATGATAATATTAACATTTGAATTCAAGTTTCTTAGTGTTCATTTCCACCTTTTTCAATAGTCCTAAGGCTATAAAGATGAATAATGCACTAGACAAAGAACTATAAGGGATCATAGGATTTAAATTTATTAGGGAAAATGAAGGGGAAAACATTACTGAGTTTGGTTTTCAGGAATGAGTAGGAGTACACCAGGTAGGATAAAAAGGGAAGAGGGAGAAGGCATTTCAAGCAGTGGGAACCATGTGTGCAAAGGCAGTGAGTTGGGGGAGATTTGGGGGAAGTAGCAAACTACTTGATCTGGCTGCCACCCTGAGCCAGGTGAGGGGACAGAAGGCAGTAGAAGTTGAGGCTGAGCAGACAGACTGGGTCAGGTGGGAGCAGGAAGGGGGAATAGTTAGTTGGTAGCTATACTACATAAATGAGTGTGGGGACAGAGAGGAGGAACAAATTCAAAGTATTTGGGGATAGAGAATCAGTAAATTTAGTGATGTTTTAGAAATGGTGAATAACAAACGATTGTGATTTCTGTTGGTTTCCTTGAAGTCTAGCAGTTCATGAGGGAAATATTGAAATAAACAAATCTGGAAGAAAAGCAGCTTTTAACAGGAATGACAAAAGTTTGATATTGGTCTTACTTGATGATTTTGAGGTACTTTGTAGTATGTTTGGGGGAAGATTAGTATCTAATAGGTAGTATCTGCCACTAGAGCAGAGTGGAGTGAGTGGGGGTAGACTTAGTTCCCCCCTCCCTGCTGTGTATCTCTTTTTCAATATTTCTTAATAAACTACATTAACAATGCTGGCTATGAACTTAAACAGGTTAAAACTTTAACCTGAAATGGTTAAAAATCCTCATAACTGGCAGAGTGTGTTCCACATATTAAGTTCAATAATTATGATCACAGTGTTCTCTTCAACATTGATCTCCAAGCCTTGGAAAATTGTGGCCTAAGAATTACAGTGGATGGATCTTTGTTCTCTGAAGCCCATATTTTAGGTAATACACATATTTTTAATTAGTAACAATTCATATTTATAGAGCCCTTAGTGTGAGTCAGGTATTGTTGTAAATTTTATACTTTTATCAACTCATTCAGGTCTCAAAACAATGCTGTCTATTGAGGAGGGGTAAAGTAACTTTCTCAGACCCATCATGAATCCTGTTTCCAGACATTTTAGTGCTGAGGGATCCAGCAGTCTCTGACATTTGGTCGTGTGAGCCTAAAGCCATGCGGTATAGCTCTCCCTGCCTCAGATTATAGCTAGAATTTTGTTTTGCCCTTGTTCCTGATTTGCTTCTTGAAAACTTCTTATTGTATTTTAGCAATTGTTAGTGACTTGGTAATATTTTCAGATAATCTCTATTCCCCAAGGGATAACTTTTTCTCATATTTGTTAGCTTATTTATCATAATAAAGAATTGAGGATTCTGCTTCCAGGAAGATGGCATATAGGTGCTTTTCCTTATTCCTCCTGTTAAGTACAACTGAAAATCTTGGAATACACACACATATACACACATACACACACGCACACACATGCATACACACACTGAAAGATGAAGAGAAAAAGCCATGCTGGTTAGGGATCTTGAGACTCAAAGAACATGGTGGTAAGTTCCCTGGGAACTTTCTTTTTGCCTCATGTATTTCAGACATAGAGCTGAAGAAGCTGGCAACGTGAAGATGCCAATTGGCACACACAAAAAAAGTCCTCAGCCAAAACCTGCTCTCTCTAGCCAAAGGACCAGCAAAGATGCAGTCTAGCAAGACAGAAAATGTTCAGATAATAACTATTCTACTAATAACTAGGCAAACAATGGACCCACCCCCCACCCATGCCAACACTGGCCAAGTGGGAAGCTTAGACGTTCATCTCTGTTAAGCTGTAATGAGATACTCCGACACCCCACTGGAATAATGTCAGAAAAGGCCACGTAGAGGACCAGGACTTTTGTCTCCACTTTGATCCATCCATCCTCCACAGTGTGGAGACTTCATGGGAAGCTTTAACTTCTAAACCCATCTAGCAGTAGTAAGGTCCTCCTCCCTCTCCTCAATGGGCTGTCATCAGAGGAGGTCTAGAGAACAGTCAGGACTTTCACCATGGCTCAGAAATAATAAGGCCGTGTGCACCACAATGGAGACCATGTTGGGAGCTGGAATTCCAGAACTCTCACCTCCCCCCAGTGAAAGTGAGGAGACTCCCCCTAGGATGCTGACAGGGAAACCTGAACTTCTGCCTCCACATGGTAATCATGAGGTAGCGCCAGGGTGGTATCAGAGAAATCTAGTTAAAATGAAAGATTAAAATAAGATACTGAGTCTCATAACATAATTTTAAAAATGTACAGATTTCAATAAAAAATCGCTTGTCATATCAAGGACCAGGAAGATCTCAAATTGAAAGTAAAAAGTAATTAATAGATACCAACACTGAGATGACGAAGACAGAATTACCTGAAAAAGATTTTAAAATAGCCATGATAAATATGTTTCAATGATCAATTCTGTATCCCTTTTGAAAAAAAAAATGAAAAAAATTGGAAGGCTTAGTAAAGAAATAGAAAATCTCATAACTGAAATAAAAAGCTCCATTGATGGGCAGAATAGAGGAGAACAACAAAAACAAAATCAGTGAACTGGAAGTTAGAACAATAGAATTATCCAATCTGAATTCAGAGAGAAAATACACTAAAAATACTAATAAGAAAACAAAAGTCTCAGGGAATTGTGTAATTATACAAAAGATCTAACATTATCGGAGTCCAGAAAGAGGAAAAAGAGGGAGAGGCTAAAAAGTACTTAAAGAAATAATGGTTCAAAACTTTCCAAATTTGGCAAAAGACATAAACCTACATATGTAAGAAGCTGACAACAAACGGAGTAATCCCAAAGAAATCCATACCAAGATATTTCGTAATTAAACTTCTGGAAATTAAAGACAAAAAAGAAATCTTAAAAGCAGCCAGAGAAACTGACACCTTACTTATAAAGGAAAATTAATTTGAATGGCATCAGAATTCTCATAAGAAACCATGGAGGCTATAATGAAATGACACTCTTTTATTCATGTACTCTTGAAAAGAATTGTCAACTCAGAATCCTTTACCCAGTGAAAATAACTTTTGCAGGAATAAAGATGAAATCAAAGGGATAAAAACAAAGGGATTTGTCACCAGCAGACCTACCCTAAAAGAATACCTAAAAGAAGTTCTCTAAACAGAAAAGAAATAATGGATCTTTGGATCATCAAGGTGGAAAAAAGAATGTGGTAAACAAAAATATTAGGTTGGTGCAAAAGTAATTGTGGTTTAAAAGGTAAAAAATAATTGCAAAAACTGCACACTAATATGTATAAATTCAATAAACTTCCCTTCTCCTCTTGAGTTTTCTAAATTGTGTTTGATGGTTGATAAAATTTATAACATTTTCTGTTGTGATTCTAAATGTATGTAGAGGAAGTATTTAAGACAATTATAAATGCGGGAGAGTAAAGAGATGTTAAGGGAGGTAAGGTTTCTATAATTCACTTGAACTGGTAAAATGACACCACCCATAGTCTGTGATAAGTTATGTATGAGCATATATATAATGTAATACCTAGAACAACCACTAAAATAGCTGCACAAAAAGATATACTGAAAAGCACTACAGATAAATCAAAATGGAGTTTTAAAATCTTCAAATAACTCACAGAAAGACAGTATAATGAAAACAAGAGGAATGAAAAACAATACAAACAGACAACAAAAAATAAAATGGCAATTTATAGCATGTTAATTGTTACATTAGATGTAAATGGTCCAAATGCAGCAATTAAAAAACAGATTGGCATTGTGGAATAAAAAAACATGACCCAACTATATGCTGTCTACAAGAAGCTCACTTCAAATATAGTGATATAGGAAGGATTAATATCAAGGGATTACATACATATATGTATATATGTATGTACATATGTGCATATGTACATACATACATATATGTATACATATATATACATATATCATGTAAACATTAATCAAAGAAAAGCAGGAGTGGTTATATTAATAACAGATGAAGTGGACTTCAGAGCAAAGAAAATTAACAGAGACAAAGAGAAAGTAATTAAGAAATGGTAAAGGGTCACTCCACCAAGAAGACACAGCATTCCTAAATGTGTATGAAGCAGATGATAAAACTGAAAATATGGAAGCAAAAACTAATAGACATGCAGGAGAAATAGATATTTCACAATTAAATTTGAGGACTTCACCTCTCTCAATAGTAATTGCTAGAACAACTAGTTAGAAAATCATCAAGGATATAGAAGAATTCAACAACATGATCAACCAATAGGATCTAATCAACGTTTAGAGAACATTCCACCCCAAAACAGCAAAATACACATTTTTTTCAATTATCTACAGAACTTTTATAAATAAAGACCATATCTTAAGACATACAGAAACTTCAACCAATATAAAAATAATTAAAATCATACAGATGTGGTTCTCTAATCATAACGGAATTAAATTGGAAAT
The DNA here is from genome assembly GCF_004115265.2 of Rhinolophus ferrumequinum. Taxonomy (NCBI): domain Eukaryota; kingdom Metazoa; phylum Chordata; class Mammalia; order Chiroptera; family Rhinolophidae; genus Rhinolophus; species Rhinolophus ferrumequinum. The sequence continues at coordinate 38,265,161 of NC_046290.1, read as the reverse complement.
CAGTAACAATAACTCTTGGAAACTAAACAACACACCTTTAAATAATCCATGGGTCAAAAAGATATCTCAGGGAAATATATATATATATATATATATATATTTATATATATATATAATATATATATATTATATATATATATTATATATATATATAATATATATATATTATATATATATATAATATATATATATATATATCTCAAACTGAATACAAGTAAAAAAGCAACATATAATTTGTGGGACACAGCTAACGTTCTGAGAGGAAAATTTATAGGACCAAGTGCATATATTACAAATGAGGAAACATCTCAAATAACTAATCTACACTCCCACCTCAAGAAACTAGAAAAAGAAAGTAAAAATAAACTTAGAGCAAGAGGAAATAAGGCAAGAATTGTTTTCACAGGACGATTAGAAATAATAATTCAGCATTGCTTCTGTTAAAAAATATAATAATAAAAACATATTGTGGCTTTCAAAATGCCAATACCCCATTAAATAAGAATCACAAGAAAATTAAGTTAATAAATTGAGTTGATGGGTACTGTGATGATTAAGGTAATGATTACTTATGATGATCTTTTTTTTCATCCATAACCAAACATATTTCTGGAAATGAGTCACTAAAGATGAAGCAGCATTTTCCTTTCTCCTTTGCTTAATCAAAATTCATCTTATGGTAAGGAACACTTTAGTCATGAGTTTAAGTTGGTTTTTAGAGGTTAGCTGTTTCTCATGTTCATTTCCTTCTTTATGTAACTAGGAGCAGAAAAATATCTTTACCAGTGTTTCTCAACATGGACTGGAAATTAGAATTATTTAGAGAGCTTTAAAATATACTGACGCCTGGGTCCCACCTAGGGAGATTCTGATTTAATTGGTCGATGGCCAAATTCTCAAAATATGGTCTCTGACCTTCGGTAGCATCAGCATCATCTGGGCACTTGTTAAAATTGCAGATTCACAAGCTCCATTCCTGACTTAACAGTTTATGTTTTAACAAGCCCTTCAAGTGATGCCAAGGCAGTGACGTTATTATTTATAATGTGCATATAAATCTCCTGGAGAATCTTACAAAAACACAAATTTTGATTCATGGTCTGATACGGGGCCTGAGATTATTATTAGCAAACTTCCGCAGGATCCTAATAATGCTGGTAGTTGACCACAATTTGAATTTTGAATGCCAAGGGTCTATCGGATATCTGGACATTTGTATTTTTAAAATTTCCCGAGGGATAATGCAGCCAAAGTTGAGAACAACCAGTCTAGATAGCTCTATGAGAGACTGCAAGTAGCCCGTGAAACTTGAACGATCTTTCCTAGGTGTTTCGTACCTAAGGTTGTGGAGTCATTAAACAGCACATACTCCTTATTCTCTTTAAAGGTCACTGACTTTAAGTTGTTCTTCAGTTGCCTAAGGATCCCCATTGTGATGGTTTATCCCTTATTCTCTAGAACCAATTTTGAACATCCTGTTTTCTGTCTTCATCTTGTACTTCTCTACCCATCAACATTTGCCTGACTCACCACCTTTCAAGGTTTTGATATTCATTCCTAATCAGAAATGAACAATGAGATGCACTAATTATTCCAGTGTATTGGGAGAGGGTTAGATCCCTCCACTGTAAGGTAACACGGATCTTGTAATTATCTTCTGAGACTATGCCCTGAGACCAGTGTCTTTAGAAATCTCTTCTCATTTCACACGTTCTGACTGGGCATACTCCCCTATTCCAATGTGATCAATACCCATGCGCTGATCATTTCAATTCTACACGGCTGGTTCAGATTTCTTTCTAGCATGTCCTTTAGTGGACATCTTTCCTTAGATTTCTCTAATTTGAATGCCAAGGGTCTATCGGACATCTAGATTTCTGATAGGACATTAGATTTCTCTAAGGAAAGTCACCTCAAACTCAGTGAGCTCCAAATAGAACTCTTCTCCACCCATATTTGTGTCTCCTCCTGCATTCTCTGTATCAATGTTAAGTAACTTGGGAGTCATACTTGACTCTTACCCCCTTTTCCCACACCAAATGGAACTTACCATTAGGTTCTGTGGGTTCTACTACTCTTGAATCCATGTATTTTTCCCCATTTATGACGGCCACTACTCTGGTTAAGGTCATCGTATCTTAAACTGCAGTGTCCTAACTAATTTCCCTGCCTTTAGGCTTGCTTTCTCTTGTTTATTTTCCATATGGCATCCAGAGTGTTTATTCTTGCCACTTCTCATTTTTAAAACTCTGGAGAGATTCTCCATCGCTCTCACAGTTCTCAATTACTCTCAGAATTAAGTCTAAACTCCTTAATATGACTTAAATATTATTAATGGTTCAGTGCTTACTCATCTTTCCAGGAATTCTCTCCACTTTAACTTAGATGCATTTTCTCTGTAGGTTCTCTAAGGCTTTGAATAGATAATGGCTCTCCTTGGAGTGTGTTTCCATTCTCCCATGAGCCCAATCCTCACTCTCCTTAAGATACTACCTCTGAACAGATGCCTTCCTTGATCCCACCCCTCTCAAGGCTGAATGACATACCCTTTTATTATCCCCTGTTCTACAATTATCACACCGAACTTCAGTTTTCTATTTACTGGTTTATCTTCCTCAACAGCTACATAAAGGTAGGGATTATCTTGTTCACCACTGTGTTCTGAGCATCAAAGTCTGTGTATAAATTGTAGTCTATGCTCAGTAATTATTAATGAACAAAATTCCCAGTAGTATGAAGAAAGGAGATTGCCATGGAAAATCAGTGGGACAGAGGTTTTTGAGGTAGGTGGAAATGTTAGAAATACACCAAGCTACTTGTAGGTAGTAGCCTCTCTGTTTATCATAGTTCTCTGCTTCCTACAGAAGGATAGCTGGAAATAAGTGAAGGAGCATGCTAATTAGGTTGAATGACACATTTTCTTCTTCCAATGTATCATAATATAATTTTTAAAGGACCTTAGTTAACAATTAAATTCTTTATATACTGGCAGCAGTTATTTTTTCTGAGTTCCGTTTTCTTCCAGAACCAGATGGGCATTCTGGTTTATCTGATACAGTTCCATATTCTGATTTCTCACCTTTTTTTCCTACTTTGGTTCCTGAGTTGTGTGTGGTAAATTTCCCAATATATGCCTAATCAGCAGCAGGTCAGAGAAGAATAAAACTCCTTCAGGCTCTGGATCTGACACTGTTCTTGGGTGAGTGATGAATCCATGCCATTCTAAAAGATCCACAGATCTGGGGGAACCCTCTTTCCAGGGAGTTATAATTCTAAACTTTGAAGAAAATGCTAGGTTTAAAAAATTGCAGTTCATTCCCTACACACATATTTGCCTAGGAAAATTTTGTAACATTAACCAACATTAATAAATAGTGAATGAATAAGTATATGGATTGACGACGAACACCTCAGCCTAGAATCTCGAGGGCCTTCTGTCAATGGTCCACTAGAATTATGCACCCTAGAAGTCATCTGATTTCACATGTTCTCCTGATTTTTGTTTAATCAGGTAATATTCTTTAGCAATCTGCAGAACATAATTTTAATGCTGGCTTCCATGTGGAGAATTGATGGTCCCTTTTTAGTTCACACTGCAGTGCAAATTAACTTCACTATTTCTCTTTGTAGGAGCCTGGAACCCTGAGTACCAGTGAGGTCTTACTATCTGGGCTAACACTTCTCAATATGAGAGCAGCGTATACTTATTCTTGCTTCTGTGTCTTTCCTTATGCACCCAGGAATTGCCCTCAAATCCATTTTGTTTTTTATTCTACATCTCTCCTTATCTAAATCTTACTTTTAAGGGTTCAGTTCAGGTTTCTTCTCCTGAAATTAGGGCATAGGTTATGGTCTCCAGGAACTGTGCCATTCTGAATGCTATATGCCATTCTCTCAAATTATTTCATGTTTATTTAGAGCAGAGGTCTAAATAAAATTATGGCCTAGTGCAGTGTATAACTCAACTTGAGGCCATTTAAGTGCCATGCTTCATTTGAAATGACAGGTTGAGTTGTTCATATCACATTTCCCACAATTTTATCTGAAAACTGGGTTAGCACAGGTAAGACTTGTGGTTATTAAAAAACAAACAAACAAAAAACCCCCAACACATTCTCCTGGTATTTTCTCTGGCTATCTGAGTTATTATGTAGGGTTTTTTTTTTTTTTTTTTTTTTTTTTTTTTTTTTTTTTGTGGGGTTTATGCTTCTCTGGCTCTCAATGTAACTAGTCAATTTTCCTCTCACGCAGTATGGGACTATGAAGGAAAGAATTAGAGGGTGAAATTAGAGGATTAGAGGTTAGAAGAGACTGGTTGGCTTCTTTGTTCCTTTAATTTCCAGTTATAAGGAAAGAATTAGATCAATTTCATTTCTCTGAGCTCGATCTCAATTTTCTTTAGTTCAATACCATCAACACGTAGTACCAATAGCTGGCACATGAAAAAGGCTTTCAATAAATACTTGTTGAAGAGATTTATCACACAGGTAGGGGGTGGCTATAAAAATAATAGTAACCTCATTTTGAAATGAAAATAACATCAGCAGCCTCCCTGCCAATCAGTCACTATCTACATCTTTGATGGTCTTTGGTATTCTGGAATCAGTAAAAAATGGTGTTTTCAAAGAATCTTATGAGAAATGCATCTATATTCTTGAACGGCAAGATGACTTTTGGAAAGAATATGTCCCAATAATAAAGAATGATGTATAAATTTTTACATGGCAAATATTTAGATAAAGGATGACATTTTAAATCTAAGTCCAGAGTTACTATTCCAGAGCTGTATGTAGGAAACTGAATGATAAACAAAGATCCCTTTGAGAAAAATCTCTACTTCTCATTCCTAATGGCTCTAATGAGTCAGGAGAAAGCTAAAAAAATCTTCACTGAATCAGACTCCTCAGTCTTACTTCCCTAACTTGGTTTATGGTATACTTGATCTTGTGGTCATGAAGTCTAGAAATCTCAGCTTAATCTTGGACTCTCTCTTCTTCTGAATCACTGACTCATAGTAATTTTCCTTTAGCGTGGTTTCTGTATCTGGATATGTGTCTAGCCTCACTGTCCCTTCCTTAGTTCAGATTCTCTGATAATAACCTTCTACCTCATCATCACGCCTCTCCCGCTTCAGTTTATCTCCTGCACTGTCATAAGACAAATACGGATTTTGCTATTTTCTTGCTCAAAAATTTTAGTAGCTTCCCATTACTCCCCAAAATATAATAAGGAAAATATGACTTTCAAGAATGTTCACAGCAGCATTGTTTATAATGGCAAAACATTAGAATCAACATAAATGTTCAAAAACAGGGGATAATTAAAATATATTTAATACTTATGATGAAATAGTACTTGACTTTTAAAGATACCATTTTTGAAGAATTATTAATCTGTAAAATGTAGTAGAATGTAACATTGAAATACCATAATACATATAAAATACTACATATATATATATATATATATATATATATATATATATATATATATATATATATCAGCAGTGGTTATCTCCGGATAGCCCCATTACAGGAGATTTTTCTTTTTTGGCTACATTTTTCAAGTTTTCTACAATGAGTGTGTATTGCTTTTATAATCAGAAAAAAACTTTCCCTGACAATTGGGATCAGGAAGGGAAGTTATGAATTGTTTGATTTTGTTGTTCTTAATATATTTTTGAACCACGGACATCTTTGAGGATCTGGTGAATGATATGGAATTCTTTTTAGAAAAATGAACATCTGCCCGTAGACAAAAATTTGGCATGTTGTTTCAGCAGGATTTTAGACCTCAGATGAAGAAGCTTTTAACAGTACAGCTCTCAACGGAGGCCCCTGGATATTTGCCTCCTCTTTCATAGGCGGCTGGAAGAAGAGCCAGGACTAGACCTTGGGCTTCTGACCTTTTACCTGAAACTAGGCTGTCCAGGAGACTTGGGATCACATTGCCAGCGTCCCTCCAGTCATGTCCTTATGGACGCTCTGTAATTGCTAAGGCTCACAGGCCCAGAGCGCACTTAAAGAGGTTCCTCTTTGCCCCTGTGGAGGGACTTAATTTGTAATGGCTGCTGCAGTTGTTCTTGGAAATGGCTTTCTTGCTCCTCCTCCCTATAAACACAAGTTTTATTGGCTAGAACCAGAGGAACAGCTTCTATTCATGGGTGACTCCTAGAAGTAAGCGAATATATCTCTGAGAGCACAGCATTTGGTACCTAGTAATTTCTTAAGCAGTTTCCTGAAACTTTATGATTTTATTGTGTGCAGGGGTGATAGAGACTTTTGCTTGGAGAATGTTTGTTTTCTTTCACTCATTATCTGGCAGTTTCCTTTGTCTGACCTTGATCATAATGGGGATAGAGGCCTGTCTCTCTGTGTCTGTGGTTGGATCATTCGTTGTGCTGGACATTGTAGCAGTTCCCTGCCTGGTGCCTGAATGGTCTGCAAAGTGCAGAGCTAGAACTCCCCTCATCCTCCATTTGGGGTGATTCTATCTTTTAACTGCCTTAAGCTAGGCTGTAAGTGAGGGAAAACAAAACAAAACACCAACAAGAGTGACACATACATACTAGAGCCACCTTCCAAATGGAAATGAAGTCCAGATGCCCTTACTTTGTCAGAAAGCCCTGCAGGGCCCTGATAAATCTTACCACAGACAGCAGATTTTATAGATAAAGGAAAAGTATTTTCTTTGGTGCAATAAAGCTGCACACTCAGATCTCAAAACATCTGTCTGATAATTTTTTCAAGTTGTTAAGCCCTCCACAATCTAATCTCTGCAGAGAGCCCTGAATCAAAGTAGAGGATGGAATTCCTTCATTGACCAGAGGGATTGTATAAAGGGTAAAGAAATGAACATTTTTGAGTACTTCCAAATGCCAGTACCGGGCAAGGTACTTTCATGGATGTTATAACATTTAATCCTGAGGAAAATGCTGTGGGGTAGCTGGTGTTATCTTTATAGGTGAGGAAACTGAGGCCCAACGGGTAAGTGTTTTGCCCAAGGACACACAATAAGAGGCTAACCTGAGTGTGTCGGCTTCCAGTTCTTTCTCTTGTGTCATAAATAGCTCTTATGGTAGCATATTGTTTTGGAGTGTTCTAATTATCTTTTATGTGTATGCATGTTTTAAATATTTCTGTTTATGTATTATAATATCATTAATAAAAATTAGAAAATACAGAAAGATATAAACACACACACATACACACACACACACACACAGCAGTTCTATTCTAATCATAACCACTTGTAAAACCTGATTAATAGTAACCATCTCTGATAAAGATTTTCTCTTTCCTTCTTTATTAATATACTGTTGTATTTTTTCCAGTCCTTTCCCCCAAGCATATTTCTAATGTAATTATAATCAAAATGTATTTAATTAGTTAACTCCTTAACTAATTAATTATTTTTTGCATAGTGCTTCATTCTGTCACATAGTTTAGTGCTGTTCTGTCATTTTAATAAGATCTATCTGGTAAAAGGAGAAGCTGAAAGAATAAGGCAGTTTCTGAGAGGTCTGGACAGAAACCACAGTGGATTATGATGACATCTATATGCTTTTCTTCAGTCCTCCCAGATTGCTCTAAAGGAAAATGGTTGGGACATTATTATTTGGTCTGTATCACAGGAAAACATAGTCATTATTTTTGACTGAGCATGGAATACAAGAGAAAACGTATCCACTGACTTTCTATCTCCACCGTTAGCCCTATAAAGACAGTCAGATGGGTGTGATGTTCAGATATCTTCCTCTGGCCTCTTAGAAAAGGACTATTTAAGTTTATTGAGTTTAGCTGTATATCCACCTAGAATTGGTCCAGAATAAGCAAGTGAGGACTGATGCACATAGCATAACAAAACAATGTTGAACAAAAACACATTGTTTGAAGACATGCTGTACAGCCATGTGTGGACACTGTCAGAGAACAGGAATCAGAAGCTGGGAGATGGCCCAGTTTCCTGCCCTTCCCACATTACCTGTAAGCATCCTCCCAGGCAAGCTGACCAAGGGTGAATCCCCACCAGCCCAAGGAAGCTGCTGACCATGCAGGGTGCAGAGGAAGGAAACGGAGCAAATGATACAGACACCAGCTAGCGCTTTTCTATTCAGAAGCTGACTTTTTTTCTTGTACAAAACTTTTAGATTGCTAGACTCTTGAGCTGCAGGGTTTCCTTCTTTATACAGTCCCATGAAAAGGTACCTGATTCCATTTTGTATGTCTCTTAAGAGTATGCTTTCTATATTTTGGATAGTATATATTTTGGTTAATATCCAAAATATATAAAGACTTACACAACTTAATATCAAAAAATAAACAGCTAATTTAAAAAATGAGCAGACTTGAACAGACATTTTTCCAAAGAAGATATAGAGATGGCCAACAGACACACGAAAAGATGCTCAACATCACTAATCATCAGGAAATGCAAATGAAAACCACAATGAGATATTACTCACACCTGTCAAATGGCTGGTTTCAAAACGACTAAAAATAACAAGTATTAGCAAGAATGTGGAGAAAAGGGAACCCTTGTCCCCTGTTGGTGGGAATATGAAATGGTGTAGCCATTATGGTAAACAATGGAGGTTCTGCAAAAAATTTAAAAAAATAGAACTACTATATGACCCAGCAATTCCACTCCTGGGTATTTACACAAAGAAAATGAAAACACTAATTTGAAGAGATACTTGCATCCTTATGTTCAATGTAGCATTGTTTACAATAGCCAAGATATGGAAGCTACCTAAATGTCCATCAATAGATGATTGGATTAAGAAGAAGTGGTACATATATACAATGGAATATTACTCAGCCATAAAAAAGAATGAAATCTTGCCATTTGTGACAACATGGCTGGACCTAGAGGGTATTATGCTAAATGAAATAAATCAGACAGAGAAAGACAAATAAGTGTGATTTCATTTGCATGTGTAATGTAAAAAAAAAAATGAACAAACAGAACAAAACAGACTTCGATTTAGGTTGATGGAGAGAAGGGTTGGGGAGAGCAGGCAAAATACATGAAGGGGATTAAGATGTAGAAACTTACAAAAGTCCGCTTATAAAATAAGTCAAGGGGATGTAATGTACAGAATTGGAATATAGTCAATAACATTGTAGTAACTTGATATGGTGACAAATGGTAATTAGGTTTATCAAGGGAATCATTTTGTAATGTATATAAATATTGAATAACTATGTTGTACACTTGAAACTGATAGGATATTATATGTCAATTATTTGTCAATTAAAAAAAAAAGTCTGCTTTCATGGTCCTTTCCAGTAGCTTGCTGTGGGGAAACAAATTACACTTTGTAAGAGATTGAGGTCTGCAATCTCTCTCTCTCTCTCTCTCTCTCTCTCTCTCTTCCCCCCCACCCCTTTCTTCTCGTCCCTCTTCCATTCACTGGTGATAAGATTGTGTTTAGGGCAGGAATGTGGCCTCCTCTTTGAGTGATAACTGGGCTCAACCCTTGTAGACATCTGCCCATTCTTCCTGTTGCATCTAGCTTCCCAGTTCTTGCTTTGTGCTACTTCTGGGCAACTCCTGTTAGGCAAGGTACCCTTTCCCCTTTGTGGGTGTACAGCTGCTTCTATTAAGCTGTCTGCTGTCTCAGGAGGGACGAACATTTGCTGCACTCCTGTAACTTTGTTCTGTTTTAGTGAACTTGTGTTCACTAACATAAGTGGGCCTTATGTATTTATTAACTTGTATTGAGTACAATTGTCGAAGAGGCTGCTTCCAAAAGCCCCTTTCCCTGCCCAGTACTCAGCGTGGAAAGTTGGTGTGAGATCCCAGCACAAATGCAGTGTTTTTTCAGGAGCCTGGCATTGGTGTTGGACCTGCAACACAAATGGGTGACCCTTTATGTGCCTGAGCTATTTTGCCATGTAGAAGTGGACAAGAAAAAGGAGCTTTTCTGGCTCTAGGGTCCTACCAATTAAGACTTTCTGATTGAATGACAAGTAATCTGAGGGTTGGACCTTGAATAGTTTCATGTGCACTCGCTGTCTGGTAAGGTTCATTATTATGTGCCACCTTGATCTCTGGTAAAACTGGGAGAGCCTCAAATGGCCTAAATGCAAGTTCCCCTCCCCATTATGCTTATGCGGATAAGGCAACTAGCCAAACAACCTTCCTTATCACACGGTGTAATTTTCATCACTATATCCACAGTGTCCACTTCGTCTTGAGTAGTGGGCGTTAGTTCCCTGCCAGCCTGTGGAATTATTTAAACAAGCCGGTCACATCCTCTCTTGACAACTAGGAGTCACCTCACTCTTTTGTTACTACAAAGCGTCCCTCCCATAGCCTCTGCTTGTTCACTATGCTTTTGAGTGCAGCCCCCATGTAGCCCTGGGTGGCATGCAGTGTCCTCCTCTGGGCTGTGAGTATAAGTGACTAATGAACAACGGCAGATCTCATCGATTCAGTGTTGGATGTCCTGAGTTCAGCCATCTTCATATCCCTAGGGTGGGAGCCCCTCTCTCACCAGTGGGTGAAGAGGAGGTGATTAAATCACAGTGCACCCAATTTTTCTATTCTTAGCATGTATCACATATATTTCCACTTTCTGATTATTTGCCTTCTCTCCTGTAAACTGCACAGAGCAGGAAACACACCGTAATTTTCATCACTGTATCCTTGGTGAACAAGTATACTGATGCTTGGCATTTCGTAAGCACTTGATAAATATCTGTTGAATAAATGAATGAGTGAATTCCAAGGACTCTTTCCTGGTAAGGGTTACACTACACATTATCTCTTTTCAGCTGTCCAGTTTTATTATTCCATGATTTGTGACGGAGTGAGTGTGTGAGTAGAGTGCACACTTCCCCTCTACTATCTCCAAGTTCTTCCAACCTCAGAGGTGTCCCAGGGAAGCTAAGGGGAAGAATGGATCCTGAAGACATAACTCACGTAGCCAGTTCACAGCTCAGTGTCAGACTGATGTACTTCTGTTGATGCAAATACCGCAAATGGTGCCGAATTTGGCAACAAACTATATTTCACACTTTCTGGACATCCTGGTTCATTTGCCTAATGAACTTGAAAGGAGTTTAGTGCCTGTCTCTCTTAATTTTGTTTTGCTTTGGCCATCTTCTGCAATTCTAATTTGTTCATGAAGAAAACTACTACTGCCTACAACCGAAAGAGGAGGGGGTGGGGTAGAGAGCCTTCTTTCCAGTGTTTTTGTGGGGTTTTTTTTGTATGTGTGTCATTAGGCCAATGTACCATTCTATTTTGTTTGTACTGAGGTCAAATTAATCAGCAGCTACTAATCTCAGCCATGAAGACAGAATCATGCCAGAGTGGATTCGTTTTTTTCAATTAAAGTTTGTTGGGGTGACGATTGTTAGTGAAGTTACATAGATTTCAGGTGTACAATTCTGTAATACATTATGTATGTCTCACATTGTGTGTTCATCACTCAGGGTGGATTTAGTGTACACAAAATTTAGGGAACTCTATCTTATTTCTCTTGGATCGTTTTCATGAAGATTTGAGCTTGAGGGGAATCTGAGTATCTTTTAGATCATTGGATCTTACAGTTTAGGGTTTCACATTTTATATATTCCCATTTCTAAGGCTTTGCTTCCATATATTTTAGCCACTCCTCCAAACTAAGCCTTATTTAAAAAAATTAAACTCATATCTGATCTCCTCTAGGGAGCTTTTCCTGCTTTTATCTCTTTGTTTTGTTTTGCAGAACTCCCTAAGGTTTTTTAGTTTATTATTTTTCACATGTAGTATCATTCAATGTGTTAATTTTATTCATTGTGCTTTTCAAAGTCAAGGACCTTGAGGCGTTTTCTTTTTTTCCCCCAGAGTGCCTGTGCAGTGCTCTACTCATAACAGGCTTTAATCAATATTTGCTGCTGGATTGATTGATCCTAGGAACCCAGCAGACATGCCTCCATGAAGATGAGTGGTGTTCATCATGAGACAAGACAGCAACGCTTGTGTCAGTGTGTCTGAGGGTACACTAAATGGATTTACAAGGCATCCTGAGCTCTGTATATTGTAGAAGCATCATGAAGAATTTTATTGCAAGAGCAATTTGGCTGATCAGCTTCCCAGATTTTGCTCAACTCTGCTTTAACTGTGCTGTACAGCTCATGTTAGCTGTGTCTCCCACTGCTACTGGAGACAATGAGTCTAGAGTTATTACTGATTCTGGTCATTTCTTTTTTACCTGGATTTATAATCTTGCGACATCCCTTCTCATATTTATGATAACAGTTGGGCCCAGCAAGTTGGAGGAGCAATGGATTAGAACTTACACAAGCATGTGGTCGCCTCAAGTGATAAGGAGCAAAGGAAAAGAGGGGCAGAAAGAATAAATCAAATCATTATTTTAAAACATCACAGTTTCTAATAATGTGATAGAGTTTCTCTGCCCATTACCCTAAGACGGGTGTCAAAACTGCGGCCGGCGGGCCAACTGTGGCCCGCAATCCATTGTTAATTGGCCCACAGCAAATTCCAAAAATATATTTAGTTTACTTAAATAAACCAGGTGAGGCAATACGTACTTCACCTCGAGTGAGTGGCCCGGCTGTTTGTGTATTTTACTGCATATGGCCCTTGGTGAAAAACGTTGAAAAAAGTTTGGACACCCCTGCCCTAAGAAATCTGTTTTAGAGTCCTTAGCTGAACTCTCTAGAGCTGTGGGATGATTGGTCATAAACCTCATTAATGGAGGCTTTGTCACTTCATCAGAGGTGGATGTAGCACAGGTGGGCATTAGCACAGAAGTTTATACCAAACCCACCCCAGCAACCAGAATTAATTGGCTCCCCCGGGAAGTCCCAAGTGAAGCTGTCAATCGCAAAGTCTGAGTTATTGTTTATAATTTGCCGTGATTTCTCCTCTTCTGCTCTTTCTCCACCCCCCTCCAGACTGCTTCTTCTTGCACAAATAACAAATGGTTTGCCCAAAGTACAAAAAATTAGGGAGTCAAGGCACATCTTACTTTGATTCCAACTGCATTTTTTTCTCCCCAGGCTTATCTTTCAGAATGAGATGTGAGATTTTCTCTACCCCCACCTACTCCTCCCCCACTGCCAGTGTTAGTGTGAAACAATACCCTATCATACAGGAGGGATGCCCTCCAAAGTTTAGCTGGCAAAGCTAGAAAATATTGTTGAAAATAAATGTACAGTGTCAGTGCATTTTAAAAGGTGATTTCTGGTTTCTGTCATGTGACTTTAATTCTACTCTGCTGAACACTGGAGATGCTCCTAGTCTCATTGCATATTTTTGTTAAATCGTTATATTTTAAGATTATATCACAGGACCAGGAAACCCTCTTTTGTCTGCAGGATATTGAATGTGAAATAAAGAGAGGCTTTCTGTGGTCCAGGGAGTCTTTTGTTAAGAAGATGATGAAAGTAACGATCATTTAATAAGCACTTACATGTGAGGAACTACCAGGATCCCAGCTTTATGGGAAGAAATGGAGGGTCAGAGGTCATGGACCCAGAACAAGTATGTGTCCGTGTCAGGATGTGAACGTGGGTTTCCCTGACTCCAAAAGCCTGTTTTCTTAACACTCTGCTGTTCTTCTCTTTTGCTCTATTTTCATCCAAAGTCTTTTAGCCCCACTTACATATAATTTAAGTTAGTTACCAGACCAGATAGTCTTTCCAATATTTGAGGGACAGGACCAACTCAGGTGTAGCTGGCTAACCATTGTGCATTCGTGTCATTTCATGTAGTATGTTTTAAGGCCGTCATGAAATCGGTATTATTGCTAAATCGGTATTATTGCTAAATCCAGGTAATAAAAAGCTTTGTGTGTCATGATGGTGAGACAGGTTAGCTAGCATGTCCCTAGGTAGACAGGGAGGTCTCTGGTGGAATAAACAAAGACAGTCATATCCTATAACTCCAGGTTTTGAAATCACTCCTTTGCTCCAGGACATAATGTAACAAGGCCTTGAGGTTAATCATAAAATTCCTTTTGGCCTGACAAACGGAGCAGATCTGATAGATAAGAGTGGGTTACTTTGCTGATTCCTTTAGGATGGGCAAGCGGAACAAACCACGTAGACGAATTTCATTAGAAGGCGCTAGTTCCCTTCTTCAAACAGCTCCTCTTCTCCAAACAGGCAAAGGAAAGGTATAAAAGTAAGAGCTTTTGCCTCAGTTACGGGCTCCCCCATTCGGGACCCCCTCCCGCTTGGGAGCTCTCACCCTTTGCTTTCAGTAAACTATCCTCTTTTTAAAACTCTTTGCCTCTCCTGGGTCTGTGTTTCTGTTCTTTGATCTCACGAGACACAATCCAGGCCTACACCCAGAAACTGCCAGCAGATCCAATATCATCTACATTATTTGGGGACTCACAGGAAAAATAGTCCTACATCAATGGTAGATCAGATGGCCCTGAGCATGTTTATTTTCCCCTTTCTTTCTTACACTGAAATAGAAGATTGGTGAGATGAGAGAACCTCAGGGGAATGTTCTCTGTGCCGGAATTGCACACATTGAGCTGAAGTCTGTCAGTCACTTGGTTACAGGACAGGATTAAAGCCCAGAGGACATTGGGAACTTCGTTTTTTTTTTTTTTTTCCCCCCCTTGTGAATGTGTGATGTAGGATACAGGGTTGGGAGGATTTAAAGGAATAACAAACTGCAGAAACATTATTTTTATCTGTTTCATGCACACATGGGACCCAGGAACTTGTCAATTTCTTCTTTCTTATTCACTCAATTGAAGAGGCTTTTCTTTTGCAGAGTGCTCATAGGAGGATTTAAGTTTGATCGATGAAAATTGATCTTTTTAATAAAATCATTAAAATCTTCAAACCCTTGGTATTATCCGTAGGTTGTAAGTGCTAAACTCAGTCTACCTCTTTGTTTCATGATGAGCAAAATGAATCTGGAGACAGTCAGTGCTAATTAATTTGAATAAGCCAAAAGCATACATATTCTTAAGTTAAATGAGAGAGATTTTAATAATGTGATTATTTTTATATTTTAATTTGAAGTGAAATTGAATAGAAAGGTAGTCCATTTAGTTACACGTTGAAATTCCTCTAAAGCTTCTCAGACTCACTTCCTTTTAGCAGTAGGTTATAAAAAAAGACACGGAGAATGCGTGGGAGACAGAGAATTAGTTCAAATCTTTGTAGATTCTGATTTGGAGTAGAACAATTAGTTCTGAAAATCTAAGCTTAGAACATTGACTAGAGCAGCTCCTCTTTACTATAACTTACTCAGTGGTTACCATCCCCACATTCAGGGTTGTTTCTATTTGATTAAGAAATGGGATACAAAAATGCATATATAATCTGAATCATATTTTAGCCATAATTTCTACCTTCTTCTGTTGTATCCTATGTTCAAAAAATAAATCTCTCTGAGAACGAATTCAATATAATTTGTTTCCAGGCTTCTTTCATTTTCATGTTTCCCCATAGGCTAGACAGAGATGCCAGGAAACAATAAAATGATCAAAAGGTGAGACAAAGAAGTAGAATGTGAGGCAGAGTCTCTGGATAGCAGACAGACAGGATGGCCAGCCTCTGACTCAGGCTGTCTTGAAAGGTTGGCAATGACTTTGACGTTTTATCAAGTCTATCTCTTTTCCTTTAGGCAGGACTATTCTCACCCCTTCCTCCCCTCACCCCCCAGATGATAATATATCCTTTTCTTAAATGAAACTTCCAGTGTAGAGGACACAAGCTCCCCCAGGAACTCATTGTGAGGTTAGATGGCTTTCAGAGAAGGATTTTGGTGTCGTCTGTGTTTTGCTGTTCGTCCTCTCCACCGGGATGATCAGCTTTCGATAAACAGAGTAGCATCTGTAGAAAGTCATAGTCTGTGGCCCTTGAACAGATTGACAGATGGAGGACATGACTTCCCTAGAGAGCAATTAGTCCAGTCCCTTCACTGTCACTAGTGTGTCTTCTCTCCTACAGATTGAGCATACAGGCTTCTTTTATTTTAAAGTCATGTTGTATTATTGACTTACCTTCCCTTTAGACTTGAGTATTTTTTGCCAGAACTTTGCATTAGTAGTAGTTCCCAGCTCTGTGCTAAAATTGTCAGTCAAAATATGTGATTTACACAAAAATGTCACTATTGGTGTCTGTGATCTATAGGACGTAGGATTAGCACTGGAATGACTCAGAGTCCTGGGCTCCAACCCTGTTTCGGCCATAGCTATGGGTATGACTTTGGGTAGAGAGTTTACTAAATGTCTCTGAGCCTCAGTTTATCACTGTTAAATATGTGGCCAGATTAGAGCAGCTTTTCCATGGGGTGTTAACAGATGTAACATGAAAAACAGGCCCATTTAAAAATAAGTGGTGGTGGTGATGGGGAAAGGCACACAACATTAAACAAATCTAAACAGATTTCTTTATGGAAAGAATTGAGCCTTAAAAAAAAAGTACATTGTGAGTCTTCAAATCTTCAAGAGAGGTTTCCTAAAGTTATCCAATTATGGTTCATTTTTTTTCCTTTTATTGCTAATTTAATGCCACCCACTCTTGACCAGGTTCATTTGCAAAGCAGAAATAGCCATTCTTTCTTTAGTGTGCATCCCAGAAACACAGTAAAACTGCCCAGAGAGCATTTAGGGCTCTATACATAAACTCTAGATAAAAGATAGACAAGAGTTTATGCATTCCATGATTTCTCTTTTGCTTCTTGAACTCTTTGTGGCCAGGGGCATTTTCTTACTCATCTTATGTAAAAAGTGTCTAGACCAGCACTTGACACTTGAGAAGATATTTTTTAATAAATGTGTTGAATTGAGTAAAACTGTCCATAAATGGAAAGCACTGCCTTGAAAATTTTTGAGCTGCTTGTCACAGAAAATGTTATTATAGAATAGATTTTTGAAATGGGTGGAATTTGTAGTCAAAATGATATCTAAGATCAGGAATTTATGAGTTTCCTATAGTTATAAAGATACTATCAGTATAAAAATATTCATAGATAACCACAGGAAGATGACAGAACAGCAGTTCTTACTGGCTCCTTTCCTTGGTCTGCATAAATTTACCAATCACCTCGAGTCCAGATTCTGCTTGAGAATTTGGAATAGTTAAGTGGGGAAATTTGTCCAGTTACCACTACATTAGGAAGGGATAAGACCCCAGGAAATTTATTTCATCTTTCATCTTGTACAATGTCACTGTGTACTTATGAATTCAATTGATTAAATTTATGATGTATTCATACTTTTCTGTTGCATTTCTTACAACCTTCCAGAGTGTGAAATACATCTCATGTATATTTGTCTATCATTTAACACCTACTGTTTTGCAATCATAGGAAGAACTCAATAAATGTTTGCTGAAAAAAAATGAATAGATAAGTATGGTGGTTCCAACATTTTTTCAGTTCAGCATCTGAAGTTAGAGATAGTAAATATGATGAACTTATATTTAACAGAAGTCAAAGTTTTGGAAGGGAAAATAGAAAAAAAAATTGCCTATTATTTTACTACCAAAGAACAATCACTGTTAAGATTTTAGATTATTTCCCTCTAGACATAATACAAAGCAAATTTTTATACATAGTTATTGTATATATAATTTTGTGTACTGATTTTTTTCACTTGAAATTATTTGTAATTATTATGTGTACTAGTTTGTATATAAAGAATATTTCACAATAAAATTTTTAAAAACTTAGAATTCCTGGGTAACAGTTTTCACAGACAGAATTTTTAAATTATTCTTGCCTGGTTTTCTTAAGCATTTACTCTGTTATTATCATATTTCCTCATTTTACTTTAATTATTTTGCTATATGAAGGTCTACAGTAAACATTTAGGGCATAAATATTTTCCTTTTGAATATTTTCAAAACATAATATACCTATTAGTAAGCTGTTTTTCAAAAGTTTCCGTTAATATTTGCTATTTCTAAAAATAATGTGTAAACATTCCAAATTCATTGCAAATTCACCAGCAATGAATATATTTTACATTATAAAATATTGACAGATTTTAATGGGAAAATAGTTCCATATATTGTTTCACACACACACAATTTTTATTCTTTTATGAATTGTCCATTCATGTCTTTCCATTTACTTTTCTTATTGAATTGTATGAATGCTTCATTCCAGAAAGCGTGGTATTTCCTCCACGTGTATTCACACACCATTGCTTTAGCTGATGCCTAAGGGGAGCATATGGAGCAGGACAATGCCACGTCAGTGTGAGAAGCCAGAGCAGGCTGTTCTGGCAACTGTTTTGTAAAGCGGCAATGAGGAGGGAGCGAGTTACTAAACAGTCCCTCTTTCCGTTAGTTCATGGTTGCAAAAGGCAGGCCCGGCTAGTGAGTGTGTGTGACAGACTTCATTCTTCCCTTTGTCTCAGCCATTATTAGATCAGTCCAGAAATTGCCAGTGAATTGGGGCTGTGGACACAGTTGGTTTATGCTACTCTCTAAGTTCTGAAGCGTCGCAACTACTCTGTATGGTTTGTTCTCCACTTGAGCAAATTGCCAACAGCTTGTGTGACTCCTTAAGAATAATGAGAATCAACCTCACTTTTGGAGAGGGGACAGATTGTGTCTGTATTTGGCAATCCACATCCCTCTGCAGCTGGGATTGCTTAAGACACTCTATGGAGATGAGAGGCCCATATTGACAAGGAAATGCCCATTTTGTCTGAGGAGCTGCTGAGTTGTGTCAGCTTCTGCTGGCACGAACTCTGTCTAAAATGGCTTCACTCCCCAAACCACTGGATGTGACAGAAGTTAATGTAAGATCTCTGCAGTTTATTTCAAGCTCTTGTCATTTGATCAGGGTTCTAAACGCTAAATGCCTTCAGACCCTTCGTAAGCTAAAGACTCCTTTTAAAACAGAAAATTTAAAAACTAAGAAGTACATCAAGGCATGCAGATTGTATACTAAGTTTTTGTCTTCATGAAACACTCAGAAAAAGTTTGGATGTTGCTAATGCCACAGAAATTGTCCTATAGCAAAGAAAACAAAAGCTCTTAATAGCAAAGGTTTTGTGAGGCACAGTTAAGAACAGGTGGACATGATTCCAGGACAGGCGAGTCTTTTCTGAATGCTATTTTCATCTTTTTTCCCCCTTCTTAAGAGTCCATAATGCCTCCTCTTTGCATGTAGGATTAAATCCAAATTCTTCCTGGCCATCTTTTCTGTGTGAATTTTCAACTCTGTACTATTAAAATCAACTTTCTTATTTCCACCCCATTACTTTTCTTCCCTAAGAAGCAACCCACTCCTGTCTCTGTCACTGTGGGCTTTACTTCCTCTTGAGACATCTGCCCCATCAGTTATCTCCTTCACATTCTGTCTTGTCCACACTATATCAGCTCACATAGTCAAAATATGTTGCTTAAAAGCCATCTTGGTTACATGTGTGCTGTTATTTCCTTGAAGGGAGAACAAATTCTATTTTCTTTCTACTTTGCAATGTGGTGACTAGAAAGTTTTTCATGTATTATAATTTGTATCCAAATAAATATAGTTGTCTATCTTTTATTCTAAAACATTCGCAAGATTCAAATTGTGAGCACATTTCCAGGTGGGTTAGGAGGGCATGTGTTTAGGATTACTGATTTCATATTTTAAACAAAACAGGCAGTTTAATCATTTAAATTAGAAATAAAAGAGAGTGATTTTTTTTGTCTGCCCCTTAATATTTAAATATGTGCTTTTAAAAAAACTTTTACATATGTTAAAAAACTTTTCGTTTACAAATCTCTGATGAGTTCCTGCTAAAAATATTTAAACTGTGAAAGTAATGGGCCAGCTGATGGTGATGTTTGAAATAATATTGTTGAGGTGAGATAATGATTATGTGATTTTGGAACTCTATGTGTAGAATGAGTTCTAGCAACAATTTAGAATAGAGAGGATTACTTTGACAAACTGTAGTGACAGTAGAATCTGATGGCATTAACTTTTTGGAGATTCCAGGTAAGTTAGTCTTAGTAAAGACCCATGGAAGAAATGCTTTGATTTCTATCTGTTAAAATTAAATTCTAAGATTTCAAATGCGAAACTGAAATTGTGAGCTCTTTCTTTAACAATGAATGTGTCTAGACCACGGATAAGCTTGTTAAACATCAGCAGTATGACTCAAAATGATGCCATCAATTTACAGAAATGTAAAAAGATGTGCAGAAGCAATGTTTGAGGAATCACTTGCTGAGGTCAGGTTGGAAAATACCTTCTATAAGGTACTGTCTTTGCCTAGGAGTAAATCATGGATGAAAGCACGCTTTATCTTGAGGACTTTATGATAATAATGTTGATAAAGAGCAATTAGTTGTGAACTTAAATTATTTAATCTCCATAGCAACCTCCAATGGTGTAAGAGTAATTATGTCCGATTATACATGAGGAAATTGAGGCTCATAGAGAAGAAGTGAATTGCTCAGATCATGCAGCTAGTAAGCAACAGAGTTAGGATTTGAACCCACTTCTCATTGACTCCCACTTCTCTTAAGACCAATATCTTAAGATACTGGAAAGTTTTTCAGAAAATGGAAAATTCATCATGAACAAATATCATGACATATAAAAGAGGAATTTGTTGTGATTTCTGAGTTGTTCCAATAAGTTTTGTCAGTAAAGTTGAAATATATATCCTCTTTCTCATATCAGCTGATGTGATTGACATGGTCTGATATGCATGGATGATCACTAAAGTTGCAGAAAGGAAAAAAGTGAATATGACACTGTCTGAGCTGGGGAAACAAAGTATAAATTGAGGTAGCAGTCCTCTTTTAGAAGTTTGGAACCATGCTATTATTTTTCAGTAGATTTTTTATGAGAGGGAAAATGCCTGATAATAAACACTCTCGTTGTATGTTAATAGCTGTACTAATTGAGCATTTACTATATGCCAGGTACTGCATTAATTACTTAATGTATGTTTTCTCATTTAATCTTGTCAATGACCATACAGTGTAGATACCATTATACATCTCATCACTAGATGAATCAGATTATGTCTAAGTATCATGATGATATAGTCTTATCAACATTTACCTTCTGCTTCATGCACTTGAATCATTCTGCATAATTTTAAACATGATTTTGCAAGCTTCAATGAAGTTATGGCTACAGGATTATATTGAAGGAACCTGTGAATTGTTATTAATTACTCTTATTTTTGGTTGAGTTGGAAGGACAGGTGAGTTCTGGCAGCAGAAATGTGGGAATCACTTCCTTCACCTGTAAAGTGGAATGACTAATGCTTCACCTGCCTGAAGGCCGGGGCTAGACAAGATAGCATCTTTGATATAATATCCACAGAATAATTCATTACTTGTTGTGTTCTCTGGGGGACTGCGGATACTGACATATGTATGAAAGAGGATGTCTTGGGCATCTTAATGGTATAATGAAGGCATGATGGGAAGAAATCTATTCTTGCCTCTTAGTATAACGTTGGCATTTCTAGTTGAACCCTGGACTCTGTAGTCCATCAAGAGATCTTAGACCAAGAACAAAGAGATCATATCTAGTCATCCCTGGCAAAAAAAATATATATATATATTTTAGAAGGTTGTAAAAAGAAGAGATATGTCTACAATATACTCTTCTAAAAAATAATTTAAAAATGTGAAAATAAAATAGACTCTTCTAAGAATCATTTTCAGAAGCACGAAAGATTTTAAAGGTATACCAAGTGGATTGCTTTGTTAAATTAGCACTTTATCACACCACATAGTTCTGGAGTAATTTTATCATTGAGTCAGGTCTCTCATTGCTCTGTCCATTATTCCAGGTTAATCTGGAACATACAGTTT
This sequence comes from Rhinolophus ferrumequinum, assembly GCF_004115265.2. Lineage (NCBI taxonomy): Eukaryota > Metazoa > Chordata > Mammalia > Chiroptera > Rhinolophidae > Rhinolophus > Rhinolophus ferrumequinum. The sequence goes on along the minus strand of NC_046290.1, from coordinate 38,243,391 downwards.
CTGAAATACTGACAAACTCATTTTGAATTATTATTTTGGAAACCATCAAGTCATTTGACTCCTTTTGCTTGATTTTAGCACTAATTCCAGGCACGTCAGATGTGTGGTATTATCTGAGCATCTATAAGGCGAGTGAATAATATTAAGGAAGTGCCTTTTCTCTTCACAATCAATTCTTTTGCAAGAATGGTAATACCAATAATAGTGTTTTTAATAAAAACACCACCTAAGATTTTTCTTTCTTTCTCATAGAATAGCTCTTTACTATGTAACTGAGATGGCTTCTCAACTCGGAAGCACCTTTGATTTGTCACAAAGGACCAAGCTAACTTTCAGAACAACTTAGTCCTTTTAGCATACCCATTTTAGGGCCAAGGGAAGTGGCTTGTTCTGCAGGAAACCATTTCTTGGCCTACTGTTATTTTAAATGCTTGTAGGAGACCACAGAGCAAGAGAGAAGAGACAGCAACAACTCCTAGCATGCCTGGGGGATGACTTGTTCCTTCATATTTGTGGAACCCTATGTCAAGAGAGAAAAACATCTAAAAATAAAATGCATTTACTCAGAATCTCTGGGGCAAGATGCAAAGAGCCTGTGCTAGAGGAGCCCAGGTTGAAAATTAAATGGTTGAAATGTGCAGAGCAACTGCTATCAGCAGAACCATAGCCTTTTCTGGTTTACTTTGTGAAATGATTAGTTTCAAATAAATTGGCTTTGGGTCCTCATGGCCTTTGTTTTTTTAGCTGCTGTTCATAACACACAGTGACCCATTTTCTGGTGAGTCGTTCCTTCATAGTCCGGTGATTATTGGCCTTTCAAAGCATTGACTTAATCCAGCAATGTGTACAATCACCAAAATGTGATCCAGTCTTTTCAACATTCTAGTCAAGTCCTGTGTGGTAGGAATCAAAATCCCACTATAGGTCCCATATATTTTTTCCTAAGGCTGTTCCCCTGCAATGAGACAGAAACAGAGTTTAGGAGTGGTATAAGCACTCTTTATTTATTTATTTATTTATTTATATTTATTTATTTATTTATTTATTTTTAATTTATTGGTGACAATTGTTAGTAAAATTACATAGATTTCAGGTGTACAATTCTGTATTACATCATCTATAAATCCCATTGTGTGTTCACCACCCAGAGTCAGTTCTCCTTCCATCACCATATATTTGATTCCCCTTACCCTCATCTCCCACCCCCTTACCCCCTAAGCACTCTTTAAAATGTACTGATAAAGAGGATTCCTGAGAAGGAAAAGGGGGCAAGTTAGAGGGATTGGGTATATTACTGTCCTTCTAGTTGGTTCCTGCTCTCTTACATACTGCTCCAATTCTCTACTCCATCCATAGGAGTAAAACCTTAAACTAAAAGATTGAACGCTGTAGCATCATTCATTTCTATGTCTCATTATCAGTCCATACCCCTGCCATTACCGCCATCATATTTTCAAAGGGCTCCCCAAAGCCTAGAGACTCTAGTTTACCACGCATTTCAAAGGCTGTCCTCTTTTAGAACTTCAGCTATTCTGAAACATTATTAGAAAGAATCTAAATGAGCTAGAGCGAGTCTATCATTGATGTTTGACCAAATACACACACACACACACACACACACACACACACACACACACACACACAAAGCGAGCTGTAGCATTGTATCGATTGTTCCAGTTGGAGTGGGACTTTTAAAAAAAGAATTTTTGTTTTTAAAGTACATTCCTCTGTTTGAAAAGTATATTAATGTTATATTTTCCATCACCCCATACATTTTAGCTTTGATGTCCATCTAACCTCAGCATTTGAAAATAATCAAAGTTATTAGATTGAGAAGGCTCAGGAACACAGGATCATTTCTGCATAAATTTTTGCTTCTTTGAGCCGAGCCGGACCCAGATGATTGTCTGCTTGGTGGCACGTCCTTGCCTGCCTCTAGAGATGCTGATTCTCACTGATCAAGGCCTCAGGACCTGACGCAGGCACATCAGAAGAGTATGCTTTTATGTGCAATGAACTTCAAACTAAAAAAAAGATTTTTCTCTTCAATGTTGTTGTTAAATCATTTGCACAGTATTAGAAAAATGAATGATGATTTATAAGAAAAAAATATCCATGTTGTGAGGAACTCTTTAAAAATGGACTCACGTCTTCAGCAACATCAGTGTGTCTGATTGTAGAGTTTGTGTCTACCAAAAGGTAGGTTGTCAGCTAATGGGCTCAGAGAGTGTATGTAGAAACACTGTAAGAAACCTTGAAATTTAGCAGAAGAGGATTTTCAGTAATGAAATTCAAGGAAAGATATTAGTGAACTTTTAGATAGTTATTTCAAATTTCTTTTACATTATCTAGCATTATAAAGGCTTTTGATAGCAGGTTGAATTCGGGGTATAATTTTCAGACTTGGTAGTCTTAAATATCATCATTTCAGATCTAGCTTAATTTTCTTGAATATTAAGATATGCAATTTCTGCTTTATTTACAAGTGGAGGAGGGACCAGAGTTACAAATACATTTTGATTTCTGTTTTCTCATTCCATTTTATGAAGTTTTTTTCCCTTTAGAAAAAAGGTGTGCCTCGTTGTATCTTTTCAAAATGCCTTTTCAGAAAATAGGTTTTGCAGTATTCATTTTAATACTACTTCTTGCGACACTGTGTAGGCGCTATACTGTTAACTCTTAAATGTGTGAGTTCTTATAGCTGAGCAATATTTTAGAGACATTTTAATGTCATAGCCTCTCCTAACAGGCTGTTTGCGTATTGCAGAAAAGGTATACTCCAGGATTTGTTTTAAACATAAGGTATGTTGGTAAATGATTTTGACAAGACTTGTCCCCTTAGACTGACTATATTTTATAAACATTTTATGCTTTACTCTTAAATGACACATTGTACTGAAAGGCAGGAACTGGGTTTCTGTCATGGTGACCTGGTATTGAACTTGCTGAGCTAGTTACTCATTACTTTGCCCTAAATATTTACTAGAACACACCTAGTCTTTTGTGGGTATGGGGGTGGGGGGGTGGGAATGGGGCCAGAAGCTGCACAAATTGCATTCACATGCCATTAAGCTGTGGTCAGCTTCTCCCCTGAGAGTTGTAACCCCTTTAGACAACTTCCTCTTTGGGGAGTGGCAAAGCACAGAAACTTCTGAGGAAGAGGCCCAGCTGCAGGGGTAAGTTTAGGCTACCTTGCATCACAGTGGACCATGAATGGCCCTTTCCTGCTGTGACTCAGGCCCAGCCCACTCATCAGTTATAGTCTGTGGGAAGAGACAGATGCCTTGTGGTGGCCCTTGGAGCCACATTCTTTGGTGATGCTTCCTGTGTAGTGAATACCAGCTCCTCCTGGATCAGGTATGGTGCCATTGTCTTAAGGGTGCTTAGAGACAAAAGTCGTGTGACAGATGCGTCGTGTGTACATACAAATATAGATTTTTGGGGGTGCTGAATTTAGGATGATCTAGAACTTTCTTACTGGAATCAGCAGGAAGGCAAAATGATTTTGACACCAGGATCAACCCAAGTAAGGATATGAGAACTTGAAAATATATTTGTTTGGGGTAAGACATTGATGAGACAAACACATTTTTTTTTAAAAAAAGGGCAGAAGAGTCATGAAAGAATTATGAACATCTAGCCTTTCTTCATTATTTCTGCATCTAACTTACCTTGTTTTCTACTCTTGGGCTAATGGAATAGTCTCCTAACTAAGCTCCTGATGTCCATCCGTGCCTCTGGAGGCTGGCCTCCACACCAGTGGAAATACAACGTCGGTTTTGCCACTCCTCTGTCCATACTTTCCAAGGGCTTCCCATCTCTCCAGCAGTGACATACAAAGTTTCACTGTGGCTGATAGCATTCCTGGGCCTGGCTCTTGCTCCCTCTCTGACCTCATCTTGTACCATTCTTATTCTCACTTTTTTCCACTCAGGTCCCCCTGCTTTCCTGGCTGTTTCTTGAATATACCATATGTTCTCCTCTCTCAGAACCTCCCCCAGAAATCCACATACTCATTTCTTCACTTCATGTATATCTCTGTTCAAACTGTACTTTCTAAAACAGGCTTTTGTGGCTATTCTATCTAAAATAGCACAATTCATACCCCATCACTATGTATCCACTTACCCTGCCTTTTTCTTGATAGCACTTATCACCACCTGTCATACTTTATTTAGTTGAATCATATAAAGTTTCTTTTTTGGGGAGTCAAGAATAGTCAAATATTGCCCATTTCATATAGTGTAACCTAAAATATACTTATTAATGTGTTTATTTTTTAAGCTAAACAAAAGTATTAATTTGTTTATTATTTTTATTCTTTCCCTGCACTAGGACTCCATTAGTTTTGTTTTGGGCAGCATCCTTAGTGTCTGGGATATAGCAGGCACTTAGAAAAATCTATATTGAAAAATGGAAAGAAAGAAGAAAACCTTGTGGAAGTTGTTGACAGTGAGCAGAGAAAACTTATATGGAAAATGACCTGTGTTTAGACATTCTAGAAAAATGTAATTGGAACATCTTCTGAGAGAGTCCAGAAAATTGAAGGACTTATTTGGATTTAGCATGTCCAGGTGGGAATTCCTGCCCCTTCTCAGGAATTTTTTTTGCTTTCCCCTTCCCGAATCCTGAGATATAAACTGTTTTCTGTTCTCCACGATGAATCGTTTCCACAAAGTGACAGCTGATACTACCAACCACCTGGGTTCAAGGAGCTGATTTTCCCAATTTCCCGACCAACTTTTCTTGGGATTCGGGAATGGAAAAGTGAAAAAATTCCCGAGAACGGGCAGGAATTCACACCTGGAAACCCTAGTGATAAACAGGAAAGATGTCTAAGAGACACATTGTGAGTAGTACGTTTATTTCCTGTTGTGGGTATTACTGGGTTCAAGGAGCCAATTTTCCCGATTTCCTGACCAACTTTTCTAGGGATTTGGGAACAGGAAAGCAAAAAAATTCCTGGGAACAGGTGGGAATTCCCGCCTGGAAACCCTATTTGGATCCATGTGAAGTAGTGTAAAGTTTCTATCTAATTGGAGCTCTGGGCTATGTATGGACCTTCATTATATATTTTCCAATATGGTTTCCTGAAACTGGGACTAAGAAAGATAAAATAAGTTGTAGACAAAACACTTCTGAACTGAAAAAGTTTCCCAGTTGGTAAGTTAGAAGGATTCATCTTGCCACTTGTGATATAAGTTGATTTTTACTAGAGAAGAGAAATTATCTTTTATTTCTAGTTCTAGAATTGTGGCTGATAATCTTCATATAACGCCTTATACCAACACTTACAAATACTACATAATATAAAATAATCAACCTCTCATGTATATCTGATCTTGAAAGGAAATAAGGGCACCACTGGTCAGAAATACAGATGGAATTGAAAACCTCAGGGATAAACATGTAAACTGATATTGTGCTGCCCTGGGGAAGATGTAATTAGTCTCCCTAAACCAAGGGCTTGAGTTTTAACCACCATGTGGAGATATGAAATGAAAGTTGAGACTCTGTGACTTGGAACAGAGATCCTCAGCAGAAAGTTGTGACCATTGAATAGAAGGCTCTAGAAAAAAAAAAATTCCCCATCATCACAAAAGCTGTCTTAGAAAATAATACTTTCTCCAAAGACATATCATGGTGGATTATTACCTCATTTGGGTTTGGGGTTTGAATCTGTACTAGTATAATATGGTGGAGGAAATCACAACCTGAGAAATTAACCAAAAAGATCCCAGGCCACTGGTAACTCTGAAACATCTGGCAGAATCAGTTGCAAACTTCTTGGGAAGGAGATTGCTTATTAAACCAAGCTTCACAGTTTTCCTACAGATACATTCTTTCCAAAGATTAACTAATAACCTAAAATTATAAAACATAGGACAAAATCCCCCATGAGTGACAGTAACAAAACCTAACAAAAAGCTGGGTTAGAATCTAATACCTTTAAATAATGAAACCATCGCATAGAGAGTATAAAATCAAAGTATTGAAAATGATGGAAACATAAAATATAAATTATAAATGTAAGAAAAATTAGGTTTGCAAAAAAGAGAAAGAAATAGAAATTGTAAAAGTGAAAAACAGTAATTGAAATTAAAAGGTTACCAAATGGGTTAAACAACAATTTAAACACAACTAAAGAGAGAATCAACTGTAATTGATTTGAATTTGAATTAATTTGAAAAAATCAACTAGAATGCACTAAAGAGAAAAAAATGGAAAATATGAATGAGAAGTTAAGAGACATGTTGGAGAGAATGAGAAAATTCAGCGAGTGTTTAATAGGCAGTCTAGAAGGAGAGAATAGGAAGTATTGAAAAGAGACAACATCTGACTGTTGCACAATTACATTGAAAGCTTAAGCAAAAGATGACAATAAATCCCAGATGGATTTAAATTTTAAAATTAATAAGCACACTTTTAAACAACTCATTAGACAAAGCAAAACACATAATGAAAATTAAAAATATTTAAAATTGAATATTAATGTTAATTAAAATAATACATACCAAAACTTATGGGAAACAACAAAAATGGTAGTTAAGGTTGAAACAAGAGTTTCATCCTTAAATACCTGTGTTAGAGAAGACAAAAAGATTAAAAAATAATAAGCTCAACATCCAATTCAATAATTTAAAAAGCAAACAGAGCAAACATAAAGTATAATAAAAGAAATAATAAATTGAAAGTAGATAGTAATAAAATATAAAACAAAATCAAAAGCTCCTTTCTGAAAAGACTAATAAATAGGGTAACCTATTGCAGACTTGCGCAAGGAAAAAAGTTATTAAAAACACTGGAAACATTATAGCTGGTAATCATACATTAGAAATAGCCCCTTTACATCTGGAACAAGAAAAGAATAACTGCTACCTCTGTTTATAGTTGTTCTAGCCACTGCAATAAGTAAAGGAAAGAAATAAAAGGTAGAAGAAAAGAAGAAGGAGAAGTGAAATGGTCATTAACTGGAGATAATATGATTGTCAAAATAGGAAGGAAACATTGCAGAAAAATATTTTGTATTAAAAATAATACAAAAGTTCTGGAAAATTGCTGGATATAAAATAAACCATCAATATACCATCAGTAAACAATTAGGAAATTGTTTAGAAGCAGACATCATGAGTACTATCAATAAAAACTGGAAACATGTAGGAATAAATCCAATAAAAGATGTGCAAGTCATTTATGGTAAAATTAGAAATTTTTTATTTAAGAGTTAAAGAAGAGTTAAATAAATGGAGAAATACATCATTTTTGAAGTAGGATGACTTAATGTCATAAAGATTGAATTCTTTCTATATTAGTTTATAAAGCCTAATAGAAGCTCATACAGAGGTGAGGTTTTGTTTGTTTGTTTTGGGTAACTTGACAATTGATTTAAAAGTACATATGAAGCACGAAGGGCCATTAATAACCAACAAAATTTTGAAGAAGTAGAGGAGACTAGCCCTACCACATATCAAGAATTATTGTAAGGGTATGGTGATTAAGACATTGGATATTGCAGCAGCAATAAATAAATATAGCAAGTTCAGGAATAAGCTCATGTATGACTGAAGATGTATTACCAATCTGTGTGGAAAGGTTATAACAACTGGAGTAGTAGTGGTTCATGTGGGGAAATAAACATAAGATCCCTTCCCCACATTGTATAGAAATTAAATCCCAGGTGGAATGTAGGTGTAAAAATGAAAAGAATTTATGTCTTTAGAAGAAAATGTATGAGAATATCTTTATGGCCACTGGGTAGGGAAGGATTTCTTAAACTAGACATTAAAACAAAGTATAAAGAAAAAGAGTGATAGATTATATTAAAACTAAAAATTCTTACAGTAAAATATACCAGCAATATGAAAAAAAGATGTTTCAGACTAGAAGAAGAAATATGTAATGCATATAAACAACAAAAATTAGTATTTATATGGAGTTCTACAAATAAATATAAAAACATTCAACTTGATAGAAACATGGGTAAATATATATAAATAAACAATTCAGGGAAGAGAAATAAGAATTGCTGATAAAACATAAATACTCTACCTCACTAATAATCAGGTAAATGCAAATTTAACAAAAAAAATATACTTCCTATAAGTAAGTCAGTTTGATAAAAACTAAAGATCCATCTAAATCCCCCATGAGTGACAATGGTGTGGAAGAATAAGTAGGTACAACCAACTGGGAAAATGGATTGACATTATTTAATAAATTTAAAATGTACGTACCCTGAGGGACAAATTCTACTTTTAGGTACATATCATAGAAACATGCTCATATGTGTTCACCAGGAGACATGCAGTAGGATGTTTATTTTGGCATTATTTTTAATGGCATAATACTGGGAAAAATTCTGTATGTCCAGCAATGGAGGAAAGTACAAATAAAAAGTAGTGTATTCATGTAGTATACTATTGTACAACAGATAAAATGTACAGATTTTGTGAGATATATTAATGTGGATAGATCTCAACAACATGAAATTTAGCAAAAACAAAAAGAAGTTGCAGAAAGGTTAATATATGGTATCATTTTTATAAAATTTTAGTATATGAAAAATAATATTCTGTATTTTCAAAGAAAATATTCACAGGCAGTAAAACTAATTAAAAGAGAATGGAAATTCTAAACACTAATTATACGATACTAAAATTAGTATCCTAAAATTAGTATCCTAGTATGAGAGAGGGAGAGGTACACTGAAGCTTCATATCTGTCTAAAATGTTCTTTTCCAGCTGTCTATTTGATAATAATTGTAAATTCATAGGTAGTTGCAAAGATAATAGAGAGATGTCCTGTTTACCCTACACCCAATTTACCCCAATGATTACACCTTACATAAAAATATCAAAAACAGGTGATTGAAACTGGTCCAATGTATGTATATATAGTTCTTTGTCATTCTGTCACATATGTGGATTTGTATAGCTACCACCTCAATCAAGATTCAGAACAGCTCTATCCACTACAAAGATGTCCCTTGTGCTATGCTACTTTTAGTCACACCTACTCCCCTTTCCCTATTGTCCTTTATCCCTGGCAACCATCTAATTTGTTTTCCATTTCTGTAAATTTTTGTTGTTTGGAGAATGTTATATAAATTGAACCCTATAGTTTGTGACTCTTTGAAATCGGCTTTTTAAATTTTTTTATTCAGCGTAATATCCTTGAGATCTATCCAAACTGTTGTATGATAAGTTCGATTCCTTTTTTATTGCTTAATGTTATTCTTTGAAATGGATGTATCACAGTTTTTCAACCATCCAACTAGTGAGGGACATTTTGGTCTTTTCAATTTTTCGCTATTACAGATTAAGCTGCTATGAACAGCTGCAGATAGATTTTTGTGCAAACATAAATTTCTATTTTTCTGGGATAAATGCCCCAGAGTGAATTTCTAGGTCATAAGGTAAGTACATGTTTAGTTCTTTAAGAAACTTCCAAAGTATTTTCCAGAGTGGCTGTATTATTTTATATTCTCCCAACAATTTATGAGATACACAGTTTTTCTGCTTCTTTGCAAGCATTTGGTATTGTCACTATTTTTAATTTTAGCTTTTCTAAGAGCTGGGTAGAGATATCTCATGTTTTTACTCTGCATTTCTCTAATGGATAGTATATTAGTTTTCTATCGCTACTATAAGAAATGACCACAGACTTAGGGGTTTACAGCAATACAAATTTATTACCTTATAGTTCTACAGATACAGAAGTCTGACACAGGTCTCACTGAGCTGTAACCAAGGTGTTGACAGAGGGTGTTCCTTTCTGGAGGCTTTAGGGAAGAATCTGTTTTCTTGACTTTTCCAGCTTCTGTTTTTCTTGACTCATGGCCCCCTTCTGTTTTCAAATCCATCAACAATGGGTTGGGTCCTCCTCATATCACATTCAGATCTCTTTGCCTCGAGTTTGCACTTTTAAGGATTCTTAGGATTGCATCAGGCCCACCCAGATAATTCAGAATAATTGCTCCATCTTAAGGTCAGCTGAATAGCAACCTGAATTCCATCTGCCATCTTAATTGTCCTTTGCCATGTAATGTGACATATATTTACAGGACCTGGGGACTGTGGACGTCTTTAGGTGGGCATTAGTCAGCCTTCCACAGCTAGTGAGGTTGAACATCTTTTCATGGACTTATTTGCCACCCAATATGTCCTCTTCAATAAAGTGTCTATGTCTTTCAGTCATTTTCTAATTGGATTGTTTGTTACATTACTAATAAGTTTTGAGAGGGTTTGTGTGTGTGTGTGTGTGTGTGTGTGTGTGTGTATGTGTGTGTTTTAAATTATAGATCTGAGTTCTGTTTAATATTTAGTTTATAGGTATTTTTTCTCAGTCTGTAGCTTGTGTTTTCATCCTCTTAACAGGGTCCTTCACAGGACAAACGTTTTTAATTTTGATGAAGTACAGTTAATTGGTATTTTTCTTTCATGGATTATGCTTTTGGTGTCATTGTGAACTTCACTAAACCCTAAGTCCTGGGTTTTTCTCCTGTAATCTTCTAAATATTTTATAGTTTTTATGTTTAAGTCTATCATCTATTTTGAGTTAATTTTTAAATAAATGATAAGGTTTAGGTCAAGGCTCCTTTTTATTGTTTGTTTTTGCCTATGGATATTCATATGGGTTGCTCCAGAACCATTTGTTGAAAAGACTGTACTTCCTTCACTGAATTGCTTTCCCGCTTTTGTCAAAAATAAAGTGGCCCTATTTGTGTGGGAAGGAATTGATTTATTCCTTAAAAAAAGGGGGAGAAATATAATAAACTGTTAAGGTTTCCAAAGGCTAAGGGCATGTAAGTGTGCTGTTTTTTTATATTTTCCTATTGCATTGAGATAGTTCATACTATATAAAGGGGGCATTTGCATTCTCAAGGTCTGAAAACATTAGGAGAGTCAGAGATGTGGTAAGATGAGGAGCACAGAGTACTGGAGACTAATCACAGTAAGACTCTGATCAAGGTCATGTCCCGCTCTGAGTTTCAGATTCCCTTTCTGTGAACCAAGAGTGCTGGATTCGATGACCTCCTAGAGCCCTTTGCAATGCTAATGCTCAGAGTATGTGATGACTACGTATCACTGAGTGTAGAATAAGTGATGAGGAGAGGGAGCTAGGCTGTCATTCTGACTTATAGTCTGAAGTTTAGAGGCTATTTATATCCCCAAGTAGAGGCTGCATAATTACTAGAGGTTAATGGCTGGGAAAAAAAGCCCTCTGTTTCAAAGAACTTAGGGAAGTTTCGCTATACATGTGACTAATCATAATAATCTTGAAGATATCATTACATAAAATCCAGAATCTGCATCTTAAGAAGATCCCAGACTAAATGCAAAGTAGGATCCTGAAATAGATAAAGGCGAAAACTGGTGAAATCCTAGGAAAGTCTGTCATTTAGTTAATAGCATTGTCTTAATGTTAATTGCTTAGTTTTGGCAACATGGCATGGTTATCATGTAAGATGTTAATATTAGGGGAAGCTAGATGAAGGGTATGTGAGAATCCTCTGTACTATCTTTGCAACTGTTATGAAATTTAAAATTATTCCAAAATAAAAATTGTATTAAAAGTATCCCATGTGATCAGATGATTTATTTGCATATTAAGTTTTGAAAAGCACTGCTAAGGTACTCTTTATAAGTTCAAGGTCTCTGGCCTTATCCCAGCCCTCACAAATCAGAATTGCTGGGTTGAAGATTAGATTCTGAACTCTCCTGGTGATTGCCATGAACACTAACATGGTAGAATCCTAGTTCAGAGCTTTTTTTAGAAGTTGCCTTTCTTTGGAAAATGTAGTGGAACTTGCTAGGCTTTGGTCTATAAATGCCAGTCTATACAGATTCAGGGCTATTATAAAAATTTCAATCTATAGCACAATGAGGCAAAAACCTAATGATCAGTTTCTGAAATGGCATGATTAGCAGCTCCGTGGACTGGTTCCTAGGTGAAACAACCGTAACTGGTGAAAATTATCTTAAAAACCTAAGTATTTAAGGAAGTTGTCCTAAGTTTTCTTAAATTGTCTGGAAATTGCCCTAACGGCATACAGCAACTGGAAAAACACTTATTTAAGAAAATGTACTCAAATGAGATTTATGGCATTTAAGTCACGACCCACTCCCTCTCGCTCTGCTTCACCAGCTCATCATTACAGAACCTGCACTCCAAGTGATTGCAGTCAAAAACGTGGGGCTCCCTTTCCCCCAAGCTTCCAGTCTAAGCTACAGCATCTATCCTAGAAGGGCAGGCCACCATTTCCCATCCCTCTCCCCAGCTCTGTGTTGTAGACCTCAAGGCAAGAGGACTTAGAGGTCTGGGGCTCCCGTCCCTTCATGTGGGATAAAAGGTTGACCCTAGGCACAGCAGACCAAGCAAGGATAAGGGCACCAATGCCCCTAACCCAGCTTGCTCATACCATGTGTCCCTGAAAATAAGACCTCGCTGGACAGTCTGCTCTAATGTGTCTTTTGGAGCAAAAGTTAATATAAGATGTGGTATTATATTATATATATTATGTTATGTTACGTTATGTTATATAAGACCCGGTCTTATAGTAAAATAAGACCGGGTCTTATATTAATTTTTGCTCCAAAAGACGCTTTAGAGCTGATTGTCTGGCTAGGTCTTGTTTTCGGGGAACGTGGTAGGCCTTGGCTCCACACCAGAAGAGGCAAGTCTAGAAGATTAGAGGCTACTGCCCCTGATTAGCATGTTGTTTATAAAGCAGAGGGTACTCTGAGAGAAAACAGGCCCCTACCCCTTCCCCCAGATCCAGAGCAGTGGTGCAGAATTTTTTTCCCAGGGGGTGAGAGTGAGGCAGCCTGTAAGACAGAAACCTCCATAGTTCCTCCCAAAGGAACTGACTTTATTTGGAACAGACTGTGAGGTTGTTCAAGCCTAAGAGTGCTGTTGAAAAAGACAAAACAGATTTTGGTAGTAAGCAATTAAGAAGAGGCAGCTACATAAACTGTCGGCCAGCTATAAGTGTAACAGAGAGTACCAGAGAAAGAGACAGCTAGGAAGAGTGCTTCTGGGATTGCAACAAACCTCAAAAGCTAGTCTCAAATACCATCCCTGGAAGGTGCCCAAATTTAATTACATTTGACTGTAGAGCAACCAACCTATCTCCCAGGGCATTGCTGAAAACAATGGAGCAATCAGCCTGCAATTAGCAGATGCTAATAGCCAAGTATTTTGCCAACAGAGTCACACAACTTAACATGGATTAGGGAAAGAGGCAGTTAGAGAGCCAGGGCTGTGCTCTCCTGAAGAATGACATCAGAAGCTGCAAACTGTAGGGGAAATGGACTTCACTGAAATAGTCCAGCCAAGTTACTAAACAATTAAACAAGAAAACAACCATGACAAGCCCCAGGGTGTAGGAATTAGTATCTAGAGTTGCTGAGATGCATTGTCTAAAATGTTCAGTTTTCAACCGAAAAAATTATGAGGCATTCAAAGAAACAGGAAAGTGTGACACGAGAATAAAAAAGACAAGAGAAATTGCATCTGAGAGGACCAAGATGTCAGACTTATCAAAGACATCAAAACAACTGTAATAAATATGTTCAAAGAATTGAAGGAAATCATGCAAGATTATCATGCTAAGCGAAATAAGTCAGACAGGAACAATTGAGAACCTTATAACTTAGCTCAGATGTGGGGTATAAAACTGAAAGCAGCAAACGAACAAGAAACAAACAAAGAAACAAAAACTCATAGATACAGGTAAGAGTTTAGTGGTTACCAAAGGGTAACGGGGGAGAGCAGGTAGTAGAACAGGGAAAAAGGGGATCAAAAATATGGTGATGGAAGGAGAACTGACTCTGGGAGGTGAACACACAGTGCAATCATAGGTGATGTATTATAGAATTGTACACTTGAAAACTTTATAATTTTATTAGCCAATGTCCTAATAAATTTAATAAAAACTTTTTTAAAAGTAAAGGAAGATATGATGACAGTGTTTCATCAAATAAAGAATGTTATTAAGAAACAGAAATTATAAAAAAAAATTACAAAGTTAAAATAACCTAAATAAAAATTTGCAAGAGGGGTTCAACAGAAGATTTGACCTGGCAGTAGAAAGAAGATATATTGATAGAGATTATATGTCTAAAGAACAGAGAGGATAATAATGATGATGAAGTACTAGAAAGTAGACAAAAGAGTAAATGGACTATAAAAAGTATTTGAAGACCACAATATTTAGTTCTTGGGAAACTGCCTTTTCTTCTGAGTCTGACCTTTCTATTTTATGTTGTTAAAATTTCCCTTTGTTAGAGAAAGGAAACCTTAGGTATATGACAGTTATGCCTTTAATTTGCAAAATAAAATGTTAGAACTCCTATATTAATCTCAAGATAGTTTTTTAATGTAAAATTATTATTGTTCCATAAGATCCTAAACTTGGGAACCGCTGGTTCAAGAACTGCCTCTGTCCAGTGGCCCTTGGCACCTGACAGCTTTAAGAAAAAGAATAACCATTCAAGTTTTACCATCAGAAGTGTGTTATAGATCTACAAATGCCTAGGAAACTACTTACTATATAATAGGTTTAATGAATATGGGTTGGCACGGATGACACAAGTGTGTCACAAGGGTGTGACTTCCTTGCTCTTGGAGTGTGTGTGTGTGTGTGTGTGTGTGTGTGTGTGTGTGTGCATAGCCATGGCCTCCTTCTGCTGTTCTCCTTTGAGACTATATAGCCACATGTGACATGTATGAGTTCACACGTTTCTTGCCAAACTTATTTCCATGAGATTTTGCTTTGAGGTATTTGTATGGGTTCTGATCTTTTTGTTGAGTTTCAGAAATCCTCTCCTCCAAATATTAAGGGATAATTGGAATGATTTAATACCCTCTCCTTCAATTTTCAGTACTGTTTTCTATTAGTGTTATGGCTACTGCTAAATTTGCACACGTTCACTATTTTGATTTCCAGGTTTTTATTTAATTTCCATGGGTCTTCTGCGTAGTCTCTGAAGACCTTTTAAATGATTTTATTTGTTCTGCCTCATCCTCTGCACTAGTACTTTCAATTTCTTGGAGAGAAGCTTGAAACTATGTTAGCTCCATAGAGCCGGTTTCAGTTTACCTTTTGCATTCCATGGGCTGAGTCGAAGGCTTCTTATGTGTTGTGAACAGTTTGTACCACACTGATTGCTACAAAAATGCTTAGTAATAATTATGCTCCCTGGACCTTTGTGAAATAACCCGCTTTACCCAATTTTGCACATAAGTAGTTGAGAAACATCTGTAGTCTTTCTCGTTGGAATATGTCTGTAGAAGGCAGTGCCTGACGCAGGTTCAGGGCATGGGCACCGAGCTATCACCTGTCCTTTGGTGTCTCAAGAGCACACCTCTGATGTGGCTTCCCGAGTTAGGATATACCAACACGTGAGGTTAAGAAATAGAACTGTAGTAGTTTGCACCATCATGTTTGTCTAAGGCAAAACATCAGAGCCAGGAAGATGATTGCTGATCCTCTTGGTAATCCAAAAAAAAATTGACCAGAGACTTAAAGGATTAAAAGTTACAAGAAAGTAGGATTATTCGTTGACTCAAAAGGCTTAGTATAACCTGCTTTCTTTCATGCCTGTCAGCAACTAAATTATTGTGTTGAGAGAACAGAACCAGAAAGTTCTGTTCTGAAATAACCAGAGTATTGCTTCATATCTACTGCTATTTTAAAGTATTTCCCACAGTATTTCATTGTCTTACTGTTACTAAACTTTTATTGCAATTGCTGAAAACTGCTTTAATTGAAGCGATTTAAATTTATATATTCTACTGAGCCATTTTGTGCGTGGAGCAGTAAAATGCAAAAGTGGTCGTTTTTCATAGATAACAAAGTTAGAAACAGTTGGTTATAGATTGTGTTTGTGAAAACCAGACTTAAACATAGCTAAGAGAATGATTAGAGGGAATTTATTAAACAGTTTATTGACTAAAGGAGTTCTCCTTTCACACTAGATAGGAGCGGGATGTCTCCAACCTTTGCTGTCTGTGTAACTTCTTTTTGGCACATAATCACTTAAGCTATTATGCATCTGCTTCAATTATAATAGCTCATCTCCACAGCTGAACTGTGATCTTCATTTTACATAGTGCCAGTGTAGGACAGAATGCGCAATGTCGTCATGGCTCAAAACAGAAGAATTTGGGGTCATCATTCTGAGAGGTCACTGCTGTTCTCACAGCAGAGAATAGTTTGATAGGTTTATTATAGTCACATTTGAGTATTTACCCTTTTGGGTGTGTATTTTTTCCACACAGTCTTTAGTTATTTTGTCTCTTTCATGTGTTACCGTGTATTGTTCCAGGCATGTATTTTGTTGGAAATACTGGTTGAAAGTGATGATAATCCAACTTAAATGAATCAGATCATTAAAAAGCCCAGGAGGTAGGTCTGGATCCAGGGTTTCATTTGGAGATATTGTTGGGACCATTTCTCTATCACACAGTTTAGATTTTCTCTGAACTGGCATCATTCAAGCAGATTCCATACACATAACCTTGCCACCAATTTACATATATATATATATATATATATATACATATATATATATATATATAAAGATTTTATTGGGGAAGGGGAGCAGGACTTTATTGGGGAACAGTGTGTACTTCCATATCTTTTTCTAAGTCAAGTTGTTGTCCTTTCAGTCTTACTTGTGGAGGGTGCAGCTTAGCTCCAGGTCCAGCTGCCGTTGTTAGTTACAGGGGGCAGAACCCATCATCCCTTGTGGGAGTCGAACTGGCAACCTTGTGGTTGAGAGGATGCGCTCCAACCAACTGAGCCATCCGGGAGCTCAGCGGCAGCTCAGTTCAAGGTGCCATGTTCAATCTTAGATGCAGGGGGCGGAGCCCACCATCCCCTGAGGGAGTTGAGGAGTCGAACCATCAACCTTGTGGTTGAGAGCCCACTGGCCCATGTGGGAATCAAACCGGCAGCCTTCGGAGTTAGGAGCACAGGACTCCAACCACCTGAGCCACCGGGCCGGCCCCAATTTATATATTTTGCCATGAGGTTTGCATCCGATTCCTTCAGCAAACTCAATGGAATGACAATACGTCTGTTCTAATAGTTTTAATAAAAGTCTCAGGATTGAATCTCAGTGAACTCCTGTAGGTCCCATGATCACCACTGAAACAATCACTGTGGCCAGGGGAGGGTCATGCCCCAGGAATGCCTGAGATGGGGAAGTGTGGATTCCCTATGTTAAATCATGATATCACCATTGAAAAATGGTGAAATGAATTCCTCCCCATGCAAAAGTGACAGATTTAATTTGTTCCCACTATTATGAACTATTCCCAGTTATATCGGCTTTCCTTTTCTGCATGAACATACATTCTTTTCTCTAGGACAAACTTCTACCGTTTAGCATTCCCCTGGTCATCACTATATTCTCCATGAAAACAGGGGAGTAGTGAGAGACCAGTGGCAAGAACAACCTTAAATCCTGTCTATGCTATGCCAGAACCAAGGATTTTATCCAGACATCTTCCAGAGCCTATGCCAAAACCTACTTCTAATGAATGATGTTTACTATTCCATTGCTTTCCAAGACTTAGTTCACTTTAGGTTGCCAAGTAATTTTGCAAAACTGCTCAAGGAAGGTTTTGTGAACATGATAGAGGATGAGACCTTTACTTGTGCTCTCCTACTCATTTAGTCTAACATTTTCTTTTCTACTATTGACCCAAAGTTCTTTTCTTTAGTCAAACATCATTATAGTCAAAGACCAAGGAATACTTTTGCAGTATTCAAAGAAGTTCTCAACTATTCCTTTTCTTATGTGAACCAGTATGAAATCAGTGCTCCACACTTGTTTTTTCCAAAACAAGAGTGAGTTACATTGGTGGTCAGAGTGGCTTTCCTAATGGCAAAGAAAGATCTAGAAGATTTACCCACTCAGAATATGGGTGATTCTCAAGGAATGAGAAATAGAGCAGTAAAATAATTTCCCCATAGCCAAAGATATTATGTCGTTCCATTTTTACTCGGACTGCAGTATTCAGGAGTAGGGTTTGTGTTTTTCTTCAGAACCTCCCTTCTAACTTCCTTGAATAATATCTAAAAAACCCCCACTATTTCAAATGAATTAAGAACTCATTTGGAAATGAATAATGTGGTCAAGAAATTTTAAAGTAGTTTTCTAGATTCACATTTTGTTATTTTACTTTAAAAGTCTTTTTTGTTATTGTTAGAATTTGGCCTCACATTATTATCATGAATTAAAAACAAAATCAACAATAAGCAGAAAATCTAAACTGGAGCTATCACAGCCTCCCACGATGCTTGTTGTGCTGACGATTCTGATGTGCTCCTTTGTGTGCGGAGCTTAGGTGTTATATGGTCAGCAGTATCCAAACAATTAATGTAATAGAGTGAAAGTGTCCCTTCAGCAGAAATAGCTCTTTTTGGGAAGAGGCTAAAATGTCTTTAGATTGAAGAAGAGTTATGTAAGTCCATTTCTGTCTGAAATGATTGGGCTGAATTCCAGATTTCTCTAATGAAATTTTGCTGAATAACTGCTATGCGTGCATCTGTGGAAGTATTCAAAATAGTGTTGATACTTGCCACTTAATCAACTACTTTCAAACTGGAGTTCTAGAAGCTAAATCCAAGAGATTGTTCAAAGAAATTAATTGTATAGGAATTTACTTTTGATAATAATAAATGGGCCATGTCTGAGATGTGAGCATTTTAGTTATTATGATTTTTGTTGAAGGAGATCTGATAGTATGAATGTTTTCCATTGGCCTTTGGTAAATAATGGTATCTTTTAGAACTTAGAAGTTCATTTATAAATTAAGGATATGACACTTGCATCTTCTTCTCAGAAATATTCTGAGAACTCACAATCTTCAATTCAATATCTAAATGTTTTTCTTTTCACCTTTCACTGTAAAATAACTGTTTTGTCAATATTTAAGAAATTTGCAATCAAGCAACTTTGATGACCTAATCTCAGGAGAAAACACTGTGACTGACAAAAATAATACTTTATAGGCAAAGTGGATATGTTAATCTCATGAAAGGAATGATTTGATTTTGTGGTCCTTCATTTCTGAATGCAAGTAACACATCATAAACTTTAAAAAAATATACTAGGTAAATACTGACATTAAATGAGGACTGAAGTCTGAAGTCAATATATCCAAGTTGCCAGAATGTATATTATTTATGAGTGGTGAGCTGCGTGTAATTCTATTATTCAGTTATAACCTTCTAGTGTTGTTTAAAGTTCTCAACTTTGGCTTGTTTGCTTCTTATTTTAAGTAGAAAAAATAAAATATTGATATTGAAACATCCAGATGCATCAGTGAACTTACATGGAATTTTTTAAAAATTAAAATGTATCGGGGTGAAAATGTTTAGTAAAATTAAATAGGTTTCAAGTGTACAATTCTGTAATACATCATCTATAGATCACATTGTGTGTTCACTACCCAGACTCAGTTCTCCTTCCATGTTTGAGGGAATAAAAGTAGACAGTGTGGCTATAATACAGAAATCTAAGGCAAGAGTGATGTGAAATGGGGCTGAAATGGAAAATGAGAGCCAGAGCACATATGGCCTTGTCAGTCATGATAATAATTTGTAAGAGCAATAGAATACAACTGAAAGATTTAAGGGGTTGGGTGGGGATGATGGCAAATAAGCAGATTGACAAATTGTAAAAATAAATTTAGTCTCTGTGTGGAGAATGAATTGAAGAAGCCAAGAGTGAATGTGGAAAGACTAATTAGAAATTTATCACAGGAGTCTAGATGAGATATGATGATGGCAGGATGTGGAGATTAAATGAGCAGATGTGTGGTATGTTTAGGAGGGAAAATAAACAAGACTTGGTTTGGCATGGTATGGGAGGTAATAGAGAAAAGGAAGAGTAAAGGAATGTCTCCTGGGTTTCTTGTTTGCAGAACTACATGAATGGTGGTGCCATTTATCTATGTCTATGTTGCGGGTATGTCTGTGTGTGTGTATTCTGTCTATCTCTGCAGGAAAATTGGGTGTTAGCATGGGAAGGGGAGAAGTAATCAAGAACTTGGATTTGTATATATTTAATTTGAGATGCTTTTGATAAATTCAAGAAGAGATGTTTAATTAGATCCATGAGTTTGGATCTGAGAGGAGTAGTCCAGTTCAGAGATTAAATTTGTGATTGATTGGTGGTGATTGAATCTGTGAGCACAAATGAGACCACTTCGGGAGACAGAATAGACTCCCAAGAGATACAGTCTTAGAACTGAGCCTTGAGGAGCTAAACCTTTTCAAGTGTTACTAGAGGAGCTTGAGAGACAAAGAGAGAGGATGTGAGGAAATTCAGAAGAGTGCAATATCACAGACACCAAAGAGAGAGAGTTTTAAGGAGGGATTGAATAGCAATGTTAAATGCCTGCAGAAGGGTCAAATAAGAGGAAGGATAATAAATGCCTGTTGCATTTGCTGACAAAGAGAAGGTCATGGTAACCTTTCCAGACTGTTGTAGTAGAGATGGTGAAACAAGCCACACTGAGGTAAATTGAAGAGTGAGGAAATAGTGAGGAAAGGAAGATAGATAATAAATATGACTCTTAAAAGAGATTTGGCTGTGAAAGGGAGGGAAATGGTGAAGATTTGGAGGGAATAGAGGTAAGAGGTAATGGATAGAATAAAGAGTATGAGAGCACAGTTGGAAGAATTAGTTTTAGGACAACACATACTTTAATACTTGCTTTACTGGTAAGCACCTAATTCAAGAGTAGCTACCCTTTCCAAGGTTATATATTTAAATCATTTTTTTTTCATCCTCTTATTTCTTAAAGAGTAGGAATAAAGGTGGTAATACTTACAATTGTCAAGAACTATAAAGGATCCGAGTTTTACCTACTTGTGAGCTTAGATGTTAGGCTGGCATAGTTGCAGGAATGCTCTCAGGAGACATAATACTCTTGGGTCAGAGACAAAGGACTTAATTACTCATGGCACTGCAAGAGATGTGAGCTTTATGTTTGTGCCAGTTGTCTTTTCCCCCAAGTTCTATGGAGGCAAAATGAAGCATCCATGTTGTATGCCACACACACAGGGGCTTTATGTAACAGCTGAGGAACTCTGAGCTCCGGGAATATGAATGTTTTATAAAAGACTACAACAAACCTGAACAACCTTTGCTCTGGAGATATATTATCTTTATTATACTTGGCAATAAACAAATCTTCTCTCTGTTCCATAGGAGAACACTGTTCCTCTCTGTCTTCTAAGACTGTTTGCTGTGCAAACATCCTTGAAAGGATAGTTCTGACCCACAGCTTTCAGAGCTTCTGCTAAGAAGATATGCAGACACATGAGACTTAAGGAGAATTGTCTTCCCAAAACATTTGCTAGTATTTATAGATATTACCTGTGTGCTAGACACTAACCTTACATTTATTTTCTAGTCCACTGCTCACAAGAGCCCTTTGAGATACTGTATTAGTTCAAGCTGCCGTAACAAAAAATCACTGACTGGGTGTCTCAAACAACAGAAAATTTATTATCTTCCAGTTCTGGAGTCTGCAAGTCTAATTTCAAGGCGCTGGCTTGGTTGGTTTCTGTTAGACGTCTCTTTCTGGCTTGTAGATGGCTGCCTTTTCACCATGTCCTCATATGGCCTTATTCCTGCGTGCATGCCCTCCTGGTATCGCCTCCTTTTCTTATAAGAACACCAGTCCTATTAGATTATAGCCCCATTCTTAGAACCTCCTTTAATCTTAATTACCTCTTTAAAGGTCCTATCTCCAAATACAGTCAATAGAGGAGTAAGACTTCAACATAAGAGTTTTAGGGGAACACGATTAGTCCATGACAGATACTAAGTGCTATTCATTACTTATTGTAATTATTTTACAGATGAGAAAACCGAGGCTTAGAGAGGTTAAGAGACTTTAAGAAGATCACACAAGTCAAAGTAATAGGATGGGATTTGAACTGAGCCCCAGTTTATGAGCTTAATCACTCTCTTATATAGTTAGAGTGATTATGCTGTATTTTTAGGTTTTTCAATGGAAAAAGTAATTTTTTAGCTTTTGTATCAGAATCAATGACAGAACATTATAGTATGAGACACAGTTTAACAGCCAGACTGCCTCCCTCCCTCCGTTCCTCCCTCCCTCCCTTTCTTCTTTCCTTGCTTACTTCCTCCCCTCCTTCTTTCCTTCCTTTCTTTTTTTCTTCCCTTTCTTACTTCCTATTACACAATCATTTCTTCATATATTCATCATATATTTGTTGGGTTCTGCTATGGCAAGGCACTGGTCTAAGAGCTAAGGATCCTTCAATAAACAAAATAAATTCTCCAACCTCATGCAAGGTACATCCTTCGTATTGTGTGAAAGATTTTTCACTATCCCCTTCACATACTCCCAGTTCTTTAATATTTATATATTTTTGCAGACTGGAAGGGAAAAGGAACATTTGCCAAATACCAACCATATATTATGCATATTCACTTATATTATCTCATTTAATAACTGATGGCCTAATAGCACAGATCATAGTGTCTGTCCCATTTTAAAGCTTTAACTCTGATTATAGAGACATATTTCCTTTGTGATTAATAAGAGAAATTTTGACTGCAAGTTCAAGTATTCAGGTATAATGTGTTTATGAATAATGTACACACGTGTATGCCTATATATTTGTATATTTTTTTCCTCCTTGTGTCAAACACTTTAAAAATCCATATATCCAGGAAGTATGGCTTGGGGTTGAGAGTTGTCTGATGGTGTCAGTGATAAAGAGAGTTTGGGGAAAAATAGAAACAGAATCCCAAACAAGTACCACTCCTAAAATTATGTTCAAGTGTTGGAGAGCACATTCAGCCTTATTTCTTCTCATTGCAGCCTGCTTTCTTCTACCTGTTGTTATCTGTATAGGTTTTGCCTGTATGTGATTTTCTTTGCACCATAAAAAAATGATTTAGAATGTATTTAAAAGAAGAAAAGGATTTTCTCAATTGAAAAATTAAATGACTGCGTTTCAAGACATGTTTTCTACATTTATAACTAAGAAGGTTGATTCCCACTGGGTCTTTTCTTTGGGTTTTCTGGGACATTTATTAGAGCAGCTGTGATTTGGGATATATGATTCACTGTTACTTTATTATTATAGCCCTACTCTCTTGAAGCCTAATACTTTGTTTTTATAGTACACAACTAGGGATTAGCAAGTTAACCTTGGCTGTCATCAGATGCGACAGGGATATAAAGAGAGATTTCTTAGCATAGTCACTTAGAATCCTTTTCATGTCAATAAAAAGCAAAGTAATAGTACTAATCCATAGGTTGTTATTTTTCGGTTCAAAAAAATATTCACCTGCTGTACCTAATTTTTTTTTTGAGGTTTATATTTAAACAAGTAAAATTGACATTGGGCTACTTTATATATTCTATTATAGGTTCTAGATTTACTATTATTAAACTTCTTAAAGTTATGTTCAACCTTCATATCCATATAACTGATTTAAAATTCCTGGTTAGTATGCTGCAAGAGACTTTTGGCAAATAGATGTTTAAAATAGAACCTCACTCAACACACATGAGTATAGCTAAAATTTAGTATAATAAAAATAAAGTTTTGTTAGAAAGTTGTTACAACTATAGAATTACATTTGTTGCAGTTTGCTAACAGACATTAAAGTGTCCATAGCACAGTGGTTAAGAGCATGATCTCTAAAACCATTACCTAAATTAGATTACCTCTGTCACGGTGTGACCTGTGAATTGCTAAATCTTTTTGTACCTCAGTTTCTTTCTGTAAAATGGAAATAATAATGTGACCTATCTCATAGGTTTTTATTGTATTTAAATAAAGTAATATGCATAAAGTACTTAATACAGTGTTATATACCAATTAAATAACAGGTAGCTTTTTATTACTATTATTATGGAATACAGCCCCAGATTTCAACAAAGTGAGAAGTTGGGATCTTATCTTTGCTGGTCCAGTGATTCACTTTTATCAGTGCTCTCAGATTTAATCAGCTCACAGTCTCTGAGAGAAGGAATTGAACAAACTCATGAGTGACTAATGTAAAAGCAGACACCCCAGCTGTAAAAGTGACAGAAAAATTATTTTAAAGCAGTTACTGAAGTGATTTTGTTTTTCTTCACGCCATCCCTTTACCTGTAGTTCTGTTTGTCTTTTTGATCTGGGTCTTGGTTTCCATGACTCAGAGAGGGAGGCTGCTGTAGACCACAGAGAGAAAAAAATGTTTTTTAATAGCTTTTGAAATTCGAATTCTAAAGCCCTGGCATAAATAGTAGGTGAGCAAGAAAATTCATTCAGTTGAGCCCTGTTTGTGCTGGTTGCTGGATAAAGATAAAGATGCTCTTGGTTTGGGTAGAACAAAAGAGCTAAGAAATGTGGGTGCTGGTCCCTGAAAAGTTCTCCGCTCTGTAACCTACTCCAAAACTGAGTCCTGAGAAGGCAGTGATAGAAATCCAAAATTAATTTGGGGCTCCAAGGGCAATGAGCTGCTGTACCTTGTTTCTCAGGTGGGATTTCATCATAACCTGAGATGGTATGACACCAGCTGAGTAGGGATGATGGTATAGCCTGACATGATGTGGTTTGTCAAGGCCATGAGTGTTTGAGTTAACCTCATTGAGTTTCTTATGACCCCCAGATGACTTAGAAAAATCTTGCTATTTCCCTCTTCCAACCAGATTAAAGATGGCCACAAATTCTTTGCTACTTCCTAAGGAGGGGCAGAGACTAATTCCTTTCCCCTTGAATGTAGACTGGTCTAGTGACTTGGTTGACCAACGGAATGCAAGAGAAGTGAGCGTCTGTGACTTTCAAGGCTAGGTAACAAGTTTTGCAGTTTTCACTGGATGTCTTAGAACATTCCCTTGGGAAAGCCAGCTGCCTGATGGAAGAAGCTTGATTGCCCTGTTAGAGAATCTACCTAGAGAAGTCCTGAGACTGCTTGGATAGGGAGAGGGGCCCAGCTAAGCCCAGCCTGCCACCTCTTTCCACTAAGACACAGGCTTGTAAGCGAAACTGCTTTGGACTTCCAAACCAGTCCAGCTATCAGTTAAACAAAATTGAGTGACCTTGGAGGAAGCAGAAGAAATACCCACCCCAATCATTGAAGATCTGACCTAGAGGTAAAAATATAATGATTATTGTAAGCCATTAAGTTTTGGGTAGTTTGCTCTATCACAATAGAGAACACCTTTTTACATGCCCATAGAATTGCACAGAAGTACCGTGTTTCCCCCAAAATAAGACCTAGCCAGACAATCAACTCTAATGCGTCTTTTGGAGCAAAAATTAACGTAAGACCCGGTTTTATTTTACTATAATATAAGACCGGGTCTTATTTTACTATAAGACTGGATATAATATAGTATAATATGACTGGGTCTTATATTAATTTTTGCTCCAAAAGACACATTAGAGCTGATTGTCCGGCTAGGTCTTATATTTGGGGAAACACAGTGAGAAGAGAGAGTTGTGTAAATTTGACTTGAAGAAGCATATTGATCACAGGCTAAATTTTGTGGAGATGATAATGCAATTCTTTTCTTCAAAACACCTCAGGGAGAGGGACTTCCTACGTGTTGACAGGAAAAACCTATTCATTTGCTCATTTGCAGTGGGTATTAGCATGGACAGATGTTAACAATGAAACAAACATTAATATTGCCATGATTGGTGTTTTTAGAATATATAACATGATGTCATGCCAGAGTAAAGAGACTTCTACTCTCTAAGTCTTGGATACTACATACAGAGATGAAGGGTGGGGAAGGTGAGGGAACCTTGATTTCACTGGGAAAATCCTCATATGTCAGGAATTCATGATTTGACTGAGAAAGACCTGCAAGTTGGCTGTTTATCACTAGGAAAATTGGGCTTTAAGATAGCAATTAAGTAGAGTAATGCAAAAATGAAAATAGTCATTTTTGTAGCACAACTAAGTTTGTAGCTGGTGAAATCAATATGCGCCATATTAATTAAATATGTGAAATATTACCGGTAAGTTAATTAGAACATGTTCATTATCTGATTAGCTCATCTCTTTCTGGGTCCATTTATCCTTTTACAGTGGGAAGTATTTCTTTTGTTCTGATCCGAACCCTTGGGTCTGCTCCAGTGCCTAGCCTTGATGGGAAGCTAAATTAGTTATCAGGCTATTTGGTTATCATGGGCTCTGAACAAAGGTAAAATGAGAAGTCCTGTCATCTAGGTCATGATGAAAGACCTGACGAACCACCTGTGCCCCACAATAGTGAACATCTCTTTAGTGATTAGAATTCACGTGCTGTCTCCTGTCCTTTATTCGGTATTGTTCTCTTCTATACATACTGAATCAATTACAGCAAATTCTAGCTCCCTGATACTACCTTTGATCTCTTTCTAATGTGACCATTCCACCAGTAAAGGCAAGTTCAATCTATAGATATGTTTGCACAGTAAATTAAGTTATGCTCAAGGCCCGCCTGTTTTGGGCTTGAAACATAATGTTTTGGAAGGCTATTTCCTCAGACATCAGATTTAATATTTGTGGATTTTACTAATTTAACCTGTATCTCACTGCTGCCTTCACATTCTGCCTAGGCAGGTTACTCTATCCTATGCTGTCCTACAAGACTCTCAGTGCAATGCCAAGTACACTGAGCAAAAAAATATTCTAAATAAGAATGGGGAAGTGTGGCATATTGTCTCCTAGGAAATGAAAGGAAGGGAAACTTCTAACGTCTCATAAATTTCTACCACCTAGTAATTGAGCTATAAATTATATTATGTAATTTGTAATTTCTGTGTTTGAAAGAGCTAACAGTTGCCTCTATTTACAAGTTTTGACAGGAAAAACCTGTTCATTTGGTCATTAATTTATTACCCAAACATTTTTAAACTCCTGATTAGTACCAAGCTCCCTGGTAAATGATTCTTCACAGTCTTGTGAAAGAAGGGTAAACAATACATATATAAGGCACACAATAAAACACTTAAAATGCTCAATGTCGTTAGTCATCAGTGAAATCTAAATTAAACCCCAATGAGATATTACTGCACACCTACTAGAATAGCTAAAATGAAAAAGACTTGTGATACCAAATATTGGCAAATATATGGACCAACTGTAAATTTGGAAGAGTCAAATGGCACAACGACCTTGGAAAACCTTCAGTATCCCTTAAAAAGTTGAACATACCACAAATAAATGGCAAGATATTCTGTGCTCCTGGACTGGAAGATTTAATATTGTTAAAATATCAATACTATCCAAAGCAATCTACAGGTTCAGTGAAATCCCTATCAAAATTACAATGGCATATTTCACAGAACTAGAACAAATAATTCTAAAATTTATATGGAACCATGAAAGATCTCAAATAACCAAAGCAATCTTGAGAAAGAAGATCAACACCTGAGGTACCATGCTTCCTGATTTTGAAGCTACACTACAAAGCTATAGTAAGCAAAACAATTTTGTATTGGCACAAAAACACACACATATACCAATGGAACAAAATTGAGAGCCCAGAAATAAGCCTACACATGTATGGGCAATTAATTTATGATGAAGTCACCAAGAACATAAGAGTAGTGAAAGGACAGTCTCTTCAATAAATAGTATTGGGAAAACTGGACAGACACATACAAAAGAATAAAACTAGACCGCTCTCATACACCACACACAAAAGTTAACTTAAAATGGATAAAAGACTTGAATGTAAGATCTGAAGCTATAAAGTTCCTACAAGAGAAACATAGGTAGTAAGTTCCTTAACATTCGTCTTAGTGATGTTTTTGTAGATCTGACTCTAAACACAAGGGAAACAAAAGCAAAAATAAACAAATGGGACCACATCAAACTAAAAAGCTTCATGGTGAAGGAAACCATCATCAAAACGAAAAGGCAATGTACTGAATGGGAGACGGTATTTTCAAATCATACGTCTGATAAGCAGTTAATATCCAAAATATATAACAAATTCATACAGCGCAACAACAAAGAAATAAACAACCCAGGATCTAAGTAGACATTTTTCCAAGAAGACATACAAATGGCTAAGTCACATGCAAAGATGTTTAACTTCACTGATTATGAGGGAAATACAAATCAAAACCACATTGAGCTATCACCTAAAACCTGTTAGAGTGGCTATTATTAAAAGGACAACAAATAACAAGTGTTAGAATGTGGAGAAATGGGAACCCTCGTACAGGGTTGGTGGGACTTAAATTGGTGCAACCGTTATACAAAACAGTATGGAGGTTCCTCAAAAATTGAAGAACAGAATTACCATATGATCCAGGTATTCTACTTCTGGGTATTTATACGAAGAATATGAAAACACTAATTCAAAGAGGTATATATACTCCTATGTTCATTGCAGCATTATTCACAATAGCCAAAATCTGGAAACAACCTAAGTGTCCATAGGTGGATGAATGGATAAAGAATATGTGTTATATACAATGAAATATGACTTAGCCATAAAAAATAATAAAATCTTGCCATTTGCAACATGGATGGACCTAATATGATATAAATCAGATCAGTGGTTGCTTCTCACAGGGATGGGAGTCAGATTGACTAGGGAAGGCTATAAGAAAGATTTTCTAGGAACTATTCTGCCAAATTTGTCAACACCAAGTCAAAAGTACACTTACATTCTGAAGATTTCACTATATGTAAATTATACCTCAAAAAAAAAAAAGCATAATCCAGGGGTCACAAAAGAGATATAAATATGTGATATATTATAATTGATAAGAGAGAAATTAATACTCACAGACGGGAAATATTAAAAAGGGTTGTATTTTTTAATAAGTCAAAATGGATAATTATCTATCACAATTATCTAAGTCAAAATGGATAATTATCATTCGATAATGTAACTGTTCTGTTACTAATGGACTTTTAGGTTGTTTGTAATTATGTAAGTAATGCAGTGGAGTTGTACATAAAGTTTTTTCTGTAGTGTTTAGGATTATTTCCTCGTACTAGAGTTTCAGGAATATTCTTTTACAGGGACTGATGTAGTATTACTCCCAGCAAAAAGCTAGCACCTGTGTCTCCTTGCAGACAGGATGCTCCCAGGCTGCCACAGCTCCTCCCACCCCAGCGAAGATCTGGAAATGCCTGGGAATTTTCACTCTACATTCCCAGGGCACAGTCCATAAGCACTGATTAATGATGATGGGATATAAGCAATCCAGTGTCCTCTTCCCTGATTAGGACAATTCTGAGGTGTGACCTATATTAGTGCTTCTCAAAGGTGCCAATCTGCAAACTTCTTATCATCTAGGACAAGAAGAACTTGTGGCAGAACATAAACCTACATCCTGCTTCCTTCATAAAGAAACAGTACTCTGAAAGAAATGTCAGCTGAAATAAACAGTGTGCTTAGTGATTTAGCTGCAAGCACCTTGTTTCATCATGGAGCAGTAACACATGGGTCTCAGACAGCAGGGATCTACAAACCACACTTTAAGTAGCACTGACTGCCTCTGTCTCCAGAGTGCTCTGCATTAGCGAGCCAACAGTCCCCTCCGTAGATGTGCCTTTTCTCTTTCAGTCTTGCCTGCTTTCCTTTCTTTCCCTGCTCCTCTTCCTGCTCCTTGTTTTCCTAGGAAGTCTTCCTAATAAGTGACTTTCCCA
Organism: Rhinolophus ferrumequinum; assembly: GCF_004115265.2. Classification (NCBI taxonomy): domain Eukaryota; kingdom Metazoa; phylum Chordata; class Mammalia; order Chiroptera; family Rhinolophidae; genus Rhinolophus; species Rhinolophus ferrumequinum. Next base: position 38,213,730 of record NC_046290.1, on the reverse strand, counting down.
CTACTCTCAGTGTCAGCCTCAGCCTCTAGGGATGTCAGTTAAGATAGGCAATTAAGACTGTGTTGGAATGTAAAACCTGTGCTTTAGGAAGACCATTCTGAAGAATGATTTAGAAAAGTGAATGAATGTACGTAGGAAGTGAGATTGAAGACTATCACAGGATTCCAGGGAACTCAGGAATAATTCTCTTCTATTACTTATATTTTAAAAATACCCTTTCCTTACTATTTCCAGGGGCCTTTTCTTTAGTTTAGACTCCCATTATTTTTGAGGATTAGAATCAGTGGTCTGTATTTCGTAATGTAAGCTCAAGAACCGTGCCAATGAAGATGGACTAGAAATGATAGGTTCTTCATAATTTGTAAACTAAAATTTCCCTTGTGAAATATATATATATATTATATATATATATATAATATATATTATATATATACACACACACACACACACATGCCATCCTGGTGGCTCAGGCGGTTGGAGCTCCATGCTCCTAACACCGAAGGCTGCCGGTTCGATTCCCACATGGGCCAGTGGGCGCTCAACCACAAGGTTGCCAGTTTGACTCCTTGACCCCTGTAAGGGATGGTGGGCTGTGCCCTCTGCAACTAACAACGACAACTGGACTTGGAGCTGAATGGCGCCCTCCACAACTAAGATTGAAAGGACAACAATTTGACTTGGAAAAAGTCCTGGAAGTACACATTGTTCCCCAATAAAATCCTGTTACCCTTCCCCAATAATTTTTTTTTTTCATTTAGACTTTAGAGTACACAGATTGATTTTTAATCCGTGAGAAAACTTATATTTCTAAGGAAACTTAGGTGTATCTCAAGTATCTGACTGGATCAAGTAATTAAAGTTCTCTGGCCCTCAGTTTTCTTACCTCTTAACCGAGGAAAAACCAAATTATCCCTGAGGTCTCTTCCAGTTCTTCCATGTTATATTCAACAGTAGCTGTTAGATTACATTAGTGAAAGAAGCATAAAACAAATTATTCCAGTAGCGATTGTCACTTCTCAAAAAAAAAACACAAAAAACTGACAAAAATCATATACTTACTATAACAACAATTCTTCAGCAAGCTAAACTTTGCCTATTTTTCTCAATGACATGTTTAATGCTTTTAATTTTGCTTTGGAAATGGGTATCCATCTAATTGGGTTGATAAGGTCACCATGCAGCAGGTTTGGAAAGAGACTGGATAATATTTGTGAGTGCGTATATTTGCCTAGACACGCTTTTTATCATGTTTATTGTACTTTAATGATTAGCCAGAAATAATAAGCTGCTATATATGCTATTTTATTAATGCTCTGCCATTTATGGGTTATTCTAAGGTAATTTGAAAACACAGAGAAAATATAATTATTTGAGGATGTTTCTGGAAGAGGTGGATATATTTGTGAAATGAAATAGTAACTTAACAACCCAGTACTTCTCCTCAAAACAGAGTTCACCAGTATATACAGTTCATAGGGAGAGTTTGTGAGTCTAGATGGGATGAGTTTTATTTTCACCTATTTTCAAGGAGCAGAGAAATTCAACTGGGATCAAGAAAGATGATATAACAATGTGTAAATTATTTCTGCTAGTCAGTTTATCACAATCTGTACCCAAAGAATCCTGAAATACTTAAATATTTTCTAGACTCTTGTTGCACAACTCATGTAGGCAGAACTTCACAGTTGTATTGCAGAGACACAATGATCTCAATTCTATTCCCTTGTGTCCTCCTGTTTTTGAGTCTTCAAGGTTAACTTTTAAATGGAGAATCAGGACATGCTTGTAGCAATTTCTTAATTCTTTTTTTTTTTTCTTAAATGAGTTATGCACAGACAGGAAAGTACATAAATCTTAAATGTATGATTTAATGAATTTTTACATGTGTGTACACTTGTGTAACCACTGCACTAATAATATATAAAGCAAGGTAAAAAAAATTTCCTCTCCTCCCTTCCCAGTGAATTTGCCTATATTCAGAGGTTACCACCATTCTCACTTCTCTCACCACAGCTTTGTTTGCCTGCTTTTTGTTACTGTGCATTATTCTACTGTATGAATAAATGATTCTATGATGGGTATTTGTTTTATTTTCATTTTTTAGTTATGAATGGCTCCTGTGAATTTTGATGGACATATCTGCTCATTTATATTTTAGTAGTTATAGATGGAATTAGGATTGCATGTTCATAAGTTAGGCATAATGTAGCGTTAGTACTTACTGCCAAATGTTTTCCCAAAGAGGTAGTATTAATTTTCTTTCCCACCAGCAATATATGAGAGCCTTCATTCCTCTGCAATTGTGTCAATATGTGGTATTCTCAGTGTTTTTAATTTTAGTCATTTGATGAATGTATGGTAAGATGTCATTATAGCTTTAGTTTTCATTTTCCTGATGAATAATGATGTTGAATACCTTTTCATATACTTGCTGACCTTTTTGAAACCTCTTCTATTAAGTCCTGTTCAAATAGTGTAGCTATTATCTTATTGTTGCCAATTTGTCTTTGTGCATTGTGAATATGTTTATGCTTTTTTGGATGATCAAAAGTTCTTAATTTTAATGAAGTTTAAATTATCATTATTTTCTTCTGTGGTTCATATTTTTCTGTGTTCTGTTTCACTATGTGATTTGAAAATCCAGTCACCACATGATGCATTCAATTAGACCCTAGGCTTATTTCTAAAGATGATAACTAGCTGTGGTACAGTGGAAAATACATTGGACTTTACAAAGAATTTGGTGTCCTGTCTTTTCCAGTTACTAAGTATGTACCTTGGGCAATATACTTAGTCTGTTAAATCATTTTAGTCATTCACATGTATATATGGTATTTATGTATTCATATACATAGTATGGCTAGGAGTTTTTTAGTTGCAAGTGGTAGAAAACTAACAAAACTAGGCCAAGCAAGAAAGAGTGACCTGCAAGGAGGATAGATCCTAGAATCAGAAAAGTTACCTAAACCACTGTCAGCATATGAAACCTTAGGGGCCCAGTCCACTATGAGACTCTGATCTCTGCTTTTCTCTCTGTGTGCTGGCCTTTTTCTCATTGACAGCAGAGCAATTTTATGTAGCAAGCTCAGACTTACAACACCCCAGCTGAGCATCTCAAAAGGAAAAAAGAAAGCATCTCTCTCCCGTTCACTTTATTATATAATAATCCTTGTTAAGGACTCTGGGTAGTCCTGAGTCATCCATCTACTCATGTGAACAAAGGGGAGAGAAAAACCATTGTTATTAATTCCAGGATGAGATGAAGAAGGGAACAGTTCCCACAAAGAAGTAGGTAGGCTATCGCCAAGAGAAAGGAACTAAGATGCTGGGCAGACTCAAATAATAGATGTATCCTACAAAGGGAACACAAATGCTTAACTTACAAGAGTTGATGTTTGAAAAAGTCTTAATCAGAGAATTATTTGAAAGTGCCTGGAACAAGGTAAAGACACATTTCTTATTTGTTGAATATAAACTCTAATGGGAATCGCAAAAACTTTTTCTCCTGCTCTCAGAACTGGAGCCCTAGAGAGGATCATGGCAGGCCGAAGCAGAAGCAGGAATCAAAGATTGTGTTCTAGGCTCTTACTTGGAGGTGATTGTCATTAGTTTTCAAGGTCAAAAGTGGCTCTCTCTATTACACATGTCAGAACAAAGCTCTGCCTTGAGTCCCTCCGATGGATCCAGGGAGATGAGCCTGATGGTAAAACATGGGGCCCAGAATCTCCCAAATCTTTATCCCCAAAATATATAGCTTTAATAATTCAGTGCTCAACTCCTTCCTTTCCAAAGTTTTTTCAACATTAGCGTATAATTCTTATGGCAGTAGTAATAACATTTAGGCAATTTATAAATGTGACAGATAACTAATATGATTGCTTTCAAACCGTTGCCACTTGGAGTACTTGTGGCATTAAGCAATTCTTAGGTAACTCATTCTCTCTTCAATTCTTATTTCCATCCATAAAATATTTATCTTGGGATCTGTAGTTCTCAAATTTTAACATGTCAAAATCACCTGGAGGGCTTGGTAAGATACAGATTGCTGGGCTCAACCTCCCAGTATTTATGGTTTCATAACTGAAATAAAGCCTCAAACCTGCATTTTTAACAAGTTCCTAATAATGTGCTGCTGTTATTTGTCCAGAGACCACACTTTAAGAACTAGATATAAGATACATTCCTAAAAATGTGGGCATATATAAGACTTTTATACATTATGGTTTCACTCACTAGGGCAACTTGTGATTTGAATAAACTTAATTTTCCTTGGAAAGTAAAGGGCCCTCATTAAAAACAAAAATATTTGCTTCTTAATTAACTTTTGCAGTTCTGACTTGCTTGAGGGTTGAGATGTAGGGTAAATCCATATGCCAATTAACATACATCCCTCTTGGAGGTCATACAACTTGTAGAAGAAACAAAAATAATATCTTAATAGGTAATGATAAGGATAACTCACAAGGATAGTTGCAAGTAACTTTCACCTGTGTTCAAAATTTCTTATCTGTTAAGCCTAATGGGGTTTTCTGGTTTGCTAGTTTTCTTTCTTTCTTTCTTTCTTTCTTTCTTTCTTTCTTTCTTTCTTTCTTTCTTTCTTTCTTTCTTTCTTTCTTTCTTTCTTTCTTTCTTTCTTTCTTTCTTTCTTTCTTTCTTTCCTTCTTTCCTTCTTTCCTTCTTTCCTTCTTTCCTTCTTTCCTTCTTTCCTTCTTTCCTTCTTTCCTTCTTTCCTTCTTTCTTTCTTTCTTTCTTTCTTTCCTTCTTTCTTTCTCTCTCTCTCTCTCTCTCTCTCTCTCTCTCTCTCTTTCTCTCTTTCTTTCTTTCTGGTGTGTGTGTGTGTGTGTGTGTTGTTCTTGTGGTGTATCAGGAATTGATGTCCGTAAACAGCATTTCCAACTGAGATTAAAAGGGCAAATGCTAAATTCTGTCACTTCCAGACTTTGTCACCAGAAAAGTCATAGAAACTGCTGTAAAGAACTGAATCTTAACTCTCTCCTTCCATCAATCATGACTGAGGAATGCAGTTAGCCTACCTTGGAAGTTAAAATCTGGAAGCAGGGACTTTTTGTCTTCTGTAGTGATGTTGGGTCAGTACTGGCAAATATTGAGATCGTGCTGAGAGTGGCATGAAGGAGAGGGAAAGTACAGATTCAATAAAAAGGAGTGCCTCAGGTGATGACTGTGTTCATTCACTCCCTGGGCTTCAGAGGATGGTAGGTTCAGTGTTGCGTGGACTGGAGGACCTCTGGGGCTTAGAAACTTGGCTTCAGAGGTTTCCTTTCTTCCCTGAAGACTTTGAGATTAAAATATCTTCTATTAGATCCAACTCCTATTTGGAATATGAGATTTTCTCCTTTCTAAGTAACTATTAAGGATCAATAAGGGAAGCTGTCTTCTATTCAGTTACTGAGGACCATGCACCATGGTTAAAATACCCATAATATACCAGGATAATGTGATATCCCTGCTAATATCTATTTTGTACTTTCTAGTTGGCACTTTTTCATTAACAAGTAAGCTTTAACTCTTCTCCAATTAAGGGGAAGAATAGTCTTTCTAAAATGGTGTGTCTGGTAGCTGCACTAAATTTATTTTTATTAAATTTGTTAAGAGTTCTCTGTGCCAACCACCTTACTCCCAGTTAAGAAATGTGGGGTACTCCATTTTCTGGTTTATAAAATAACTCTATAAATCATTCAAGCACACAAAATAGAAAAAAATTGACAATTACAGAAGAGAGATCGTCAAAGTAGACTGTTTGTTTGTTTGTTTTTTCCATGAATTTGAGGGAGAGAATGAAAACGTAGACTGGGTTATGGGGCAGAATTGAGGTTGTGTGGATTTGAGAAAATAGTTGAAATTTCCTTGGCTTTACATGACTTATGGTGGTGCTGTGTGGTGTTAAGGAGCTTTCTTGAAGCTGTAAGTAGTAATACTAATAAAATTTTCATATGTATGTACTATCTTCTCAAAGCAGAAATATTTTATTTCTGATCTTATCTCTCCAAGGAGATGGATCTGAAAGGAAATGTATTGAAGCCTCTGCAACATTTCATAAATTGAGGAAGGGTGTAATACCCATTCTGTTCATTTATTATCATATACGATGATAGACTTGGAGAAACCAAGAAAAATTCACTATCCATGTCCTCAGTGAATTTCAATTATAGTGGAAAGATAAACATGAAAACAAAAGTTCTAATACATTAACGTGATTGTGTTAAAAGTATTGAGCGGTAAGTCCTGTGGTTCATACAGACAGTTGCCTAATCTCTCAAGGAATCTGTGAAAGCTGCACAGACATTTACCAGGCTATGAAGAAGGAGTGGAAGATGCAGGAAAATAGGGGAACATGTGCCCATGACAGGGGCATAGCAAGAACTGGTTTGTCAGTGTGTGAGGGTGTATAGAGTGAACTGGCAAGAGGTAAGGCTAGCCTGGGAAGTAGTGGCTGCATAATGCACAGCTTAATGAACTATACAAACAAAGTTTTTTGTTTTATGCTATTGTCAATGAAGAGCATCCTGGAGAAACGGGGTGGCCAACACTCCCTCTGGCTTTTCCAGAGGAATTGTAAAAGCATTGGAAGGGCTGAAGAAGCAGGCTTCCAGAAATGACTCCAAGAACAAGACCATCCATCTGGTCCTAAGAGGATGATGGGGCATCAGGAGGATGCCACTGAAACTTTGTAGTTCAAGAATGCACGGTGTGACTGTGATCCTGGGAACAAGAGGTTGTCACAACCACTGCTGCTACAATTCTCCAGACATGTTGTCTGACTCCACACAGGGACACTGCTATGGGAAAACCCCATGTTCCCACACCAGTTTGCTAACAGCAAACAACCAAAGTGATAGGAAACTAGCCCCTGCTTCACTTCTGTCTTCCAAATATCTCACTGGAGCACATCAGATGGGTGGAACCTAATGTCTGTTCAAAACCCTTGTTGCAAGGGAGTCTGGGATTTGTAGTCTTTACCTTTCCAACCTCTGTGGAAGGGTGGGCTCTTGGAGGGAGGTTGGAATGGATGCTAAGGACCAATTCATCATATCTAATAGACATAAGATAGATGAAATTGGATGAGGAACTATGTAAAGAAGAGAAAGCTGAAAACAAAAACATGGAGCACCCACACTTAAGGGGCTACTGGGGAGACAAAGAAGGAATGGTCAGAGGGTTAGGGTAAGAACTGGGAGAGTGTGACATTATGGCAACCAAGGGAGAAGAAAAATTTAGGAAGAAGGAAATGTATAGCAGCACGAAACTGCTGTAGTGCAGTGATCATTAATTTTTTTAAATATTTGATGAATTTTTTTAATGATATCTTTTCCGTGACAAAAAATTTTGTTTACCCTTAGCATTAGCCAAGACTTTCATTGCAAGGGACAGAAAATCAACTTAAAGTAATTTAAGCAAAAAATGAATTTATTGACTCACACAATTTTAAATCCAGTGGGTACAGGTCTAGTATCAGGTGATTAAATGATGCATCAGGCTAAGCCTTTCTCTGAGTCCCTCTTTTGGCTTTGCTCACCTGCCCTGTGTATTGACATCATTGTCAGGCAGGCCCTTTCCATGAAATTAAGAAAAAAATGGTCTCTAAAACCAGGTTTATCTATTTTTTACAGCTTTTGATCCCCAAAGAAGAGGATCTTTCTCTCTTCCAGTATCCGTATATCAATTCTTAGGGAATTTTTACTGCACCAATCACTCGCAGGCTATTGGTATAGGGTATTCTGATTGGCCAGGTTTCAGTTACATTCCCACCCCTGCTGGTAGGAGGGCACATATTCTGAGATATCAAAAACTTGGAAAAGATTCCCCAAGAGAATTGTAGGAAGTTATGATTTTTGAATCCAGAAAAGGGAGAAGAAATGCAAGACAGGCAAATTCACCCGAGTCTCTGGGGAATGCTTGGTTATAATTAAATAGATTTGTCTCTGAATTCGCAAACCATCATCCCCATTATATTTTATCTGTTAGAAGCAAGTCATTAAATCTAGGTAGTTCTACATGACAGTAATTATATTTTTAGAATGTCTCACATGAAAGATATATAGTAACAAAGAGCCACTGTGAATTTAGTGACACTTAAAAATGAATTTGTTTTTTAAATTCATAGTAATAGTTTCTACATACATTTAAAAATGATATACGTAGTGACATCTTTCCTCTACAAGTAATATTGGGGAGCTTATGGATTTGTTTTACTTACTCTGTTGTCCCCAAAACACAAAGAAATCACATCCCTTGGAGTCAAGTTAATCATGGAGTCCAAGGATAGCCTATGCCCAATTTCAGGGGCTATTAAATAAAGAAATGTTCAGAAAACATTACAAGACTCATTTTCATTTTGTATTTGGAGTACTAGTATTAAATACTGCACAGTCTGGATAGGTGATGTTACTACCCCCCAAGTAACTAATCTTAAAACTACACTAAAATGACCAAGCAAATGGTGGTGAGGAAGCACGTACATTATATCATAAGTGTTTTCTTTATTTGTTTTTCTAATTCTATCTTTTATTTTCTAACTTTTAGTATGTGTATGGTAGCAAACCAAATCTGGAAAAGGGTTTTAGCATAATAACACGGAAAGAGGAAAAATAGATATATAATATCCCCCTCAAGATTTCTAAAGGAGGTAGTTTTTCCTTCAGGACATCTTAGAAACCTGTGTCATGTGAAATGGGTTTTGGCTGTTCCCAGTCTCCTGTGACCGGACTGCTTGGTACATTAGTTGTCCTATCTGCAAAATGGAGGTTGCTTGACTTGCCTTCTTCCTGCATTGTGGGAAGTGATCAGAGTCTACACATACTGTTTCAATCTCCCTGGAAGAAAAATGGCTCCCAGGCATTCACCAGCTATTACTAAATGGTCTCTGAGTGCAGAGAATTACATTGGGGCAGTTTCCTGAATGACGGCGTTGTTATTGGTTTGCACAATCGTCTCCGTGCTGGGAATGCTCCTCTGTCATTTTAGCGGAACAATAGGGCTCAGGGATTTCAGGGCCAAGGTGGAGGGGAAGGCGGCTGGTGCATTTGCCCCTCCAGCAGTGCCCTGCTGGTGCCTCAGTCCCCACCGCTGCTGCCAGCGGTGGCTGTGCCACTTCTCAGCTTGCGCCACTTGCAGCAGCCAGGCCTCCCAGCTGTGGCAACCATTGTTCATTAGAAACAGAGCTGTTAGAAACAGATGCACCAAAGTGGAACTGGTCTTGGTCACTCTGAGGCCGTCCTGTACTCCTCCCTGCCACTCTAGTCCCCTAGAAGTACTTGCATTGTAATCTAGTTTTTCTGTAAAAGAAAGGGAAAAACAGGAAAAAAGAAAGGGAACCCTGTAAAGATGATACCGTCATGAAGTATTTACAGTGGAATTTGAAATGGTTTTTGAAACAGTCAAGTTGATTTCTTAGACACTTACAGAAAAGCTTCTTGGTACTTTCTGTGTGGGTGGGGTGAGGGGGGTCCCTTTTCAACTCATAGATCTTTCTATTTGTAGGGAAAGGTCATACTGTCTTTGGCTAAATAATCAAAAGAGTAGGTCTAGAGTAATTTAAATCGCTTTCTGATGGAATCCAGCTTTGTTTTCCGTGTTTTAAGAACCTAATGTATTTTTTTAAATGTATTTTGTTACTTTGCTGTTTCCAATTTTAAGTTTGATTTTATAATTCTATGAGGCTGTATTTTTCTTTTTTTCAAACATGACTTTGAAAACAGATTTTGTTCTTTAACAAAAGGAACATCTCTTTTAGAGGTAAATGAAAAACTGGAGGGTTTACATATATTTTTTTCAGTTCTCAGTTTCTCTTTGCCAGAATTATTGGATTTGAAAAAAAATCCCTAAGAATTGCTATAACTTGTCACGAATAACAATTTTACTAAAACTCTATGTTCTTAGGTTGAGTTAACAAATGATTGGGTATATTTGTTGAGTTCTTAAGAAAACCAACAGCTTCCCCCCACACCGCCCCATACACACACACACACACACACACACACACACACACGCAACTTAGACGCTACCTTGACATTTGTGGATTCTAAGTATGGATCTCAAAATTTACACTTGCAATTCATGTTGAGAGAAATACGACTTTGAGCTGCTATGCATTTCCTTTGTTTTGAGTATTTTTTACCTTATAGCTGCAAAAGTAGAAATGTAATTACTTACAAATAAGAAATTTACTTAATTAGTAAGGCTTCTGATCATGTTGTGGTAGCTTTTATTAAATTCTCAAGTAAGGTAGTTATTGCAGGGAAGGTTCCAACTTAAAGCAAATACTTCATCAGATTCAAGATAACTAGAAAACACAACCAGTTTATGACTTCCGTTATGGTCAATCTCTCTCTCTCTCTCTCTCTCTCTCTCTCTCTCTCTCTCTCTCTCTCTCTCTCTCCTCTCTTCCTAATTTCTGTCTCTTTTTCAATCTTCCCCCCTCTCTTCCTATCTCTCCCTTTCTCTAGAGTTCTTTCTTATCAGCCAGTATAAGTGCAGTAACCTCTAAACATATCTCAGGAAATAAATTCTGTTCCCAAACTGCATTGTGGGAAAAAAAAATTCCCCACTAGAATGATGTTCAGGAAATTGCTGTAAAATAATGGTGACATTTCATCATTCTGTGTCATTATCATTTTGGATCGTTCCTTTGCTTTATTTAATGCCATACAATAGGCAGTTTGCTAGGTTGAAATGTTGGCAGAATTCTAGTGTTTTTGTTTGTTAGCTGAGTGCCAAAACTGTCAACAGAAAGCTTTTCAAAAATCCCCCTTTTGGAATACCCAGAGAAAAAACAATGACATGGCAATGTTTTTAATGTTTCAACAGTATGATTATCTATGATCATCTCTGATTGTCTCTGGGAAATGGGAGGCTACATATCATTAGGAATTTCCTTATTAAATATTTACAGTATAAGGGTTCTAGTGTGCAAGAAGGAACAAACCAGGCACCCAGGCCATGAACACTAATTAAGAAAAATACTTTGTTTTGGGGGAAGCAGGCTTTTTAACTGTTCCTGACAGTGTTGTCTGACTCTAGATGGAGGTTTTCAGTGGATTTCTCTTCCCGATTTCTCTTCCAAGAGCCTAGCCAGCCTGGCTTTAATCAGTGGATGGAAAGGAGAGAAGCTCAAAAGTTAGTTTTAATTTGTAAACCTCGAGTTGCCTTTTCCTTCACCGTTTTGTGCTCATCATTGGCAGCCTAGCCAATGAGGTGAGCCGGGCTTCCTACAGATGCCATCTGTTCTCGGTGGCACTTTCTGCCCTTGTTGGAACCTCCTGCATGCTTGATAGTGTCCTGTCAGTTGGAGGCGAGTGGTTCTTAAAGAGTGACCTGGAACGGTTGCTAGTTCGTGGATTGCACTTTGACGCACTGATAACATATAATGCTACGATGACTGTATTTTTACTTTATTATGTATCTCATTGCTACTGCATGTTAGTATACTGTGGGAGGGAGGATTCTGAGGCTGGGTGTAGGAAGGAGCCATTTAAAATTAGGCAGCTTTTGAAGAGCAAATCTGGTTTTTGCTGAGTTGGGGCTTGGTACATTTTCTTCCTCTTTTGTGACTTTTTTGCCTGTAAGGGCCAGCCACTATCCTTCTATTCTCTTCTGTTTGCAAAGAGTCACGTTCCCAGAGATTTGCTGTAGTATGCTGTACGTGGCCCTAACTACACTGTTACCTCTCTGCATCCATCTCAACTCCCCTCTCCCTGGCTCACTCTGTGCTTCTAACACAGCAGGGCACTGCCAGACACGTGCAAGCCTCACTCCTGTACTCCTTAAGGCTTTTACTCAAATGTTACCTTTTCAGAGAATTTCTTCTTGGCCATTCTATCTAAAATGGCAACCTCTCCCCCACCCAATCAATGTTTTGTTTTTGTCTGTGCACATACCACCATCTCACATAATATATACTCATTAATTATTTATTTTATTTATATGTTATTTATGTATTAATTTATTATCAGTCTTCCCCCCCCAGAATATAAGATAAATGAGTGTAAGAATTTATCTTTTTGTTCACTGTTACATTCCCAATGCTAAGAACAATGCTTGGCACTTTGTAGGTGCTCAATAAACATTTTTGGAAGGAATGAATGGATAGAAGCCCCGTATTTGCTGTATCTGTTTCTTAATCTAAGTCTACATGAACATAACAGAGGTGCTATAAGGATGACCCATTCAAAATTCAGTATACTTATTCATTTGTGAAGCCGTTTTGAATGACTATTAGTCCTAGGTCTATGTTGATTATACTGAAATAAGATTAGACCATTGATCGATCAATTAAAAAGTTTGATTGTCCTGTAACTCCTTAGACACTCCATGTATCAGCTTTGCGTAAATCTCAGAATCTCATTTAGAATTAATCTTTAAATATTTGTAGATTATTGAAATAGCTTATTGGGGAAAGAATTGATATTTAGTAAATTTCTATACACTATATTGCCTCTCACAATCTAACTCTTGTAAAATAATGTAACAAATACATTATTATTCCTATTTTCATTGAGATTCTGAATGTCTTTGTAATCACCCAAGGTTTCAGAAATAATAAGAGAGGAGAACTGGTTTTTCCAATTTATACTATAAAATAAGGACTTCTGTAAGAAAACAAACCAATGAATTAGATCGCTTCTCATTTATTCCTCTTTTGGGGGCTGAATATACTTCTTAAAGCAGGGCTCTGCCATGCCATTCACTTGCTAAGAGTCTGCATTAGTTTCCTACTGGATCAAGCCCAACTGGCACTCAGGGACCCACTTACTTTCATTTCCACTTAATTATTCCAGATTATTTCCCTCTACTCCCTGTAACAAATCCTCTGTTTCAGTAGAGAAGACTTTCTTCCCACCTTTCCCCCATTATATACGTGTTTACTGGTTTGTGCCTTGTCTGCAATGACTTCATGTCTATTTCCTCTATGCTGTTCCTTTCAGGCATGAATTCCATTCCCTTTCCTTTCTGCCCACCCATACCCTCACCACTTTTAAACGACATACTTTGGTTTTTTTTTCACATCCCTCACCTATAATAGCTTCTCTCGTTTTTCTTTTCTTAATTACTTTTAAACTTATTTAGTTGTGGCACACTATTTATTAAGCTCTAATTATAGACTGTAGTGTTCTGTAATTGTTTCCAGTGTCAGCCTGGTTCTCTAACCAATATAGTGTTTAAAGAGATTTATAGCTTATCTTTTTTTTATTCCCCTCCCTACAATACTTTCTAGAGTAGATATTGCATCATTAGGAGATACTCAAGAAATACTTGGCTTTTCTTCCTGAATATTTATTGCATGCTGCTGGAAACCATGATATCATTATAGAGCAGAGAGTAAAATGTGGTTTATCCAACAGTGGTTGCTTCCAATCTACTGAGTCCTATGCTATTTGTGTACAGATATATTTTTCAAGGTCACTGGAAGATTTTGCTTCCCTTTCATTATTTGAAAAACAACTTCCACATTTTGAAATTTTTATGTAAAGTAATTTTGAGAACTTTGGGTGAAAGGCATAGTATAGATACAAAATATTCATCTTCAGAAAGCAAAATGAAAAATTCTGATATTTAGAAATTTTAGAACAAAACACAGGAAAGTTTGGATGAATGGTGAGGCCAAAGAATTCATTGCTCCATTTCTAGGGCGCTAGTGAGGTTGGGGAATCTGTCCTTTGAAGCCTCAGAATATTTTATTTTTCTTCGCAGCCCTTGTGCTATGGAAAATACTTTGCTGTTTCCTTGAAGGAGATGCCTGTATCATTAAAGATAATCTAGAAGGATTTGAACTTCTGAGTCAGTGTTAAGTACTTATTAACATAAGATTAGAGATGGCAAAAGCAATGAAAGATCTGCAGGTGATTTCAAATCAGGTGTCACACTGCAAATCCTTTTCAGTGAAATGAGTCTGACAAAGTGCTCAGAGCCAGTGAATGTGTTTTGGCAGAAAGCAAAGCTGAGAGGGTCAGGATGCAGAAGACAGCATTGTCTTCAGACACACTCAGATGTAATTTCTTTGTATAGAATCATACCATGTTTGGCGATATCTCAGTGGCATAAATGAAATATTGTGTACTTGGTCCCATTTTTATTATGAAGTGTATTTATAATTCCCATCTTTCACTGACCTTTAGGATACTCTGGAGATTGGAGGAAGCACACATTATCTAGCTTGAGAAGCTTCCTCCCCAAACTTAAGTTCAGTGGACAATGATGGGGCAGACTGGGAGCATTTTCAGATTCTGAGCTGCTAGACTCTGGAAACATTATCTATTATGAGGGGAGGGGCAGGTGCCACTGGTAGAGATAGAAGAATGTTTTGACAGTTTGCAAGCAGAGCAGTGTACTGAGAGAGAGGTGGCAAGTGGTGGGTGGCACAGCCAAGGTCCTGCAAGGACTCAGAGGTGGCACCCAACAGCCTGGCAGAGCACAGCAAGGCTGAGCACGGGCTGTCTTCATGCTCTGGGCAGCCAGCAGGCAGCTGACCACAGGGAGGCCTGGCAGCCAGCAGGATCCCAGCCACTGAGATGGGGATCAGTGGAGCTGTTAGGGAGAAAGCTGAGATAAGGATGACAGGGAATAAAATAAAGACCAGCTGTGAAAATGGAGCACAAAGTGCTCAGACACCCCCCACAAATAATAACAAAGATTCCTAACACTTATTGATGCTTACCATATGTTAAGAAAGTCCCAAGTTCTTTGCACATCTTAACTTTTATGAATCCTTACAACTTATGAAGCAGGTACTACTATCACTCCCACTTTACAGGGGAGGGAACTGAGTTGCAGAAAGGTTGAGAAGCATATGCAGAGCCAAACATCTAACAAGTGGCAGAGCAGGGATTTCAGTCCAGGCATTCCCAGTCAAAAGTCTGTTTGCTTAATCTCCAAACCTTCCCACCTCTAAATTGCTACAGGGTAACAAAATCAGATTTGTCCTTAAAGTCTTTCAAAACGGGCATAAACTTTGAGCCAGAGAAATATGGATTTGAATCTCTTCTAATACTTGTCACGTGTGATACTTTGGGAAAGTCACTTTATTTATCTTAGGCTTGGTTTTATCATCTGCAGAATTGGGGATGCCACCTAGTCTATATATTTTGAAGAACTAAGTGGAATAATTGATGTAAACTAATAACACCATTTCTGGCAAAAAGCTGCCACTCAACAGATGTCTATTTTCTTCTTCTTTTTTTTTTTTCCTCTCTCTCTCTAAATACCCATATATAGAGAGCTCTTTAAATGCCTCTTGATTGGGAATTGGATTGTTTTTGCGGACATGGCTGGGCCCAGCTTGGCATGATCAAAGATCTTACAGGCTACGGAGTGTGGGCATATGGCACCTGAAGGTTTTCTGCTTGCTCAGGTTAAACAGTATGGTTGCTCTCTTCTTTTAATTTACAGAAAATATGTCTTGGCTAGTGCTTTTGTACACAGTTGATTCAGTCAATGAAGTTTTGCATCTGAAACATGGAAATTAATGCTCATTTCAAGAATAATTAGCAAATTTAAAAACTGTCCATTTTTCTTTTTAAGATTTTATTGGGGAAGGGGAATAGGACTTTATTGGGGAACAGTGTGTACTTCCAGGACTTTTTTTTTTTTGTATTTTAAAAAGATTTTTATTAAAATATAGCTAACATACAATATTACAATATTATAGACTATATTCCCTGTGCTGTACATTACATCCCCATGACTTATTTGTTTTATACCACTTCCTGGACTTTTTTCCAAGTCAAGTTGTTATCCTTTCAATCTTAGTTGTGGAGGGTGCCGTTCAGCTTCAAGTTGTCCTTCCAGTCTTATGTGGAGGGCACAGCTCAGCTCCAGGTCCAGTTGCCATTGCGGGGGTGGGGGGGTCGGGGGGGAGGGGGTTGGGGGGAGGACGCAGCACCATCCCTTGCGGGAGTTGAACCGGCAATCTTGCGGTTAAGAGAACACGCTCCAACTAACAAGTCATCTGGGAGCTCAGCAGCAGCTCAGCTCAAGGTGCCGTGTTCAATCTTAGTTGCAAGGGGCAGAGCCCACCATCCCTTGCAGGACTCGAGGAATTGAACTGGCAACCTTGTGGTTGAGAGCCCACTGGCCCATGTGGGAATCGAACTGGCAGCCTTCGGAGTTAGGAGCATGGAGCTCTAACCGCCTGAGCCACCGGGCCGGCCCCAAACTGTGCATTTTTATAAACTTCTTAATCATCTATTATTTTTAAGATTCCTTGCTTTCATTAACTTCTTTAGTACTCGGGAAAATTAACTGTAAGAACTGTATGTTTGAGTTTCTATAATTATGTTTGAATTTCAAAACTTGTTTCATATCTCATAGCAGTCAGGGCATATATGCATATGTTAATAACCTGAAATATCCTATCTTCAGTCTAGTCATGGACAGAATATGTCATCTTTCACATTAGAAGCATCAACCCAATCCTGACTAAGGAATTCCATGACCATTCTTTCTTCCTACACTTTGGTCTTTATCTGCAAACTATAAATTATAATTATACATACTTTTTTGTTAATTAAAAATTTTGTGATACAAATAGCCCGTGTTCACTGTATAAGTAGAATTAGATTAGGCACACAAATCAAAGGAGAAAAAACACCCTCAATTTCAGAGCTAAACTTTGTTAAACTTTTATGTATATCCTTCTAGATTATTTTCTATGTATAGATGTAGTACAGAAATGGGATCATACTGTAAATAGAGTTTTGTAACCTATGCAATTTATCATGAACATCTTTATATAGGCATCTACATTATTATTTTTAACAGCCTCATAATATTCCATTGCATTTTTATAGCAACATTAGTTTAGATACTCCTCTATTATTGGCTATTTAATTTGTTCACATTCTTTCCTATTATGAACAATGCTTTGATCATCATCTTTGCACATACATCTGTGTATCCTTTTTTCATTCTGATTCAAAGGTCGTGTGTGTTTATTAGGCTTTGGCCATATTTTCCAAATACCTGCTTTAAAATATTGTACTGACTGTATATTCCCACTGGCAGTAAATGAGTGCTCTAACATTCAATGTTATTTTGTATTTTAATATACGATCTGATGGACACCACTTATTGATTAACCTATGCTCTAAACATTAATAAAAAGTGTTACTTTTATTGAATATCAAATTCTTATATGTAGTTGTATCTCTTTGGTGTTTTTCAATTCTATTGGTTTTTTCCTACTCTGGTACCGACATCAGTTATTTTAATTATTATAGAGAATTTCCCATCATTATTATTGTTTTTCAGAAGTTATTATTGTTTTTAAACAATAATACTTGTTTTTAAACAAGTCATTATTGTTTTAATAAATTATTATTGTTTTTTTCTAGCTATAATGATATTTATTTATATGATGTCTTATATTATGCATGCTGAGAGAGATGATGGGGAAAGAGCATGCTGGAGGTAGATACAACAAGATTGGAAAAATGCTGATATAGTTTAGCTTCATGATAAGTACCTGGGGTTCATGATCCTATTTTCTTTGCTTTTGTATGTGTGTGAAAGTTCTACAACAAACATTTAAATATAAATAAATGGATAAATAATTCAGATTGGACTACACATGATTAGATCTGCACGTGCTTTCCTCTTCAGAAACATATTATTTCTTTTCATGTCTCCTTTTATGTCTTTCAATAAAGTTTTATAAGTTAGTATTTTTTCATATATCTTCTATACTTTTCTACACAGACAAGCAAACAAAATCCAAAAAATCTTCTTCATGCCTAGTTTTCTTTTTTTTCTTTCTTTCTTTCTTTTTTTTTTTTTTGTAGCTACTATATTTCCAATTGTTGGTATATAGGAAAACGTTGATTTGTAATCAACCACTTTACTGAACTTTTCTTTTTAATTTCTTTTTTTTTTATCACTTTATTCTTTGGAGTCTTTCAAGTAAAGACTTCTATGATTCTCATATAACTAAAAATTAGCCTCCTATTTTACAATACTTATTACTCCCTTTTTAAAGACTCATTAGCTAGTGCTTTAAACGCCTTGTTAACTAAGGGTGGTGATTGTGAGTGTCCTTCTGCTCCTAACTTTAATGGTAATATTTCCAATCTTTCATCACTAAACAAGGCATTGGCTATCTGAGGAAGATATGTATTCCTATTTTATCACATTAAAAATTAGAACTCAATGTTGAGGGTTTTTTTGTTGCTGTTTTTCTTTTCCCCCACATATTTTTAGACATTTTTAGAGAGGATGTTTGTCTCTCTTCACTCTTGATTTCTTGATATAGTAAATTTTCTCAACAGATTTCTTATTATTAAACCCTTCTCACATTCCAGAGTGTGTGGACTCGTGGACAGTCTGGATCTTGTGGACAATTTTATGGAAATTCCCTGAATTGATGTCACTCTTTCCTAGTTTTCCTATGGCTATATTTCGTTGGGTCCTTCAAAGTAAATTTGGGAGCAAGGCGAATGAAATAAATGGACTGAAATTTCTGTATTGTACTGGAAGTTTGATTTGTTTATGCTAACATCTATAATAGGTTCAAAATTTACTCACTAAAATTCAAATAGAGAAATAATGGGGCTTTTCTTATTTCCTATAACCAATCTTCTAGATCTAGGACTACAGTTCCCACTGATAAGGGACAAAGAAATACCTAAAACTTTAGTCATTTTATAGATTAATATGCTTTCTTTTGGGTAAGTAATGAATGAATTCAAAATTTAGCTCCAGATCGGGATTGTTGTTCTACTTTTGAACAAGTACTAGCCCCTTCCCTAAAAAACAAAATGGCTTCTGGGTACAGGAGAAAACTTAACATATCCAAGGTTCAAAACTTACTAGCCATAATAAGACAAGTGTCCATCGGTTTGTACACCTGAAACTAATTAAAACAAACAAAAAAAAACCACTTACTAGCCATGTAATCTTGAGCTGGCTGTAAAACCTTTCTTTGTCTCCATTTCTTCATCTAAAAATTGGGTCTTAAAATGGTAGTTATTCTACAGAATGTTGTGGGAATTGAATGAGTTAATACATACTAAGTGATTAGTATGTATTAAAACATTGCCAGACATGCAATAAATGCCTCGTAAATATTTGTAGATTATACTAATAAAGTTATTGTTCTCGTAGCATTGGGGTAAAGGTGACTTTGGTTCATGCACAGTTTTCTAATGGCGTGCTTTTATATCACTCATCTCGGCAATGATTTGGTCTTTGTCCCTCCTGCCTCTACTTTTGAAGGACCTGAAACTGGTTAAAACTCTTTTGTTTTGTCTTCTTGGCACAAAGAATAGGAATTGCTTTTAGGGAACTCAGCTTTCTTTGCCAACTAGGCTGGCACCCAACATTTGCTGGGCTATGGTTCCCCTCAGGTCTGGCTGTGATTCTCATTTGATCTTCAGTTTGGGAAGTCCTCTTTACAGCTCTCAACTTTAGTGCCACTTTATCTCTCTCCAAACCATCGCTGTCAAGTTCTCCAGTCAGCACTCTCAGCCATCTCCCTTTACCCCTATGGGCACATGGGAACTTTAAGTTACCTTTAATGTCACTCAGCCCCTGACAGAGCCTTCTAGGTGCTATCCTAGACTCTCATTCTACCTAAAACAATATTCCTGCCTTATGTTTGTATGAGGAAATCCAGCAAGGGTGGGGCTCCCTTCTGGAGCATAAAATGGATTTGTTTTTCCCCTTAACCTATCTAGTGTTTTAATCATCTCTCTGCTTCCTCATCAGGGGCCAGGCTAAAGTAGTTGGTTCAATGAGTAGGGTATGACAGAGCACGGTGATTTAGAGTGAATGAAAAAATATGTTGGACTATTAGTGTTTTCAAGACAGTGGTCCTGATTACACATTTACTGTGTATTCACTGTAAACAAATTATAGTTTCTTAATAGTAAGAAAGAAATAAGAGGATGATGATAACTCATATTTAATGAGTGCTTACTATATATTGTCACGGTTTCTAGCGCTCTACCACTATGAATTCTGTATTTCTTCCAACAATGGAATGAAGCATGCTATTGTAGTTACAGTTTATAGACCAAGAAACAGGTACAGTGAGGTTTAGGTAACTTGCTGATCTAAAGTCACTCAATAAGTAACAAAGCAGAATAATCTTGGTCTTTAAAAGCTGAATAGCCAAGAATAAATAATAATAATAATAATAATTAATAGTAATTATTATTATTTTAATTAAAGTTTTTGGGGTGACAGTTGTTAGTAAAGTTATATAGGTTTCAAGTGTACAATTCTGTAATATATTATCTATGTATCATGTTGTGTGTTCATCACCCAGAGTCAGTTCTCTTTCCATCACCATCTACCACCCCCCTTAGTAATTGTTTTTAAGTTTTTTAAGGATTTGAAATATTGTAACAATGATTTTTGCTAAATATGAGATAAACAGGTGCCCCCCCCCAAAAAATAAAAGATTTTTAAGAATTCTAGGTATTGTAGTGGGTTAAGGGGTTTCTTTCCCTTGTAATATTTAAGAATAGGATGACCAATAATGATATATTTGGTATGGTGTAGTATGGTGTTATTGTAGGGTATGCCCTCATCTTGATGATGGCAGGGTTTTAGATGAGCTGGAAATTTAAAGATCCTTGTACTCCCAAGTCTCTTTCCCTCAGCTACTTAGATTTCAGATATTAACTTTTTAAAAAAATTTGCAACTTACATGACTGAGCTTATATTACTTCTTCAGTAAATTAAAGAAATTTTCAAAGATAAAGCTCTAGCTTCCCAAGTGTCATTGCCCTTTTGAAAAATTGAGCTATCATGTTTCCCCAAAAATAAGACCTAGCCGGACAATCAGCTCTAATGCGTCTTTTGGAGTAAAAATTAATATAAGACCTGGTCTTATTTTACTATACCAGAAGACCGGATATTATAATATAATGTAAGACCCGGTCTTATATTAATTTTTGTTCCAAAAGACGCATTAGAACTGATTGTCTGGCTAGGTCTTATTTTCAGGGAAACAGTAATAAACCATTGGGTGATAAAAGATAGCCAGATTCTTAGAAAAGAAACTGCCATTTTCTATTTCCAATAAGAAATTCATCTATTAGCAAAATAATCTTTAAGGGGTTTTGCTGCTATGTACCTCCATCCCTTATCATCATTATGAATGAAGAGGAAAGAAAATCTAATTTCAGGTGCCAGATGGGTACCACATGAATGGCGATGATTCAGCACAGGCTTCAATTAGAGCAAGCAAGCTCTGAGCAGCTATTGGGTAATCGTGAGGAGCATAGTGAACCGAGGTGCATGTTCTTCTGTGTGTCAGTGTTTTTCGCTTGTCATTTCTCTAAACTTAGAGTCTTTCAGATTTGCTGAGAAACTTGGTAACTACTTAGTGCTTGCAGCTGAGAGTGGGTGTTACAGTTTACTTCTTGCTGGAAAACTGATAGGGTTCATTTTGAAGCTCATTTAATGCGTACTTGAAGGATGTATCAGAATGGAAAGGATTTCAAACCTCTGGATGTAAGGATTGAGATGTTCATTTGACCTGAGAGAAGGCCATGGAAGAGTTTAGGCCTAGACGCAGAATCTGAAGATTAAATCTTGTACTGCACTTGAGTGTCCTGAGAATTAGGATAGGCTCTTCCTATTTTGTGCCAGTGCAACTGCAGAATAATAATCCTCGGTAGAGTCCATTTTTAATGAAACAGTTTTGTAGTATTAATAAAATCTGAGTCTCTTGAAAAATCCAGTACTTGCTTACTCAAGTAAAGTGTAAAAAAAGTAAAATGAACTGAACATGTAATCCAGGCATAGTGCATAATATAATATGTGCTAACCAGCAGTCCATCATTTAGTCTACACTGTAGCCCTACAGTGTGAGTTTCAATAGTCACAGTTATATTGACCATGACATTTACATTCAAAAGGGTTAAATAACTTCCTCAATGCCATTAAATCAGGAAGTGACAAAAAACAGAATTCTAATCCAGGCACGACTAATTCCAAAACACATAATATTGCACTAGTTGATGTTGCTCTTCCTTTTCTTCTCCAAAAAACACATTTATTTCTACTGTAAATTCTTCTTCTTCAGGTGATATTTTAAAATTCCTTCTTTTGGAATGGGATGAGCTTCATAAGATTGAAAATGGTTTGAATAAAAAGGCACTCAACTGAAGGGGTTGACTTGATTCTATCTCCCTAATATACCTTGAATATGAAAGAGAAAGAATACATTGAAAACGACACTCTCATGGCAGAAGAGTATTATAATTATTTCCTTAATAGATCTTGACTTTGTTGTTTGTTACCTTTAATACCCATAATAAAGTATAAATAACAAAACTCTTGAACAGGAAAGGAAAAAAAAAATCCAAAAAAAAAAAAATCCAAACTTGTTTTCTAGCTTCTTTTCAGATTTTGTTTTAATTTCAACATAATAAAAAAAAGACCTGCATTTTACTATTGATTAAAAATTTCTTCTTTGGTTCCAACTAAAATTAAGGGGCCTGTGCAGTTTTCACTGTGTGTGTGTTAATGACTCCACCACAGCGAGCTCATTCCTTTGAAGATAACGGGTGGTCGCTTCCTAAGTGGCAGAGAGCTGATAGGTTTGGGTTTTTGCTCCTAGTCTCTGGTTGCGTTAATTTCTTTGTTTATGTTTCTTTTAGTTAATATTAAACTTTTTAAGTCTTACGCCTTGTTTTTCTTCTTTTGTATTGTCAGCAGGCAGTGGCTCCTTGGGCAGCAATTGTTTATCAGGGAGAAATGATAGCGTGAGGGTACTGAGTTCCTTTGTGTTAGGATAAAAGTTGTTCTCCTGAAGCCTCATTAGAACAACTTTCATACACCTGCCTTAAGTGACATCTGCAGGATGCTCTGCCAGCTGCCCTAGTCTCTTTTTAACTGGTTTATTTTTTCAACTTCTCGTTGTATCCCTTTTAGTCCAAATATAGTATTACTAGGTCTTAAAATAATTCAGTTGTAATTTTTTTTAAGAGAAGCTCTTCAAAGTGTAGATTTTACAGGAAAATAAAAAGCAAAATTCATTGCAAATTGATGAAGCAACTAAAGAACAAAGGGGTGTTGGTTTAAAATGGAACTTCTTAAAGGGCTTCGCTCATAATAACTTAGTAATGATAATTTTGCTTCCATAGCTCAGATTGAGAAAGCTATACCTAATAGAATTCAGGATCTGTGACATGGATATCTCTCTCTCTCCCTCTCTTTCTCTCTAGCTCCCTTTTTCTCTGTCTATATCTCTCTCATCTATCTCTCTGTCTATCTATCTATCTATCTATCTATCTATCTATCTATCTATCTATCTATCTATCTATCATCCATCCATTGATCATTTACATAGCATTTTTCTTGTTTTCACTACAGAGTTAGAATGGTTCTTGTTTTACAGTTGAAGTCATCTCCTGATGGAAAGTACTGACCATGATTTGTAATGCTTGATTTGTGGACTACACAGTTTGCGCATACATCCCACAGCCTTCAATGATAATGCCATTTAACACTTCTCAAATTTAAAAGTACTCAAATAGTAGACTTTAATCTGATATGGCGTGAAAAAGTATTGAAAAAGAAAAAAAAGCCTCAATGCTTCAGTGAACTCCCCTTTCTTTGTAGGTAGTGAGCTGCGTAAACCAGAGATTTTGTGGGGATTGTCTTGCCATCGTTTTGTTTTTCCTCATGATGACACACGGATTTTTGTCCTGAGGCGGTCAATGGATCTGTTATAACTTAGCTGGCGATGACACATCCCAGAGGCTCCTTCCTTTTAGCCTCAGGCTAACAGACTACGCACCATGCTGTCCTATGATTCACAGGATAAAACTGCTGTAGTCACCACCCACTGCCCAAGCCTGGAGGGCACTATAATGCAGCAGTGGGAGGACATAGTCAGGAAAGTCGCTGAAAAGAACCTTCTGTTGTAACTTTCCTCACTGAGGCAGGAAGCTAAAACCAGAGCAGGGTATTCTCAAGTGACAGACTTTACAATTGTGAGAAATGAAATGGAAAGTCCCTGGCCTTTCATTTAGGTGAAAAGCTGTATGTTAGAGAACTGCAATTGTTTCAGATGGGGGGAAAGGACACAAAGCAGGGAATCCTAGAAAGAAATGTAATTTATTTGTGGCTGAACAACTCAGCTGGACTATTTGAAGTACTAGTCAAGGTGAGTGTTGAAAGAAAGGGTATTTTGGCATTTCCATACCCTTAGCAGTGAAGAATTGAGCTACTTTGGGAACCAAATGATGTACCTTTGTTTTCCAAAAATGTCAATTATTTTATAAAGTTGTATTGACATCAGAAGTGCTGTGTTCTCTTATACGGTAGAAGTGTGATCACCTTCACATTGTTCATTCAACAAGCATTGACGGAATACTTTTTGGGTGTGAGTTCGGGCACCTCTTCTGCAGGGTCAGAGGTCTGACCAGAGTGCAAAAGGGATGAAAGGAAAGGCCAGTCCCTACTTTCATGTTCTGTGCCTTCTACTTGGGGAAAAACATCAATATATGAAGTGGCATTTGAGCAACTAAAAGCAAAGTGTTCGCAAGAGCAGAATAACTCAGAACAGGCTTAGAAGCCATTAGGTGTATGAATCACTTTCTGCCTCTTTTGGGTCCCACACCAGCTATTCTGAGCCTCTGTCAGAGCACTCAGTGTATTGTACTATTTGTCTTTCTCCCCCACTAGTTTGCAAACTCCTTGTAGAGAGAGATTTTATCATATTCATTTTTGCATCCCTGGACCCTAGCACAGTTCGTTGCTTATCACAAGCGCCTAGTAAATGTCTGGCGAACAAACTGCTGTTATCATTTTGGGGGAGGAGAAGGGAATAGAATGATGGTTTTGTATGGGTATAAACTACAAAAGAAAACACTTGATTCTTTTTAGTCTAGAGACAAAATGTTCTTTCCTTTGCATAATTCTAGTCAAGGGAAGCAGTTCAATTTGGCAGAATTCAGTAAAAATTTATTGAGTATATGTTATGTTGTCATTGTATATACTAACATAAAATGTTTTCTACCCTCAAGAGTCTTAGAGTCCAAGGTGGCAGTGAGACACAGAACATTTTAGTGTCATTTGACAAGTATACTGTTGGAGGCATTCAGAAAGCATTATGGAAGGACATTGGTTCAGGCTGGCAACGGGGGTGAGGCTGGGGATATTGGCAGACCAAGAAACTCAAGAGGAGATGACACCTCCTCTGAGTCTTGAACTACATGTAGCTAAATAAAGAAGGAAGGAAGTAGATATGGGGAAGATGAAAAGGAAAAAAAAAAAACTAAAACAAAACAAGAAGAAGGATGTGGAGGTGGGAAACAGCACGGAGTATGTGGGGAATTACAGTGGTTCAGTAAAACAAACGAGTGAAATGTGATATATGGAGGGACAGGTAGGTGACAAGGAGGTACCTATTAGGTACCTGTTAGTAGGTACCTGAAATAGTGTAGATAAAAGTCTGAAAGAGATTGGTGGTAGTAGACCTGCAAAGAGAGGATAGAGCTGAGAAATATATGCTAGGTACTTCAGCAGGTTATATTTATTGATTTAATGTGGATAATCAGGAAGTGGGAGAGACTAAGCATTTTGGATTGGGTGGAGGGTGAACTGAGAGAGAACTGAGAGAGAGTGGATAAGAGAAGGAACATATTTGGGAGTGAAGAAATAAAAAATTTTGAGTTCATATATAGACATGTTGTATTTGAGATGATTGTGGATTTTCTTAGTGGAAATGGCTGGTGCACTTTTGAATGTATAAATCTGAAGCTCAGGATAAGTCAAATATGAAATATACATTGTTAGCACCCACATATATGTTATTAGCATATATATGTCAAATCAAACAATGAAAACTAATGGAATGCCTGGGAATATAATGTAGAGCAGGGATTTTCAAGTGCCAATCAACAGGATGGTGGTCTCTAAACTTTGAGTATTATTTGGGGAATTGGTCAAAAGTAGATTCCTCTCTTCCTCTCCTGGAGATTCTGAATAATTAGTGGAGGGTAAGAATTCTGCCTTTTATAGAATTCCCTGGATAATTTTGATATGCAGTCATGTTTGGGAAGCAGTGAAAAGAGTAAGAGCAGTGGTGTTATTCATATTTAAGGGTTGAACAAAAGAAGACCCCAAGAAGTAGAAGTCAAGCAATCAGAACCATCAGAGAGTGAGATCAGAGAAGACAATGAAGGAGACTTTCTAGAAAAAACAACTAGGTCTAGTCATAAAATTTATAAAGTTTGTTAAATGTGACAGTATGGAGGTCTAGAATCTTTAGAAAGAAGTTGAAGTGCAGAAAGAGCAAAACTAGGTTGCAATGGAATGAGGGGTAGAGGGTCAGAGTAAGGAGGTGGAGTGAATTTAACAGACAGTTCTTTCAAAAAAATTGATTATGGAGTGAAATAATGATATTTGGAAGAAAGAATATAAGGTTAAAGAGGATTTTTTTTTTTAACAAGAAGAGAGACTTTTGAGACAATAATTAGAGTTTGAGGGAAGAAAGCCAGACAGAGTCAGAGCAGATAGGGTGAGGGAAGATAAGAGAGTAGGTAGAAGACACAACTGTACATGGAAGGAGAAGCACTTCATCTTCTCAGACAGGAGAATCTCCTTCATTCTCCCAAGGAGGTAGGACAAAAATAGGATGGGGTGAGACAGGAAGCTGAGGTGCACTTTGGGATAGAGTGCTGAGGAAGACCTTAAGAAGAGGCTTTAAACAGTTCAAAGGGTACAAAGCTTTTTGAAACTAAACCCAGATAAATAGGTCAATTGTTCATTTATAATTTTCTGTTGCAAATTGTGACAGACATTTCCTCCCCATTGTGTTTTTTCCAAGTTATAATACATATAAAAATATTTTATGGATTGAGCTCCTGTTTGTCCTACAAAACCCAAATTTCTTGTTTGCTGATTTAGTTCATTATCTGCATTTTCTGAGTTCCATGTGTTTTGCATTTCTGGAAACTAGCATAGGCGACCTCAATAACTGAATTTCTAGGTGAAGTAGACCCTTAAGATTTTCTTTGGATAATCACCACTGCTGGGGCAAAAACAAACAAGTGAATAAAAAACGCTCCAGAAAAACCAAGATCAACTGATACCTAAATGAAGGATGAAATAGCAGGGTCAGCAAGAGAGGACTTAGTTTTTGGCCATTCCTTTCCAGCTAAGCCTTTTCCTAGTCTATAGATACCCAAAAGGCAAAATCTAACATTATGTATGAAATAGCAAATTTGGACATTCAAAAACAAACAACTAAATGGACAACGCGGCTATCTCCTAGGACAATCCCATCAACAAATGGTTAGCACTTAATAGATACTTTGAGGTAGGAAGAGATGGTTATTGACTTGTTTTGTATTCACCCTAATACTTTCTTTTAATCTGATTTTTAAGTATTTCTTTACCTCAAATGTTGAGAATTTAAGAAGTCAAAGAATGTAGAAGAAAGAACACAACCATCTGTAATACTTGTACCTAAAACACAACTACTAATATTTTTCTATGTATCTTTCCAGTCTTTTCTCTGTGCATAACTTTTTAGAGGATCATACTGTTTATACAACTTTAATCCTGTTATTCATTTAACATTATAGCAGAAGCATTTTCTCATGTAATTAAAATGATGTGCAATATACATTTTTAATTGCATAGTACATCATGAAGCTTCTCATATTTTATTTAGCTAATCCTTCACTATTGTGCAGCCAATAGTTTCCAAATTTTCATTATTGTAAGTAGTATTGCTGACAACATCTTTGTATATAAAGCACTTTCCATATTTCAAGTTTTTTCCTCAATTACTATATAAGAACATATAACACCATTACAGTTCTGGTACCTATTACCAAATTGCTTTCCGCAGATTTATTTCATTATGAAGCCAGTAAACAATACATAAATTTGATGTCTCATCATATATGCACCATTATCAAATATTTTATTTCAAAAATCATTAACTTAACTAATTTGTAGGCAAGACAGAAAACTTTAGATTTTAATTTTCATTTCTTTGAAAATTTGAGATTTAATATTTTCTACATTTTGATATACGTTTACTTCTCATTTTATACTACCTATTAAAATGAACATTTTTTATGGGTTTATATGTCTATTTTATTTATTTATTTATTTATTTATTTATTTATTTATTTATTTATTTATGTTTTAATTTATTGGGGTGACAATTGTTAGTAAAATTACATAGATTTCAGGTGTACAATTCTGTATCACATCATCTATAAATTACATTGTGTGTTCACCACCCAGAATCAGTTCTCCTTCTATCACCATATATTTGAGCCCCCTTACCCTCATCTCCCACTATATTTCTATTTTAAAATATTTTTTATTAAGTGGTTGCTAAGTGTCCAGCACTATGTTAAGCACTGTGGAAACGGCAAAATAATGATAATGTATCACTCTCAACCTTATAAATTTGAGTTTTATAATTGTACAACCTGCAGTATGGAAAAGGCCTGAAAATGTACTTATTTAACCAACAGTTGAGGAAGCAAAGATTAAACCCATTATACAATTAGTGAAAGAACAGAAGGCAGTAGATGATTTTGGGGGGCAAGATAGCCTTTATTGTTGGAATTCAGAGAAAGTAGAAACCCATGGTCTTAGAACAGCAGGGGAAATTGTCATTAGAAGGAAGGACTTTTGCTGGACTTTGAAAAATAGGAAAGTTCAGAAAGATGGAGAATAGAAGAACATTTTAAGATTTAGGGATAGGAAGTAGAAGTGAACATGGTTCAGCTGTTGGAGGGAGTAGACCATTCAGACTAGGGTGGAGGTTTGGTGTTGGAGATGAGAGTGAGCTAAGGTCATATACAAGGCCTGACAATTAAGTTTGCGAACTTGTTGCAACGATGTTGCTCACCTTTTTGATATCAGAGGGATTATTCATTATGAATTTGTACCAACTGGACAAACAGTTAACCGAGTTTACTATTCAAAAGTGCTGAAAAGGCTGTGTGAAAAAGTTAGACGACCTGAACTTTTCGTCAACAATTCATGGCTCTTGCATCATGACAATGCACCAGCTCACACAGCACTGTCTGTGAGGGAGTTTTTAGCCAGTAAACAAATAACTGTATTGGAACACCCTCCCTACTCACCTGATCTGGCCCCCAATGACTTCTTTCTTTACCTGAAGCTAAAGGAAATATTGGAATAAAGATATTTTGATGACATTCAGGACATCAAGGGTAGGTAATATGACAAGAGCTCTGATGGTCATTCCAGAAGAAGAGTTCCAAAATTGCTTTGAAGGGTGGACTAGGTTCTGGTGTCGGTGCATAGCCTCCCAAGGGGAGCACTTCAAAGGTGACAGTAGTGACATTCAGCAATGAGGTATGTAGTACTTTTCTAGGATGAGTTCATAAACTTAATTGTCTGATCTTGTAAGCATGTAAGTCACAAAACACCTGCATCCACTGGTTGACACATCACTCTAGCCTCTGCAAGGCCCCTGCAGAGGTAGTTGAAGGGTCTCTCAAGAACATGAGCTGCAACCTGATTCTATAGGGCAATCCTTGTGGTTTAAGTAGGAAAAACTAAGTTGATGAGCTCTGCTGGGAACACTGAAAGGTACATGTAGATTGCCCTGTAGAGAACTATTGGGGAAATGAGTGAACAGGGCAATATCATCAGCTGGACAGAGCACTGGGCAGGAGGCTCAGTCTGAATCCTGTGTTTCCTGTCCCACGTAGCTCTGTGATCTTAGGAGGATTACTTATGTTCAGGTACTTCAGTTTCCTCACTTGTACCATGAGCTGTTTGTAGATCTCAGATCCAGCATGAGCTCAGATAAGGGACAGCCTTCACAGGGCACCCTGGAGAAAAGATGGAAGGTGTAAATAGCAGGAAATCTCTGTGCATCTTTAGATCTGGACCAAGAAGGAGACTTTTCTATTGAGTCACGCTTTAGAAGACATACAGAGATATCAGGGACCTCCGTCCTTTGTCTCGGCACAGATTTAGCAGAGGGACACTGAGGCAAATGTTCAATTTACTTGTCTTATGTGTGGGGAAGGCAAATTAACGGGCACTTCAGAGCCCATGACAATAATTCAAACTTTTCCATACAAAGTTTGTTTTTTATCCCCTCATATGCTTCTTTTCTTTTAACTTTTTGAATATTTAGTTTTTACGTGGCTGTCTCCTAATTTCTTGCCTACATGTGTTTTGGTGGATGATCCTTGATAAACTGAGTTTGTTCTTATTGCAGGTCTTTGGGTTTGTCTTTTATAGTGATCAGACTCCCTTTTTAATTATGTGTCTTATCTAGTTTTATTTATTTTTTAGATTAGAATCTAGCCAAGGAAAAAGACTGCTTATTTTGATTTCGCTTTGGTGTCTATTTTGTGCAGCGCTGGAAAGATGTAGCTTGATGAGGTAGAGAGACACCAAGTCGGAGGCAGATTGATTAGGCTTTGATCATTTGTAGGCATTGCACCCAAACAGTCCTTTCTTTGTGAATCTAGAGATGTTGGTGGTTATCTGAGCGATTAGCATAGTACCTGACACATATATGATGCTCAATACATTGTTTTAAATTAATGAGTAGAGCTGACTTTATCATTCAGCAGTTACTACATGCATTGGCACATTTGATATGTATAACATTAACCTACATTTGCAGGGAAATTTATAGTTTCCAGAAAACTTTCTGAGACATTATTTAATTAATCCCGGTAACAACCCTATGAGGTGGGTTGTAGAAATATGGCTATCTCCATTCTACACAGAAGCAAGCAACTGGCAGAGAAAAAAGAGAAGAGCTTTTCCTAATACCATACAGCTTGTGTATATGAAACAAGGATGAAAGTAGAACTTGTTTCTTCTGATGTCCGGTTCAGGGCTTTTCCACCATATAAATCCTTAATCCCTAGGAAAGCACTTGTCTTAGTTCCCTTATCCTTTCATCAAAGCAGCAAAACTTATTCAGGTGCTCCAACTCAGATTCTGTCTTTGAATGTTCCAGCACCATCTGTCTTACTTACCTTCTATGTTCATTTTTATTTCTAAAGTGTTCTCCCTGCTTTTTCTTCTTACCAATTAACTTTTGTGTGGAAATTCTTATAGTAACGAAGTTGCACATGTGCATGTTCTCTCACCTGGTCTTCTTTATAGTGCACCTGGAGGGAGAACATGTTTCTGTTGTCTCATAGCATTATCTTTGCTGAGGGGGGAATTTGCAGGAACTAATATAACTGCCTTCTTGAGAGTAAACCTTTTTTTTTTTTTTTTTTTAAATCAAACATTCTTTAGTTTTGGCACAGCTTTGATATTTGTAGAGGTTAGCACTTGATAATTAAAATGCGTTGGTTCATGACATTGGCAGGAAAGCAGGGTAGAAGGGTAGAGAAAAACATGGCCTTTGGAATGAAACAAATTGGGTTTGAGTCCTGGTTCTGCTCTTTACTGGGCAATTTGGAGCTGAGTTCCTTTGTGCAATGGGGATAATATATTAATAATATCTACCTCACAGGGCTATTAGGAGGACTAAGGATAAATGACAAATATTTTTCTTATTATGAAATGAGATAGCAAAAAAGTACAATCCTCTTCAGAGACCTCAGATCAGATTTGTGTGGCATATGACCATGTTCTCTCCAGCTCCACTCTCCTCCGTGCCCCACCCTAGAAGGCTTTCTGTCCTGGGAGGCTGACCAGTAAGGTGTTCAGCCTCTGGCTCTGTGGCATTTGGCAGTGCGGAAGCCCCTCAGGAAATCAGAGGGAGGCAGGAGAATGAGGTCACATTCACCAACTCATCTCCTTCCTTTCAAGGTCACCTGAGGCTGAGTCCAAGAGAATAACCTCCCTTTTCAAGGCAGTCTTCTCTATGCCTCTCTTCTCCTAAGTAATGGTGACCCATCCCTCTCCTTGTCCCGTTAGCTTGGGGGTGGTAAAGACTGCATTATTGCTAGCTCCAAGAACTGTGCCATCCTTTGTGGATTCCTCTACCCTACGCACATTGTCTTAAATAGTCTGTTTACTACACCCTTCTTTAATGACCCGAATGGGAGTGTGCTGTCTGTTTACTCCAGGGACCATAACTGATATAGTATTCATTAGTGCTAGTTGAAAGTATATTTGCCTAAGTGTGTTTTGTTTGAGGGAGTTTGGTGCTTTCAGGGGGAAAATAAGAATGGGTTGTTGTTGTTGCTTGGCATGTGATATTAAGAGAAGGAAAAGGTAATACTGAATGATGATGATGATGGGAGCCAAGCGTTCGCTTAGACCCTAATGTTTTATGTACATTAGCTAATTAAAACTCAACACACACATGAATTGTAGTATTTCTCTTGTAGATCTAGAAAAAGCTCAAAGTCGTTATATAACTTACGTAAAGCTACATAGCATGCCATTAAAAAGCTGAACTTCTAACCTATGCCTATTTGGTTCCAAGGTGCATGCTTTTTTTTATTGAGGCCACGTTGCCTCCTATGTACCATGTTTCCCCGAAAATAAGACCAGGTCTTATATTAATTCTTGCTCCAAAAGATGCACTAGGGCTTATGTTCAGGGGATGTCATCCTGAAAAATCATGCTAGGGCTTATTTTCCGGTTAGATCTTATTTTTGGGGAAACATGGTAGGCATACAGGGCCATCCATCAGCAGTCAGTTTTCAATTAAATCCATTTGCTTATTTCAATTTATACAGGTTTTAAATTCCTATAGGAAATTCTCTCTTAATGATGGTCTTTAAAATGATGTCAAAGCAAATTTCTTAAAAATCTAATTAATTCAGCAAAACTCATCAGGTCAAATCCACCATATTTGTCTGATTTTATTGATTTGTTAACTCAAAACCATGGAGTCACTAGCCTGCTACGGACAACTATTCCATGGTTGCCTCTAAGGGTACTCATTAAATACTGATGAATAATAAAATGTTTTGAATGAGTTTTTCTCTGATAATATGTAAGCTCCCTATAGCATTTAGCTGGATTTAATTTTCTCCTTAGGTATGAACTATTTAGTTCACCATTTATATTATTTCTGTCTACTTCTTAAATCGATCCGGGTGAATAACATAATTCCACATTTTCTGAGGATTAATAGAATTCTCAGCATTGTAACTCATTCAGTAAAGGTGACTCAATTCCTGTAGGTATACTAGCTGAGAACTTTGCATTTGTGGATCAATTCTTTTCTCTACCTCCCACTCCCTTATGAAAAGCCATACACACTCAAAGCAAACAAACAAAAAACCCAAACAAATAAAAAATAGCATATTTATCCTAGCAACTCATATTTGATTATGCGTATTTTTCTCTAACTTCCAGCGAGCATTTTCATCAACCCCAGAAGAATGTTTTCTCCCTCAATGTCCTTCGTGTCCCCAAGTTGCATATAGACATATTCTTAGCAATAATAAACACTGTTTCTCTGATTCTAGCTCCACCTTGCTGTTGTGGGGTCTCCGGCCTCTCTAAAAATATCTCCCTTTATTTTTATAAGTTTTGAGGGGTGACTCACAGGTGTTCAAAACAAGTCTTTGATCCTTGAGAGCGTGCCTTGGCGGGTTGCTGGAAAGCTTTGTGAGGTCCTTCTCCATTGGTGTGGGGGGCCATTGGGTCCTCCTGCCCCTGAGGGCTGGCCTCCTCCAGGGGCACCCACAGATGTTGTGCTCCATGGAGTCCTCCCTCTTTTTGTTTTGTATGCTTTTTTAAACTATCTGTAGTCACTTTGCTTTCTTTATTTTTTTTTGAATGTGTAATTCACACTATGCATTTTGACGTTTTTCAATAGTTTAGCAAAATAAACTCCTTCAGACCTTGCTACTGTTACTCTTTTCCCCAAACCTCAGACACAAGTCTTCTGAGAAGCTTAGATCAAATTCAAATGATAAGAATGTGTGCTATTGCTAAAATCGGTCTGCATCTACCACATCAGTCCACATCTACAACGTCAGCGTTTTTGTGTTTTGGTCAAACCTGTTTGCCTCATCCTGGTTCCCCTTAGAGTGGCTTCTTTCCTAAAAGGTACTTCAGCCCACATGTAAATATGCCCTATGAATATGTAGTCATGTCCAGATATAGCTGAATATCAGAACCAACACAATACAATAACTATGCTATTTGCTTTTTCTTCAAAACTTAAAACAGTCACCTTAGGGTTTAGTGCAAAAATGGTTAGTTCATGAGGCTGTTGTGTCATTCAAGTGGCAACTATTCTGGAATATTTGAAATAATAGTTATTGCTTGATTAGGTAAGTTGTTCCTCCCAACCTTTCAACCTCTTTGAGTCCAAAGGGTAGAGAACTCACTCAATTTCCTGAAAAGCCACTGGGATGAATTCAGTGTACTGTGGATTATTGCTAATAAAACATGAGGCCGTGATGTAGTGATCAGAGGGCTTTCAGATGTAGTTAAGCATTCTCCAGTGGTGGACCGAGCTACCCTAGTGACCCGTTAGTGGAAAATTGTGGGGTGCCTAGCTATACCAGCAAGCATCAGCACATACACAATTTAGTATACTTTTTTGTTACATACCTGTGACTTGAGGTTGTGGCCAACATACCTATTTTTTCAGCTACTAGAAATGTAGGCTTGCATATTTAATGGAAAACAGATGGTGCTTGACATCTTTAACTTACATTTAACAAAAGCTGTTTTGGAAATGTTGCTTGTGTGTCCTTTTATTGCTTTAAACACAAAACCATTTTAGCCTGTTCTGATGAATAATTTAAGAATTACTGTCCTAGTCTCATACAGCATTTTGAAGTGCACATGTTAATCATATACTCGATTAAACATTTCCTTGCCTTTCTTTTCAGAATGCCACTTGGCTTTTGAGTGGCTAATTGTTGCAGTGAGAGCAGTGACAGTGGAAACAACTATTGCCCATTTGAATTACTTAACACATCGCCATGAAAAGAAATACTTGTGATTTACTTTCTCGGAGCAAAAGCGTAAGTACCCTTTGTTTTCGTTTCTTTTAAAAAAATGGGTACACATAACTTTTTACTGTTTTCTTTGAATTTTCATACCGGGCTATCATAATCAGGCTTGTGGGAAACCGTTGGTTAACTTTCAGTTGTCTGATTGAACATGGCTTATTGACAAGTGAAGACTCGTTCGTCTTTGTGGCCTGGTTGACATTTGATGGGAATTCTCTTTCAGCCAGTTTATATACCTTACCATTCATTTGTATAAGCTTACTGGCATTATATGGCACACCGTGATTTTTGGATGCATGCAGAAATTATATAATTAAAAATTGAAATTAAAGAAATTTGTTTCTTATGTATCAAACTTTTTGGGCAAGTCCAAAAGTATAAATTGAACTTAATGTCACTAGGTACTTCAATCAATCACATTCTGAAAGCTCATTGTATACAGCGAATAATGCAAATACTTAATCAGTGGGGCATCACTTCCATGGGCTCTCTACCCTGGCATACGTCTTTAATCTCTCTCTTCCTTTAAAAAAAATTTAAGTGAAAACACCCTCATTGCCCTAATGGAGATTAAGCCTTATTTCCAATTACCTAGTGTTCTTAAGGTACCGAGTCAGTGATAATTTTTAGATTTCTACTAGCTAATGAAAGAAAGCCTAAGCAAATAGAGCAACTCAAAGAAAGCTATACAAGGCAGGGATGAAAGCAGACTGTTAATTTTCAGCAGACAAGCTCTAAGAACATATCACTTTGTTCATTTACCCAAGAGGAAAAAATGCATCCAAACAGATGTAGCTGTGACGTAGGAACATTCATTTGAAGTCATCAGAAAAACCACAAACGCAAACACATTTTTTTAGTATAGAAAAATGTGTGTTAAAACCAGTGATTCTATTGTGATGGCCCAAGGCCATATTTGATTCTGTCTATTGAATTATCATCCAGCATTTAAGGGTGAGTAATGCAGGAGTATGCGGAGAGGGAAGTTTAGTGTGCCCAAAATAGGGTTTCTTAGAAAAGGAGAATATACCAGAAGTGTGCCAGGTTTTTTGTCTGAGTACTGACTGTGTTTAATTACCAACCAAGGAAATTCAATAAACTCTGAGGGAATGTGCACATTCATTTGTCTTACTGGTTGGTGTTTGGTTGTATTTATTATTGCATAAAATAAAGAGCCATGGCTTGGAGCCTAGAATTTCTTGTATCACCATACAGTTGCTCATTGGAAAAGGAGGTGACCTGCATACAAATTACCAAACTGCAAACACATCTTTCTGTTACTGAGTTTTTCTTATTATCATTTAAATATAAAAGCAAACCATTCACTTAATGCTTTCTTCTTTTATTAAATTTCAGAGACTTGTGATAGGAAAAAAAATGTGTAAAGGCAAAAGGGAGAATAATTTAGATAACTAAAAGTATACGGTTAAAGATTTCCTTGTTCTTGGAGAAAAACATTCTAAAAGCAAATGATTAACTGAGCCATGTCTTTAAGAAACTGAGAGTACTTAATAATGCTAGGAGATTTCCTATTTATTCTGTGTATAAATATACTGCATATATTGCGTAATGGAAAAATTTTCATCATGGTAGAAAGGTTCACACGTCCAGATTAAGAGAACTTGAGTTGCCTACATTTGTCCATATGTAAACAGCAGAGTTCTCATTTCATTGCTTCTTAGCTTCTTGAAAATTCCCTGACATAAAGAAAGTGCTTCCACTTAAAAATGACTCTAAGTGGGAGATTACCATTTATCATAGAAAAGAGCCAGAGAATTTTTGCCTAGTTAGAAGCTGTCACTTTAGAGTTTAAAAGTTTATTTTGAACTGGTCTAAAAATGTCATCTCCCACCCCTAATCTTTTCCATTATAGAATCCAAAATTGTACACTTAGAAGTAGATGTTTTCTGTTTTTGATGAGGAAAGTTTGTAGAATTGATTTGATTTAGAATGTGAGAATGTTTTCTTTTTCTTTTTCTTTTTTTTTTTTAGCTTTATGACATTTGAAAATCCAAAGAGGATGTTCTAATTGTTAAAATGACCTCTGCCCTTCCCGCGTGTCTCTGTGTATCTTGTATCTGTCATTGCAAAAACTTAAGGCACGCAAAAGAGGAAATAAAAAGCCTGTCTTTGGACAGTCACCTTATTTATTTCTGAATACTTAAATCAGTGTTCATATTTTTCTCCTCACATTCAAGACCTGGTGCAGTATCTATTTTAATGATTGCATGCTCTGAATTCTTCCTTTATTTGGGAAGAATCCATGAAAAATTTTAGCTATAGAAACATAAACAAACCACTTTTTAAAGTGACTATTTGCTAGTTTTGGAGGACAGTTTGTAGTTGTAGTGTGTAAAAAAGATGGGTACTATGCATATGGACAGTACAAAAGTAAGACACGGTCGCAGTGGCTCTGGCCTTTATGATCTACTGTGGGAATTAGACATTCATCAAAAAATCACACAGCACTTGATCTTAGCCAACAGGAGGGTAAAGGGGATCAAATATATGGTGATGGAAAGAGAACTGACTCTGGGTGGTGAACACATAATGTGATATATAGATGATATATTACAGATTTGTACACCTGAAATCTATGTAGCTTTACTAACAATTGTCACCACAATAAGTTTTAATTAAAAATAATCACACAAATAAGCATAAAATAACAGTTTCCTGTATCTCCTTCCCTAGGGCAAATATTTTTCAACTTGTCGTCAGACGTGATGGCCTCATTCTCCATCCTAGAATGTAGACTTCCTAAGGACAGGGGCCTTGCTTATCTAGTTATCACTGTATCCTCAGCATAATGCCTTTCACAGAGCAGATGAAAAATGAGTGAATAAACTGTGATACCTTCTTAGAGAAGCTTTATAGTACAATGAAAGCATGTCATAGAAAGACTTGACCTAGTCATGGAAGTTAGACAAGTCTTCTCTGAGGAAAGATCATTGAGAGCTGTGATTGGAAGGGTGAGTTAGTCTAACAGAGTCGGTGTGCAGGGGTTTCCAGGCAGAGTTAACATTTGTGCAATGACTCTTTAGTGGTAGGGAAAGTGATGGCTTCAATGTCATGAATAAAGGCTAGACTAACTAGCTCATTGAAGGCAATGATAAGGATATAGAGTGAACCGAACATATTTAAGAGATTTTAGTAGGAAAACATGATATGGCTTTTGGTAAGGTATGGGTTTTGAGATGTAAGAGAGAGAAAAGCCTGGATGTTACATGCTGGGCTTCTGGTTTACTTAACAGGATGAATGTGGTCTCTTCACTGAGATGGAAATACTGAGTAAACACCAAGGAGGAAATGGGGAAAAGATGAACCTGAGTCTAAGGCTGTTGAGATTGGGATGTTTAAAGACATGGGAATTTAGAGAGCACTTTTATTTAATCCACGCAATAGGTAAATTGGGAAATTTAAATTAATTATCACATCTATACCCCAAACAGACTGTTGATTAAATATAGGAAATAGACACTTTCGTTGAATTTTTTTCAATTATGAAAATTTGACCACAAACTGTCTTTACCAGATATACAAGTTGCATTTACCTACTTAAAATTCTTATATAGCACCTCTAATACATCGCTAGGAACTCAAGATGTCAAGATGGGGGGAAGTATAGGGACAATTATTTCTAACTTAGTTTTTCATTTATTGGAAAGAAAGACTATGCCGGCAACATATTAAGTGGAGAAGAGTACTTACAAATATCAGCCTTGAACATATTCTCTTATTTCATCATGTATAAGCAAAACAAGACCTGTATTAGTTGCTTTACTCGAAACTTCCAAACATCAGTTCATAAAAACAGGGTTTTGGTTTAAAAAGAAATGTTTTTTTTTTTTTTTTTTTTTTTTTTTATTGTGGAACATTGGGGAACAGTGTGTTTCTCCAGGACCCTTCAGCTCCAAATCATTGTCCTTCAATCTAGTTGTGGAGGGCACAGCTCACAGGCCCATGTGGGAATCGAACCAGCAACCCTGTTGTTTAGAGCTTGTGCTCCAACCAACTGAGCTATCCAGCCCCCCAAAATAGGGTTTTTAAAAAACTATTTCTGATGCTATAATGTGATCAGTTTTGATCCATACTTTAATGTATATTGAGTTCCTAAACCAAATAAAACGTAATTTTGAAATTTATTAATTATTAATAATATTCTTAAAAATTAATTCAAAGTAAGCCAAATAGCACAAACTGCATTAAAGTAAATCAAAGTGCTTACACAACTTATTAAATTGAAAATGTCTAAATAAGTCAAATATCATTAATATTATATTAGGACGAACTTTCAGGCAGACATTTATCATAAATGAATCTAAATTAAAATATCTTAAGACAAACATATGGTTTCATATATAACAATGAAAGATGTCCACAAATTTCAAAAGCAGGAAGCTATTTTACAATACATGGCACATCAACTGAAAAAGACAGAAAGCAAAAAATTGAAGCTCTACATTCCTGACTTAAATAATTGTTGCAATTGATTACATTATTTGTTTCATAGAATGCATGGTGTTAGTATTTATTTCTCATAAAAATTGTGTCACTGAATTTTGCAGGGCTTGTGAAGTTTATAGAGTTTCTGATACATAATTTCTTACTTCTTAAAGTTGGAAGAGAACTTAAAGATCTTCTGAGCCAACCTTTTATTTTACTGATAAGGAAAATTGAACTTGAGGCCTGTGGAGATGAAATGCCTTTCCTGAGAGGTAGCTTGGTTTAGTTGAAAAAGTGTGGGCTTTAAAATCATACAGAATTGGGTTCAAAATTTGGCTCTTTCAACTTTCCAGTTGTGGGACATTTGACCAGTTACTAACTCCAGTAGTCTAAAGGGTGATATGGAAATGATGTCAACACACGATGCTTGATATATCAAAGGTATCTAATGAGTTTTATCGTTAGCGTTGCCCTAGTCTCCATAGTTTCTAAGTGAGACTCCATGTTTTCCTGTTTTCTTTTCTCTCTGTGATTCCTAAAATGTAGTCAAAGCTGGGATTAAAAAAAAGAAAAAATCTCTTACCTCTTTTAACCTTTTCGAAGTGTCTGAAAATTACCAACAACGGAAAATCCCTGTTGTGTAGACCAAGTTCTAGAAAAATTAGTGCATTAAAGGAAAAACAAATGAAACAATGTCATACAATAAAAAAAAAATTGTTGATTATTTAATAGCATCTGCTTCTTTAAAAACTCTAGCTGTTCTGATTTAATAATAATGAGAAAAAGAAAGAGAAGAAAAGAAAAATAGAAAGCAAAACCCTTGATCTAATAGATAACTCTTTTCTTGAAATGTTTGTTTCCAAAAGGAAGTGTTACAACGGATTATCCCATAAATTTTGTGGTATGAAGTCTTTACCTCTTTTTCAAGTTTTCATGCTACCTCTTAATGGATTGCCATTTCATTTTCACAGGTCTTATCAAAGTTTTTGTGTGACTGCTTGGAGTGTTACCCCTCTTGGGGTGCTTCAGATCGCATTTGTTTATTTCTGGGTGTTGGTTCTTTGTCTATACACCGCAATGGCAGAGCATGAACCTGTTTCTCTCCGTGCTAACCTTCAGAAG
The DNA here is from genome assembly GCF_004115265.2 of Rhinolophus ferrumequinum. Classification (NCBI taxonomy): domain Eukaryota; kingdom Metazoa; phylum Chordata; class Mammalia; order Chiroptera; family Rhinolophidae; genus Rhinolophus; species Rhinolophus ferrumequinum. The sequence goes on along the minus strand of NC_046290.1, from coordinate 38,173,285 downwards.
TACCTTTGCCATCTGCGAAAGCTGGGAGGAATTCTTGGTGTTCTGACTTTTGCTTTAATGGGAACTGAACAAATCCCATTTGTACAGCAATTACAAATTTTTAAATTTTGGTATAAAACCATCCTACTCAAAAACATGATTGGTAAAATGAGGCTTGGTGAGGTAGTACTCTAAGTTTCATAGGAGGAAAATCCCATGTGGAAGGGGTGCTTTATTTTTGTTTACTATTCTAAATTGTGATGGATCACCTGATTTCTCTATTTAAAGCTTGCCTTCTCCTTCCTCAAATATGGTTTCATGAAGTTGTTTAATGTAGAGCAGCATTTAGTTGTAAACATCTAGGATTTTTTTTTCCTTCTATCTACAAAGCATAGCAATTTAGGACCGAAAAAGATAGGGTAATTAATATAGAACATACTTTCTAAGGCTGTTAAAAATGTTTATGAAAAAGTGCTATACCAACAACTCCGCTTTGATTAAATAGTTTAATTTGCTATAGTGGTCCAAACTTTACTCCAGCTCTTAACAACCTGTGTCAATTCTATTGTCTCGTATTGATCCATTGGTCCCAATAGGAAAGGAGCTATTTACATTGACCCTGGCATCACATTCATGACTCAAGTTTTCTTGGCCTTTCTCCAGTGAAATATTGACATAGTATGAGTTTTCTTAGGTTAAAGATTTAACCTAAGTGAAATATTGACATAGTGAAATATTGACATAGTATGAGTTTTCTTATACTCCAGTGAAATATTGACATAGTATGAGTTTTCTTAGGTTAAAGATTTAACTCTAGAAGCTTGTACTTCTGTTGAAAATAATTTTTAAAACAATAGATTTACTATTCTTTGTATTCAGAATAATAATCACCTTCCAACATTAGGTCTGGCATTTTTCAATACTGTGAGATGCTCTCACTGATCTCTCTCTTTACTGTCTTTCTGGTATAAGGGAGCCAATGTGATAAAGTGCAGCAATATCCAATGTGCGCTTTAAAAAATACATATTAGGACTTCTATTTATATTTACCTTTTTCAAATTTCGACTCTTTGTATGTGTTTGATAAATATATAATAGCACATATGTGCAATCAATAAATACATTAATTGGGACAATACATCCAAAATATTTTTTACAGATAGGGATGTGTAATCAAAATAGTTTAGAGCTCATGGGTGCAGTGAAAAGACAATAGTGTTAAATTCAGAGATCTGGATTCAATCTTCAGATCTACTAGTGCTTAAAGATCTGACCTTTAGTAAATGACTTAATTTTTTCTGAGCCTTAGTGTATCTATACGTAAAACAGAAAAAGTGCATCAAAATGAAATGAAATAATTGTTTGATAAATTCTCTCTATCTTGAGGTTTGCCGATGCTTTTTGGTAGCTACAGAAGCAGCGTGACCATATCTGCCTCAGAAATCGATCAGATGAAAATGCTTGGAAATGTAATGTATTCTTTTCACTAAAGGAGTGCCAGTGCAGCTTCCAAGACCATTTAGTCAATTACATATCTTATAAACAATTCAGGCATAAAATGGGTGGTTAAACTAGGTGAGAGTTCTGTTTCCTACCAGTTATGAATTTCTTGATTCTAAGTCATGTGGTGTCCGTTCATAAATTGAATTGAAGATCAATTCCCAAATAAATGTAAAATCGAAGCATTGGGGCAAAAAAGTATATTAGTCAGCTTGGGCTGTCATAACAAAATATCACAGCCTAGGTGGCTTGAACAACAGACATTTATTTTCTCAGAGTTCTGGGGGCTGGGAAGTCCAAGATCAAGGTGCTGTCTTGATTCGGTTCCTGATAGGAGCTCTCTCCCTGGCCTCACTGTGACTTCATCTAGCCCTAAGTATCTCCCCGCAAACCCCATTTCCAAATAGTACCACATTGGGGTGTGGAACTTCAACATACTAATTTTGGGGTGACACAAACATTCCACTTATAATAGAAAGTTTGATTCTTAAGGGATGATTTTAATGTCACTTAATATTTATACCCAGAGGATGGTGACCAATAATCAAGTCCATATATTCTCTCAATTGGATAACACTAAAAATGATGTGGTTAACATCTTTCTCTTCATTTTCTGTTTTCTAGAGTTTATGTTAGGGGGCTCAATGATTTGTGTATCAATTTATAGACCTAGGGGCTAATTTTAATTTTACTCAAAAACATTTTCCCTTCCTTCACTAGTTTTATTTTGCTTATTTTATATTGTTTTTACTTAATGTCCAATTTAATGACATAGGTGTCTGAAACACTTGTCCTATCGATGGATTTACCAGTAAAGCAAATTCTCAGAGGGTTTGTACATTTCAGAGCTGATTATCTGAGCCATCCCCATTCCCTCTAGCAATGCCATTGCTTTTATCCTAAGCAGGAATGGGACTTACAGGCACAGACAAGGGGAGAGGCATGTAAACATTTCTATATAGGGTATTTTTAAATAGGGGTTATTAAAAAAAAATTAAAGTATCTTTCCTTATAATATCTTCATTGATATTCTCAGAACTCATAAATTTTTATAAATCTTCTCATCTGGAGAAAGAACTGGATAAGTTAAAATTCTTCTTTGTTACTCAATTCTCCCATGTATTGAATTCTAAAGTGTCTCATAGTATTTTACATTATACTCTCGTTTCCTAGTCCCCTGTATCATTTTCTTCCTACCAGTTTGAGGAGATTCAGGATATCTTCTGCTCAATTGGATTTGTTAGCTTCTTGATGAAATTGCCCTCTGTTTGACTTAGGATTCTTTTGGATGCTCTACATTTGGATAAAATTGTCACTCACCAGATGTCTTTTAATTGAGGTTCCCTGTTTTTTGTTTTGTTTTGTTTTGTTTTAACAGAATTTTTGTTTAGGGTGTATTCAAAACTGGAAGCAAATCCTGGCTGTTTGGAAGGCATGGGGAATCTGGAAAGTTCTTTGCACACTGAATTTAAAGCCCACCTAAATGGGCTGTCAGTTTTGAGTCCAGGAGATAGGAGCCCACTTGGTGAAATATACTAGCAGTTGCCCCAGAATCGCTTCTTTTCCCAGAAGACTTTTAAAATGTTGTCCAAAGACTGTGAACCAAATTTACCCTATCTTTAAAAACATAATTTTTTTCTAGCTGTACTTTTACAATCCTGAATTTTTGGAAACAATTGTTCTTCTAATGACCCAGGGTGAGTAATTTATGCTATTTCATTCAATCAGTGCCTACCTGGAGAGGGCAGACCAAAAAGAAATTTGGAAAGGATGATACATTTTGCATGGCACTGTAGAGATAGCTGCACTTAGTATTCCTCCTCACAATTACCCTATAAGAATGATTCATTTGGGAGTCTTATGGTTAAACTAAAAATAATGAATCCCTTCTTAGACTGACCTCCTTTCTCTACTACATAAATCACCACCTAAGATACAAAATTGGCAAAGTTGTCACAGCTTGGAATCCTTATAAAGTTAAAGTTAAGTATATGAAAAATGGATTTTTCACTTGTGGTCACTCATTAGGGTCCAAAGAAGGTCAGAGAAGATAATATAGTAAAGATGCTTTAAAAAGTGCACATTACAAAGAAAACCCCAAATCATATTCTTGCTTTTGTCTTTCTTTATTAGCAACAAAATGAAATGAGGATTTGTTGTTTTAGTGGTTTCATTCCTTTGGTTATCATTCCTGCTTTCTGGCTTGTGTTCTTTCTTTATGAAATTCCACAAATGTTTATTGAATGACTACTGTGTAGGAACTGTGCGAGGTTCTGGGTATCCTGTGGTGAGTAAGACACATATGGTCACTATCCTTTTAGAGCATATTTGACAACTAAGTTTGTAATGTTTGTAATTTTCTTTTTATTATTTTATCCTTTCACCCCGCCCCCACCCCGATCCTAACCAGCCAAGCCTGTCCAATTTTAATTCTTTCCAGGGAGTCTCACGTCCCATTCCTCTGATCCATCAGTGTACTTGTCCTTCATCACATTGTAGGTATTTTGTTTGGCAGAGATATTTTGAGCTGTGAGTAATGTGCTGTAATTGTCAATTATGCTCATTGTTGCAGAAACAGAGATTATTTTAGATTGGTTCAAAAGAAATTTTCTCAGTTAATCAACATGAGTACAAGAATAGCTGAGAGTATAAATCAGTGTGAGTATGGAGGAAAGGCCTGAAAGCATAGTGATTGATCAGCAACCATTTGCTTTGAAATCAATCACACCACAGTTTTATTGTCTAAAGCCAATCATTACACTGTCACCTTAGAAAAATCTCCACTTTTTTTGGTATTGTGATATGTTTGCTATCTCATTTTTATACAATTTCAAGTTGAAATTGAATTCCAAATGATTATGTGTAAGAAATAATTGCATGTATTTTATTTAATAATCTAAACACCAAACATACATAAAAAGGGAGAGGAGTCTTGTTGAATTCATGATGGTTATTAAAGAATCAGTCCTTAAGAAAGCAAGACCCTTGTATATGCTGTATACAAGAGATTCACCTCAGATCAAAAGACACACACAAGCTGAAAGTGAAGGGTTGGAGTAAGATATTTCATGCAAATGGAAATGAGAAAGAAAGCTGGAGTTGCAATACTTATATCTGACAAAATAGACTTTAAAATGAAGAATATATTAAAAGACAAAGATGGGCACTATATAATAATAAAGGGATCGATCTGACAAGAGGACATAACACTAGTAAACATCTATGTACCCAACAGAGGAGCACCTAAATCTGTAAAATGGATATTGACTGACATAAAGACAGAGATCAACAGTAACGCTATCATAGTAGGGGACTTCAACACACCTCTGACTACAAGAGACAGGTCTTCCAGACAGAAAATCAATATGGAAACAACGGCCTTAAATGACACACTGGACCGCTTGGATTTAATCAATATTTTCAGAGCATTTCACCCCAAAGCTGCAGAATACACATTCTTCCCAAGTGCACATGGAACATTTTCCAAGATAGACCACATGTTAGGCCACAAAACAAGTCTTAATAAATTTAAGAAAATTGAAATCATACCAGTTGTCTTCTCTGACCACAGTGCTATGTTTGAAATTAGAAATGAACTACGGGAAATTAGAAATGAACTACAGAAAATAAACTGGAAGACACACCAATTCATGGAGGCTGAATAACATGTTACTAAATAATGAATGGGTCAACCATGAGATCAAGGAAGAAATCAAAAGATATCTCAAGACAAACGAAAATGAAAACACGATGACCCAAAATCTATGGGATGCAGCGAAAGCAGTCCTAAGAGGGAAATTCATAGCATTGCAAACCTACCTAAAGAAACAAGAAAAATCACTCATCAACAGTTTATCTTCATATTTAAGGGATCTGGAAAAAGAACAGCAAAATAAGCCCAAAGGGAGTACGAAGAAGGAGATAATAAAGATCAGAGTGGAAATAAGTGAAATAGAAATGAGAAAAACAATACAAAAAATCAATGAATCCAAGAGTTGGTTTTTAGAGAAGATAAACAAAATCAACAAACCTTTAGCCAGACTCATCAAAAAAAAAAAAAAAAAGGAGAGAGAAGCCCCAAATTAATAAAATCAAAAATGAAAGAGAAGTGACAACAGACACCACACAAATACAAAAAAATTTAAGAAATTACTATGAGCAACTATATGCCAACAAACTTGACAATCTGGAAGAAATGGACAATTTTCTAGAGGTATACAACCTTCCAAGGCTAACTCAAGAAGAAACAGAAAACCTGAATAGACTGATTACCACCAGGGAAATTGAATCAGTAATCAACAATCTCCCAACAAACAAAAGCCCTGGACCAGATGGCTTTACAGGTGAATTTTACAAAACGTTCAAAAAAGAATTATCACCTATTCTCCTCAAGCTCTTCCAAAAAATCCAGAAGGAGGGAAGACTCCCAAACACTTTTTACGAAGCCACTATCACGCTGATCCCCAAATCAGACAAAGAGACTACAAAAAAAGAAAACTGCAGGCTGATATCTCTAATGAACATAGATGCAAAAATCCTCAACAAAATATTAGCAAACAGAATTCAGCAATACATTAAAAAAATCATACACCATGATCAAGTGGGATTCATCCCTGGTATGCAAGGGTGGTTCAACATCCTCAAATCAATTAATGTGATACACCACATTAACAAAATGAAAAATAAAAATCATATGATCGTATCAATAGATGCAGAAAAAACATTTGATAAAAACCCTTAAGAAAGTGGGAATAGAGCGATCACATCTCTACATAATAAAGACCAAAGAAATAAAAGATCTGTACTCAGAAAATTATAAGACACTGAAGAAAGAAATGAAAGAAGATACAAATAGATGGTAACACATACCATGTTCATGGATGGAAGAATTAATATAATTAAAATGTCCATAATGCCTAAGGCAATATACATATTCAACGCAATTCCTGTCAAACTACCAACGACGTTTTTCACAGAAGTAGAACATGTAATCCTAAAATTTATATGGAAGCATAAAAGACCCTGGATAGCCTCAGCAATCTTGAGAAATAAGAACAAACTGGGAGGTATAACGATACCTGATATCAAATTATAGTACAAGGCTACAGTAATCAAAACAGCTTGGTACTGGCATAAAAATAGACACATAGATCAATGGAACAGGATAGAGAGCCCAGAAATAAATCCATGCCTATATGGCCATTTAATCTATGACAGTGGAAGCAAGAATGTACGGTGGGGTAAAGACAGTCTATTTAGTAAATGGTGCTGGGAAACCTGGACAGACACATGCAAAAAAATGAAGCTAGCCCACCTCCTACACCATATACAAGAATAAATTCAAAATGGCTTAAAGACTTAAATGTAAGATCTGAAACCATAAAATTCCTAGAAGAAAATATCGGAAGAAACTTCACAGACATTACCTGGAATAAGATTTTTATTGATATATCCCCTCAGGCAAGGGAGGCAAGAAAAAAAATAAACATGTGGGATTACATCAAACTAAAAAGTTTTTTCACAGCAAAGAAAACCATCAACAAAAGAAAAAGAGATCTTACTGAATGGGAGAAGATATTTGCCAATGATATATCCGATAAGGGGTTAATATCCAAAATTTATAAAAAATTCACTCAACTCAACTCCAAAAAACCAAACAACCCAATTAAAAAATGGGCAGAAGACATGAAGAGACATTTTTCTATAAAGGACATACAGAAGGCAAACAGACATACGAAAAAATGCTCAACCTCATTAACCATTAGAGAAATGCAAATAAGAACCACAATGAGATACCACCTTACCCCAGTCAAAATGGCTATCATCAATAAATTAACAAACAACAAGTGCTGGTGAGGATTTGGAGAAAAGGGAACCCTTGTGCACTGTTGGTGGGATTGCAGATTGGTGCAGCCACAATGGAAAACAGTATGGAGGTATCTCAAAAATCTGAAAATGGAGCTACCTTATGATCCAGCAATTCCACTCCTAGGTATCTATCTGGAGAAATCCAAAACTCTAATTCAAAACAATTTATGCACCCCTATGTTTATTGCAGCACTATACACAATAGCTAAGACATGGAAACAACCGAAATGCCCATCGGTAGACAACTGAATTAAGAAACTATGGTACGTTTATACAATGGAGTATTATGCAGCCATAAAGAAGAAAGAAATCTTAACCATTTGCAACAACATGGAGGGACCTAGAGAACATTATGTTAAGTGAAATAAGTCAGACAGAGAAAAACAAATACCATATGATCTCACTTATATGTGGAATCTAAAGAAAAGAATAAATGAATGAACTAATCAGAAACGGTCTCAGAGACATAGAGGAAAAACTGAGGGTTGCTAGATGGGAGGGGGGGTGGGAATAAGGGGGAATGTGAGGGGATTAGAAAACACAGTCGGTAACCACAAGATTGCCACGGGGATACGAAAGAGTCCTACAGACAGTATCACTCTATAGCAAAGTGAAATTATGAAGAAAAACATAATAATTTGGTTTTCTATTAGTATTGTTAGAGTATCCTGTTAGTATTATTTGCTCCAGAGGAAAAACAATTTCTTATAAGGCTTATTTTTAACTAAAGCCAAATTTCTATTTTTGAAATTACGGTAAATATCAATTTTTGCTACTGAAATGGCCACCTGTAAGCAAGGGTTTTGAAGGTTAAAAATGATTTCAGTGAAAATTATTGATGTGTTTGCAGAGTTTCGCAAGATCAATGTTTTCAAGGGCAGCACAGGGATGATCCTTAGGTCCTCATTGATAGTCTTTTCTTTGACACTTTGTATCTATATTGTGGTGGGGGGAGGGGGTGAGAAAATAATAAATAATTAGGTTATTATAAAATTCTCCCAATATCTCCTGTGATTGTTTCAAGGGTAAAAGGAGGAACAGTAATAAAAGCACATTGCACATTGCAAAGTAAAAATAAACAAAAAGTCAAACCCACCAAACAAAACAAACCAAAATAATGTTTTACAATACTCAATTGTATCATATGCTTCTGTACCAAGTGATTTAAATCTTAAGGATTTTTAAAAAATAGAATCGCTCCATCAATAAACAGATTAACAAAAATCCAGGTTTTATTGTTGGGAAAGGTCATTCTCATCAGTTCATGTTTCTCTAAGTTGTGCATATTAAAAGCCCTGATACCAGCGCCAAGAGTTTAATGGTTATGTCGTGAGAGCTTACCTGACACTGATTTCCAGTTTCTTCTATTACCTAGGTTGAGTCACATACTACACACATGGAATTGGTGGTACAGCCCCATTTATAGCACAAGGACTGAGAATAAGACATTTAGTTTATGAGTATTGTAGCAGTCTGGACTTCTGTTTTAGTAATATTGCTTCTGTGTTAATGATTTGGACATGTTTATATCCGTAAACATCCCGAATTTAATCCATTCAACAATATTTATTAATCCCTCACCAAATATTTGGGCACCATGGAGTAGTCATACCCCATGGAGCTGTCCACCAAATGATACCCCAGAGAATTGATGCAGTCCACCAATTCATTTCTAGGTTGGGATTTAAGCTTTGCAGAGAATCTGGCTCACTGAGAATTAAAAATCAAATGCATTACAACTACTGAACACAAATGATAACACCACAGTGCCACAACAGAAATGATCTTTTCCACAAACTCATTTAAAAGAAAAAAACTGTAAGATTTAGAGGTCTTCATCTTTACTTACTGCACATACTTTAAAATATTATTAAATACCACACTTGTATTTTTTCATTACATAGCATTAATTTACCAGCAGGCTGTATATTAACATAATATGAGTCATCCCGTCAGAGAGCTAGACCTTACTCATAAACAGTTGTCTCAGAGGGCGATTCATAGATAAACAAGGGGGTTAAGAAGAAGATGAGAAGTCCCTAGTATGTGTGCATATAAAGACTGGGAAAGCAATATGCATTTTTTAAATCGCTCATGCAGGAATTCAGAACAAGTATTTCCTCACCCAAAATGAAAGAAGTAATTGGCAGAGTAGTCAGAGGGGAGCATGTCCTCTAATGGGTAGTGTTACTGTCTACTCAGAAAGCATTTTTATGTTCTGATTGCCCGAAAGAGTGCTGAAAATCTCGAAGGCGAGAAGGAAAACCCAAAAATAACCACAAAAAAATGGAGTTAGATGTTGGCAAAAGTGGCTCAGAATAGATACAGGTTTTTCTAGTGTTGAGACAGTCTTTTCTAATGTTGGGATAGATTATGAAATGGTTTTATATTAAGATCTTTCAAAGATCTGATCAAGTCTTTATGGCTCTTTAAATGTGTATTGGTAATACCATGCTGTGAATTATAAGAAACTTGAATATTTTTGTTTATAATTTTTAACTTATCACCATTATGTGGATAAATGTGTTTATAATATGTGTATATAGACATAAATGAGGAAGATTAACATGTTTAATTGACATGTGTTCATTTGAAACCAATGTTACATATTTTCATTAGAATAATGCATATCATTCATTAAATTACCCTGCACCTTCATTTCACAGATTTTTACCAATATGGGACCTTGGGTGAATTATTTTGCTGGTCTATATTTTACTCATCTGTAAAATGAAGGAAATAAATGAAATGAATGGGAAGAGTTCTTTTAACTCAAGATTATGACTGTATATTTCTAAGACTGTATTTCTCAGAACAGGCTGAAGAAATAGTTTTCACATTACGACACTTGTAGTCCAGATATAGGTTCTTCTTAAACTAACAAATGACTGTCCACTCAAACCAGTAACAGGATCCTGATTCATGAGCAGAGCTCATTAAGCCTGTGCCAACTACGCAGAAGCATTGCCTGCCTCTGTTGGACATTAGCTGCCTTTAAGAATGCATGGAATTGAAAAGACACTCACTTTACTAAGAATTGAAAGACTCTATCCTTTAAAACATATTGCTGCTTTAAACACTAATCCTCTTACTTTAACCATCCACGTTGCCAATGGGGAGGTAGAAAGAAGGGTGTAATATTTTGAGTGGCTCTGCTTTGAAGAAACCTGAATCTTTTCAATTTATATTCTAACGAGAGCAACTTTCACCAGCTCTCCGCTGATATTCATCATTTTGACCCCTGCATCTCACCTGTGGTCTCATCAAGCCTGTCTTTCCTCCCTTAACTCAGAGACCTCTGAACTGCTGCGCATGAATGTGGACAGTATGACTCCTTTCTTAACTCCCGTAAAGCACAACTGACTCCAGGCTGTAACAGGCAATCAAACTTTACTGATACCTGGACATAATGAAAGAATAGACGATGCAAAATATAAAACCCTTAACACTGAATATAAGAAATGACCATTTCTGGCATTTACAGGAAAAACCTGTTGCCGAGTCCTTTCTCCTCAGTCACTGACCTACCTCTTGTTGCTTTGCTTATCTCCCCTCAGTGAAATGCTACTTTTCTTGTATCCGACCTGGTGTCCAGGCTGTGGACTCCACTGAGACCCAGGAGAACCCCCGCCTTCCAAGTCTAAGTAACCACAATAATTTACAAAGGTACAACTTTGCCCACATGAAAACACTTTCTACAGTATTATGCAGAGTGCTTCAGATGGGAAGATACACGTTTCCACCAAGCACTTACCAAGCAAAAGAAGAAATCTTTCATCAGAGCTTGTCCAACATCTTTTCCTTTGAAGGAATGCTTCCTGTCCCCTGTCCCAAAGACTTTAGAATATAGTAGGGTGAGTTCTCAGCCCCGACTACATACTGAAAAAAAATCCAAAGGCATAGAATCATCAGTGAATCCAAAGTCACAAGTCTTAGCAAGTCTCTATTCCTTGTGTTACTCCCAGGAGATAACATCAACTTCTTAATTTTAGAATATTGATAAATTCTGGAGTGAACTGTCTAGCTTCTGCTTTGAGCTCTGACATGTAAAGAGCTGATAAATCAGAACATCATGCCAAAATACAGCACACACACACACACACTCACACACACACACACACGGAGAGACACAGAGAGAGAGATTAGTAAAATTGCTGAAAACTAAAGACAAAGAGAAAATCTTGAAGGCAGTCAGAGGGGAAAAAAAAAACCACAACACAGAGGAAAAAGAATAAGAATTACAGCAGCCATCCCCATAAACTACGCAAGCAAGAAGACAAAGCAGTGACATCTTTCCAGGTCTGAAAGAAAATAGAAGCTGTTAGCCTAGAATTCTATATCAAGTAAGAATATTCTTAAAATATAAAGTGAAACTACTTTCTCAGCGTGAACTAGTCCACCTTCCTGTCCTCTCAACGTCCCCAAAGTATCATGCACATATGTTCCCATGTTGGTTTTGTTTTTTTCCCTCAAATCTGAGAGGATAATGATATTCATCAATTGCAATTTTGCTTCTCTCTTTTCTACCTCTTGTTTTTACCTTTGTCTATGAAACGCCTTTCAGTTGTTTTTCACAGTGACAATTCTGTACTCCTTTTCCTGCTGATTAGTTCTGCATTTTCTTTCTGGTCTGTATGTCTTTTAAGCAATACTGTCACCTGAAATTCTGTCCTTGGCCCATATGATAATCTAAGATAATCTTATCTCCGTTCCTATCTTTAACTATCTTCTCTTTGATTATTTTTAAATCTCCATGTCCAGCTCAGTTTTCTGGTTTTAGTCTCAGAATTGTATTCAGTTGCAGCTTGGATAGTCATTGCACCACACAATGTTTCCCAAACTAGATTCATTCACTAGTCTTTCTCTAAACATGCTGCTGCTTTGCTGTTCTCAATTGTATTTGCTGCCCTAGCCATCAAACCAATGGCCTAAGCCAGAGCCCTGGGAACCTTCTTCTACCCGCTCGCTCATCAATCCTCCCAACATCTAAACAAGCAGCAAGTGTGATTGCACACATCTGTGTGCTGCATCTGTCTGAGCGCTTCTCATCCTCATTCTGCTGCCTGGGGATCACCTTATTTTTCCTTACCAACCTGGGTCCCATCAAATTCTGAGTAGTGAAAACTAGTAAAATTATATGTGTTATAGATGGATGCTGCTAACATTTGTTATATTATCTATTTCATGGCAACGCTTATTTTTTCCTTTTAGCAGTGTACTTAGTCTTCTTTTGAATCTATGTATTTTCACAATGGCTTTTGATTAGAATTTAAGCTAGCTCTTAAGACTAAATTCACAAGACAGTAGAAGCTGATTTTATATGTCTGTGTGTATGTGCTTGTGTATGCAATTTCTATTATAGTAGTCACCCGTAATTTGTTGATTTTTAATGAATAATTATAGCAAAGGCTGATTATGCATTTATAGTTTTGTATATAAGTTGATTGGATGAAATGTTAGATTTTTATACCAGATATCAGATGAAATTAAGGCCTAATATGCATGCTAATGTGACTAATAATAACAATAATTTATAATTGCAAAATACAATTGTTTCAGTAATCCATCCCACATTTATTTATTTTTTAAAATCACAAACACTTAGAGATAAGATAGGCAGTTACTTTTATCCTCATTTTACAGAGATTCAAAGTAAGTTGTAGTCAGACTGAGTTACTAAGTCTCCACAGCTGATAATGGAGAAGCCTAGATGTATTTCAGATCTTCTGAGTCCAAATTCTTTATTTGAGCTATGACACCACTGAGCCTCCCATATGAAACTGTAGGTGTCACTTATATGCTAACTTGTCCTTACACCATGTGTTTACTAAAAATAAGTTGTAACACATCCACTAGAATCTGTATTTATAGCTATATGTACAATGCTGTTATACAGTCATTTGCTACATAACATTTCAATTAATGATGGTCTGCATGTACAATGGTGGTCCTATAAGATCATAGTGAAGGTGAAAACTTCCTGTGGTCTAGTGGCATTGTAGCTGTCACAACGTCATAGCACACTGCCTCAGTCATGTTTGCAGTGATGCTGGTGTAAACAAATGTGCTACGCTGCCAGTCATAAGAAAGTACAGTGCATACAATCATGTGCAGTACATAATACTTGATGATGTTAACGGATGACTGTGCGTTACTAGTTTATGTGTATTTACCATACTATACTTTTAATCATTATTTTAAAGCGTACTCTTTCTACATATAAAAAAACGTTTGCTGTAAAACTGTTATGCTGGCAGCACGCTGATACATCTCGGTTTACCATGTAGCTTGATCATATCATTTTCTCTTGTGCTTAATTTAATCTTGTGTTGTTTTGTGCAGTAAGACGCTATACAGGCTTATAGCCTAGGAGCAATAGACTGTACTATACAACCGAGGTGTGGAGTAGACTCTACCCACCATTTGGTGTGTGGAAGTGCACTCTATGATGTTCACACAATGATTAAATCACCTAATGATGCATTTCTCAGGACATATCCCCATTCTTAAGGTGCAGAATCGTTTGGTAAACCCCAGATGTTTTTACATTCTTTGGTGTGACAGGAAATGAAGTGCTTTTTAGGAAGACATTTTAATGGTGAATGGTGCCCCACAGCTTGTTGGAAAGAGGGACTATATCACAAGGAAGGTAAACTCTTTTGCATAATAAAATATTAGAATGTGTTAACCTGCTCCCTGGCTGCTCAAAAGAGATACAGTTTGGGGAGAGGCCATGCTGTGGAGGACTCTGGAAAGGGAAGAGACATGAGGAAGCCTTTGCAGGGCTACAGCCATGTGGCAGCAGGTAGGGCTTCAGAGAAGAGACAACCGATCATAGCTGAGAAGGTTAAAGCCAGTTTAGAAATGGCACCAGAGATTGAAAGGGTCCTTGGTAAACATCATGGGAAGGAATTGCAGGATGTACCAAAATATTCATCCATGCCAAGCAAGCTGAGGATTAATTAAAACAAAGAAAATAGTACAGTCCACTCTCAAGATGGCGTGAGAGTGGACAGGCCTAGGAAAAAGGCAACTGCAATGAAGAACAAAGAAATTTAGGATTATATTTGAGTGAGGGCACGAAATATTCAGGAATGGTAGTACAGGCTTCCCAGGATGTTCCCAGGGCGGGTCTTTGCGGACCACTCCTTCCCTTTGGGAGGAGGGATTTCCTTGTGGGGACTGTCATGGTGACACAGGAGGTAGAGATTTCTCTCTGCCTGCGATGCTAATAGTGTTATAATCCATTATAATTAACTGTAGGTGCACCTTTTCTTAGGAATTTTTTCCACTCTTCTTTGTTCCCTGCACTTCCTCCTTCCCTTCCTCCCCTCTCTGCCACCATAGCCCTGTTCTTTCTGCCTAAGGTAACAGGAGTACTGACTTAATAGGTAGTAGAGGTTTCGTGTGTTTCGTTTATTTTTTTTTCTTGAAACTTTCTTTAAACCTTCTGTAATTGTGACAATATTATATTTGGCTCATATTTTGGACAGCACAGGGAAGAAAGGAACAGGGAGCAGTGAGGAAGTAGTGATGACAGTAGAAGTGGGACAACGGGTACTACCTCTGCAGTGGGTATGCCCAGAAACACTGGGAAAGGCTTTGAATACCACATCGTTCTCTGAGAAGAGGGCTTTGTTAATTTTATTTGCTCACAGAAGTCCCAATACTTGGAGATATTAAAATATTACATACACACTTGTGTGAATATGAATATACTGGTAATAGAGTATTTGGTATAAGTCTATAAATGCTATTTTAAGTGATCTTGTAAAATATTTTTGTAATACAATATTTTTGTAATCAAAATTTATTGAGTTCCTACCAAATGCCAAAACTCTATATGAAGACTCATTTTATTCAATCCTCAAAACTACTCTATGATATGGGTACTGTTATTATTCCTATTTGATAGACAAACTGAGGTACAAAAAGGAGATTTTGCCTACTTATGCCTAAAATACCTAAAGCATAAATATTTGAAATAATTGCATAGAATATAAGGAAAAATGCCAAAAAGTCTATGTAGATTTCAATAATAGAACTGAATAATCAAGGTATTTTAAAACGTTGAAGTTATTATGTGTGTACATCTTGATCATAAGTGGATTTTAGACTTGCTGTCTGGATGTGGGGATGAAAAATATTAAGTTATTCAGTTTCTTCCTTATAACTTAACATAGATTGTAAGATGGCACATAGGCAAATAGCAATTTCTTCAAAATAATTGGCCATATGACCTTTTGAACATGTCTTCCCAAATGTTTCATTTCTAATTAGAGCATGGTCTTTCAGATTTGAGTGGCTTTCTCGAAGCGGCTAGGTAGGTTTTCATTCTTCCTGGAAAAACGATTTATAAAGCACATGTGAGTTTTGAAATAATAAGAGCTTTTGTTCAAATCACTCCTTCGTTGAGTTATCCCTTCCTTCTATCCCAGATCAACAGCAGTCTTCACCAATGTCCCCTCTTTGCAAAACGTATTTTTCTATATACTACACAAGGCATTTTGGAATCAATTGTATCTCACTTAGAATTATAGGTGGTTTTGTTTGCTTTTTGCTGTAAAAACAATCTCTGTCTCCTTATGTAGTTTATTACCTTCCATTTACAAAGGAGCAACCAAGTTTCATTTGTGTACACTACTTTTGCTTATCCTTTCTATCAAGCAAATGCACATATCCACATATGATGTGTCTATTCCATCGTTGATAGATGGACTATTTTTTGTTCCAAATTTCACTATAGTTTAACTTCTGAAGGTAAAGTGATTCTGAAGCATCTCGAAAATAGTTTATTTCAACAGTCATGAGCCTGAAATATGTTGGAAGATAACATTTTGATTCCCAAACTTGAAAATATTTCCACAGTTAAATGATTGTCTTTCTGTCTTTCATGGCTTTCTGTTTTCATGTAAGCTTTCTTAGTTTTTTCCTTCTCTTTAAAATTAAATGACTGAATATTTTCTTTCGTTGTGTCCACTACCAAATACAAGAAACTAGAGTCATAACTAAATGTATGTATTCTCAGAATTGTATAAACAGTTTATTCTAATTTAGTAAGATATCCTCCTCTGTTATATCATCTCATGTCATTATGTGTCATTTATGTCATCATCTGTGTTTCCTTATTTTTTCTGAAGCATTTTAGTTCTCTTAGCAAGTGCTCTTTTTTGTGTGTATACAGAGACCTCATTGTGATAATTGCTATACAAGAAATTTGTTATGGTGCTTTTTAGTTTTTGGATTTTCACAAACATTACCTTAATTTAGACTCATGATAACCTTCTAAATTAAGTTGTGTTATTTTCTTCCTTCCTTCCTTCCTTCCTTCCTTCCTTCCTTCCTTCCTTCCTTCCTTCCTTCCTTCCTTCCTTCCTTCCTTCCTTCTTTCCTGCCTTCCTGCCTTCCTTCCTTCCTTCCTTCCTTCCAGTCTTTCTTCCTTCCTTCATTCTATCCTTCCTAGATAAGAAAGCACTATTTTCAGGTAAGGGGAAAGGAATGTGAATTGAGGACTTTTAAATCCAAACCCTGAGATCTGTTCACTCTTTTTCTCTTTATTTAATTTGTTCCCTTTCACTCTCAGTCCTTGGAATTATGTAGATTAGTGTTCAAACGCCAGCATATGAAACACTAGCCATTCTTCACTAAACTGAATCTTAGTTGACTCACCCAAAATAATGTAGTTTATAGTAACTACATAGAGGGCTGTTATGAAAACTAAATGTTAAAATGTCTTAGCACAGCGGCATCCCCCCATACTGGTTGCATCATAGATACTAGATTTCCCTTTTCCTTGCTGCTGTTTAAACTTTATTTCTTCTGAAATTTTAAAATTTTTATGAAATTTCACCTCGATTAAACAAAAATTATGGTTATGTAATTTATAAATAAGGTAAAAACGTAGCAGAAAAAACCAAATAGAATGAAAACTATGAGCAGTTTTCTGTGACACTAATGTGAAATTCAGTTTCTTAGTCTTTCACGTAGGGTAGTGCAAACTAAAAATAATTTGTGGGTCCACAAATTATATAAAATCATGCTAAAATCCAAAGGAATGGAAGTTACTGAAACGGCTTATTTTATTATTTTTAATGCAGTCTCTCAGTTTCCTCAGAATCTCTGCATTAATGCAAGGAAACAGAGAGATGGGTGACACCAATATAATTTATTTGAATTTGAAGTGTTTTTATGCTTATATCTCAACAAGGGTACATCTGATCTAATGGGGACTTCATGAAAAAATAAATTTTTGTTAACTGACTGGTGGGTTAATGAATGACTCTAAGAAGATGGAGTTAGAAAACTCTCATTTCTTTGTTTCTTGTCTTAATTCAACTTTTCCCTTTCTTCATTCTGCAGTAACAATGGCTTCTATCACATAGACCTCCCAATGAATGCCGTGTGCTCTTTGTGAGGAAAGAGGGATTAGTATGATAATTGAATGTTTCAGTTGAAAACAGTTGAGTTAGTTCATTTAAGATTTTTTTTTTGAAATTCCTAAATACTGTGTAAATCTATGCTCAAAGTTAAATAATAATAAGCAGTAAAGTATACCTTCTTTGTTGTTCTTTAATCTTTTCCTTTAGTTTCCTCATTTTTGCATGCTGCTTAGCAAGACTTTTCTACTCAAGATTATGGATAATTTCACTCATGTTTTCTAGCACTCTTATGGTTTTTCTTTTGCCCAACAAACTTGACAAATTCATTTTCTTTCAAATGCATTAGATGCTGAAAGGATAGCTACTTGAAACACTTTCTGAAGATTAATAATCCTTCATGGTGACCTGTCTTATACATATTCAGATGAGCTGTTGTGCAGAAGAGGGAAAGGAGGCATATTCCATATTAACAAGAAGCAAAACAACAATAGCTGTCGGGAGCATATTGAGAATGATAGTATTCTTTCTTTCTTTTTTCTTCTTTTCAATCATCATGCTGCACGAGACATAGACATTTTAGTAAAAAAGTACTAACACATAACTACATATATACATATATGTGGCTCTGTAGCCTGCCTACTCAGGAGAGGTCCACAGAAGAAGAGGTGGCAGGAAGATATCCACAATGTCTCGTGAGGGAGAGTGAAGCTTAAGGAAGAATGTGGGTTAGAAAAGACAATTACTATTTTCAGTGAGAGATAGGAAAAGACAGGAATGACAGAGTTGGAAAATCTTAGCCATCAAATTCTTCTTCTTATAGATATCATGCCAAGCAGAAATTCTACCCCCAAATCCCCAACCAGGATACCACTTTTCTTCACAAGGTGTTGCTTTTAACTCTGATAAATCTTGGTTAGCATTTGTGGGTTTTCAGCTTCTCCTTGGCTTAGACCACACCTTACTTCAATCACTGCCAATTGACCTGATGTAGTTAGGGTGGTTTGCAACCTGAAATAGAGAAAATATATGTCCAAGGGTTTCAGCCCTGATTGTGCAACCTTCTGATGTATGAATCCTGTGCACCATCAAGTGACACCTCCAGTTAAGAACTGGGTTGCTGCCCCAACTTCTATCAAACTGTTTATGTCCTCTTCCAATTTCTTGGGAATCCCAGCACTAAGTGAGCCAAGATTTCCATCACATCTTCTTTGACTGTAAGTTCCCTGTAACTAAATAATTTTGTGAGCGTGGTTTAATTTTTTGTTTTACATTTAGTATTTTACTTTCTCATAGGTCAAGGTACAGTATTTATGTGTAAGGAGTGATATAGACATTCAGTCATTTTTTTCCCCCCAAACTGATATCTCCTTTTTTCTATACCATTTGTTGAATAATCTATCTTTTTCATGGCAGTGGAAGTTTTTGATTGGAAGGTGAAAATAAAAATAATTAACTTTCAGATTTCACTAGCTTTTTGTTTTTTTTTGTGTCACATAGAGGAGGTCCCACTCAGCCTCCTGAAAAATTCCATTTTCAATCAAGATTTAAGTGCTAAACCATATCCCTGGGTGGTTTCTCTGTTGCTTTTAAGTAAAGGATTTCTTTTGAACTTTTTTGTTCTTTTGAACATTTAGTTTTATTCTTTATTTAATATTTGCTAATATTATTTGTAATTTAAGAATAAATTTATTATTAATTTCTTTTAACCCATTGCTTGATTCATCTTTATATTAAGAGTTTGGAAAGAAATATTTTTATTAAATGATAATTTTCCTAATAACAGAGTATTAAAAAGAGAGGAATAATGAGACAAATTAGAGAATAAATGGTTATTTGGAAGCTAAGTGGGTATTAAAGACACCTTTTACGCATTTTGAGGTTAATATATTTAAACGACACATTCATTGTTAAGAAAGATCCCCCCAATCAATAGATCAGGCTCTACTGGATGGCTGCTCCTTGAATGATTCCCTCTCCAAAACCTTCCCCTCCTCTCCATTACGTCCGGATTTCCAGCAAGGCAGTGGGGATGCCCTGGGACCAGTCTTCTCCTCTTCTTTCCTATTGAGTGTTAATATTCTCTTCCCCAGTCTTTTTTTTTTAATTTTTTAATTTTTTTATTCGTTTCAGGTGTACAAAGCAACATAATAGTTAGACATTTAAGCCCCTCATAAAGTGGTAAACCACCCCCCAAGCTACTACACTCTGACATCTTATATAGCTGTTACAATACCATCGACTATCTTCCCTATGCTGTACTCCACATCCCATTTATTTGACTATATATACCTATATATTTAGTTACAGTCGACATTCAATATTATTCTACTTCAGTTCTTCTTGTGTATAGCACGTTGGTCAGGCATCTGCACAGTCTATGACGTGATCCCCTGATAAGTCCAGTGCCCATCAGGCACCTTACATAATCTTTACAACATTGTTGATTATATTCCCCATACTGTATTAACTCTCAATTTGTATTTCTTTTTTTTTTTTAATTGGATCTTAAAGTGTTTTTTTTTCTTTCTTCTTTATTTTTTCAAAATTTATTGGGGTGACAATTGTTAGTAAAATTACATAGATTTCAGGTGTACAATTCTGTATCACATCATCTATAAATTACATTGTGTGTTCACCACCCAGAGTCAGTTCTCCTTCCATCACCATATATTTGATCCCCCTTACCCTCATCTCCCACCTCCCCACCCCCCTTACCCTCTGGTAACCACTAAACTATTGTCTGTCTTGTCTATGAGGTTTTTTTTTCTTAGATGTTTATCATTTCTATCCCTCACACTTTGGACCCCCCGCCCCCCATCCACTATCTCTCTGACATCACCGAGCCATCCCATTTCCACTATCTCCACTCCCAATGCTGTACTCTGCCTCTTGTAAATGTATACATACTTATATATACATATATATATATATATATATATATATATATATATATATATAATATTATAGTTGGCATTCATTATTGTTCAGCTTCAGGTGTACAGTGCAGTGATCAGGCATCTACATCTTCCCTGAGATGGTCACCGAAATGGGACACATGTCTATCGGATACCCTACAAAATCTTTACAACATTATTGATTACGTTCCCCAGATTAATTTTCAAAACCCCGTGGCCATCTTGTGGTTACTGATTGTTTTCTAATCCCCTCACTTTCCCCCTTACCCCCACCCCCCCGCCCATCTAGCAACCCTCAGTTTTTCTTCTTTGTCTCCAAAACTGTTTCTGATTAGTTCATTCACTTATTCTATTCTTTAGATTCCACATATAAGTGAGATCATATGGTATTTGTCTTTCTCTGTCTGACTTATTTCACTTAACATAATGTTCTCTAGGTCCATCCATGTTGTTGCAAATGGTAAGATTTCTTTCTTCTTTATGGCTGCGTAGTACTCCATTGTATAAATGTACCACAGTTTCTTAATCCAGTCATCTACCGATGGGCATTTCGGTTGTTTCCATGTCTTAGCTATTGTGTATAGTGCTGCAATAAACATAGGAGTGCATAAAGATTTTTGAATTGGAGTTTTGGATTTCTTTGGATAGATACCTAGGAGTGGAATTACTGGATCATAGGGTAGTTCCATTTTCAGATTTTTGAGATACCTCCATACTGTTTTCCATAGTGGCTGCACCAATCTGCAATCCCACCAACAGTGCACAAGCGTTCCCTTTTCTCCACATCCGCGCCAGCACTTGTTGTTTGTTGATTTATTGATGATAGCCATTTTGACTGGTCTCTTCCCCAGTCTTACTCCTTTCCAGCTTCTCTCAAGGCTTGGGAAAGAGGTGAGAAATGGTGCCTCCTTATATTAAAGGTTGGAAGAAATAAGCTTATAATCTTGGCAGCACTAGTGAAGGGAGCACTCAATAAAGGAAGTATCTTTGTATAATCTCAATATGGTCAACTACTTGGCACATCACCCATGTTTCTTTCTAAAACAACCACTGCACCTGAAACCTGTGCTTCCCTGAAGTGAAGAGGACAATTATAATTATCAGAAGAGAATAGACATCATATAATTTGGGATCACCCAGTTCTTTGTCCATCTCCCTTTTCAGTTTATGGATTCCGACCCACAGGTGGCTTGGAGGAAATCTGCTCAGTGAGGAAATATGTAGAAGTGGGCTCAACAAATTTCTCAAGAGGTAAAGTACAGAATAATAAATTGGCAAGGCAAGAGGAATAGCAATAGAGGTAATGTAGAGAATGGTAATGATGGGAAGAAGACAAAGGAAGCATACTTACATTTGATAATAAGTGTCCAAAACAGTTTATTAAACAATATATCTCAGGATTTAACCCAGGCTTTCAATTAGAAGAAAGATGAGTAAGCTCATATACCTCCTTTTCTTTCTTTCAAAATGACCTTGAAGTTTAGTTTGGTAGGTTTTGTTGCAGCTGTTATTTGATAATAACACATTGTGTTTTTCAATCTACTTAGATTGTTTAAAAAACAGATAACTAAAAACCATCTGTTTGTGTTTCTGTGTGATTTGTTCTCAGGACAAGGACTAGGAACAAATAATTGAAATTCCTGTTGTGGAAGCCTCTTATTAATTTAAGGAGTTCTACAAATTCAGTCTGTAGGACCAGGTGCAAAGGGTGCCAAGTGCTGGGCTTTCTCGGAAAAGCAGAAAATTAATTTCTTCCTTTGCCCTTTGTGTCTGGGCAGCATCTTTTTTTATCCTCCTGGCAGTGACTCTTACAATTTAATGTGCATTTGAATCATCAGGAGAGTGCTTAAAATGCATTTTCTTGAAGTTCACCCCAAGAGACTTTGATCAGTCTGTCTGGGAAGGGGTTAATGAACCGCCACCTTTAAGTAGCTCCCCATGTGATTTGGACATATCGTGTTTCCCTGAAAATAAGACCTAGCCAGACCATCAGCTCTAATGTATCTTTTGGAGCAAAAATGAATATAAAACCTGGTCTTATTTCAATATAAGACTGGATATAATAACATAACATAACATAACATAATATAATATAATACCAGGTCTTATATTCACTTTTGCTCCAAAAGACGCATTAGAACTAATGGTCCGTCTAGGTCTTATTTTCAGGGAGACACAGTAGGTAGTCTGAGGACCACAATTGGACTAATATTGCTTTTCAGAATGATAAATCTATATCACAGATTTGGGAGGTAAATTCAGGACAGGTATTCTGTAGCACAACTATTATTACCAAGAATTACACATACACACACACACACCCCAGAACAACCCAAAAAGTATAACAATAAAGCAAATGGCTCAAAGCAAAGCAAAACCCAGTAATGGATTTTAAATAGGTCCGTAGAGATGCAATGGAATCTGATCAAACTCAGCTGCTGAGACACATTGGCCAACTCTAAGTTAATATGGCGGGTAATGGAAAACCTTACAACGGACCATAGTTAATTTTTGTTATTGACACTAAACCCTGTGCTCCGGAAAGCATTATCAATTTTACACCGTATGTTAATCCACCATATATGTGGCATGCTGGGGAAATCGATTTTGCTGGAGTTCCTTTTGCAATACTGCGCTGTATTTTCTTGGATATATATTATAATTTCTTTTGTCTTAACTCCAGGTTCTAACTGAAAAGTATGCTCCCCCTCCCTTTTTTCTCTCTAACCTTCTCAAGGGCATAATACATTTTTTTACTTAAGAATACAAGACTGGCATGATTTATTTATTAGAAAACTGCGATGGGTGCTTCTGCCCAGTGGTGATGGATACAGCAGGCTGGAGAATAAGCTTCTTTCTCGAGGAGATGGGTTCTGCCACTGCATGTGATTTCTAGAAAATCACTTAACCTCATTGAGCCTCAGTTTCTTCCTCTGTGAAATGGGGGTAGTGGATAGTGGATGATTTCTGTGGTTCTCTCTAATGCTAAATAGAATGAGAATGTGCTAAGCTCTCTCATCTGTTCTCTCACATAAACTGCACTATAGCCCTTCACCTCTAATGAGGAAGATTGCCATTAGAAATAAATTATAAAGACGATAGATTTAACAGAACCTAAATTCATGCCACATGAGGTGGCAGTGCTGAATTCTAACCTATGTTTTTTTCATTAGCTAGAGTTAGGTTGTGAGCTCTCTGCCTTACTTGTAATCACTTTGTCCTGGGCTATCTGCTAGCAGTTGATGTGGAGCGGAGAGTAGGAGTGTGAAAAGGAGAGGAGAAAAATCTGTGTTTCAATCATAAGACTGCAAGTTCACACAGTCAAAATTTTTTGTTGGGTTTTTAACTATGGATTCAAGAAAATCGCTGCTATTCACGTCTCTTGCCATTAGGTGGGGCAGTTGAAGAGTGGGAAATAGCATTTTTAAGTGAAGTGATTTACCCTCGTTTTTCTGTCTGAAATTAAGTGGTAAAAGATACCCTCTTTTTATAGAGTCCAGACTCTTACAGTGGCCAGACTCTTAGTTTCTTTTTTAATTCTGTGCAGTGAGGAAGAAGGCACATGGATGATGAAGTAATCTAATATTGTAGTAATGTAAAATCTATTTAGGATTCAAAAGCCAAAATGGACTATAAAGTCAACTTACATCTATACTTTCCAGACAAGTAAGTAAAATGTGTGAGGTTGGGAGAACAGAATAACACGTTTATGAGAATCCAGAAAGTGGAAAGGAGCCATGACAGTTATTGCAGGCCTCTTTTCTATGCCTATTGATTTTCTTTAGCATCCAGTGTACTTCTTTTCCTCTCTTTTCACTTTCTTTTTGAAAAGCCCATGCCAATTAATTTACCTGACAACTTAATGGATAATTCATTAAGAAAATCTTTTGTGCCAAGCACATCATGGTGAATTTTGATTGCCAGTTACGTGGGCTCTGATTTGAAGTGTTTTTATTGACCCACTCATAGATTTAAGATGTTTTTATAGAACTTAAAAAATGACTTAGGGAAACTTCAGATCAATGTTTTAAAGAACAGAAATTCTTTCTATTTGCCAATGTCTCCAATTAGGGCATAGAGTTAGAGATGTAGAGAAGAAGACAAGAATACTGGCGGCTAGGTGAGAGAAGTAGTCCTGGTTACATGTGTTGCATTTCATTAAAAATAAAATTCCATGGAGCCATAATATTGAAGATAGTGAGGAAATAGTAGATTTGGAAATTTACGTTTTGGGTCAAAGACACCTCTCATGAGATAAAGCAATGAGATTTGAAATGTGCTTAGAAAAGAAGGATCGATGAGGAAATCAACCCAATAAATACTTGAATAAATGAATTGTCCAGCTAAAATGTTTTCTCACTTTTTCTAATATAGTTTTTGTTAGTACTTTTATGTGAAATAGTTGAAAGTTCCTATGACTCACAGAGATATATCTTTAAACAATTTCAGATTTTCAGGAAATTTGCATGAGCTTTTCAGAGGACTGCAAAAATAGAGGAATGAGTAAATTTGATAAAAATCTGTAGCATTTCAAATGATGCTCATTTGTGTGTGCATGCGCACACACACACAGAACTTGGCAGCAGACTGGATTTTACACGGTTATAATTTTAAGTGGTCGCCAAAATCACAATCAAGTTCTCCTGAAAACTTGTTCCTCTATTTCCAAGAAGCCAATGCAAGGGAAAGATCAGGATCAAGTTTGAGCTGATATGCCTGGTTGGGTAGTATATGGTGCTAATTAAGATAGTAATGGAAATATTGGAATATTTATTGCATACTTATATGCTAGGCACCCAGCTAAGCATGCAATTAATTCATATAAATCTCACACTAACCTTATGAGTTTGGTATTATTAGCACCATTTTTTTTCTTCATAGTGTTGATTCCCAAACCATCTGGTTTTCATATGTGTATTCAGAGAACAACTGAATTTAGTGGTCGAGATGAATAATTAAGACCACTTAGTTCTTCATAGATGTGTTGTGTAAATGGCAAAGTCAACTTGGCTAAAACTACCTGGTAAACATATATTTGGTAAACATTATCTGGGTATACATATAATAATATATCACATTATTATTACAGAAAAAAAGCGAGTATATTGGTAGCAGTGATGTGAGTTTGGATGGTCAGTAGTTAAGTTTGTCATGCTTTCTGAAATAAAAGAAAAGAAAACCTAGAAAATTTAAGCCATTATGTTGTTTTTGTAGTGTCAAGTACTGTAGATGATGACTATTTTTTTTTTTTTTGAATGACAGTTTAAGGGCAAAGACTCCTATAAATGAACCAATGGAGGAAATAAACAGAAAACTCACAAATAATTTTTCTTAAATTTTATTATTTAAGATAAGTCTTCCTTTGCCAGTTGTGTGAAATGGTACTCCCTTTATTCTCCAAATCTTCATCTTTTACATTTTTTTTCCTTGTAGTACTTATTACTACCTGACACATTTCACAGTAGTTTGTTTATGAACTATTTCTCCCACTAACTTATAAAGGCAAGGAATGTCTTTGCTTTGTTCACTGATGTTTCTCTAGAGCCTAGAACACTGCTTGGCACTTAGTAGATGCTTAATAAACATTTCAATAAATAAGTGAAATAAGAGTATAAGGAATAAGGAAATAAGGAAATAAGTGAAATAAAAGCATAAGGAATAAGGAAATAAGGAAATTTGTGTGACTTATGAATCATTGAAAAATATTCTGCAAACCAGTGAAAGGAAAAACAAGTAAAAACAATTAGCATTTTCTTTTATCAATGTATGAAACATATGCAAAAAGATGTATATTCAATATTCATGAGGGTGAAATAAAACAGACATTCATAAAATACAACAGACATTCATACTAAATTGAAAAACATCTTGCTGGAAAGTACTTTGGAAATATGTGTCTTTAAAAATATCTCTTTACCACATTTTAATTCTAGGAATATTTTCAGGAAAGAAATCCACAATTAAAAAGAATCTTTTGTTACAAAAAGTCTTTACTTCAACTCTATTTATTTAGTGAAACAAGTTAAAAAATCCTAAATGCCTGAAGGTAGGGGGTATAGTTAAATGAATTATGGTACATCACTGTCTTGGTATGTTATATAAACATTAGAAGTTAAGTTTACTAAGGGTTTTTAAACATGGAAAAGCTGATGACATGAATTTAAATTAATTTTAGAAGCAATGTACAAATTTGAATATACAATATTATTTTAAAAGGAGACATAGAAATAATGGGTAGAAATTATGCCAAAATATTAACAGAGACCAGGGCAGGTAGGATTATACGTAATTTTGTATTATATTTCTCCATACTTTTATTTTCCAGGTTTTCTGGAATGAAAATTTTATAATCCGAAAAGTAATTTAAAAATGTTTTTAGATAACTTTATATTAGATGGGTTATAATATAGAACTGATTATGTTTTATACTATGGACTTACGGTGTTTCCTGAAGAAGTGATAATAATCTAGTGTTACTTTTATTCTCTAAGATGTACATGTAACTTCAGAATTTCTAAGTAAAATTAAATTTTAGCATATCACTGGGACTTCTGGGGAGTGCTCATCATATGGGTAAGAAGACCCAAATTCTAAGGAATACTAGCATATTCTTTCACCTGTCAAAGATGTTTTCAGTTTGGGATTCTAGTCAATGAAAAGAGGTGAGTTACTTGATTTAATAACTACATATATCCTCCTTATTTCGGATTAGTGAAATGGTCACTGAGTAAGCTTGGGGAGAGACTAGTAAAGGATATTTAAATGTGACAGGGAGACCAGGGTGAGACGCCTGAGCTACATGGTCTTAGAAGACAGCGGGACCTGCCATGAAGTGGTGATAGCAACAATTCCTACAGTTCTTGTCATGGCTAGTGCAGGTTCCAGACAGAGAGTTCTTTCTGGCCTCTTATTCTATCAGCTTTGAAAATTGTCCCTTTGATTCTTGGATTGTTAGGCACATTTCCATTACTGGCTCTGCCCCCAAACTCTCTGGTACCTACATTGACCAACTTGACCACACAAGTTCCTTATTTTGTCATGATCTGTGTCATTAACCAGAGATTGTGAAAGTCAGTCAGCACACTCAGGCAGCAGGCCAAAGCAAAGCATTTAATAAGAAGCCTCCCCTATAATTTGATTCATTTAATTTAAAGCTTTTCGAGCTATTGGAGTTGATTCAAGAACATATCCTAAGTCTTGGGCTGGTTTTCAAACCTGTAGGCTTCTCAAATTGTTTGAGCATGGGTGTTGAGATCGTAGAAGAAAGATACAAGAAAATACATTCTACCTGAACTTCCACAGCTATAATTTACTATCCAATAATTTTCTGAGGCGAAGGTCTAAATGTTAGAAATTGTTTCCACACAGTCTAGCGTAGTGTCTGGCATGTAGTAGATGCTTGATAAATATGTATCAAGTGAACTTCAAACACTTCGTTTTATGTTTTTAATCCATGCATGTAATCAGGCCATATCACCTTATGCTAATGATTTAAGAATACAAAACCCACCAGACTTGAATCCTGAATATGTAAAGAACTAGTATAAATCAATGAGAATGACACAGACATCCCAATAGGAAAATGAGCAAAAGACTTGAAGAGATACTTCCCCAAAGAAGATACACACCCACAAGAATCACTAAAATTAAAAAGGCAGATAATACCTAGTTGGCAAGAATGCAGAGCAGCCAGAACCCTCAATCACTGTCTGTGAGAGTGTGTACTGGTACATTCGCTTTGTAAAACTGTTTGGCAGCATTTACTAAAGCTTAACATGTTTATAGCCTATGGACCAGCAATTCTATTCCTAAGTACTTTTCAAACAGAATCGCACGCAGATATTCATCAAAAGACCATACAAGATGCTCATAGCAGCACTATTTGTAATAGACAAAAGCTAGAAACTACCCAGTTGCCCATCAAAAAAAAGAACCAATGATTAAATTGTAATGTATTCACACAATGTGATACTAATCGGGCATAAGAATGAATTAATTATAATTACATTAAAAATATTTATGAAATTCTCAGACATAAAGTTGCCACGTACAAAAGAATGCATACAGTCTGATTCCATTTACATAAAGTACAAAACTAGGCAGAACTATTGTTTTGGTGCTAGAAATCAGGGTAGTGGTGACCCCTAGTGAAGGGTATAGCTAGCGGGCAGAAGGGGGTCCATGAGAACGTTTGGGGTCCTGATAATATTCTGTATTTTGATTGGATCTTGGTTATATGGTGTATTCTTTGTAAAAGTTTGTTGAGCTATATATACATTTATGGTTTGTGAATTTTTTGGCATATATGCTATTCTTTACTAAAAGTTAAAAAATTATCATATTTTCAATTAATTCATCAAATTCTAATATTAAGTTTACCATGTGATCATATAAACATAGTCCCAGAATATCTCCTGATACGATCTTATGATACCATGGAAAATAATAAGTCTTAAATCCTCTGCCTGAAGCATTTATGATATTTCAAAACGGAGAATATAGAGGGTTTTTTAAAATTTTGTTTTTAACATAACACAGGAGCAAAGGGAAATATTTTGCTTTGAAGAGAGTTTTGAAGTATTTTGTTTTCTTCTCTATGAGTTTAATTATTTGCTGAGCCTCCTCAGTCACATTGGGATGGGAATTTGTATTTTGTTAGAGGGAATAAACGCAATACAGTTGACAAATAACAAAGGTTACTTACCACAAAATCTAGATTGTGAATTGTTGATAATTTACATTGTAAAAGATTAAGTGGGTTTTTGAAAATTGTTTTAAGGTTAGAAACATAAGTCTTTATTTGTCAGTGCTACTCCATCCCATAAAGCTATATGTCTAAATGAGCTATTCCAAGTTCCCATTTATGCGAATATTCTATGGCATATGAATACAACCACAATTTTGCATACATATATAGAGATAATAAACTCATAAGGTTACCTAATCTGTATATCCACAGATTTCCCACCTCTCGGGGTTATAACTGAAAAAGGTAAGCATGCATGGCCATTCTCTGAAGCAGGTTTGTGAGCTTTATTATTGAGGCCAAGTCTTCTACCTTTGTTTAGAGGCAAACCTAGTAGTCAGAGACCTTGTCATATCTATTCTTTGCAAAGCACCCTCTGTACTTGTCAAGATTAATAACTGGTTTTATAATGACAGAGAGCACAGAATTTAGCCTTCAAAATACAAATGGCTGCTTAGTTATCTTGTGGAAGTACTTCTGACACTCTCAGACCAGTGAGTATATATTTCTCTCTAAGAGACACATTTTAAAAACTTTCACCAATTTTTCTTGTTACATAGCATCTCTGCCAACTATTTGTGCCGTTTGGTAATAAAGCAATAATAATACATGACAAACTTTAGTATTTTATGATTTACAAAATATTTTTGACATTAATTGTCCCATTGGACAAAATTCTATAAAATGCATGTCATGTATTCTGCCATTTTGCTGAAGAGGAAACTGAGATTCAGACTAAGCTCAGTTCACAGAGCTAAGAAGTATCAAAGCTAGGCTTTCCAACTCGGTCCAGATCACATTCTAGTTTATTCCATCCCTGGAAGATTAGTGGTAGTATTTATCTTACATATAGGACTATGGAATAAGGGTTATTGATTTAGTACATCATTTAGTTTATTCAATATATCTGGTGTGCTTCCTGTGTGCCAAATATTGGGCTGGGTGTTGGCAATAGTATGGTGAACAAGATAGAAGCAGTCCGACCTTGACAGAGCTCACAGGTAGTAATGGGAGTGCAGACAAATAACAGAGCGATTAAAATGGGAAAATACCACATCTATTTATCCTCTTTTATGTGTTATGCTAGGATATACATAAGGTGCCACGGGAATGCACAGGACAGACAGCAACATGCTTCTGGACTGCCGTAAGCTTTCACTCTGTGTCTAATGTCTTCTATTAATGATACCAGAAAGTAGAATTTACTAGATATTCTTGATGATCAGTTGGACGAGGAAAATAATATATGAGAAACATGCTTAAAAATTATTAGGTTGGTGCAAAAGTAATTGCAGTTTTTGCAATTATTTTTAATCTTTTAAACCACAATGATTTTTGCACCAACCTAGAACATGTAGTGGAAAGGAAGATGATAATTCAATAAAAGTAGCTGTTAGGCTAAAGGTGAGAGGTTCAGGGTCTGGATTTCAAAATATATTCCTGGAAAAGGAAAGAAGGGGAACAGGAGCTTACAACAAAAGTCAAATTAGGCTCAGCTTTATTGACCACAGCTCTCAGATATCATGAAGCACTCATAGTGAAACTCTCCATTTTTCATCCCTAGCAATTTTCTCCATCTCTACCTTAACCTGGAAGAATCAGTACGCTTAAAATTTCTTTATCTCAAGGACTGCAGTTAAGTGAGGATTTGAGTTTCCCATCTAGGAATATCTTCATGACTCGCTCAGAAGGTGGCCATGTTCTATCAAAGCCCTTTGAATGTCTGGTTAAATGAAAATGTGCACTAGGGTTTGGTTATATAGATCTATCAGTCAATTACTTAGATGTATATCCCACTGTAAGTTCCCAACAACAGACATGTCCTTGATTGCAGGAAGTAGGTAACTGTTGAGGGCAGTGCTTCCGAACCTGAGGTGTTTGGAAAGTTTTCTGGGAATCCTTGGACACTGAGAAATGGTCTGCAAAATTGTAATGGTTAATTTGTATGTTCTCCTGAGGAGCATCCATGGTTTCCGTTAGAGGCTTAAAGGGACCTGTTGTTTGGTTGTGGGAGGCAATAAAGTAGCCATTTTAACATCCGATTATTTGGGTACATCATAGAAAATGGGCATCTAAAGAAACATTCTGTTATAGCCAGCCTCTAAAATGTCCTGCAGTAATCCCCTTTCACATTGTACCAGGGTTGATTTCTGTGATCAGTAGAACACAGCAGAAGTAATGATATGACATTTCTGAGAATAGGTTATAAAAGACTGTGGCTTTGGGCTTGGGTATTCTCTCTGTCTCTAATCATTCATTCAGGGGGTAAGCCAGCTGCTAACTCCTGAGGACACTCAGACAGCCTATGAAGAAGTCCATGTGGTAAGATACGGAGGCCTCTGGCCAATAGCCAGCATGGAACAGAGGCTTTCCAATAACCATGTTAGTGAATATAGAAGGATTCTCAACCTCCAGTTGACCTTGAGATGACTCTTGAGAGACCCTAAGCCACAGCCATGCAGCTAAGTGGGACCTGCATTCATGATCCTGAGCAACTGTGTGAGATGTTTGTTGTTTTAAGCTGCTATATTTTGGGATAATTTGTTACACAACAAGAGATACCTAATGCACCTTATCTTGATTAATCAGGATAAAATGTCATCCTTCTCTGTCAATCCTGGTAAATTAGAGTTGGAAGTAGGAATGTGGAAGTCACTACTCCTTTCCTCTTGTTGGGAATAGTACAGTGTGGCCCATTCAATGCTAGCACTTGGTAACCATCCTGAACCACACAGCAAGAAGCAACCTTGTGACAAAAACAGTTTTTTTTTTTTTAAGTGATTTCTTTGTTTCCTTTTAAAAGACCCCAGCTTTCAAATGTATCCTGGGGAAATCTTTCTTATAGTTCCTCCAAGCCTAATCAATTCAACAGAGAAGTTATGCTTTGCCAGTGAACATGGGATTGCAATCTTTTTTTTTTTTTTTTAAAGCTGTAGGGGCTCTCATGGTCCTCCAATAGATTTCACAGCTGTTAGTTTGCTGTAGTGGGGCTTGCTTAAATGGTGTTACACTTGAATGGTGCTTGTTTTTGGTAGCAATCTGTGAGAGAAAACTCGCAGCTTGAATGTGGAAAGAGGAAGAAAACAGCTTAATTCTGTGATTATTGGTCATAACAAAGCAATAATAAAATAAGCACTGTTGCTTTCAGTGAAAGTAGCTTAATAAAAATGGATGGATTCTCCAAACAGAAACAGTTGCTATCTTTTTCTTGTTACAATTGTGGTTCCTTCTTTATTAGGAACTCAAATGATCCAGTTATTGGGATGCAAAGGTATTTTCCGTGGTTTTTTAAAATCACGTAGGGACTCATTGGGAACTGTGCAACCAATCAGTTGATTCAAGTGTATTTTAAAATGAAATAGAATAAAACATTTCAGAATGTAATACATAAAGTAAGTTTTTTGGTTTAGCTTTTTAAAAGCCATATATATATATATATATATATATATATATATATATATATATATAATTTGTTTATTTATTTATTTTTTTGGTATCTCTATGACGTGAGATACAAAATGTACATAGCTAATATCCAGCAAGTGAAGTGAGCGTGTGCTGGCTATCAAGGACTAGAGGTTGGAGCTACGTGAAGTGATCTCCTTTGCACATAAAGGTTCTGAACTTCACGCCCCTCTTCTAGGAGGTAGGTCTCGGGGCAGACTGTAGAGCATCTGAACACAGAAGAACTGTGGTTTTTCCTTGGTTGGCACTTAAGTCCGAGAGAGAACTAGAGACAGAGAAGGAGTGACTGCCTTCTAGAGTCAGCCTAATCTCATAGTTGTCACCATCACAAGTAAAATCAACCTCCGCACTTATAATGTTATGTCACCCTCTTTCTTCGAGTTGACCATTATGTTTCCTTTGTGAGCCCTTTAAAAGTATAAAAGACATGTGAGGGGTAATATTAAGTTTGTAACATACCTTTGTATGAATGAGTGAATAAGTTCTTTTCTGAAGTGAGTAGAGAATCAGTGAGTACTTGGTGGAGAAGGGGAAAAATGATGAAAAAACGATCGATGAGGACATTCTTTGCCACTTTGCAATTTTCCCAAAGGGCTGGTCTTGGCATTATGTTTGTGTGAATGGCTCTGTCTGATTTTGGACACTACAACCACATCCAGCAGACTGTGCCTGGGGGATTGGTGGTGGGGGTGGATATGAGTCCAAGAGACAAATTCTGCATGATATAGCAGTCAATCCATCAATCACACACATTTATAGAACATCTACTGCTAGCGGCAAAGTTCTGTGCTGAGTAACAAACATAAATCCTCCAAAATTCATAACGTAGTTGAAAGGTAGGATGCATGTAGCAAAGGATACCTAATAATAAAGGCAAGTGAACATCTTATTTACAAGATGTTTAGATTGGTTTCAAAGGAGATTTTCAACCAAAAATTCCATGATCTTACCATTTTTCTGAGCCAAATGACAAAGTATTTCAAATTCTGACCTCAATTACTTCTGCTGGCAAAATGTAAACCTCATTGACTCATTCACTTGTTTTTTTTTTTTTGTTTTTTTTTTTACCAACTATCCTGTGTGTTGCTATAAAGGCTCTGTGCTAGGGACTTGGGGAGATAGGAAAGGTTTAAAGGATGTGTGGAAACTAAAACTCTCCAAGTACCTCTGCCAATTTGTGAAACTTTCACATAGAGCGGTTAATTTGGGTTAAGCAAGGTTCTTGAAGTAAAAGCAAAGCAATTGTAATTAAGCCCAAACTCCATGGATTTCAGTGGAAGCAATGTAGAAATGACCCTTCAGTAAATTAGAACTGATGAGGACCTTGGTAATTAAAGTTTCTTCCTCATAGCTTGTCTAGCAATCAGGAACTAACAGTAGTTTGTATCCAGGTCTCATAAATAAACATACAGCTTACCAGTCCGTGGAGATGGAGAAGTCATTCTTGACTGTGCTATATGCAGGGCTCAGAGATAAGTGATGACCCTCTTGTCACCCTGACAGAAAATATATTAGCTTTTTTAAACCAAGAATTATAGTGATTTCAGTGGCATAATTATAACAAGTGACTATTGGGACTTGCATACTCCAAGCTTATGTAAATAATGTTTTGAAAAGCACTTATGCTACTATGAAAGAGTCATGATAGAACAACTGGAATCCCATAAAGCAAAGCTTGTTGAGAATATTCATATTTGCTTCCAGATACGACTGAGTCCATTATTTATGTGGAATAATTAAATGCTTTTTTTTTAATCTATTCCAGATGAACCTTTACCACTTCATTCCCAAACTTATTATTAGGTTGGTGCAAAAGTAATTGCGGTTTTTGCAATTATTAACTTTTTAAACCGCAGTTACTTTTTGCACCAACCTCATAGTTATTTCAAGATTGGGAGAATTCCAGTTGTGCAGGAAGTCTGTGATGATATTTAAATTGATGCAGTTAATTTATTGGCCAGATTTAATGAGTGCCTGTTAGACTTAAAGTATGCAGTTTGGTGCTGCACAGCGTGTGCGTTTGGACAAAGGCAAAATTCTGACTGTTGAGGTGCTGAGGTTTAGAAAAGAAGAATGACCAATGCAAAGATATCCAGTTCCAAAGAGGGGAAAGGAGGATTGATTTTGGTTAGTGTGGTGAAATGGGTAAGTGAGTGATTGAACTGGGATTTGAGAAAAGGATAGAATTTCAATTGTGAACACTGGGAAGGACGGCCCTTCCTGGAGAAGTACTAAAATGAACGATGGCCAGAATCAAACTAGACAGAAAAGCTTGTTAATGGAATAGTGGTAAGCAGCTCCAAATAGCCAGAGGTCATCTCATGGCAGTGCTCCCTAGAAATGTCCCATGCCTGTCACTGCATCCCTAGTCCTACTCCCTCGCAGCCATGTCTGTTACAGCAAGGGTAGCACTTTTCTGTTCAGCAGTGGTGAGCAATGGAAGGAAAGGCTTTACTGAATATGGGATTTCTGTTGGCAATGCCTTAAGCTATGGAGTGAATTGGCACTTTCATTAGTGTGTGAGAGGAGCGAGAGGAGATTTGCAAATAAGCAGAACTTGCAGCGTTTCTCCAAATCTGAAGAAGCAGGGCCAACAGCTGTCTCTTCCTTCCCAGTTGTATTTAATGTCAATGTGTACAAAAATGTTGTCTTGCCTTTGCACCCGGGAGAGGGCAGCTGCCATAGGGATGGTGAGTGGAGGAACTTGGAGTTTACTTCTCGGATCAGCCAGTCTGCCTGCAATAGTCTAGGGCTGCTGCTGAGTCAGAAGAATACGCAATATGCTTCAGAAGTCAGAATACTTCCCATCTTTCTTAATTATTCATGGTGTTCTCCCAATTCTGACCCACTCAGGCCACCAAACCCTCCTTTTCAAAAATGTTTATTAAATGTATCAGGGTGATGTGGTTAGTAAAATTATACAGCTTCCAAGTGTACAGTTCTATAATATATCACCTATAAATTGCATTGTGTGTTTTACCACCCAGAGTAAAAAGGAGGTTAAATATATGGTGATGGAAGGAGAAGAAACCCTCCTTCTTGATGTTGCTTTTTTTCATATTTAATGTTGGACAAGACTGGTTTAGGATCATGTGTGTACAAAGTATGTAAATGTAGCTGATAGAATTTTTGATGCATGACAAACTTCTTAATTATCTGTAATATAAGGCAAACTTTTTTCTTTTCTTATTAGTCACTTGCCTCAATCCTGGCTTGACATTAGAATTACCTTGAGAGCTTCTAAAAAATCACAATTCCCAGGCTGCTTCCAGGGTCAATTACACCAAAGCCCTGGGGTTAGACTCAGTCATCAGCAATCCTTTATCGCTCTGCAGGTGATCTTAATGTATATCTGGAGTTGACAATCATTGTTCTATTGTCTTGAGGGTGATTAATAAACCCAACTGGTAGTGGGTGAAAATGTATGTGCATCTAATGTGTATCAAATTATTAACAGTCTTAACACATGTATTTCCTTTCTAAAAATAGTCTTTTAAAGAATGATCTTTATATAAATTCATTAAGAATTATTATTTTAGCGATGTCTCTCTGTTAATAATGTGAAGCATGTTGCATATAAACTGTCTGGATACTGTGGCCTTATTTGCAAACATGACAGAAAATGCAGCAGATTTTACAAAGGTTTATGAAAACAATATCTTCATTTTTGTTAGTATAGAACAGCTTCCAAAAATCAGCCTCCCCTTAAACAGAAAGCCCAGACAGTAGAAGAAGAGAAGAGCCTGATTTCTTTCCCTCCCAGCTACTGTGAGTCCCTATTTCCAAAACCCATGGCATCTTTGATCATTTCCTCTCTTGCTCATCCAATCATATGGCAAGATCTGCTGAATCTACTTGTGCAACTTTCCTTTTTACACCTTCACCATTTCTCCAGTTTCATGGCCACGTTCTAAAGTAGACATTATTATCTTTTGCCTTGGTAATTGTCCAGATGCTTCTACCCCAAATTTTCTTAGACATAACCTGTAGCCCAAAGTTCTGAGGGCGTGATGTCTACACTCACCTTCAGTGGTTCTCTACTGCCCACAGAAATATCACAGTTCGTTAGCCAGGAATTCAGGCTCTCTGGCCCCACACCCATTTTCTAAGTCTATTTCCCTTTATGCATAGTTCTGTAGAACTGATCGAGCTGCTCCGGAGTCCTCACATATGGCTGTTTTTTCCTGCTGTCAGGACTCTTGCTCATGCTGGTGTTCCTGCCAATGCTCAAATTTCATCTCCTTCTAAAACCTTGAACTTCGCAGCTAAAAGTAATATTATCCCACTGTGATCCCATTACAACACTTTATCTGGACCATTTTAAAAATATTTCTCAAAAGTCCCTGAATCCTCTTGAGTCGCTGTTAACTTATTTGTAAAATGGGACAAATACCTACCTAAAGATGGCTTGCACAAAGTAACTAAGATCATATATGAGAAGAGCCTAATATGCAGTAGACGTATCATTTTTTAAAAAGTAGTCCCTTTTTTCTTTTTTCTCTTTCCCTTCTTCCTTCCTAAGGACTGCAACAGGTTAAGGATACTCCAAGAGGCTGGTTTGGATTCCTCCTAGTACCTACTGTCTTCCTCAGTTTATTTTCTGTGCATTCTTACTTTTCGTGTGGCCAGTAGTTACCCTCTTCCCAAGGGAAGTTCAACACTAAAAAAGCTAAATGCTTCCTTTGCCAATGGTTATTTTCTGCACTGGTAGTGCTCTTTAGAGACTCTCAATGATGTCATTCCGGCGGGTCTATTTCCATAGTTGCTATTGAGATGAGAGGAGGTCTTTCCCCTACATTCTTGCCCTCACCTATCACCCAATGGACAAACAGCCTCCAAGGAATTTGGATTGGGACCCATTGATTATACTCTTCTTTTACTGGGGCTTGAAATGGGAGAGCCAATATTCACAGAAGGAAGAGAATGAAACTGATGTGTCCAGGGACACGTAAATGAGAACTCCAACGAAAAAGAGATGAGTATGCAGCACTATACACAATAGCTAAGACATGGAAACAACCAAAATGCCCATCGGTAGATGACTGGATTAAGAAACTGTGGTACATTTATACAATGGAGTATTACGCAGCCATAAAGAAGAAAGAAATCTTACCATTTGCAACAACATGGATGGACCTAGAGAACATTATGTTAAGTGAAATAAGTCAGACAGAGAAAGATAAGTACCATATGATCTCACTTATTTGCGGATTCTAAAGACAAGAATAAGTGAATGAACTAACCAGAAACAGTGTTGGAGACAAAGAGGAAAAACTGAGGGTTGCTAGATGGGCGGGGGGGGGGGTGTGAAGGGATTGAAGGGCAGTTGGTGACCACAGGATGGCCACGGGTTTGAAAATTAATCTGGGGAACGTAATTTAGCGGTTACCAGAGGGTAAGGGGGTTGGGGGGTGGGGGATGAGGGTGAGGGGGATCAAATGTATGGTGATGGAAGGGGAGCTGACTCTGGGTGGTGAACACACAGTGTGATTTATGGATGATGTGATACAGAATTGCACACCTGAAATCTATGTAATTTTACTAACAATTGTCACCCCAATAAATTAAAAGAAAAAAAAAAAAAGAGATGAGTATGGCTGCCTTGATTCTTGGAAGCTTTGTGGCTGGGTTCTGATCCCATAGGAGTCTCATTGACTCCCTAGCCTTGAGTTCTATAAAATGATACTACAACCTTTTAGTAAACTCCTCCTTTCAGCTTAAGCTGGCATGAATGGGTTCTGTTTCTTATAGCCAAACAATCTCCTGAGTTAACTAATTTTTTAAACCATTTTTAAAACTCAAGTTTAATTTGCTTTTGCTCAAGCTGTGTCACTAATCTCTGCTGAGTCCTCATGATCACATTCTTTACTAGGATCTACAGTTGACCTCTAGGGTATATTTCATAGTCCTTAATGTCTCTTCTATAAAACTGATTATTTATGGATGTTCATGTTATTTTAAATACTTTGGTTGCATATCAAGCACATTTTACTTACTTTCAGTTCTGCTGTAGTACTGCTAGGCTAACTCCTCTATTCTTGGTGGCCACATCCTTCCTTCCTTCTCCCTCCCTCCCTCCTTCTCTCCCTCTCTCCCTTTCTCTCTTTTTCCTTTTCTCCCTGTTCTTTCTTTTTTCGTCTCTGACATCAGGGCGTGAAGAACCAGAAACAAGTGCACTGAATTGGAAATGAGAAGGCATCCGTAGTCCAACTTACTGAATAAACTGAGCCCAATTACCTAGCCTTTTAGGGTCTTTAAGTAAAGTGAGGAGGTCATACCCAAGTCCCTTCCGGCAGGAAAATCTTATGATCCAATGATTCTGTCTTCATTTTGGAGTGTACCATGTAATGATAGAAATTACTGAAAAATTTGTTCAGAGAACCTATTTTCCAAACTTATTTGATTATGGAAGAAATGACTGTGTATTGGAATGCCAGAAAAAGTTCATAGGATATAATATGCACTTAAAAAAAAGACAAAAAAGGTCCATGGCAATTTAATCGCTGCAAGAATGATAAAAACCAATTCATATTCGAAGTCAATTACAGAACCAAAACAATAATACAAATTGAATAGGTTAATCATATTCATTGCATTGGGAAAATTTAAAAAAGACGAAAATAGTGGAAAGAAGTCGGATTACATAGTACAGACCAATTGTTATTAAGAGGCAATATGTATCAGTACAATTAGTGGGTAAATACTACTGAAACAGACATTTAGATTCTGCCTTATACATGATTCATGCAGTTTTTCTCCATTTCTTCAATGCAGATTCTTGCGTGATAACAATAAGTATATAAATGTGCTCAAATACATTAACTATCTTTTAGAATAAATAATATTGCTGGAAATTTTTTTCCTTAGAACACCCCAAATTCTTGCTGTTTGAGAAAAGCTGACCTAAGTGAACCTAAATACTTCATAGGTTTCCAATGAATAGTCTATTTTCCCCTTCTTCCTCTGTTCACTGCCCACATGCTTGCATGCACAGCTAATATATTGATTTATTCCCTCATGGGCTTTTGGATTCTGTGACATTGCATATCATTTGTAGCAGTAAGTCTGGCACTGAAACTTTATAGACGTCAATGGCATTGGTCATTGTATAGGTTTAAACTTACCTGACAGCATTATATCCCTTGAGAATAATTTTGCTATTTAAGAGATTCTTACTGAAATTGCTATGTATGATTAAGATACAATGCCTCCTATTAAGAACTTGGAGTGTGTACATTAAAATGAGTTTAAATTGCGCTTAATCATTGGTTTGTTATTTCTTTCATATATCTGGAGAAAAACCCAATGACCGTAGCCTTGCCATTTTGTGACTAGTCCTTCATGTAAAAAATCTAAGCTTCAATTACTTTGAATGAATTGGTCTATTTAGGAAACCCTTTGGCTTAGTGATGAACTGTATTTCCTACTCAAGGAGCTAAACATCTTGAAGAAACTGCAGCAGTATAAAACAGCAACTTCATCATTTTGGAGTTTTAAACTTCCACCTTCAGGGATAAATATATTGATCTTAGAACTATCTGAGCTTTCAAGATCTCACTGCAAATATTTCACTGAGCAGAGTTGTACTAGGATGGAGAGATTGCTAATTTCCAAAAAAATGGAATTACTGAGTTAAAATATAACGCTGCTTTCAACAATAAAAGTCTTTAATGGCACAATTTCACTATCTTGAACACAGTTTTCTTTGATCCATTACAAACAACACTATGAATGTAAATGCCAACATTACAATGATGACTAATAATTGGAAGCAGTTACTTACAGCACTTATATACTAGTACATTTTTCTTACCATTTATACTAATTTTAGTTACTGTGGTTTTTAATTTTGGCCACAGAGAGTACATAGCATTGTTTGGTACAGTTTTGCTCACAGTGTAGGCACTTAAGAAATACATCTTTGAGGACACACACACACACACCACACACACACACACACACACACACACACACACACTTAAGTTCAATGAGAAAGTATTTAGTTCAAAGACCAATATAAGCAATTATTTAAAATTACATGTGAGTCTGTGTTTGCCTGAGTGTCGTAAGGAGGAAATCGTTCTTTAAAATAACTGTAGACACGTCCAGCTTCCAAAAAAAAGGAGAAAAAGAAAAATCATGGAAACGATCGATATGGGATTACATGGCTACCATCAAAATAGATGAGGTGGGAATTTTTAGACTAGTTCAATGAAATTATATGTGATAGATATGAGATGGATTGAACAAACATAACTCCAAAGCATCGGCTGCGTCCTGCTGAGTCACAGTGTGTTCTTCCCTTGGTTATGACCTGCTTGACATTTTAAAGAGGGGTTTGTCTAAGACAAAGATCAATACTCTTTAAAAGTTGAAAGGAATAGGTGACAACTCTTGATTTTGACAGCAAAGTAACTCGATGGGACAGAAGTAACAAAGCAAAATCTAACAGGAAGTAAATGAAGTCCTGATTTAGGCTTAATTTAAGAAAAAGCAACAGTTCAAGTATAGGATGAGAAAGATTTCATCGTGTGGACAGTTCTCATTGAACAAGAGTAGTTAGTACTATATCAGCCAACAGTGTGATAAATGTCTAAAATCTTCCAAATCTAATTATCTCTGGGAGAGAAAGAACATCAGCATTAATTGAAATATTGTTGCCCAGATGAGAAAGTTAGCAGTTCATTGTGCTCTGACAATTGTCAGATCACTGGCGAAGTGTCCTGCTAATTGACAAATGAGAGCAGTCCCAGAGTGTAATCTGCGGAACACTAGTTCTTAGAATGTTAATGAATATTATGAGGAGGGAAGGTCTGTGGTCAAAGAAGCTGGGAAAGGATGAGTTGTTCAGCAAATTCAACAGAGGTCTTTTGAGAAGTACTTCTTAGAGTCTTTAATGTGCCAATATGCCTTGTAGCTGTCCAAGTGGGATGACATAAAGAGCACTGGAGTGAAATGTTCTACCCCAGTGTCCTGAAATGATTTGCATTCACCTCAACTTATTTACATTCTCTCTTAATCTCCTGACCCTTCTAGGACTTGATCCTCCTGTCATCACCTCTCCCATTACTATCTTGACTATTTCCTTCTCCAATCGCTCCTTCATTTATTCCCTTGACACAGAATTGCTCTGTTCCATAAAAATCAATTTAACTTTCCTATTCCTCCAGCTACCTACTCTCTTTCTTTTTCCCCTTCCTGTTTCTGGTATTTGATACTTTCCCCCTTACCCCCACCCTCCATTTTTGAGCATAAAATGAGTTTTTTTCATGGATAATCTTGTAGACTAGTATTCCTTCTGACACGCCTGGAGGCCTGCTCAATTAAAGATGTTTAGAAGAGGCAGAGAGAAAGACAAGGCATCTGAAAATCAGCTATTTCAATCGTTAAGGGTTCATCAATAAGAAAGGGAGTAGAATTATTCTAGCTTATTCTAGTGCAGAGTTTACTAACCGTGTGTGTGTGTGTGTGTGTGTGTGTGAGAGAGAGAGAGAGAGAGAGAGAGAGAAACACCTATATCCCTTTGACAGACTAAGTAAGCCTATGAATACCTTTCTCAATATAGTGTTTTTAAATATAAAATCAATGATAGAATTAAAAAGGAAATTGTATTAAAATAAATGATCAAAATATTAAAACAAATTTTTGGAATAGTGATATGTGTGCATCTTTATTAATATATTAAATAACAATCTAGCAGGTCTACTATCTACCATACTTTAAGATGCTTACAACTCTGATGAGATAAAAAAAAATCTGTGATTTCCATTAGTAACAAAGTTACACGAAGCACTGTGGTTTGGTGACTTTATTCATAATGAAAGGAAATGTTATTTTTTAGTTAGAAGTTAGGGAAAATATGGATGTAATGTTTTCCATTTAAACTTATCAACCTCCTGAATTCTTTGTGGCCCCAGATTAAAACTACTGCTACAAATGTAGAATATAGAGGTACAAGGAGTCAGGAGTTAAGTTCATTATAAGAAAAACTTTCATAATTGAGTTCTAGAATGGAAAGGACTTTCTCCTGAAATAGTGATCTACCTGTTGGTGGAAATAATTGAGTTAGCAGCTGGATAACTAAATGTTGAGAATTTTGTAGTATAACACTAACTTGTGGTAGCTAATCTTTTGAGTGCTTATTCAGTTTCAAGCCCTGTGTTAGGAACAATGTATGCATTAGTTCTTTTAATCTGCATAACGATTCCACCAGGCTCTCCTACTTTAATGATAAGCTAATTTAGGTTTTGGTATTTGCCAAAAGTTTAATGTAAAGCAAGTGGCAGAGTGTGATCTTAAACCCATGTCTGGGTGACTTCAGAGCCCATGGTTGAAGCTTGTTTTGGAAAGGTGAGAGAATTGGAGATCATTTTCTCTCAATTTGACAGAGATGAGGGATCGAAGAACCTAAAGAGTTTAGGTGATTTATTCTATGTTACACAATTCCTCCTGCCAGTGCAGAAATTGGACTTTGATGTTTTGTATATGTGGAAACGTGTGAAGTTTTTATTCTTTGGTTCATCATCTGGTAGAAGCCAAACACAGCTTGAAGAAAGAGGTAATGGAAGACACAGTGGTTTGGAACAGATTATATAATCTCTTCCTACTTCTTTTAGGCAACATAGATATGTCTCAAAGTGCCTTTACCTGTATTAGTACATTTATCCCTTATGAAATAAAGTTATTTGAATAATGTTTTAAATATAACACATGAAGAACTGTCCAGCACTAAAATTTGTGCCTTTGATATATGTATATTATGAATAAAAAACTTGCTCTTTTAATAAACCATGTCCTTATCAATTTTATTTCATCAG
The DNA here is from genome assembly GCF_004115265.2 of Rhinolophus ferrumequinum. Classification (NCBI taxonomy): domain Eukaryota; kingdom Metazoa; phylum Chordata; class Mammalia; order Chiroptera; family Rhinolophidae; genus Rhinolophus; species Rhinolophus ferrumequinum. Next base: position 38,129,616 of record NC_046290.1, on the reverse strand, counting down.
CAAATATCTCTCTGGTATATTGCGAATCCTAAGTAAATGCCTAATACATGCATGGATGAGTATAATTGGGCTTGCTTTGCTGGTTTCCTTTAATTCCTACTTAAACCCACTAGGTAATTTAGTATTTATAATGCTGTGATTCCATTTTTTCAACTGAAAGATAATTATAGTTAATTTTTTTTTGTTTATAATGAGAGAGAGAATTGTCTACATTAGTTCAAAATCCAACGTGTAAATTCTTTTGCATGGGATGATATATAAACCAATAATTTAAAGACTTTTTTTTTAATAGTCCTTATTTTAGAGCAATTTTGGTTCACGTTAAATTTGAAATGGAAGGCACAGAGCTTTCCCATATACAACCTTGTCCTCACTCACGCATGCCCCACCCCCTCAACCATCGACATCATAGAAAATGAGCATCTAAAGAAACATTCTTGTTTAGCCAGCCTCCAACGGTGGCCTCCAGTTTTCCTCACTTCCTGGTATTCTCACAATTTGTGTCATCTCCCATCACATCGACCAATAGATCTTGTCTTAGGAATTTCAATAACACTGTTCTCACTTGGGTTCTGTTCTACTGTAAGCTTGCCAATATTTGGTGATCTTTCAAGTAGGAACACATTTCAATCCGCAGGGCACACCATCCTGTTATGTACAGTCTAAGTTTAGGGCAAAGGATATTGCTTTGTTTGTTTTAGAGATCTTTTCTCTAGCCACATTTCTGTTACCTACATGACACAATAAAAGAGCCATGAAACCAAAGATCTTATATGTCTTCATGGGACAACATTGAATAATGGCCACAGTGAATACAAAGAATCTTAACAGCTGCAACAAAATATTTTTATTTTTCACACTTGAAAACTCTTGACTTCAGTTCTGTTGTTTTGCAGTTTTGAGAGAGAGGGAGAGAGATGAAGGCGGGCTCAGCTTCATGGCTGTGCAATCTATGCCTTCTCCACACTTAGATGGGCCCCACAAATTATGTAGCTGGTCTTAAATAAAAAAGAGATAAAAATCAGATTAAGGTAGTCAAATTACTGTTCAGAAACGGAAATTAAGCCTGAAAAATGTTGAGAACCCAGAGAACATCTCAGTTATGTTAGTAATGCTTTCTCTCATGCAGTCAACATTTCTTCCTTCCCATCTGTCCTCCTTCTGTAGAACTCTTCAGGTTCGAGCACTATGCAGTTATTGCCCCGTCCTTCTCCCATCCAAAGACTTCAAAAAGAAGTTAGAATGAAGCATATCTACATGAGTTTTTTCCTAAAGATTTCCCAACATCTTTGCCAAACTGTCATATGAGCACTTGCGTGACGTTACATATAAACACATACTTTATATATATGTTATTTATGCCTTTCTAAGTACAGAGTACATATTTTAAAAATCTGGAGTTTTCTTTTTCAATTTGAGATACATACATTTTGCTTAATTACTATTTAAATCACTATAATACAATATTGATGACAAAATTAGAGTTTGCTTTTTAATTAACCATCAGTCAGAGGAATAAAATGGAGTTTTGTTTTTTTCTTCCGGTAAGAGTGTCATTTAATGGTAATTTACTTCAAAAAAGGATACTGTTTGCCAGAAAAAGGAAAACTTTAAATTATTCTGTCCCATTCAGATGTAAGGAAATGCATAATAGCAAAATAATTGTCCTTTGACTTTGAACATTCTGTCTGTCTTGTTGAAACACGGTCCACTAATGAATCAGCAAGAGGTAAAAGGTAATTGTGGACTGTGAGCTAAATGCTGCCCATCTGAGTAGCTTCCTAAGTGGTCAGCCACAGTGGCTCAGTTAGAGTAATCAATACTAACTGCTGTACAAATAAATCCCCAAATTCCAGTGGCTAAAACAATTGAAACCTATCATCCAGGCAACGTCAGTTCATATTTCTGATTGGTAGGTTGCCTTTCATCTGCTCACTGGGTTTCCTCCTACGAATGTAGTATGCCTGCATTCTCCTCTCAAGCTTCAGACTTCTCTCCCATCCCTAGGTGGTCAGGGAAACCGGAGACGTTTTTTATGAGGAGGCCAAAAAGTGATGTGTATTGCTCCCACTCATCTTTTACAATGTGGTCTAGCTAGGGGCCCAGGAACGAGGGCCTGAATTTTGCTGACTGTTTGCCATTCTTTGGTCAAATGACACTGTGCCATATCTGAATTGATTTCTTTCTATAATCCTTAGAAAAGTAAGTTGCATCCACATAATTATAATGATATGTGCTTATTTCTTTTGGACAATACTATTCATTAGACTTCATCCCAAGCTGGGCTCTAGATTTTTTTTCTTACTCTGTACTTTCCATGCTTCTAATTTCAATTATCATTTACATACCAAAGACTCATTCATTTATATTTTTACCCCATATTTGCGCTTTGCAGTTTTAACTTACAAGTCTTCCTGCTGTCTCCATATCTCCCATTTCGGTCCCACTTTAGGGCCAAAATATTCAAAATTGAAATTGTGGTCTGCTTTCACTACCTGCTCACCATGCAGGGTTTTTCTCCTGTGGACCTTCTAACTATGGAATATCAACCTTTATCCAATTCTTTAGCTTTATCCCTCTCCTTTAATTGCTATACGCATTCTATCACTAAAACCTATCAATTTTACCTTCCAGTTATTTTTCAAATCCATCCTTCTGTCTTCATCTTTACGAGTGCCAGCCAGTCTAAACTGGCATTCTGTCTTTCCTGCACCACAGTTCATAACTGCCTGAATCCATTTCCTGGCATTCTGCTCTTGCTGCACCCCCACCACCCCCATCTAATCTGTTGTCCACATTACAGTCAGAGTCAACTTTTCAAAGCACAAATCCACCCTTATCACTCACCACACACCCCTGTTTTAAATGTATTAATGGTTCCCCTTTGTTCTCCGGCCTATTAATATCTCCCAACTGTAGTCTTCAGGTCCTCTGCCACCAGAATCGCGTCCGGTCTTCAGCCTCCTGGCTCCCAGGTCTGTCTGACAGTTCTCTGCGTCACTTTCTGAGCACCATGTACAGTGACTTTCTAGTCCATACCTCTGGTCCTTTGCTCATGGTGCTCTCTCTCCCAGGAGCACTTGCTCCTCTCTCTCTTTTCCCTTAGGGAGCCTCTCCTCATCGTTCCCATCTTAGAAAATTCACTTCACTGTGGAAGGCTTCCCTGACCTGCTCAACTAGGTCAGGACTTTCTGCTGCATGCTGTCAGGGCGCCCTATATATTTCTGTCACTGTACTTAGATGTTTTAATCATATGTATGTGATTAAATGGTTAATATCCCTTTTATTTACTGAAAAGTGTCTGTTTGCTCATCATTACATCAGCAGTACCTAGAACAATGCCTATATCCAATAAACATTGTTTTAACAGCTCGTCCTTTTTGCATCCAAGTTCTACCTACATACCAGCTAGCACAGAGGCAGTCCGCAATAAATATTTATTTAATTGAATATAGTGTTAATGGCTGGCATTCAAATATTTTATTTTAATGACATGCATCATGAAGTTGCCTTGTTGGCCAGCCCAGTTTGATTCCTAATCAAAAATGTAAACGTGCCATTTTGTTTCAGATAGACATATGAGGCTGCATTTAGAAGCAGGGTTCTCACTGATAGATTAAGAATGCCTGGAAGGTATCAAGTTATTCCCATTTCATTTCTTTAACCATCTAATTTTAAAGGAATAGGGATTTGGTTGAAGGAGTAATAAATACACAGATAAAATATTTGTGTGATAAAAATTCTATATAATTTTTAGTACTTACTATGAAAAATAAGAGTATTACAGACTAGAAGTAAAATCTTTTCTGTTTGGTATTTAGGATGTTGTTTTGGAATCCATGATTTGTATTACTGACTTCAGGCTTAAATTTGGATTTTATTTTTCAAAGATAGCTGAATTTGAGATAGTAAGTCATAAGCTTTTTGTAGCAAACCGCAAGGTGTTTATATGCTCTGACAGATGCAATTCACTATTTGAGTCAAATGTTGAATATGTATTATAATGTTGGCTGTGTTTGATGCTTTATTAACTTGAACACCTAAACTTCTGAAGCTAATGGAGGTGAAATCATAATCAAAAGCCCCTTTAACTCAAAAGAACCATGTCCCCAGTTATTTCTCTTTCTCAAACTGTTGCTTCCCTCAGGCTAGGATCTTTGAGATATTAAAGGGCACTTTTAGCTCAAAATAACAAAAAGCATAACCCTTATATTCTTATTTAGGAATATGCTTTGGCATTCAATTCTTAACACTTTTCTTTACACTAAGTAAAATTCCATTTCTCATTTGGACATTGACAAGGAAAATAGGATTAGGGTAGCATTGGAGGGGATAAACTAGATTATTCATTAATTCAACATATTTTGATTCCCACTATGTGCCCAAAACTTTTCTAGGTGGGGAATATATCAGTGGGGGACAGATAATTTCTGCTCTCACAGAGTTTAAATTCTGAAATACAAGTAAGAGACTAGATATAGCTGCAAATACAGACATATACAAATATGCAAGTATATCTGTTTATTTCTATACTTTTTTATCTATCAAATTATATCACCCTCTCCATAAATATATTTATATTTGGCATATTTTAGGAACCCTGAGGATGGACGTGATGCTGGAGTACAGAGATGAAATAAAAGAGTTACAGGAGATTAGGTCAGAGAGTTCATACAAGACTGAATATATCACTGTAGGGGATTTGCTTTTACTGTGAATGAGATGCAAGACCACTGGAAGGTATTGTCCAGAGGCACAATGCAATCTGCCTATAAGATTTATTGAGATCACATTGTACATTGTGCTGAGAATAGAAAATAGCAGTGAAAATGCAAAGAAGATCAGTTAAAAGGTATCTTAGATGAGGTTTCATAGAAGCAGAGCCTGAGATGGAGATTATTGTGGAAGTGATTTATTAAGGGAGTGCTCTCAGAACAAACCTACGAAGAAATGAGAGCAGCAGGATAACGCATGTGGAAAAGCGAAGCAAAAATCTAAGACAAGCCTTAGCATAATCCAAATCAGAAGGAGAGCTATGGAGTATGAACAGTACTGCCGAATTGTCCCATCTTGAGAAAAGGGCTGGCTTCTGTATCCCTGTATCAGTAGATCATTGGTTATTCTCAAATTGAGAGGGGTCATAACCTCACAGGCATCCCTGGGGAGGGCTCCCCTGGGTCTTCTGAGACAATTCTCTAAGGGTGCAGCTATTAGTTGTTTAGCAATCAATACTCACAACATCTGGATGGTGAGTGCACCTGCCTAGTAAAGGATATCTGGGCAGAACACCAATAGCATCTATAACAGCATCTATTATTCCAGATGATGATGGCTTGAACCAGGGAACTAGATGTGTTTGGGGTAAGACATGTGTAAGATCTATATTTTGGTAGTAGAATTGAAAAGATTTTTTGCTGGATTGATGTCAGTTGCTAGAAAGAGAGAAGAAATAAAAAATGACTATGCTCGTACGAATCCTGGTCAGAGAAACTGTCCACACAAAGCTGCTATTTACCGAGATGGAAAGGGGGAGATCAGGATTTCCATGTTAAATTTGATACATGAGTATGCATTCAGACATGTCAGTGGAAAGGTTGAGTATACAGTTGGTTATATATGAGTCTGGAGTTCAGGTCTGATTTGCAAATATACTTCAGGCATCAATGATTTTCAAGTTAAGGAGTTACTGTAGATGAATAAGCTTTGGGTTGGAGTTATGAGAATAATACAGAAAAGGATACTGAAAAGGAGCAACTGGCAAGGCAGGAAGATGATCTCGAGTGAGGGAAGTGTTGGAAGTCAAGTGATAACAGTGTATCAAAAGGAAGGAGTGATTAATTGCTGAATGCTGGTGTTTACTTGGCTGACAACTGGGAATTGACTAGAGGATTTAGCATTTTGGACATCTTGGAGGAAGTTAATAGCTGGTTTGTGGAATGATGAGGAGAAATTCATGCTTCAAATGGATTCAAGAATAAGGGGTAGGGCAGGAAGTGAAGATTATGAGTTTGGACAACTCTTTGGAGGAGTTTTGCTCTACAGATGTCAGAGAAATAAGACAGGTGGTAATTGAGACCTAAATGGTGTGTATTACAGTGGAATTTTATGTTGATGTGAATAATACAGACAAGGGAAAATTACTGATGCAGGGAAGAGGGCAATAACTGGAGAAATACTCTTGAGCAGGTGAAAAGGGATGAGATTAGGTACAGAAATAGAGGGTTTGGTGAATATGATGGAGAAAGCAGAGAAAAAAATATTTTCTATTTTGCTATTATTTTCTTTAATGAAATAGGAATCAAGTTATCAACTGAACTGAGGGTAAGACAGAAACTTTGAAAGTTTAAAGACAGTTGTGAATAACCATCTGTGAGTAGGAGAGTGAATGAACTAGGAATTTGTTTGGGTAATGCACACTTTTAGGAAGTAGGGAAGAGATGGTCAACAGAGCTGGTAGGAAACTTGACATTTGTCTAGTGACCTAGAAGCAAAAAAAAGAAAAAAAGAAAAAGTGATTTTCAGGATGTGGTTAAATTGCCACAAGATATAGAAAGATTAAATAGCATGTAGTTTGAGAATACATAAATTATTTGGCAATTTGGTGTTCATGATCATCTTTATGAGAAATTTTCAGTGGGGCGGTGTGAGCAAAAGTCAGATGGGGAGTTGGAAGAAATGGGTAAAGAATGAAGTCATCAAGAGTTGACTGGTGTCTCTCTGCTTCTTTTGTGAGTTTGGAAGCAAAAGGCAGGAAAAAAGTGTTGGTAGCTGCTGGGGTAATGTATATTTTTATAGCTCTGAAGTCCTTTCTTCACATTTTGGAGAGAAGTGAAAGAGCCAAAGAGGTGAATAAGAAAATATCAAGATGGAGAAAGGTAATGATTCATGATGGATCATGTATTGTGGGATCAGGGTTTCTTTGAGACTAATCACGTATATTCATGTTTCAGAACAATAAGGTAGAATATTTCATTCAGATTTTATTATAATTACGTAATCCTCTAAAAAGGAATATAAATATAATGTGATAATAGTTCCAAATTTTAAGTTTATAATTGAGTATGGACTGATTTATAAAATGTTAACATTGTTATTTTTGAGATGGTAGGGTAAAGATCAAGGAAGTGAAACCTTGAAGACTGTTGACGTTAAAGGGAATGTGTTTGTTACAGACTTTGCAAGTAAGTAGTGAACTGGAATATATCTAGTGTGTAAAGATACTAAAAGAAAAAGGATGACCTAGTAGTTCTTTAAGGAGACAGTGGGCTGATAATGCTTAAAGGCTAAGAAGGAAGGAAAGATGGACCAATATTCTCATTCATACCAGAATCATTCCTTTATTTGTAACTGTATTAGTCAGCTCTGGTTGTCATAATAAAATACCATAGATGGGGTGGCTTAAAAATTGAAATTAATTTCTTACAGATCTGGAGACTAGAAAACAAACATCAGAGTGTCAGTATGGTTAGATTCTGGTGACACCTCTCTTCCTGGCTTCCACCTTCTCATTGGGACCTTACATGGCAAAGAGAGAGGGAGCTCTGGTTTTTGCCTTTTCATAAGGACACTAATCCCATCATGGGAGTTCCCTCTCATAACTTCATCTAAACCTAATTATCTCCCAAATACCCCACCTCCAAATGTCACCACACTAGGGGTTAACGCTTCAACATATGAATTTTGGGAGGATACAAATATTCAATCCATCACAGTTACTCTTAAATAATTTAACATCAAAACAAAGCATAATGTTAAGGGTATTGTATTACTGTTATTATATCACTGCTATAATTATAGTTATATTTAAATTTACAAATATGGGTAAGGGTTGGAAAGAAATATGGTTGTTTTGTTAGGACTATGCAATTTTGAGTAATGTTAAATTATTTTTATTCTATGACTATAATAATTTTTGTGGAAAAACTTAAAATAGTGGAGCCAACATTAGTTCACACATGTAGAAAGTTAGATGTTGTATTCAAGTCTCTCCGTTCCACATTTTTTGAGTGGAACTGAGATTAACAAAACTATTGCTTGCTTCATACTATTCTGAATAGGTAACTATGCTCATTGACATGATTGGCACAAACTGCTATTCAGTCAATTATAATATAGGAAGTTATTTTTGCATTCCAGATGTCATTTCCTGTGGGTACGGAATTTGCAATTTCCCAAGTGTAAGAATTCAGTTTTTTTCCTGTTCTAATTTCTGACATCTTTAAAGCCTTTGATTTTCTTCTATTTAGCAGCAACAACCAACTTTCCCAGAAAGAAATTTCATTAACCCAAATATTATTCCACAAGCAACACAATGATAGACTGCCTATTAGTTTCTGCATCATTAGAGATTTATAAAACTGACAGAATTAAAACATACATGTTTCCCTAACTCCTTCCTATCCAGGGCAACACGTTGGTTAAATTTCTGTATGAGTGGCTTTAGAAAAACTCGGGAGACTTCCGAAGGATTATGTAGTGCTGATTATGTAGTGCTCCAACAGGCACGAGAGGAGAAGCTCCATTATTAACATCTTTTGGAAGCTCAGAATTAAATGTATAGAGTTTTAGCATGCTACTGTTATGCCTATAGAACTCTTGATCTCCACTTTTTGTTTGCGGGCCAAAGTTCACGTGTACAACACCAGCTGGATTAGTCAGTGTTGCTTATGGCTGCTGCAGAAGTAAGAAAGACTGTGACTTATGTGCCATTTTAAAAGCTCTAACCATAATCTATTACTTGCCCTCCCACAGACCTACATTATGACACTTAGGCTGGGGACTTTGCTATAAAGAAGACCTACTGTGGAGATGGGTTAAAGATATACAGACCAAAGATTACAGCAGGCACTAGTCTCCATATTTCCAGATCTTAACTGATTAAAACCTCAAATCTGAAATATGGAGCCAAAATACACAAAGAGCCAGGAGTTTGAATTCCAATTAACTGGCTCTTTGATTTAGGTAGATTTTAATTAAGCTGTATAAGTTCAGGCTCCTCACTTAGAAATAGAAGTAATACTTATGTCATAAGGTTATATTGTAAATTGCATAAGATAATGAATGTGAAGTTCTCTGTTCAGTATCTGGAACATAGTAAGTTTTCAAAACTATTAACATTTTTAAAACTCATTATCATTTTTTTGGTTTCTCAACTTTTTTGCATAGTCAATTATAATTAAATTTAATTAATCCTTCATTAATAAATGGATCATCCCTCACTGAGGATGATTTATGTTAGGTTCATTCAGAGATTTCTTCCAAATGAGGAGGAAACTCTTTCTTGGTGGTGATTTGGAATGTGGAAGTGATTCCTAACTAACCCGGTGTTACCTACCAACTGGATCAATCAAAGGAGGCCTCTATACAAGGGTAGTTACTATCAGGAGGAAGAAATTTGTTTTATGCTCACAGGTGGACCTCACACAAGAATGGAGGGGCCCCATTCTAGCAGTACACTGGGGAATTTCTTCAAAATATTCTGGGCTGTGTAGACCCGTGGTATTAGAAAATATGATTTCAGTCTAGTGACTACGTTTTAGAAACTATTCTGAGGCCATGCTAAGTTTTCTTTCTTTCTTTCTTGAAATATATGTATATATACATATATTTCAAGAAAGAAAGACATATGTATATATATATACATATATATATATACATACATGCACATTTTTGTGTATGTAGGGGATGTCAAAAAAAATGTATGTAAGGTATACAAGTGGACACTTTGAGCAACGTTGCTCAAGCAGTAGTTCGGTTTAATCAGGTGTCTGGATGCTGATGGTAACCACTTTGAGTACCTTGTGTAATAGTACAAGTCAAACGTGACTTGTATTCATCTTTTGCTATTGGTATATATTACAATTTTAATAGTTTTTTCCTCTCTTAAAATGTGTATTCATTTTTTTTGGCATGCTTGGTGTGTATATATATATATATATATATAGTGTTTATATATCCATATATACAAATGTTTATGTACATATATATCTCTCTTAAATATGGATTAAGAAAGTGATAACTATATTGCATTACTTATTGTTTCTAATCCATTGTGTTTCTGTTATCTCAGGATTTTAACAAGCAAACTGATAACAGATGAGAGCTCTTTGCAGCCTAGTGAGATTGTTATCTTCATGGAAAGCAAAGCATTTTGGGATAACATCAGGGATAAGGGGATGGAATTAATCATTTATTTTTCTTCAATACACCCCATCTTCCACTGGAAAGCAGATTCAATAATTGTGTTCTCTGGTTTATATGCAGGATAATGTCTTGACCTTGAGCTCTGAAAAACATATTTTCTGAGAGAAGCTGACTGTATTTTGTGAAATTCTGCAGGTCCAAGTAAATTGAGGATATCTTTGTTCTACATTTGGCTGATCTGAATTATATAGTCTTAGCCATCAAGCCATTAAAAAGTAGATAAAGACCAATTATAAATCAGAGAATTTTTGCAATACTGCTTTATATTTTCTAAGTGCAACTCAGATGCTGTCTTACATTTAAAACATGACTGTCATACCATATCACTTACATTTAAAAGTGTAATTTGCCATCTACTAAAAATAAATACACGGCTGTAATCTACAAGCAATATTAGTTAATACCTGCTATGAACGTCAGTCGTGTATTGAGTCTATGACTTATTACTAGTTACTGTGAGGATGAGAGAGTCAATGAGTCAGAACATCAAGTCTATTACTGTCGTAGGTTCCCCATTCCTTATACCATAGTTCCAGTTGTGTGAATTCATTTCAGCAGAATTTTATCAAATATCTTCCATGTGCAAGGCACTGTGTTTGGAATTGGGGATAGAGAGCAGGCAGTGTAAATGCTTCCACAGCCCAGTAAATATTGCAATCGTGTTACAGAACAGTTTTTAGATGTCAGGTGTCTCCTTGGAGTTTAATTATTTGAAGGTGCTACCGTGTTTCCCCGAAAATAAGACCTAGCCAGACCATCAGCTCTAATGCATCTTTTGGAGCAAAAATTAATATAAGACCTCGTCTTATTTTAATGTAAGACCTGGTATAATATAATACCCGGTCTTATATAATATAAGACCGGGTGTTATATTAATTTTTGCTCCAAAAGACGCATTAGAGCTGATGTTCCGCCTAGGTCTTATTTTCGGGGAAACACGGTATTAATGCTCTTCAAAACCCCAATAGACAGGGATGTTTTAGATGGCCACTAGAGGTTACAGGGTCAAAGGAGAATTTGTTGTTGTTGTTTAATACTGTGAGTATGTTTAAAAGCTTATGAAAAAGAGCTGGCTCAGAAGGCGGTTTAAGACATGAAGAGAGTGAAGAGCTGATTGTTATGGCAAGGTCTCCGGTAGGCCGAAATGAATGGAACGTGGAGAACAAACTTAGGGGCTGGCCTTGTATCAGGGCAATGGTGTCTCCTCCATTGTCTTGGAGGGAATGTAGAGACTCAGGGAGCTATACCTACGTATGGCCCCAAGGAAACTAGACACAGAGTGAGCAACTATGGTATTATGAAGGGAGGCATGTCTGGAAATGTCAAGCACTTAGGGCTCTGCTTGAACCCTAGACAAGCTGCTACTATGATTCACTCCTAGGAAGCAGCACAAAGACTTTAAGATGGCAATATAAGGTGTGGGACTAGATGGGAGAGGGTGCACCTGAAAACTTCTCGAGGGCAAAGTCTGTCTTATGTTCATCTTTGTGATCTTTGTTACATCTATCACAGTCTTGAGTATTGTTGGTGCTAAAAAAGTTTAAGGTATTTATTGTGTTCAGAAGATAATGGCACATAATTTCTTAAGAAGAGGGTGATGTGTTGGAGAAAGGATAATTCCCATTTGACTCTTCTGTTAGGACTGGCCTTTACTTTAAATAGTTGATACAAAATTACATTATTTTTAATGTGTAATTTAAAAGCAGTAGAGGCTCTGATGGTTGGGGCATATAATTTCTATTGTTATAGAGGTTTTCAAATCAATGACTGGATCTTTTTATATACCAATAAACAAGTTTATGGGAAATATCCAGTGAAGTTGACCTGTCTCCTCTCTTTGGATCTGATGTCCAACCCTTACCCCACCTAAAGCAATTTGCAAATCTCAGGACAAATAGAGTAGGAGCCATATGAAGCAGCCCTGCTCTGGAGGTACAAAATAAAGGAAAAACAAAATTACCTTTCTGCGTTTCCCAGCATGAAGAAGCTCAGAACTATTTGTCTCTGTGTTCTCTTCCTATACCTTGTGTAACCTAGACCATAGGCATGTATTAAGAGATCTCAGTTGACTCATACTCTGTAGTGGGTATAAATATTCCTGAGTATACAGTTTTGAGGAAAAAAACCTAATCAGTTGGCCTTATGACAAGACCAAAGTAATCTTTTTGATTTACTTTTTAGTTATAAGTTTAGTGTTAAGTTTGCCTTAAAGAATAGTTTTCAAAATAATTAGATCAGGGTTATGCTATTTTGACTAAGTGGAAAACACAATAAAAGGACTCATTCAAGTTGTGACTGAAAGTTCACGTGGCCCTTATGGCAGCAAGGTGGACAAACAAAATGATAATAAATCAGAAATGAGTCATGACGCTTATCATTTTTTTTCATACATTTTTCTAAGCAAAACTCCACAGAGCGCAAAACAGTACTGATTACTCTCTCCATGGAGATGTCAAATGTAAAAAAGAACCATGCATATTATTGGTTATAATGTCTGAAATTGAGCATAAAATGTCCATTTTTACTAGTGAATAATTAATTTTAGAATGAAGACATGCTTTGAATTATCATGGTTTTTTCAGCAGTGTTAATATGTGTTGATATGAAACATAAAAAAAATTTGATGACTGACCTCCTCTTCCATTAGCCAATTTCCTTGAAGTGTCTAGGTTGATCAAAGGCTTACCCAGGTTCATTTGGATGAACCCCTTGTAAAGCATGAAGAAACTGACCAGGATCAGAGAATTCCCATGAATTAGATTTTTTGAAGCTATATGGTCAATGTAGGTGTCATGAAGCTAAAATAAATTAAAATATATATTATCTATTAAATTAGCATTTAAATCATGAATTAAACCTAGATTTTTGGTAAAGAAAAAAAATCTTTATAAAAAGCTAAATAGTCCGAGTATAAAGCAATTATTATTCCCATATTAGGTGAGAAAAAAAAACTAGCAATTTTATTCATTTTAAATTCTTTTGTTGTATTAAGTAACATCATCATTTTTTATTTACTTTGTGACAAGGTATATTTTTCTTTATTATTTATCTCTATAGGAAACCTAGTAACATTCCTGTGTGACTGATAGATTAATTTTAGATATGTCAGTCTAGAAAAATAAAAGCTACTGTAAGATATTAGTACAATCTATAAAATATACATTGCAATTCTTTTGCTAATTATTTAAATATCAGGTTGGGGGGGTGATGTTATGTCTAGACCATTTGCTCTGACTAGAATGTTGAAGTGAAACACATTTCGATAATGATGACAAAAAATAATTATCTTTAAAACTGTATAATTCCCCAAGAATATTTCCCAATACAGGAATTTTTAGTAAGGTATTTGACAAATGCACACTACTTTTGTTTTCTAGGTGAATGCCGAAACTAATTTCCTGGGGATCATTGTGCTCAGTGCTTAGAATAGCAATAATATTATTGTTGACATTTAAAATATAACCACAATATCCTGGTCACATAGTTTTTATTTTCTTCAAATAATAGCTTTGAAATTTGCTTCCCTGTCTCTCCATTTTGAGAAAACCAACAAACTATAATGAATAGAGTGTTTATTTTTTAAATTCTCATTTGTATATTCATTTTGAACATATTTCCAACCTTTGCATTTTTGTCTCCCTCCATGTTTTAGATTTTTGATGCCACTTTTTACATCTTTTTATTTTATGCATCCTTTAATTATTGCAGTTTTAGTTAATTTTACTACTTTTGTCTTTTAACATTCATACTTGCTTTATAAGTAACTGATGCTTTACCTATATTTACCTTTTCCAGTAGCATTTTTACTTTTGCATGTTTTCTTGTTATTAACTAGTGCCATTTCTTTTTAGCTTAATGAAGTCCCGTTAACATTTCTTGTAAGGCTGGTTTAGTGGTTATGATCTTTAGCTTTTGCTTGTCTGGAAAACTTCTATTATTCGTTCCTTCAATTCTGAATGATAATCTTGCCAGGGAGAAAATTCTCGATTTAAAGTTCTTTTCCTTTCAATATTTTGATTATGTCTTGAAGAAGATACCTCCTGTAGGACATATCCCATAGGGTCCAGAAGTGTTATCTACCCTGGCCACAAGAGCTAAGAACTCCAGGAGTACTCCCTGTGTAGCTTGAGCATTGCCACCTTCTGTGATGGGGCTGAGGCTGTGTGTGGCGCTGGGCAGACCTCTCAGGGGGGCTTTCCCGCTGGCTCTAGGTGGTTACAGGGAGCGTTCCAAAATAACACCACCAATGTTGGCATTAGTAAGAAAGAATGAGATCACAAAAATGGCACCCACCAGTATTTCCATACCTGGAGAAAATCCCAACAATTTCCTGTCTCTTTAGCAAGTGTTTTAAGATTAGTAGGTGGGTTTTTTTTACCTATAGTCTAGGTGCTTTTCAAACTGGAGTTTTTGCGCTGTGTTCTGGGATGAGCGAATCTGCATGTGAGCCCTTTAAGAGCAGTTTGCCATCCCCAACAATTCCATAGTTTTCCTGGATATAATTCCCATTGGTTTTCAAAGCCAGGCAATTTGGGAATTCATCTCTCCTGTGCAAGACCTAAGAGTTGGGTTTCCGATGTGGAGAACAAACCCCTCTTTCCTCAGGGGAAAGTTTCATATGTTTGAGATCCCTGCTGATTGTGGAGCTCCCCAATCAGAGTTTTTTGTCTGTCTGTGTCTGTTTCTTTTTGTGAGATCATATCTCGGCCTCTCATGCCTGTCTTGATGCTGCCCTTTTGTTCTTTTTTGTGGAGGCTCTGTTCATTCAGTTTTCAGAGGAAATTATTCCAGATGTAGCAGTAGATCTCTTTTCCCTGTGGGAGGAGGTGAGTACAGGATCTCCCTATGCTGCCATCTTGAAGTGCTCTCTACAGCCATTCTGGATGTTCATCTTAATGCTAGATATAACTGAGTCTGATTTTTCTTATGATTGTTTTATAAACCGTTTTTTTTTTTTAATTTAATGGGAGTGATAAATAGAATGCTTTTGCCCCTGAATCACTCCTTTCCTCCAGTGATTAAGGCTTGCTCTTAAGTTTGTTATGCTCATCTCTTTTGTCTTAGGTTTATTTCTTCCCATGGAGTTTCTTTTTTCCTCCTACAAAGTACTTCTGGAAGCCCGAAGTACTTCTGGAAGCCCATATGTGTCCAGACCTGTATGAATTCTAGTAATATACAATTTGGTTCAAGTTGTGGCCTGGCTTCATATTCTTTATTCCTGTTTAATAAATCCCAACCCTCTACCAGAGCTAGTAATATATAATAGGAACCCTGGCATGGGAATTACTTCTCCCATTTCCTGAAATAGTTATCCCTGAACTTCCTTCTCCCTCTTTCATCCATCTTTTCTTGTTTAGGCTAACATAAAGTGATGGTGTGAATGAGCTCAGAAGTTAGATATTTCTACTCAGTTCAGGTCCACCTAAAGCAAACAGAAGGCAGAAGTCGTCAGTTATTTTGAGTCTGAATTCCCAGCAGGAAACCTTACTCCAGGGGCTCTGACTTAGGCTGGGGTGTCTGTTTTGTCACGCAGTAAGAGAGCAATACTGAGTGAATTCTTTTTCTGGAAAGTGTTCTGCTAGGAGCAGGAGTAGACATAGTGCTTCCCTACAAGGGTTATAAATTACTGGGACTCATGACACAAGGATGCTGAAGAACTTCCTATTCTACAAACCCCTTTACCTCCTGGTGGGTGATGCTTTCTGTGCCTTTTTATTTCTTCTTTACTAAAATGAACATGATAAGTAGACACAGACTATAGAGCCCTGGTATTTAGCTGGCTGTTTACAATGAATGTCCCTTTTGGTTGGTCATGGCTTTAATCCTCATTGGTTTGTGCTCAAGCATACTGGTTGAAAAATACATTGAATATGACCTCATGGTTGCAGACACTCCTGTTTTTATTAATCCTTAGGGCCGAAGAAAGCCTTCTGTCTGTATTCTGTTTCAGTCTTCCAGGTCATCGTCAGTTCTATCATTTCTTTTTTGTTAGTTTTCTGTCTGTCCTCCATCAATCTAAAAATGGTGACTCTTTTTTTTTTTAATTTTAATGCATACAGTATGATGGTTTTATTTACACTTACTAATTTTATTTACACGTAATAATCATTTTGCAGTACGTGTAAATAAAAATCACAATAGGTAGCTATGAAACTAGGTGACTCTTGATAAACTATTTTTATAGCTACTTCAGTCCTGGAGACTTAAGATTTCTCTGGATGGTGCCAGCCACATTAAAATGTAATCCTACCAGTATCAATTCAGTGAAAGCGCTGTTTGTAAATGTGTGTTATTATGTAAAATCATTCACCCACTCACCCCAATACCCCCCAACCCCCACTTCTTCTACTCCTTCCACCTCCACGGTCATTGCTAGCACTGGGTAGCTAGTTAGTGAGCTGTTTGAAGGATTTCTTCTCCACAGGTTGAATTGAAAAGTCCTGGTTCATATTAAGACTTCCCATGATCGACTTTACTGGTAAATTAAAAGCCATCTGGAGTGGAGAGCCTGGTTAGATGATTTATAGTGTATTGTGATTTTAAAAATTAATTATTTTTTAGTTCTCTGATATGCTGTCTGGATCAGGTTTCTGAGATGAATGGAAAGCACTTCAGAATTTCAGTAGCTCCAAACTCAGTTGAAATCATCTCTCAATTTTCTTGGGATGACTTGTGTATATTTTAAAGAATTGTTTACTACTCTGGTTTGGTTAGACCCAGACTGAAAGCAGCTTCCAGTGTCAGTGGCAGCAAAGAATACTAATAAGTGTTAGTCATCCACAGTAAATTAAAAATATAATCATAAAAGAAAATTAAACTGCAGTGTGTTTGGGTGTTTGCTCTATTACCATAAATTTACACTCCCATCTTCTGTTCTCTGAAAAACAGTTGGTGTGGCAGGAAGCATTTGTGAAATTCCATTAGCATTTTTAGAGACAATTACTCCACTAAATGATTCAGGAATCAGTTCTTAGTTTCCAACGTTCAGCTCAGGCATGTGAAACATTTTATTTTGAGACAGTATACATATAATACCATAGAATTCTTAGGACTGAAAGATTTGTTAACATCTACCCAAGTCCTCTTATTTTATAAGTTCAGGAAATGCTGAGGATTGGCCCGACATCTCGTCCCTAGCTACTGATGGCAAAGAGGTGGAAATTCACTAGTTTACCTTTCTACTGGAGGTTGATCAAAATACTTCAGGAACAGTATTTTAGACTAGCAAATATTTTAGACTACATCTGCGTTCCTCTTGGTAGGTAAATAAGTGAATATAAGATGTACTCTGAGATTTAGAATTGGCAGCAAGAGTGTGTACATTATAAAAATGTACTTTTCTTCTCGCTTTATCATTGAATAAGTTCATTTGAAAATGGATGAATACAGAGATGTAATCAGATGATGAGTCACATTTCTAGGGCTTTGATTTTTAGATCTGCATTTATTCCATTTCTCCAGGAATGTTGCCTTCCTTGTTTCTCGTCTCTTTCAGTTTTGATGCATAATAATTTCTGTTATACTGGAGATTGTTACGACTCCTCCAGGAAGGATTCCCTGACTTTGGCTTCCCACTGGACTATAAAACAGCCATACTAACTTATGTCACATCATTCTCAACCTTACAATGCAAGATTTCTTTTAGAACTAACACAGCTACTACCTAATGTCCTAGGAACATGATCACTTTGACAATTTGTACGTGGTTGGTGTCTCTGCCAACATCTAAATCACAGAAAGCTGTTAATTCCAGTTCACCTTTTGCAAAATACATTTCGAAGCTTCTCACAGATTGCTTAGAGTATTTTAGACAACTAGAAGTTTAACGTGCTTTTTCTTCTGACTGTTTTTATGACTCAAAAAACTTCCTTTTCTAATTGGACTTTCTGACTCTGTGCCTTTATTCCTTTCATAACAGTTTTCTGCTCCTCAAGGAAAGCATGCTTGATCTTGTCATGGACACGTTTAGCACCATAGGCCCTATGGACATGGTTTTTCATTTTAGATCACCTCGTAAGAACTAGGTCTCACAGCACGAACTCCTTGAAGTTGGCCTGGGCACGTTCCACAGGCCTAAGCTTTGACTTAAAGAAACTCATGCTTCAATGCGTGAGTGGGAATTCCTAAGAGCTGATGTTTATCCATCTTGTTTCACTGCAAGGCTGTAGATAAGTCATAAAACCACTTAGTGCATGACCTCATATCACCCTAATTCAGTAGAATCAATAATTTAGTTGCAATTGAAGTATTCTTTCGCAAGAAAGAATGCAACATTAAAGAACCCAGAGAAGAGTGGTTGCTCCTGAAGGCAGAAATAGGAGTCTGAACTATTTTCACCTGTTGTTTCCAGAGTGGAGTCAAATGTATGTCTAATGCATTGGTGCTATTTCATATTATATGTGAGGGAAGTGAAAGCCAGTGCAAATATTTTAGATCCTCTTAAGAATTTGTGTTCTTTATAAACAATTGATAAGGATGGATAATGTAACCAAGTAGCTTCAGGTTAAAAGCAGCAGGGCTTTTCCCTCTTCCTTCCTTCTTTCCCTCCCACCCTCCCTCCTTCTGTCCCTCCCTCCCTCCCGCCCTCCCTCCCTCGCTCCCTCCCTCCCTTCTTTCTCTTTCTTTTCTTTCTTTCTTTCTTTCTTTCTTTCTTTCTTTCTTTCTTTCTTTCTTTCTTTCTTTCTTTCTTTCTTTCTTTCTTTCTTTCTTTCTTTCTCTCTCTCTCTCTCTCTCTCTCTCTCTCTCTCTCTCTCTCTCTCTCTTTCTCCTCTCTCTTTATCCCTCTCTCTTTCCCTCCCTCCCTCCCTCCCTTCCTTTCCTTTTCTCTCTCTCCCTCTCTCCCTCACCCCCTCTGCCCTTTTCCTCCTTTTCCCTTAGCCCCTCTCCCCTTCTCTTCTTTCCTCCTCCCTCCCTCCCTCCCTCCTTCCCTCCATCTTTCCCTCCCTCCCTCCCTCCCTCCTTTCCTTCCTTCCTTCCAATTATGCTTAATAAATAGATAGACCTATGAATTTATTCCTCCATTTATTTCTGTTTATTTTCTTGTTCTCTTTTTTTATTTCTAGTAAAAATGTTTGATTGATTTTTATTCTGTTCTTTATATCAACATAAGCACTAAAGGCTATGTATTTCTTTTGAATGCTGCATTAGCTGTGGTACACAGGCTACGATATTTTGTATTTTCATTATAGTGGTTTTCTAGAAAGTTTGTAATTACAATTTGTTGGGTTTTTTTGCTTTGATCTAAAAATTATTTAACAGAGATTTTTAGAATTTCCAGGTATAAAGGGTTTTTGTTGTTGGTCTCTGATTTTATTGTTTCTGATTTTTGAATTAGAGTAAGAATAATTGTCTATTATGTGTACTGTTTTGAATCATGGAGTTTTCTTTGAAGCCTAAAAGGTTATCAATTTTCATAAATATTTAGAGCACTTGAAATGCAGTAGTGTCTCTATTATTGGAATATGTAATCTAATGTGTATGTCTGTATCTATAACATCTACCTTATTGTTTAGTTTTGAGTCTTCTATCACAGGTTTATTTTTTGATAATTGAGACACAAAGTCCCATATATTTTATGCTTTTTGGGAATTGCTGCTGTGTTACTTTGCATATACATAGTTATAAGTGTTACCTCTTCGTTGTCAATTATAGGGTTCAGCATTATAACTTACCCTCTTTATTGTCCCATTTAATTTTTTTCTCCTGTCATCTACATTGTCCCATGGTAAGATCACAAGACCTGGTCCCTCTTTGTGTGTGTGTGTGTGTGGGGGGGGTATATCTTTTCTCATCCTTTTATTTTTAAGTTCTCTGAGGCACTTGACTTTCACGCATCTCTTATATGTAGCATTGAGCTTGTAATGTATAAAATGTTGTAGTACAACCTAAAAATCTTCTCACTATAATAGGTGAGTTAAGCCTGTTCCATTTATTGATATGACAAATGTTTGATCTTAATTCTTTCATATTATTTTATAGTTTACATATTTGTATATTATTTATTTTTAAAAGTATTCCATTTGTGGTTTATTTTCTTTGGTATGTTGCTGTTCTTCCAGTATATACAAAGGTTTTGGGTTTTTTTTCTAGTGATTCTTTAATAGTTTGTAGTTACATGTTTCTCTTTTGATATAATCTATTTTGTCTAAATGGGCATTGGTAAAATTAGTTTATGACCTCTTCCTCGTTGCTCTCCTCTCTCTCATCTACCATCCAATATTAGTTAATAGTGTTATCTTGCTTAATATTTGCCTTTATATTCACCAGATTTAAATGATATCTTTTGACTTCCAGTTACTATGCATGAGGCAATCAGTAATTTTTCTTTCTTCTTTCCTCCTTTTCCTTCTATTTTACTTAGTAGCATTATTGCCATATTATCAGGATGTACTCTATTTGTATGCTATTCTTTCAATCTTATCCTCACTTTTATTTTGCAGTTAAATCCAGTCAGTGCCCATCATTTATTTATTTTTCTCCCAAAAGGTTCTGATCATTCTCAGCCAGTTTTCTCAGCAATGGCTCATAGGAACAATATCCCTTGAGCTTGTGGACATTCATAACTGTCTATAATTTTATATTTGAAGAAGTGCTGGCTTAAAATTTTATTCGTTGAGTGCCTTTTAGGTACTGCTCCATTGTTTTCTGCTGTTAAAATTTTCTGTTACAAAGCCTAGTACAAAACTCATTTTATTTTTCCGTATTAAAGACTAGGCAGTGTGGCTTGTAGGCACAAAGGAATCTTTATTTTTAATATTTAATAATTTTAACAGGATATCTTAGTTTTTCCCATCTGGATCAATTTTTCTAGGTGTACAATGTGTCCTTTAAGTTTTTTTGGGGGAGGGGAATGTTTCCCTGAATTATAGATAAGTATTTTTTAATCACATTTGTTTTCTTCAGTGACTCTAATTACAATATGTTACATCTCCTTTGTTTTCTATATCTATCACTTTCCTTCAAATACTTTGAAATTCCCGCTTTAGTCCTATTCATTTTCATTTTTCTCATTTTCCCCTCTTTGTCTGATGTGCTTTCCACTCTATATTACCTTGTAGTCATTGCAAGGGAATCTTTTTCTTAAGATGGCTTTTCATTCTTTCTTATTTTCTTTCCTGAATTCTGTTAGTTTCATTTTACATCTTCCTGTTGTTTGAACATCATTTTATATCTTTTTGGCTGGCAAACTTACACACACACACACACACACACACACACACACAGAATTCTATATTTTCACTTCTTTTAGATTTACAATTGTTTCAATAATTTAAAAAATCATGTTAGAATATCAGGTTATACTTCTCTTCTGCACTGTTGGAACATTTTCCTGATTTGTTTTCTTTACCTGCAAGGGGAGGGGGCATTATTGCTCTTTTCCATTTTTAAAATGGTATCGTGGTGTGGATGTGATCTTATATTTAAAAAGAAACCTTAGAGTAGCATGAGTTGACTATTCCTGCACCACCAATTTGAGGAGGATACTGGGAAGAAGGGAATGGCAGGTGTTAGAGGAGCTTTCCAGATTTCTCACCTGTAGGGCTTCCTCTTGTGCTGCCCCATGATGCTTTGTGCAGCCAGGTGTGCTTTGGCACCAGGATTCTGAGCAGCCCTCATTCTGCCCCACCATTCTGCCTTGAACATTCGTGGCCAAACCCGATCCCTCACCACTCCTGTAGTTCGGTTGTTTGGGGTGTTTGGGCTTACAGGTGATTTGGTATTTGTGGTTGTGGTGGGGTTTCTCTCCTTTAATTGTGTGTTGAGGCAGGAAGGGAAGCTTTCACTCTCTTTGTTGCTCTATTTAATTTTAAAGAGAAGAATTAAAACTTAGCAATGTTTCTTAAAGACATAAAATGCTGAGATGGAAAGAAGAACAAGATTTACAGTTCTCATCATACTCCTGCCATCTTTTTTGCCCAGATAAGCCCGACCTCTCCATTCGTATACTAGAGAGACATTCTCACATTTAAGGTCTACAGGAACCTATAGATTCTAGGATTCTAGGACATAGTTCGATAACATATTGGTTATGTTAGTTCTGTTTCCTTCTTCTTAAACTTGTCAAAGGCAAAGAAGAACTGGCCTGCTAGCGGAATTATGGGACATTCCACTGCAGTGAGGAAAAACAGAAACCCTGGTTGCAAAAATTAGGTCTGATTCTACCTACTCGTACAATTAACATTCTACTCAGATTTCAATTAATTATTCAAAGACTGGTTACGCTCCCTTTATTTGTGTGATTTAGGCTACATATTGGCAGTTTTACTAAGAATTTGCCCAAGGCAAGGAATAAGTGGAAGTCAGTCTTAAATTACCATTTCTGGCTGTGATCTGTGTGAAGGGTGTAATGGGAAAGAAGTTCAATATAGTCCAGGGTAATGCATCCACTGGGTACTAGGTGCTGGAGATAGATTTAGAGCCAGGTTAGAAACAGTTCCTCCTTTTGTAAGTAAGTAAGCAATCTTCCTCAAGTAAGTAATCTCACTTCACATCCAGTGAAGTTGAAATTGTTGACTAGAGAGAGTTTTCTAGTCTCTTTTTATACCCATTAGCCTATACAAGCAAGTATATATTTGGTTTCCTTTTGGGTTTCAAGATTCTGTAAACTTCAGAACAGAAACCGTTTCTGCCTTGTACATTACTAGATTTCTAATGCCCATCTCAGCACCTGATATAACACAACACATACACATACACACACACACACACACACACACACACACACACACACTATATTGAATGAATCAATATAATAGACAGAAGAGTTGTTACTAACTGATCTTTAATATCTCTTTACTGTTCTGACAATTGTGGATTTATGTATGGTGGAAAGTAAATGAAGTATCTAACTTAAATTATACACAAATTTACTATGTCATCTCATACATTCAAATATAAAGTATGTGATGCCAAAATGGTAAGACTGAATTAACTCTAGTAATTAAGTCATATTCTGAACACTATATAATCTAACCACCTTTTATTGAGAATAAGTTCAGAAAAACAGTCCACAATTTCTTTGAACTTAAATTGTATGTGCTGTATATGTAGTTTTCAGATATGGATGGGATTTGGAACCACAAAGACAAAGCTTCACAGTGTAGTTCCCACACTTACTCTCTTTTTGTCCTTCAGCAAAGGACTTAATCTTTCCAAGCCTTTGTTTTCTCATTTGTAAATACAGATAGTGCTACTTCATAGCGTTCAATGAAATGGTACCTAATATTAGGTTGGTGGAAAAATAATTGCAGTTTAAAAGGTTAAAAATAATTGCAAAAACTGTAGTTACTTTTGTACCAACCTAATACATGCCTATTTTGAAACACTAGTTTTCTTTATTTTATTATTTACTATATTTTATTATTTACTATATTTATTATTTACTATATTTATTTTATTATTATTATTACTAGTTTCAGGTGTAGAAAACAATGTAATAGTTGGACATTTACACCCATCACAAAGTGACAACCCTTCGCCCCCAATCTACCATCCCTGCGACATTGCACATAACCATCACAGTTCCACTGACTGCATTCCTTGCAATGCACTCCACATTCCGTGACTATATGTACATATCTATCTATCTATCTATCTATCTATCTATCTATCTATCTATCTACCTACCTATCTATATCTATATATCTATATCTATCTATCCATCTATCTATATTATATATAGAATATATATATTTATTATTATATTATATATATTATATATACATACATATATATTATATATATTATATATTATATATACATACATATATATATACATACATATACACACATATATATATTAAACCACAGTTGACACCCATCACTCTACAGCTTCAGCTTCAGGTGTAAACTGCAGCGGTCAGGCACATATACCGTCCATGAAGCGGTCTCCTTATTAAGACCAGTGTCCATCAGATACCGTACAAAGTCTTTGCAACATTACTGATTATATTCCCCAAACTGTCCTTCGTATCCCCATGGCAATTTTGTGGTTACTGATTGTGCCTTTTAATCCCCTCCCCTTCTCTCTCATCCCTACCCTCCTCCCATCTATCAGCCCTCAGTTTTTTCTCTGTATCTATGAGACTGTTTCTGATTAGCCTGTTCATTTATTCTATTCTTTAGATTTCACATATAAGTGAGATCGTATGGTATTTGTCTTTCTCCGTCTGACTTATTTCACTTAGCATACTGTTCTCTAGGTCCGTCCATATTGTGCACTGCTGGTGGGATTGCAGACTGGTGCAGCAACTATGGAAATCAGTATGGAGGTTTCTCAAAAAAACTGGAAATAGAACTGCCTTATGACCCAGCAATTCCACTCTTAGGTATCTATCCAGAGAAATCCAAAACACTAATTCGAAAAAATATATGCACCCCTATGTTTATTGCAGCACTATACACAATAGCCAAGATATGAGAACAACCTAAATGCTCATTGGTAGACGACTGGATTAAGAAACTGTGGTACATTTATACAATGGAATATTACTCGGCCATAAAGAAAAATGAAATCTTACAATTTGCAACGATATGGATGAAATACTAGTTTTCTTATCTTTCATTCGCTTTTCTTTCATTTTCATTTTCACTCTCCATCGTGTTCAGACTCCATTCTCTGGCTGTGGATTTCAGAATGAAAGTGCTTCTAGATCACATTCATATTTAACCTAAACACATCACTTCCTCTTTAGTTGAAATGCATATCAATAAGTGTTCACATATCTGAAGCCGTGAAAATGCATTGTCTGTCCAAGACCCAGTTGAAAGTTATAGTAAGAGTCGCACAAAATGAAGAAATGCCCATTCGAATGGTGTTTTTTCAGGCATTAGCTTTTATTCTGAAAAGAAAGAAGAGTGTTGGTAAGGAGATTTGGGTATGAGATAGAAGAACTAGATTTTTCCTTGTAAACTAATGGTTCGGAAGCCATGTAATTAAATACCATAAAGGCTCAGAATTCCATTATTTCCCCACGGAAACATCACAATTGCCTTAGTCATTAGCTTTCAGAATTTCAGCGTTGACTAGCATATTTCTGGTCTCATTAAAACTATGTGTTAGTGTTCAATGACTTGTAAAAGTAAACTTCCTTCTAGATTGTTTTGTGTGTCTGTATTATAAAGTACATCTAAATGAATATATGGCATGAGAAGGATCACAATTTAAAGTTGCCTACTTTCATCCTATATATTTTTATTTATTTTTAATGCACAGTAGACTTGAGTCATAAAGCAACAATTTGTGTTTACACAATTTGAAGGATTTCTCTTTTTGAAAGAAAATGAGTAGATTATTCAGAGATTCCTTCTATGAAAAATTGAATTAAATAATAATTTTTTAAAATTCTATTTTTTTCTTTATGCCAACTGTTTTCATAAATGTTAGACTTCTCTTTTTGAATTTTTTTCCATGAAAGTGAAGACAAATGAATACTAATTCTCATACAAAAATGTAAGTATTTAGCAAAATAAAGTATCTCTATTAGTGTTCTAGGGCTGCTGGAACAAGTACCACAAATTGAGTGCATTAAACACAGAAATTTATTTTCTCACAGTTTTAGAGACTAGAAGTCTGAGATCAAAGTATTGGAAGAATTGGTTCCTTGTGAGGGCTGTGGGGGATGGATTTGTACTAGGCCTTTCTTTTTGGCTTATAGATGGTCTGTCGCTTCCTATCAACTTCCCTCCAAGCATGTTTCTGTGTTCAAATTTCCCCTTTTATTATAAAGACTTAGTCATATTGGATTAGGACCCACCTAATGACCTCATTTTAAGTTGATTACCTCTGTAAAGACCCTATCTCCAAATAAGATCACATTCTAAGGACTAAGTGTTAGGACTGCAACACATGAATTGGGGTGGGGGGTGGAACTTCAACCCATAACAGTAATCATTTAAATATGAGCATTTTGCTATGATAGTGTATAGTATTTAATATACTCTTAATAGTGTATCGTATTTAAAATAATATGTGAAGGGTTTCTATATTTTTGTTAACATTTGGGTTACCTTCACATTTCTTTTTAATGTCTTCTAAACTGTCCCACTGTTGCCACACAGCAGCCTACTCGTCTGTCTCCTTGTACCTGCCCCTAAAGAAAGGAGAGTCTGTGAGACAGATCATTTCAGGGACTTTGTTTCACCTTTGTGCTTGCATCTTATGTCTCCCTGTTTGGCCCCAGAAAGATGGCTGGTCAGCCAATGACGAGTAAGATTCCCCACCGTGGGAGGGGAGCGGGGGGGAGGGGACAACTCAAGCCAGGAACAGTCGCGTGGGGACCAACAGGAGACCCCACAGGGTTCATAGAGGTGGGCAAAGCCCCCCACCTTTCCCCAGCTAAGGAAAGTCTCTGCCTCTGTGGCTGCATTCCTTCCCACAACCTACAAGGGAAGTGATTCAATCATGTGCTCTCCATCTATTCATATGCATATAGGTTTTGTCTCTTGCGGAAGTACAGACATCCTGAGACTTACAATTCTGCTGACTGCAGGCAAGGGTGATTGGCTTGAATCAGTTTTCTATTATGATGTATGGGATTCATAGATCTTGAGATTGACAAGCTTTATCTCCTACACTTCCCCACCAAACTAATAAAAGCTAATGCATAGGCCCGATTAGGCGCCTGGCCCAGTCCTTGAGGCTGCAGGTCCCTTGGCCCCACTTAACTCTATTCATGGCTACTGTCTTTTCTTAACCCTACGCCACCCTCTTCACTCCCCACAACCCTCATCATGTGGGATGGGATACCCTACCAGGGACTGCCTTTAATCATTCACTCTTCACCACTGACAAGTCATTCCGAGATTCAGTGATGTACACTTTACATGAAGAACAGAAATTCCTCCTGGTTAAAGTCACATAGTTAGTAGGTGGCAGAGCTGCGATGCAAATGTATATTGGGTTGACTCTAAAGTTAATGTTATTTGCACGGTCATCATTATCCTATTTTAAAATGCTCATTTACTGTTTATCTTTTTAATAAAAATACTGATTTTCCTGATTATAACTATAGCAGGTACTCACGGAAGAAAACTTAGGAAAAAACCTCCCAAAATTATAAAGATGAATGTTAAAGTTACTCATAATTTCACTGTACAGAAATAATTATTATTTATTAGCTTTCTAAATGCATGTGCAAATATTTCATAATTCAGTTTGTATATTTATATCTGTAGAACTACATATGTAATTTCACATATTACTGAAAATTCTTTGCAAAAATTTTTTCAAGTCTTGAATTTTTTACCGAATTAAAAATCACCCCAACTTGCTGAAGAACGATTTTTTTTTTTTAATTTAAAGCAAAAATTCTTTTCCTTCTTCCATTCTTCTGGAGAGACTATGGCACAAGCCTGCAAATTTGCACCTGGAATTTAACTTTCTGCTCTTACTGCTACTGTAGAGTCCCAAGAGATGAGTAGTCCAAGACAGAGTGGTGGCATGGGCAACAGCAGCACTTTTTATTTTTTCCACAGTCTGGCTCGCCTCTGAAGCCAGGACTTCTACTCAGCCATGAAAGTGCTTGAATAAGAAGCCATTTCTATCCCTTCCCACTGATGTAAAAACTGGGATACATCTCAGAGCAAAGGGCACCCAGAAATCTGAGGCAGGAACAAAGAGAAAGCCTTTGGTCACCTTCCTGAATATAAACAGGAGAGCCCAGAAGAGCATGGTGGCCACGGCAACCAAATCCAGCTATTGCAGAATTTAGAGAACCCATTGAATCTTTTCAGAGGATGATTAGGGGATCTAAATGATATCAGATGTTTAGCACCCAGAACAGAACTGAGGACAAGATCTGTGCTGAATACATTCTTTTTGTTTGATCATAATATCCTCCTAAGGCCTCTCCAGGGAGATTTCAAACCTGCTTCGCCATCTGGCTTTTTCATGTTATGTGGCTTACACACTTACCCGACAATGTCTTCTCCTCAACACATTCGATTTATCTGACATTTAACCACTTGTAATCTATTGGTTTTAGCTTTGACTCTGAAAGTTTTGGTGTGGTGAGGCTGGAATCAGTCTTGATGAAATGTTTGAATCAGGCAAGCTATCTTTCATGGTGAGATGGTCTGGCTTGCCTGAGCGCAGTGGCATAGTTGGTTACAATGCTCCCTTTGCAAACTTGTTTTTTTACAGCAGCCCCAGAGTCACTAATGGTCCAGGCCCATGGATCTTGTTCCGGGGCTTGTAAATGGACCTAGAGTCTCTTTATATTATAAACCTGGCCTTACTTTCAGCTGGTTGTGATAGGAGCTTGGTGATTCACTTTTAGCCCTCATTGGAATCGAGTTAGAGACTTCATTGCCAGAAAGAATGAGATCTCTATGGTGTTTCTCCTGAGATAGCTTAAGGTTGTTTTGTAGTATGAGGGTCCTGACTGTTTCTAGTGCCCTCCACGCACTCTTGAGTCAAGTCCTGTGTCTGCATTAGGCAGCAGATGGAATCATTGCGACTCATTTCCTTTTATAACCCTTTGTCCTTACACTACCTTATGATCTACTCCTTAAGATCATTATGACAAATTTTCTACTTCTATGGAAAATTTCTTTCATGGATAAAGCTTTTAGTAAGTGCTATGGAGTTTAATAACTCTCTCTGCTGAATGGGAATGATTATGCGCTGGTTCATAAAATGTTCTTATGGTCTCGTGTTTACTCATTAGAAAGGCTAAACTACTGAATCTTAACGGAAACAAATCACAGACATATTGAACAGTTCTTGAACAGCTCTTGAATCAGCTATATTGAACAGCTCTTTTGTTTCTAAAGCTCCTTGGATGTGGAGTAACAAATCAGCTAATAATCAAAACAATGATTTGTTGTTTGATTTTGTATCAGAAAGCCTACATCTTCTTTTAGAAATAAAGCTTCCATATATTCTGTCTTACTGTAAAAGGTAGTTGAGAAATTCCACCTCAGCCTTCCTGTTGTTTCACCCTGAATCTTTAAGACTTTCTTAACATAATTTGTCAAAAATATGTGTAAAATATGTGTATTTTCTACTTGATATTTAACTAATAATTGTGTGTGTGTATGTGTTAGCTATCAGAATAAAAATATGTCATTTCTAAGCTGAGTGAGTATGATAGGTGGCCCTCATGCTCTTTTATTGCTAAGTAATTAAAAAAATTATCAGAGCATATGTGGGGACAGAGCCAGGAGTGCAGTTTCCAGGCCCTTGGCCTCACATGGAAAGGTGCTGGCTCAGGTAGTAAACGGCCATCAACTGTGATTGGATGGCCATCAGCTGTGGCTAGTTGGCCATCAGCTGCAACCATAGAGCCATTGGCCACCAATATAACTGCTGTGGGTACGCTAGCAGAAAATGGGGGCTAGCAAGAAGATGGTGGCTGAGCTAGCAAGAGCGGATTGCAGTTAGCACGGCGGGTTGCAGAGCAAGTGAGGTTGGTTGGCAGAGAAGCAGATTGTAGATGGCAGAGTGTGTATAGTGTGGCTCCTGCTTCCTGTGTCTCCAACTCAGCCACCAGCGAGACTATATTGGTATTGTGGGGACAGAGCCAGGAGTGCAGTTTCCAGGCTCTCGGCCTCACGTGGAAAGGTGCTGGCTCAGGTAGTAAATGGCCATCAACTGTGATTGGATGGCCATCAGCTGTGACTAGTTGGCTGTCAATTGTAACCAGTGAGCCATTGGCCACTAATATAACTACCGTGGCTACGTTAGCAGAAAAACGGGGGGCTAGCAAGAAGATGGTGACTGGCAAATGCGGATTGCAGTTAGGACGGCGGGTTGCAGACAGTGTGGCTCCTCCTTCCTGTGTCTCCAACCCAGACGCCAGCGAGAATATAGTGGTATGACTCCCCTATCTATGGCTCCGTGGGTGTTCCTTTCTGGCCTCACCATGTCCTGAGTTCTTATGTGGGGAGCGGGACCAGAGACCCCGCATGACACCCTGCATGACAGCATATGCTTTTAAAAGTGATCACAGCTGTAAAGTCCATTGTGTTAATATTGGCAATCTCTCTCTTTTATTTAGAATTTTGTATCTTATCACAAATAGATGCATTATTTTCAGATCCCCTTTAAACATAGACATGACCTCTAGCCTAGCTCTCTAAATTAATTAGAACTCTTTTGGTTGCAGGTGATGGAAATCCAACTCAAAATAGCTTAAGCTATTTCAATTAAAAAAAATAGTAATGATGACGAATGTATTAGTTATCTTAGCTGGAAAGATATTTGAAAACTTACAATTAAAAGAAATAACTATAGAGCCCAAACCTCAGAGACTGGGACTTTTCCCTCCATCAGTCTCCTAGCTCTTCTTGGTTTCTTCTGCACACAAGTTCTTTTAATCTGAAAAGGAAGATGGCAGCACGACCTCGTATCGAAAAGAATGTCTTTCTTCATCATTAATATCAATATAGGGAAGGATTCTGCTTGGCTGATTGGTTGGATTATATGTTTATTCTTTGGAAACATTACTGTTAAAAGGAAAATGAGGTAATATGACTGGCTATTCCTAGAAGTTGGGAAGGGAGGAGCAGAAATAGGAGCCCTGACAGACTCAGATGAAATGAGGGCATGAGGACTTACCAAAGGACAGGAGGCTAAGCAGTCAAAAACACCTGGCTGCCCATCAGAAGGCTCTATGCCTTTTCTCTCATCCTTTGCTCCAGTCTACCCAGAATCACCTCTTCCCAAATTCCCTTTCCCTCTAATTTCTTGCATTCCCACTGGAAAATTAACCTGTCAGTAATCTTTTCAGACTCCTCCAGACAGGACAAAGTCAACTGCTTCATTCTACTTTCAGTTTCAATGGACTAAAAAAGTCCTCAGTGTTCTTTTTTGTCCTACTAGGTAGATTATTACTCTTAGGAAAAATTAAATGGATAAACTCAGGGGTTATATTCTAAATATTTTATAAGACCTTCATAAGGCATGGGCACTAAACGGTCAGAATTGGTATTGATTTTTATGTTGGCACTGAGTCCTGGCGGCTGCTGCTATAACTCAGGCTTCAGGTTCCTGGTTGCTGGATGGTGGCAGGGTCCTAGATATCCTGGAGGCAGGGGCATATTAATAAAGGAGTACTCAAAGCAGCAAGTATATACCAACCATACAGAGACTACTGTAATATTTTTGCAATGATACGGAACCGCTGACTATCCAATCTGGGTTACCATGTAAGTGTGAAGAATGAATAGTTTCTTAAGAGAATATATTCTTTATAACTGACATTAAGAGAATTAAATGTTTGGGACATTGACCAAAAGTGAGGTACTTTTTAAATAGTTGCTATGTATCTTGTTTTTTGTTTTTTGTTTGTTTTTCTTCACCTGCATGTGCTTCAAATGGGTCACTGAACCCTTTGAAATTATATGCAAATTTTGGTCGGTAAATGGTATATGCTGTTACCCCCCCACACCCCACACCCCCGTCCTGGAGGAGAAGACCCATCACTTTACCAGGTTCTCTAATGAATCTGTACACACACACACTCTTAATGTTAAGAATTACTGTCATAAAATGTAATATTTGTAATTTCTGTAAATGGTGGAAAATATGTCAAAATCATGAGTAGTATCAAATAATTAACTCAAATTTAAAAAGGAATGGGATCATAGCACATGCCTGTGGTACCTCACTGAAAACTTCTCTCCATTTCTTATGCCATTTCTGTGCTTACTCTTGCATCTGTATTAATTATCAAACAAAGGTTTTTTTGTATCCATTCAGGTTAGCCCATTATCAACTCTAATTCATGTGAACTTATGGGTAAAAACTATTTACAGTTTTTGTATCAGTTTTTCTTGTATTAGTTCTCATGAATTTCTCCACGAGGAGATTAGATATGAAACAGCGCTCAAAATCAAAGATAATTGGGCCTAAAGCTTGTTTACCAGAAAAGTCTCAGTTTGCAATTTATAATGAAGAAAACTGGCTCACACTTTAGAGGAAAGTGTAATAAACCAAAAGGTTAAAAACCAAATGGGGTCAGAGTTGTCTCTTTGACAAATGGTAAAGTCTGACCTTTGGCTCCAGCCAGGCCAGACCATGCCCTTGGAGTTACTAAAGATAAACAATTGGCAAGGAACAAGCCCATTATTAAGACTGAAACTTAAACAGTTCCAGGGACACTTCCTTAAACAGTTCTACATGTGTTTATTTATCTTGAATTTTTTAGGAAAAGCTATACAATATGAAAGAATATTCCCAAGGTAGTAAGTAAGGTAGTAAGTAAGGACTATACACATTGGGGTCAATGATTCTATTTTGAAAAGTTGAGGGAAGTCAACTTCTCACATGTTACATCTGGTTATGAACGTCTAGGACTCTATTTCCCGTAATGTTTAAAGTCTTCCTTGCTGTATTACAGCTGATGACCAAGGTTTTCCCATATAAGTTCATTGTACTGAGTTTGTTTTGAAAGAATATGAAATTTTGTGTAGAGTTTTACTTCATTAAACTCATGAATGGCTTCTTTTACTTTTCTCATTTATGTGTTTCTCCTCTAGTTTAGCCTATTGTTTTTTATTTGTTTTGTTTTTGCTACCCTAAATAACTTGTCAAAGTGTAGCACTAACCCCATTTGTTGTGTCTAAAAATTACACAATTCATTGCTATGAAGTAAGGGAGAAATTTTTCTTTAAAGGTATTTGAGGTGAAATTCTAAAAGGCCCTGGGTTCCTTCAGTTATTCAACAAATATGTATTGTCTAATTATAAGGTACACATTAGCTATATTCATAGCAGTGAACAAAATTTATCTGATCTCTTAGGGCATTTACAGTTAAACGGAAGAGGCTGGCATGAATTAATCAGGTGAAGAAATAGCCATATAATTATAAACAACTATGAGACCTACAAAACAAACAAACAAACACCACCAAACCAAAAATGATCAGAGATCTTTGCAAAAGTAATAGAAGAGGTTACCTCACATGAAGAGAGGCGAGATGTTATAGCAACTTCTTTGGGAAGGAAATACTTTAGCTATGATCTGAAGAATGAGAAGGTGTCAGCAAACGCTGGTGAAGGAAAACCTTAGTAGATGCAACAGCATGTGTAAAAGTCAACGGATGGAAGGACAGTAGGGCTGAGATGAGTGGCAGAGAGGATGGCATGAAATGAAGGAAGAGAGAGCCGTGTGGCAGCCCTAAGGCACTTCATAAGGTGTGTGACATTCTGCTTCTGTCCAGATACAAGGCAGGATCTTACTTCCTACCCTTATTTTGGGGTAGGACCATGCTGCTAGATTTGGACAGTGACTTGTGAACACAGGTCAATATATATACATATATATATATGCATATGTATATATATATATATATATATATATATATAGTGTGTGTGTGTGTGTGTGTGTGTGTGTGTGTGTGTGTGTGTGTGTAACTTTCTGGCCAATTCCTGAAAATAAGGGTAGCAATTGATCTGATCACCTCTGCACTGGAGCAGGACTTCCTAACCAGAAGAAAAACAAAAAGAAGTGGTGTTGGACACTACAGGGAACCAGAGGTCAGGAAAAAGAGAGAAGGGTTTCTTTCAGAGGCATAATTGAGAGCTAAAACCATTTTGTGTAATGTTGCATTAGATTCTGCTGTAGTGGGAGGTGGAAGCTGCATGGGGAGAACCTACCCTTAATGTAAAGAAGTAAGAAAAGGATGTGAAGTCGTGCCTATGACTTTGATGAAGTAACCCTTCTCAGACTCTCATTGCTGCAAAGGAATAAATAATAAAGAAAGGAAAAAATAAAGCATTAGTCATTTTCCCCTTCACTGAGAAAATTTCCGGAGGAGCCCAACACCAGTTTGTTTATCAGAGCTGCTTGTCCAGACCTGAAGAACCTGTGACTCTGTCAAGAAGGCAGGTGACCCCATCTTTCACCACCTGGTGTATAGCTGTGCCTGAGGCTCGCCTGGGAATTTAATATTGTACTTTCTCCCGATCTTTACGAAGATTGAACACTTCATAGTCCCTTAAAATCAGACCAGAAACATTGCATTGAGCTGTGGTCTTCAAACTGGATATGTATATCCTGGGCGATGTGAAGGCTTTACAGAGTTTACCTGGTTGGGGGTAATTTTAAGAACATCATGTTCAAATCTTCAATTAATATTTGTTTCCTTTCCTAAAACAGGTCTGACTGAGTACCAGTCATATGGAGATGCAAGTTCTCCTTTTCTAATTTCCCTTTTCATAATTGTTCCTTTCCTACTTTACAAAAGAATCATTACCCTCTTCCCCAGCCCTAATTTCACTGGTGCACTGCTATGGAAAATATCTAAACATTTCCAGTAGAAATTGAAGGGATAATTTTAAATACTATCTCGGTAGTGGTATTAGAAAAACTGAATAACTCTAATGATTAACAATATTTTTTTTGTCCAAGAAAAGTGGTTATCAGTTCTTTACTTTTAACAAAATAGAAGGAGGACCTATTTCAAGTCTCAAGTTGATATACAGTTGAGAATGATTTCTGATGTTACATTCTCACTGGGTTTTGTTCTGTTTTTTTCTTTCTTTTTTTTTTTTTTTGGCACATATCAAGGATTTAATGAAACTCCTCCATTCCAATACGCTTATTTATATGTAGCACTTAAGTTATAAAACTAATTTAAATTTATAGCACTTACTATAAAATTTAAACTAAGAAGTAAGAAACCTAAAACTGAAAGTTATAAAGAAATTAAACTAAAAACCTTTGAAAACTAAATACTAAATAGAGGTGAAAAGGTTATAAAAAACATGCGTGGAGACCGAGTCCAGAGCATGGTGACTTCATGCTGGGTGAGTAGAGAGCAGTGTGAGCCCCGCTGTCTCTTCTACAAGGTTTGGTAGCTTGTATCCGAATGAGTATGGGTATCCTCACAAGGGTAGCCATGTTTCTTGAATACAAACAGCTAAGGCAAGGGGGTGGCTGAGCTTGGCTCCAAGTAAGCAATTACTCTATATTTTAACATTGGGTTGGAACAACTATGAAGGTGGGATATTCCTGCCTAGATAAAGCAAGTGTTGGCTTGACAGGCCAGCGTGGGAGAGACAGGGATGGGAGGACCTTGCATCACCTCCAAGATGCCCCTTTTTACAATGCTGCATTTGCTCAGGGTTGGTTATCTCTGGAAGCCCATAGAGGGAAGTTCTAGGAGAATTAAAAAAGGGCCTGCATACAAAGTAGAGCCTTGCTTACTTCCTCCCTACCCCCAAATAGAAGCAGGTCTGTGCCCTCTTGCTTCTGATGCCCTTTACTGACAAAGGGACCTCTAACATTGCTCTGTGCACTCAGTGCAGAACTACAGTGAATGAGAATCTATATCCTAGACCAGGCCAGGGCTCAGAGTGTCCCCAAAGTGGGTGCTGCCCAGCAAGGGAAAGGAAGCCCTTAGGGCAGCTTGCTGAAAGAAAGGGGCCGTTGGATGAATGGGACGGAGGCATATTTATGAGTCTCTCTCTCTCTCTCTCTCTCTCTCTCTCTCTCTCTCTCTCTCTCTCTCTCTCTCTCTCTCTCTCTCTCCCCCCTCCCTCCCTCCCCCTCCCCCTCTCCCCCTCCCCCTCCCTCTCCCCCTCCCTCCCTCCCTCCCTCCCTCCCTCCCTCTCTCTCTCTCTGTCTCTCTCTCTCTCCATGGAGCCTGCTTCCCTTCTGGTGGACCTTAGTCATTTTCCAACTCCTGGCAACTTCAACCATGCACTGCCTCTCAAAGCACAGTTCCCCCATTTCCTCATGCCCATATCCACCACTCTGGGAAGAGGGATTCTCTTCTCCCTTGGGCCCTGCACATTCTGCGGTATCAAAGGCTACTTAGACCACTGTCTTATCCTACTGTAGTCTTTTGTCTAAGATGTTCAGTAGTGATGAAGACATTTTAGCTGAAGCATAGATACGCTTATGAAATAACCTGAAAGCTTGAAATATTTGCTTCAAAACTGACTGCAGGTTTCTCAAGGAGTTTGATGCCTCTGTCTTTTAGTGACTATTTCTTAAATTTGATACCTGGCAGTGATTTGTTAGGTTCCTTCTATGTCTTCTCTCAGAAGTACTGGTCTTGTGAGCATCGTGTCATTTAGTATGTTTTTCTGGTAATTTTTTTTCCCTGGGAAGATCATTTTGCATTAAGACATACATTTCTAGAAGCAGAGAAATGTCTGACTAAACTAAACATTTATGAAAGTTAAAATAAGAATGTGTGCTTTATTAGTAGCACGTCAGAGCTTTTCCTGAAAATATCAGGCAAAAGTGTCTGACGTGGATAATAAAGCAGTTTCTTCTGTAAAAACAGAATAAAGGAAAAGGAAAAGAATCCTATTACTTGAGTGTTAGCATATTCATGCTGTATTTCAGGTATATCTTTACAAAGTCAATGTTATAATAAACACGTTATAAAGAGCAAGCATTCGTGTATATTGTAGAATGTCACTATTTGAATGTGAATGTCCCCAGGTCTCACAAAGCCTGTGAATACAAGTGAGATCATATTTCCAGCGGTGCCCTAATTGCAGTGTATCGCTCCCCGTCTGCATGGGCGCAGTACCTCCGACCTCCTGTCCTTTGCATCACCCTCTTCCTGTCGAAATATCCTCCCATTAGTTCTGGGAGCCCCTGATGTTTTCTGTGTGTAAGACAAGTGTGTTCATCCTCGTCCCTCATTCCAGTTTCTCTAGTTGCTGCCCTACCCGTGAAGGCTGTCCTTCTAGGCACGGCCCCCTGGTGGGGCCTAATCCCTCTCTCTTCTGACAATGCATTTGCTGTTTATAATACCCCTATATGTGACATGGTGGAGTCGTTGACCCACTCCACAGATCCATGCTGTATTTTGTCACCTAGACTATGAAACAGAGCTGTTTCTGCCCAGAGGATGTTTTCAAAATGAATATAGTTACTTCATCATCTACCTATAACCCATCTCTTCATTTGGGCTAAAAACCCAATCTTCAAATTAGGGTAGGAGGTAAGAAAGGTGCAGACACCACGGCATTCCCCACACTTCCCCTGTATTAGTCAGCTCAGGCTGCTATAACAAAATACCAGAGACTGGATGGCTTCAATGACAGAAATTTATTTTTTACATTTCTGGAGTCTGGAAGTATGAGATCATGGTTGCTTCATGTTCAAGTTTCTGGTGAAGACTCTCTTCCTGGCTTTTAGATGGCTGCCTTCTTTTTATGTCCTCATATGGCAGAGAGAGAGAGAGCATGAGAGAGAGAGAGAATGAATGAGAGAGAGAGAGAATGAAGTCTGGTGTTTTCTCCTCTTATTAGGACACCAGACCTATGGAATAGGAGCCCATTCAATTAACCTTAGTATCTTCTTAAAGGCCTATCCTTCAAAAAAAAGTTACATTGGGCTTAGGACTTCAAAATATGAATTTTTGAGGGGACAATTCAGTCCATAGCTCTCACTGTTCTCTTGTGTTTTATTCCTCTCCCTTTAACACCACTAACTGCAAATCTTTAGAATAAAATTTCTTTTTAGCTCACCTTCAAAATAAAAGTGGCTGTGCAAATCAACTCAGGCAAATCGGTGCCACCATAACAAATAGCCATATTCCAAATTCCATTTTATGCACAGTTAGGGCATATATATATATATATATATATATATACACACATACATATATATATATACACACACATATATATATATATATATATGTCATGGGTACCACAGAATTCATAACTTCTCTGTGACATGGAACACTTAGACTTCATTCTGGAATATTCTCTTACCTACCTCAGGAATCCTACCTGTAACCAATATGGTGATACACTTCTCTATTATCATGGTGGAAACCTCTATGAGTATTGTTAAGCCCATGGAGACATTCTGGAATTGTAGAATGAGCACAAGTTTAAGGGGAGTCAGACGTAATTTTGAATGCTGGCTGCATTAGTGACTACCTGCCAGAACTTGCAAGCTATTTAACCTCTCCAACACTACGTTTCATTCTTCAGAAAACAAGAAAGAATAATACTTACAAATACTTTTGAAAATTAGAGAAAATAAAATCATGTGCATCCAGGATTATGACTGGAACATGGGCTTGATATACTCGTATGACGTGAAGAAGAAGGAAAAGAAGGAGGAGGAGGGGGAAGGAGGAGAGGAGAAATTTGCTTGAGGGGTACTTTGAGGTAATCAAAATGATCTTTTCACTAAAAGAAACTACAGCATGTTTAGAAGGAAGAGGTTGGGAAAATCATTGCTAGTAAATTAAATAGGCAGTGAGGTGCTACAATTCTTAAAATGTTGGAAATTAAGGTCCCTCAAAACACAGTGGTATTCTTATGTACTTTCTCTTCTTAAACTCAATTAGATTTTCTAAACTTTGGGCATGTTCTTACACTTAGACAAATAGTAAAACTTCACTTATTATTATGAGACATAGAACAATCTATAAGTAAATTAAAGGAGATCTCTAGTATGTCTCTCCTCCTGATGTTCAAGAAAAGACTGAGCTTTCCTCCCTGTCTCTTTCAATCCTAGTTTATATTTGCAAAGCCAGGTGCAGAGACCTATGTCTGGGCCCATCCAATCTTCTTTCCTACTGTTTTAGTCTGCCACAAAGTTTGCCACAGAACCCATGCCGTACCTTACAGGGAGGCAAGCAGCTGGGCTTAGCAATGGAGTTTATTGGACAGCTCAGCATTTTCTTCAGACTTAAAGGACTTGAGGTATATGAATAAGTGAAATGTGGCCACATGTGAGTGGAAATATCAGATGTCAGCGGAAGAATTTGGTGGTGTCAAAAGAGGGCAAAGAATGCTATCCTTTTATTGCCTTGTTTTTGAAATTCCTTTTCCTTCTTTTATTTTACTATTTTATTACCTGTGATCATTGCAGAAGCATCAGAAACTACAGAGAAGCAGAGTAATTTCTCTGGAAAAATTACAGATGGTGATGGATGACGATGTAATCGTGTGACAGTAAAATGCTGTACTGAGTACTGAGCTCCCTACTGGATTATGGAAAAAACACATAAGTAGATAAAAACACAACAATTTTCTTTTTCACTTTTTTTCAGGAGAAAGCAATGCGTAACAGCATAGGTGGAAGCAAATGAGATTAGCTAAAAGAAGGAACTTAAAGGATGTAGACCAAGCCAGAGCAATGATTACGAAGGAGGTGACTCACCTAATAAAATCATAAGCAAGAAAAAGTGTTGTTTCATCTTAGATTTTCTTGTTCATTTTCCTGAGATGATTTGATGCTTTATGAAGGAGCCACACATTACAAAATGAGACAAAGAGTTGATAGTTATATGGTCAATTGAATTAAAGAATTCTAAACCCCGAATTGAATGTTTCACTTCTATTTTCTAGGTCAACTGTCTACATTGTTCCAATGAAATGACTTGGTTGTAAAAATTTTACTATGCTATCAAGAGTTCAGTCACAAACATCTCCATGTACTAAATAGAACTGCCATGCAAGAATATATTGGGTATAAGAGCACACAAGATTTTAAAAAGGATTAG
This sequence comes from Rhinolophus ferrumequinum, assembly GCF_004115265.2. Taxonomy (NCBI): domain Eukaryota; kingdom Metazoa; phylum Chordata; class Mammalia; order Chiroptera; family Rhinolophidae; genus Rhinolophus; species Rhinolophus ferrumequinum. The sequence continues at coordinate 38,089,978 of NC_046290.1, read as the reverse complement.
TAACAAATTTAAGGTCATATAATCTACTCACACACTTAATTACCATAAAGTATAATGTAAAATATACATGTAAGACATAAAGTTCATAGATGAAAACAGTTCATACACACACACACAGCCATGCAGTATATTTGCAATACCTTAGCTATTAAGGAATCAGGAGTAAGCATAGATTCTATCTCACTTATCCAATTTCTTAATAGTAGAATAGTGAGCTTCTTGGGATAAAGAGGCTATACTCCAAAGCTGCTTTCCTGAGTCCTTTTGAATTGAGCAAAAAATGCCCATAAAGGCCCAGAAGTCACAATACAAGGTTATGTATTCAATGTTTATTAGGAATGATTCACTATTGTATTTGGTTTTTTTCTCCTACATTAAGGCACAGGTTTTTCCTGGAAGGTAAGAATGACCTGCAGTTCCTGCTCGTATTATAGTCAAGGCAGCACAGAATTATGGATAAAGGGTGTAGTCCGGCAGGCACCAAGTACCCTTGTAAAACTCAGACAAATAGGTGACATCTCATTTCATTATCTGACCCTGAGGAGCCATGACATTGGGAGCAGAAATGCCAATGTAATTGAAGGATTTGGAAATGATCTTTTGAGAAAAGGTGATGAGTTACCTATTGATTCAATCTAAGAAAGAAGATGAAGGAATAATACAGGACAGGTTTGATTTCATATGAGACAGCATCTTAACAGGTTTTGAATGGCATGTTCTCAGCTATTCATGTGGCTTGATGTTGGTGAAGAGGGTTAAATGAACAAGTTCGAAGGTCTTCATTGGACAATAATAGAAATTTTAAAGTGAAAGAGCAGAAAATGAAGGGATTGAAAAGTGAGGGCACCTTGAGCCTGCCATTAATACTGCCGAGATTTCTTCTCATTGAGCACAGTACATAGAGAGATCTGATTAGGAACGTTTTGCTCTGCTGTGACGGGTAATTGTTGATACTGGCATAAACTCTGAAGCTAGATAGGTTGGTTTCAAATGCTAGATCCTTTCTTTACCAGCTGTGTGATCTTGATCAAAGCATTTCATCTCTATGTGTTCTCGTTGTCCTCATTCATAAAATGGGTACAACAATAAAACTTACCTCACAGTTTTGTTTCAAATATGAAATAAATCAGTATTGCTAAAGTATTTAGAACATTTTCTGCCACAAAGTCAACCCTCCTTAGATATTGATTGTTATGGATATATATATTTCCACAATGAAAATTGCTTTATTATTTTTTATCTGATTATGAAAGTTATCTGTGTTTATTATTTAAAATACAGATTTTGAGAAAGATAGAAAGAAGAGAAAAAATTATTTGGAATCAATTTACCCTCAGATAACCACAGTTAACATGTAGGCATTATCGTTCTGGATAGTTTTCTGTGTATAAATCACACATAACATATACAATTACATCACACACACATCTTAATGGGCCAATCCCCTATTTATTCCTACTCCATCCCACCCCTAAAATAAAAATAGATTGACTTGTGACTCCATTATCTGTCAAAATCCAATGCTCCTTAAAGACAGTATCTTCTATAAAATATTTCCTGAGCACCTCATGCTACAGAGGGTGATGAAGAGGAAGTGAACGAGGAAAGACTTTTGAGAGGAAGCCGAGTATTAAAGGATGTGAAAGAATTATTCAGATTGATATAATGAATCAATCAAGAAAAGATGAAAGAAGGAGGTCATGATGGGTTTTTTTTGGGGGGGTGGTGGTGGCTAATAATGCATATTGACATCACAGACATTAGCTAAGGCTAGGTATGTGGAGGAATCCAAATATTTTAGTGTTGATAAAACAAAACAAATATGAGTCACGGAGTAATGAGAGATGGACTAAAGGGCTTGGCTGAAGGGGATCCAATCAAAAGGGATATTCCCATAGGTGAAGCTGAGGGTGGGACAGGATAAAAGGCCTTAGAAGCTACCAAGTATTTTCAGCAAGGGAGGGAAATAAATGTATTTGTATTTTTCAAAGATCACTCTGTTGGCTGCATAAAGAATACCTTTAAGAAGCAAAAGATCAACTAAAATGCTGTTTTAATAGCTAAAGTAAGAGATAATAACGCGTCTAAAGGTAGTAAGAATGAGGAGAAGATAAATTAGATGGAAACATAGAAAGTAAAAATCAGTAAAACTTGGTGGCTGTTTGGATGTTGACAGTGAGAAAGACAGGAGTCAGGAATGACTTCTGTATTTCTCCTTGTTTTCCTGGACAAATGATAGGACTGTCAAGGGAGATAAAGAAATAAGAAAAAGAGCTATTCCGAGGGGGGAAGACATGCAGGCTGCAGACTTGCAGGCATGGAGGTGTACAGGTTGCAGCTGGAGGTACAGATTTAGAAGTCATCAGATATGAATTGCTGTTAAACTTGTAAGAGTGAATGAGATTATGAGAGTGAGAATGGCTGGAATCATGGCAACACCAAATTTCAATAGATGGGTGAAAGAAGAGGAGCCCTGAAGAAGTTCTGGGTGAAAGAAGCTACCTTCCTGGTATCTCAGGATCTATAGCCTCAATTTCATTTTGGACAAATTTTTGTTGCCAAGTTCTATTGATTCCATATCCCTCTTTTGAAGTTTTCTCATGACTAAATGCCACCAGCATAATTTAGGCAGCTGAGCCTTCAGCTGACCTATATGACTTTATGTGATGATAAGTATATCCTACCACTTGTATTTTGTTACTTCAACAAGTTTTAAACCCTATAGATATTTGCTGGATTGATTACTGGTCTTTATTTCTATTTTACATGACATCTTCACTGATAATCCTGGCTTGATACAGCTTTTCCTTTCATCATCTAATTATCTCTTAGTTTCTGGTTTCTTTCACTCAAAGACCTTGCTTGCATCAAATATAAGCTGACATTCAATTACCTATATAATTTATAAAACAACTCAATATCTTTATCAACTTTAATATATGGTTTACATCCCAATTCTAAAACAATTGTGTATGTGTATATATATATATATATATATATATATATATATATATATATATATATATGAGAAAATGCCTTTCAGTTGACATTATTAGATACTGGAATAGGTGTTATTAGATATTCCCAGTAAGATGCTAACAGTGCTATCAAAGAAATCTTTAGGTTAGATAACACCGATTTTAGATAAAATAGGTATAATTCAACTGGAAATAGAAAGTCATAATATTAGGTTGGTGCAAAAGTAAATGCAGTTGTTGCAATGTTTTTAACCTTTTAAAGTGCAATTACTTTTGCACCAACCTAATAATATAAAGCTAGAACTGTGTGTGTGTGTCTGCACGCACGTGCATCAGCACACATACTAGTTTGTATGTGCCAGTTGGTGATCACCAAAGGTAGCTGTAAACAGAAGTCATAGATTATAGAAGCTGAGAAGGACACTATTTCAAAGATGTGGAAACTCAGGCCCAGAAAGGTTAGGTCGATTGCCCAAGATTGAGAGCAAAATCTAGCACTGGAGCCTCTTAACTTCTCTTTTGAAATACATCATTGCGCTTTCTAATTATAGATATATGAAATCATAAAACAAGAAGAAATTCTGTGATTATCCAGAATTTGTTTACAACACCCCACAATTCAAAACAAACAACAACAACAAAAAAACCCAAAAACAAACCACAAGACACTGCTGTCTCTCTTCCAAGGGAAATCCATTTAGCACAAAAACTGACCACTGCAGTTAGCCAGGCTTTATTGACAGATTGTATCGCTACCAAAGCTTCTCCTCTTTCTCCATCACTCACATTATGATGTCTATAGATAGACATCTGAGCAGAGTCTCAATATGAACTTCCCTTTGGGGGTTGGTGCTTCTGAATCTCAGTGCAGCCTACGAGCCTCATTTGGAAAAGATGTTTAATACAGGCCAATGGTCTTTTGTGTTTTGAGCTGAGATAAAAAATGCTGTGATGGGTTCATTCAAGGGAGACCAAATATATTACTTACAACAACGAAATAAGGCAATTTTGGAGAGTAGAAGTGGGAGTATGATTCATACGTAAATTGGTATTTTCTTTTATGAGTTTTTTGATGTGGCAGTTACCCACATTTTATGCTGAGATGAGATAAAAGGCAATGAGCAGTTACTGAGATTTTCTCATCTCCCTACAATTTCATTAGGAAAATCATATAACAAGGACACAGAGGTTCATGCTTCTTCCTTCTTTTATTAGTATCTATATATTGTCTTTACTTTTCTTCCCTTCCCTTCCTTGCCTCTCCTTTCTTTTCTCCACCTCTCTTGGTTTCTTTGTTAAGCTTTTCCTTCTTTCCTTTTATCCCTCCTTGTAAGTGATTTTGCTTCTTTCTGCTACCACCCTCTCTCTCCATGGGCCCTCCACCCTGTGGTATAAGATGAAGACAGTACAGAGGTAAACAGATCAGGCTGTGTAGTCAGACTGCCTGGCTTTGAATCCTGGCTCTGCCACTTCCTAACTAGGTCACCTAGGGGAAGTCACCTAACTTCAAGTCTCTTTTATTTTCTTATCTCCTGTTGGATAATAGTTTCTGTGTCTCAGAGTTATGTGGATGATGTGAGATAATATATAAAAATATATAAATATATAATGTATATAATATATAAAAATATACCTATTTTTATAATACACACATGCATATATAAAGTCATGACTTTATATTATATTAGGTTGGTGCAAAAGTCATTGCGGTTTTTACAATTATTTTTAACCTTTTAACAGCAATTATTTTTGTACCAACCGAATAATATGTGTAATATATGTATAATTAATTATAAATATAATATAATACGTGAGATATATATAATGTATTATATGTCATATTTATTATATGTAAAATTCAGCCGTGTAAGGTTAACGGAAAAGCGAATGGGCTGGGTTGTTCTAAATCGATTTTTAGAGTTTATTTATGTTTGGTTTGAAGAAAGGTATGAGGAAGTCAAAGACAGAGACGTGTGTATACCTTAGAGTCATTAGCCACACTGACTTCCCTTTGTTTCTCCTCTGCCCAGACTCCTATGCAAATTTGTCATTGTTGCTTCATGTCTGGAGCTTCTATGAGGCAGTGGAAGGAAGTACCTGTGTGTCAACGGAGATTTCATTTGTAAACTAATGACGTGTGTGTGTGTGTGTGTGTGTGTGTGTGTGTGAGAGAGAGAGAGAGAGATTTTATACTATACCTTTTCTTCAGCTATTTAATTAAATTTAACAGATATTTGTAATCTATAATACAAGGCCAGTTAACCCTGCTAAATCAGAAGGTATATGGTTTGGTCCCTACCCTCTAGGAGCTGCCAATTTTCTGGGAAAGCTGAGTAATATGCAGTTTGGAATATATGGCTATATTGATGCCATTGATCTTTGTGGTGTTGTAAACAAATGAACCTCATTTTCCTTCTTAATCTTTGATAATGACTTTGCATCTGTAATTATCTCTATATTTGTTGAGTTCCTTCTTGCTGTCTGTGAATTATTACGGCATTCTGACCACTTTATTTATTACAGTTTTTGTTTTAATTTGTTTATTTTCTGCAGGTAGAAAATATCCTGGTAAAAGAATAGCATTTGATATACAGCAAAATGTGCTTCATTGGGAGAGACTACTTAAACTGAAAGGGCTTATGACGTCTTGATGAGTACTCTTTAGTTTATAATTCAGTTATTTTCAAATGTCACCATTAAAGTTGTATAACATGTAATAAGTTTCTTAGATTGTCCTAATGGCACAAAAGGGTCTCTGGTTGCCGAAAAGAATTAACTATGCTTTCTTCTTTGTAGGGCTTACTTTTAGAGGGTGGCTGAGACATGACAAGGAGTGACCCATAATTTTTCTCTAAGAGAAATTGATGCTCTGTACAGCAGTACCACAAAAATGCTGTGTAGATATGTGATTATAGTTACAAAATTTTGTGGGAAAAAAAAAAAGCAAAACACAAGACTATCACCAACATTTTCACTGTTCAACCAGTGGGATAAGATACCATCTATACATCTTATAATCCTAGAGTTTTATTCACGGAGGGATTACTTCTCAAAACAAAAATTCAGAGCAGTTTATAACTTAATGATTGGTGTTTTCAAAGGAGCTAGTAATGGTAGTTGAATTATAAAATTTAAGTTACTAATTGGAGGCAGTGAGCCTTTCATGAGCTTTAATTGTAATCAGCTAAAATAAAGTATTCTAATTCATTCATAGTGAGAAGGAATTTTTTTCCTTAACACAGTTATAAAACACTTCCAGAGTCACTTAATTTTAAGAAAGAATCTTAAAGAAGCAAAGAAGAACTCATTGTTTAAAATATTACCTCGTAATTCTTGAAGTAAATGGAACAAGAGTGTAAATTTAGTGTAGTGGGAAAGTAAATGCTAATGTTTACTATCTGACGTACTCGTATTCCTTAGGGACAGATTCTGACATTGTAGAGAAGTAGTTCACTATATTATAATGTAACATTAGGGTTGAATGTACATACACCTAATATTAACTATACCAATCATATATAAAATTGGTTATTTTGTTTTTTAAATATTGCCTTATACCAAAAATGCCAATTTAAATGGTTGAACACGTGGAAAAACTTTCCACAAAGTGTGCAGCTCTGAGTAATAGTTGGGTTTAACCAAAATGGAAGTTGATTAACTTCTTTGGTCAAAGTTATAGTGAAATCAATGACATAGACTGTTGCTATACACAGTTTTAATTAGGACACTGTTATTCTGTGTCCAAAGGTGGACTCTCCACTCAACAGGCTGCTCAGCATTTACCTTTCATTAATGGGAAATTGGTGAGAGAGAAGATATAGTATGATCACAAAATCTCACTCTACTAGGGGAAAAGCAAGCCAAAGCTCATGTGTTATGTTGTTATGTGGTGATGTGTTAGCATTGTTGTCTTTCTATTCAATAACACACTTGTACCAAAAAAGAGGTATTGCTAATTTGTGGTGAGCTACAAATCTTTATATTAGAAAAACTCAAAGAGAATTTTCCTTAGACGCTAATAAAATATGAAACTTGTACCTGATGGAAGCTACAGATAGATAAATGAGTCTAGAGTTCTTGTACTTGTAAAATTGAAAGAATTAACCTCAAGAAATAAAGACAATTGCGGAACTTGAAAGAATAAGTGTTTCCAGTAGAGTGGATCTGGCATTCAAAATCTGTTTCTAAACTAATGATAAAAATATAGCACTTACAACATAATCAAACTTTATTTTCTATAATAAATAGTATGTTGAAGAATGTTAAGTGGGGCAGCCTGAACAGCCATTGTGCTGCAGCTGGCTGCTTATTTGTGGTCATCCAAAAGAGAATGAAAGGAACCTTGATACAATAGCCGGAGTTCCTCATGCTGGCTATTACAATTTTACTGCTGAGGAAAAGACATCTATGGGTTTTTGATAAGCCTAGAAAGCATCTTAAAAATCAGAAATTATAAATAAATATTTTGGTATGGATTAAACTACAGGCATAGGATTATATGATTTTAGGACCATAGACATCTTAGATACAGATACTAAGAACCTCGTTTTTTCAAAAATAAATTATGACCTGCAAGAAAAAGTGGCATTAATTTTCCCCAAATCCTCAAAATGGTAGTGATATTAACATATTGTATTTCATTTCAATTACATTATGTTTATTAATATAAATTTTATTTTGTATCAATTTGATAGTATCCATAACACTGAAACAAAGTAGTCATCTTTAGATCTTTTAGTAATATCGAATGACTTTAAAAATAAAAAGTGTCAGAAGACAATGTGGCCACTTATGTTCCATGTTTCAGTACCAGCTTTGATTTCTTCAGCTGAAATATATTGTACATAAATAGGTTAGAATTTATATTCTTTCATCATGCGCTGTATGTCTCCTTTATAACATTCATTTTATTGAATTAATTTATCAATTATTTTTGGAATCATTGGTCCAATATCTGTCTTCTCTGCTTCACTAAAAATTTCATAAGGGCAGAGAGCATTCTCCCTCTGGTCTACCCTTGAATGTTTGAGACATAGCATAGCCACTGGCATAGAGTGGGTACTCCTACATATTAATAGGACCGATGAAGGAGTAAATCGATGAATAAATGGGGCCCAGACTAGAAGAGATATATTACAGTATTAGTGAAAAACAATTATAAATTAATGACTGAATCTCTAATTTGAAACTGAAACAAATTAGGTATAATTTATGAACATTAAAACTTTCTGTAAAGATTAGTGACTATAACATGAAAACAACAATGCTCTTTCTTTATTGCTCCGTTGAAGTGTTATGAAAATGGTCTGGGAAACGTGCAAGTGAGCTTTTTAACTCAGTGCTTTATATATTTATTAAAAATGAATTTATCGGTGCTAAGCATTTTAGTTCATTATTATAATAGTCTCAGATTTTCTAGCTTTCAGGATTTTATGATGGCGAATTCTCTCTCCATCCCTACCCCCAAGGGAGTATTATCATTTTGTTTTGCTTTTGTGCTGTGATGGAAAACCATATCTAACATTCTATCTGAGTTACCCTGGCATGCCGTTAAAGTGGGTGGGATTCTTCTGGTCTCTGATAACGTCTCACAATGAGGCCCCATCCTTGCAGGCAGAAGTGACGTTAATGTTTATCATGTGACAAAATATTTAGAAAAAGTATGCATTTTGAATTTTGTATATATTTCATGTTCTCTCCTTCCCTCCTTCCCTTGCCCCTAACCTCAAAGGTATGAATAAAGTCTTAAGACCATTTATAAACAAAACAATATTTGGTTTGAGTAAACCTATCGCCCCTGGAAGCGTCCAAGTCAGGGCTTATTTACTGAACTGAATTCATTCCCACCGAGGTAGGCACCCAGGCTTGTGAGGACATGATGGTAACTAGGCAACAGAAGCCCTCCTCAGGTCTACAAAGACCCAAAAGGTAGGGAGACAACACTGATTCAGTGTTAGGTCATAAAGGAAACTCAGGACTTGTTCATTTTTTTCCTCCAAATTGTGTAAATTTTATGAATTCCCCAATGTTTTTGTTTGTTTGTTTGTTTGTTTGTTTTGCAAAGGTTTGAAAGTCTGAGTATATATACCTTTGTAGATATATTCATGGTAATTTTCAGGGAAAGTTGAATAAATGATTAGGTAACGGCCTGTGTAAATTTACCAGCACCTTTTTACTATCACTTCAGCTACCTGTTTAAGTTTTGGTGACTCACTCTTGCTGATGAGCTCATATCCTTCTATTCTAATACAGGAATTACCATATTTCAGGAGACCAGTTATTGTTGCAAAATAAACAAAACTTCCTCCTTGTAACAACTTGAAAGCATTGATTGGTGGGTCCTTACACTATTATGTGCTGTGTGTCTGTACAAGCGTGTGTGCACCGATTGTAAAACATTTGTGCCTGGATCCAGTGATAACACATTATTTGAAATAGTTTAAGCTATGTTTAGCTTATGAATTTGCACTTGGTTTCTCATAGTTTTTTAAAATAATTATTTTCTCAGAAAACTAACAAAAAATCTGTCAGATTCACATGAAGAAATTTGTTTGTTGCATATCAAACCAAAATGAATACACTTCCATGTAATGATGAACGATGATGCCTGTTATGTTTACAGCCAAACTTTATTTTCAAACTCATCAGTCAATGTCTTAGATATTTGGTTGCTGTTAAATTCTATTGGCCTACGCAGACCAAAGAGGATATAATTAATTTTACAGTTGTGTAACTTTAAAAATCGCAGTTTGAATATTCTCGGAATGTTCTAGGGCCCTGGTAGAAAAGCTAGGATATTGCACAACCAAAGATTTTCTTGTGCCAAGCCCCACACTTGGGAGGACCACATGATATCACTTAGATTCCCCTGGCAATGCAGTTGTTAGAATAAGTCTCTCTGGGTCCCCCCTGCCCCCAAGACTAATTTAGTCATCTGAGAAGACTGGACCCTCACAGCTGGGGAACGGAGGTACAACACTGACTTCTGTAATTGAAGGAGGGCCCATGGCATTCTTTTCACAAATCTAATGTCTAACTTATTATGTGGACTAGCATACTGGTTTGATAATCCTTAAGTATCTCTAGATTGTATTGTTCTTTTTGATTTTTGAATAAGACTCAGTGTAACCTGGTGGAAGGCAAAGGTGGTTTATACTCACGCAGAGTTGGGCTCCTAGTTATCACAGGGAGTCACTATGAACATGGAGAAGTCATTTAATTTTTCTCAGCCTTATTTTCTTCCTGCCAAATAGAGATAACAGTCTCTCCCCAAGAAGGTTAAAGTAAGGATGAAATATAATAATGTATGTAAATATTCCTAGCAAAGGGCCTGCCTCCAGCCCTGCTCATAAACTACCACCAGGGCTGATAAGGGTATCAGTATTCTCACATATGCACAGTGTAGCCTCACAGACTACTTTTCCCGGACCACACAGAACTCTCAGTGCAGCAGAGGAAGGGTTACGCAGCAGTGCAGGCTCCAGGACTATGCCTGGAATCCAATCTGATTGCTCAGTGCCCTGATGCACAAGTTCTTAAATATTTTAAATATCATCCTTAATCATTCCCATCTTGCAGAAAGAGAGAGAGAGAAAGATGGCTATGGAATGCATGTAAAGTGCCTAGTGTAATGAATAACACACAGTAATGACAGGTGTTATCATAACTTTTATTACCTCCTCTAGTAGACTGGATAAGGGCTCCAAAAGATGTCCACATCCTTATTCCTGGCACTTCTGAGTATATCACCTTATATGGCAAAATAAATTTTGCAGATGTTATTAAAGGATCTTGCAAAAGGGAGATGACCCTCAGGTATCCGGATGAGTCCTAAATGTAATCATAAGAGGACTTACAAGAGAGAGGCAAGAAAATATGAGATGGAAGAAGGCCATGTGACAACAGAAGTAGAAATTGGTGTAGAAATGACCGTAAACCAAAAAATGTTGGTTGCTTCTAGAAGCTGGGAGAAGAAAAGAATGAATTCCACCCACCTCCCCCCACTCCCGGTATCTCCAGAAGGAACCAAACCTGTGCCATCTTGGTTTTTGCTCTGTAAAACTAAATTGAGACTTCTGACCCTCACAACTGTAAGAGAATAATAGAGGCAATGGGAAACTAATAACTTTCCCATCCACAAATTTGTAAAATGTTGAATTATTTGCCATCCCCTGACACTGTCCTTTACTGGCATGCTTCTTGCTTTTTTATATGTGCTTTTTCTTCCCACTGCTCCCCACCTCCCACATGATTGCCCTTCTTACATCTTCTCTAGTTACCCAGAAAATTTCTGCTTACCCCCAGAGAGGGAGGACTGGAACTTATAATACAGAGTCCTCTAGTGAGGAAAAGAGTCCTAAGCTCCTTTGAAAACTTGTAGTCCTTTATCTATTTAAAACAACAGCAACAACAACAACAGCAACCTTGTAGTCCTTTTATCATAAAAAGGACTCTGAGCCAACAGTGCATATTTTTGTTTCATCTAAGAACTATACCCTAAAAATATTATTGGAGAAAAAAACTAGAAGCAAACAATTTCTTTTTCCCACATGCCTACCGCCAAACTTCTCTCTATTCTTTTACTGCACTTATTCTAATAATAGAAATTCTATTGATGATTGCGATCTGATATGACCCTTTGACTCATCCGGATGGTTTGAAAAAGCCCCCCTCCAAAAATTCCACACCATATGCTAGTGGGCAGAGTCTCTAAGTCCTTAGAGTATCATCAAGAATGGAGGGCACATCTGCCTGGCAGGTAGGTGAAATTAATTACTGAGGATAATGGTTAAGGATAATGGCAATTGCTTGACTTTTAACAGTGGAAATTGTATAGTTAGCTAGTCTCTTTTTATGAGGGTGAAAAATGCACAACATAAACTTTACCATCTTATTCACTCTTTTTGAATGTATGCTTTAAATTCCTGGAGTCTAATGGTGGTAGGATAATGAAGGGATCTTTCTTCTTGGAGATCCATCAACACTGACTTTTGAAGAAAGGTTTGAATATCTTTTCTTTGGAATTCCTACTGCAAAGCTCTTCTAAACCTGAAACAATTATTTATTAGGTGGCAATCAGACACTGCAAATAAATTGCTGGGCATTTCTATGTTTGGGTTCTCAGTAAACAACCAAAGGTATAGATATACTGTCAAAAGAAAATTAGGGCTTTACCAAAAACATCACAGATGAAAAGTGATAGGTAGATCTCAGTGGTATAAACTCAGTTAAAAATATATTGGGAAAGAGACTGAGTATAGCCCTGGACTCAGACATTTGCCAAATCTGGAGATGATTTTTCATCACAATGGCACTTTCAGGAGAGTCAGATGTTGTACATAGATGGTGACAACCTTGGCTTATCCACAGAATGATGCCATATTAAGTTTTATGCTGACCTACCTGAAAAGACATAAAGATTTTGCAAGAAGAAGAACTGTAGTTCTTCAAAATATACAGTATGAATTTCGAAGCTAGGACTAGTTTTTCTTTTTGAGGAGTTCTGAACAGTAACAAAGTTTCACAAATTTATGTAATATCTTTTGCTTTACATCCTCACCTAGAAGGACTCATGACAAAGTAGCAAAGGGGGAATTAATATTTTTTAAATGACTATGCTATGGAAAGCTCTATGGCAGGTGCTTCTCATATGTTATCTCTTTTACTTCTCACAGCTGTCCTATTCAGTAAATTATCCCCCAGTGTACAGTTAAAGGAACTAACTCAGAGAGATTTAGTGATTGGCCTAGAAGGGGTAGGATTTGAACACGTCTGTATTATTCCAAAGCTCACAATGTGTTTTATAGGACATCAAAGTAACATACCACTGGAGTGAACATCTTTCCTACTTAGAACAAATGAATCTCTAAACTGTCTTACTCTTTTTAGTTACCATATGTCCCACAAAGTGGAGTGTTTTGAGGCCCTTACAGAGAAGTAAAACAATAGTACTGTAATTCTACATGTAAGAACATGATAGAGAAGTAGAAATTATGTGGTAAGTTTAATCAAAGTAAAAAGGCTGAATTATTCCATGTCACTATGCACATTGAGGAAATGAAATAGGTAAATGTCAACTTACCACAGTCAAAAGAGAATTATATTTATATTCTCGCTAGTAAATCATTAATTCTATTGGTTACTATCTTCATCAGTCATCATTTTTCTTAAATATAGCTTAATCTGTGATAAGATTTTACTGTATTTTCCTAAATTACCAAATTCTTCTATTTCCAAAGCTCTATTAAAGTTAATTTATAATGTCTCTTACTAATCAGCTGATAATAAAATACTTCTTTACAGCCTCTCAATATGTACAATAGTTGGAAAATAAAGCTGATTTTTATTATTCTTACTTATGCTTTGCTTCAACTTCACTGATAGTCTATTGTATACTATTTCCTATATATGTAACTACTTCACTTTTAACCGTTTTGTCTATGAGTTAAGTAATTCCCGTTATTTTAACTTGTAGTGAACAGTTTCTCTCTCTCTCTCTCTCTCTCTCTCTTTCTCTCTTCCCCCCTCCCCCTCCCTCTTCCTCTCTTTCTCTCCCTCTCCCTCCCCCTTTCCCCCTCTTCTCTCTCTCTCTCTCTCTTTCTCTCTCATTGTAAGACATATCATTTGCTTTGATCTGTCTTCATTATAAATCCAAATTTGGTACAATTAGGTTAGATATTTTGGTAGCTAAATATTTTTTATCGTCAATATCTTACAATTCTTTTAATGTGGAATTTCAGTAGAAAGCTGAGTGGTTCAGCAGCAACTAAAAAATGTGATTTAAATAGGGAACATACACATTTTCTTTTCATGAGCAGGATTATCGATGACTGAAATCTACTTTGCTTTTGCTTCAAACACAGATTTAACAGGAGAATGAATGTGTAAATTATCCCTGGGCTTCTCACTGCCGCTGTTCTGAATTTCCGCAGCAGCCTGCAGGCTTGCACCAATATTTTGGCCCCTCTATTTTCCTGGCTCTTGTTTTGATCCTACAATAGCAGGATGGGAATTAATGTGGTGGTGAAATAAAGAAAAACAAATAGCCCCTGTAATGTTTAATTTCCTTCAAGATCTATTTGCCACATGAAAGACCTTTAAAAATCTTGTCATAATTAATGTTTGTTAAATCAAAAGTCTTCTAGTATCTATACAGCAAAGTTTCATTAATAAGTAGTAATCTTCCCTACCTGTTTCCGATAATAAACTTCAAAGATATTAAAGATGTCAGGAAGATACATATCTCTGAATATAAGGAAATGTTTTGTTTTTCAGAAATAAAATGTGACTGTTCTGAATTGTCTACACATTTTCACATTCTACATTATTCTGTACCCTTTTGGACAAAGGGGTTGAATTTTATGATGCCACGTTATGAATAAAATATGATTGTAATGTGTTTATTTTTAAATTATATAGCAATTTAAAGTATGGTTTATGCTGACTTCAAATGTGGCTAGATATTTTCTATCTGAGAACAGGAATGAATATTTTGCTGGAAGTATCTGGTTCACAGTTTTTAGCTGTACTGATCCTAGATATTCACCATCTCTTTCAGTATGGTTTGGGTCACGGGTTTTGAGGTACAGTCTGTGTGGTTAGGGCTTCAGGATACAGGAATTAATTAGGTCAGTTGCTCTTGGGTTTTGCCCAATGCTTCTATCCAACACTTTAGACATAAATGGGTGATAACTGGAATGCTTATATTACCTAAGTTTGTGGTCTAAAAGCTCCTTGGTGCATATACCTGGTTTGATTAAGGATTTTAGGTCGCCAAAAATGGAAAAAGTAATTCACAGCATAAGAAATTTCCATATCAGAAGATGATGCTGGGACTTCCGTACCACCACAATCACAGACACAACTCACCTCATCCACCATATCCTCACCATTACCACCGCCAGCATGAACTCTTTACTCTGATCCTAACTTCACCCGTCACCTTCAATTTACTTATTCGGTGCTGTAGAAGAATTCTTAATGGTCAACAATAGCCATACATTTTTTTTTTCAATTTAGTAGGAAGCACAGTAGGTACTTAGTCAGCTAAAGTAGAAAGCAAAGTATGTGCAGTAGACTAATATGGAGTTATGAAGTACAATAGATGCTTAGAAGAAGGAGAGAGTAATCTGATGGAAGGGACTGGAGAAGATTTCATGGAGAAGTTGCCACAGGCTTGGCCTTGAAAGAAAGGCAAGGGTTTATTTACTCAGCAAATCAATGAGTATTACGTACCAAGAATGCACCCATCATGGGGAGGGCATACCCTGCAGAGATAATATTGAGAACAAAGATCAGAGATGGAAAAAAACGACAGAGTCTGTTTGTAGAATGTTGAGTCATGGAGAGTTCTTAATGCAAAAAATTAAGAACTGTGGGAGAACTGTGGGAGAAAAGAGGGTAGTTGAGGATTATAAACTTTAAATATTAATCAGAGCATTTCATGGAGTATGCTCATTTTTATGCTAAGAGATTGGGGTTACTTTCTGTAGTCAGTGGCAACCATGGACAATTCTGAGTTGGGGAGTGAAATGAATAGAGCTCTATGTGTGATTTAGGAAGGGGTGGATTGGAGGGAAGGAACAATTATACTAAGGAAGACCAGTTAGAAAAGTTTAGCAATAATTTAGGCAAGCAGTGAGGGACTTCTGACCCAGGGTAGTGGCTGTAGAAACAAAGGGACCAATCTGAAGGATTTTTGTCAAGGTGTTTGTTGAGGGAAAGGGATGAAACACAGAAGATAGAGAAAAGAAGCGAAGAGAATTCTTTGAAGGCTGGCAGCCTGACAGAGATAAGGAGCAGAGGAAGAGGGTATGGCTCAGAGGAGCCATGATGCTGTTTTGGGCAGATAGAACATAAGAGTTAGGAGAGACAGAATATAGAGCACAGCTCCTCAGAATTTTCCAACTCATTCACGTACCCAGTACAGCAGAGAAGACCAAAGTTTTAATCCAGGTTATTTGGTGGTATAGTTCAAAGTGCAAGATTTCTTTAGTATCAGGTGTTTTACTTAACATATATATTCTTTATTCTACTCCATGATCTAATCGCACTTATATTTCTTCCTGGTTCACTCATTAATGGACAAGATTGTGCTGTGTTGAGGTTCATCTATTTAAACACCAGTTCTTTAGTGAGTGCCCAGTAGGCACTAGACAACATTTTAGGCACTGGAGATACGCCTGTGACTGAAAGAGACAAAGCCCATCTTAGAGCTTCCCATCGAGTGAAAGGGAGACAGTCAATAGGCCTATTTTCAGTAATTCAATCAATGGACAAGATAGTTCAGAATATAAGTGCTGTGGTGGAGGCAAAACATAATGAGATCAAGAGTGGTAAGGAGGGGAGTGAGACGGTGTGGTCAAAGGAGGTTTTTTTGTTGTTCATTTTTAAATTATTTTTCAATTACAGTTGACATTCAATATTATATTAATTTCAGGTATCCAGAGGTTTTTTTGTTGTTCATTTTTAAATTATTTTTCAATTACAGTTGACATTCAATATTATATTAATTTCAGGTATCCAGCACAGTGGTTAGACACTTATATAACTTACAAAGACATCACCCCAGTAAATCTAGTATCCACCTGGCACCATACGTAGTTATTACAGTATTATTGATGCTATTTCCCATGCTGTACTTTACATCCCCATGACTGTTTTGTAACTGCCAATTTGTACTTCTTAATCTCTTCACCTTTTTCACCCTGTCCCCCAACCCCCACCCCCACCCCCCATCTGGCAACTATCAGTTTGTCTCCTCAGGCAAGTGAAACAAAAGAAAAAAAAATAAACAAGTGTGACTACATCAAATAAAGAGTTTCTGCACAAAAAAGGAAACCATAACAAAATGAAAAGAAAACATACAGAATAGGCAAAGATAAGATATTCACCAATGATACCTCTGATAAGGGTTTAATATCCAAAATATAGAAATAATTCATACAGCTTAACACCAAAAAAAAAAAAATAATAATAATCCAATTAAAAATTGGGCAGAACACCTGAATAGACATTTCTCCAAAGAGGACATACATCCATATGAAAAGAAGCTTTTGAATAACTAGGAGTATACAGTCAAGCTAAGTAAGACCTGGAGGACAAATCACCTGGGAAAAGAAAAATCCTATGTGTAAAGGCCTTCAAATGTGAGAAAGCTACTATGGAGAACACAAAGAAGGGCGGGAAATTATGGTACAGAATGAAGTTGAAAGAGTGAGGCAAGAAGTGGATTTTGTTTTAAATGCCACAGCAAAGTATTTAATGATCTCATTCAGATTTCTAATTGGTTCCTCTGCCTGCTCTGTGGAAAATGGGTTGTGTGGGGCCAGAGGTAAAAACTAGGAAAAGAGCTTAAGGAAATGGCTAAGGGATTTGTGTTGGTGCTGAAGGAAATCGATGACCAAAAGATGGTTCCCTAGGTTTTATTCATTGAGTTTATCACTCTCATGTATACCTGGACTGAATTAAAGACAGCTAATCACGTCCATTGGGTTCAGCATATCTATACCTTTTCTTCTCTGTCTTGGTGTTACCTTATTCTTAGGAAACAAATTCACAAATATATGTGGGTTCTAAGAAAATAATTTTTAAAGACATGAGCCATGTACAGGGAATCCCATAGGAGGAGCAACCCAGAACCACAAATGGAAGGATGATGTCATGTTTTCAGGCTGCTCTTGCCAAAAAATTTAAAGAGTTCATCTATTTGCTGAGTTGTTGACTCACTTGTCTACTTGCAGAATGAACAAAAAGAGTTTCTGACCACTGGTAAATTTTTTTACACTCCCATGGAAATATTCAGAAAGGTCATTTTTAATGGAGAAATATGAATACTGAGTTTGTTTTGTGACTAATGCTATAATTTTTGTCACATATAAATGAACTGAGCCTGAAATTACTGACACTCTGACATCTCTTTTCAATTCTCAAACTTCAATCCCATGTTACAATTTGTCACACTCTATAAAAACCATCAGCAATATTACTTTGCAATAGTTGAATGAGGGTGTTCAGACTTCGGGTGGGGAAATCTGCTAAATAAACAACCCCCTGTAACCCACATTTGTCACAAGTGTGAACAATAAGTTAACTCATAATATTTAGGGTTTTTTGTTTGTTTTATTGTGATGTCTTTGTTATTCCCACGAAAATAAACTAATTTATGGCTTAAATGGAAAACTGTAACCATGAGTACTATTTTTTGTTTGAGCAAGAATGTATCTAGGTAGTAGTGAAATGTTTCTAAGTCTCTTCTCATTATATTACCATTTTATCTAAAACAATGAATACTGAAATACTATATTTTCCAAAATCATATAATTTCATTAATTTGTTGAACACCCTGAGGAAAATCAAGAGAGAAAAAAACCAACAACTTTGACGTGGTCTCTTGGTAAATGTAAACATGCTAAGGATAAGAGTATGTCTATTTTATTCAGAGTTGAACCCCCAGGATCTAGCATAGTGGTTGGCACAAAACTATTAGAGGGTAGAAGCTCAAAAATCTTTTTGGATAAATGAATAAAATTGTTGGTTGCTGGAGTAGACAGGAGCATAATCTCTTTCATGCATACTGGTGCTTCCAAAACATTGCTTAATGTCGATTTGAGTCCAACATTTTTTTCAAGTTAATATCATGCTGAATAAAATGCTTATAGCTTGTTGAAAATGTCTTTACTAGTTCTACCTTCAAGTATTTTGGCAAATAACATTCCTTGACAACCTACATTATGAGTGCACATGACTAATAAAGTAGTTACCTCATTCATATCTACCTGTGTTTTCATCCTAATATTAGGTAAAAACCCAGTTTCTCTTCAGATTCTTGATTACTCAATGATGCTTTGACTTGTAAAAATACATTTTATCATCTCAGCTGCCTCTTTTGCATCAGAACAGGTTCAACCTCCCCGGCCTCACTGTGCTCCACCAGACGGCCCTGGTCTCAGGAGTTCTTCCTCGCACGCTGATTCTGAAACTAACCTTGATGATGCTTCAAGCACTTTTTTTTCTCTGCTTGTTTGATTGTGCTTTTGAAGTGTTGCACATAGCCAAGATTTCTCTCTCTTGCTTTTTAACTTTCAAACTGTTTTCAAAATTGGTTTAAATAGTATATATTCAATGAGGTGTTATTCATGGAGCTATTTTCTCAGGATTGTTCAACTCAGTGGCAGTTAAATTCAGCTCATTGGCATCTCTACAGTGATTAAAAACCTGTATTTTAAATGAGCATCAAAACACACCTTATACGTTTGTGGCCAACTTCAGTGCTTCCTTTGAGTCCCCTGGTTGTGGTTGGCGCCCGTGCTCTGGTATTTCAAGCCACCAATTCCCTGTGACGTCTCCTCTGCTGCAAATTTGTTCTGAAGTTTTTTGTGCATTTTCACCATTTACAAGCCTTGACTCCAAACATAACTTTGTAACCACCTCTCAATATTTCCAATTGAAACTATAATTTGAAATAAATATGTTTTTGGAGCAATAGAGAGTGACACTTAGTTTTTTGAAGTCAGAATCTCTGGACTTCTTGATATTGTCAGACTAACTGCAAGGGCAAATGTAATTAAACATAGTTTTATGTTTATA
This sequence comes from Rhinolophus ferrumequinum, assembly GCF_004115265.2. Lineage (NCBI taxonomy): Eukaryota > Metazoa > Chordata > Mammalia > Chiroptera > Rhinolophidae > Rhinolophus > Rhinolophus ferrumequinum. Next base: position 38,070,413 of record NC_046290.1, on the reverse strand, counting down.
AATAGAACATTTGTCCAAATACATTTGTGGTAGGAAATTTTACCATTTATAAGAGCCAGTGGTGCGTGTGTGTGTTCAATCTAAAATGAAATTAGGAAAACACATTGGTTTGGTAAACAAAAAAGAAAAAGTTTCTCTCTCTCTCTCTCTCTCTCTCTTTCTTTCTTCTTTCTTCTTCAAAAAAATGATCCACTCTAGAGATGCACTACTGTGTTTCCCTGAAAATAAGACCCAGCCCGACAATCAGCTCTAATGCATCTTTTGGAGCAAAAATTAATGTAAGACCCGGTCTTACATAAGACCGGGTCTTATAGTATAGTAAAATAAGACTGGGTCTTATATTAAGTTTTGCTCCAAAAGACGCGTTAGAACTGATTGTCCAGCTAGGTCTTATTTTCAGGGAAACACAGTAGTCCTATGATTGGGAGTTATTAGGGTCACCTGTGATCATAGTTGTGTGTAAGTTCACTTTGGTTTTGTTATAATGGTATTGGCACTTGGTTCTCCAACAATTCTACTGTACCACATTTTCCAGTCATGTACTGTATGTGGATATTTTCTATTTAAAGTGTTAAAAAATAGAATTTGATGGCCTGGAATAGTAAGATTCTGCTTTTGTCTAAGGGTACTTTAGACAAATAAACTAATGCAATGAATATCCAAGATGCTCAAATGTACCTTGTTCTTCCCAAGGCTCTGAAGTGCTTTTGTACACTGCACAGCCTTGCGGTGTATCCCAGCGTAAGAAGCGTAAGAAGCAGATGCAGAGAGAGCAGAGCTAAACCTCAGGGAACAGCTTGATTTAGAACTGGCAGGAAGGAAAGGACCCAGAGAATCAGAGAAAAAAGCCTGGAAGGTAAGAGGAAAATCAGGAGCATTCAGAATAATGCAAGGATGAAAGGCTAACAATGAAAGCTGTTGTCAGTGGGGCAGTGAAGAACGGGAAGAATAAAAAGAGGCCTTTGCAGCTGAAGTCTAAAAAACTGTTGGCGTGGGTGCTGCAGCTGAAATTACCAGGAGTTAATGAGTCAGGAAGCTATGAGCAGATTCATTGGTCAATATAAAACCACTCTCTCAAAAGAAGATTGGCATTGAAACAATAATATCAAAAAGCACAGATGTTGAAGGCCATGGAAAAATTCAGAAAAACAGTTGAAGCAGAGAAAGAATTTAAGGAGTGTTAACATAGTAAGAACTACCAATATTTGAGTGATTACTGTGTACCAGGCAGTGTTCTAAATGCTTGAACTAATTTAATCTTCATAACAAACCTATGAGATAAACGCTTCTATTGTTATCCATATTTTGTGTGAGGAGACTAAGGCACAGGAAGGTTACATAACTTGCTCAAGGAGCATTCAGAATAATGCAAGGTAATGGTGTCAGGATTCACACCCAGAAGGCGTAGCTTCTGAGGCTGCCTCTTACCTACTCCGTCCCACTGTTCTGTGTGCTAGCTAGAAAGAGACAGTCCCTGGGGCATTAATGTCTCTGAGCTGGTCATCAGTAGGGATGAAATTGCAGGTGTGCTGAGGAATCAGCATTAGAAGGAGGAATGAGATGAGGGCACACAAGGACTTAGTATGTTTGAAATAGAGAAGAAGGGCTATATGGCAATTGAATGTTTCCACTTGGTACAGAAACAAATACCTTGTCAGCTAAAGGACCAGGGAAACAAAAGAGGTGCCTCAGGAGAATGGAACAAATTGGAATAATCACTATGGGGTATGTGATAAGGAGTCAACTAAGGCAGAAATCAGTAATTGCCAAATAGTAATGAGGGGCCAGCTCAAGCAAAGAAACAGGTTTGTAACAGATGCTGTCTGCTTGGCAGACATACGTGGAGGGGACGGATGATGATGGAGTGTACCTATGACTTCTTAAAAATAGAGTAGGGATGTGTCAGGTGCTTCGCTTCCTATCTCTGTCTTTAATAGAAAGTGGTGAGTATGGGAGAAACTTGTAGCCATTATTGGTTTGCACATTTTTTAGTGGATTGACATTAAAGGAAGGCATTTTAAGACCTTATCTAAAAGACTGTAAAAATTCTTGAGTTTACACACTCTCCATATCTTTAGTTATTTTTTCATTTCTCCTACTGCAATATTTCTCATGTTGTAGGAATTCAATAAACACTGTGAATTTATTGTTATTCAAAAGATTAGAGGGAACCTAGGAGAGGGTAAGGATGGCTGAGGACTCAGAAGAAAAATTTTTATACCATTTTCTAAGTTAGTTCAGCTTTAGAAAATAAACCCTTTTTTTTAGGGATAATAAAGCCACCAGAACCACTCCAATAATTACTTTCAAGCTATTCTATCCAGTATTTAGATATCTAAACTGGAAGCTTTGACAAAACCACAACTGAAAGACAGTAGCCATTAATACAGCTCCAGGGGTGTTAAAGGTACTAAAGAAGAGAGAAATTTGGCGCCATTAATTACACAAAAATGTTCAGTATTCGTTGCTATTATGTGCTTCTTGACAATGAACTTGAAATGGTTCAGGACACATTAAACATAGTCTGCTCCTGTTTTTTTTTTTCCCCCCAGGAAGCAGGGAGGAGGAAGAAGAGCAATATCCAGACTTATAGAAAGGAGAAGGGTTAATAATAAGTATACTTGGTGTAGTTAGTGCTCTTGCACCTCTCACAGACTCCAAAAAACTGATCTGAAATATGACTTCAGCCTTTCATTTAGTATGCTAATGAGGGTATCATATTTGCACTCTTCACATAAATAAACATGCCCTCAAATGTGTTCTTTTTCTGCATTGACAGATGGATCACATATTCAAAATTACAGTGAATTCTTATTCTGAGCATCTTTGCACAACACTCTGCATCCACTCGTGTTGCTTGCCACATGTTCTAGCACTGTCTGTGCCCTGAGCCAGTGTCAAGGTAGCTACAGCGTGACATTTTCCTTGAACAGAGATAGGCAGGGCTTAATTGACCTCATTATTCTTGGATTCTCAAAGGCTTCTGTGGTTGTGCCCATTCACTAATACTATTCTCTTGGGCTGTAAAACTGTGTCCAATTATTTTTATTACATGTCCTCAAGTGACTCGGTGACACCTGCAGCAGCACTTCTTGCATTCCAATGACTCCATTCCTAAATTTATTATCACTTAGAGACTCTAGGGGCCAATGGGTCTTTGTGTGAGAGGGCTGACCTTCCGTTTCCCCTTATAGTATCTTTGTCTGGGTGTAGCTCCCTTTCCTATTTTTATAAATAAACCTTTAAATGAAGGCTGAAGCTATATGATGGTTATAATAGTTGGTCTACCTATTAAAAAACTCTCAATGTTCATTATATATAGAGAGACATGATCCCAAATAATTGGTTTGAATGAAATTGGGCTTTACTCATTTCTTTACTGTAAATTCTCAGTTATAGGCTTACCTTGAACTACTCTCAGAGCTAAAACTCTGAGAAAGATTAGGCTCATGCCTAGAATGGGAGAGAGAGTGGCTGAAAGTACAGAAGATGTTTTACTTATCTATACTGTGTAATGAACCCCAAAATTAATGGCTTAACATAATTTAGTTAGTTTTCCTTACAGTTATTTGGGTCAGATATGTGGGCAGGGATTGGTTGGGTGATTCTTTTATTTCATGTGGTATCAACTTGGCTGCAATCTAATGGATGGCTGGGCTGAGCTGGGAAGTCTGAAAAACCTTCTTTCACATGTATGCTGCCTCATGGCTTCTCTATATGGTCTCTCTTCTTCTCTCTATAGTGGTCAGGGTTCTCCAGAGAAAGAACTAACAGGATGTATGGAGGGAGAGAGAGAAGGAGAGAGGGAGGAAGGAGGGAGGGAGAGAGGGACAGATTCTAAGGAATTGGCTTAAGTGATTGTGAAGCCTGGCGAGTCCAACGTCTGCAGGGTAGGCGGGCAGGCTGGAGACCCAGGGAGAAGTTGATTTTCCAACTCAAGTTTGACTGCTGGGAGAATTCCTCCTTCCTTGGGGGGCATCAGTCTTTTTCTTAAAGCCTTCTACTGATTAAATCCCACCCAATTATGGAGGGTAACTGCTTTACTCAGTCTACAGATTAAATGTTGATCTCGTCTAAAAAAATACCTTCAAAGCACCATTCAGTTGTGTTTGACCAAATATCTGGGTACCAAGGCCTAGCCAATTTGACACATAAATTTCACCATCAACCTCTCCATATGGTGTCTCATTAAGTAGTCCAGCCCAAGGTTCTTTACAGCATGACAGCTGGATTTTCAGACAGAAGAAGAATCTATCAGGTCTGGGCTCAAAAGTCCCAGGACATCATTTATGCTGCATCATATTGGTCAAAGGAAGCCATATGTCTATCTCATAGTCAAGGGGAAGAAAAAATAGAATCTGTTTTATAATACGAAGAGCAGAATATGTGGACAGGGAGAGGAGAAATGGTTGGTGACTAGAATCACAGTCTTCCTTCTGGCCACAGAAATTCATGTTTCTTCTCTAAAAGAAGAAGATTCTTCATCATATTACAGCATAGTTTTCAGGTTCTAGGTCCAGGATCTTATCATATAAATCAGGTACACCTGAAGTTGATGCTCTTCAGGTATAGTTTCTCTTGATCTAGAGACTTGATCTCTCAAGAGATTGATACAATCTCTGTACACTCTCCTCCCCCCAACACAATAATGAGACAGGGATTATTGTATCTCTGGCAATAGACATGGCCATGCAAAAGAAGGGAAATTGGAGGCACGTAGCAATCACTGTTTTGTAGAAATTTCCAACTGGAAAGATGTTGTCAATTGCCTCAAATCTAGGGACAAAGAATATTTCTTGAAAGGGTCCAGTTCTCTAAATGTGATTTTCTATTTCATTGCTCTTGGTGGCTCTTGGCTGTGTCCTCTAAGCCATCCTTCCTTTTTCATGTTTGCAGCTAAGTAGCTTTCTCAGCTTTTTTTTTTTATGCTAGTAAAAGTTTGGAGGCCTCTTTATTTTGTTCGGCATGTTTCTCTTTTAGTGCTAGATGATACAGTTCCTTTAAAAACTTTGTGGTATTCCCATGAATCTAATTATATTTCATCCCATTAAGCAAAAGCTACTCCCACACATCTCTTTAAGACAGACAATTTTCTATTTTAGGCTGAGAGTTAAGATGCTATGGAGAAACATCTTTAAGATTTTTAGAAGCCCTTGTCTTCTAGCTGAGTAAATCTTACAAGGGTTTTAAGAGATCTCTCACTACAACATTCTTGATTTGATATTTACCCTGAGGTCACATAATATTAGTGGCTTTCTGGATTTAATTAGAGACCATTTCTTTCTTTGAGAACCTTTTGCCATCTGGAGGGGCTGAAAATGAGAAATAATTTTACTTTCTAAGCCAGCAAGTGCTGGGTTGGACTTTATGGCTTAAAACAACTTTGTTTTTGTTTTTTTACCTCTTGGGCAGGGCTTGCCTGAGAAAGTCTTCTGTTCTGTGTGATATTGATTGGGTCACTCATGTGGCTGCATTTTGTGTCACTGGTCTGGGCTGGAAGGTCCAAGAAAGCTTCACTCACATACCTGACCTCTAAGCTTATCTAAGGAGCATCTATATGTAATAATCTTGAGTTTCCTTACAGCATGGAAGACTCTGACTGGTCAGAGTTTTTACATGGTGGCTGCCTCTAACAGCAGGTGTTTTAAATAAACAAGATCTGCCCAATATGCAGGAGCTTATTAAGCTTTTGCTTGTATTGTGTTTGCTAATGTCCTTTTAGCCAAAGCAGTACATATAGCTAAGCCATAGTTAAACCAGAATAAATATGAGAGAGACCACATAAGGGTAGGAATAAGAAGAGGTAGCATTTATTGAGGAATATATAATATGTTCCCACAGAGAATAATTTTATTGTCAGACAGAAAAAGATTTGTCACCTTCCAACTTTTATTAATGGCGTGGCTTAGGGAAAATTGCTATACTTTTGAGCTTCTTGTTTACTGCCTGTAAAATGAAAAACATGATAAACGAGGTGTGACCAAACAATATGGTGAATGTTTAAATAAAAAAGAATTGTTACAGTAAAAGACACATTGTCGTTAATCTCCTTTCTCTTCGAACATACTTATTCCATCATTCTTGGCACTTTCTGAAGCAGTTCTGGAAGTCCTCTTTTGTGAGTGTCTTTAGTTGTGCTGTTGTGGCTGCATTGATGTTCTGAATCATTTTTACTTTGGAGAAGAGCCAGAAGTCACACAGTGCCAGATCCAATTAATAAGGTGGATGAGGACACACTGTAATGTTTTTATTGGACAGAAATTGCCATATACCAGAAGTGACGTATGACATGGAGTGTTGTCATGGTGGAGGATGATTTAAGACACACTTTCAAACATACCTTCTCTCAACCGTAGCTCACACCTGACTGACTGCACTGAACAAGCTGAAACTTGTCACGCACTCTTACTAAGGTTTGACGCTCTGCTTCCTGTATTGAAGATCCCTGCCTTTCTGTTGGATGGCACTCAGCAGCAGCATTCACCATAACTGTTGATCACAATGCGAAGGCTCCATGTCACACATCGCTTCTGGTACAGTGATTTCTGTCAAAAAAAAAAACATTACAGTGTGTTCTCATCCACCTTATTCACTGGATCTGGCACCATACGACTTCTGGTTCTTCCCCAAAGTCAAAATGACCATGAAAGTTACACATTTTGAATCAATTCAGTATATCAAGGAGCCATAACAGAACAGCTAAAGACACTCAGGAAAGAGGACTTCCAGAACTGCTTCAGAAGGTGGCAAGAACGATGGGATACATGTGTTCGAAGCAAAGGGGATTAATGGCAATGTATCTTTTACTGTAGTAATTTCTTTATTAAGTATTCATTGTATTTGTTGATCACATCCCATGCACATTACTAGATTGTTTGTGAGAATTATAAACATTCAGACTCACACACACACACACGAGTACCCACAATGGTACTCAACAAATATTACAGTTACAACATTTTGGGAGTGTATTTGACAGACCAGCAGTCAAATATTGAATGGATCAACTGCAGCTTCACCATATCAGGGCCAGATTGTAATCAGAAACCGAGGCTTGCAGAAGTCAGCGTGATTAAAGGTAAAAACTTGGAAGGGAAGGTAGACATAAGAGATAATACTTGTCCAAAAGCTGTTGGCTTTGGTAGAGATGGGAGTTTGAGGCCAGGGCTCAAAGTGACATGAGAGTGCATGGTGATGATGAAGATTGGAACCAGATGATAAGTTAGGATTTTATGTGGTCCAAAAATGCAGGGTCAGGAAATTCTTATAAATCCAAACCAAATATAGAAACTTAGGGAGTCAGATAAAATTGGGGACCTATGCCTGGAATCCAGGAAATCAAGGGTGAGTATCCAGGCTATATGTTTAGGTAAATAGTTATGGGTCCCAGAGGCAAGGGTGAAATTTGATAGTTTGCAAAGTTGTTGAGGTCAGAGATGCCAAGTATTACTGTAGCCAAAAGTAAAAATTGGTCTCTGTGTGTGGGCAGTTCTTGACTCACTGGTAGAAAACACATCTGGTTAGAATAGGGATGGGACAGATAGGTACCTCCTGACATTAAAATCCTTTTAGATTTTCATGGGATTCTAGTTGTCCTTTCAATTATCTGGTTGTTCCCTGTTTGGGAATATGATGTTTTCCACACAGAAACACTATCAGACTGTGAAGCTGTTATGGCACACAAAAGTGAAGATGCCTCTATCATCTTTTTGTTCACCTGCAGAATAGTCCATTCTTTGGCTATAGCAGTCTTCTTCCTCACCCAGAGGAAAACTGGAATTACCAATACTATTGTCTGGGGCTCAGTTGCAAAAGGCAAAATATTTCTGAATTCTTCTGAACATCTCAGGCTGATTATTATTTTAGTTGGAAAGCTTATGCTATCTTATAAAATCACTTAATACTTCCATTTTTCATTGAAATATTTGGAATAGAATAAAATAGAATCATGTAAAGTTATGTTTAGGCAAAATAGGATTTCTTGATTAAAAAAGAAAGTTTAGAGTGGCATTGTAAAGAAATACATTAAAAAAGATAGAAGGCCATATTTATGTAGTTCTTGCTGTGGTGGGTAGTTCCTTTTTGTACCTTTAGACACATTACAAAAATACAATTAAATTTCCTTTTAAGATTTTGATTATGAACGCACCTTAGGCACTAGTAGGAGAGTATTTTTAAATGTAATTTTTATATAATATCCATTTTATAGGTTTTCTGAGAATTCTTAGCATTATACCAACATACGAGTATTTCTATCCCATAGTCAGATTCATAGTTCTAGCTTCATGTACCATTGTCACGGCAACAACTCTGTTAGTGGCTCTAAGCATCAGTAGCTTGGAGATCTAGAGCATCTAAATGTCTAGGTTGAATTTTTAATGTCTATCAAAACTTTATTTCTTGACTCATGTTTTTGGACCCTCAGTCTGAGAAGACTCTGTTAACTAGAGTGATTACTTTTTAAAAAGTGCTGTCATTTATGTTTTTGGTGATCAAGTCGTCCATTAGGGAACAAGATGTCTACACTCTGTTCTGATGCTGTTTTATGTCTTAGACCAGGAGTCAGCAAACTTTTCCTGCAACAAGACTAATGGTAAATATTCAGCTTTCTGATCCAATCACTGTGACAAATACCTAACTGCCAGGGGGTGCAAAGTCTCTTACACTCGTACAGCCTTGTGTCATACGGAGAATACTTTTTGCTGTTGTTGATGTAACTGAGATGATATTAGTAGGTTTTAGTTTGAATTCATTTTAGAAAATGCTGCTAAGTGGATGTTTTACTACTGTTTATTACGAAGGTTTCAGAAATTAGTACTGTCTATAAAATGGAATAAAATAAAAATAATTTAGAACTAAAAGTTAATCTCAAAATTGCACATCAGTTAGCTACACTTTCTTGTGGTAAAGTATTTAGTCTATATAGCATGCTATTTAAAAAGAGTATGGCATTTCACCACATCTTTACAAATACTTCATGCCAAATAAGAAAATTATACATCTTTCATCAAATGGCAACTTTATGTCATGTCAGATTTACGTCTGAGGAAATCAAGTTTTAGAAATGAAAAAGAAATAGTACAGTTGCGTATGAGTTTAATGAGGGTTTTAATGGCTCCCCTTATTTTGCATTTCCAATTCATATCATTTATTAGTATTTAATTATGACTGATAAAGGTGTCTATCAGCTTAGGATCTGTTGATTTTAAACGGTTTGTGGAGGTGTCTACATTTATGTCAGAAAAAAAGGGATTTATCTAATGTCGAACACATTTAGAAGCCTGTGTGGAAGATTTTAAACCTGACACCACCCTCAGTTCTCCAGGCTCTGTCTTTGACCCTCAGAATTAGGACTCAGGACTTTAACAATTTGTCCACGTTTTCTTCTTAATTACTTATTGCAACTGAAGTATAAAAATATAATTATTCACTTCATATAGAATTTTGAAATAGGATGTTAAGCAAGTATAGTGTTGAAATCATCTGCAACCTTTCCAACAATGTCTAGAAGAAATCCCTTTACTTACTCATGCCACATATTAAAATTAGATACATGGAAATAAAATGGACTTTTCCCAAGGGTAATATATTCAAATTAGAAAGGGTAGAGTAAATATGGGAAAGAAGAAGTAAAGTTAAAATAAGTGAAGAAACTCCCCCTTCCCCCCAAATCTTACCTAATGTAAATGAAATGACATTGAAAGAATTTCAGATGTGATCACTAAACCTCTATAATCAGTGCTGTAGAGACAGGAACAAAATGCATTAGACATTTCTAAAATGAAACATGTGACCAAAATGAGGCAAGAGGAAATATGTGGAATAAATACATCATAAACAGTACCATATTTCTCCACAGTGTGCTGTGTTCAGCTTTCTTAGTGTATTTGCATTTGACTGCTGTTGCTTAGTGAGAAAATAATGTGCTGGGAAAAATCCTGTCAGACCAACAAAATGCCCATGGCAAACTGACGTTAATTCTCAATTCATCAATTTTCTGTGAATTGATTTGCACACAAATACATGTAGCAGAATACATTGTGCTTATCATGTGCCAGGTTTATCTTTACATGCTTTTACCTCACTGAATCTTCGCGATAGCTGTATGATGTGTGAACTATCATCATGCCTATTTCACAAATGAGCAGACACACAGAAGTTAAATAACTTGCCACTACAGTTTGAGGAAATACATAACAGTATATTAGAAATGGGATTGAATAATTTGTATTTTCAGGAGGAGGAGGACAGTAATTCTCCCCAGTTATATCCTTTGGGAATAGGACATTAATCTTACTTCCTTTAGGTTTTTCTGTAAATATTGCTTTCTGAGAGGACTTCCATTGGATTCCCATCTAAAATTATTCCCATTTTCTACCCTCCAGAGTTTGTTTACCTTCCCACTTTTATTTTTCTCCTGCACACTTGACATTCTCTAACATTCTATATGTTTCACTCATTTATATTGTTTACTTGCTCCTCCCACACAAGTGAAATAGTCTTAACTGTATTTCCAGTGCCTGCCACAGGCAATCAGTAAATAATTGTTGAATTGGTGAACGGATCAATTGATTTATCTTAGATAAGTTTCTAAATTGGATCGTTAAAAGGTTTCTTGTGAGCAAAGAAAGTGATCACGTGGAATTTGTATTACGTCACTAATAGGAAAGCATATCAGATTAAACGAATTTCCTTTTCCTGTAGGACCAGTATATTAGAGGAGTGTTACCATTAGATAAAGTCATAACTGAATGTCTGTATTCATGAATCAGTATCTGTTTAGAGAGAGGCTTCTAGTAACTGACTAAAGGATTTGGTCTTTAGGTCTCTCCAGTTCACCATTTTGTCATTAATTTGTAGTAGCATTAATGGCATAAGGAACTAATCCACAGATGAGGCACAAATGGGAAGACTAGCTAATAAAGTTATTAACAAATCAGCAAATATATAATATTGGAAAGGTGGGAAGGAAGAGGTAAATATAATAAAACAAAAGTGAAAATATAAAATCCTAAAACAAGGAGATAAGTACTAACTAATGTTTGAGGAGCAGTAGGTGCAGAGGTGAGACCTAGTCAAACGGCAACTAGAGATCTAGGTGGTTGAAAATAAGTATGAATCAATAATATGATGTCAGTCTCCTGCCTCACAAAATAGTCTTTCATTCTTGGGCTTCATGAATAGAACTGGGTCTAAACCAGGAAAGACAATGATTTGGCTCTATATTTGTGTTGGGTCACTCATACCTAGAACTGGGATGCCGATCCTGGGCAGTTCACTTTAAAGAGGACATTGAGAAAGTCCTAAAAGGATATTAAAAACTTGCAATCATTATGGAGTAAGAAGTCAAAACTATAAAACGTGAAAAGCTGTGGTTTCAAACTTGTCACCTTCAGATGTTTTATATGGCCCACATGGGGTTTTTAGAAATTGAAATTAATATCAGATGTCTCAAGATAAATAGATGTTTCATTAAAATATGGGTTTCTGGGTTGTGCTCTTACGTTCTAATATGGAAACCGACCATGGGGAAGCACTGATTCTGTCTTTGTATTCCTCTCAGCCCACTTCACTCATTTGCTTTAAATTCCTGGTCTCTGTAGTAATTTAGTGCTTAGCACCTGAAAGAAAAGACCTGGGGAATTCATGGCCTGTAAAACAAAGTTGCAGGTGGAAGACCTATAAATATATCTGAGGACTTTCCTAGGGCAGAACAATTAGATGTAATCTGTGTGACCCCAGGGAGCTAAACACGTAGTAATTACAGAGAAGAAAGTTTCCTTTAGATATATAGACTAGCTTTCTCACAGTGACTTCAGACTTGCTGTGTTTTAGTCATCTTTAGTTCATCAGTACCAAGAAGAGTTTCTGACACATATTGGCACACAATAATTACTTACTGAATAAATGAAGTAAAACAGGCTGTGAGTGATGAAGTCCATTTCAGGAATTGCTAGAATGTAAGCTCTTTGAGAGCAGAGATCTTTGTACATTTTGTTTACAGCTAAATCAGTGTGACCTTGTAGGTGCTTGACATTGTAGGTGCTCATTAAATATTTGCAGAACCCACAATTGGAGATATTCAAGGGTAAAGTCATGGTGTATTTGTCAGTGCTGCAGGAAAAATCAGTTAGCTATACGCGTGAAATGTCATGGAATAAGGAGCATATTGAACTCAATGTCCCTTCCAATCCTGAGAATCTATCAAGTAAGTAACAATGGAATGAAATTATATATTTTATATCAAATATTAAACATAGTAAAGTAAATGTGTACATGTATTAACAAACCTGGGAGGCGAAACATTTGGCCAAATATTTATGTATAGTATGGATAAGGCAATGATTTGCTGGATTTCTTTTTGTTTTTATTGAAATAACCACTTGTTTTAGATTTTTTTTCTGTTATCGTACCATATCTTATATCCATATTGATGTCTGTGTTTATTCTCCTTTTCAGCTATTTTATGTCAGCTTAGAAATGGTTAATCATTTCTATGTGATGAAAATACATTTTTATCCCCTGATATTTGTAATCTAACTTACAGAATCCATATTGCCGTGACGTTTGGAGTGATTTGTTATTCTATTCTTCAAGGAAACCAATGATAACAAATCGAACCATTGGGAAGTGATTTCAATGTCCATTGTTTAGGGTGGTTACAGAAGGTGATGTTCTGAAAAGTAATCTTGTAACTAACCTAGAAAATAATATTTAGAGGCCAAAAGAGGCAAAGGAACAAAATTAAGTATCTAGCTTTTAAATGCTTGTCGTAAAAATTCTATGCACCTTTTGTTGTGAAGTACTAGCGATTTTAATAGTCTTAAAATCAAGTAAAAGGAGAAATTACTTTATAACCTTGAAGGAAAGAAAAGTCTAAAGCCCTGATTATCAGTGCCAGGGATGAATGTATTTAGAATGCAGTCCTGAGGAGGTGTATGCCAACTCTGAAAGGCAATAGCTTATTAAATTCTGGGAAACTTTCAGTTTATTTGAAGGAGATATGGTGACTGATTTTTGCTAAATGTTATTTATAAGGGGTAACATTTTCCTCTGAATATTTAGCTTTAGGACAAAGAAAGAAAGGCAGCACCTAATTGTTTAAAGGTTAGTGAATGCTTAGTGGTAGGATTAGATCTATGAATCATTGGTTTTACAGCACAGGGAATGAATGCGTGGTACCTCATAACCTTAGAATCCTCCATGGTCATCCTTCCCGTCATCATCATCATCACCATCACCATCATCCCATGATCATCATGTGTCACATGTACACAGCTACTGTCTTTGAGGAATTAGTAATTTATGAATTTGTTTTAATTCGTTTTCACAGCTTCCTCATAGGGCATGGTGAACATATAGCTTTCAGCCTGTTTTAGAGTCTGCTTTAGAAATAAATGGTGATATAAGCACTATTTTATTTCAGTGACTCTTCTGCTTGCTGGGGCCCCACCTCTTTGTATAGCAATTTATTCCCCCTTCCTAGATTTAAAGGAGAAAATTCTTGTGAGTTTTTATATTTAAAAAAATGTGTAATGGAAATTTTCAAATATGTGCAAAAGTAGAGAGCACAGCATAATACACCCGAAGTGCTCGTCACGTGGCTTCACTAATTCTCAGTACGTAGCCAACTCTTGTTTCCTCTGCATCCCCACCCCCCACATTACTCTCTAGGAGAATTATTCTGAAGCAAATCCAACATATAGTATTACTTCATCTGTAAATAGTTTAGCATGTGTCCAAAAATTGTCTTTTAAAAATTACCTCAAAAACATTAAAATAACATTTTCCTAATAATTTCTTAATATCAAATTTATTTATTTCTAAAAATAAGTTTTAATTCTTTTTGTTTGAAATGACTTCCAAACAAGGTTAATATATTGAAGTTATTATGTATCTTAGTTTACTTTTGGACTATAAATTTCTCTGCCCTTTGTTCTCTCTCTTTCTCTCTCTCTCCAGTTTTTTTTTTTGTTGTTGTTGAAAAACTGGGTCAGATACTAGCATTCTCACAGGTTGGATTTTGCTGATTGCATCCCTCTGGTGTTGTTCAACATAGTCACCTGTCTCTTGAATTTTCTATGATTAGTAGTCACTTCTAAAGAATCGATAAATGACTTACATTTTATTATTTTGGAAGAATAAACATATTTTGAAATTTTTTTCCCCTCAAATTTTTATTCACTAACATGAAGTACTAAACTATAATTATTTTCAGTGCGTTTGTTGTTGTTTTACTGCATCTAATTCTCTCTTCATAGTCTCAACCTTTTTTTTCCTTCCCCTTAGATTTCGTAAATCCGTATCCCTTCCTATGTCTCCTATTCCCACTTCCTTGTCTCTGAAACATTGCCTTCCTAACCACCCCCACATTTCTTGTCAGCATTGTGGGTGGAGATAACAAAGGATTGCATGGGAATAGTGAGTAAGGGAAATTGTCACATCTTTAGTGACAGACTGCAATAATGTTCACTAGTTCGTTGGGTGCAAAAATTGTATTTTGTATAATTAGTTTTGAATGTGGGTGATTTAGATACCTTAAAATAACAACCTACAGATAATTATTATACTATATTCCCTTTCAGTCTGTTAGCAGTGTGTTTGTGTGTATTATAAATTTTGGGAACGTGCTCTATATATCCTATTGGTTTTTGCTTCTTCCATTTGATAGAATGCTATGTAAATTTCTTCAGTAACTTGTTTTTAGCAGCTACTTATTACTTATTATTATACATAGGTATGTTTTAAAGGTCATTTCTTTATAGCTAGAGAAGTTTTGGTTGTCTCCAAGTTTTCTCCCTTAATCATGTTATAAATAATACCTAATTCAAAACTTGGAGCTGCACTGATGAAAACCTTCTTATGTTAATTTCCAGACAAATGGTATTCCTAGGTTAAACGACATGAACGGTTTTTAAGGCTCTTAATACCTACTGCAAAATGACTTTGTAGAAATACTTTTTCATCTTTTGTTCTAGTTTTTGTATGCAAGCTCTTGATTCATCATCATATTACTATTATTAAAAAATGTTCTCAACATAATGGATCAAATATGGGAACATATTAATAATTTCATGAAAATTTATTATTACTAAAAGGATAACCAATATTTTTTCTGTGAATTGTTCATATTATGAGCTAATTTTTTTAAATTGAAAGAATAATGTTTCCCTTACTAGTTTATAAGATAATTTTCATATTGAGCATATTGACTATTTGGCATAACAGGTGGTAATATATTCTCAGTTTATTATTTACCTGAAGTTTCATATATTTTTATACATGGAAGTTTCAAATATTTAAAAATTAATTTCATTTGAGATTTCTTCCATTGTTGTTATACTTAAAATCACTTCCCTAGCAGATGATCATTTAAATGCTTACTTATATTTATTTTTATAGCTTACTTTTTTTTTGTTTAAAAACACATAACATAAAATTTACCATCTTAATGGTAATTTTTAAGTGTGTAGTAGTGTAATAGTTTTAACTATATGCACATTGTTGTGCAACAAATCTCTAGAACATTTTTATCTTACAAAACTGAAACCTATATCCATTAAACAACAAATCCCCTTTTCTCTTCCCCTCAGCCCCTGGCAGCCACCATTCTACTCTGTTTCTAAGAGTTCAAATATTTAAGATACCTCAGACAAGTGGAATCATTCAATATTTGACATTTTGTTATTGACTTATTTTGCTTAGCATAATGTCCTCAAGGTTCACCCATGTTGGACCTTGACAGAAGTTGATGGACTTTTCTTCTTTTTTAAGGCTTAATGATATTCCATTTAAGTACCATGTTTCCCCTAAAATAAAACCTAGGCAGACCATCAGCTCTAATGCGTCTTTTGGAGCAAAAATTAATACGTATAAGACCCGGTCTTATTTTACTATAAGACCCGTTCTTATATAATATAATAATATAACATAATATAATATAATATAATATAATATAATATAATATAATATAATATAATATAATATAATAAATGTAATATAATACTGGGTCTTAATTATTGCTCCAAAAGACAAATTAGAGCTGATGGTCTTGCTAGGTCTTATTTTCAGGGAAACATAGTATATATAACATTTTTCTTTATTCATCTGTTGATGGACATTTGGGTGGTTTCCACCTCTTGGCTATAGTGAATAGTGCTGCTATGAACATTAGCCATCAAATATCTCCTCAAGACCTTGTTTTCAGTTCCTTTAGGTATATACCCAGAAGTGGGATTGCTAGATCATTTGATAGTTCTATTTTTAATTATTTGAGGAACCTCTATATTATTTTCAAAGCAGATGTATCATTTTACAAAGCCACCAACAGTGCACAAGGGTTTCAATTTCTCCACATCTTTGACAACACTTGGTATTTATTTTTTTGATAGTAGCTATTCTAATGGGTACGAGGTATTACCTCATTGTGGTTTTGATTTGCATTCTCCGATGGTTAGTGAGTTGAGCATCTTTTTGTATGCTTGTTGGCCATTACTATTTCATCTTTGGAGAAATGTCTATTCAAGTTTTTTACCCATTTTTAAATTGAGTTATTTGATTTTTTTTGTTGTTGAGTTACAGATATTCTTTGTATATTCTGGATATTAACCACTTATCATGTATATTTTTGCAATTTTTTTTGCAATTTCCTTTGTATATATTGTATAAGTATTTTCTTTATGGTTACCAAAGGGATTACGTAAAACATCTTATAGTAATAACCATCTATTTTAAACTGATAATTTCAATCATATACAAAAATGATACTCCTTTATATTCCTCCCACTTTGTGTTATCCGTTTCATAGATTACTTATAAGAAAACTTTATATTTTCATATGATTTTGTGTTGCTGTCTAGTGTCCTCTTGCTTCAAGTTAAAAAACTCTCTTTAGCAACTCTTGCAAGGCAGATCTGGTGGTGATGAACTCCCTCAGCTTTTCTTTAGCTGGGAAGGTCTTTATAGCTCTTTCATTTTGAAGGAAAATTTTGCTGGCTAGTTTCTTGGCTGGCATTTTTTTCTTTTAGTACTTTGAATATATCATCCCACTCTCTTCTGGCCTGTATTGTTTCTACCAAGAAATTCACTGACAATGTGAGCACCCTTTTATGTAATGAATCACTTTATCTTGTTGCTTTCAAGATTGCATATATATATATATATATATATATATATATATATATATATACATATATATATATATATATATATATGTTTAACTCTTGATGATTTGATTATGACTTGTCTCACTCTAGGCTTCTTTGAGTTTAACTTAATTGGAGTTTTTTTTATTAAATTTTAATGTCCCTTTCCTTCCTCAGAATTGGGAAGTTTTAAGTGATTATTTTTTCAAATAAGTTCTTTGTCCCGGTCTCTCTTTCTTCTCTTTCTGGGACTCCTGTAATACATAACCAGTCTATTTTATATCCCATAAGTCTCTTAGGATTTCTTCATTTGTTTTCATTGTTTTTTTCTTTTTTTTCCTCTGATGTGGAAATTTCAAGTGACCTGTCCTTGAAGACCTGTCCTTAGTAGACTCTTCCTTCTGCTTGATTAGGTCTGTTGTTTAAACTAGTAAATTTTTTTCAGTTCAGTTATTGCATTCTTATGTTCCAAAATTTCTGTTTGGATCTTTTTTATAGTTTTAATCTCTTTGATGATATTCTCATTTTGTTTATGCATCATTTTTTCCCCATTTATTTGTCTATCTGTGTTCTTTTGTAGCATATTGAGATTCTTTAAAACAATTATGTTTATTTATTTTTGGCCAGGTAATTAATAGATCTCCATTTTTTTTGGGGGGGTGGAATTTCTGGAAATTAATTTTGTTCCTTTGAATGGGCCATGTTTCCCTGTTTCTTCATGTACATTATTATTATTATTATTATTATTATTATTATTATTATTTTGCTGCGATTTGTACGTTTGAAAAAACAACTGTTTCTCCGAATCTTTATAGACTGACTTTGTAGCGGGGAGGACCTTCACCAAGAAGCATGTCTAGAAATTCTGGGGGCTTCTCAAATGAGGTTGCATCTTCTCCGGACCTGTGTATGTAATTTCTCAATTAGTGAGGTTTGCTAGCTTCTTTTCCAGGAGCTTATAATCTCTTGCTTTCTCTGGTATCTATCTGTATGTAGTACAGCAGATTTTCTAGCACTTCTGAGCTCTCTTTTGTTCTCAGTGGCCCCCACACATCCAAAGTATTCTTGTTTCCCATCAGTGCTTGATTCAGATGAGACAAAAACTAGTCACCAGCCCTCCTCCCCACAAAAAAGATGGGCCATTAGATGTATATTAGACTCTTCTGTTTCTCTCTGAAAAGAAAAGCATGAGTTGAGCTTTTCCTCCCATTTGCAGCAAGCTGTGCGGTCTTGGGAGAAGCGCTATCACAGTTGAGATGAAATGGCTTTAGTTACTCATTTCAATGTGGCTCTTCTTGGCTTCGAGCTTGCTTGGAATACTGCAACTTCTTAAGTGGTTTCTAGCGTTCTCATAAATGCTTTATGGAAAATTCATTGGTGTTAAGTTGGTGTCTTTATGGGAGAATGAGGTCTGGAGCTTTTTATTACGCTACCTTGCTTATGTCACTCTATCACTTTTAAAATATTTAGTATTTTTTTCAATATTTAATATTATTTATTCCATCTCACATGATCTACCTAACCACTTTCCCCAACACTCATATAATTTTTCCTTCCCTATTAGTCGATAATATTTCCTTTAACACATATTAATGCATATTATTATACAAGAAATATTTAAGGGAGTTCTGTGTTGTTCCACTGATCTTTCTGTTGAGTATTTGAAAGTGCCAAACTGTTTTTGTTATTGTAGTTTCATGGTACAATTTTATACGTAATAGAGCACAACAATTCTCATGTTTTTTTTTTAATTTTAAAATTCTTTTTATTCTCATCTCTGTTTTCTTTCAGTTGAAGCCCTCTCTAATACTCTCAAAAAGAGAAATATGAGTACTTAATTTTTTTGCAATGATCTTAAACCTAGAAAATAATTGCAATGAATATCCGACTTGCTTATATGAGTCTTGGGAAATTCATGAGCTCTCTTAATATAGGTTCCATCCATTTCTTTTTAAGCTTATTCCTAAACATGTTTTATAAATTAGGTCTTTTTCCATTGTAGTTTTAACAACTAGTCTTTGATTTTATAAAGGAAGATATTTTACATATTTTAAATTATAGCTGGACAAACTTACCCAGTTATTCATTCTTTATGTATTTTTCAGTAGATTTTTTTTTCTTTTTTCTTTTTTTGGTTTCCTACATTAAACCAGGTGTTGATCAAATAACAATCATAATTTCCCTTTCTTTTTCTTTGTTTTGTGCCTGTTATTTCCATCTCCCACATTACTGAATTGGGCAGAAGTTCTCGAAAGGTAGGGGTGATATTACATTTGGGTTAAAATCATGAGTTTTAGTGTCAGGTAAACCTGGTCTGAACACCTGGCTTTTTCAATTGCTAATAGTGTCACTCTAATCTCCCTAAAGTGGGAGTTAAATGGCAAACTAATCTCTCTAAGCCTCATTTTCCAAATCTGTAAAATGGAAATAACAACAGTTCTTCCAAGCATTTTGTTTTGAGGATCAAGTAACTACCTGTACAGAACATGTATTACAATAAATATTATTAATAATGCTAAATAAAAGAGTGATGGGAGCATATTTTATATTATTTATTTTCATAAGAATAAACATTGTGTTTCACCATAAACTATAACATTGAATGTAGACTTAATATTAGCATTCCTTTGATCCATACTGTATCAACTAAATTCTTTATGGTTATCTGAACATCAAAGTCAAGAGCAAAGAATAATTTCTGCCTCCCTCCATGTGAAAAGGGAATTTAGCATTACTTTTTCTTCCCTTTCCTCTGTAAACCTTCATCTTTGCTAGTTTATTCTGGAATTATAGACCTAGTTTATTATTATAAATATACCTTTTCTTAAATGATGGTTTTAGTTTTTGTTTTCATGTTTATAAATATATTTTTGATTGATACTTTTGATTTAAATAAGACTTAAAAATTAAGGCAATATATCTTTGTGTTTCCCCTAATGTTGTGGTTTGACATCTGATTACTCAAGTAAGAAATTTTTCATAACACTGAGAAAATAAGCCAGCTAAGTTTTAACCCACTCTTCTAGGAAGATACAATTATCAGGGGTCAAAAAAAACCCAAACAATGTTAGTTACTTTTTTTGAAGTATGATTCTGTTACTATATATTGTTGTGAAATAAATAATTGATAGTAGTCATGTTTTTCCTTAAATTTTCTTTCCTACCTCTGCTAACATAATAGAACCTACTTCATTTTTCACAGTCACCCAGGAAAGGTACAATGCTATTTATAGAAGGTTGATTAAATCCTAGAGTTTCAGAGACTTTCTCCTTAATGAGAATATACAGTACAATATTACTGAATGAGAACTTTTTCTATATCTTTTATGAACTTTTCAGAAGTTTTGATGAGTGAATTATAGGAAATGGCTTCAGAAAGATTTCTGTGATTTCTGTCTCTTCTAATCAGTTTGAAATCAGAACCTATATTTGGATTATGTTCTGTGGATGTTTGAGAGCAATCTTCTTACTATCTTGGTGTTAGTAAGATAACCTGGGGTGGGAATTTTCATTTTAATTTGGAATTCATTTTTGCAAGAGTGCATTTTTTATATCAGCATATAAATATCCTTTTGAAAATGGATTGTGTTAATTCAGTACAATGCCCTTTTCAATATGAAAAGACCTTAGATATTTATCTTTATTTCCTGGACTTATGAATTTCCTCTAAGATTATTTGGGTAACTTTTGCATTGGATTTTAATATAAAACACATATACTGAGTAATGACATAAAAACATTTGACATAAGGCTTAGAGAATCTTAAGGCAGACTTTCAATTATTATTTTAGAGTATTATGAACAATTTTATGGAGCCATAACAGAAGAATATATAGACATTGTCTGTTATTTGTGTATAGTATTTTTAGATTATATGATTTCAATACATTGAAATAGTAACCTATTAGATTGTATCCTAGTCCTTAAAGAGTTGGTTCAGAGTTCAAAAATTGTCTTGTTTATACTACAAATTCAGGAAAAGGGAAGTTTTACTTTTTCAGAAGATAATTTTGCAGAAAACTGGTAGACAGGAAAAAGGAATGCAACATTGAGAGTGATAAAAACCTATCCTCAGCTTAACCTGACCTCTTCCTGAAAACCTATACAATTATTTAACATGCTGATTTCTACAATGCTCTGCATAGCCTACTCTGGAAGCATTGAGTGCCCGAAATCTTTCATTCTTATTAAGAAAAATTAGGTGAAAATATTTATTATAATGTCTACATATTTCAAAGAAGTTTTAAACATGGGAAAAAACCAAAGCAATCTGAGTGTCTGAAGTCTTCGGATTTTAAAATAAATTCCTTGTTATGTGCTGTAGCCTCTACTTAACTAATATTAATTGTTACAAACTCAACATTGCTAGTAATACCTATATCTAATACTATTTCCTAACTTCTTACAGTTGAAGAAATAGAGTCATTTATTTCCTTCATTCATTTCTTCAGTAAGATTTACTTAGCACATTTTGTCCCAGGCACTGGCTGAGAGCTGGAGGTACAAACATTGTCACGGCACACTCCCATGCTTTCAAACGTGTTCAAGATAACAGAGAGAATAGACATATATAAGCAAATCATTTCACTGTAATGGACAGGCTGAAGGCTACATCGGGGTCACACATAAAAAGGCAGAAGTTATTTGTTTTCATTGTCTTAGATAATATTTTTAACATGAGTGTATATTGGAGGAGGTCATCAAGAGAACATGACCACCAGTTGACCCTGAAGTTAGACCTGGGCCTTTGGAGGCTCCCCCTGCCCTCTCCTGTCCTTGGAATATATGTTCTGCGCACTGTTCCCACAGAGGGAGCCATTTGTAAGGATGCACCTCTGAGAGAGCAATGTGTTGTTGAGACCATCAGGACAATATATGTGACTGCACCCAGTTAAGGCCTCTATATAAACTTTTAAGATTCTGGTGGGCAGGTTCAGAAATCTACTCATTGTGCGGTTGCCCAAAACAAGCCTCGTACGTAAGTTTCCTTGCTTATTAAACCTCCCAGTCTGGAGCTTGCCTCTTTCTTCCTTGCTCTCCATGTATGGGAGCCAGTTTCAGATTTTACCCTAGATGCTCCAGAAGTTTCGAATCAACAATGTGTATGATGAGAAAAGAAATGGTTGAAGGGTATCTTCTTAATGCCTAGATTTAAGAGTCAATTAATAGAGGATTCAGCGATGAGTCTAAACAAGATTTATTGGAGAAGAAGACAGGAAACAAAAAGAAATGCCTGATTTATGAGGTAGTCATATATCTTAGTTTGCCTGAGACAGTCCAAGTTTTCTTTTTTTGTAGATGTCACTTCTGGCTAGCACCCCTACCTACACGTATGTACTCCCAAATAGCCCTAAGTCCTCTGTTATAGCTTTTATCACACACTGGTGATTATCTTTCTCCCCAAATGGACTGTAAGTATTTAAGGGAAAGGCAGTGTCTAATTCATAGGAACTCAAAGAACAGGGATATGATTATATACAACACTAGTTGTAACAAGGAAACCCCAAATTTTAGTGGCTTACCACAGTGGAAAATTACCTGTGATTCATGTAGCCTAAATTAAGTGTTCTTGACTGGCAAGTGGCTGTCCTCTAAACAATTATTTAGAAACCATAACTTCTTCCATCGTTTTTCTCCACTATCTCTAATATATGGCAAGGGGCTACAGAGGGAGAGAGAACTGAGCGCTTGTACTCACAGTTTTTATGGTCCAAGTGTGAAAATAGCACACATTTTCTGTTTGTAATCGCATGTAACGTAACACCATTGATATGTCCACATCTACCTGAAAATGAGTCTGGAAATGTCTAGCTGTATGCCTAGAAAGAAATATTCTCTCCTATAATGCCAGTGTATATACATTTTAAGACAATGTCTCTACAGAAAATTGTATTGTTATATACACATATGAAACAAATACCAAAAACTGTGATGATAAAAGGGATCAAATATATGGTGAAGGAAGGAGAACTGACTCTGGGTGGTGAACACACAATGTGATATATAGATGATGTATATACTGAAATCTATGTAACTGTACACCTGAAATCTATGTAACTTTACTAACCCTTGTCACCCCAATAAACTTTAATTAAAAAAGATTTTTAAAAAACCCTGAGATAATCAGCAACCACCACAATTTATGTAACACCAGTTATGTGTATGTCCCTGCACTAAAGACCTTGTTAAGTGGTTTGCTAACTACTTTGGGAGAATAAAAAGAGAACAAAGAAATTAATTAAATACCTTTTATAGAAACTAAAGAAAATAATAATAATAATGATAATAATAACATATTTAATGCTTATTCATTTTAACTGTCAATTATGGGGGAATTGCTTTCTTTAGGTATATCTTTTAGAGAAGTATTTGTCCTAACAGTGAAAAGAGTTACATTATAGTTATTTATTGGTCAACTGTTCCAAATAAGTTGGTTAATTTACAAAGGAATTTCATTTTATTGCAAGTTAACAGGTTTGCATTAAATTCTTTCAAATATTTATTTTCTCTTTTGATATTGCTTTCTTGAAGCTGAATTAGAGATATTTTTGAGTCCCAGAAAGGTGAATGTTGTTCCATTTTATTATTATGACTTTTATTTTACTTTTTAATCTAAATAATACATTTTTAATGGAGAATATAAAACTAATAATAAACAAAATTATAAAAATCATCACCAACACCATCAGAAAGTCATATTAGAGAACTGGATATATCCTTCCTGAATTTTTCTATAAATATATGTATTAGTGCTTTTGTTTGTTGTTTTACAAAAATGAGATCACTTTATAATCTGTTTTTCCCACTCAGTTTCATATCATGAACATAATCACATATTCTTCTGCATTATTTTAACAACCTCATAGTATTTCATAATACGATGCATCCAAATTCATTAAGGCAATCCCTCAGTATCACAATTAGGTTATGTCCAGTTATTTGTTGTTGTAAATAAGTTGCAGTGAACATCTTTGTGATTGGATCTTTGCCAAACAGTCTTATTGGACTATGTCCAAAATGTCAAAATCATTAGTTCCCAAATTTTAGAAGGCATGAGAACCATCCTGGGGACTTACTCAGACTTCCAGGACCTAATAATAGACATTCTGATTATGCAGATCTTGAATAGGGCCTGGGAGTCTGAATTTTAGCCAGCACCTTCTATGATTCTCATGCAAGGGTTTTGAGTATCATAGTTTGAGAAATTATGGCTTAGATATATTATAAATAATATGTTTTTCCTCAATCTCTTGCAGAAATGCCCCTTTCCACCCCAGTGATTACATAAGATACATGTTACCCTGGTGGTCAGTTTTACATTTGTTCTCAAAACAAGGCCATTTAACCTCCTGCCTTAGACTGAAAAAGTTGTTCTATTTATTTTCTAAATATAACTTATACACATTGATCTGGAATTTGAAAAAAGCCCCTTGTTATCCTGTTTTTGAATGGAAATGTTAGGCTATAGACATCTACTGCTTCATCATTTTTATTATCAAGATAAAAACACTACATTTTATTTTTAATAGAGGTGTTCTCTCAAAAGAAGTTATCTCTTGAGATGGTTTTATCGAAATGCGAATGTCACAAACATTACGTCTTTCATTAGAGAACCTGGGTTATATAAAGCATTTCTGCAGTTGCCATACTATTGCCGGAGTGGGCAGCTAAGAACTTATTGAAAGATGGTAACTTGGGTTAGCTACATTCAGTGTTGAGTTCTGCTAGACCCATCCTTTTTTCTTCTTTTCCATGTTTATCCTGCACAAGGATATCTGCACACTTAAATCATTAACTTCTCTTGAAAAATATGTGAGGCCAATTTTGGCCTGTTAGCAATCCAAGAATGTGGGGCAGTGTGTAGTTCTGTCCTTAGATGAACACACAGACCATCTTGTACACCCAGAGGATCATTTTCTCAGTCATTGCCACGGGGATATGAAAGACAGTTTGGGGAATATAATCAATAATGTTGTAAAGATTTTGTAGGGTGTCAGATGGGCACATGTCTTATTAGGGAGACCATTTCAAGGACAGTGTGGATGCCTCACCACTGCACTGTACACCTGAAGCTGAAGCTGAATAATACTGAATGTCAACTGTAATTTAATTTATATATAGTCACAGGATGTGGAGTGCAGCATAGGGAATAGAGTCAATGGAATTGTAACAGCTAAATACGATGTCAGAGGGGTAGTAGATTGGGGGAAGGGGACTACCATTTTGTGAGTGGTGTAAATGTCTAACTATTACATTGTTTTGTACACCTAAAACTAATTAAAAAAAGCATTTATTAACCTGTAAAAAAATAAAATAAAAGCTAAGAATGTTACATGTGCACATTTTCTCTTTATTTTCTATATTTGCTAGCTTACTAAACATTAATTTTGCCATTGACTGTTATAAAAATCAGAGTATTTTAAAACTGCAAGTGGTCTTAAGGTTCATTTTGTACAACCTCTTGATTTTATGTCTAAGGAAATTAAAGCCCGGAAAGGTTAAATGATTTCTTAACACCGCAGAAGTAATTAGTGGCAGAGTCCAGCCTAGAATCTCTATGCCCTGAGTCAATTAACAAGGACTATAATTAATTTCCAATGTTTATGTAGGGCTGCCTGATCCCAGATATGCTATTTTTTTTAATGAAAATGTGAAGTTTATTTAATTATGGTCAATTAGTGTGTGTTCTATTCTTTCCTAGCAATACACACCTTGACAGTGACCCTATTTGTTAAAGGTAGTACAACAGAGTTGTTATTAGCTCCAGCTTTAACTAAAAGAGATTTGGGTTTGGATCTCAACTTGTTGGGTTATCAACCATCCTAGTTTGCTTGGGACTAGGGTGTTTCCCTGGACATGGGACTTTCAGTGCTAAGATCAGAAAGTCCCAGGCCCATTGGAACAGTTGGTCACACTACTAACCACATGGCTGTGTGACCGAGGCAGGCAATTTTATAGGTCTCTGTTTCTTTATGTGTAAAACGAGAAAAGGCATAGGACCTAACTCAGAGGATTTCAGTAAAATTTAAATGAGATGGTATATGTAAGACACAGCACCATTTGATAAGGATTCAATATAATTATCCATTATTATTTAATTGTTTCCAGTTTTATTGAGACATAATTGACATAAAACTGTACATATTTAAGGTATTAGGTTGGTGCAAAAGTACTTGTGGATTTTGCAGTT
Organism: Rhinolophus ferrumequinum; assembly: GCF_004115265.2. Lineage (NCBI taxonomy): Eukaryota > Metazoa > Chordata > Mammalia > Chiroptera > Rhinolophidae > Rhinolophus > Rhinolophus ferrumequinum. The sequence goes on along the minus strand of NC_046290.1, from coordinate 38,044,079 downwards.
TAACCTTTTAAACTGTAGTTGCTTTTGCACCAACCTAATATGTCAGCATAATGATTCGACTTACAAATATCATGAAATAATTACCACTATCATCTTATATAGATATGATAAAAATGAAAAAGAAAAAGAAGTGTTTTGCCTTGTGATAAGAATGCTTAGGATTTACTCTCTTAACAACTTTCATATATACCATACAACAATGTTAATTATAGTCATAATATTGTATATTATATCTCTAGTGCTTATCTGTCTTATAATTGGAAGTTTGTGCTTTTGACCACCTTCATCCTATTCCTCCACCCTGCCCCCCTCCCTGCTTCTAGTAACTGCAAATTTGATCTCTTTTTTTATGTTTGTTTTTATTATTTTTTATTTTAATTCCATATATAAGTGAGATCGCAAAGTATTTGTTTTTCTCTATTTGCCTTATTTCCTTTAGCGTAATGCCCTCAAAGTTTCATCCATATTGTCACAAATGGCAGGATTTTCTCCCTTTTTAAGCCATTATTATTATTATCATTAATAATGCTGTTTTACAAAGCAAGTAGTTTCCTCAAAGCACAGATTCTCAGAATCTAAACCTTCACATTTAGGATTTGAAATTATCTTTGTTTTTAGCTTTGACTTGTTCTTTACCTTCTGGGAGCCCTCCTTTTATCCTATGTATTCATAATATTAGACAATAAAACCCAAGGCTGAATACAATCCACCATTGCATAGCCTGTCATATTTTTCAAGGTATATAAATCAGGAAAAGAAAAATTTTCTATTTGTAAAGCAATATGGATCAATGAAATATCAAAGGCAGCATAGATAGTATGATAAAAAGAAAGGGAATTAAGCTGGATTATAATAATAATAACTAGTAGTTTGTTGAGTGCAAACTCTGTGCCAAATATTGGTGCTTTAAATATTTCACGTCTCTGCTCCATACAATGAACCTGAGAAATGAATATTATTATCCTTAATATTCAAATGTAGAACCAACTTCAGTGAGCCTAAGTTACGTACTTACCCAAAGACAGCATAATAAGGAGTGTATCAAAGATTCCAAAGTAGGTCTGGATTCTCCAGAGTCAGTGCACTTTTAACTTATAACCAACAAACTCATTTTAGGAAAACTGCTTTTTATCCCTGGGCCAGTTTCTTCACCCAGGAAACTGGGAAGGAAAGGAAATTCCAGAAGGAAAGGAAAAGTCAGAAGGAAAGGAAATTGATATTTGTGATTGCTTTCACACTGCAGGCGATGAGCTATGCACATTACCTGCATGATCTCATTTCATTCTTGTGGGTAAATATTATTCCCATTTTTATAATAAAGAACCAGAAAACTTAGGGTGATTAAGAAGCACTCTAAGAACACAACTAGCAAAGTGTTAATGCAAGGATTTGAAAACCCAGCATGTTATGTGATGACATTTGGTGACTCTATCACTTTGAGTACATAGATACAATAAATGTTGCTAGAATAGACTTTCCAACCACTTGGAAATAATTATTGCTCATGTAGCAGTATATTTTTTCAATTAGAATCAAAATATTAAAATTTCTATTCTATTCTAGACTATTTGCCTTTGCATGTGGATAATATAAATCAAATTTGCGAAATTTAGCTGTGATTTTAATATTCTACGGGGTCCTCAGATTTTCTTTCTTTTTTCAAATTCCCCTCATCATTTCTTATTGTAAACCTTTGCAAAGAATAATCAAGTAACATATAACATATGAAAATATATGTTAACTAATATAGTCTGAAGAAAAAATAGGACTCATTTTCTTCCTTCACAGGCATGTATGTACGGGTATGGCATATGTCAAGATATATATGAATTTTCTGCAGTTCATTTCATAGAGACTAGAAAAATATTTTGATTTATCCTTGATTTGTAGAATTCATACACAAATCTCATAAATTCTAAGATTACTGAAAATGACAGTTAACTGTAATAACTGAGCCATTCTAAATATACTGGTGGACAAATTTACTATTTTTAAAAATAAATCTAGATTTAAGTTATTAGTTCTATTTTCTGTTCACCAAATATTGTTCTGTTAATGTCATCACTTTCTTGTTAGCATGGTTCATGTATAAGTTTCCCATAATTTCTTTCTCCAAAAGTATAAAGCCATCATGTAATGATAAATAGCAAGACTTGTGTTGATTACGTGTTCTTTTTTTGAACTTTTGTTTTAGGCCTCCGAGGAAACACTGCATTCCAGTAATGAAGAGGAAGACCCTTTTCGAGGCATGGAACCCTATCTTGTACGGAGACTTTCGTGCCGCAATGTTCAGCTCCCCCCTCTAGCCTTCAGACAGTTGGAACAAGCTGACTTGAAAAGTGAATCGGAGAATGTTCAAAGACCCACCAGCCTCCCCCTGAAGATTCTGCCACTGATAGCTATCACTTCTGCAGACTCCAGTGGGTGAGTGCCCTTGGGCGGTATTTCCCCATTTTATATTTTGGATGGCAATTACTTTCTGTGGTGTTTTGAGAGTTCGTGGCTCATTGCTTGATTTGAGTGGAAGGAAAATGGGGTTTTAGAGTCAAAAGAAAGAAGGGTGATTTTTCTCAGGTAACATCACTATTGCTGTAGGAGGAGACATTTTGGTCAAAATGTTTTACAAGGAGGAGATGAAAAAGTATTAGTGAACGATAATAAGCATCTGAGAAAGGGGACTTGAACTTGTAAAATTAATTTTGGTGATATGAAATTTAATACATAAATTCTTAACAAATAAGAACTAATGGACAAATTACTATGTAGACTTACATATCTGGAAATAATAGGCAATGTTCATTGATGCAAAACAAATTTGGAATAAAGAATAGATTCTACTGTAATTAGAATCAAAAGAAATATGCAGTTAGATCCATGAACCTAGTAATTTGGCCTTTGACACTTTGAGGTATTGCTTACTGTTTCAATTTCCAGCATGAGGTGGTTTTATTTAGCATTAGTGAACACAGAAGAATCACACACAGTCATGTCTTCATAATTAACCATTGCATTTCCTACTTTGCAGAGTATCTGTGTTTTAATTCTATCTGTCCTGTTTACCAATGCAGTCTTCACTCTTTAATAGCAATGTCACCAGGTGAAAAAGATTGTGAAAGAAAGTGAGGAGAATGGGCACAGCTGTTATTCTTTTGGCCAGCTGTATTTTTAAAAAGCTTTGATATAAAAGAAAGAGGAGAAAGCCAGTGGTCCATACTTGAACAGGCTTAAGCATTTTTTATGAGTATAAGAACAAAGTAATTTATTATGCTGTAAATTTATCCTCTGCTGAATTCACAGTGTGTTTAGAGAACGTACCTTTGGATTTCCCTAAAAGTTGTTAGGAAAGTTGTGATCAGAAAATATTTGGCCAGTAACTGTCCTCTGAGATATTGAATTTAGCTGTTTGAATTGTTACAGAGCAGTTCACAAAAACTATGTTATTAAAAGGTATGAGGAAATTAAAACTACGTAAATAGAAGACAACGAATTCTTACTTTGAAGCAATGGAAAGAGGAAAAACATTTTTTTTTTTTTGATGAACCATGTATTTAAAGAAGAACATGTACCTATTGATCAGACACACTAAAGCAGGTGGGAATTTTTTATGGCAGCTTGACCTGCACATTCTTTGAAATATACTGTCTCGAAAACCCTGTGTTTCCCTTCTTTGGGATCAACACTACTATCGTTCTCTTAGAGGCAGGAACCACAGATACCAGGTGTGTCAGGATCACCAAGACCACTCCTATGCTCAATGATTTGCTAGGAGAACTCCCAGGACTCAGCAAGTAATCGTATTTATGGCTGGGATTTATTATAACAAAAGCATACAAAGCAAAACCAGGAAAGAGAAAGGTGAGTGGGGAAAAATCTTGAGGAAATCAGACACAGGCTTCTAAAGTTTGTGTCTCCCAGTGGAGTCAGAAAGGATGCACTTAGTTCTTCCAGTAATGAGTTGTGACGACACATGTGAAATCTATTCTACATGGAAGCTTTCTGCCAAGGAAGCCTATTAAAGACTCACTGTTTTTATGAGGTATCTATTATAATAGTCAGACTCATAGAAACAGAGAGTAGAATGGTGGTTACCAGGAGCTGAGGGTAAGGGAAATGGGGATTTGCTATTCAAACGAGTATATAGTTTCAATTATGCAAGATGAGTAAGTTCTAGAGACAGGTTGTACAACATTGTACCTACAGTTAGCAATACTGTTCTGTGCACTTAACAACTTGTCTAGAGAGTAGATCTCACATTAAATGTTCTTGACACAATGAAATATAATAAAACAACAACAACAACAAAAAACGGAAAGATGGATTCAGTGCCCAGAATAGCTTTGGTGGCTGTTTGCTTAGGTACCCTCTGCCTAGCAGGTACCTAAATTCCAGATCCCCAGAAGGAAAGAAGTTGATCAGCCTAAACCATATTTCTTGCACAAACAGTTTAGGCACAGTGAGCCACTGACCTTTTAGAAAATGGTGGGAACTCTCCTGAAGTCCGAGTTCCCAGATGCCAGCTAAGGGCCAGCCTTTCAAGTAGGCTTTTCTAAAGGTAATAGTCTCAGGCCTTATGTTCACTCTTGTGCACAGCAGATTCATCTTAGAATCATTATCTCGCTTTCTCTACATTTGAAGAAGAAGAAATTATAATTATAATCAACATAAAAACATGTACTAATTTAACTCTATGATGTATTCAATAACTTTGGTATCTTAGAAAAATGTGGTGGCTAACCATGATTTCTCATTCTAAGCTGTTTTTATATCATGCCTTGAAAAGAAAATTCTGTACTATATTTAATATATCTCTACATAGTTGGGCAACATGTCTAATTGTAAAGCTCACATAAAAATAATATTGTTTAATTAAATTTAAATGTGTTGCTAAAAGAAAAAAATAGTATCCAAGTGCCAAAGAACTTAGAGGTTGAGAATTGTCTGTATGATTTTATTTCTGTTGGCTCAAAGTTTGTTTACTTCTTAATCAAAAATCTAAGAATCAAGTGTAAGCATAATTATGTTTACCATTTACACATTTATTTAATATTTTGGAGGAAAGAATTTGGGTTTTAGCGAGATGAAAAAGAGGGACTTGTCTATACTAGAAGGCAGCCAGGAGAACTAGAAGGCAACACGAAACAAAGACTAAGGATGTATTAAAGGGATTGTCATTATTTTAGGAAGCAAAAATTATTTGGGAATTGAGTATTTGAGAAACAGAAAATTAAGGAGTATAATTTGCTTTACTGTCTAAGCTTTGGAAGGGATATAAAGGTAAACTTAGAGGTTACATTCTGTAGCCAATTCAGATTGTAACTAAGAACCCCAGATTCCTTCACAGCTAATAGAAAGAGCAAGTGAGAAATGTAAACTGTTTTTGCTCAGGTTGTCTACAGCCCAGTTCCCCATTAGTTAAATTTAGTATGCCTATAGGACCCATTGTCAACATACGTGGAGACCGAATGTTTATTGTCTGAATTTGAGTATTGCCTCTTACTAGCTATGTGACCTTGGGAAAGTTCCTTGACCACTCAGAGTTTCTAATTTCCCCAGGGCAAAAATAGGAATAATTGGATTATAATGGATTTGTTAGGAAGATAAAATGCTTAGTCGTGTTTTGGGCGTAACTTACGGGTAGGTACTTAACATATGACAACCACAACTACTGCTATGCTATACTTATTAGGGAAAATATTGCAACAAATCATGTTTTTTGTTGGTTTTTTTTTTTTTGAACTTATTAGTTTGAAATCATTTTCAAAGGTCCTCTACTAATAACTCTTGAGGGTAGAGATGTATATTCTGGCAAATTTAGGAATGACCAGAGTTTTGTTCCTGGTTCAGAAAGCTAAGATTATTACGGACTTGTCATATTTGTGTTAAGAAGTCTCTATCTCTCTTTGGCATCTGTCCACAAACATGCCCTGCTTTGTAGTGCTGCTCAATTATATTTGGAATGAAAATGGAGGTCTTCTTTACTCCCTACTGCCTTCTTGCTTCACTTCTGTAACAACCCTTCTTGACTTCTATCTAGTTCCCCGGTCAGAACCCTCAGGAGGCATTAAGAGCTCCTTTTTGTCCCAACTCTGACCCTGGCTTACTTTCTCTGGGTGGCCCATGTACCCCCAGAGGAGGGTTGAGCTTCCACACACGTGGAAATCACTCACTGCACACATGTAGGAAGTTGTGGGAGCAGAGGAAGGGTAAAAGGAGGGTAGTACTCTCTGTAGCTGTGTTTCACTGCTACATCAGCTACTAAAATGACAGCCAAGGAGCAAGACGTCCCCTGGTGACATGATGACACACCTTCGAATGGATGTTTATTCAGGGATCTGTGTGATTGGAGACTGTTCCAAACACTTTCTCATCACTAGTGTCCTATTACCAGTCTGAAGAAGTACACTGTGCATTTCTATTACTATGTCCTATATAAAAAAGAAAATGTAAGGAATTTAGAGGAAGAGATGGTCACTCTTGGGAATAAAAGAAAGTAAACTCCTGAACATAGGGAGAAGTATTACTTTAGTCAAATGAGGCGTCATTTTACAAGGGTATTCCAGAAATATTTCCTTGAGTTATGTGCCATTCATAGAAGAGCTGGTCTCAGATGCCAGTTAGGCATTGGGTTCTCTGATCAACCAGCCACCATCATCTAGGTTTCTTGAGTATATACAGTACATTAGAGTGAACATAAAAAAGGTAATTTTCAACATTTTATTAAAGAGTCAAATTCCAACCAGAAAATAAAAGGCAGAAAAACAGAAGCTTCATTATAGCAGACATATCTGATCTTTCAAATTTGGTCTTTTTAACTTAAAGTATTAACAATATTCAGATATTTCATGATTGAAATATTTTGGATATAAGGATTTATGAAGCTAAAGGAGTGTATTTCATGATGTATCCACAAGACTTGCACCTTCATATTCAATATGTGCTCAAGTTTCGAGAAATTTGCGATAAGTTTCTATTGAAAATTATAGGGAAGATCTATAACCCACTAGGCAAAGCTCTCCAAAACTGAACATGGACATACATAATTGTGATTGTGAATGATTCCTTTGAAATATAGCATTCTTGAGCTGGATTTGTTTTTTAAAATAATCACTGTGAAGAAATTGGGAAGTAATACATCCAATAATCTTGAAAATACATACGATGTAAAAGAAAGTGGATTCTTTTGTCTTTGACTTACTTAAATGCAATATATTGACATAGTGTTTGTTGAAACTTCTCAGCATATCCACAAAACATCACAAAACTTTTGTTTCTGAAGCATTTACTCTGATTTCCTTAAATCTAGTTTTTGTTTGCTTTAAAATTTATGACTTTTGAGATTAAAATTAGATTCCAATAGTGATGAAACACTTTATCCTTACTATATAATATCTTAACAAATAACATCTTATTTCTAGAATCACTGGCCCTTCTTGAGTCTAATCTAAAATAAACACCTAAATAATGCTGTTTTCCCTCACAAATCATAGAATCTCTGAATATTTTACATCTGTCATGCCCTAAGTTTACTAAAGAATAGGATTATTATTAAACTCCAATTTCTTTTTCAGACTGCTGTAGTGTCTTCATTCTAGTAGTGCTTTCTGGCTCCCTGATTAAGGACCCACATAGACTGATACTACACCACGATATTTCACTATCTATATGTCAGTAAAGTAATGTACAAGGGGAGGGTTTACTTTTGTAACCAAAGGTTTCTATCTCACTAGGCACCCATATTATTAAATATACTAAAGAAAGTGTTAATGTGCTCATTTACCACATCGGAGCATCTAGTCCCTGTTTCTAAACCTTTCTCACACCAATTTACTTGTCTGATAGTATAGATTGGTTGGGGATCCCATATTTTCTAAAAATGCACCTAGTGAAGCATTTATTTTTCTTTGAAAAGTGATTGAGAAACATAATACTATGGCAGAGTGCAGAGCTGAAAAAAGCACTTTAATTATTTCCATCTGGGAATCATAATTTTTCAGCTTCTCGGATATAGCTTTTTATTTTTTATCACACAAAGGATGGTTATTTGACCATCCTTATATGAAAAATAATTATTTATCACTGAACTGTTTAAGGAACATTTACAATTCTTTAAAAATCATGTTCTTCTGTCTTGCAATATTGTATTCATGAAAAATAGTAGGTGAAAGCACTCTGACTGAATGGTTTTTATTTAATTATTATGTGCTGCATAAATATATATACTGATTCAAACTTAATATTGAGCAAAGTGTATCACTTTGAAAAATATGAAACAAGAAAAATGTGTTCAGCTGAAATTCAGGAAAGGATAAAGTTATCAAACCTTTTCTCTCCTACAAATGAGAACTACAAAATGGGAAGGAGATTGCTTTAAAATAAAACTGTATGTAGGAAAGGAGCTGTAGGAAAAATAAACTCCTCCTTTAAACTCACTTTTGTGTGTGTGTGTGTGTGGTTTTGCTGAAAATCCTGGCTAATTGGTTAGAATTCTTTCTACAGTTTAGGTATTATTTATCATACCAATTTATCTCATGAGTTTAGAATTTTCTATCCACTTAAAAGGAATTAGGTGGAACCAGGCATTTTTAGACCTATTCCAAATTTGTGGAATTCAATCAAAATAGTATGCCATGTAGTTAAGGTGTTTTATGTCATTTATTTAAAATACCTGGATTGATTTTATTTGATGGATTAGCATCATTTCCACTAAGGTTGGTGACACTGATCCTGGGAAAGGTGACATTTGTCCACATCTCCAAATGGGCTTTATCTCAGGGTGTTTTGACTTTTATTCCAATACAATTCCTAAAGACTTGTGATTACTTCTAAATGCCAAAACACACACACACACACACACACACACACACACACACACACACACACTGTTATATGGAAGCTATATGTAGAAATTCAAACCTTTAGTATACATAAATAATTTAAAATATATAATTTACAATATACAAATAAGATATAGAATATAAACTTTAGAATATATAGCTATTACACTTCACAATTCAGTTTTTGGAGCTTTCCTGTTTTTCAGCCATATATTTTAGAATGTTATCCCTCTTTACTCATTCACTAACTGTTCTGTGCCCCAGTTAACACGTGACTTTGGCTTTCTTATTTCTCCACTATTATTTAATTCAGATTAACTTTATTTCACAAAGCTGTATATTTCCACCCATATTACAGAAGCTAGTTAAATCTTGTAAATTAAAAAAAATACAATAATCCAACAAACAGTGTCTTATATTTGCTATATACTGAGTTATGAGCTGAGATGGAAGGTTCAACAAAACCAATGTAGTCTCTTCCTTCATAGAGTTTAGACTCTAGTAAGGCACACAAACAAAAAACAGGCAACTCCAATCCTGTTTGTTAGATATGAAGTGCAAATATGGCTGAGAACACGGGAGTAGTGTGGGATATATCACAAGGGAACAAACTAACATAGGCTTATGAGGAACTGAAACCTAAGCTGAGATTGAAAAGTTGGTACCTAGTGGAGAAAATAGCAGGGAGAAAGTCCAGGGACAAGAGAAAGCAGGATGTCTGCATTCAAAAAGCATGGGTAGACCAATAGGTCATATTGAAGGTAGAGTTCATAATTATTACCATTAATTTTTTGTGTAACCAATATGTGAGGTTTGGGAATATTCTCCGGTAGTGTGATCAGCCGAGGTACCAGCACCAAGAAGGTAAACAGTTCAATTGATCATAAATTGGAAAGTGGGGATACAATGTAAGAAAAATAGGGAAAGGGATTTGAGGGTATTTGCAGCATGAAAAAAGAAGTGATGAATTGTGCCAACTAGGTTGTGTACGGAAATGAGTGAATATAACAAGGTACAGACGTAGAAAGTGTTCAAGGTCTCTAGAAGTCTCTGTGATGCCAAAGAGCAGAAAATAGGATAACTAAACAAGCTGAAAATACAGAAGGTTATATTTGGAGGATAGGATGTTTTAACCTTAAGATTTAATTATTAGAAGTCATTTAAGGTGTTTTCCAGACGTGGGGTGGGGTGCCAGGGAAGAAGGTGACTGCAGTAGAAAAGAAGTAGTTGAGGAATTGAGAGATTTGGGCATGAGGTGACTCCTACCCATTAACAGTGAAGCCACTCTAGAGAGCAGCAGGACTCAACATGTCAAGGTGCTAACAAGGTGTACAGCTATCAATAAATGGGGTGTTGTGACCAGGGTGACTGGCAGAAGTCAGTGATGAAGTAGCTTTGATTGGCGTGGATGTCAAAGGAGAACTTTTACAAGAGAGTGGAGGAGTAATGACCAGCCTGGTAATGTGAGAACCAGGGGAGCCCTAACCCCACCTCTGGAAGAGGCACAGGGCAATGAGAACTATAGCAGCCTCCCCTGTACTGCGGGAAAGTGCCCTTCACAGCAAAGAGCCAAGTTTGAAAGAAGGCAGGATGTGGGGTGACTGTTCAATGCTCAGCCTGAGGATGTATGCAAATCTGCTTACCATGGAACCAGGGTTCCAGAAGACCTAACTAAAAATGTGGGGAGAATGAGAGGAGGGATTTCTACAGGAGAGAAATCATACTGCGATATGGAGATAAAGAAGAAAACAGAGAAGATTAATAATCTGTTTCAGGGGGTATTCTGAGATAAAATTATTATAGCTGAATTCTAAAACATTTTAAAGAATTGGTCTAGCTGTTCTCTCACAACCAGGTTCAGACAGAAGGAAGTGGAGCCTAGTTAGTAGGTCTTTTAGAAGGGCCATAGGGTTTGACCAGGTCCAGATAAGTAGGTCCACAATGGTATTCCTTGGTTCCTAGTATTTTTATCATCTATTGGAAACAGCACCAGCTTCTGGTGTTTGGGGAATGTTTCATCTTTCAAGTTACACAGCTGTGTCCTAGATTTATTGCTGGCTGTGGAATATGGATGAGGATCTGATTTTTTATAATATGCGTTATCTTTTCAGTCAGAGTTTCATTCTATTTTGAACTGTTTTTTGAATTTAACTCTAATTATTTTGCCAATTATAATAACTTAGGTGTTTTGAATTAGCATTTCTGTTTTTCTTTTAAGAATTTGCTTTATTAGAAATGATCATTCCCTTAAACAATACTGCTTTCTTAAGTATTCTTAAATAGTATTTCTGGGATTCAGACATTAATCCATTTCATTATACTGCCAATTGTAACTATAAAATCTAGAATGAAATTAAATTCTATGCAGACAAATACTATTTGTAGAAAACTCTCTTCAGTAAATTGGGCAACTAATGTGACCCTAGTGAAATAACAGAAAGACATTGCACATATGGTTTTCCCCTTAACTTAAATATAACATATTATTTGCAGACTTTATGTTACAGGATACTGTCCTTATGCTAATTTTAATTTACAACTATTTCATAGAGTTGAATGGTTGAGATCTGGGACTGAAAATCTTGATATGATGCAATATTTTAATTCTGTTCTGTGACTTTATGAAGGTCATTTAAAAAATTGTTTTGTTTTGCTCCTCACTATTTGAAATATTATTTGTGACTAGAATTAAGCAACAGTGGAGTATATCATATTTACAAAATACCTTAGCAAAGGATATTAATTATACTCCACAGAGACCCAAACAGAGAGGGCTTCATTTGTTTTAAGAAGAAATGTAAAGATTAATGGATCTTCAGAGCATTACTACAAAAAATAAAGACCAGAATCCATATCTTCTTATTCTGATTTATAACATCTGATATGTTTTGTTCAATATCCACTGAAAAAACTGAGATGAGGGCCAATGATTTTAAGTTTATCGACTGTTTCTATGAAACTGCTCTGTAAGTGAAAAACATCTTCTTCAGTTGGTAAAACAGTGAATCAATGATAATGAAAACTTACATTCATGGACCATTATCTAGTCATTAAGATGATCATATAATAACTGTATGATAAAACAGAAGTACTTGGGAAGAAAAGCAAAATATATGAATATATCCATGTTCAATTCACAGCACTGTAAAATATATGCCTACATGTGGTTAAGAACTGGAAAGAAATATGTACATAATTATATATTTTCTGAATAACAGGATTGTGATTATTTTTTCCCTCTCGTCTTGATTTCTATTAATGAAACTATGTATCCAAATATCTACTGAGTGTTTAGTATATGACAAACACCATTTTAGGAGCTAAGAGCATACTTATGCATAGATAAAAATAAATTTCATGGTATATTGTTTCTCCCATGTAATTCAATAGAAAGTTTGGCAAATATGAGGGAGGGGGAAAAAACTTGAACCTTTCAGAGTTCTCCTAATCGTTTTGGGTAACCATGACTCTGTTCATAGCAGACCCCAAAAGCTAACCAGCAGAACCTGTTGATCAAGCAAAACTAAGTATTAGTTTTACTGAAATAAAGGAGCCTACCTCTTTTAAACTTAGAAACATTTCAGAAGGAGGAAGTAAAGAAAAGATATTGATAAGTTTTCAGAGCCTGGTCTCACAAGGTGAAACATGGTTGGGATTGAGCAGAATTGAAGGACCTAGTAGATTTGGGTTAATGGCGCCTTGAAGTGAAATGAGGGTCTTACAGTGAGCCAAACTGCTAGTCTTGATAAATGAGCTGTGTTTAGTTGGTTTACAAGGTTACATTCCAAGAGCAAGCATTCCTTGGAGCCAGCACCTAAGTCATTTTTGCCTGGTCCCCAGATTTCTTTAGCACTAAAGCAAGCACTGAAACTTTGATCCAAAATTCTTTAGGACTGAGACAGGAAAGTATTTTGGTTTTAGTTCTGACCTCCTTCTTTGTGAGTGAGCCTAGGTGCTACGGTCTGAATGTTGGTGTCCCAGGAAATTCATATGTTGAAATCCTACCACCAGGGGAATGGTATTAGAACAGGGACCTTTGGGAGGTGGTTAGGTCACGAGAGTGGCGCCCTCATGAATGGGGTTAGTGCCCTTATGATAGAGGCCCCTTCCGCTATGTGAGGAGATAGCCAGAAGGTCATCCATGAACCAGGAAGCAGGTCTTTACCAGACATTGAATATGCTGGTGCCTTGATCTTGGACTTCCTAGATTCCAGAACTGTGAGAAATAAATTTCTATTGTTAATAAGCTCCCCTCCTCCATTTATTGTGTTCTGTTATAGCAACCTGAATGGACTAAGACACTAGGTTTGATACTCATTTAGCCAGACATTGCAACAAGACAGGTACTCTGTATCTCCTCTCTCTCTCTCTCTCTCTCTCTCTCTCTCTCTCTCTCTCTCTCTCTCTCTCTCTCTCTCTCTCTCTCTCTCTCTCTCTTTCTCTTTCTCCTTGAACTTCTATTATTGTCACTCCGTTGCTTGGAAATGTACCCCTAGGGATGGTCAGAGGGATGAGAACTCAAGGAAGGTAAGGTGTAGAGAATTGTGTTGGCTGGTCAGTATCCAACACTCCACTGTTTTGGAAGAATCTCAGGGTAGGTGGGACAGAGGTCCCAGCCTTCCACCAGGGAAGCCACAGGGGACAGATATTCCCTCCGCATACCTTTCTGGCAGTTAGACCTCAGTGTGGTCAGTCAGATTCAAAGCAAGAACTTTGAATCTTGAGGGGATGGCTCATACTCACCATCACATGTGCCACCATTGAGTGAAAAAGTAAGTGGCATGAATGATGGTTGTGGCTGCTGACAGTGTGTCCAGGGATGGTATTTGCCCCGGTAGTGAGTAGCAGGGTCCTAAGCAGACTGATCCTGTAGTTTCCTTCTGGCTGCTCATGCCTCCACTGGATCCTACTGAAGTCTGGTTCTTCGAGCTCCCTGTCCATTCTGTCTTCTACCTACATTCTTTTGGCCAATTCCTTTCCTTGCTTAAGTTCATCAATATTGATTTATGTTGTTTGTACAAGTACACAGCATTTAATAAATTTATTATGAAGCCTTACCACTCTAGTAACCAAAGTAGAGGACGGGCTCTGACTTTTCCTGAACTTTAATTGTAAAATCAGTAGTAAAAGTTAGTAGACAGGAATCAAAGGGAAAAATTGAATTTTCATTTCAGTGCACTCTTTTTGCATAAAAGAGTAATGAAAAGGAGAGGTGGAGAGAGGAGTCTCTTGAGATGTCCCAGGCAAAGTCTGTGAAACTCTCATTAGAAGACAAGGACAAGGCTTCGTTGTAATTACTCCCCTTTGATTATTCAAGCTGGTGGACTTAAAATGGACTCCTAATGAGAGTGGTTTGCACTGCAATTAATTAAGTGCATTTTAATTACAAATTGCATGTCTTTTTTCTCTGGAGAATATTCTTCCCCTGTCTTACTGTATTTTAATTCTCTCTCTCTGTCTTTCTCTCTGTTGCTCTCTCTCCCTGTCTCTCTCCTCTCCTCTCCTCTCTTCATCTCGCTCTCACTCTTGCTCTTGCTCTCTCACTTAAAAGAAGTATTCCCTGAAGAATAATTAATTCTGGTTGTTGTTAGTCCACTGAGAAAGGCTTCCCTTTGAATATAAAAACATATGCCTAAATAATTCTTCCTTACATTTAGTACTAAATTTATCAGAGTTGTTCCTGATACAAAATTTTAAACACAATTGTGAGAAAAAAGATGGTAAACTGCCAGTTAAACTTTTGTTATAAGCATCCGCCTCCTTTGGAATTCACTTATTTTTGTCATACTATGTGTGTGTTTGTGCGCATATACACGTGTGTGTACATGTGTGCAATCCACTTCAGAACAAGTATTTCAGAAACAGATAATTTCCAAGGTCTTACCATCAGTCTGTAGGGTCACTGACAGGCAGGACACAGACATGTTGCCTCAGCATTCTCAGAAACCCCCGAGTGTTCTCCTTTCCCTCTTAGTGCCCTCTTTCTACCGTAATACACTATCTTAATTATATTCACAGCTTTTTAACCTCAATTATAATTCTATGCTTCAGAATTTGTTTTCTTCTCCCACCTTCCCTCCTAAAAAAATATCTATTCTCGAGGGTGTCTGTTCTAGTCAAATAGAAAGGTTCTAATAAGGCCATTCTTCATGAGACGGGAATCATTTCAATTAAGTTAATGACTCGTTTCAATGTTAATGGTGGAATTGTGAGAAGAAATGGATGGATATTTGAATTTCCCAAATTCTTCAGAATATTGATTACATATCCAGTACTATTTCTTGTAGCTGAGAAAAAAATGGTTTGCTTAACAAAAAATGCAACCTGAATAATTTAGAAACAGATTCTATTACTTTTAGAGAAACGGCTTTTTACAATACCTTATTAGAGTCTGTTAATTGATGAAAAAAACAAAATCTGATGATTTTGCAAAAAATAAAATTGACATCAGTTAAAATATCTGTACTATTTCTCTTATTTAAAGGAAATTCTTATCCTGGGAAATGACTGACTACTTTCATTAGCCTCCCATCACAACAACAAAATAAAGTTGTTTTTAGATGGCTTCTAATTTGCATTTAAATGATCCCTGTGGCAGTATTTTGTAAAAACAAGCAAACAAAAGATTCCTTGAGTGACATAGGCCTATACACCTGAGAGAGAAATATATCATCTACACAATTAAAATATATGGGTTTTAGTAAACACCTCTGAAAAGGAATTATAAGTATCTGCATTGTTTTTTTCCTCCTGGAGTTTATTTTTCTACTAATGCTCCAGAAGAAAAATTCTAATATCCTTTCTTTGGAGGGTTTATGGGGCAGTGGTTCTATGTGAAACATATTGGGAGTAAAAATCATGTTATGTGCTCAAGTAAAAAGACTTTGTTTGACTGTTCTTTATCTTTACTGTTGGCTCGAATTGTCTCTCTAAAATAATTTTACTTTGTATACTGGTGATGTGGAGACACAGTGGAGAGCTGGGGGTAATGAGTGAGGTCCTTACTTGTGAAGGACCAAGGAGCCTGTGAGGCAATGGGCGGGGCTTCCTGTGCCTACCTGGACAGGGAAGAGCTGTAGTTTTGTTGTTTGTTGTATTTTATTTTGTTCTGTTATCATGTACTTCTGCTCAGAAGATGAGTTAAAATCCAGAAAAAAACATCTTAGACTAGAGGTTGGCACACTATAGTCGGCAGGCCAGGTTCTGCCTGCCTCTTGTTTTGTAAATAAAATTTGCTTGGAGCACACACTACCACTGCAGAGTGGCGTGGTTGAGATGGAGACCGTTTGACTCTCTGGGCCTAAAATGTTCACTGTCTGACTCTTTAGAGAAAATGTTTGCTGACCACTGACTTAAACTTTAAGCAGTTACTGATTAGACAACTTATTGGGAGATGTAGGCTTTTCAAGTATTAAGAGACCATAATCATGTTTCCTGTGGCCGGGAGGAAGCCCAGGAGAAATGAAACTCTTACAGACCTCATGCATGCATCCTTCATTCACCAGAGTGACCGAGTGCTGTTTCTGAGGCAGGGGTGACGCCAGACACTCAAGAGCATGAAGAGGCGTAGTTCCTGCTCTCATGGATGTGGACACGGGGACAAAATAGTTTACAGTGTAGACAAGTATCACTGCTCTTATGGATTTTACATTTTAGTGGGTGAGAAAAAGCAGGGAAATAGGTATGATATATCTGGAAGTTTGGAATTTTAAGTAGAGTGACCAGGGGGATATCTCAGTGAGGGTGGGACTTGGAGTAAAGGCTTGGGGGACTTGAGGGAGCTAGCCACAGTCTTGGAGTTTCATCATAGAGGGTAGTAGAGGGACGGGGCATAACTGAAGGACAGTGTGGAGTCAGGTTTGTTTTTTTCTTAAGTTGGAGTATGAATTGTCTTAGTCCATTTGGACTGCTGTAACAAAATGCCGCAGACTAGGGAGCTCATAAATAACACAAATTAAGTTCTCTCAGTTCTGGAGGCTGAGAAGTCCAAGATCAAGGTACTAGCATAGTTGAATTCTGGTGAGGGCCCTCGTCCTGGTTCATAGCAGCCAGCACCGTGTGCCCGTGTCCTCATGTGGCAGAAGAGCACTCTGGGGCCTCTTACATAAGAATAGTTGTCCCATTCGTGAGGACTCCACCGCCATGACCTAATCATGACCTCCAAAGTCTCCACCTCCTAATATCTTCCCCTTGGTGGGTAGGATTTGAACATATGAATTGGAGGAGGGGGGACACAAACATTCAGACCATAGCAGAAATGATGTAGTAGAGAGAAATTGGTGATGCAGGAAATTACTGGGACAGTGTGTTTGAGTAGATAGGAGGGGGTGGATCTAGAGTGTAAGAGAAGGACTGGCCTTACATCAGAACAAGGACACTTGCTCCATAGTAATATAAGAGAAAGCAGAGGACTATATGGTACAGATGCAGGTTAGTGGGTAGGTGTGGTCGTTGAAACGAGTAGAAGTTCTTTTTTAAGTGCTTTAATTTTTCTTAGCATGGGCAGAGGCCCTGAAGCAAAATAGAGCATGGTATAACCAAGGAATTAAAATAAGGGAAGTGTAACTGGGCTATAAAGTGAGCAGTAGCATGGAGCAAGATGAGGCTGAAGAGGTAGGCAGGATGCAGAGGTAAGCCAGACTAAGGATATGAGCAGTGCGAAACCGATAAAAAATGAGGTGAAATCAGATTTGCCTTTTCAAAAGATCACTGTTAGAGATTAGCTAGGAGATTGGGCCAAGCGTATCCATGGTGAGACAAGTCAGAAAGCTATTGCAGGAATTCATTGTTGAGTAATGGCAGCAAAGTTTGGAGTAGAGGAAGTGGGTAGGAGAGAAATGTGTAGCTTACGAGAAATATTTAGAGGCAGAATAGCCTTACCTCTCTTATATTTGGGTGAAGAAGAGATGGCAAAGAGTGAAAGAGAAGAGAGGCTGGGACTGGATATGGACACTTGGGAGAGAGAATTGATATCTTGTTTAAGACACAGAGTGACGAGGCTGTGCATTGCCAAAGAAGAGAGCCGAACTACACAGCTGGCTAGTAGTGAAGAAGTAGATCAACAAAATTATATGATGTGGAGGGAGGCTATATTCGTCGTTCCATTAGTCTGGCTGGACCTAAGTGCAGATTACTTCTGATTTCAAAAAAAAAAAAAGAAATCCTGAAACTATATTGATTAATTTTACTTTTAAGAAAAAATGTTGACCTTTTCATTTTCATAATGAGACCAAAGTAGAAATCAAAATCTTAAAGCGAGAATGATTCAGAATTTAACAGGCAGATTGTTGATTAACTTGATGTCAGTGGCTACTTTCAGTTGTCATGTCCTAGGACCATCTCATAGATCTTTACTCTTTTGAAGTTTCTGTCACGGAACTAATGCATTTTAATTTCTGCATCTCTCCTAAAAATGTGTAGAACACAGATTCTGTGAGTAAACCTCTGTACATCTTGCAGATGCAAGTAGCCTGCAATATATGTCCATCCTGCACATTTCTGGATATTTCAGCTCATAGGAAAGTCTAGACTTGCAGACCCTGTCAAAGCAGTTCTGTTAGATGGAGATAAGAAATCATTATGGAAATAAAAGAATGAGAGGTGATCTCAGGAGTCCACTCTTATTCACTAGTCTAGGAGGTGAGTCTAGGACATTAGAGGTCTTTTCAAGCTAAAGAATCAATGCATGGAACAGGTTACTCCACTCTGAATAGAACCATATTTCTCACCTGAGCAATAGGAAAAAGACATCACATTTTCAATAAAAGTCCATATCAACTTAGAGGAAACATCCATCTAACAATGGAGTATACTACTAATAGAAAGATTAGCATGTAAAGCCAAATAAGAAATTTTAAGGAATCAGATTTCACAATAGAAGTTGCTGTGCTTGGGGAAGACTTATCTTTCTGATTCTAAGGTTAAATTAGGATAAGGAATCTTTGCTTTGGAAACCAGCCTGTTTCTGCATTCTGTTATTTTCCTGCTTTTGGCATGGCTTGACGCCACTGTGTTCTAGTAAAAATTCCTTTTGATAGACTGCTAGGAGAGCAAAGCAGAGAGCGTGAGTGGAATGTGTGTGGGTGAGTACATAGTGTTATGAGTGGACCAGTGTGAGCAGGTGTGGTTGTTCAGTCATGTTTCAAAGCTTGAGAATAATCTAGGTTAAAATCTTTAAGTCTGTGAGATAAAGTTTTGGAAGATTTAGTCGGACTGTTATTGAAAAAAGAGGAAAATTAAATCTGATTCCCATTCCTGTAAGATTTTTTGGCTAAGACAGAGAATGAGAGCATAACCTTTGGGTCCAGAATGGAAAAGAGACAGAGCTTCAATTGACCATATGTTTAAAATAAAGGAGATTGTAGAAATGACATGTTGTGTGACCTGAGTCTAGCCTCTCTCCCCGGTTCTTAAGTGATTTTTTTCCTTCTCATTAAGAAAAATAACTTTAATTCTGTTCCTTTCTGTAAAAGAAACCTCAACCTCTTTGGATCTCCAGGGGCTGGTTATGTGAATGCTCTCCTTTCCTCTTCTTTCGAGTCTCCTTTACAGAGCAGATGCATGTTTCAGGAGAGAGAACAGCTGATGTTTTGGCCTGAAGTTGACTCAGTAATGGTGCTCTCTTTAAAAGCAAAAATGAAAATTACTAATATACTATAAATCAGGTAAAAGTGAATATTTTAAATGAGAAAAGAAACCACTACCAATGTAAGTTGGCATATATCCCAAATATCATAAAATATTAAAAATCATAATATCAGCTGCCCAACATAATTCTATAATACCTTTTTCTCTGTCCTTTTGGTTGCATATTCTTTAACTGTCTTTTTAAATGACACTGATATTATAAGATTTTCTATGGAAAGATTAGAAAGATAATTGAGACTTTCCTAGGATGGTTGATTTTTAAAATTTGTTAATGGTTAAGAAAAGTTAGGTAATGACTTAAATTGTCAAAGTTGCCATATTTGGAGAAATCTTTAGTATGTTTCTTTCATTTATGAGCTGTAAGATTTCAGGGCATTTTGTGTGTGTGTGTGAGTGTGTGTGTGTGTGTGTGTGTGTGTGTGTGTGTGTGTTGATTAACGCTTGGTTTAACTTGCTTAACAGTTTGTCATTGAGGCCTTCACTTTAGTGTCAGAAAATGAGTTTTAGATCATCTTTATCAATGTCAGCACTTTATGTCAAATATATGAAAAAACTTTAAAACATTTTAATGTGTTAACTTGATTTAGTCTTCTTCATTAATTCAATTGTCAAGCAACCCAAGAGCCAATTCATCATTTCTATTTGAAATTTATCTCTTCCTCTTAATAAATGACCACTTTTGAGATGTTCTGAAAAAATTCTTACGATTTGCTGCTTTATATCTGAATAATCTCTCAACATAATCATGCAGTCCTTTTTGCATTTTTCTAACTGCATTAGAAATTATCTTTTATTGATTTCTTCCTTTGTTCTTTACTTAAAAAGTTAAATGATTAAAACAAAATATCTTTCATATATGTGCAAATTAGGAGTCAGTGATTTCCTACCCGTCTTATTGACACATTCAAAACATCTTTTCCAAATTCACTTCTTGATATTGTAAGAATTTTTATTTCACTTTCACGAATTTTACAAAAGCATAAGATTAAATAAAGACCTTGCCAGGACCCCACCCCAGAACCTTGGAAGTTGCTTATGCAAGCACAGAGCCCAGCACTTTAAGCTTCCTTACTTTTACCATAAACCCACCTCTGCTCCTCCTCTTTCTCCCCAACACCTCCCACACACACACACTCGTATACACCCCTGCTGTTTCTTGGTTTTTTTGTTTTTTTCTTCACTATGTGTGGGTGGGTGCTATAGTGTTATTGAAAGATTTTATAACACATAAATCTAAAATGAAGCCTCTGCTATGGTTGCAGCACAGCTGAGGCCACATTAAGTCTCAGGTGGTGGACTGACGGACTGGAGGTGGAGCAGTCAGGGAGCTGGAGGCTTTTCCAGGAAGGGGAAAGGGGCAGGGCTTGTCTCCAAGTGGTGCGGGGGCCATAGATGTCCTATCTGCCACAGGCTGTTGATTAATTTAACCAAAGGGCACAATGGTTGCTTGAGCTCACCCAGAACTCATTTTCTTCCAATTTAAGTGAAAGTCCTGCTGATGTTGTGACCTCCTGCTTTATTATTCAGTGTTTCCTGCCCTTTGCAGACCTGGACCACT
This sequence comes from Rhinolophus ferrumequinum, assembly GCF_004115265.2. NCBI lineage: Eukaryota > Metazoa > Chordata > Mammalia > Chiroptera > Rhinolophidae > Rhinolophus > Rhinolophus ferrumequinum. The sequence goes on along the minus strand of NC_046290.1, from coordinate 38,023,040 downwards.
CATCTAGATTTCAAACCCTTTTGCACCATTGTCGAACTCAGAATTGAGTCAGTTGCTTTCAAACCCCATCAACCTTTGCCTATGGGGTCTAAAGGTACAGGGGTCTTAGAGATGAGCTCTTATTCTTTCTTCCAGAAAGAGTATCAGATGACTTTGTCAGTAAGAAAGTGACTGCAACACAAGAACTTAAAGAGGGAGCAGAATACAAGACCATTCAATTATTCCTTTTAATGAGTGACAGCAAAGAGATCACGTTGATCTTATTTGGTGGTAAATCTTCCCTTGGAGAAGGGAGAGCTGAATGAAAGGACCTTGGGGCAGATGGGAAGGATCTTCGTAAAGGAAGGAAGTGGCTCTGTGTAATGGGGGACCTTCTTCTACAGGAGAATGTGAAGGATGGCTACAGTAGAAAGAGGAATTATGTGAGCAATATCTCAGTCTGCTACAGAAAGGCAACCCTCAGAGCTGGCTCTTGTCTTGGATAAAATGCCTGGGACAGAATATTAAACAGGAAAGTCCCCTCAGCTATATTGTGTGGAATCCTCAGGCTTGGATTTATTGCTGAGTAATCCCTGCAGTGTCCTGAAAGCCTGAAGCCTGAGCATATTTAGGCCAATTTCTGTGATATCCCCGGGGATTCCCTCCCTATTCTGAGCAAAGGAATGGACTTGGATGGGGCAGCAAGTTGGCAGACAACCACTCAATAAAAGAGCTGATTTGCTACTCGAGTTGCACATACCAATTGAATTGCCAAGCAGACATTGCCTGGAGAAAATACCTGCTAAAATTGTAATAATCACTAGTCAGATGGATTGTACACTTAACAATGTCAGCTATTATACATAGTGTTTTATTTTTTAAAAAATGTTATGTGCACATGATAAAAAATTCAAACAAGAAGAAGAGTGTCTTTTTCTTACCCAGATTCTCAGTGTCCCAGTCCCTCCCCTGAGGGACCGCCATAGAGTCTATACATATACTAGCATATATAAGTACTTTCAATTATCAAATACTTACATTGATGCTTTTAGAGTAGACAAATAAAAGCCATTTTAATTGTAATCATTGCAATCATTTCAATATATATTTTTAAATTCCTGTATGTTTGTTTTGTTTCAAATTTCAGCAATTTAAAACTTACAGTGGTCGGGGGGAAAACATTTAAATATTTCTGTTGGAATTTTAAGAAGTAGTTACTTTCTCATTTTTTTAAACTTATTTATATAAGGCTTGTTCACTGTAGAAAAAATGGAAAATATAGAAAAGTGTAAAGAAGAAAACTTAAAATAACAACAAAGTGCTATTAATATGTTGTATACCTTTATATATTCGTATTTACATATTTTTATTTATATGCATATTTTTTAAAAATTGAGATAATATTGTAACTGTTTTTATGTCACATTGTTTTTCACTTACTCTTTTCTCCACCTTTATTGAGGTATAATTTACAAGTAAAACTGTATATTTAAAGTATACAAGGTAATGATTTGGTATATATATATTACACCTTCTGGGTATATATATATCATATATATAGTGATATATATATAGTGAAATGATTTCCATAATCAAGTTAATTAAAATAGCTATCACCACCCCACATACTTTTTTTGTGTGTGAAAGAATGCTTAAGATCTACTCTCTTAGCGAATTTCAAGTATATGATACGGTATTACTAACTGTAGTCACCATGTTGTATATTTGATCCTCTGAACTTATTCACCTTATAACTGAGATTGTACCCTCTTACCAATTTTGCTCCATTAACCCCACCGCCAACCTTTGGCAACCACAATTCTATTCTGTTTCTATGAGTTTGGCTTTTTTTTTTTTTTAAATTTTAGATTCTACATATAAGTGTTGCACATACCAATTGAATTGCCAAGCAGACGTTGCCTGGGGAAAATACCTGGTTATATAGTATTTGTCTTTCTCTGTGTATCTTATTTTACTTAGCATAATGCCCTTCTGGGTAATCCAAGTTGTTAAATGACAGGGTTTCCTTTTTTTAAGGTTGAATATTATTCCATATGTGTGCACATATATATATGTATATATATATATATATATATGTTACATTTCCTTTATCTATGTATCTATTGATGGGCACTTACGTTATTTCCATATCTTGGCTATTATGAATAATGCTGCTGTGAATATAGGCGTACAGATATCTCTTCAAGATAATGATTTCATTTCCTTTTGATATATACCCAGAAGTAGGATTGCTGGATTATATGGTAGTTCTAGGTTTAATTTTTTGAGGAAATTTCATACCATTATCTAAGTGTCTGTGCTAGTTTATCTTCCCACCAACAGTGTACAAGTGTTCTCTTTTCTCCACATCTACACCAGCATTTATCTCTTGTCTTTTTGATAATGGCCATTCTAACAGATGTGAGGTGATATCTCATTGTGGTTTTGATTTGCATTTCCCTGACAATTTAGTGATATTTAGCACATTTTCATCTGCATTTTGGCCAGTTATATGTCTTCTTGAGAAAAATATCTATTTAGGTTCTTTGCCCATTTTTAATTAGGTTGTTTGGGTTTTTTGTTTTGTTTTGTGTTGTTTACTATTGAGTTGTATACATTTTTTGTATATTTTGGATTTTAATTCCTTATCAGATATGTGGTTTGCAAATATTTTTTCCCATTCCATAGGTTGCCTTTTCATTTTGCTGATGGTTTCCTTTGCTGTGCAGAAGCTTTTTAGTTTCAAGTAGTTCCACTTATTTCCTCTTTTGTTGCCTTTGGTTTTGGTCTCAAATCCAAAAAATGATTGCCAAGACCAAAGGGTCAAGGAACTTTCCTTCTATGTTTTCTTCTAAGAGTTTTATAGTTTCAGTTCTTATGTTTAAGACTTTAATCCATTTTGGATTGTTTTGTGTACTGTGTAAAATTTAATTCTTCTGCATGTGGATATCCAGTTTTGCCAACACCATTTTTTAAAGAGACCATCCTTTCCCCGTTCTTGGTAACTTTGTTGAAAATTAGTTGACCATATATGCATGGGTTTATTTCCAGGCTCTCTGTTCTGTTCTACTGATCTATGTGTTTGTTTTTATGCCATAACCATCCTGTTTTGATTACTATAGCTATATTATTAAGTATCATTGTATCTGTATTGGATTATTTCAAAAATTTCACTATTATAAACACTTATGCACACAAAGTGTTTTTAAATATTTCTGATTACTAACTTGGGAAACATTTCTAAATTCTATATAAATATTTTTTACATCTCTGATTTTCCTTGGAAATTTCTAAAAGTAGGTTTATTGAGTCAAAAAATATGTTTTAATAGGTTTAGCACAAATATTTGACTTCTAGATATGTTACATAATTTCTGATAGAAGATTTAGATTAAACAAAAATATTTTTGTGCACTAACTATATTCCAGGCATTATCCTGTGTGTCATTCACATACAGTAACTTATTTAATGCAAGTATTTGTTAGATTTCACTATGGGAACCACTAAGAAAATGGCATGGGACACATATATGTCATTCTGAATCTGTCTAAAAACTGATCTCTTCCCGGTACTGTAGTAACATTTTGAAAGATATGCGGGGCACCTTCAGCACAGTGTCATTTTGTAGCTGAGGTTTTGAGAGTAAGCATGAATTTGTATTCAATATGCCGGTGCCACAGTCAGGGCTAAAATATCTTCAGATCTCTAATAATAACAGCCATTTCTGACTTTTTAGTCTGTTCTGCTTTTTTTCCCTACTACCCCTGGGTCTGACTCTCCTACCTGAATACATTCCTTCATGCTGAATGCTGCTCAGATAACTGCCAAAATATTAGTTCAGTGCTCCTGAGCAAGGAGGTTGGCTTCATGGGCTAAAGTAACGTTTAGGAAGAGCTCCGTTTTATAAATGCCCGTTCTTCTCAAACTTATGGCAGTAATAATCCTTCCTATATCATTTCTTGCTATTCCTCTCCTTCTTTATATAAGGAATATTGAAACCTTCCAAGAAATTGAGCATTTAGTGAGGTTGACATTTAATATTACTGCTGGCTGAATGACTCTTTCCTTTACTAAGCCCGTCACTAGCTCTTCCCTTGCTCTAAAATAGGTACAGTTAAATTGTATGGGTAAACCAAATGAGAAAGTATTGCTACCTTTTTAGTTATCATTTATACAGATGTATTATATGATATTACAAATGTTCACAATATTCCTTGTAATTTATAGTACTAGAGCAAATTAATAATTTGATAAGCACTGGGCCTGCTCAACTATTGTAATATCTTGTCAAGAATAGATTGAAAACCGTGACATTGTGTTAGTAAATGCAGATTTCCAAGCTTATTGAAAAATATGTTCTGCAATATTAAGGGTTGCTCGTATGATCAAATTGATGTTCATTTCTTCTAATTTTATCAAGTGAATGTTCATGAGAAATTTAGTTGGCTCCAACAAGTTTTTTTCTTGTGAAAATCATGAATTTAATTTAAATGATAGTCTACCTGCTTCATTTTTATGGTTTCAAAGTTTTATAGTATATAAACATTTAACAAGTAAATCATTTTGATGTATTTAATTATCAAAATATAATTTACACATTCAGTGTTTCTCTTCTGCATAACTAGGACATAATTCCAGAATCTCATGTTTCCCATATAAACATAAGACCCTTTCTTATTGACTTATACACATTTTTATATAAGTGGCTAGAACGAATCATACATTATTATTGTATGAAACCAGGACTTGGTGACTATTTTAAAAAGCATTTTAACAAAAAAGATACTGAAATATTAACTGCCCCCTTCCTTAACCTTCCCAAGGGGAAGATATGAGTAATAATGGATGGTCATGGAGCTCCTTTGTAAGGGGATACATTATTTTCTTCTCCATATCAAAACACCCCAAAACTTAGTGACATAAAGCAACAACAATATTTTACTATTTCTCATAGTTTTTGTGAGTCCGAAAATTGAACAAGGTAGAGTGGAGATGGCTGTTCTCTGCTCTATGACGTCTAAGGCGTCAGTTGAAGACTCTAAAGGTTTGGGAACTGGGATCATCTGAAAGGCCATTCACTCCCATGTCTGGTGGTTGAAGCAAGCTGTGGACTAGAGGTGGAAGTTCCCCTCCATGCATTTTCTCCCTCTGGGCTAGCTTGAGCTTCCTCACAGCATAGTGGCTTGGATCCAAGAACAAGCATTCCCAGAGAGAGAGAAAATGTGCCTACTAGAAACACTGTCCTTTTTCTGTCTTAGCCTTGGAAACTAGAAAGCGTCAATCATACTGTATTGGTCAGATCAGCCACAAGCTTCTTCTAAGATTCATAGACCCTACCTTTCTGTGAGAGGAATGCCAGTCACAACATAACATAAGATCTATATATTCATTTTTGGGTAATGTAAACTGCTATGAATGGATAGGGGGAAGTTTAGCTAATACCATGTTAAGTTTTTATTGAGCGGCACAGGAAAGTTTAGGGACAGGAGTGATGAGAGGGGTCGGTGGTATAAGGATTTTATGTACTGCGGATATAAAGGGGCAGAGAGACAGAAGAGGTGAGGAATCTGGCATTCAGAGATGAATTTTGAGAGAAGAATAAAGATGGTTAAGGGGCTATTTATGAAGCTTTCCTGTGTGGTATGTGAAGTAAAATTGTTTTATATGTTTTCATCATCTTTAGGGAATATGATATCCCAATGAGTTGTAGAGTTAGATTAATTTTTGGAAAATATGCCATAAGCTGCTCAATATGGCTTCAATGTAGATGTATGGAAAAAGCGGAGGCCTGCTAAATCTAGGTTCATCAGCTTTCCACAAAACTGACTCATAAATGTGGCTGTCATGGCCTGTTTGGTGGTTCCCAAACGCCTGTATAAAGACTGCTATCAGGCATTGGTAAAATTTTCATTGACAGACTCTGAAATCAGAAATTAGACACCATCGTGAATCTTTCACAAAGCTAAATTTATTCAGTTAAAGGAAATGTCCTTTATTATGCACTTACATCTTTCTAACATTTTTTGGTTTAAAATGGTCTTTCTCTCATGAAACGATGGTGACAATAGATGGTACTTATGTTTTAGGTTTTTAACTGTTCATACTTGGAAAAACATAAAGGAGTTTCTAAAACACTTAACTGCTACTCTACGTTGCAATGTGTTTGGTAGAAAATATTTCTATCCTTTTGCACTTGATTCTTAGATTGATATTGGATGTAAAAGGATAATGTAAATTTATCTGAGTACATCGAAAAATAATTTCTTTGTTTCTTATACACCCAAAAGATGATTACTTAGTTGTTCTCTTCTTCTATCTACTAACAATAGCTAATACTAAAGCTGAAGCTACATGAAAATATAAACAGCACCGGGTTATCTTTCTCGTATTGGTTAACTATGAGAATTATATAAGTTAATACTTATAAATAACTTAGAATTGGGCCTGCCACATAGTATAAACTCAATCAATGTTGCTGTTGATGATATCGATAACAATTCTTTTGAAATTGCTCTTCTGGTGTACCACCCAATGTATGCCATAGTTTAATTGTGTTGAGCCAGACACAGTATTGCTTTATTCAGACTTACACTGGATTAACGGTTGTTTCTTAAATAATAACTAGTACATTTTGTTACCTGTTTAATTTTAAATTACTCAAAACTGAAGAAAATAAAAAACAAGAAATAAAAAAAATATATGTCAATGATAAAATAAAAGTATAGGAAAACCAAAGGTAATGACAATATGAACTTTAAATACAGGCCTTCATGGAGAGGGAAGAATTTATTCACTTCATAGTCTAGCCCCAAGTCAGAGGGCAGCCCAGACTATACTAATGGATATCCTGAGCTCTGCTTCTTGATTCAAATAGTATATCCTTAACCATGATAGGTATTCATCTATCTGTCTATTTATCCATTCATTCATATATTCATTCAACAAAAAAAGTATCTGTGCTCTATAGATACAAAGACAATTAAGACATCTACATCCATTCCAGGAAAATCTTGCATCTCTTTTATAACAATTGTAAATATTTACTGAGGACTAAATTATAAAATAAACCATTTATAAAATTTAAATTTTCTTAGTATGAGTTTATATAATCACATATAGTTAGAGCAGTTGGAAGTTCCGTCTTATACATTCACCTGCATCATCCTCAAAAGATGGAGTTAACTACCTAGCTATGGGCCTGAAGATACTGCGCTATGCTAGTAGTTTGGCGACCTTAGATCAGAGATGTGTGGCTTTTATCCAAAGATACTGTGAGATATGCAGAGCAAAGACTGGAAAAGTATGATCTTTAAAATGAGTCATGGACGAAGAACAAAAATTTTAATATTTCTTAATACAAATAATATTTAGGGTAGATACCATTAGAACCGTACTGTACTCTGCTCAAACCATTGAAAATCTTATTCAAAGAAGCATTACCTTGATATTTGAAGTGGCCAGTACAAATGAAAACAGGCTCAAATGCTCATTAATCACCTATAAACAGATAATTTGTGTGCTATCAACATGAAGTGGGTTTAAGTTTAAATATCTCCATGTTTCTCCTTAAAGTAATATAAAGTAAGCAAGCAAACAAAACAAAAACAGTAAATGTCTTATGTGATGTCTATAATACATAAGGAATGATGGTAAGGCAACATAAAAATTCCTCAAATTCAAGTCTATACAGGAACAAATGTGTTGAAGTTAGTGAGTAGGTAATTCATGTCATTTCAAATAGGAACTATATCAGGTAACTTTTTATGAGAAAGTTATTTCTTAATGTTCAAAGCAACATATGTATGTTTGACATGATCATATTTTAAAGAATTCAACCAGAGAAATCAGGCCACATGGTCATGGAGATAGGCTCAAGGAATGGGTTCTCTACCGGTACGTGATATGAACAGAAGCTTATCATGTCTCACAGCTTGTCCAGGCAGTCAGTAATTCCTTTATGATGTGTGATAGCATATGTTATGTAACATAACCAACACACACACACACACACACACACACACACACACATACACACAGGAAAGTTCACAAACTTAATTGTCCGACCTTGTATTTGTATGACTTGCCTCCCTAAGTAAATTATAAGTGTCTCAAAGGCTAAAAGCATGGGTCCATGACTTCTTTATCAATCCCAGGCTCTCGTGAGAGCTCTTATTATTGGGGGCTCAGTGTTCATTTGAGCTTTTAACACCATGTTCAACCTGGAATTATTTTTTTCATATGAGGATATTTCCTATTCCTTCTTCAGTGGTTCAGTTTATAAGAATAGTCAGCTATTACAAATTTAGAATTGCATACTGCACAACCACCACCTCCTTCCTCTGTAACTCCCCAGAGAAAAACATGTAATTTCCTACTAGATTTCTGCAATGTGAAGAAAATAATATCATTCATCTATGCATCAGTTTCTCTATACATAGAATTTGTATACAGCATTATTCAATCACAAAAGAATTCCATTATAATTTAGCTTATTGTTATGTAAATTCAGGCATAACCCAGACCTCAATATGCTCCCAAGAATATAACAAGTATCCATAGGGAAAACCTGGTGGAACATCTCAACAAGGGGGATTATTTTTAGCTTTAGATATCAAATTTTATATAATGGAGCTCCACTTACCATGCATTTGTGGCACTATCAACTACACTCACCAGTAGACTAATATTTGAGTTATAGTTTATATATTTCCATTAGAGGGTACTAGTATACTAAACCTACAAATTACCACCTTGACTACTTTTGGAGTCACTCTGAAAAGTCAACCAAATCTTTGAAAATCAGTTGCTTAAACAATCTTCATTTTAAATATGTCTTTGAAAGGTTTAAATTCCTTTTTTATCAATATCTGCATTTCACTTTTCAAGAACTTATAAGATTTCAGCAGCAAGTATGCATGTCCTAGAAGTTTCAGTTTTTCATTGCTGCACAGCATATAGTTAATACCCACAAAACGGAGAAGCTATCGTGTTTCCCCAAAGATAAGACCTAGCCGGACCATCAGCTCTAATACGTCTTTTGGAGCAAAAATTAATATAAGACCCGGTCTTATTTTAATATAACACCGGGTCTTATATAATATAACATAATATAATATAATATAAGGCTGGGTCTTATATTAATTTTTGATCCAAAAGACGCATTAAAGCTGATGGCCTAGGTCTTATTTTTGGGGAAACATGGTAGGAACTCTGACTTACAGGACCAGATGAAGCAGTTTGTCCTTCTGTAGACTTACAACCCTTGAGCCTGTTACCTAGCTCTCAGGAGTCTCCCCAGCTTTCTACTTCTAACCTGCATAACCAGGACTTCATCTCCTGGTTTAGTGTGGATCTGGAAGGGTATGGTAGGTAAAGAGAGAAGAACTTGCCAAGCCTTGCCTTCCAAGGAATACCAGTAAGTTACTCAAAGGATTGCAAAGTGCTTTCCATAGGAAAGAACTGGGAGAACTGCAGTTATCTTGCCTTGTGAAAAGGAAACTTTAAGATGACTAGAAAATAGCCACATATAATAAGATAACAACCAATTTCGAAGTTTGCTGGCATGTAACACTCCTCTAGGAATTCTTGGTTTCCAGTTCCATCTCACTAGCCACAGATAGAATCTACTAAGCCTTATCAGGAGTCTGGAATTTTGATTGAGAATCAAAACTTTTCTATTTGAAAACTAGGGCAAAACTCAGTTATATACCAATAGGGATATCAGAGAAAGAGCATACAAGGAAAGTTATTGTATTATAAATGTGTAGGACATAATAGTTTGAAGAGGAGAGACTTTCTGATGAGCTAAAATAAATGCTAGAGCTATGTGATTACCAGCTGTCATTGTAGGTAGCTCTTTTAATGTTGGCAGCACTTTGAGAGCGAGTCTGAATGGATCCAGGCATAATCTTCTATGATGATGTATTACAGAATTGTACACCTGAAACCTATGTAATTTTACTAACCATTGTCACCCCAATAAATTTTAATAAAAATAAAAATAAAATAAAATAAATGCTAAAATGTAACACAATTGGAAAGAGTGCCAGTTTACACAGTGTAGCAATGAATTATGAGCCCATTAGGGTAGATATTGTGATAACTCATTTCAAATAAGAACTTCTTATGTGTGTAGCATTTCACCAGTTAGAGAATGCTTTCTGTGAGTCACTTCTTTGACGTGGGGCAAGGGAGGGCCTGGGTCTGGTAACATGTTGGGAGAGATCAGCCCGTCAGTGTTGTATCCTGGCAAATGCTCATGACCGCACAACCAGATACAAATGGATTCCATGTCTGAATAATTTTCTTTAAATAGAGTTAAGGAAAATGGGTGTTTGTCTTCACTGCACAGCATGGTAAAATGCAAGATCCTTCCGAAAGTCTTGGCCCAACATTCTGAATTGTGAAAGATTAATCTTGACATAAAAATGTTCGGCTATGCTGTTATTCCTTGTTCGCTAAAGTACAGTGATATTACACTCTTTTAGCTACTGGCAGGCAACAGGCTAATTCCCAACACTGCTGTAAAATTTGCTAAACATGAGAAGTTGTGAGGTATGAGGTCCTATTCCAACGAATTCATTATATCCTCCCACGGTCTGTGGTAAGTTGCTCACCTACCAATGTGCCAGTGTCATTGTCTGTGACATGAGGCTAGTGGAAGGGACAGCTTGTCTGAGCCTCAGCAGTTGGAGGGCAGGGGTGACAAAAATAGATAAATTGGCCAGAATGAGTTTTATTAACTAGAATGCTGCTCCCATGCCTATTTTGGGACCATCTACTGGTGGAAGATAGGTCAGACATGGGTCGGTTTGCCCAGGAGACCACACATTGACATCTGCTAAGATGTCCCTTATTATTTCCACTTGAAAAAGAGAGGGGGCTATTTTGTGAGACCATCAATCTCAGATTTGAATTTTGCAGTGATTTGGTGGTCCGGCTGCTGCCTTCTGGGACTGCTCAGGACTGTTAGTGCTATCCACAAAGAATTCTCAGGAGCAGGCAGCCTCACCACACCAGCCTTAGGTCATCCCTTTAAGTGGAAATGGGTGGGTGGGGCAGCTGTTTTTAATAATTTAATAAAGAAGGCCAAGTATCAGTCCGTCCAGAGCTTTGAAATTATTTATTACAGCAATCTCCACTGCCACTTGATCACCTTTCCCACTCATCACTTTATTGTCATCAAGCTTGGGACATGATTCTCATAAGGAAGACACTTCTCTTTTGTGTTTTATCCAGGTCACTCTCATAACCTGTGGTATACAAATGTTAGAAAGGAGAATGAAAACAATAATTGTGTAAAGAGATACTCGAGTGTGAAGAGAAATAAGAAGATGACTTTTCTATGCTCAATTTTAGCCAAATATATATTGTCCATACCTTTGTCTCAGTCACTGTTCATAAATGACATGTCCTAAAATTAAAGGATCCCAGATCTTCATTGGACCCTGAATGGCTCTCTTAAGCTTGGCCTCTATGGAAAACAGCACAAACTCCAAACAGTAATTCAAGCTCTGTAATAAAAGTAATTCGAGCTCTGTAATAAAAGGTTAGGCTATGCTCCAAAGTATTTTCAATATTTTTCTGATAGATTTTTAGTGATTTTTTTCATGAAAAGCTCTTGATTCCAATGTTATTTTATCTTTTAATGTTTTAATCAACAGTAAATGATATTCTCTTCTGATACACTCCTCTCAAAGTAGAAGAGTTTGTGGCAAATTGCCATTTAAACCATTTATTCTGCTCCAATAATGCAGTGTTGAATACATAGAAACTGGGAAATATTAACGAAACTTTCTAAACACTTTGAAAAGAAGCCACAGAAAAATCTGGCAAAGTAAGACATTATTTTTCTTCTCGAGAGACTGATATATTTGATAATATTACAGAAAAATTTGCACCTTTATTTTTAGATTGCATGATAGACCAGCTTGCATACCTTAAATTAAAAAAAGTAACCTTACAGTCTAAGGTGGATAGTTATACTTCATTAAGTCTATATGTTTTTGGAATTTTGTATCAAACACAGCTGGGTTCAAATCCTAAGAAGACTGCAGAGAAAAGAAGGTTAAGGTGAAAGCAAGGAGGATGAGAGGGAGAAAGGAAAGAAAAGGGTTGGAGAGAGTGGAGGAATGAAGATAGGTAGGAAGGAAAAAGGAAGAAGGGAGGAAAGAAGAACTATCTCGTCCATGAAAGTTTATCTTACAAGTGGTGCTTCTGAAGGGTATCTTCGTCTCCAGCGTGTAAAGAGGGAATTGCAAGGTGATCAAATAGGAAGCATGCCTAGATTCAATCCTAATGCAAGAATTGCCTGAGACTATAACGTATTGAAAACTGGAAAACGTTGGAGAGGGAGTTGGTGAAATCTGTCCAAATAAATTTAAAAATAGCTCAGGTATGGAATCTGTGAAAACAAGAAAGTGGGCTCATGGTTCTTTCTAATCGTTCACACTTTACTGCATTAAGTTAATACATCTCTAATCTCCGCTGAGGCCAGCCAGAGTCCTTGGGAGGAATCTTCCTCCAGGTGTTCCATGGACTCTTTCAGGTTCTGCCTGGGGTGTGCCTCAGGGGCACAGGTTTTTAAAGTTTCTTCCACAGATATGTAGGTCAACATATTAATGCATTATTTGACTCCACGTGAGGTTTTCTCTGTGCACTGCCTCATTCGCTTATTTCCCTTAGTCTTCCATAGTAGTCCCTGGGGTACAGCGTAAGGGCTTTTAGCTCCTCCAACTGTGCATTTGTTACTACTATATGATTAAGATATTCAGCTGTTATAAAAATGGTAATGCTTAGAATTCGGCATCACTCTTTTGGGGTAGGAGGCAATCAGAACACATGAGAAACAATCGGAATCAGATCCAACAAAGAGATCAGTTTTCATTTGGGTTGGTCCATTTTTTCTGTGCTGTACACACAAGCTTTAGGCAGATGGGTCCTGAAGAGGATATGATGCTTGCCAGATGGAAGAGGCCAAGTGACTTCAAATAGGACTAAAAGGGTTCAGAGTTGGAACTTTAGGTGAAGGTCCTCTTCCCTAAAGGATATAGCCAGCCTTAATGGTAGGTTAAAAACATGGTTTAATAAAGAAAATTGGGTCAGTGGTAAGAGTAGAGCTTTCGGAAGGCAGGTAGGAATAATCTGTGATATTGTTTTGTTTGGGGTTTCTGTTGTTGATGCAGTTGTTATGATTGGCAGTATAGCAGAAAGATTAAGAGATCCTTTAGCTCCTTGGTCTAGAGTCAAATAGGCCAAAGAATGAATCTGGGCTCTACCATTCCCTGATTTCCTCACCTGTAACAAAACACGTATTCTTTCAGCATCTCAGTATCCTCTTCCATTAAAAAAGGTAATAATAATTCTTACCCACAGATTACACCTTAGTGTTCTTTGCCTGCAACCTCTTCCTCTCAACTAAATACTTTCCATGAGAATCAAAACATATTCAGGTATCTTCTGTATTTAAAACAAAGAAAGAGATAAAAACCAAAGAAAACAAAAACTTTGCGTTCACTCACTTTTTCTTCTCTGCTAGGGTTTCTCTCAACATTTTGAGCTGAATAATTCATTATTGTGGGGCAGTCCTGTGCGTTATAGGATGTTTACCAGCATCTCAGGCCTCTACCCATGAGATCACTCCCTAACCCCCTAAGTGGTGACAATTGAAAATATCTCCAGACCTTGCTGGATGTACCATGAAAAGCAAACTCTCCCCTAATTGATCAAGACTGTTCAGTGTTTGCCCTCTGTCTCATCTCTGCAAAACCATACTTTCCGACAGTTTTGCCTTTTCTCACTAGCTCTATTTCCTCATTTTCCAATCACTCCCGAATGTATGCTACTCTGTCTCTTGTCCCCATTTTACTATTCAGATGAACAAAGACCTCAATACCTCTAAATATAATGACTTTCCAATCTTTCTATTAATTTCTCAGCAGAATTCGGTGCTTTTATCATCCCTGCATTGAAATGTTCTGTTTTCCTGGCTTTTCTAAGAGCACTCTCTCTTGGCCTAGTCTGTGTGGTCTGGAACGTCTGCGATAGCTCGGACCACACTATCCATGTGGATTCACCATCTTCCATTTAAATTAGCCCAGACGCGTTCAAATGGTGGTGAAAGTGTTCCCAAAATGAAGAGAGAACAAGCCTCACAGAGCAAGCACTTTACAAGCTTCTGCTTATCTCACCTTCCCTAGCAATCTTGGCCCAGAATCAGTGTGTGTGTGTGTGTGGGGGGGGGTGTCTATCTAAAATGGAGATATAAGCAGAGCAGTAACTTCTGGTATGGCAGCTTGAGGAGCTCCATTGACTCCCCCCTTTCCCCCCTGTGATAATGGTGAAAACTTTAGAATACATAAAGTCTCTGGAAATGGTCCTAAGGACAAACAGCAGATGAAGAAACATCCATTCAAGAACTCTACAAAAATTCAGTTAAGAAGGCGAAAGTCTATGCCTTTGAACAAAGACAGTTTCCTCTTACCCTCTTCCCTGTGAGGTGGAGGCTCCACTCCAGGCTGGTACAGCCAAGAACACAGGACGTCCTTTCCCCACAGCTCCCAGCCAGAGGGATTTCTTCCTGGGAGGAGCAGGGCTTCTGTGTTTCCCATCCTGCCCCCAATTGCCTGTTGCTAAGGCTAAGCCCTGGATGAGTACAGTCGGGAGGTAGGGGTTTCCCTCTTCCTCCCGACTGTACTTACTCATCCAGGGCTTAGCCTTCATGCCCCCATTATGGAATGAAGATATTATCTTGGCCTTGCAGGCTGGAATGCTGAGGGCCTCATGACCCTTACCTGGGATCCTGAAGTGGTGGTTCTGTAGCAAGAGGAACAAACCTAGAGAACCCAGGTTTTGTGCCTACCCCCTACTAAGCTCTTCTTCTAAAGTGGGAATATCACTCAGTCACTCTGAGAGAAGCTTGCCTTTGTCCCCACCCTCATCTCCAGAGCTCTGGTTTAGAGATTTTTGCTTGGGAGTAGAAGCAGTCCATAAAAACAAATAGTTCTTAAACTCTTCTAAACTGACTTAATTTGCAACAGAGTATGGAGAAGTTCAGCCTAAGAGCACTTTAAAGGACAGCAGAAGCTGTGGTGAAATTGGGAAGAGCTTCAAGATACAGGATAAACTGCAGGCTCGCTTTCAGAAAAGAACCAGGAAGTAAGACAACTGAGGGGAGCCTTGCTGGGGTGAGAATAAATATTGAACACTGACATCACAATCTATTCTTTCAAAGGAGCCACAGTTTGATTGTCCTTGTATGTAGAGCAATTTATGCCCCAGGCCCTCTCTCCACCTCCACCACCAATACTCCATTGTAATATGTCATCATCATTTACATTCTCTGCTGCAGAAGCCTTCTAACCAGTGCCCAAATTAGCAACACCCTCCTAGCTGGTGTGCAATCCAATTGCTGGTGTACCCAGAAAAATCCTTTGAAATTCAAATCTAATCATGTTGTGTGTTCCCCTCTATATAGACCATAGGGAAAAAAGCTGTGCCTCCAGTGACATCGGATTTAGTGCTGACAATCTCTAAATATCTGTTTTGCCTCTTTCTGCAGCACCACAATAAAGCGTGGCTCCTCCTCTGC
This sequence comes from Rhinolophus ferrumequinum, assembly GCF_004115265.2. Taxonomy (NCBI): domain Eukaryota; kingdom Metazoa; phylum Chordata; class Mammalia; order Chiroptera; family Rhinolophidae; genus Rhinolophus; species Rhinolophus ferrumequinum. The sequence continues at coordinate 38,007,472 of NC_046290.1, read as the reverse complement.
CCCCTATCCCAAGCAAATGCTCTCTGTGACCGCCTCTTTCAAATTTTGCACCAGACAAGTGGCACTAGAGGGAATTCTCCTTCATAAAATGCTTGTTCATGCTCTGCTGTCTCTCTCTCTCTCTCTCTCTCTCTCTCTCTCTCTGTCTCTCTGTCTCTCTGTTCTGGACATCCTCCCAGAGATCTGTCCTCCACCCCTTGACTTGGTTGACTCCCCACCTGTGTGAGTAATAAATCTTTGATCCCATCAAATGAGTAGCTCATGAGTTTTGACATGGGAATTTAACCTTGGGAGGGCACTTCCCCACATCAGAGTGAGGTTGCAGTGATAGCCTCTCCCATCATCTTCAAAGTCTTCTATTTCCTCCATTCCATTTACTGTTATGAAGAAATCTACAATCCTTAGCTTGACCTGTGAAGTATGGTCAGTCCCCATCTCACTGATTTCTTTGCTTGCCTCACGTTAGTCATGCTTCCCACTGCCCCACGGTCTCCCTAAGGACACATGTCCCTGCTGCTCCCTCTGCCTGAAATGCTCTTCTTCCTCCTCACTCCCACCAGTCTTTAGCTGGATTCCGCTTAATTAGTCTGCAGAACTCAGCTCAAAAATCCCTTTCTCAGAGAGGCCTTCCCTGACATTCACTGAGGACCTACTAAGTAAATCAGATGTGCTTTTTCTTTACAGTACTGATTTTGGCTTAAACTTTGTATTTGTCAGGTAATTACTTGGTATACATTTATTTCCTTCACTAGATCATGATCACCATGAAGTCAATGATTTTATATTTCTCTGACCTTTGTATCCTTAGTGTCTAGGCCATTGGCTGGCCCACAGTGTGTGTGTGTGTGTGTGTGTGTGTGTGTGTGTGTGTTCAATGCAGACAGATACTATATTAGTTACAATAAGCTATGTTCTGTTGTAATGACATCTACTGCCACCTAACCCACCCTCGCCACCCACAAAGTCACATACACTCACACATCTCACAGTGTTAAAACAAACAAACAAAAAGGTTTATTTCTAGCTTATGCTGCATTCCCTTTGTGCTTTAGCCTTGTACTCTGCTGTATTTCATCTTCATTCTGGGACCGAGGCTGATAGAGCCTGCCACCTGGACCGTTGTGTATTTTAATAGCAAGGGGAAGAGGGACAAGAATGGTTTCACATCCGTAATTAAATACCCCAGCAAGGAAGTGATATACTCCATCTCCATATACAATCAATTAGCCAAAACTAGTCTCATGGCCCTGGCTGTTTATAAAGGGGGCAAGGAAATGTAATCCTTTTGTGCAGAAGGAAGAATGAGGTATGTGTGATCATTAGAAGTCTCCCTACTGTCATATGACTATAGAGCTATGTGTGATTAAAGCTCAAACTGAATTTGAAGGGATGATAGAAAAACCTCAAGAGAACATGATGATTGAACTGAGCTAAGGGATGAAATTTAGATGGTCTAGGTGAGGAAGTATTCCCAGGAGAGGAAACAGCATGAACATAATAAAAAAGGTATGCATGATTCTGTGTCTAGGTCACGGTGAAGAGTGATTACCCTTGCCGAAGTGGTACGTGTGTATTGAGGGACCATGGGAGATAAAATTGCAGTGACAGATTTGAACATTAGCATATCCATGTTCTTTGCTTAACAAATTTTTGTCATAATCTAGAAATATCCTCAGAGTAAGGAATTCAGTACATGGCTTTAGACATATCACTCACTTTGACTTGATTGTACTTTCTTCATTTCAAAACTCCAGCTGCTTTTCTCCCAGGCTCTTTTTGGTTGGCACAGCAGTCCAGAAAGAGCTGGACCTGACTTCACCCCTCTTTTCAGCCCACTGTCAAACTGTAAGCAGGTAAACAACAATGCCCCTGCCACGCTGTGAGTTGAATGTCTTTAATCTTACCTTTAATTCGTACTTATAGGGACTTAACTGAGTGGAGAGGCCCTTAGCAATGATACAGAGTAAAGGATAATATAGAATAATAGGTTTTATGAAAACCTGGATGCAATTGTCATTGAATAAATCTGTCCCTAGAAGCTAGTGACGCTTGCTCAATACAACTTAACCTATTTTCTTCTACCTTACATTTATTTATCAGTTGTACTGGCTTTGAAAATGAAAAAGAAAAGCCATACTGTTACAGTTTCATGAATAGAAAATGGATATTTGGGGAAATTATATTTGAATACAAGTATTTGTTAAACAAAAATCACAATAGAATATTGACTACAAAGCAATCTTTAATGGAAAGAGGTATGTTATGCTTAATATGTTCTCTGTTCATCGATCTTTAGAGGGAGTATAGTAGCTAAGTGTGGTCTCTAGAGGCAGCCTGCCAAGATTTAAATGTAAACTCCACCATTTACCACCGGTGACCTTGAGAATATGATTTAATCGTGCCCATATAGAGATTCGTCATGGCTATGGACTGAGTTGTGTCCCCTGAAATATTCGTGTCGAAGCCCTAACCTCCAATGTGACCGTATTTGGAAACAGAGCTTTTTGAAGGTAGTTAGGTTAAATGAGACCATAAGGGTAAGACCCTCGTCTGATAGGATTGGTGTTCTTATAAGAAGAGCAAGAGAGAGAACTCTCTTTTTCCTTATGTTCACACAATCAAGAAAGGCCAGGTGAGCACACAGCAAGAAGGCTGTTCTCTGCATGCCAGGAAGAGAGCTCCCACCAGCACCCAACCACGCTGGCATCCTGATCTCAGACTTCCTGCCTCCAGAACTGGGAGAAAATACACTTCTGTTGTTTAAATCCCCTAGTTTACGGTATTTGTTATGGCAACCTGAGCTGACTAATACACTCACCTATAAAAGAGGATAATGACGTTGCCTCATAATGTTTGTGGGGATAGAATATATTAATGTATCCGTATGCTGAGCTCTTAAAATGCTACTTGGCATACTTGTGTAGACATTAGCTAACATTGTTTATATTTCCCTCCCTAATCCTTCATTGGATGGTATCAGACTTAAGAATTCTACTTTTCTAGTCAGACAGACCTGGGTTGGACTCTCAGCTCTGCCTGAGCTGTATGATCTTGTTCAAGTTACTAACTTCTCTATGCCTCTGTTTTCTCATCTATAAATGGGGATCATAGTAGTGCTGCCTGCGTCTTAGGGTTGTTGTGAGGATTAATAGAGACATGACTGTAAATGTGTCTGGACACAGTAAGTATTCCACATGTGCTATTTTTCTGTCGCCATTAAAGGAAAGAAACTGCCATCTCAAGAAAACCTTGAACTACTTGGAGGAGTGAGTAATAGCAGTTTTTCCTCAAACTTAAAATTCTAAAAATGTCCTTCCCATGCCATCCTTAACCTTTATTTTGTCACCGCAAGATATTTGCTTTGTGCATTTTTGCTTTTGTTGAATATATGTCCTTAATGTCCCTCTGTTCATTGTGATACCAGTGTTACCCTACAGGTTCTAAAAATCAGAGGCCCTGACCCTTAGACTCAATTTATTCAAATAACAGAGTTATAAGACTGAATGTGACTACTGCTTTTGCAGTGAAACTGAAGACTGGAGAGTGAGAAGTTTCTCACAGCTATCACGTGGCAGACTTGAGAACTAAATGCCACTCTCACAGCGTGGTTGTTATAATGTGAAGTGAGGAATCCATAAACACATTTTGGAATCTAGTGGTCATATACATCCGTAAGCTGATGTATAGGCAAACTAGTATTATATACACTGCTGCTTCTCAAACTTCAATGAATGAATCACCTGAGATACATGATAAAGTGCAGGTTCTGGTTCAGGAAGTCTAGGATGGGACCTGGAATTCCGCATGTCTAACAAGCACCCAGATGATTCTGAGGTTGCTGGCCTTCAGACCACTCTCTGAGTAGCAAGGATGTAGATGATTTTAGCAATAATGACTTTGATAATTTTTTGCTATTTTTTTTATTTTGCTTGTGTATCCATTATTATATTCACTCAAATGAACTCTGGATGAAAGACTTTTTTTTTCTTTCAATACAAATGGGAAAAATTTAAAAGCCGACTTGGCAAGACATGAATTGGATACATTTTAAATTTAAGTGCTTTGATTTGTTTCTCCATATGTTGTGTATGCCTAAATCATTCATAATGATTTTATTTTCTACCCCTTTTCCATTGAATGAGAAAGTAGTGCGACTTTAATTTTATTTCCCAGTCTTTATCCCCCATAGCACATGAAACCACCTTACCCTTCCTGAAAAGCTCTCCTGGTTTTCTGACTTACACTGTCTTGAGTTGCCAGTTCTCACCCTGTGAGTCATGCATAAACCCTGCTCTCTGGCATCTCCTCATTTCTCTTACTCTCTTCTTGGAAACTCCCATCCAGTGCCACAGATTCAATCATTACTTCGGGCCTTTGGAATCACATTCTGATCAATATCTTTCATCCTGAAGGCTTTCCTAAGTTATAGTCTTGCATGCTCAATGGACTTGATATTTATGACCTGCCAGCCCTTCAATCTCAGCATGTTGAAAACCGAAGTGCTCATATTTCTAACCTCTAGACCCCAAAACATCTACCAACAACAACCAGGTTATTTTACTGCCTTTATCAAAACTCAATGCCTCTTTGTTTACTGCGGAATAAATCTCTAACTCCTTATTCTGACATTGAAAACCCTTCCCTCTCTAATCTCAATCTTTTTTTTTTCCCTACCAAGTATCTTCCATTGCTTTTAAATATTTGTCTGCCTTAAGTTAGTTTGAATCCTCCTGTTTCCAGAGCATGCATCAACATTCATTGCATTCATGCCATTTCTGCTCTAAACCGAAACACCTTACACCAATCTTTGCCTATCAAAATGCTACATATCTGTCAAGGCCTACAGGAAGTGCTACATGCTTTGGGGTATATTCTCTATTCCCCTACCTGAGAAGAATTTCTCTTCCTCTGCACTGCTGTAATATGTGTTCTCTACTATTTAGATGGCACCTCACACTATGCTCTATGTGATAGATCTAATCAAATGTCTGCCATCTGGAAGTCCCACGTCCTCCATTTTTCTGGTACCACTTCTTTCTTCCGCATCCAAAGAATATGTCTTAAGCCCCATCTCTTGGAATGACAGAATCTGACTTCCTTTGTTGCCCTTTTGGCTTAGATTCATTCATCTGCTACATTTAGGGGAAGGGAAAGTGCCACATATCTCTTCCAAGCCAGTTTACTCTGCAGTCCACCTCTTCCCTTACCTGGGTCCTGGCAGCTGCTTTTAGCTGCGGTTGGCCCTCTATTTTATCTGTTGGCTACTATCTGGTACTGCAGGATTCCACCTCTTTTCCATTTTACCCCAAACACCACTAACAGCAGGTTATTGTCAGTAATAGACTTTACTGAAAGTTCTGGGGTAATGCAGGCTAAGTGTGGCATAAGCAGGAGTCAACTGGAATTAGAACCGTAGAGTCAGAGTTCTTAGACATTTATCAGACACTCCCTGACCAAGTCCATCCATGGACCTGGGGCTCCCCATCTCCAGACCATTCCTCTCCCACCTCTTCTACCAGAGTCATAAACTCTCCCCAAATGCCAGAATTTAATTTATTTTACTTCTTCATGCTGAATATTCCACCATTTTTTGTTTGCTTTTTTAGACATTGCCTATTTAGATTACTCATAAAAGAGTCCTACCTTCCAATAATCAAATAGGGTTTTAAGTGATTTTCTAAGCTTGACAGCAGTCTGTCCCTTAGAGGAATTCTGACATCCTGAAGTTGTCTTGAGTCAGCCAGCTCAAAGTAAACGAATTTTCATAACCACAGTATTATGAGATAGGCAAATTTATTTTCCACTTATTTTTGTAGGTGTCTTATGTTTTATGTTTGTTTGTTTGTTTGTTTCCACTTAGATTGAAAACATATTTAGGGAAGGACCACAGAGCCCCAAACATGTTATTCATCAAAGCAGTGTTCAAATCCTTAATCCACCATTTTTGAGGTCTGTGATTTTGGGCAAGTAATTGTCCTTGGGGATCCTCAGTTTCCTGATCTATAAAATAAATGTATCAAAATTTACCTCATATAAGTGTGAAGATTTAGATAATTTCTGTAAAATCATTTAGAGTCCTGGCATGTAGTAGGATCCCTACTCATAGTACAAATTTAAAACATTTGTTGAATGCAAAAAAAGTTTACTCCAGTGAGCTTTATTAAACTTCGAATTGGGTACAATGTTTATTGCAGGATCCAAAAAGCTATTTGATACTCTTATTTTCCTTTCCCACTATCATCGTGTTTACTCTGGAGTCAGTTCCAGAGAGTTCTACCCTTAATTGAAGAGACAGGAAATCACGACTTTAAAATTTTCAGTGTTAAGAGTAAATGACACATTAGTTTAGAGACATATTAGTAATTATGGAAGCGTTTCTCAAATTGTAATGTTTTCCTCTGCCTTAGTGCTAGCAATCAGAACCACTGAATTAATCTGAGCAGGGTCAGGACTTTGGATCTGAGGAAAATCACTTGAGTTGGAGGCATTATGTGTACAGTAAAAAATGTTCCATCTACAAATTCCCTGAATCCTGTTTAAGAGCAATGAAGACACCCACCTTCAGACCTTTAAATCCCATAAAGTTGGGGCAGGTCTCCAGAAGTCTGATACTGCCCCCAGAAAGAGAAGATCTCATAGTTTCTAGAAGGTTTAGCCACTCTCTGGAGGTGAAAGACAGGTGGTAGAAATTGGGATGTGGAAATTTCCATGATGCCCTGGAATTGCACAAAATCCTTCTGCAGGAAGTGCTCACTAGAAGTTTCCCAATTTTGTTAACTAATCTCTCTAGGTAAAAAGCTATTTTCTCCATGTATGAGATTTCTCCACCTTTTAAAGTCCGATATAGAAGCAATTTGGTACCTACAGCCTTTCCACATTCTCCTAAGTTGGAATAAATCACCATTTGCTCCTCTATATTCCTAGAGCATAAAAATAAAAGCACCTATCACAATCTTTGATTACTTATCATTATGGGGCGATGGGGAGCGGTCAGTATAATGTAGTGCCTTAAAGCTCAAACTTGAAAGTCAGATTTCCAGCTACCAGCTGTTTGACCCTGGGCAGGTTAATTAACCCCACTCTGCATCAGTTTCCTCATCTATAAAATGGGTATATTAATAGTAGGTTGGTGCAAAAGTAATTGTGGGTTAAAATGTTAAAAATAATTGCAAAAACCGCAATTACTTTTGCACCATCGCAAGAGTAGCTACTTCATGATTTTTTTATTAGGGTTAAATGTGATGGTGCATGTGAAATTCTTAAACAGGACCTACTATGTAGTAAATTGTAAGTAAACGTCAGCTCTTACTGTTATTCCTCCTGCCACATTAAGTGGAAAGTTCTTTGATAGCAGTGACCATAAGATGTTTATTTGTTTTGTTGATATAGACAGTGACCAACACATTATTTGTTGAATTGAACTTCACTTTGGACAGGAGACAGCTTTGGCTTTTAAAATCTTGTTTTCTATTTATATTGTCATAAAAGTCATGATGGCTATATTTCTAACACATGATTTACATGAATGTGGATGGTTTCTAAAAGTAGAATAGCTTTTAATGCTACAACTTAAAATGTGTGGCTGGATCAGAGAAACGTAAACCAAATTACTAAACATAAAGATATCTTTTATTTTACTTTTTACATAATAAAATAGGCTAAATAAACATTATTTCAAAAATATATGGAAATGATTCTAAGCATTATTTAAAATAAAATTTCTATATATACAGTTTTTCTTACACAAACATGTCAACAGGCAAAATGAGAAATGTAATACATATTTTATAAATTCCATCTTCTTGAAGAGTATTACATAGCTTATAATTTATATTACCCAAGAATGTCTAATTTGTGAATGGCAAGATGGAAGAATTTGCCTCAATGCAGTTTTCGTTTTCCTCTGAAAGCTTTAAAAATAAAGGGACAAAATTAAGACTAACTGAAGTATTAGAAATCTGAAATGTTTGTTATGGAATTTTGTGATCATGAATAAATTTTTTGTTTCTCTTCCCTGGAACCGAAAACTGCCAGTACTTTAGCATAGAAGATAAAAGTTTCTTTATATATTTTTGCACCTCATTCACAACGATCATTTCTTTCAATGAATCGAAATAACATTTCTGCTTCTCGCTCAGAATACAGTGATAGCTTCCTCTCCTTGAGCAATGGTATCTCTACTTTGCCTGGTTTTCTCTGCCTTTCCCAGCACAGATAACACTGGAAGAGCTCAGAACCCAGGATAGGTTCTATATTAGATACCTGAGGCTGCTATAAAAAAATCACTCTAATTTGATTAACTTAAAACAACAGAAATTTATTCTCTCACAGTTCTGGAAGCTAGAAATCTGAAATCAAAGCGTCAAAAGGACTTGTTGCTTCTGGAGGCCTAGGGGAGATTCCACTCTTTGCCTCTCTTTCAGCTTCCCATGGCTCCAGGCAGTCTTAGGCTTGTGGAATCATAATCCCGCTCTCTGCCTCTCTCTTCATATGACCTTATTCTCTCTGTGTTTCTTCTCTTCCCTTCTCTTATAAGGACACCATTGGATTTAGGGTTCCCTAATCCAGGATGATGTCTCAAGATCCCTAACTTATTTACATCTACAAAGATCCTTTTTCCATAAAAGTAAGTTTAGATTCGCAGGTTCCAGCTGGACATATCTTTCATAGGATCAGTTTTCAATCCACTACAGGTTCCTTTGGACTAAGGCTAACGATACTCTGGTCAGAGACGTAACAGGCACAGTTGCATTTGCTTGAAGCCCACATTTCTTCAGCACTATTTGACTGCATTGCTCAAATTCACATTTTTACTTCCAAAAAGACATAAACAGAGCTTCCTTATTCATTGATTTGAAGAAAAGCTTTTTCTCAGAGAAGGGGATCCAATCCTTTTGTGGCCTTTTCTGTAAGTGGGCTTGGCTTGTGTAGTAACTATGCCTAGAGTCAGGTCCGCTGATAATCCATCAGGATGCTGGGTTAGACAAAGCAATATGTAGATTCAATGCAATCCCTATCAAAATACCAATGGCATTTTTCAAAGAACTAGAACAAATAATCTTAAAATTTATATGGAACCACAGAAGACCCTAAACAGCCATGGCAATCTTGAGACAGAGGAACAAAATTGGACGCATCACACTATCTGTTATCAAACTATACTACAAGGCCATAGTAATCAAAACAGAATAGTATTGGCAACAAACCAGGCACATAGATCAATGGAACAGAATAAAAAGCCTGGAAATAAATCCATGCCTATATGGTCATTTAATCTATGAAAAAGAAAGCAAGAATATGCAGTCTATTCAGTAAATAATGCTGAGAAAACTGGAAAGATACATGTAAAAAAATGAAACTGTACCACCTTCTTACTCCATATTCAAGAATAAACTCAAAATGAATTAAAGACTTTAATGTAAGACCTGACACCATAACACTCCTAGAAGAAAACATAAGGAATAAACTGTCAGACATTACCCTTGGTAATATTTTTATTAATATATATTCTCAGACAAGGAAAACATAAGAAAAAGTAAACAAATGGGACTACATTAAACAAAAAAGTTTGTGCACAGCAACAGAAAGCATCAACAAAATGAAAAGACATCCCGCCGAATGGGAAAAGATATTCGCCAATGATACATCTGATAAGGGGTTAATATCCAAAATTTATAAAAACTCATATAACTCAACACCAAGAAACCAAACAATCCAATTAAAAAATGGGCAGAGAACCTGAATAGACATTTCTCCAAGAAGACGCACAGATGGCCAACAGACATATGAAAAGATGCTCAACATCACTAATCATCAGAGAAATGCAAATCAAAACCACCATGAGTTATTATCCCACACCTGTCAGAATGGTCATCCTCAATAAATCAACAAACAATTGTTGGTGAGGATGTGGAGCAAAGGGACCTTTTGTGCTCTATTGATGAGATTGCTAATTGGTACAGCCACTATTGAAAACAGTATGGAGATTCCTCAAAAAATTAAAAGTAGAACTACCTTACGTAGTAAGGAGTGGAGCAGTAATTCCACTCCTGGATATTTACCCAAAGAAATCCAAAACACTAATTTTAAAAGATATATGTTCACTGTAGCACTATTTACAATAGTCAAGATATGGAAACAACTGAAATGCCCATCAGTAGACGATTGGATAAAGAAGATGTGGTACATATACACAATGGTATATTACCCTGCCATAAAAAAGGATGAAATCTTACCATTTGCAACAACATGGATGGACCTAGAGCATATTATGCTAAGTGAAATAAGTCAGAGAAAGACAAATACCGTATGATCTCACTTATGTGTGGAATTTAAAGAACAAAATAAACACACCACACAGAAACAGACTCATAGATATAGAGAACAAACTGATGGTTGTTAGATGGGAGAGTGTTTGGGGGCTGCATGAGAAAGGTGAAGGGATTAAGAAGTAAAAATTAGTAGTTACAAAAGAGTTACAGGGATGTAAAGTACAGTATGAGAACTATAATCAATAATATTGGAATAACTATGTACAATGTCAGATGGGTAATAGACTTATTGGAGTTATCTGTGTGGTATATAAATTTCTAATCACTATGTTTTGTACACCTGAAACTAATAAAAAAGAGCTGCTGGGTTAGAGAAATTGTCTCCAAATATGATGGGAATAAATATATATATATATATAAGAAGTATTTCATAGACAAATTCATTCCCATATTGTTACCCAAGTGCCCATGTTCTTGCCTAAAATCTTTTAATATTTTCAGACTCTGAATATATTGGGACAAATAATATTAAAGAGAACATAATGCCTAACTTTTAGGAGTCTTTGGGTCAGGGACCAAACTAATTTTGAATAAAGAAAATATTGTACATACAATATCTTTAAACTGTTTAAAAGTTTTGTACCAAAGGCTATTTTTAAAAGTTGAATCAAAATGGAGTGTGTGTGTAGGTGGTATGTTTTGAGATAAAAAAGAATAGACTTAAAAAAGAAAGAAAAGGTAGGACTAAATGGGTATTTCTCTAGATAGAAGAGAGTATAAATGGAGTTCCTCGGAGATTGCTAAACCGATATTATGACTTATTTGAGAACAGGGAAGGGTGCAGTAAAATTTATAAAATTTTTCAAGATTGTACTTTCTGGCCTATACTAAGCTGAGCTGGTATGAACAACATATAGTAAGAGTTTTAAAAGAAGATGAATTTTCATGTGAGTACATACAAAATTAGTGCATTTGCTTTGGGGATGGAAATTGCAAAGATGAGCAAGGATATTTGATCTAATACATGGACATGAAGTGTTTAAGGTCCAGACTTTGAAGGTGTCAGATGTTATAAGGAAAAATAAAGAGAGAGGCAGAGGTAGTCCCAGGAGTAGAATGGAAGATTTGTGGCCTGGTGACAATCTCATATTTGTCCTAGTTCATCATTTTACAGGACAAAATAGGACCTAAATAAGTAGGGAAGATGATCAATAGGCTGCTTCCATTATTTCCATCCTTTATCCCTTCCTACCATTTAAAAACTCAAAAGTAGTGAAATTTCTTCTCCATCAGATCCTGTGCATTCAAATAACTGTCCTTGGAGGAGAATGTATCAGTCTTTTCTTTTTTAATATGTGTTCTTGGTGCCTATTTACTATGTCCCCTAGATGGATTTCTGGGTCATCTGAGAGTATGGGTCTCCTCAGGGAATCTGAGCCCTCTACATGTTTTCCTAGGTCAGTCTCCACCATCATGCAGCCATATTCACTCACACACCGCTCACGTCATGCAGCTTGACAGCTTTGTCACCTGATTCAAATCCACTGAGTAGTATTCAGCCAGAAAATTTACTTTTATACCAGCACATAAACAAAGTGAAATACAATTTAAGAAATCAGCTCATAACATTTACAATTAAATTCATTAATCAAAGCAGTTTATGGAAATGCCATATCTGAACTGTAAACTTCATAAATATTCAAGCAGTGAACCACTAGACAATCACATTTCTTAGTAATAAATGCTCCTTCTCGGCGGCTTTATTTCAGTATGAGGGATGTAGAACATTCTACTCACCAGCTTGCATTCTTATTTTGAAACTTTTAAACCATGCATGTCATCAAAAAGAACCTTTGTTTTGGTGACATTTCTATTTCCGTGTGTCCTCCATTTACCTTCCTCTCTAGATGTACGTGCCTTAATACTAATTAGCACCTGCACTTCAATTCAGGAAGGAGCACTTGAATCCAACCAAGTCAAACCATTATTTTCCCTGTGAAGGGAAAAAAAATACCAAGTTTCAAGATTTCTAGCAAATGGGTAAGGAAAATATACTTTGTTGATGTGCCTTCTTCAAGTATGAGAATTTATATATACTTTTGCTTGGTATATACAAATATAACCATAATGGTAGCTTCATACTATACTGCAATACACTTTTGTTTGCCAGTTTACATTTTAGTACAAGAACTTCATTGAACAAATACAGGACGGTGTTGACCACATTCATATTGTATGTTTACGAATTCGTTACACTTACTAGGTTTGGGAATAGAGAGAAGTTAAAGGAGGCTCAGGCAGTTATCTGAGGCTTTACATTTAAGGGAACGTTTGAACTGTGTCTTTAAGGATGATTTAAGAGATCAAAACGAGAAAGAAATATAGAAAGAAGGTTAGGTAGGAATGGGAGGAAAAAATGTGTTGCGGAGTGGGGCACAGTATGGAGAGGATGATAATTTTAGACAAGGAACAATCTAGTTCAAATGCAGAAGTCACTCGTCCTTCAATTTCAAGTGCTACCAACTCTGTGTAAACGGAAGCCTCCTTCTTCCATGCTGCTTTATGTCAATTATGGCAATCACCTATGTATTTTCTAATTGTTGCAAATCTGTCTTCAACTGGTTTGTCAAGTTCCCTGGAGTCTGACTCACCCTCTAGTATTCCTATACTGAAAGCCAGCCCACCTCTCTTTGAACACTGCTAATGACTCATTACTTCCCCAGGCAGCCTTATCCACTGTTAGAAGACACTGATTGTTATGTTATCTTCATGTCCCATCCTTCTGCCTCTTACTAATGTCTGACAATTGGTGCTACTGCTCCTCTCTGGAATAACAGCAGGCAACTCTTCTCCAGCTGCTCAAATCCCGTGAATACATACAGGAACAGCTAAAACACCTGCTCCTGATAATCTCCTTCTTCAATATACCCATTCGTAATTTCTTTATCCTCTCTCTATTTTCCACTCCCTCTTCCCAACCTTCTTCCCTTTTGTTCACCCATCAAGTCCCCATGCAAGAAACAAGCATTTAGAATAGTAAACACCAGACACAAGTGTGCATGTTTTTATTATCCTTCCATATTTGGGGTTTTGATATCTGGACTATCCATAGTTTTCTAATATTAAAGGATAAATTAGAAATAGCAATAATAATCCGGATATAATCTGACTAACACAGAGCACAGTGAAGTGCCATTTACCCCATTTGAGTGCTTTACTCTTTGAATGCCATCCAGGACGGCCTATTTATAGTTGCAGTACACTGTAATTTACATCACTTAGTGGTCAAAGTTTTTTTCTATAAACTGTTTAAGGCCAGAGCTCTTATTATACTTTTAAATTTTTCTCTTAACTAAATGTAGAACTTTATAAGTATACAGGTTGAATTTCAATATTTTTCTTTCCTTCTGCTCGAAATTTCAAAATCGTGTTTATCCTCTAATATATATTATTCTGTTACCCACAAAACTGATAAACCAGACTTCCTCATCTTTACACAAGTCATCGATAAAAATACAGAATTGAAATCTTTGACTTCATTTGAGTCATGTTTCCAAGTTGATCCCAAGCTATTTAGCGATACTGTATGAATACAGCATCCAACCAGCAACCAGCAGTTAATTCACCTAACAACACTGTCATCCACATCACATTTTACAATTTTATCCACAAGGATATCATGGAGGGCTGTCCGGATCATGATGAAATCAATATATCTTAAACATTCCGTGAAGCTAGAAGCCTATCAAAACAGAGATTGAGGTTAGTTGAACCTGACTTGTTCTGAGTATTACCCCCAGTGTCTACTGCTTACTCTTTGAAATTCTATCAGTGATATAGTTAATAATCTATGTTTTCCTTCTAGGAATCAATATCATATATTTGAGACTGTAGTCTCCAAATCTACCCCATTTTCTTTTGTTGGCATTCACAGCAACGTCAAACTTTTATCTTCAAAGTTGGCCCTTATGTTTATTGATAATGAACACCGCGATTAATAATACATGAACTGCCATTAGCATCTTTCCCCTTTAGAGAAACAAGTTCACAGATTTGAAAACAATATATTAATTTTGTGCCTGTATTGTGAACATGCGACAATATTTTGAGAATTTTTTGTACATGAGATAATTAATGTCTGTAATTTGTAAAATGAAAAAAAAGATGTTTGGATTGTGACGTTGGGAGAGTTTTCTATAAGAGAAAATATGCCATAAATGTTTGAAATTATGATCTTTAGTGCCAAAAATCATTAAAAAAATTAACTTCTATGTAAACTTCTTTTTAAATATTATCAATCATTTCTTAACAGTGTAGACTTCAGTGATTTCACGTCAAAACAGTCCAAAATAAATGCTACTAAGAGTTCAAGCTGATGGTACTTGTATGCATTTTACAATTGCAATGGGGAAAAAGTGCCCATTGAGTCAGAAAGTACAGATATATGTAACTTAGTATAACTTAGCATCCTTGATGGTTTGAATTTTTATTAATACTGATAAATGTCCATGAAATAGAATATACTTTTTTGGAAGATAACAGTAAGCTCTTATTAAAATCTCAGTTTTGATTTTTTTCCTCAAACACGTGGCAAAATGCTTTAAGGATTATTTGAAAGTTAAAATAGATAAAATTAAAATATTCTTTTTGATTTTCTATGTGTTTTCTGTAGATTCTCATATTTTCTAGTTTATCCATAGTCTTCTCCAGGAAATCAGTCTTCTCCTTGTCCATTACCATCTCCTTATCATCAATAGTCTTGTGTTAGCTTATTTTTGTTTTTATTGTTTTGGGTTTTCCAGCATAGCTTCAATGCCATTCTCTCAATACCATGTTTCCCTGAAAATAAGACCTAGCTGGACCATCAGCTCTAATACATCTTTTGGAGCAAAGATTAATATAACACCTGGTCTTATTTTACTATAATATGAGACCAGGCCTTTAATATAATACAATATAATGTAATGTAATATAATATACCGTGTCTTATATTAATTTTTGCTCCAAAAGAAACATTAGAACTGATTGTCCGGCTAAGTCTTATTTTCGGGAAACATCGTATTAATGTTTAGTAATAAAATCACTTCTCAAGTTTCAATAGGATAGTCATCATAAACCTTTATATCTTTAGTATCCTAATAATGGCAATGTTTCAATTATTACATATCATATGTTGTCTACTATGAAATATTGACATCAGAGGGGACTAAGTATGAGATGGGCTATTAATAGTAGGTATAGTTATTGAGGGCTTTTACTATGCCAGGCATTCTTAGCATTATACATCCATTATTACCTTATTTAATGTTCACACTAACCCTATGAGGTAGGCACTTTAGTTATCCCTTTGCAGATGAAGAAACTAAAGCTCAGAGCAGTTAAGTAACTTACCAAAAGTCACATAACTAGTAAGTGGTAGAGTCAGGATTCAGACCTCAGTAATATGACACCAAGGTCTGTGCCCTTCATCACTATTCTATAATGAAGTCTATCTTTCAACTTATTCTAGATGCTACATATTGCAAGTTCAAAGCCAGGGAGATAAAACAAAACACTCCCTAATTTAGCTGAAGAACGTGTTCCAACATATTTTTAGTGGCAAATACCCAATACCTCAACAGAGTTCATTTACATTAAAGGAAAATTGTACATCCAGCTCTTCAGCATTTCCATGGGATGGTAAAGTAGTATATAGGAACAAAAATAGTGACTGTGATATAATGTTTTCTTTGAAGTACAGGCTTGGAAAATGGAAGAAATAAGCATTGCAAAATGTTTATAATTAGCTTATACATTTTGTTATGAGCGATTGTCTAGGGCCATTAGGGTTATACAAGTTTTGAACTGGGATAGGATATTGGAGCTGATGACAAGGTTATATTTAGATGAGAACCAAGACAAAAACAGTATGTGTCTTTATGCATCTCATCAGTGCTCCAGCACAGATTATTATCACTAGCACAATATTAAGATATTATCTGAATTTTATTAATGGATTCAGTGCATGTTTTAACATTTAAACAATAAAATTTCATTTTATGTAACTTCAATTCTGTTATTCTTACCTGCATCTTTTGTTATCAGAGACTGTTAATAAAATTTTACCATGTACATAGAAGAAATAGATATATTTATTTTAATTAAGGGGCAATATTGTTACCAGAAAACATCTGCTCTATCACCAAAGAAAACAACACATTTATAGATTAATCTTTGCCAGAATACCAACTGGACATTTATGAGGTTAAAATGTGGGTGGCTTTACCGGTAAAACCGGTAAAGAAACTTTCATTTTTGAAAAATGAAAGTTTCTAAATATTCGTTAGGAGTCTACACTATGCCAAGTACTGAGTGGAGGGAAAAAGAAAACTAGTAAAGCTCTCTCACTCAAGAACAAAGAAACAGAGCATAAATGCATGATGACCAGGTCCAATGGTTTGTATGAGTGTTCTTCAAGTACAGATGGAAAGTAACTAAATCAGGCTAGCCAGAAGAATTCCAGGTATGGCCTTTAAAAGATGTGAATCTGACCTAAATTCAACCATGGGTAGTAGTTAGCTGGATGAGGAAGGGCATTTGTTAGTAAATCACAGCTATAACTAATCCAATTTGTTTGATCATCAGGATGTGGTGCATTGAATGAAAGAATATACTTCCTAGAAAGTTGATGTAGATTGTGTGGCATAGATTTTAACTGGTCCCTAGGAAAGAGCAGGGCTAGGAGAGGGAAAGTGACAATTGAGTAATATGATGCTGCTCCAGGGTCAAGAATATTTCCACAGCCTTACTCTAAACACATATCCTAAAGCCAGGCTCAAATTCTTGGATTGATAGTATTAGCTGTTTCATGGATATAAACTAAGCTGATTGTTGGTATTATTAATCAGCTTAGGAAGTAGTTTGTGGAATTTATCCAGCGTTAAACAATTAGAGAGCAATACTTTTTAATTTGAATTTAACTGGTTTTCAAAAAAGATGTTGTTGTTGTTCCATGTATTACTTTTCTATTGCCATGTAACAAATTGTCAGGGCTCAGTTCTCATCTGGAGGCTTGACTAGGACTGGATTCACTTCTGAGCTCACTCATATTATCGACAGAATTAATTCCCTTGCAGCTATAAGACCGAGGGAACTGGATTCTTGGTGACTGATGGTCAGCAGTTGCTATCAGTTCCTAGAGGCCATCCTCATTTCATTGCTCGGTTACCCTCTCCATAGGTTCTTAACAACATAGCAGCTCATTTCTTCAAAGCAAAGAAGGAAGAAAGAAAGTTTGTTAGTATGACTGAGTCTCATATAACAAAATGAAAGCGATCACAAGAGAGATAACCCATCACCTTGGCCATATTCTCTTTGTCAGAAGTAAGTCACAGTTGCTGCCCACACTTAAAATGAGGGAATCATACAAAGCTATGAATATCACGGGGTCCACTTTAATGTCTGCCTGCCACATTGCAGAAAAGAAAATCTATTCCAGTTTTATGCATTTTTTAAAGGTTTTCAGGTAACCAGATGATCAACTTTAATAGATTGTTTGAATGGCCTTTAACTGTTGCAAAAACAGGTGCCTCTTTAAAAAAATAATACACACAAACTCACAGAGATAAAATATACCTATAATTGACTAAAAAGCTTTTTTCCCTAATATTATCTTCCAGACCATGTTGGAAAATGATTTCAAATGATTATATTGTTATCAATATTATATATAATGTTTTTCCCCAATGATTTTTTTTAAATGATAATATTTTTATCAATATTATATACAATGTTTTTTCCCAAAATAATTTATCCCACAACTTTTTCTTTTTTATAAAATTAATTATATATATGTTATATATATATAAATATAAAATATATTTTATTTTATTTAAAATATATAATTATATATATAAAACAAAATCATGGGTTATTAGATTATCATTTTAGAAAGTGATTATATTTCAAAGACTGGTGATACACTTTGTTTTTCTACATAAGCATATTTTAATTACGTTAAATATAGCATTTGGTAAGAGAAGATGCACTATATAACATTGTATTCTATATGATTTTAATGTTGCACCTTTATTTTTACATAACAAAAACTGTAATATATTGGCAAGTATATTAGGTTATATGAAATGTATGCAAATGTATACAAACTTATTTAGGCTAAATATGCTTCACTGGAATAGTGTGCTCCAGTCTTTCATATTCATTTTAGCAATTTATTCAGCAAATACTTATTCAGCAAGCATTAACTATTTTCTAGACGCTTGAAATGCAGGGTAACCAAGTCACATCTTATTTGATGTTCTTAATACAGTTATTGGGGACAAGGCTGAGAGAGTATTAATATAGGATAATTAATAAATGAGGACATTAAAAATAAGAGATCTTCATTGATATATTTTAAGTCTCAAATTCAGGGACCCTGGAACTGGGATTGGAACCCATGTCTTCTATATCAAAGTTTAATGCCCTTTCTCTGCCTCATGTGGCTCCTAAGTAATGAATTGCCCTTCTCTTCTTAGAGAAGGTGATTAATGAACTGCTGCAAGGAGGCAGAACCCTTTAAAATTGTCTTTCTGGAAGTACTTGTGTAATCTATACACACTCTCTGGCCTGGTCCCCTCTGAGACCAGCCAAGTCGTGAATCAGCTGCTGGTGGTTAGAGTTTAGCTTGGAAACATGAAATAGAATGAGGTTAATTGACAAATACCAAAATCAAGCCTGTGACTGGCCTCATTAGCACCCTAAATATGCTAGCCAATTACAGATGTCAGGTAGAATTCAATCTATATGCTTCTTTTTTCCCTTCTGCTTTGACCTTCACCCATTCTGTGTAACAGTATATAATGAAAGACATCTTTAAGAAGTAATCGGTTTAGTCTCATAGGTTTGCAAAAAGTACTGTATCCCCAATAATTTTGTGGCGTTTCTTGAAAATATTTACTAGATGTTGGTAATATCCAGAGCCATCTTTTAAAAAATATTTCAAACATAACATCAGTGTTAACAATTCATAGTGAAACAACAATTTGATTAATGGTTCTTTAAGCAGGTTTTAAAGCTGAATTATATGTATATTCAATTGGCTTGCCAGATTTGAGTTATTAAATGCACTGATTTCATACTGGGAAAACTCTTATTTCCCTACGGTTTACCTTTTGACAAGTGCAATTTGACACATATTATTTTGACCAGAGTTACTTCTATATTTCTTATTATTCACTGTATGCCTGGATTTTTAAAAAATTTTTGCATGAGCTTAATAATAAAATATAATACAGGTAAAATATTATAAAGGAAGAATAGCTCATTCTTTTAATTCAGTTGTATATATGCATACGTTTGTTGTTGTAGAAGTTGCCAATTGTTATTTCTCAATTGACATGTGAGCTTGTTGCCTAGATTATTTTGCATTTAGCTTGGGTCTTAATGTACCAAGCTGGGTTTCCAGGAGGGGGGTCTACCATTGTCCTTTTCTCCCCCAAATGTAAAAATTTAGTAAAAAATACCCTCATAGATTATACTTTGTGGTTGACTGCCCATGTTTGGGGGTAGTGTGAGGCAATGAGCAAAGATAAAAAATAGAAAACTCTGGTTACAGAGAGTTGTGGAAAGTAGAAGATTAAAGAAAGAAGAAAAGGTGTGGGGTGAAATTACACAGAAGTATTTCAGAGAAATAAATATTATATGTTTAAGATTTAGATCAATGTGATCTCTAAGAGATTATGTACAAGCAAACACCCCACTTTGTTCTTCTGGAGTGATAATGTTCCAGATAATCCACATCACCAAGAAGAGATTAGTGTTGTAAAGAAATGAAAATTACCTTCAGAGAAATATCTGATGTACTCATATTTCCTGTTAAGAATAATTCACAGAAATATGAGGGGAAAAATCAATACAATTCTAACATAATACAATGCTATAGTCCCTTGGGTGGTAAAATATGAGATGTTCAATCTCACATCATTGGGAGGAAGGCAAGAATAATGCTAATTATTTGCATTGCAACCCAGAAATCATACAAAATAGTGGTCTTCGAGCCCAAAACAAACTGTCTATGCCCAGAGTTACTGGGCATGTAACAACTTCATGTTCCCAAAACAACTTCATGTCTAAAACAAGCAATACTAAGGCGAACTATTTTCCTTTCCAAAGTCTGTTGAAGACTGTAACTGCTGGAAAGCTTATTCCCAGTGTTCTCCAAGATGTAGGTTCGGCAAGTTTTTGAGTCCTCATAAACAACTAGTTAATGTCAGTTATTGAGAATAGATTTCAAAATAACCTTGTATGTGATTGAACCATCCCTTCCCTTCATTTCCAGGACAATTTTTTATTCCTCTTCCTATGCACTGGCCTTTTCTCATCATCCTTTTCTGGCTCTTTCTAATTTGTCAAACGTAGTCTCCAGACTTTTCACTCTCTGTAGCCCTACCCTAGATTGACTGACATCCACAAATTTATTTCTCCAGCCCCAATAAACTTCTGATTACAGCAAACTACTGCTTGAGCAACAGTGACTAAAGTGTCCTCTTGTACACATTTTTCTTTGGCACCCCGGTATACCTAACCCTTAACTATTTTCACCCTCTTCTTCTTCCCATCTACTTATACCAGCCTTATCTAAATCAGCTTTATCTATCTCCCTGGTAAATTATTTAAATAATTCCCTGTCCCTGTATCTCTATCTCCACACTGGCCACTCCACCAGTCTATTTTCATCATGGCAGCCAGATTTTGATCCTCTTTAAGATATAGCTCAGACCATGTCATTCTTCTCAGAATTTGCCAGTCTTCCATCTCATTCTGAGTCAAAGCCAAAATGTCTCATGCATACGTAGTCCCTCCCCTCAACTTTATTTCCTTTGGTCTCTCATTCACTCAACCCACTACAACCACACAAGCCTCCTTGCTATCCTGTCCTGCCCAGGGACTTTGCACTGATAACCTATCTACCCATCATGCTTTTCTCTAGCTTTTCTCTAGGTATCTCTGCTCAAATACCTTGTCACGTCATAAAGGACTTTCCAGACCTATCTTATAAAGCTTCACACTCCCCTCTCCTACACTCTTTATTCCTCACACCTTTATCTCCACAGAACTTATCATCACCTGATAGAATATGTGTTTATTTGCTTTTTGTCTATTTCAAGGATGACAGAAATTTTGTTATATTTATGCCATACTACCTACTAGAAAATGTAGTAATTATTCGTATTTGTTAAATGCATAAGTTATTGAATTAAATTATTTTTACCATTGATTTGCACAAGTGGAAGTCAATATGTCAATTTTAACTGAGACTTTCTGAAGATAAATATATATTATTTTCAAGGTAGCCCAGCCTGTCCTTAAACTCTAGTTAAGAAAGATGAAATAGAATAGAGATATCATTTGATCACTATCATATGGTTTTTAATACTGGATATAGCACAGGATAAATTATGTCTCTTAAAAGCTATAACTTCATGCCAAAAAATCCTGACATTTCTCTGGTCACCCTTTAAGTCTATTATTGTTCTTACACCCAGCATTAGCATTTCATGTTTTTTCCATTAAATTATGTTTTCTTCTTATAGTATTAAGTATTTAAAGCATGTGCAAGCTATTTTTACAGGTGATTTGCACAGATGAGAGTCAATATGTCAATTCTAACTCAGAATTTCTATAGAAAACTATACATCTTATACTCTTGATAGACAAACACAAGTGAACTATGTGTTCTGTACTCACTTTGAAAATTAGTACCCTTAATGCCATAGGAATTAATTACATGACTTATTTCCACAAAATTTCTAATATTTATAATTAGAGTTCTGGACCACCAGGAAAGAAAATAAGCCTTACTTTACTTTTACGTATTAAGTTTTGAATCTTCTTTTTTTCTTTCTCCAATGGAAGTCTTATTAATATAAAATTCAAACATGTTTGTCTGGCTCTGTCACATACATGGGAAGGATCACTTTTCGCTTTTCTACCTACAAAACAATATAAGAACTGCCACATCTATAGCCTCATGGGGCAGAAGTACAGCTCCTCAGGCTATGGGAATTTCCTATGAAAGGACTTGAATGACTTAGTGTTTCATGAAAAGTTCAACTGGGATTCAAAGAACCTCTTAACCACAGAAATTCTGAAAGAAAAAAAAAATTAGTGGAATGTGATCCTTGGCACTTATCTCAACCAACACCTTTCATATAACAATGAGGAAAAATGAACTATTCCTTATGCCCTTGAATAATTGCTGGTTTATTTACTCTCACCAGCAGTGGGTTGATATTCAAACTGGCTAAGCCATTCTTCAAGGCTGCCATACTAGCCTAGATGTTCCCTTTGTAATGATTTCCCCTTAATGGTTGTATTCTTGGTTCCTCCATGTCATTTGTGTCTCTGCTTAAAGGTCACTTGCTCAGAGAGGTCTTCCCTGGCAACCCAATCTAAAGCAGTCTTCAGTAAACTGCGAGCACATCCATTATTTAGAATTCTCAGAATAGTGGGCCTCACTATCTTCTTTCTGGAGTGTTTGCTTTTATATTTATTATGTGTTTATTGTTCATCTCTTTACATTAAAGGCAGACGGTAGCAGCCTTGATTATGTTGTTCACTGCTGTATCCTTGATGACTAGAACATTTCCTGGCAGTTAATTGGTGCTTAATAATTATTTGTGGGGTGAATGAATGGTATAATCCCTGTTACTTCTCATATTTGTATAAATGATTAAAAACCATGAGGGACCTAAGAATGTAGAACCCAACAAAGATGGACTTGCCTCTCCAGCCTCATCATGGGTCATTAACCAACACCAGATTAACTAACCTGATCCTCGTAGGCCATCAGGCTAATATGCCCAGGTGGTTTCAAATTTGTTATACTACTGTGATAAACATATTACTCACAATATGTTTAATAGTTTGTTGATGATATACTTCTCCCATCACCAAGTGCCGTCTTACTTTCCTACATCTGAAAAAAGAAAGAGAAGGCTAGTTTCTTAATGTTTTCCTTTTAACAAAATATTTTACTCAAATATTTAGATGAGTTATATTCAAATATAGAAAAATCAACTTTAATCTTTTTTTCTTATCAGTAAAAGAGGTTACTTATGTTAATTCAACAAATGATTTTTCAGTACCTACTATGCATCTGGCTCTTCTTTCATTGAAGCAGACAATAAACAGATAAGTATGTGGCAAGGGCTGTGCTCAATCCATTTATGTGTTATTATATCCTTACTAAAGTTCTTTGATGTATGGATCATTATTCCTTTTTTGAAAAAGACATCTTAGGTAAATTAGCTCAGAGGAGTGAAAGCCAATGTACCCAGATTCACACTGGTAGTGGCAGAGTTGGATTTGAACATAAATTTTTATTACTCCAAAGCCTCCCTTTGTACTTTATTGCTTGGGGGGGAAACAAAACAAAACAAAACAAACAAACAAACAAAATATATATATAAACGTATAAATAACAATAATAAACTGTGAGCTGTGTAAAGCATTAAAATAATTATAATTTATACAAAAATAAGTTACCCATTCAAATAGAGAATTTGACTATATGTTCTGGTTATAGAAAATAAGTACATATATATTACCATAATACATCACCTTAAATATCTAAAAATGGATCATATTATAAATTAGACCTCATCAAAAGACCATTCAGATGCAAAGTTTATCAGTTATTATTCAGTGTTCTCATGAAGATAACTCTAATTCCTTTGAAGTGTTTAATATGATGGACATTAGATTCTGGTAGATATTTAAGCCAGTCCTAAAGTCAACAAATTCTCCTATGCTAATCCTTCAGTTGCTTGCTGTCTAGTCCCTGACAGATGCTGGTGTAACCCACAGCCTCTCCCAGGAATTCTACTTCATTGTGAATTCCAACTTTGTGTTTCGCCCATGGAATCCTTTAAAGGCAAGGAGATATTTGTAACTATAAGTATCATGGATGTAAGTGCTTAACACAGGGAATTTGGGGTCTTTGGTGACATGGGAGTCATACAACTAAATACAGCATCCCTTTAGGGTGTTAAGAGCAGTAACTGAGAAATGAGGCATTTTGTGATTGTATGACTGGGTATGAAATGGGTAGAATGATGCTTAAGACTTCAAGTTCTACCTTGCAGTTGAACCATCCAGTGAGATTGTTATGCAATATTTGGATCAAACTGCCAATGCTTCTATTGCTGGCATTTTGTCAATTTGGGATTAATTAAGTTGTCATAAATAGCTCTTTAGCATATGAAACTGAAAGAAATGTAAGCTCATAAAATAAGGGAGTTTCTTAATACAGAATATGTGCAATTCCAAAACAATCAAATATATCAGCCTAGAAACTGGTTAAATCAAATAAAAGTTAGTCAATTTTTTTTATTCATTTAGTTGTTTCAAAAACATTTATTCATTGTTTATAGTTATGCTGGGAAACACAGTTGGATTCAGTGTTCTTACCCTCAGAAATCTCATGATCAATGTGTAAAAATGAGACATGCATACTCACATTAAAAAATAAATGACCATTCAAGATGCAGTAAAGGCAATCTATGATATGATTAAGTTTCACATGAATACTATGACCAACAAATTTTATAAGTTTATAAAAAGGAAAGATCAAAGAAGACACCGTGGAAAAACTTGGAATTGCTTTGCTTTTGCATTAGATTACAAATGGGTTGGAGTCGAATAAGTGGAGGGTGCCCCAAAGTGGGCGTGGTGGTGCGGGAACTCAAAATTGAGTTGAATGCATGAAACTAGGAGTTATCTTGTCATCTCTGGGAGACAGTGGGGAAAGGCAAAGGAGTTCCTGACTATATTGTGTGGGTCCTTGATTGCCAGGTTAAGACATTTGGACTTCATTCTGAGAATAATGAAGTATTATGGAAGGTTTTCCATAGGGAAGTGGAAGGACAAAGTATGTTAGAATGATTAATCTGATAAAAATGTGCACAATTTCTTAAAACTAGGGAGATATGAGAAAGGAAGAATACAGTTTAAACACTGGTTCTTAAACTTTAATGTGCTTAAGAATCTACCTAGGTAGCTTGTTATAATTGCAGATTCCTGAGCCTTACTCCAGAGGTTCTGATTAAATCTGGAGAGGGCCCTTAATCTCCATTTTAACAAGGATCAATGTGATTCTGATTTAAGTGGTTTCAGGCTACACTTTGAATAATACTAAATTAGAAGGCTGTCACAGTAATCCAGGAGTGAAGTGATGAAAGTTTGTATTATAATTTTGGAAGGAGGAATGAAAAGGAAGTGATGACTGTGAGGGATATAGTTAGGGAAGAATTGATAAGACTTAGAAATGTTTGGATATAAGAAATCAAAGGGAAGAGATAGGCTAAGATAATATTAATGTATTTAATTCAACATATTTGGTATTTTTTGTTCATACAACTGGATTTTCTAGTCAATTAATTCACTTGAAAGATTCAACACACATAAAGATAATACCCAAATGTGAACTAAGGAGAAAATACAGTATGAAATAACGAATATGGTTATACATGTAGATAAAAAAGAAATACAGAAAAATATCCACCATTTTGTATTATGTTTAAATGTATTCTAATGATTATTTTCTGCATCATGGATTTAACTAATTCTCAGTCAAGTTTCCTGAATTAGTTTCTGAAAATGGACGTAGAAATCTCTATTATGCAAATCTTTTCCCCATTTAGCTGAAAGTGCATCTCTAGGGAATATACTGGAGCGACTCTATTGTGGTTATCCTACATCCTGGATTTGGGGAAATAACTCTAATTAAAAATAATCATTTCCTGAATTCACAGATACAGAAAACAGGTTGGTGGTTGCCAGAGATGGGGGTTGGAGAAGTGGGTGAAAGGGATAAAGGGAGTCAAAAGTTACAAACTTTCAGTTTTAAAATAAATAAGTCCTGGGGATGTAATATACAGCATAGTGACAGTATTATTATAGTTAATAATACTATATTGTATATTTGAAAGTTGCTAAGAGAGTACATTTTAAAAGTTCTCACCACAAGAAAAAAAAAGTTTAACATTGTGTGATGATGGATGTTAACTAAACTAATTGTGGAAATAGAATCATTATGCTGTACACCTGAAAATAATATAATGTTATTTATCTCAATCAAAATAATAGTTTTTTATTTCCCAGAGATCTATCAGACTGTGAACTCCAGTTCTTGGTTTAGACAATATAGTTACTGAAATTACAGTCCATAGTGAGTAAAATACACAATCATAAACCTTATCCTTAGTAGTAGTTTCCAGAAGAAAATCTTGAGGTTTTTATGGTACCATCAAAAATGGCACTGATGAAAGATATAAGGAAAATAAAATTTTAAGTAGAAATTACAATAATTATCAGAAGTGTTTCAGTTTCATATTGATGCAAATTTTTGGGTCATAGTTATTTAATCAAACAGTGACCAATAATCAAAAGCAACATTTTCAAAAGTAATTCTATCCTTTCTTTTTTACATTTTTGAGTTTATTTATTTCATACTTTCCATGATACATGTGAACAGATTATTTGGCCTTTTAGTTAATAACATCTTAATATTTTTATATAGATTACCTTCAGAGTTAGCATGAGATATAATGTGGTATTAGGAACTGGAAATGCATCTTTCACATAGTTATGGCCTAAAATTATGAAAATTTCAAAGTCCTTAGTTCTACCAAGAGTAGCTCTTCTTTTGGGGTCAACTACTAAGCCAGAAGCGTGTTCTTCAATTCACACAGACTCTGATCCCCCTGTTGCCTTCTGGGGCCAACTTGAAAGCTACTGAAATCATCTTCTGGTCCCTGCCTCACTTTTGCCCAAACATGACAGGGTGTATTTCCTCATAGAGAGAATCTTATAAATGGTGGTTTGTTAGTGGCAGAATTTTTTATCCTGTATTTTTTTAACTTGTTAATGGCCAGCAAACCGTTTCTATGACAACCCAGATAGCAAATATTTTAGACTTTGTGGGCTACACAGTCTGTCACAACTACTCAACTCTGCCATTGTAGGATGAAAGCAGTCATAGACAATAAGTAAATGAATGGATGTGTTTGTGTCCCAATAAAACTTAATTTATAAAAACAGATGGTAAACTGGATTTAACCTGCAGCCATAGTTTGCTAATCCCTGTTTTACTGCAATATATGATATTTCTATTATGGATTAACCGGCTGATTTAGAAAGCTACCACTTTTCCGGGTTAGGGAGCTAACTACTTTCCCTAGTATAGTTTCCCTAACAAAATAAATTTTAGGTTGAAAATAGATAGAAACTTCACCTAATACTAGATCTGGTAAGTTCCTTAAATAAAGAAATGTAAAAGACTTTGGAAGTTCATAAATAGGGGCTAGAATTTTGGTTCCAGTTGGGTACATTTTGACCAGTTATTTAAGATACCTCTTTCCCATCTGTAAAGTAGGAATAATAATACTTACCTGCTAAAAAGGCCATGGTTATCAATTGCCATAGCATAAGTGAAATGCCCACTACGGCAACATGTGTCATATTGTAGTAGACCCTCAGTAAACGTGAGTTTTCTTCCTTCCTCTCTGTATGCCAGAAAACACGAGGGAGTAGAAATAAAAGTAGAAACAAAGCAGAGGAGTAGGCAGAACTAGTTTCACTTTTAAGATACAAAGGGTATTTTTCTCACTAAAATATTCATCACTGGCTTAAAGGCACAGTCCTATTACTATTATACTTGGACACAATTTGTAATTTTTAAGAGCTCAGCATCAACCATGGTACGGTGGGGGGTTTGGGTTCTCCATTTTCCTAATTTCCTAAATTGTATATAAATTGTGTGTGAGTGTGTACGTGTACGCATACCTACCTACATACATAAAATAATGTATATATGTGTGTATACTTATGTACACACCAGATTTTCTGATGAGCATTTTACATCTATTAGCTCATTTAATCCTTACAGTAACTTTGCAAGTTGTTTCTATTATCATCCTTATATTATAGATGAAAAACTGATACATAGACAGGTTGATATAGCCCATCTACAGCCACACATCTAGAAAGTCCCAGAGGTGGAGCCAAAACTCAGGGTTGTCTGACTATAGTGTTTATTTTCTTAATAATAATGATGAATGGCATACTTTTTAAAATAAAATTTTTTTAATGCAATAAGATTACTGCCTTCATTATTTATAGGTTACTTGACCAACATTAAAGAAGAACTGGATTAAAAAGCCCAATGCATATTTTATAATTGGAAAATTAGTCCACATCTTTGAATCTGCATGGTGGCCATTGCAGATAAATCTAGATCTGCATTTGACATACTCCAGAAAGCTTTCTGAACAATTCAATGTGTTCAGGAGATGAGAGTTCCATTATTTATGCATGAAGAAAATATGCTGTTTTCCATGCACCGAGCCAGGGGGAAAATTACTCAGCCTCAGTAATATTAGACTATGAATCTTCCATTTATTTTAAAATGGTATGTCATGCTGAGGAGAATAATAGTTCATATCCTTCTTTTTCTCCCTCCACATATTATGTCAAAACTACATTCATTAAAATAAATAAAATCTCATATCTTTGTGTCAAGTCTCTTAGAAGATAGAATAGGCAAGCAAAAATATTAAAAACTGACATGTTGGAGAGTCTACCTTTAATTGTGAATTCTGTATATTTTTTCCTCTCCAACGTTCATATTTTCTTCTAGTTCACTCATCAAATTTTACAATTCTATCAAAATAAACAGCTCCTTTTCCCAATTTTTTTTTAAAAAATATTATTTCATTAAAATTTTTGCGTTCACAAAGAAAGTGAATAACTGGTCTGTAATTCAAGTTAGTTTGTGAGTGTCCCCTAAGTACTGATCTGAATTCTCTCTTTTGAAGGGGACATTATTCCTTGAGTACAGATTAAAAAACTAGTCTTCCCTCAGTTCCAGGAACCTCTTTGAAGTCTCGTTTACTTCAGATCTTAAGGGTCAATTGTGATAGTGCTGAAAAGCAATACATTTTTTGTCACTTGAGAAAAAGCCATTTCCTCTAATGAGTTAAACTTACTCATCTTTCAATTAATATCAGCTATAGCTACATTTGGGTTTTAATTTGGTGGTCTTGGATAATTATCTACAAATATTCACAGACTCCTGGAGGCTAATGCATTTAAGCTAGGTCAGTCCTAAAATGGCTTTATTCCTGCAAAGTGGGAGCAAATTCCCCCTTCCCTTATCTATTACAGGTTTCTAGATTGGGCACCTGAAAGTTGGGTTTCTGTTGGAGTTTCTTTCTACGTGTTTGTATATTTAATTGCTTTCAGATTCATGGAGATAAAGAAGGAAGAAAGCAATGAAACAAAAATAAGTTTGTGTATGTTATATGTACATGGTATTGCACAGTATTTTGTACAAGATCTAGAGTAAAGACAGACCTGAGTTTAATTTTATAATCTCATTTAATAATAATCATCATAATAATAACAATCACAGCAGCAGCAAATTCTATTAAGTGCATAAAACGACGGACCTTGGGTTAAATGCTTTCCATGAATTACTTTAATTTTTACAAAATCCTATCATGTATATTTTGTCACTATCCTATTTTACACATGGGACAACTAGGGCTCAACAATGTTATAAAACTTGCCCCCAAATGACACAACTTTGGGGGATTCAAATTAGTTCTGTCTCATCCCTATACTCATCCTCTTAACTTCTTATCCATTTCATTCATGAGGAAATTGGAAATGTCCATGGATACAAGATGGATACAAGACATGCTAATAGGACCAGGTACCAGGACTGCAGAGGCAGCAGGGAGCAACAGTCCAGAACTAGAGCCCTTCGACTGGCAGTGTGAATTGTTTCCCTGGCTTTTCCTTAGACAAGTTACTACCTTCTCTGTGCCTCAGTTTCTTTATCTGTACAATGGTGATCATAATAAATTATATCTTGAAAGGCAGTCAGAACAATGCCTGGTTCATAGTAAACTCCAAAAATGTTAGTTATCACTGAAATTTAGGCATCCTGTCCTCTTGTCTTATACCTTTTACCTCTTAGGACGGTTAGACATTAGATGACTTGTCTGAGTCAAAAACGTATTGCAATTTTTTATAACCAGAACAGTTTGGAGAGCCTGAAATCATATTGAGTATATAGAATTTTATTTTCTCTGTAACTATCCGTCTTGTATTTTAAGCAATTTTAATTCTCCTCTCTTTTCTGCTGATCCCACTTCTTGGTCCGTAGGTAACCATCCTGAGTTCTTTGGTTGTCACTAATGCCTGCTGTGGTGTTCACTAATTACTAAAACAATAGATAGTGAGGAACATTGCATTTTAATGACATATATTTGAGAAGTTAAAGCCCTTCCTGGGTGGTTTCAGGAGAAATTAAAAATGTTATTGCTATATAGAATAACCAGTCCACTGTTTAATAGCATTCCCCTAGGTGGTGAACCTGAGAGTAAGAATCCTATATTTTTCTTTGGGGCGTATTTCAGCTCAACTAAACTTCTTGACCAAAATGTCCCAACTATAAGAAAATCTGAGATAATCCTGAAGTTGATTGTTGGGAAGATTTGGTGTTCCATCAGCATTATGCTCTAACCCATTGACTCAGTACTTGAAGACTTTGAATAGCACTTTGAGATTCCTCCTTGGTGAAGATCTTCAAACTGGATCTTTAGTTTATTTGGGAGAGCTGAGGCTTCAGCTTACCTTGTCTTTCATGAAGGCACACACCTAAACAGTGTATTGATATGAGAGGAAAAGGAGAAATATAATCATATTTTTGCAATCAAATAAAGTACTTTTTGAAAATAAAACAAAACAAAACAAAAAAACCCTTCCTGACCCTAGGAAGAAAAAAACTTTGTGGAGATCAAGAAGATGTAGGTGGGTAAATATTTATGGACACACACACACACACACATATTCTGGGAAGGGGTGAATCACAGAGAAATTAATGGGGCAGGTTCACCTTGCATTTGAGAGCTACACATATTTTTTCACAAAATTTTTTATCCCTCATTCAGCTTTAATTTAAAAGCTAATCTGTGAAAGGAGGATGAATTCTGTTTTAAAGAAGTTTGGAATAATTTTTAGCTCAGAATTGTATTTGGATTTCCCAGATTTTTTATGCTGCCAGAGTTGTAAAAGTTTGTCCAGTGATTTGATTCGAGATGGTTACAGACACAGAGTGTTTACAAATGGCCTGCAGCTTTCTCTTCTAAAGATGGAATATTCTGCTCCACATGCCCACCGCTTGTTCCTACCCCCCTCAGTTTTATCCGTTCTGTTGGTGATGAAGTGGGTTCCCTGCCTGTGGATGTTTATGTGTTTGTTTTATTATGCAATATCCAGTCTGTACAAAATAACCTTTGTAACGTGTGTAGGTTGTAGAACACATTATTTATGAACCACAATATTCTTAATACATTGCATCTACTTGTGAAATTCTTCCTTCTCTCATTGACCACCTTTTCCTTCCCCACTTACCAAGTGGCAACTATCCTAAGTGTTGTGAATTTCATAACTTACCTATTTTTAAATACGTCATAAAATATAACGTATTTATGTGTTCTTTAAAACCTTGCCACCTACGTATGGTGCACAGACCTGGAGTATTGGTGTCACCCAGGAGTGTGTTGGAAATACAGAACCACAACCCTACCCCAGATCTACCGAATCAGAATCTGCACTGTAATAAAATCCCCTGTAGATTCATAGGCACAGTAGTTTGAGGAGCACTGTACCGAATATATTATTTTTTCTTGGCTTTTAAAATTAATTTTCTTATTGTTTCTTATTTTTTAATTTAATAAGAATGGTATTATTGTGTTTGTAGTCTGACACTTGCTTCGTTAACTCAACGCGACATTTCGAAGATTCATCCAAGTTGCCTTGTGTGGTTAATCATGGATACATGATGTAACATTTCTGTGGATATCCCAGAATTTATCTTTCTTTTATTGCTAGACATTGATGTTACATACAGCTTTTTGTTATAATGCATAATCCTTCTATGAACATTCAGGTACATATCCCTTGGTGTGTGTGTGTGTCTGTGTGTGTGTGTGTGTGTGTGTGTGTGTGTGTAAGAGATTCTCTATGTTAAGTACGCAGGAGTGAAATTGTGAATAGTAATGTATGTAAATAGTCACCTTTACCAGATAAGTGTAAATTGTTTCTCACCAGCAATGTATAAGAATTGTCATTCATCCAGATTTTTACCAACACATGACATCATCAGGCTTATTACTTTATTGCCAACCTAGTGGACATTACATGCCCTCTCATTGTGATCTACACTTGCATGTGAGACTGATTGATTATTCTTAAGTTTTATCACCATTCTGCTTTCCTCTTCTGTGAAATGGCTTTCCTTGTATTTTGCCTATTTTTTCTATTTTTTTCTTATTGATTTATAGGTGTACTTATTTTGAATTTTTTGTCATTTTCTCTTTAATCCTTTAAAAAAATTAATTAAAATTAATTAAATGTGACAATGATTAGTAAAGTTATATAGATTTCAGGTGTACAATTCTGTAATACATCACACATATATCACATTGTGTGTTCACCACCCAGAGTCAGTTCTCCTTCCATCACCATGTATTTGATATCCTTTACCTTCATACCACCCCTCTCCTCACTTACTCTCTGGTAACCACTAAACTATTGTCTGTGCCTATGAGTTTTTGTTTATTTGTTTGTCTTGTTCCTTTGTTGTTTCAATTTTAAATGCCACATATCAGTGAAGTCATACGGTTCTCGACTTTTTCTGTCTGACTTATTTCGCTTAGCATAATAATGTTAAGATCCATCCATGTTGTTGCAAATGGCATTATTTCATCTTTTCTTATGGCGGAGTAGTATTCCATTATGTGTATAGATCTTTTTAACAATTTTTTTAAACTTCAAAATTTTTTTCTTCATATAGCTCTTGCATACCTTTCATTATATTTATCCCTAAAAGAACTGTATGTATGTATGTGTGTGTGTAACATTTGTCAGTTGATGGTAAATGGAAAAGCAATTGGCTCCTGTAAATTAGTTACCCTTATAAACTGTCTTAGCATTCTAATAATTTGTTTCCAGATTTCTTTGTGTTCTATATGTAGATAATGATATCATCGGAGACTAATGACAGTTTTGTTCCTTTTCAACCATATGTCTTCAGTCTCTCTCTCTCTTTGATTGTGTATATTTTGTCTTATTAAATTATCTAGGATCTATAGTTTAATGTTAAATAGAAATATTGATAATGAGCATTTGCATGTTATCCTTTGAAAATGATATTTCTAATATTTTAGCTAATATCTTTTTAGCTGTCTAATTCCATATTAAACCACCCATTCACTGATATTATTAAACAACTTATCCACTGTCATTTTTAATTTCAGAAATTCTTTGTTTAGTATCCCCCTTTGTCATCCAGGCAAGATCACACATTTTGGACTCCGAATGACCAGGGCCCAAGTCCAGGCTTTGACAGTGAACAAGTATTTGACTTTATATAAATAACTGCTTCTATTAACTTTCAGTTTCTCATGTGTGAAATGGAGTTAAGGCTAGAAATCCTCTATTTTAAGAAGGCATTAAGAAGTCCAAATTGGTAGTTACAAAATAGTCATGAGGATGAAAACTGCAGCATAGAGAATATCATCAATAATGTAATAACTATATATGGTGCCAGGTGGGTACTAGACTTATTGGGGAGATCACCTCGTAAATTATATAAATATCTAACCACTATGCTGTATACCTACTAATATAATATTGAATGTCAACTGTAAATGAAAAATTAAAAAAATTAATTACCATATTCAACTCAATGTAATAGGAACTTTATAAAATGAGAAATATTATTTTGAATTTACAGTCTCTTAACTGAATGGAAAATACATACATTTTTCCATACCAATGACTACCGTGTTACTTTTCAGCATCTCAAATTGTGAGATTAAGTCTTCTTCACATTAAGAATCTAAAGAATCTTAATTATTTTTGGCCTTTGGTAGTTAGACCTAATTTCATTATATCAGGCTACTACTCAGCTACTTCTCATAATCTCTTTTGCTGCTTTGAGATTGAGAGTGACAATTTCAAGACGTATTAATTTACGTGAAAATTATAATTATCAAACCTTAGAAGTTTAGTTTTCTCTCTTAAAAGTCAGATGAAAGTTTTTGACAGATGGATATTTAGCACCTTAGTAATTATCCTTCAGTTTTCAAGAATTAGTTACTGTGAAAGTTCTATGACCTCTTCGGAGAGACTTGGTAATAGCTACTCAGTTTAAGTGCATTGCTGCTGTATGATTGGCCATGATTTGGTAGTTGTTTCAATGATAAAACAATATACAGCTTCAAATACTTATGAATACCTTGTTGCTTTACAATAAAATACGGAAGTATAATCTTTCTCCCTGAAAGAAATATTTTCTTCACTTAGAGTAAATCTTTGTTTCCCAGGCATATTTTCATTTTTTTCCCACATACAGAATAACTTATCTCTTCCATGAGGCATTATACTGTAGTCTTTTGGAGACATTTTAAGTGAGTATTAGGTATCTAAGTCTAATTTAATTAAGTTTAAAATTCAACTGGGTGTAGCTCTATGAACACAAGTAACAAATCCGAAGTTTTACCATAGCCCACATGGCTGTCCTTGATCTGTTTTTATTTCCAAATAGCCTCCACCTCACTTGACCCCAAGCCATTGGCAAGCTTGGTATTCCTCAAATGTAATAAGCTGGCAGCTATGAGTGTCTTTGCATTTGCTTTCTCCATAGCCTAGAATGCTGGCTCAGTCTTATTTCCTTCAGGTTGCTGCTCACATGCCACCCTAACAAAGAAGCCTCTTTTGACCCCCCTTTTACTCCCAAGCATCATAGTCTAATTTCTTAATTTGCTTCAATTTACTTTAGCCACATCTACCAAATTTATGTATTTGTTTGAGTGCTTATTTTCTCTCTCCCAATTATAATGGAAGAGCCAGAACTTTTCGGTTTTATTCCCTTCTTTTTCTCCAGAACTAAGTATTTGGCATATATTAAGTGTTCAGTAAATATTAGTTGAATGAATTAATGAATGTTGAAATAATCAGGTGAACAGGTGTTTTCCTTGTAGAATTAAGGTCACATAGTCTATAACATCTGCAGGAGATTGGCACAGTCCTTTTTAGTCTCTGTTGAAAGACTCACTATGATTTTCAAAATATTAAAATGTGAATAAAGAAATTCATTGTTGCAAGGATTAAATAAAATAATGTATGAAAAGGGTTTGGCAGAATGCCAAACGGTAAATGTTCAATAAATGCAATACATGTACTTTCATCTGAATTCATCCTTTCCCCTTTCTCTTCTGTTACAATGAAAGTGTTGGCTTTTGTCTAGTTTAAGACAAATCCTACCATCTATACCTTAGATTTCAATTCATCCTCACCTTCTCAGGGGCAACACACCATCTATTATTCCCTTTCATCCTCTCATATCCTTTTCTTCTTCTATCTTTGCATCTGGCCTTAAAATCTGGTTGACCCAAAAGGAGGCCCTTTTGATAATTTACACAAAGTCACCCACATTGCATTGAGGAGTCACTTCATAAGAGGTAGTTCATTATCAGATGTTTGCATACTCGGCCACCTGTTCTTTTGACAGATTTATAGAATTACTTGCCATTTTCTGACTGTCAAATAACCCTAAGTCTTTGTGCCAGTTTTTTCCTAGAATGCTTTTATCCTTTTATTCTCCCCAAGACACATACCCACAGTCAAACATATATGTTAATCCAAAATGAGATTAGCTAATTTCAATTTATACTTGAGGTCTTGGCTTCTGCTTAGATGCCATTCTGTCTTTGTGAATCCTCGCTGAGCCTCAAGAATTGAATGTCCTGTCTCTCTCTCTCTCTCTCTCTCTCTCTCTCTCTCTCTCTCTCTCTCTCTCTCTCTCTCTCTCTCTCTCTCTCTTTTTCTCTCTCTCTCTCTGAATTATAGTTGCTTATTTATGTGTATTTTCCCCACAACACACTAAGCTCCTTGAGGACAAGTATTTTTCACATTCATCAATGAAATACCAAAGTCTGCATGGAAATTGACATATAGTATATAAGCAATATTTTTAAACTTGAATTGTTGAGTAGAGTCATTAGAAAGTTACAAAATTGGTTTCTGGTACTATTGAAACCTGTAGAGCCAACCAACCAGTTGCTGCTGAATTTATATCATCTGCAGGAGACTGGCACCGTCCTAGTGTGCTAGTAAAAGACAAAAGTGTTCAAGTGCAGCATTTCTTAGTTCAACAACATTTATTGCATATTGCTGTTTGTTTCATATTACAGAAAAAATTACTGAAGAATGACCTAGTATATTGGAAGCAATTTAGTTCTAGTATTTATAGTGGTAATATTTAAAATATTATCTAATATGT
This sequence comes from Rhinolophus ferrumequinum, assembly GCF_004115265.2. Classification (NCBI taxonomy): domain Eukaryota; kingdom Metazoa; phylum Chordata; class Mammalia; order Chiroptera; family Rhinolophidae; genus Rhinolophus; species Rhinolophus ferrumequinum. Next base: position 37,970,803 of record NC_046290.1, on the reverse strand, counting down.
GTATATATTTTTACAATTTTAAGAGCACTTCATATATCTCAAGGAAATATTTTAAACCTGTTTCTCAAAATTTTGAAGACCTAGGTCAAATCTCAGACTTTGAATGGATCCTTTGGATATTTCTAAATAGGTAACAGTTTGTCCTTGTATAAAACAATATCTGATGATGAAAATTTCCACCTTTGTACTGACTGTTTGGAATCAAGTTGATGCATCCTAACAAGAAAAAAACACAGGTATGCTCAAATATATATAGGATATATGCCAAAAGAAAGTTTCACCTAGCTCTTACTCCCATTACCAGGTTAGAAATGGAACCTTAGTTATCATAATGTACCATTAAATTCTGTGTTCTGGATAGAAGTGGTGCTTCCTCTCTCTTACCTTTTAATTGAGATAATTTCTGCTAGAACTCTCCAACATTATTGACAGAAATGTTCTCCCTTGTTAATTGCCCAGAAACACATTGAGAGATTGATTGGATCACTAGGGCAGGTTTGAAATGCATTGGCAGAAAAGAGGGGTGGTGGTGGTGTATAATAATCTCTGTCTCATGCTAATGAGACCAATTAACTCTTTATTTATGTTTGTTCAGAAAAGAAATACACTGATTATTTACCACAAATATTTACTTTTTATCCAGATGTGTGATGGAGAATAATAAAAGCTTTCAAGGAAGCCCCATTTGAACCCAGTGGTTTACAAAAATCCTCTCAGAATGTGCCCATAAAACTCCAACATCTATGGTCCACCAGTGGGGGAAAATAATTGATTTGACATATAAGCATGGAAAACCAATGGATCAATTGAATATTTCCTCTTTTTGGATTGTTTAAATATGAGTAAGCAACCCCTAGATTAATGAAAAGAATTTTTAAGTGGAACACTGGGAGTGCTCAATTTTTAGCAGTATAAGATTTTCTTGAAACATGGAGCTTAAGCATTTATTGTATATAAGGCATTATTCTAAGTAGTACCTTATTAAATAATCACAACATTCTGAGAAGTAGGTAATATTAATACAACTTTGCTATTAATACAACTAATAGAGACATGGAGGGTAATTAATTTAGCTAAGTCTGAAAGTACAGGAAGTGGTGGATTGGAACCCAAGCTGTCTTACTTCAAAGTTCACTTAATAAATTACAATCAGTAATCTTCTTGGAAATATAAGATAAATTGAAAATTCTTAAAGTTGGGAACATGTTAGACTTGAATGATTTTCTTATATTTAAAAATGTACCTGACTTGTAATTATATAATAAAAACAAAGGAATCATTTTTTTTAAATAAGTGGAGAATATAAGAAAAAAAAGTATTCATGAATTAAAAGGAAGGATAGAACTGACAGTGAGAATTGGGTTACATTTGAATTGTTCTATGTATTTGAAAAAGAAGATCATAAACTGCTTCTACTGTTACTATTTGAAGTGAGAAAAAGAGTTTCAGATAGAGGTATTTTGCCATAGTTACATTGAGGGGAAAGGTGGCGAGCATTTCAGAGGTAAGAAGAAATCTGTATATTTCTTTAAAATGGTTCCATATGTTAATAATGCAATGAATTAAAAGGAAAAAAAACCCACCAGTTTACACTGTATAACACTTCCTCTTCTCTCCTTTCCTGTTTGGAAAGATACCAGCTCAATGTCTCCGTAGGCATAGAAAAGGCTTTGACCACTGCCATTAGTCACACTTGTATCTATAAAAGGGAGAAAGTGTGCCTTAGTCAAGTATGTTTTCAGTACTACACAGAGGGACGTGGTGCTTAGGAAACTGCCTCGTTCCTCTCAAGACAGCCTTTTTCAGGTTTTGTGCATGGAACACATATGGACAGAGGGCCAATATTGCAATATTAGAGGAGGGGACATTTCCTACCATAAAAAAAAAAAAAGAAAAGAAACCCATGAAGAGATGCCGAGTGTTTTTTTTTTTTTTGCACAATATTAAAATTAGTTGCTCTCATTTAGAGAAGGAGACCCTTCCTTGTACATTTCATGGCCTGTTCTTACTAATGAGCAAAGTGAGCATTTATTTTCATTGCTGTTATTTGCCAAACTGTATCTATACTGAGCATTCACTGCATGGAGAGCGTTGGATTTCTACATTCTGGAGAGTCTGAGACATGGTTCCTGATTGTGGTACTTTAGTGTTAATTATATTATATGCATAAAATGTACATAGTCAATTATGTTATGATTGAGTGTGTGCAGAGAATAGAATAATTACACTGCCAACAAGCTATTGTGAGTTCTACATATTTTTATATTTCAAATAATGGATGGTACAGTGGTAAGTCCAACACAGTATAATTCTAGAATTATTTTTAACAGTGAGTAAATGACATTTGACCTTTAAGCAATATGGTGATATTAAAATGTACAGGAAAATATGTCTATATATTGCTCTGAAATTCTCTTGCCTTCTCAAAAACATTCAACATTGCAGGAAAATACTAAAGGAAAGCAAATAAAAATTGAACTTGGATTGTAGTGTCAAATTTGACTCTAATTTCTGTAGAATAATAACGATACAACGTGTTTTAAAACGCTTTGGTAGTTGAACTGTGTTCTCCTAGAAGTGGCAGAAAGGGAAAATTGCAGGCAGGACCTAATAGCAGAAACCGCTGTCAGTGGTTTGTAATAGAAAAGGTGCCCCAATCTTAACTGTCGCCAGCCTGCTCAGCTGTGGAGAAGGCTTGCCTTGATTTCCAGCTAGGACCACTCTTGAGGACCTTCATTGCAGAAACAGCAGCAAAACGAGATACTAGCCAGAGGAATCTTCAAGAGAATACACTGGGCATTCTCCTTGCTATGGGAAAGAGCAACACAATATTTAATCCTATGTCAGGGCAAGAGACTGAATTAACCCTAATATTGGATCTTCACCAAAATTCAATTTTTCAGCGACGCTCATACACACCATTCTGGGCAACTTTGCCAGGTTACATCCCTTATCTTTGGAAGCCCCAGCATGGGGCTTATTGTCAACAATCTCTGAGAAATCGGCCAGGAACCACCAAACGGCATTTCTCAAAGAGGACTGAAGCAGGAGGAGGTGAAGAGGAAACCTCAGGGGCAGTGGGGGGCAGCGAGGGAAGGGAGGCGGGGGCACGGCGAGGGGAAGGATCAGGAGGACAGGTCTGACTGCTGACTGGCTGGGGTGGTTTCAGAGAAAGTCACAGCTCCAGCGCAGCAGTCAGGAGCTGTCCAACTTTTCAGCAGCGGCGGGCTCAGGATTCCGGCGCCTTGGGCTCAGAGGCGGCTATTCCTGCCACTGCAGTTATTGCTCAGCTAGAGCTGCTAACAATTCCTGCCCTCGCCGCCGGCACCCAAAGGAAGGAAGGGAAGAAGAAAGGGAAGAAGGTGGGACCGACCATTGTCGAAACGGAGTGCTGCACGCTCTAGTCTTGGTGACTTGGGGAGACCAGGAGCGTGTCTCTACCACAACCACTCTGAAGGGAGCCTTGTCGTGGTCTGTGATCCCTCCCGCTAGCAGAGCCCCCTCTCGGTCGCCTCGAGCCTCTGAGCCTCTGGTGGCTTCAAGCGGGAAGCTGAGCCCAGCCTCTGTTCGGCGCCAGAAGCGGCAGCGGCAGCGGCAGCAGCAGCGGGGAGGCGCTCGGGCCAGTGCAGTGAAGCGGCTGGGCAGCGGGGCGCAGAGCCGCCGGGCAGGATGGAGGCGGAGGGCAGCAGCGTGCCGGCTCCGGCAGGCAGCAGAGAGGGCAGCGACGGTGCTGGCGCGGCCACGCTCAAAGCACCCAAGCACCTCTGGAGGCACGAGCAGCACCACCAGTACCCACTCCGGCAGCCCCAGTACCGCCTCCTGCACCCCCATCACCACCTGCCTCCACCGCCGCCGCCGCCCTCGCCCCAGCCCCAGCCCCAGTGCCCGCTGCAGCCACCGCCGCCGCCCCCCCTGCCACCACCCCCGCCACCGCCCGGGGCAGCTCGTGGCCGCTATGCATCGAGCGGGGCCACTGGCCGTGTCCGGCATCGTGGCTACTCCGACACAGAGCGCTACCTGTATTGCCGCGCCATGGACCGAACCTCCTACGCGGTGGAGACTAGCCACCGGCCCGGCCTGAAGAAATCCAGGATGTCCTGGCCCTCGTCGTTCCAGGGACTCAGGCGGTGAGTGGAGAGCGCAACGGGTCACCTCCCCCCATTCAGGCAAGGGGTCACCTCCCCAGTTCTCAAAATTTCCTTGTTGATCTATTTATCACCAGCAGTCCTGCACCCAGGATCAAATTCTATTCCGGGAATGGGGGGAGGGCGAGCAGGGGCGTGCCTGTCCTTGCAAGAACGGTTAGGATTCAGGTGTGTGTAAGGGACCCTGAATGAATGTTAGTTGAGTGTGTGTGTGTGTGTGTGTGTGTGTGTGTGTGGTGTGAGAGAGAGAGAGAGAGAGAGAGAGAGAGAGAGAGAGAGAGAGAGATTCCCAGTTATCTATACCACCCACCACCTCCCTCCCCACCCACTTCCATTCCACCCTGGCGAGTGGGACTAAACGGAGGAATTCAGCTTGCTCTGATGAAGGAGGAAGAGTGAAGGAAGGGGTGGGGAGGGTTGAACCAGGGAAATACCCAGTAATCTGTACACTCCCCCCAGAGTGAGGGGGTTTGTGGGCAGATCTAATTGGGATAGGGGAGGGGGGCAGGTATGGGTGAGACAGTTTGGTCCCAGGATTTCAGCTTAAAAAACCTGAGAACAACTCAGACAAAAGAGTTTCTTTTGTCAAGTCGGAAAGTAAATTGAAAAGCGAAAGGGGAGAGCAAACACGTGGGTGACTTGGAGAGTTTGGAGCAAAATGTTCAGCCATCCTTATGAGAGAGGAGAGAGAGATGGAAGGACGGAGTGAGGCTTCTGTGGGAGTTACACTGTGTCAGTGTGTGGTGTGTATGGAGTTATCCTCGCAAAGTCCCAGGAAGAAAGCATCCCATTTACCAGCAGGCAAGACACACATATTTGATTAGGGTGATTTCTCCTTAACATAAAGTGCTCCGGAAGGCAGGGCAAGGAAACGGCTTGTCACTGGAGTTTTAATAGATACAGACTGTTCCTCTTCCGAGGAAATGAGTAGTATAAAGGACCAATTACAACTGCTTTGAGGAATCAGCTCCAGATTCTTAACTCTAGCATAGAGGTGGAAGTTGGGCCCACATTCAGTCCCTTTCCGTGCAACCCAAAACAGTTCCTTTTCTGTCCCAGGCCCTCCAAGCAAAGACTCCCCTTCTACACACACACACACACACACACACACACACACACACACACACACACACACTTGCTGACCTTGGCACACCTAATAGCAAAGTCGGGCTGTCATCATGGAAGCTTAGACGTAGGTAGGCGCTGATGGGCTCCACATTGTGGATGATGGGGAATTGTAGAATGGAAATCAGGGCTGGATATGGAAGCAGGAAGACCTTGGGCTGAGACTGTTTGTACAACTCTAATTGACAGAGGTTAGTTATCAGGAAATCTTAATAGTGTTCAAATGTGAGTTTTTTTTCTCCCTCCCTCCTTTCCTTCTTTTTTTTCTTTGTTATATGCGCATGTCTCTCTGCGTTTTGTGTACACTATGGTCAAAGGAAATCCAGCCAAATAGAGTATTTCAACTCTGATGAGCACACGTACTCCTCACACCCTTTGCCTTCCTCACACCCCTAGGTACTAAACACTGTGGTGACAGCACCATACCTGTTAGATACACTGTACCTGTAATTAATCTGAATTCAGATTAATTGAAGATTGGTGTGATTTGCAGACATTCATAAATTAATATGCAAGTTACATTTTTACAGCCCAGAGTGCTAAAACCCACATCCAATTTTACCCTTTTTTGAAGAGGTGTGTTGAGCACTATGTGTGTGGGTCTCCAATTGTGGAATAAATGCACGGATAGCACTTTGTATATTTGACCTATTGATAGAAAAACTTTCTGAGACTGAGCCCTTAACAAACAATAAATAAGAACAAGAGTTCTAGCTTAATCTATGAGTTGATTGGCTTTACAGAGTCTCTTAATTAACTTCATTTTTAAATAAAATACAATGTGTCTGAGGGTGGAGGGAGAAATAAGCTAAGTAGAATACAGGTATCGCATCATTCATTTGAATTAATTTTTTGCTGTGTGTTCTACACTGATGAATTGTTCTGTTTGAAATTTGTTAGTTGAATGGTTCAAGGAAAACTAAGATGTATAAATAATACTTACACATAGCTTCCACTGTGATTCATCTGATAAATCATTGTCATTCTATTTAAGCATACTTGGATTTAAAATTGTTTACATCACTTATGTGTTTCCCAAACACTCCTATATCACATGTCAAGCTTTTCCTTAATAGAGTTGTTTTTGCAAATAAACATGTTTTTCAAGGAGGGCATGGGTATTAACTTTCATTCTTTAAAGAGAACAGTAGCAATGCTTTAAAATTATCAAAACAATTCATATTTAGTGGGTATTTGAATCCACTAAAAAACCCATTTCACTGAGATGAAATGGTATTGTTTCCATTTTATAGATAAGAACACTGAGCCTTAGAGAATGTGAGTAACTTGTTCAGTAGTATATGGACTATGAGTGCCAGAACTAAGACTGAGACCCAGGTCTCTTGCCCCAACAAAGGCAATAGGTGCTCCTAAAGGAAATGTGCCTACAATCTGGGCATGTTGACAGCATAAAGAAACATATAAAACCAGACATGATGTTTATATTGATTGATACCACAGGATATAAAGTCCGAATGAACCAAAAATGAGATATGGATGAATCTTTTTTTTTTTTTAAATGACAAATAGTCTCTGGAAGCAATGAGAGATTTTAACCTTTACTTTTAACTTTTGAAATCCTAGCTGTTACACGGGTGTTAATGATTAAAAATGGATGCAAACCAGTGTATTTGTTGACTTTGTACAATGACTATATACGATAATAGATAGGTAACAGTGTTCAGAGAATTGAAGCTAATCTAGAACACTGCAGGTTGTTTTCAGTGATCTTCAAAGAGGAAACAAAAGTGTGAGATGTGTGTGAAGTATGTGTATATATGTATGTGTGTACATGTGTGCCATCATCCAAATGAAGGTTTTAAATTGTCAACTTAATGTCTCTGAAAAAAGCCTCATGGATGGATGGATGAATATTTCCCTATGGCTTTTCAAGAAAAATATGTCTTTTAAAAGGCTATTAGGTTGGTGCAAAAGTAATTGCGGTTTAAAAGGTTAAAAATAATTGCAAAAACCGCAACTACTTTTGCACCAACCTAATATTTTTAGCATGCGTAGTAACATTTCTGGATACTATCTTGACTGAAATTTTGAGAATTAGTCACAGTGTGTGAAGCAGTGGGAAAGAGGTTTACCTGGTTTAATGAAGAAATTTGTGTAAATAGAAAGGAAGCAATCCTCAGACTTTTCATGGTCATTTCTCTTGATTGCATGGAAAATGTGAGTATGTTAAATAAATTTTGTATTAATATCTAACAAAGTAGATTTCTTTTTTAATCTCAAAATAGAAGGAATTTGAACTTCTAAAATTATCAGGGGAATGGGTCTCTATATTACCAAGAGAACAAAATGAAATATTAAAAAAGTTAAAATACCTTTTAAAAATTATATATATATCAAATTAAAAATTTTAATTGCTAGTACCTCAAAATGTAACAATAGTTTAACTACACTGATACATGATTTAATTATTTCCTAGACTTCTTTTTACACAGCAAAATATCTCACTTATCAGTAATGTACTTTTCTAAATCTACAGGAGCTATATATTCGCAATAACAGATTAATTTTCAACATTATTAATCATATGGGGAATGCAAATCAAAACCACAGTGACATATCGTCTGACACCTGATAGATGGCTGTTATCAGAAAGACAAGAAACAACAAGTTTTGACAAGGATGTGGACAAAGGGAACCCTTGTGCAATATAAGTGGGAATGTACATTGGTACAAAGGCCGTGAAAAGCAGTATGCAGATTCCTTAAAAAATTAAAAATCAAACTACCACATGATCCAGCAATTCCGCTTCTGAGTATTCATCCAAAAAAAACAAAAACACGAACTTGAGGAGATATATACTCCCCCATGTTCATTGCAGCATTGTTTATAATAGCCAAGATATGGAAACAACCTAAGTGTCCATCGATGAAGAATGGAATGGAAATTTCAGCTGTATATATACCATGTATAATATATACACACACACACATATGTGTATGTGTGTATATATATATATATATACACAAACATAACACACATATGTGTATGTGTATGTGTATATATATATATACACAAACATAACACACATATGTGTATGTGTATGTGTATGTATATATATATATATACACAAACATAATGTGTGTGTGTATATGAATGTGTGTGTGTGTGTGTTATACATGGTATATATACAACTGAAATTTCCATTCCATTCTTCATCGATGGACACTTAGGTTGTTTCCATATCTTGGCTATAACACATATATATATACACACACACACACATATATGTATATATATGTATATGTACACATATATCCGTGTGTGTGTGTGTGTATATATATATATATATATAATGGGAATTTCATTCAGCAATAATAAAAGAATGAAATCTTGCCAACTGTGACACCATGGATGAACCTGAAGGACATTATGCTATGTAAAATAAGTCAGACAGAGAAAGACAAATGCCATATGATTTCACTTACATGTGAATCTAATAAAACACCCAAGCTTATAGATATGAAGAAAGAAAAAAAAAAGAAGCTCATATATCTAATATAAAGAAGAGATTGGTGGTTGCCAGAAGTGGAGGGGGGAGGTGGCGAAATAGGTAAACCATTTTTGTTTTTACTTAAAATGAATTTAAAAAAATTTAGATTGTAAAGTCAAATAGCATAGATGATTCCTTGGGTTCTCTAAAGACATTTTAAATGACAGATGTGTAAATATCAAGAAGCTAACACTTGATTTAGGTATTTTAGAAGGAAAATAGCTACAAAGCATAATTTTACTCAGTATAAATTCCAGGCATGTTATAAAAGATTTGATATTCACCTTTTAAATACACTAACAATATATTAAATGAAAGGGAAGACTAATTATATTGTAATATTTAAATACTAAAAATATTCAGAGTTTTACTTTTCGACTCTGGTTATAAAAAATATTTCTCCATTGTTCTTCATTGATTTATCAAAGATTTTTAATGTATATTTTTCTTCATTAAAGGATGCACTGGTAGTCTAAGTTCATGAAGCAAAATTTGAGTTTCACATTACCAAAATAACTGATTCAAAACTTGGTCATTTAAACTGTCTACATCAGGGAATCTAAGACTTTGGATTTTTGGAAATAGTAATATTTTTTAGTAATATTAGATAACTGACATAAGTTTGCCAGATTGCCATATTTAAATTTTAGTAAATAAGGTCATTAAAGATGTTTAAATAACAAATAATGTGTGGCAGTATTCATATTTTTCACTTTTCTTATATATTGCCAAAACAGTGTCAGAATTAAAAAAAAAAAAAAAAAAAAAAACACAAAACCAAGAACTGATTTTATCATTTCTCTGTGTTCTGAGACTTTGTTACATCAAAAGAAATATGTCATGGATCCATTACCTTCTTATATTTTTAATTCTGAAGTTATGTACCTCCCATATTTCATGGGGATGGAAAATGGAGGAAGGGAGGAGATAGAAGGGAAAGAGAGACAAGAACATGTCCTCTAAGCATGGAATATACATAAGCTCTTTTCTCCTTTTGATTGGACCATCTTGGTTCAGTTGCCCACTTATGGAGTAGTAACAGGGAAATAGATAGCCAACAGCTCTCCACAAGACACATTTCTCCAAGACTGTGTTAATACTATGGAATGTTAAGATGCGAAGGGACTTAGATTTAAGCTAACCTAGCCTACCACTGCTGATATTTCACACTTGAAGAAATATATGCCCTGAGGGGTTAACTTAACACAGCAATTTATTGACAGAATGAGAACTACAATTTATATATTCCGTATCTCCTAACAATTACTTTACATTTCTCATTGTGGCTATATCTGAACAATTACTGTCCCTACTTCCCAGGCTATAGCCTGAAACCAAAAGTTTGAAAATTACTTTTAAAAAGCATTTTTGAGTAAATGGGATATTCAAGGTTGTGAGAAAGACTACTTCAGAAAAGAAAACATTCTTTCACTTTTCAACTTGGATACATTCAAACACACACATACATACAATGATGAGTTGGTCAGTAATTCCTACCTCTAAACTGTAATGTGGGTTTGGAAGAACATCTTGGGACGAGTTTTTAAACATATAGAATAATAATTTGAAAAGACTAAGCCCTGTTATAAACTTTTGGTAGTTATTCAAAGGCCTCACATCTAACATTGGTAAAGTTATGTCCCTCTCACAACTTATCCATCTGTAAACTCAAAAATATACACTATATGAGTCTAATAACATGAATGTTGCTACGTAGTCCTGACTCATAGCAGAAATGTTGCTAAGGGATTATACCAAACAGCACTCTATTATATTTCAAAAGATGAGGTTAGCTTTACCCGGAGGAACATTTCTCTTTATTAAAAAATAGGAAATCTGATTTTTCCCATAGAAGAGGATATTTCACATTATTTTTTTTTAAAAATTCATCAGCTAAATTGATTTGACCCCATACAGACACATACCAACATCACCATGACCCTCGTCACACCACTTTGGATGTTAGAAAGTACGCTTTGTCATCTAAATAAGCATTTGCAGTTACTGTATTTATTGATCAATGTCAGTGTGTGGTATCACCATTCATCCAATGGTGTCAAGTCAGTGGTAACCTTAGGCTCTCCCCTTCCCTTAACTCCAAGATCTCAGTGACAGCCTGTATCTTTTGATTCTACCCAGAAACCTCTCTTGTATTTACCCATTGCCACTTTCCCAGTTCAAGACTTTATATCTGTTTGCTAAACCGTTGCAATAGCCTTGTAAGTGGTCTCCAGTTCCAGTCTCTCCTGACTCCAAGCTATGTTACACTCCAGGCCACCCAAACTCATCAACTCCTTGTCTGAAAGCCTTGGATGATTTATTTTTGCCTGCAAGATAAAAATCTAAATTTCTTAGTCTGACTCTTCAAAAATGTTAGCCCAGCCTCTCTTTCTCACAGAAAGTCTTGCTATTCATCATCTTCCGTGAATCCCATGAAATCAACACACTCAACTTTTTGCCACATGCTGAGCTCTCTGTACCTTTGAACACCTCTTTCTTTCTGAAGGTGTTTCTTCCTTCTAAACTGGTTTCCTATGTCTTACACCACCCCCTTCTTATCTGTTTGGAAAACTCATGAATATCTTTTCAAACTTAGTTCGCAATGTTACCACTTGTGTGAGTATTCTTACCAGCAGAGGAATATTTTTCTTTTCTGGGCTTTCACATTACATTTTGTGTATATTTATACTCTAACAGCTACCAATTGCAATGTTGCATCTGTCTCCCCCCTTAAATCATTTAGGGTCTTGTACCGGGTATGGTTTATATTGGTTCTCAATAAATGATGAGCTTTAAATGTGGAAAGAATAATAATAATGAAACCTTGTCTTTTCAGTTTGTGCTTTCTCATACAGGAAATATCTGTGTTCCTTAACAATCTCTATGAATTAAATAGGGCTAGTGATATTGTGCTCATTTTATAGGTGATTGAAAGGAATATTGACTCTCAGAGATACAGACACAAATACATGTTCAAAGATAGAACTCAGACTTGAGTCTGGGGATATTTTCATGAAACTGTGAGATATATATGGGTTGGTATCAGATGAGAAAAAGGCGATCATTTGACTAAGACCATGAAGACAGAGAAATTACAATGATTATGAAAAGAGATAGCAGTTTGGATACAACTTGTAAGAGAACAACATCATAATAAAAGTAACTTTGATGGAATAAAGTCTCCTTTTTTATTTAGAGAGATTGTTTTACATGGTCAATTCTTAACTTTGGGTTCCTTGGTTTTAGAGGACTCATTACATTTGATGCTAGGTACATATTTTGGGGAGAACATTGGTCAGATTCTCAATGAGTCCTTGACTCACAAAATTTAAAACACTGTTTGTAGAGAACTAAGTCATTGGTTAATTCACTACGGGAACGATTATGAGAACATCGTAATAGCCTCACTGCAGTACTGAAAGTAAGCAATTTGAAATGGGATTTTAGAAAAGTGCAACACTTCAGGCAGAAAAGGTCGCAGGCTTATTTAAAAATATCTCCCCAGTGGGATTTTAAGGAATTAATTGACTTAAACTTTGATTTAAAATATGTGTAAGAATAGTACAGAGTATTTTGAAAAAAGAAAAATGAAAAACATGTTTTTCCCTATAAGATATCAGAACATATCATACAGCCCTTTAATTCAAACACTGCGATATTAATTTGGGAATATACTGATGTTTTGATGGAACTGGACAAAGGGTGGAAAATGAGATCCGTGTATAAACGAAAATTTAGGGTTTCCAAAGGGAAGCATTCCAACACAGACTAGCATAAATTATTTAAAATATGGTGCTTATTAGTTTAATGAAATAAAAGGATCCTTACCTTAAACCATAACAGAAAGCACTTAAAAGCAATGATAAAATACTAAAAGCTTAAGATAAAAATAGGCAGAGGATATAAAGAGACAATTCAATAAAGGAAGAAAGATTAATGAAAATATATACTTGAAAATATTCTGTACCTTATGAATAGACAAAAGTAAAAATTAAAACAATGTTTAACTTTTTATCTATTATTTTGGAATAATATTAAAATATGAATAATTTAAAATAATTGAAGAAGGTATGGAGAAATAGGTACTTTCGTATAAATTTTTTAATGAAGAGTGTAAATTAGGAAAACCTTGATGGATAATCAAATAATACATACCAAAATTTTAAACGCACATAAGTTTGACCCAGTATTTCCATGCTTAGGAAGTTAGACTAAGAATATAATTGAATAAGTGAGCAAAGAAGTACTAAATTGAAATATTGCATATAGTGGTAAACATCTAGAAAACACCCAAATATCTTTCAATACAGAATTGGTAAAATAAATCATGTCATGTCTACTACAAAAGGACTACTAGTAATGAAGAGTGAAAGATACCTACCTATATTGAAATGTAATTATAAACCGTAGGTTATAAGTGAAAAAAAAAAAAAAAGATTTAGAGACTAGATCACAGAATATGGTATCGTTTACTTGTTTTATCCATGCATAGTTATATTTATACATATGAATTTATCTCTGTGTGTGTGCCTATGTTTATAAATATGTGTATATGCATATTATGGTATATATATCTATATATATATTATTAGAAAAAGTACTAAACTGCAATAGGTGTAAGTAGAGAGGATATTTAAGAGAGGTCTTTGATATTCTGTTTTGTTCTTTTCTTTTATTTGATTTTCTTTAAAATGAGCACATGTATCTTTTATGATAAGTAAAAATCATGTATTTTCTCGTTTGGTAAAAACATATTTTCCTTTTTAGATTAACATAATTTATATGTATCCCTCTTTTCTTTCCTTCCCCCAAAGCAAAGGATTGTGTCATGAAAATAAGGTAATATAAGGATATCAAAGAGAAGTGAATGTAACAGCATGAAAATAGTACAAAATATGAAAGCAAAAAATGCATGCCATTGATTCTTGATTAATTGCCAGAAGTCACAGATTTGTCTCTGAGCTTCCTATTAGCCAGTCCAAGGAAGGAAACACTATTAGTTCAAGATTCATAGTATCAATAAGTTAAACAATAATGAGCTGTTTGGGAGAATGCATTCCTATTAAATCTGAGAATTAAAAGAAATGTTTTCCCATAAATTCTTGCAAAAAAGATGCTGTGTGATATGGTGTGTAAGTTTTCAGTAACTTTCCTACACAATATAAAGTATAAAATAAATACCTTTTTTTTTTTTTTTTTTTTTTTAACTAGGGCTGTTTCTCATAAAACAACATATTGATGGTCTGTTGTCAAAGTTCAGTTCATTGAAAATCCATCAGTGTTGGCGCCTCAGTTAGCGTTAGCAATGCTTTTCCATTTCGTGCTGAATGCTGCATGGGCTCTATTAAAAGTAGCTGCATTCTCCAGCTTGGAGAATTCCTCTAGACTCTGTCTCTTATATTTGATATTCATCCTCTTGTTTTCATTTGGTTACTCAGTTTTGATTTGGATGCTTTTATGGTTGTCCCTTGGTCCTTAGGATTTGATAGCTAAGATTTCGTTTCAGTTTCTTCCTCAAATACTGTTTTTTGACCTGGATGATTCCTATAACTGAAGCCCTCAAGCAAGTCTAACTTGAGTAACCCCCAAGCTTGACTCAGAATTCTGGGACACCTCAACCCAAACAGGGTCCCCCTTATATGTGACATGAAAGTGGAACCAAAGGAATAATATAACTCAGTCTTGTTATCTGTCTCTGATTTTCTGGCATGATCACCTACTTCTCTCGATTTTCATAGAATATCCACTCCTAGTTGTATGCTCCAAGTTAGTTACAAAACGGAGCCCTGGTAAATTTTTGGATTGTCCCACTTAAATATAGAGCAATTAAATGTTAGAAGTTATTTACCCAATATGAGTTCGGTGTTTTAAAGTGATTTACCTGCAAACTTTCTCTCTGAAAGTACTTAGAGAGGCATAGCCCTTGTCTGTTAAGATTGTTTCAAATTCATAGCAATAGTGTTTGTTCTCCTATTGTTATTGTTGTTATTTACCCAGTAGGCAGGTATGCTGCTCTACTCATCATGCGGCTTTCTACTACAGATACTGAAGAAAGATGATTAAATACTTTCAGATTTTTGAGAAGTTTATAAAGAGGATGAGGATGATCCTTGTGTAGACTATGGGTCTAAGACTCTCATGTATATTTATATTAACAACTCAGAAGCTTTCATATACATTAACTGAAATAATAAGTCAACAGACTCACTGTTTGTGGGAAATAGAAAGTTTTCAGTGCTTTCAATGGATCAGGCCACTCTTTGCATCTGTGTGTCTTCCCACATGTGGGCCTCTGTACATAATGTTTACTTTCTCTAAGACGCTCTTTTTTCCCCATCTATTAGCTTTGATACCACCTATTTATACTTCACATCTTAACTGAAACATCACTTTCTGATGTCATAATACCGTATCTTTTTTTTTATTGCATCCACCATATTCTAACATTATATGTCTAATTGTGTAATTAATTAATGTCAATCTCATCCACCAAATTATTTCTCTCTGTGAAAGCAAGGACCCTGTCAATTTTGTTCACATCCAAATACACTACTTGTAAATTGTTTTCATTTAAAGACTTCTAAATACATAAATGAACCTCAGCTAATCAAATGTATGAAGCTAAATATATACTACTGAAAGAGCAGAGATATTTGCAATTCAGACAATATTTAACACATGACTTACTTAAAGAGTTAAGAAGTAGTTATTTTCTTTATTTGATGTAAAAGACACTTGAGTGTTAGCAGGGGTAAGTATCACTGGAAAGAAGCCAGGAAGTTAGTAAAGAAATAGAATCATGACTGTCAACGTTATGATATTGTAGGAGAGTTATTTTTAAGGGGCTAATAAATAAAAATGGGAATAAAGGCATTAGATACTACTTTTAATGCCATTTGATGATTTGCTTTTATAGTTAATTTATTTTAGTGCTGGTGGTTTATACATAATTTAAAATTTACTAATAAAGTATTCCATTATAAGTAATCTTTCTAAAATTCATTATGTTTGGTCAAAAAAATATAAAGTTTCCATAACTTCTCATCATCTGGTTGTATTTTATGACAGTGAAACTCAAGAGTAAAAACAAATTTCTTGTCTGAGACTATAATAGCTAGTTTAAATGATCTAAGCACTTCAACAATCATAGCGAAAAGTAACAAAGTAAAACACGATTATTCTGACAAAAATGGCACTTTAATTTCATAAATGTTGTCTTTGTACTTTGTGTATTAATTTTACTTTTGGTATAGCAAGGCGTGGAAGCTGTTAGATGACTCATTATTTCTGTTGACATGAAGTTTGTAAACCAAAGTCACAAAGAGTATTATAAAAATCATTAATAATAGGTCATAAATTTTTATTGTAGTAATCGCATTATTGAAATATTTCAGAAAAAATCTACTAAGGGAAAAAAATTTTGTTTGTTTTTAAGGGCAACCTTAACATCGGGATCCTAGACTCAACTGTATTACCATTTACTGTCTAGTGAGATGCTATTTAATCTTCAGTGGGTTCATAGAAAGTGATTATGACACTCACTCATTACACACAAGATGGAGGAAAAAAATAGTATGCTTTCTGATATATCATATATCAAAACATACTTAAAAATAATTTCTACACTTAGCTAGTTTTAAGACATGACTACATGAGCAACTGAATTAATTTAGACTACTCAATTGGTTGATCAACTTAGCCAAGCAAGTTCGACGTAATGTTTCCCCAGAGATTTTTTTAAAAACTGAATTCATCAAATTAGATTATTGACTTCACAATATTGGATCAGATACTCCTTTGAATGTTTGTCACAACATCTGTTGGAATTCATGAAAGAGTTTTGGAAATGTGCGAACCCATCAAGAAGCTGTTGAGGACATAGTGAGAGTCTATTAAAAACATTAACATAGATCAGCATTGGCTCTGAGTCCAGCAGCCTGTTTTGGATGCTGCTTCCGTCTAAGCCTTTTCTTTAAATATTTGATGTATTTAATTAATGAGCATTTTGGATCTTCTGTCTATTATAAAAATCTGCTTATAAAAACTAAAAGCAAGCAAATTACAAAGAGTAGAAAACCAAACTGAAATATAGTAGTAATTGTCTCTTCAAATGCCTGCTACCAGTTTGTTTACTAGGATCTCGCTCTCATCTTGTTTTCATTAAATAATAGGAATTGTTAGGCAGATAGCTAAAGGTGACAGTATCTAACAGTGTTTTCTAAGGTACCACTGAGAGTAGTTTGATGTACAGGCTGTGTGGGGTGGAGTTGTCAGGGAGAATGGAAGAAGAAGATCAGGCTTTCTAAAGATTTCTCAACTTTCCTCTCAAGATATTAGAGAGGCCCTGATGGATTCTCAGCAGGCAAATTATGTGGGTAGCTTTGCATTTTTTGAAGCTTATGCTGGTAGATACGTGGAACATGGAGTGGGAAGAAATTGGAAATGGGTTTAGGTGTTTATTGCAGCAAACCAGATAAGGGATATATCATGATAGTCTGCAATTAAGGCAATGGAAGTAAGAATGGAAAATGAGATGAATTTGAGAAATTTTATAAGTAGATATGATATGACTTGTTGACTGTCTTAGTGCTATTAGATAAACTCATTTTAAATTAAGTGTATTTCTGAAAAATATAATTAAATAATCTATCATATTCTGAACACTTGTGGTAAATTTAAAATCTTACAGTTTTGCTTTCCTGCAGTCATGCTAATTTTCAGCTTGTTTAGTTGGGGGGAAAGGTTGAAATATTAGTTAAGACATTTTTTAAATACTTGTCTGCAGATGAAATTTGCAGTGTTTTGTTTTAGTTAGGTCGTCTGTGACATTGTATTAAGAATAACAAATGTTTTTTGATGGTGAATACATAGGTAGATATATTCCATTCCAGACCACCATTAATTAATTGTGTTATTTTAGTTAAATCGGTTTTCTCAACTCATTTGAAAAAGGTAAAATATAACACTTCAAACTGTTTTCTTTTAGGTAACGTCATAAAGCTGTGGAACTTTCTTTTCCCACAGTATGCATATTTCTCCCTCCCTCCCTAACTAGGCATCAGCTACAACAGTCTTTCCAACATTGATTTTTCAATCTCAGTGAATTCTGTACCCATCCATTCCAGGAAGTCCTCAAACACATGTGTGCACGCCCTGTATGTATTTGAAAACTACCATTCTTTTACTTCGTGATTAAAATCTTTTGAAAATTTACCTAAGCTTTTTCTTGGTTTTCATAACTTGTATTTTCTTTTCTTCTCTCCTCTTCTCTCTCTCTCTCTCTCTCTCTCTCTCTTTCTCTTTCTCTCTCTCTCGTTTTTACCAGTAATGTTGGTATTTTATTATTTCCTGATTATCCCAAACTTTTTTTTTTATTGAGGTAAAATTTGTACATAACGTTTATTAGTTCCATGTGTGCAACATTAAAATTCAACATGTATATAAATTACAAAGTGATCCTCACCAAATTCTAGTTACCATCTTTCACTATACAATCGACTCCTTCAATCATTTTGACCACCTCCCAACCCCCGTTGCCTCTGTTAACAACTAATTTGTTCTCTGTGCCAATGCGTTTCTTTTTGTTTTGTTTGTTCATTTGGTTGTTGGTTTCCTTGTTGTTGTTTTTTTGTTTGTTTTTTTTTTGTTTTAAGTTTCAGGTGTACAATACAATGTAATAGTTAGACATTTCTCATTTATATCTCTCACAAAGTGATAACCCCCCTCCCCCAATCTACTACCCCTCTGACATCGCACACAGCCATTACATTTCCACTGTCTCTATTTCTAATGCTGTACTCCACTTCTTGTAAATATATATATATATATATATATACACACATATAAATATACACATATATATGTAATAATAGTTGACATATATATACATATACACATATATATATGTAATAATAGTTGACATACATATATATAATAGTTGACATTCATTATTGTTCAGCTTCAGCTCCAGGTGTACAGTGCAGTGATCAGGCATCTACGTCATCCCTGAGGTGGTCTCCCTAATAAGACAAGTGTCCATCATATACCCTACAAAATCTTTACAACATTATTAATTACATTCCCCAAATTGACTCAGAAACAGTTTGAAAGACATAGAGGAAAAACTGCGGGTTGCTAGATGGGAGGGGGGGGTGGGATTAAGGGGGAAGGTGAAGGGATTAGAAAGCACAATCCATAACCACAAGATTGCCACGGGGTTACGAAAGTCAATTTGGTTTCCTTGTTTTTGAGATCCCTCCCAAGTGTGAATGGCGTGGGGTTTTTTGTTGTTGTTGTGTTGTGTTTTTGTTTTTGTTTTTCGGTGAGACCATGTCTCTGCTTCTCCTACCCCTCAATGTTTTCCTTTTATCCTTCGTTGTAAAGGCTCTGCTTTCAGGTGTTTATTCAGAGGAAATTATTCTACATAAAGTTGTAAATTTGTTGTGTTTGGAAGAGGAGGTAAGTTCAGAATCTTCTTATGCTAATAATTTATATTTTCTTTTTAATAGATACTGTGGTATTTTATCTCGAAGTATTTGCATATAACTTACTTTGCATTTGATATACCTCTTGCAAACAAGCAAGCAAACCAAACAGCAACAATGAACACCCCCCCACTCTTTCTTTTGCTTCTTTCTGAAAGTTTATTTCCTCTAGGAAATGAACTATTTCCCTATTCTTATACACCATACTTGCAAAGAATAATTCCTTAACTTTTTATTTTCTTAGAATTTAGCTACTCTGTTACCATATTGAGTTATAAATATGATATAAACAGATTTGCTTTTAAACATGTTTTTATTTTTTGTTTCCATATATTTTATGTGTGTGTGTGTGTGTGTGTGTGTGTGTGTGTATAGGTATATATATATGTATAGCTACACATATGTATATATACACATATACACACACACACACATATTTGGTTCTATGCATATTTTCATACCATCATTAATGTATAGAAAAAGTAGTATGTATTTGCTTTTTTTTCTTTATTTGCCTATCTTTCTCCTTTCCCCTCATCTTATCACTTACTAATAGGATAAGTATGCAACAATTATTTTCCCTTTCCAAGATACGAAACCCTTTGCATTTTTCTAAGACGATAGAAGTAGTCGTATATAAAGTTTAAATGACTTTTTATGTGCTTTATCATATACTATCACAATTGACCATCACATAGAACAGTTTTAAGCTGGAAAGAAACATAATATATTATAGAAAGAGTCCTCTGGTGGTATCATAGAAAAGGTATAGAGGAAACTGGAGGTGAGGAGTCTATTAGAAACATTATGGCAAAAATCCAGGAGGAAAGGTCGGAAAGGCAAAAACTAGAGCAGCAGAAGAAATAAAGAATATTCATTGGCTAAGTTTGTCTATTCTTCAGGATCAATTAGAAAAAGAGGGGTGGATGAGGAATGGGGTAGAGATGGAAATCTTAGGTATATACTTGGCTGTCTGGCTGGATTATGGTACCACTGATCAGATCAGGTGAAGAAAGTTAATAAATTCAGTCTGAGTCTGCCTGTGAAAATACACATAGAAATGTCTAGTACATAATTGTGGTTATCATCTTCATCGTCATCATTATCATATTTTCAACACACCATTTATTGAATAATTCTCTAGGCCTGGTACTCCTGGAAACTTTACAGAGATCACATCTCATTTAATCCTTATAAAAGTCCATGAGGTAAATACTGTCATCTCTATATGAAGACATGGAAAATGATACTTAGCGAGGTTACAGAACTCGCAGATTCACCTAGCTCAAAGCCATATCTTTGAGCTTTCAAGTCTTCTGATGCTTTCAATATTTCAGAGTTTGTGAGAAGGGTATAGTGTTGCTGGTTATGTTTTACATAAAATATTACTTTGGGTTCTCCAAATACTTTTACTTTTTTAAATGTATGATTAATATAAGGGACACAAAATACAGTTAGGTCTATTTCCTTCCATAAATATTATCACTCTTGGGTTACAACTCTATTATTTACAGTCCTTGCAAACATGTTAAGTGAAGATTATCTCTGCAATAAGAACACTTTTTGGGCAGCTGAAAGTCCCTTCCGGTGCATGTTAGAATTCACTAGTCTTCATGTTTAAATTTTACTTCAAGGTGTGAGAAAAAAATTGATGTGATAAAGTTTTCTGTAGTACAATGTGAATAGACATGTTTGTGCAAAGAACCTTGAGATGCCCAGAGGCAGAGTGAAGGGGCATTATCTGAACACTAACATTTCACTGGAATCAACAACTCTGAATCCTACTTTTTAGAAATGCAATTGTGAACAAAGGATCAAGTCTATTTTGTATTTGATTACTAGACATTTTTAATTTCAGCAAATTTACTTATTTAAGAACATTTTGTTGTAATAGAAGTATTGGCATAAGTCATCATTTTCGAAAACATACAAAACATCTTTTGCAAGGAATGTAAGAGTCATGGCTTCTTGATTATATCAGCATATGTTTTTCTGCTTATGTGCTTTTATTAGTTTGGTTTAGAGATAAATATGGGTCATCAAACCAATATTTTAAAGCCCGTTCTCTCTTTTCACTTCTTCAATGTATCGGGTTGAACTATCTATGCAGGTAAAAGTTGTGAAATAGTGCCAATTTCACATGGTATAACATAATAGAATTTGATGCCTCTTTAGGCCTGGGAGAAGAGAACCCTGTTTGTATTTTTTCCCTCCAGATTTTTGGCTAAATTCAGGATTTAGCATATTTGGAGTGGCAAATCCCACTCCTACATCTGGTGAGCTGTGCAGTTAGCAGCTCTTACAATTTTCTCCACAGCTCAAACAACTACATCTCAAAAATGTGAGCGTGGCCTTAAAAAAGGCTGTTCCCACATGACCAGCAGATTGCTTCACAATCTGCCTGGTCATCCCCTTGATTGTGTTATTCTTTAAAAATCTGTGTCATCTGGGTGTCGACAATGAGAAGAATGTTCTCTTGCTCTCTGCTTAAATTATCAGAATTTCCCCTTCCAAAACACAAGCTAGAAAATTGGAATTAGACTTTTTTTATGACTTGGGCCCTGTCATATAGTCCACGCCCCCCAAGAATGTATTTCTATGGGCATTGGAAGGAATAGGAAATAAAGGAGTGTAGCAAGTTTAGTGCTTCAGCCCCAGAAATGTATCTTTGGCAATTTATACCCAGAGTAGCTGGTTAGACATGACCACTTTGTTCTCGGGAACATTTGCGGATGGATAGACACAATCTCTAGGTGTTTCTCTGCATCTGAGAGCTGTGGCAATAGAAGTGAGATATGAAAAATCCTTCCATATTTTTTTGTGGGGACCCAGAATCTATGTCATTTCGTATCAGTAGGTAGGAGTTATTTCTACTGATCTGTACTAACTCAATTGTCCAAATATAAAAGTATTCCCCACTGACAGCATGACCTTCTTTTTCTCCAAAGCTTGTTCACTAGCTGCTAGTGAGATGTTAAATCTGTTGCTATTTAGACCTGTTCACTCCCGGAAATCAAACTCACTCAGAAAGCTTGAATCCAACATTAATGGACAGAGTGAATAGTGTTTCCTGTCTTCCCATTAAACAATGGGAGGAAAAGGAACCAGAACTAAGTTTCACTGAGAATGATTACAATGCCAGACCCTTACAGTAATTATTATTTCAGCTTCCAAATTCTGTTTGTCAAAAATCATGGTTTTTAACTAATCTATCCAAAGGTACAGAATTAGTAAGCAGTTTCTCCTCTCAAGAAAGTTGCTGATTCATAGAAGCTTCATTTCCAAATTCAGAATGATTTGCTGCAAGGGAAAACCGTGATGAGTTTTTTGGTTTTTGGTGTTTGTTTGTTTGTTTTAGCCCTCTTGTGATATAAATCTTTCAGTGGTTTCATATTGCTTTTAGGATAATTTTTCAATCCATAACAACGTCTGTACATTTATCCATGGTCTCCTGTGCACATCTCGTGTTTCATCTCTAGCCCTTCTCCCCCTATCGCCTCACAATCAAGTTCTACTCTACTTCTTCACTTCTTTCCCAGTGATTATTCTGGGGATCACATCTACGATTGGAAAAGAGTGTGGGCTTGGGGACATGGTGAGGAAATTTTGAAGAAGGAGGTCAGATAGAAGGCTTGCTTGTTCCAAATAAGAGCTCATGAGTGTCAGTAGAGACAGAGAACTAAAGGATGTGACAGAAAAATTAAAAGGAAGGGGTAGGATTTAGTGATAACGTGTTAAAAAGGAACTGGGGCAGTACATGGTCAATGAAGATTCTGAGGTTTCTAGTTGGATCACTGCATGAATACATTTGCCTTTAACTAAGATGAGCAGGACAAAAGATGGAGCAAGTTTTGGGGTGAATGAAAGGAAAAGAGTTTTCTTTCTCTCTCAATGACAAATTTGAGTGTGCATAGTTATATATACACATATAGAAGGTGCCAAAAAATGTATACACGTTTTAAGACAGGAAAAAACCTGTATTAAAATTGTAATACTCAATATGTACTGATAACAGAAGACGAATACGAGTCATGGGAATACATTTTTTTTGGCATTCCCGTATATGTGTGTGTTTGTGAATACCCCTGGATTTTTCTTCCAGTTACATTCAAATATTGAAGTTGTACTACTTAAGCAACATATATGCTTTCAGCATAGTACCATTTACATCATATTAGTTTTCTACTGCAGAGTAACAAATTAGCACAAATTTAATAGCTTAAAAAAATGTTAATTTATTACCTCACAGTTTCCATGGGCAGGAAGCTGGGCTTGGCTTAGCTGGGTCCTTTGTTCAGGGTCTCAAAAGGCTTCATTCAGGGTGCTGACCAGGACTGGAGAAGCATCAAAAGCTTAAGTCCCCGCTTCAGGGTGTTGGTGGAATGTATTTCAGTCCAGTTGTAAAGTGTATGAAAGCTTGCTTCTTCGAAGCCAGAAGGAGAAAGAGTCCTGACTTCTAGGCCCTCATTTGAAGGGCTCACCTGTTTAGGACAGTCCTACCCAGGATAATCTTCATTTGGATCAATTTAAAGTCAACTGACTAAAGATCTTAATTACATCTGAAAAATCCTCCACCTTTGACATACATATCCTACTTGTTAAAAGCCAGGTACAGATTTTGACCATTCTCAAAGGGAGAGAATAGGGCAAGAGTGTGTGTCATTGGGGGTCATCTTAGAATTCTACCTACCTCTGTCATGTTCTATGTTTATGCATGTGTATGTGTTTGTCTCTGGAGATAATGAGATAGAAGTATCCCCAAACAGGTGACAGCCTCACATCTTTTGCCTTCTTATTTAAGAATTTTTCCTGAAGTTTCTCCAGTCTCCTGTTTCCATTGTTATATTTCTCTGCTACCATCCTGTCCTGGCTTCAGCTTTCTTAGACACAAAAGAATTAAATTTGGCTCCAAAGTGTGCATTTCAATACACTCTCTCTGTCTTGGCAGCAATGGTGTGTGAGCCTTCATTAAATCATTACTGATCCAGAATGAGCTTCAGCAGTTTGGATTAAATCTATGGTCCATATGTTAGATGCCACCAGCCTGATTTTTATAATGGAAACTATATCAATAAGCTAAATACATAGTCTCTCCTTAAGTATGCCTTATTTTTTATTTTATGTTCTATTTAGTCATTCTTGCAGTGGTGCAGATAGATATTAATCCCTTTTTGTCCCACCTACCCCAGCAGGGTTAAAAGAAAAGGTATCTGTAATGAAATGGTCACATTGAACTTATTTTTTGAGTTCCTGTCAATATATTGAGTAAACGTCTTGGAACTGAAGGCATACGTTTGTTATATGTGTGTATATGTGTCCCACATGTCACTCTATAAAAGGATTAGAGATGGCTTACAAGATAGATTTTAGGTTGGCAAAATATAAACAAAATAATTGGAGTGAAGCAAAGAAGAGAAAACGCTAGAGTTATCATAATTAATGCCACTGATCGTAAGTTTTAACTCTGACAGTCACAGTTGAGCCAAAGTGACAATTTAATTTGTTCTCATTAATGCAAAAGCAGAAATGTATCAGTTCCTTGGGAAAAACAGTGTGCTTTGGGTACTAAATTCTAACAATATTTTTTCTGTGTGGGACTTTATGGGGAGCTCTGGATAATATAATAGACCTTGTCCTAATAGTATCTTGGCAACAAATCCAGATGCAACTATTACAGACTATTTTCTGATATCAGCCTTTTTTAGGAGCTGAGGCTGGCAAATTGAAGCTGAACTCAGGGCAGGTGATTCAAGTGGTAAACTATGATGGTCTCAGTGCAGGAAGTTCTGGTTATGAACAGATTCTTGGATAAAACTCTTAGAATCAGAAGATTGGAGGATCCCTAAAACATTTCTTAGATAATCATATTGAAAATTCACTTCTCCTTGAAGCTTTTAATAGCAATTTGGGAAGAAAATTTTAAGTAAAACACTCTGTGAGGAGAGTTTTAACTTAGAATGTTATACATTCCTGATTGAGATCAGGGAGTGCTCTTTATACTGGGAAGTACAAGAAAAATAACCATTAGTCTGGACACCTTCACTTGCATCCAGTAAATATACCAATAAAACTCTAACACATGCCTGTAATAACTTTCCATAGCTCCCCGTTGCTCTCAGTAGAAATACCAAAATCCTTACCATGGCATTCAAGACTGCATGACCTCACCTCTATCTAGGTAACAGCTCCATCTTGAATCATCCTTGACGTTACTCTCTGTGATTCAGTCACACTGACCTAAATTCAGTACTTGGAACTTACCACCTCACCTCTTGCCTCAGGGTCTTTCTCCATGCAGTTTCCTCTGCCTGGGAGAACCCCGCCAACCCCCCATTCTCACTGCCTATATTAACTGTTAAACCTCCTTCAGATTTCAGCTAAAATCTCACTTCTGAGAACATGTTCCTGATTCCCCATTATCTTGGGGAAGGGCAGGTCCTGTAATGTGCTCGCAGAGCTTACTTTAGTTCTATTTCATCAATGTTGGTCAGCTATGAGACTTTGATTCTTGCCTGTGAGCCAGACTGTCAGCTCCATGAAGACAGGTTGCAAGCATGTTTCCCGCACCACTGTATTGCCAGCCCAAAGCACAGTAAAAGAGCATAATACACATTCAATTAAAGACTCGCTGAAAAGATAAATTGCTGTTATTTATTGCCACATTAATTATGACTTTTTTAAAAAATTAAAGTTTACTGGTGTGACAATGGTTAATAAAGTTATATAGATTTCAATTGTACAATTCTGTAACATATCATCTATATGTCACAGTGTGTGTTCACCACCCAGAGTCAGTTCTCCTTCCGTCACGTTATATTTGATCCCTTTTACCCTCATCTACCATCCCTCTCCCCCATTACCCTCTGGTAACCACTAAACTATTGTCTATGTTTATCAATTTCTGTTTCTTTGTTTCTTTAGTTCCTTTGTTGCTTTCTGTTTTATATCCCACATACCAGTGAAATCATATGGTTCTCGATTTATTATGGTGGCCAAGACATGAAAACAACCGAAGTGTCCTTCAGTAGATGATTAGATAAAGAAGATGTGGTATATATACACACAGTGAAATACTGTTCTGCCATAAGATGAAATAGTGCCATTTGCAACAACATGGATGGATCTTGAGATTACTATGCTAAGCGAAATAAGTCAGACAGAAAGAGTCGAAAACCATATCATTTCAATAGTATGTGGGATTAATTATGACTTTTGTTAACCCTTATAGACTTCCTCCTTTAGATGCTACAATCCCATTCTATAGAGATTGAGTTATATGAATATGGAGGTTTTAGGGAAAATGGGTAAACAATTTGACATTTCTTAAATTAAAATATTAACATGTTGGAGCTAGATTTTTATTTTCAAAAAGATACTCTGGTTTGGCCTGTGTTAGAAACTATGTTGCACAAAGAAGAATATTTTGCTTGGATTACATCATTGGAAAACTGAACTTGGTAGGCTGTTGTGCCTAGAATATTGCTTTTATCAAGCACTAATGCCTTCTTTGAGCTTCATGAACCTGTGCTCATGGAGTAGAGAGTTCTGGAAAGCACACTTTCCTGGAAAGGAAAAAATCATAATTTTTTTTTAATCTATCTTGGTAAGTTAGTTGTTCTATTTTTTATTCTGATCAGAGGATGTCAAAGCATGGTCCCCAGGACCCTTTTGGGGTTCCATGAGATCACAAGTATTTTCATAATAATCCCAACATGTCCTTTGCCCTTTTCCCACTACATTTCCTCAGTGGAGTTCTCCAGAGACTGCATAACATGACTCATGCCATGTCACAACAGAGTGAATACAGAAGCAGCTATGAGAATCCGGCTGTCTAGACATAACAAAAATGGAAATTGTCACTCTTCCCACCAATTTTTTAAAATTATTTTTTGTAAAACTATGTTTATTAGTATATTTGAAAGTAAACTAGTAAATAAATATTTAAATGTCTAAGTTTTAAGCTTTAATATGGTAAATATGTCACATAAACAAAAAAATCTTTGTGTCTTCATTATTTTTTTAACAGTGTTAAATGAGCCTGAGACAAAGATGTTTGAGAACCACTTCTCAGAGCCATCTTATCAATACAGTGTAGCCACATTTGCCTGACTTAGCAACATGACTATCTTTAGATACCTTTCCCTTTCTAAGCCCTCGCAAAAAGATTGATTAGTAGATTTGAATAGGTAATACAAGCACATGATTAAAAATCTCTTCAGTATCAAAAGATATTTATGAACACTCAGTGCCCCTGCCCCTCTGTCTCTCAGTTCTTCAGTACGCTTTCTAGATGACAACTTCTATTCACGCATCTCCTGATGGAGGATCTAGTATACCCCATTTTGCTTCTTGCGCATTTCCCTTAATGGAGTAACAAGGCTATGATTCCTGTGCACGTGGACCTACTACATTACCTTTCACAGAAGCAGTGCAGTCCATTAAATGGATGACAAATAACTTTTTCAGTCTCCTATTGGTAAATGTTTAAATTGTTTCCATCTTTTGCCATTACCTAGTTTGCAATGGCTATCCTTTTACATAATTGTTTGTGCATGTAAAGTAAATGTAGCTGTAGAATTAATATTTGATGATGAAATTTCTAAGTCAGAGGAAAATATATTTTTTCATTTGACGGGTATCACTAAATTGTCCTCCAAAAAAAATTATACCAAATTTAGCCTCCCATGAGTAGTTTTACTTATTTGCAGTATATGTTATAATGTAGCACACGATAAAAATGTTAATATTTGCCAGTTAGATAAGTGAAAGACAGCATATAATTGTAGTTTTGATTTTTATGAATGAGGTTGATCTTTGTTGTTGTCGTGTTTGTTAGCTGAAGGGAAATGGAACCATATGTTTATTTCTTCTATTTCAGTGAAGTTCATTAGTTTCCCCAAATGTGTACTCATTTCACATACAATGTCTTTGAACCATTGCCAGGTCACGGCAGTGCACTTTTCAAGACCTTCTATCCCAGCTTCAAGAGCCTCATCTCATACTCCTCACCCCAGACCTTTCTCTCTCTGCACATCTAAGTCAGTTTCCTGTCTTATCCTCTGAAATCAGAAAAGTCCTTAGGATTTTAGGTATCGATGACTTGTGCCATTTAGTTTGCAAATTCTCTTTAAGGAGTGGAGGTAGCCTTTACTTTCTACTTTATGAATTCATGTGTCCTTAGGAGGAATTTTTTTTTAAGATAGAAAAACATTGCCTAGATAGTCTCTGGGGGTGGGCGTTGTAATTAATAAAAGAACTCTGTGTCTGATGGAAGACTTAGTCTAACAAATCATCCTAAAATCTCATTAGAAATTGTGTACTCCCAATGGATACTTGTTGAAGTGACACTTGATTAAGCAGATCGTGACCACTTCAGTTTTGCTTGTCATCCATGTTCCAGAGACTCTTCAAAATCAAGAAAGGCTTTCAAAAGGAAGGAATGACTATGTTTTAGATATATTATTGATACTATAATTTTACTGTATTCTCATGTACTTTGTATGTAAATTTGCATAAATATTTGATACTTTCTTTATGCTGGGTTTTGTCTTGGATGGGATAAGCAATTTCTACCTTGGTTCTGTTTATCCCAAATCCTTTTTGGAATTTGGAAAAGATAAGAAAAAGCATTTCTTGTCCCTCATTAAAATACCATTTATTACTTTTCATTAGACTGTGATATTTTGGTTTCAACAATTATGCCTCAACACCAAGGTGAAAATATTGCTTTAGATAAAGTAGGTGCTGGTGAAAATTATAGCATAATCAGAGAGAATTCACATAAGATTTTCATTAAATACACAAAAAAGAAGTGAGAAATATGTTGCACGTAATAAATATTTCTGCCTGCTGTAAATTTTTTAAATCGTTTTCTGGCAAAATATAGTTAATTGTTATTGCTTGACTTTTTTGTTAAATTAATTAATGATTTTTTATTTTTCAGTTATAGTTGACCTTCAATATTATTTTATGTTAGTTTCAGATGTACAGCATAGTGGTTAGACATTTATGTAATTTATGAAGCGGTCCCCCTTGTTAGTCTAGTACCCACTTGGCACTATACATAGTTCTTACAATATTATTGGCTGTATTCCCTATACTGTGCTTTACATCCCATGACTATTTTGTAGCTACCAATTTGTACTTCTTCATCCCTTCAACTTTTTCACCCAGCTCCCCAACCCCACTCCCATCTAACAACCCTCAGTTTGTCCTCTATATCTATGAGTCTGTTTCTGTTTAGTTAGTTTGTTTATTTTGTTCTTTATTTTCCACGTGTAAGTGAGATCATGTGGTATTTGTCTTTCTCTGTCTGATTTATTTCACTTAGCATAATACCCTCTAGGTCCATCCATGTTGTCTCAAATGGTAAGGTTTTATTTTTTATGGCCCAGTAATATTCCATTGTATAAAATGTACTGCATCTTCTTTATCCAGTTGACTACTGATGGATACTTAGTTTGGTTCCACATCTTGGTTATTGTAGAAAGTGCTGCAATGAATACAGCGATGCATGTATCTTTTCGAAGTAGTGTTTTGGATTTCTTTAGCTAAATACCCAGAAGTAAAATTACTGGATCATATGGTAGTTCTGTTTTTGAGAAAACTCCAAATTCTTTTCCACTTTCGTGGCTGCACCAATCTGCAGTCCCACCAGCAATTCATGCGGGTTTCATTTTCTCCACATTCTCACTAACACTTGTTTTGTTTTGATTTATTGATAATAATCATTCTGACAGATGTGAGGTGGTATCTCTTTGCATTTCTCTGAAGATTAGTGATGTTGGGCATCTTTTCATATGTCTGTTGGCCATCTGTGTGTCCTCTTTGGAGATATGTCTATTCAGGGCCTCTGCCCATTTTTTAATTAGATTATTTGTGGGGTTTTTTTATGTTAAGTTATATGAGTTCTTTATAAATTTTGGATATTAGCCCCTTATTAGATATATCATTGGCAAATACCAGGGGTGCCAAAAAAAAGCTTTGGCCTATGTTGCTCAAGCAGTAGTTTGCCTTACTCAGAAGTGTCTGGACGCTGATGGTAACCACTTTAAGCACCTCTTGTAATTGCAGAAGTCAAACGTGACTTGTATTCATCTTTTGTTATCGGTATATATTATTACAATTTTAATATTTTTTTCCTTTCTTAAAGTGTGTATACATTTTTTTGGTAGACTGTGTATCTTTTCCCATTCAGCAGGATGTCTTTTCATTTTGTTGATGGTTTCTTTTGCTCTGCACATTGCTTAACTTTTCAACTGTTCTAAACAAATGACGCAAGTGACCAGGAAGACAGTGAAGACTGAAAGTAGAATTGTTGATTTAGTATTTTTTCTTATTCACAGTAAATTATTAGTGACATTTTCGTAGTTTCTCAGAGTTCAAGAGCATATAAAGAACTAAAGGAAACCAGGTGATCTAGCAGAGCAAAGTGTGCCAGAAGCAATCACATGCTAAATGACTAAGGTTGGATATCCTTCACCACACACTTACTAGTTGTGTGACTTCAGTGTCCCTTTGTTTCTCTGATTCTCAGCTTGCTCATCTGTGATAATAGCAAAGCTTACCTTGCAGTGGGAGGATTAAAGCCTGTAAGACACGTGAAATCACATGCATACGTCAGCACTCAATAAATAATAGTTACTCATCATCATTACTATAGTAAGTGGCTACCATCTTAAATTGGATATAAAAAGTCAAATAATTAAATTCACATAAAAATATAAAGAAATGACAATTTAGGTGACAACTTAGGTATAATATATTCACCCTGTTTCAAATGAATAGTGATTTATGAAACTTTAGTCAGAACATTATGATAACAATTCTTTTAGATTTGGCATTTAGTTGCTGAGTGTGGGAGAAGAACGGGGTTTTTCTTGGCTCCACAAAAGCCTGCAGCAAGGGCCCTGAGTAAACTGCAGCAGGAAACCCCAGTGGCACGTCTGCCTTTCAGTGAACAAGTTTTCATTTAATTGGGATTTAATCCCCGGAGTTTTAATTGCATTTAGAGCCTTTAAATTACTGTGATTATTTACACTACATAGAAGAATCATCAAAATATATTTGTCAGTTATAAATAAAGATTTTTTTTAAGAGAAAACCCACATCTTCTAGTTCAATTCAGCTTGCTTTTGTCTTATCTATTGAAGAATTCTAAAAAATGTTTTGCACATAAATTGTTTCTTTAAGTTTTAAAGGCCACCTACTTTGGGCATTGAACATTTATCTTCATTTTGAATATATCTTACAAATTCACTCCCAGAAAGAAAGACATCCAGAGAATACAAGGCTATTTCACAGAAAGCCTCAGCTCGCTGCCTCTTCTTGATAACAAGGTAGTTATCATTCCTTGCGTAGCCTATCCCAGAAAGAGAGGGTCAGGTAAACTGGAGTGGGACCTGCTAACTCCCAGACCTCTCAGTAACAATCTTCGGTGCTATGCTGTGGCATGGCGTCGAGAGCAGTGTGTCAGCATCCGGTTCAGCTCTAAGTAGGGACCATTGGGGAACCTAGTGGGAGTGAGATCATGTATCAGCCTGTACCAGCAAATCCTCCCTGCAGGCCCACATCTTTCAAGCCATACAAAGGAACAAAGTCCCACAGGGCGTGGCTGTAATCGTTGTCCAAAGGACATGCTCCACAGGCATCTAAGGGGAAAAGGTACTGCCGGTCTGTTGGGATTGTTATTCCCACAGAGCTACACAGGAAATGACACCACCAGAAATAACACATTGAAACTCAGAGGGCAATCTTCTGTAAGCATTCGTAGACACACGTCACACGTTCTATAAATATGCACAGCTGTTTAGGAAGCGTGTTGCAATACCCCTTTGCGTGACACTTAATTATTAGCCAACATCGAATAATCCTTGATGAGAGGGGTAGAAGGACAAAATGAAATATGAAGTAGAGCTAGTTTATTTTTAGAAAGGTACTACTTTAAAGTGTTGATTGATTGCACAGGTGTTTAACAGCTTTTGTCAGAACCAATTCATAGGAAATCTTTCATAGTCAGGTTACCACTGAAGGAAAAAAAATAGCCACTCATTTTACAATTTCATTCGCAAAAAGTCATATTTTTGGATTTGTGTGGGTATTTGAAAATATTAAAGATTCTTCCAGGTCTGATTCAAGCTTTTGATTCTGTGAGGTGTCAGACTCTCAGCTGATTATTGCTTCTCATCCTCTGTACTCCATGACCTCATGTGAGACATCTGAGGAGAAAGGCTACGTCCATGCCCCACTGAAGCCGGCCAATGCCCTGCTTGAACCTCAATAACCATGAAGTTATTGAACTGAAAGCAAATCCTTTTCTGAAGAGCCTCCGAGAGAAGGGTATTTTCGTTCATTTCAGTTCCCTGCCTGCTCAAAAGAATGCTGCTGCACTGTGTGCTCTTCGCTGAAGGCTGCATGTGGAGGTCTGCTCAGGGACTTAGCCTTCCAGGGACCAGTCAGAGTTTGTAAACCACATCATCTCTTTCACCCTTACAGTTCTTTGGCATTTCATCGATGGCATGGAGGAATACTTTAAAAATAATGTAGATTTTTCAGGACTGGCAAAAGACTACCCCGGGTCACAACACTGACTCTATCTCAGACATGTTATGTTAAAAATATATATCTATATACATATGAATTCTAAGCTAAAAAAGCTAGTACTTAGGGAACTAAAAGGTACCTTCAATTGTTATAGTTCCCATCAAAGCTCAGGTCAATGGATGGATAAGTATCAAAATAACATGCATACTTAGAGGATAAATTCAGTTAAATGGCGAAGAATGAACAACTATACAAAAGTAACATAATGCCTTCAACAAATACATTAGTCCAGTGGTTGTTTCAGTGAACTGACTGGTCTTGATAGAGGCAAGTTTATTCTTATCAAACTGAAGCCAAAGATATTAGATAGTTAAAAGTTGTTATTTGGTGATATTTGGAGTAGTGATTTATAAAACTTTAAGCCTACAAGAGTATTTTCTCTACTGAACACATGCAATTTCTTCTAAAATATTGTTTTAGGCCTACATTAGAAAAATAGCAATATAGTAATAAAACAAAATGATGTAGTATTATTCAGATATATAAGTGATGGGCCAGCATTGTCTCTGACTTTGGTAAAAGAAAATACATTTCTGAAATTATGTTTCCAAACTCTGGCAGTCTATTTGTGACCACCTGACCAAAGACTAGAATCTCATGGAATTAATTATTGGATACACCAGTTTGAAGTAAGTTTGATGTAATTCTAGCAAAAAGTTAAAACAGATATTAGATTTTCAAAATAGGTTATATAAGACAAAATTATTGAATTTAGGGCAAGAAGATCAAGTAATGCTGTAGTAGTTCTTAACAGTGTGGGCTATAGATTTCTTTGAGAACCTGATAGAGGATAACCTCTCTCTCTACCTAGGAAAGAAGAAGACTTTTATTAAATTTTTCTTATGTAATTAAAACAGTAATATGGAAGTTGGTCTTAGTGTAGAAAAACATGGTAGCCTAAGAGCAGAGATGTCAAATTTATCTAAAATGAGTTCATAACTCTGCCTTGCTATCTTCAGTTCCAGGAAGACAGAAGCTGTAAAACAGCATATCATCTGACCTTTTGTTTTTACCCATGAGTTCCTGTTGTTACAGATAAGGAAACAGAGGCACAGAGGGGCCAAGAAAGTTTTCCACATTAATAAATCTGCTAAGATGAAGCTGAGATCAAATCCAGGCAGCCAACTTTAGAGCACATTTCCCTAACCACAGCACACACTGTGACTAAAGAGTGCCCACATTTGTGCTCATAACTACCCCATGAGGTAGTTCTTACTTGTATCCCCATTTTACAGATGTGGAGACTGAGGTATAGAAAGGTCACAGTTTGCCCAAGGTGGTGGCAGAGCCAAGATTCAAACTCAGCCAATCTGGTTCCAAAGGTGGGGGCTAAAACAACAAACTATACTGCAGACACACACACACACACACACACACACACACACACACACACACACACCATAAATATATACACATTCTAGCAGTCAGGATAAGCTGAGAATGCTCATGACTAGTCAGATTATGTGTGACTTTTCCCGTTATTTTTTATGAGTTTTCCAATTGTTCTGTTTTAAGCAAGTATTACTTCTTCTGCATAAATATGTTAAATGTCATTGAAACGTAATGAACCTGTTGATGGCTTAAAACGTGAGAGCTGGTCAAAACTACTACCCTTAATAGACTGGGGCCCTGAAGTAAAGAGACAAACCAAAAATGACTTTGATGGTCTAAGGACGTAGTCTTGAGAATGTCTCGGCACACAAGACGTAACCAGATGGGCATTGCATTCAGGGGTGCTAAGCTGCTTGTAGAGTTGAGTGGTCCACTGGGCAGAGTGTCCCTGAACACTGAGCCGCTCAGATCACAAGAGGGCAAGCAAGCTGCTTCAGATAAGCTCTAAGATGAACTGAGAGCTAAACTCTTAAGTTCACAATTTCGCGTAAGGCTGGCTCTAGTCAGGCCTTTGCCAGCTGTTCTCTTACTTCTTTTAAGCTCCTACTCAGCAGGAAAACAGCCGTGATTTCACCAAGCTTTAAGAAAAGTTTTAAAATTCAGATTCAGATCCCCCCACTCATAGTTTTCCACCCCTAAATTTGAGAATCTGCATTTTTAATAAGAATCTCCCCCAGGGAGCCACAATGCAGAGGTAGAAGAACAAACAACCCTTTGCACAATATGCCTTTCGCAGGGCAAGGTTAGTGATCAACACTATGAGATGAGAGCTGAGACGAGGAAGAGAATCAGCCATAGGACAAGAATACAGATGTTGTGAAAAATGGAACACATAGTGACTCCTTCCCTCCCTTTTTCTCCATGCAATTGAAGAGGCACTCATATAGATTGTTCCATTGAAAAATGGAACACATAGTGACTCCTTCCCTCCCTTTTTCTCCATGCAATTGAAGAGGCACTCCACTGGTTTGAATAGTTGTTTCATTTAATTTAGTGAATTGAACTGGTAGTTTGGGTAATGGGGAAATTCAGTAAGCTTACTGGAAAATAGAAATCTACTTACCATTTAGCATTCTTATCTATTAACTGGCTAACAAACTGGTTTGGCAACTCTTCCAGCCAAGGCTGCTTTAGGATTTGTTTAAAAAAAAAAAAAAAAATTGGGTAACTCAGTAAATTGTTGCTGAGTTAAAAAAAATGAGTTGGGCTTCTTGATTCCTAAATTTTCACTAAAAATGTTGCTCAATAAAATATAGGTTTTTGTCTGAATTTATAATAAGTTTAAAATAAAAAAGAATACTGTAGTAGAGAAACCTGAGTTTATATTTTACTAGCTACTATATTTACACATGTTGTTTATGGTTTCTTTGTTACTAAATGCTAATTTAACGTAATTCTCAGATTTCGTTTACAGTTTTTGATTAGAATATGGTCTTTTAGGTTTTAAACCTATTTTATTATACAATGTTATGCTTTAAAACTGATTCCTTTGAATCAGCAATTAGCACAAATGTCACTAAGTTAATTATTAGTTATTACTACAAAAGAAAGTATTAACTTCAATAAGTAAAACAATTATTCCTTATTATACAACATATTTAACAAAAAATAATACTCGGTGTGGTGTGTATATATGGAAAAAGATGAAGCTTACCTATCTCATTATAGAATTCCTTCGTTAAGAAAAAGTTTTCAATTAAATCTCATTACATCCTTTGCATGAAGACAAATAAATAGCAAGTAAGTTATTTCAAGGCCTCAAGGTTTCAAGCATATGTATCCCTCTCCTTCACAATATCCCTCTCTGTAGATCCCAGGCTTATCCACATTAATGTGTTCTCTCCGTAAATTGTCTGTTCTCACAATAAGAAACTACCAGAGCCTTCTGTATATTTCGGAAATGTGATCCCTTATCCCCAAATCACTGGGAGCACTGTAGCTGCTCTTACTCTACAGGTCCCTATAGCTATCACTAATGTGTCTTTGGTTCGTCCTTTAATCTTACTTTCATTTTGCCTATCAAGTCAGAGCAGCCCATGACTCAGTAAGCTCCAATTCAACCTATCAAACATCCCATCTTTCCCAAATGCTCTTGGGCTTCTACCGACTACAGTCCCCGGGTGGCCATCGTTAGCATCATCGTCATCATACCTTTGGAAGACCAATTTGTACACTTGATCAGGCCTGAAACCTAAGCCAGGTTGAAGTCTTCAAGGAGCCTAAACCCAACTGGATAAGCTCTGACATCCATACTCAGGACCTCATCCTTCTTCATCACCTTATACTACAAGTACTGTCTCCATTAGTGCCTCACTTGTGTGAAATGTCACCATCATACTGCTAACCACAGCGTTTTATTATCCAGCAGGGAAAACACAAATTCATATTCTTTTAGCACACACTAAAGTAGTTGATTGCAGTTTATTGTTATGAAGTGTGGTTAAAACTTAGCTGGTTATTTAGCACCTTGTTCTAAATAAAACAAACAAACAAAAACTTCAAACAAACAAACAAACAAACAAAAACTTCATTAGACATACACTTAAAAAAATCAGAATAATCTTCCTTATAAAGAAAATGACTTATATTCTTAGTCTTTTCCTTTGGCGAGTTGCTAAAGCAAGAACACCTGTTACCATTTGAACTTCTTGGAATTACAGCAAGTCTTTGAATAATGTAATTTCATTCCATGTCATTTTGTTTTAAATTTGATGAGAAAAAAAAATATCAATTCCCAGCCAAGGCCACCGTCTGTGTGGACTGGGCACATTCCTCTCATATCTTGGCAGGTTTTCTCCGGATACTCCAGTTTCCTCCCACCTCCCAAAGATATTCATGTTAGTGGATTGATATGTGTACATTGTTCCAGTGTGAGTGAGTATGCGTGTGCAGGGTGCCCTGCCGTGGAAGGGCATTATGTCCACGGTTGGTTTCTGCCTCGTTCTCGGAGCTGCCAGATAGTCTCTGGCCACCCATGACCAGGAATTGTTATACGCAGGTTGGAAAATAATTATCTCACTTATTTTTACTAATCTTCCGTAAATGAATGGATAGCTCACATTTATTTCAGTGCTTAATATTATAAGTGTTTGGGGTCTTCATTTAGAAGTTCGGTGATGTTTTTGTGACCAGAAATAGGCTGTAGGAACTTAACTCATTGATATCAATTAGCCTGTGGTAAAACTGGTTTTATTATACATCATTTTGCTTAAAGTCTCACTTTCCAAGAACCTGTCAACAATGTCAAGTGAGGACTTACTGTACTTTTGAACCCCTCACAGCAGGGATTACTGTGAGGCCTTGTCAGACAGAGGAGGATGGAGGGGGCAGAAATAATATGAAGGGGTGCACTGTGCACATTAGAAATTGCCTCCTCTTTATTCCTGCATTTCCTGTTTTGACATCAAACATAAAACGATCCTTTAGGAATCAGTAAAGGCAAAGCCAAAAAAATGAGAGCTACCTCTCATGTCTTTATAAAGAACATCTAAGTGGTAATTACTTGTTTGTCATGGATTAGCCTGAAATTTTACTTGGATTGGTTCTCCCCAGGAAATGAAAGATGTGTATTTCTTACGTGTTTGGGAAAGAAAAACACTAAAGATTATAATGGTATCGATTTAAACAAACCCATATTTTCAGTTGCCTTCACAGATAACAGCACTAATGACTTTGTAACAATTATTGCTTACTATCAAAGCATAAATTCCAATATGGTTTTGGTACTTGTATAGTGTTTATTCTGGAGACTCAATTCAGTATTGACCAGCATATAGTATAGCGAGACCCTTGTGAAAAAATTCACCCTTTCTTCTCGTGGTTTCACCTGAGAGAGTATTTGGCAAAGAGCAATGAGTTTCTATTGAGACTAATAACCATAGAAAAATTGACTAATTTTATTAGATTCCCCAAGAAGACCCCAAGAGAATATATCAGTTAGCTATTACTGATAGCTATTACTGTGGCTTAAAACAACAATTATTTATTATTTCTAACAAGTCTGCTGGTAAGTTGGTCTATGTTGAACTTGTGGCTAGTTCTGTGAGTGTCAGCTAGATTCAACATGTATATACCATGTTTCCCCGAAAATAAGACCTAGCTGGGCCATCAGCTCTAATGCGTCTTATTTTACTATAAGACCAGGTCTTATATGACATAATATAATATAATATAAGACCGGGTCTTATATTAATTTTTGCTCCAAAAGACGCATTAGAGCTGATTTTGAAATATTTTAAATATTTGTATGAAAAAAGAGTTCCAAATAGAAACCAACCTTCCTTCCTACCTTCCTTCCTTCCTTCCTTTCTTATCTTTTTTAAATCCTGATCTTTTGAGTATCTAGTTATGAGATCTCATTTGATACTTATGGACCTTCCCCACGCATGCCACTTAGCATAAGTTTTAGGAGTCTTAGAAACACAGTATGGCTGATAGATTTATTGGTGCATCAAAACTATTGAGAAATGGCCTCAGTAGTTCCATCTATTATAGTATATCTAGTTCTCAAGTTAGTAGTCGATAGTTCTCAAAAAATAAGTATTGATTCAGAAATGGACTTGCTCATCAGGGAAATAAACCTGGTAGCTTTTAGTCATAATTTATTTATAATCCCTCCCATGTTATTTTCAAAGATGAAGTTTGAATTGAGAAAAAGTTCAAGTATTCCTTTTCATATATTTTGAAACTACAGTAGACTTTGATGTATTTTGGGAGCTAGACTCTTTAAACGCAGAATAAAGAATGATTTCTCTGGAATTAGGAAGGCCCCAGTAAATCACCCAAAAACCAGTTGAAGAGACAAATGTGATTTTCCAGGAATCATCACAACAACTACAATAACATCAAATTATTGTTCTCGTGCTAGGCAGAGTATAGGTGTTCCCTGCTCTAAGCAAACGCATGGTGTGTACATTCAGATTGACCAAGGCCTCAAGGCCATCCTCAGCAGTCATTCCAAAGGCAGTCCAGTTCATGGCTCTCAGCTGGTCATGGACTTTGCACCCTTGCTGAGTATTTCTTGGTTCTGAATTCTGGAATAAGACTTAGAATCTGACAGGTGACAAGAAGATTGTCTCGGGTATCAGGGCTCTTGTACGTAACAGGAAATATGCTGAACTTTGGTGCATCATCCTGTTTCTCATATTTCTAAATCTGTGATGCTAAGGAGCTATTACACAAAATGAAGTACATTTGCGTTTTACCAAGTGGGTGGGCTGCATAAAAAAAAAATCTTATTAACACTCGTTTTCATTGAAATCTGTTTTATTATTTTTTTGGAAGAATATTTTTTAAAGTGGGCTAAGTATTCAAGATTTTTTATAGAAGTTTGGAAATAATATGATTCCAGTACTTGGAAATGGACATTTTGAGACTTCATGTTGACTTCTGCATATATTGTAATATATTTTTAGGGAGATGCCTGCCTTTGCATTTTCCTCATGATTTATTTCAGTTGAAATTTCAAAAAGATCCATTATTTTTCTTTTTAGGCACATTATGCAAATTAAATGTGAAATCCAGTGATGAGAGGGAAAGGTCTCAGTGTATTGAGCAGGTGCCACATCAGTACTAGAGTAAGGTAATTACAAAATTACTTGCAGCTACTATGACTGTGTATTCTACACTGTTCAGAGGAAAATCTTTCATGTGCTCATCACTACAAGATATATTCTCCCATTGATGTGTGGCAGATTGATGCATTTAATTGTTCCACTCATTGATGGGAGAAACGCTCCTACAGAAATACATGTTTTCACATTAATACGACATTTAATCCTACCTTTATTTTTCCTCTGCTAAAATAATATCTTGTGGACAGTCTTCTCTTCCTCTTTATATTAAGTACATTATAATGAACATCAAAACCGCTGAGTAAGCTGGAAGAGAAAAGGCATGACTGTGTATAGAATTCCAGTGCCAAAAGAAAAATATCATTCATTATTTTCCATTTTTCATAAATAAAAGTGATAGTAAAATCATTGCAAGAGTAGGGAGGGGGATGAGTTAATATCTAAAGTTTCTTTCAGTTAAAAATGCTGTGATTCTCCCTTGTTACTAGAAAATAGTGGTATTCAACAGGAATTAGGCGCTCTGTGTTCAATCAAGTTCCCTCACTGGATTTCACTTTCATTTGGTGGGGGGAGTTGGTAATTCTTATTTGATCCTTTAGTCATAAACTATGATATATCCTACGGTTATCATTGTTCAGTGAGCAAAGCAGGAAATAAAAATTACTGAATCATATATAACTCTTGTTCTATCCATGGGCAATAGTGTGAATACTGGATTCATAGTTTAAAATAACGTGTTTCCTCGAAAATAAGACCTAGCCAGACCATCAACTCGAATGCGTCTTTTGGAGCAAAAGTTAATATAAAACCCGGTCTTATTTTAATATACTATAAGACTGGGTCTCACATAATATAATATAGGACAGTATAATATAATACAATACCAGGTCTTATATAATATATGATATAATAATTTATAATATAATACAATATAATATAATACTGGGTCTTACATAATTTTTGCTCCAAAAGAAGCATTACTGCTGATTATTCAGCTAGGTTTTATTTTGGGGGAAACACGGTAATTATTTTTGTCAAGATTAAGTATTTTGTAGATATCATAATTATGTGACACAAAAAAATGTATTTGTTTAAAACAAATGCCCATCCTTTTCAGACTTACTGTTTAAAAATGTTAATCTCATACTGAATAGCAATAATTTCTTCTTTCTGTCTCTTAAGAATATGAAATACAGCGAATGTTTAAATAAAAAATATTATTACAAAATATTATTACAGTAAAAGATATATTGCCATCAATCCCCCTCAAAATACCACCCTCACTTCGAGCACACTTTTTCCATTGTTCTTGCCACTTTCTGAAGCAGTTCTGGAAGTCCTCTTTTGTGTGTGTGTTTAGTTGCACTGCCATGGCTGCCTAGATATCCTTAATCAATTTAAAACATTTACTTTTCATGGTCATTTTGACTTTGGGGAAGAGCTGGAAGTCGCACAGTGCCAGATCTGGTGAATAAGGTGGATGAGAATACACCATAATGTTTTTATTTGACAGAAATTGCCATACCAGAGGTGATGTGTGACACAGAGCCTTTCCGTTGTGATCACAAAATATGGTGAATGCTGTTGCCAAGTGCCACCCAACGGAAAGGCAAGGATCTCCAATATGGGGAGTCGTGCATCGAATTTTAGTAGCAGTGTGTGACAAGTTTCAACTTGTTCAGAGCAGTCAGTCAGGTGTGAGCTTTGGTTGAGAGAAGGTGTGTTTCAAAGTGTGCCATAAATCATCCTCCATTATGACAATGCTCCATGTCACACATTGCTTCTGGTATGTGGCAATTTCTGTCAAATAAAAATATTATGGTATGTTCTCATGCATCATATTCACTGGATCTGGCACCATGCAACTTCTGGCTCTTCCCCAAAGTCAAAATGATTCAGGACATAAGGCAGCCACAACAGCGCAACAAAAGACACTCACAGAAGAGGACTTCCAGAATGACTTCAGAAAGTGGCAAGAACGATGGGATAGGTGTGATCAAAGTGAGGCAGAGTTTTTTGAGGGGGATTAATGGCACTGTGTCTTTTACTGTAGTATTTTTAAAAATTTAAACATTCACTGTATTGTTTGATCATACCTCATACATTGAGGGCATAAAATTATAGGAATAGAATGTTCTCATTTCAAAGACATCCACAACAGGCATTGATCCTAGAAGTAACTGGATGTTCTATATTTATAGAATGGGTAGATTATGAAATATTAACTGAATATTTCATTTCTTCTGGGTTTTCTTTGGAATATAATTCCCTGGTCTTCTCTAAAAATTTATTGATGGGACTGCCACAAGTTTCCTCAGAAAGTACGCTTCGAACTTTTTCTGTGTTATAAGTGCTTTGGGTTTTTTCCTTCTGATTTTCTTTTCATCACTCAGTTGACTTTCAGATTTGCTACTATGCCTATCCTTGTAAACAAATGTAGGGCTTGAGAAACCTGACTTTGTTTCGGGTTGGGACCTTGTTAGAGGGACAAGCACAGATGAATGCTTACAGCAGCCAGAAGAAGCATGGTAGAGTGGAAAGAAACAGGTGTCTAAAGACATAGATCTATCTCAAGTTCCACTATTTAATTGTCATCTTTGTTTTTGCTACTTAAAGTACGATCTGTGGACCATCACCATCGGCATCCTTCTAACTGGGAGCTGGTTAGAAGGGAGAATCTCAGGCCCCTCCTAGACTTTCTAAGAATCTGCATTTTAACATTCCCTAGACCTCAAATACACATTCTGATTTGTCAGGCAGTAATCTCTATAATTTCACACACCGGATCTCCCCAGGTCTTCCTTTCATCATCTTTGGAGTAGTGGGAATATTTTCTTCTTCATAAGTCTACTTTGAGGACTAATTACATGAACATGTAAAACTGCTGTGTTTGGTGTCTGGCATACCTGGCAATCCCCTCACATACACACTTACATGGATACACACACACACACACACACACACACACACACGTGTATGAAATAATGCAGCAAGAATGAGAGAGAGAGATTGAATGGGATGAGAGGGTGAATGGCAGGAGGGAATAAAATGTTAATAACTGTGATTATAGTTGACATTTTAAAAAATTGTCTCTTATCTATGATGACTGTCTATTAATTCTGTAATACATTTACTTTTTTAAAAATACTGCGGAGGCAAAAATTAGATTCTAATATCATATGATATTTCAAAATAAGGTTCAGACATAGAATTTTGGAGAACTATAAAAATGAAATCCACAGAAATCCAGAAGGAAATATCCTGAATACATGTATAATCGTGGATATTCGGGGTAACATACTCCAAGTACAACTTCAAAGGCAGAAATCATAAAGAAAAATACTGATATATTTAACTACATAAACGTTTTAAAATTTAATTTACTTGAAAGAGGATAAAGATAACTGAAAAGGAAATCACAACGTGAAAAAATTATTTGCATACCCAAAGGGTTAATACCTTTCATATATAAACAGCTCTCACAAAACAACAAAAGAATGAACATAGTAAATGTAAATAGGTACAAGACATTAATAGGTTGACATTCACTAATATAAATATGTAAAATAAACATAAAAATAATTAACTTCACTATTCACAAAAGAAACACAAATGAAAGCAACCAAGATACCATTTTTTACCTATCGGACTGCTTTAAAAATGAGAAAATGCTCAAACCATGTATTCTCACAGTAGAGAAGTAAAGGGTCCCCTTTTCATTCTTTGTCAACATATAAATAGTTACAATATTTATCAAAAAATCTGTGCATATAGCTATTAAATACTTTAAATTTATTTATAAATTTTTATTCAATTATTATACCTTTGGGAATTTATACTAAGGAAATGATCTAAATTTGAAATGATATATGTTCAAAAATTTTATTAAAGAAAACCACCTAAATCTACCCAAATTATATATTTATAGGTTTATAAATATATAAATGATGTCCATATGATAAAATACTGTGCATCCATTAAATCATGACACTATTTTTATTGAAACATTCTCATTATTTTGCTAACCAGAAAAAGAACAAGATAAATACAGTATGCATAATATATAACCTTTGTAAATACACAGACA
Organism: Rhinolophus ferrumequinum; assembly: GCF_004115265.2. Lineage (NCBI taxonomy): Eukaryota > Metazoa > Chordata > Mammalia > Chiroptera > Rhinolophidae > Rhinolophus > Rhinolophus ferrumequinum. The sequence goes on along the minus strand of NC_046290.1, from coordinate 37,926,884 downwards.
TACATATAATATGTATGTGCATTTTTAAAGATTGAAAGGTAGTACACTAAAAGTGAATATTTATTCCTGAATAGTAGGGTTAATTTTTACCCCCAGGTTTTAGCCTATTTCTTCCTCATCTCCTTGAGTTTAGCATTGAGAATGCTAAAGAATACTCTTGTCGTTTAAAAACAATTAAAATACGCAGTTAGCTATAGCTTAAATATGATTTTAATAGCGCAGGGAATTTATTTTATTAATGCTAGTTAAATGTGGATGAAAAATGTAATGTTTTAATGGCAGAAATAATTTAATTTTATAACACAAGTATAAAAAGCTGTTAAGAGTATTTAGCTCTAAATATGGATATTATGGATAAATGATATATTCTTTACTTTTCAACATGGTTATAGTAAGTATTTATGATTTTTATAATCAGAAACAAATTACTTTTAAGACTCCCTCCTAATCTAATTTGCTTATTTTCATTCTCAAATGGTGTATTCAATATGGCCTCAACATTTCCAATCTACATATTTTCCAAACATTAAATTTGTCTTGAAATACAATGAAAAATTAGCAATGAGTTGAAGTTACATTCCAAGTGGCATGTGAATTCCTTATCCTAGACAATAGTTACTGTTTTCCAGTACAAAGCGTCTTTCATTCATATCATGATTTCCACTGTGTCTGAGAGGTATGTGTTTCCACGTTGTCATCATTTGGTGCAAAAGGATTTTTTCTCTATTTTGCTGCAGTTTTTGTACAAGACATGAAGAAAGGTGTTAAAGGGAGTGTTAAAGATAATGCGAGGTGTTAAGAAGAGCCAGGGAAGAGAAGAACTCTTAATCTTTTCATCTGGTTTAGTTGTCAAAGTCTTTTGTCTTTGGCTCACATTTTTTTCATCGGTGACATGTAACGCATTAACCATGGGAACAGGGACCACAGGTTTAGCATCTGCTTGTCTGGTAACCTCCCCTTGAATACGACTGAACAATTTCTCTCTCTCTCTCTGTCTCTCTTTTTTTTCTGTTATGAACTGATTGTTCGCTATAGCTTGGAAAGAGGCTCAATCTTTAGAAACCACCCTGTAAACCTCTTCTCAATTACCGATTGCTATATATGCCCCAAACCAAGCAGCTTAAAACAACAATAAAATTTAATTATGCCTACAGTTTCTGTGAGCCGGTAATTTGAGAGGTGCTGAGCTGGGTTGTTCTAGCTCAGAATTTCTCATGATATTTCAGTCAAGATATCCATCAAGATTGCAGTCATCTGAAGACTTGACTGGAGCTGGAAGAGCCACTTCCAAGATGACAGCGACATGGCTGGCATATTGGTGCTGACTGTTGGCAAGAAGCTTTAGTTCTGACAGGTGATCTTCTCTGTAGGTCTTCCTAAGTATTCTCATGGCTTGTGGACTGTGCCACAAAGTGTGAGCAATCCTTAAGAGAGTAAGGTGGAAACTGCAATGTTTATTATGATGTAGCCACAGTAGCCATGCACTGTCACTACCCAAATACCCTTTTGTTTACACAGATTAGCCCTACTCAGTGTGAGAGGGAACTACACAAGGGAATGAATCCCAGGAGGTGAGGATCGCTGAGTGTCATTTTGGAGGCTGGCTATTCATGAAGTAATTTGTCCTCTGGCCCTCAATGATTCACATCTCTCTCACATGTAAAATACACTTACTCCCTTTCATAGTCCCCAAAAGTCTCATTCTATTATAGTATCAGTTCAAAGTCCAAGATCTCATCATCTATACTATATGTATCAGTTTTCTATTTCTGTGTAACAAATTACACAAACATAGCAGCTTAAAACAGCACCCACTTCTTATCTCACCGTTCTTTAGGTCTGAAGCCTGGGTACTGAACAGCTGGGTTTTTAGATGAAATTAAAGTGTTAGCCAGGTCTGTGGTCCTCCTCTGGAGCTTGGGGTAGTCTTTCAAGCTAATTGAGGTTGTTGGCAGAATTCAGTTGCTTGTGGTTGACGGACTGGGGTTCTTCGAAGCCAGCTGCCATTCTGGGCCATGATATGTCGATTTGCTCCTTCGAGGCCAGCAAAAGAAAGTCCCTGCTGCTTGGAATCTCTGACTTTCTTTGACTCTGACTTCTAAACCCAGATTTAACATGATCAGATCAACCCACCAGCATAATTGCCCTTTTAATTCACTCCAAGTCAACTGATGAATAATCTTATATCTGTACAATTCATTTTGCCATATAAAGTAACAGAATTAAGGGAGTGGTATCCCATCATGTTACAGATTCCATCCCCACTCAAGGGTTTGAAATTACATAAGGCCTGTACACAAGGAGAATGAGACTCTATAATCTAAGATAGGTCTACGTGTAGATAAGATATCTCCCTGTTAGTTTTCTGTAATTGAGTAATAAATTGCCCCCAAACTTAGCATGATAAACAACAAGCGTGCCTAACTTCTCATAGTTTTTTTGAATCAGGAATTCAGAAGGATCTTAGTTGGGTAGTTCTGGATTGGGAATCTATCATGAGGTTGCAGTCAAGAAGTCATCTGGGGTTACAGACATTTGAAGGCTAAACTGGGGCTGGAGGATGTGTTTCTAAGGTGATTCACTCCCATGATGGTCAAGTTGATATTAGCTGTTAGAGGGAGGCCTCATTTCCTCTGTAGACAGGCTGTTCCACAGACTGCGTGAATGTCTTCAGGACTTAGTGGCTGACTTCCGCTGGAGTGAGTGATCAAAGAGAACAAGGTGAAAGCATCGATGTCTTTTATGACCAAGTTTCAAAAGTTACACACCATCACTTCTGCCACATTCTAGTGGTACACAGACCAATCCTGAGCCAGTGTAGGAGCGGCCATGAATACCAGGAGGCAAGTATCTTCAAGGCTGGCCACTTCAATTTCAGTTAACAGCAAAGAAATAAACAGATTTTGATTTTTAATAGAGAAAAGAGATCTGTCCATTATCTGTCATCCGTACTGCCATTGTCTGTTCAGGTTCTCATCTTTCTATTGGATCTCTGCAGTAGCCTTATGACTGCTGTCCTTATTTCCAATGCCAGCCTTTTAAAACCCTTGAAAATGGTCTAGCTAAAAGGCACGTACCTCCTACCTTTATAACCCTGTAAGTACTCTAGGCCACAATCTGTGCCGATAGCTCTTGCTTCATCCTTTTTGCTTCTCTCATCCCCCAATTATTTTCATGTTTCAGTCTTGCTGAATCTCTTATTGCTCCCCCAAAACATACTAGGTTGTCACATGTCATGTCTCTATTTGCCTTTGCTTATCCTGTTCTCTCTGCCTGAAGTAAAAGTGACAAGTAATAGTGACTTCACATTTCCTAAAATCTAGGCAGCTACTGTGCTAAATCACACATTAGGTAGTCCAATTTCATTCTTACCACAACCTTATGTGGTAACTATTATTCTCACATGGGCTCTCTTAACCCCATGTGCATAAAGGTTAAAAACAGACTCAAGAGAGGAATTTTGAAGTTCCTTGTTATTCTCCATGCAAATAGCTTTAAAATATCAAGTTTTATTATAATTTACTAACCAATTTTAGGTGCATCTAACTAAATCAAGTTGAATTTTATTTTTTAAAAGTGATGTGTATGAATGTGTGTGTAGGTATTGCAGGTAGAGAGAATAGAGGGAGGAAGTTGATTATCTGACCTTTGATTATTTTTTTCCTGTGACAAAGAATGTTTAGGAGTGATCAACACATTAATCAATTTATATCTTGAGTATAGATAGAGATAAATTTTGCATAGTTCATAAATATTTTTTATGAACTAAACATTTCAGAAATGCTATCTTAAAAACAAAACAAGGTAAATAATTGACAAAAACACCATGAAACTTCAGAGAACACAGTGTGAATTCTCTTGTCTGTACTGTGTATGGTTTAGAGTTCTCACAGAAAATTGAAAAATGCATTCATTTCTGGTTCCCTTAACATCGGTAAAACCTCACTGATTATAATTCAAGAAATTTGACATTTAGAAAATCAGGCTGAAGCTCCTCTTTGCAATATCTAAAACAAGTAAATTATTGAAATAAATAAGAGAGAGAGATGGGTGTAGCTTGCGGGGGGACACTCAGGCTTTCTAGAAGCCCATATATATAAACAATGAGTTTAATGAACACGGAGCACCTTCCTACATGAAGTCCTTTTATTTACAGCTTATATTTTTTACTAGAAATATCAAACTTCATATTGCTTTGTTGCTGTTTCAAATTTTTATTTTTAGTATAAAAGTCACAGCTTAAAATTGTATGAAACAAAACAGTTAAGCACCTCGTCCGCAACATCCAATACTTTAGAGATAATCTCTACTGAATAAAGGTTTGTTTTTTGAGTAAACAATCTATATTCTAATTTTTTCTAGTGTTCCAGGTGACTATTTATTATAATAGGTTTACATTAATGAGTCTTTTCCTTTTATCTTACTCCTCTTACTTGCCTTCTGTCAAAAGTATAAATTTAACACATTTTAGATTTTAAACAGCTATGTATTTTCTGCTTTAGAGATGACATTAGTATTCATCCATTATTTTCTTTTAAAATTATTTTTGATAATAGCCATTTTAATGGATGAGAAGTAGAATACCATCGTGGCTTTGATTTGCTTTATTCATTCTTAATCCTATCATTCAAGGTTATTGATTGTTAACACTGGGATATATTTTCCATTTTTTTCTATGCATACAATTTTTTTAGAAATTTGGGTCACAGGGTATATGTAGTTGTAGTTTGGCAATATGCATTTAACAGCATTAGAAGGATACTTTCCGATGCCGGTAAAAATTCTTTGTGAACATCATTTTTAATGGATGTAAGAACTTACGTAACGAAAGATGTATTCCAATGTATGTATGTGTCTATTTTAATTTAATATTGGCATACCTAAAAGAATGGATTTTAATGAAACTAACAATCTTAATGCAAAACGGATTCTCTCCTCAAACAACAGGAGTGCTATGGATACAATAAAACAGGTGAGCTTTCATAACACCTTCTGTTATTACATTAACTTCTATAAACACTAAATTCACATGAAATTATAATAAACAAAATTAAAAACAAGCATTAGGTATTTTAACCTACTGCATATCCCTATCACTGGAGGCTTTTTCTTTGTGTAATTAGATGACCCGTTTGCCTTATTTTTTTAAATAAAGGCTTTAAAATAGGAAATGTCTTTAGGGATTACACCAACCGGATTTTATTTTTGAAAATATGTTCACAGTCCAGTTAAGCCTGGTTTTCCTCTGGATAATCACTCTTTATATTGCTCACCAATGGAGCTGAGAACATCCTGTTGAGATCATTATTGAGATCACAATTATATATCATGAAGTAAAAGGTTTATAATGAAATACTTGAACCTTCTTGTCCCACACAGGAGATATAGTGTTGCATTCATGGTATTCACAGTAAGAAGCAGTGCTGAAAAGCTCAAAATATCATTTGATCTTAGTGGTTTTGGGGCAGAAGAACTGGCACCGCCTTGATTGTTGTATAGCTTGGCACAAGCCAGTGCTTTCAGGAGGGAGGTTCAGAGCCGACTTCTGTCAAATTTGCCATATGGAGTTATTGGACTCAGATGATAGAGGTTTTCCTGGTTGTTTACCTGATTCAGGAATTATCAGTGCTCTCCAGGATTTTCTCCAAACACAGAGAATGTATTTGGAAGAAACTGACATCTCAGGAAAAAAATAACATTTGATGTTTGGGAGGCTTAAATGGTTACCACCATTTCTGAGAGATACCATGGCTCATGAAGAATATAACTGGCAACAGAACAGACTTGTTCTGTTAGCCATCAAGCGCAGCTAAGAGTCTCACACATAACCTCACTCGAATGGTACCACTGTCCCCTTTCCCAGGCATCTCACACCTAGCACACGCCAAAGCCCAAGGCGACATCAGCTACAGGCCAGCCTGCGGAATGAGGTTGAGTCTGAGACAGACAGAAATTCACTTTACTCTATAGCATTTTATATTGTAGATCCAACCTAGAGTTTATCTATACCAGATTGTGGGTGATGAATTATGGGATATTGTGAGAATAAAAATCTGTAAACCTTTTATACTAGGAGAAGAGGGAGAGAGAAATCCAATTTGGAGAATTTTTATGTTGGGGACACTAGAAAACACCTCTTCACAGTGCTGAGCTCTGTGAAAACGTAGCCCCTTTCTCAATTGTCTTTCCTTGAGGAGCATCACGTGGATGGGGATTCCTTCCTGTCTCTCATCTATGAAATTCATGTTCATGTTCTCATGTCACTGCTACTGTCAATTATTTTTTAATATTACGGAGACTTTTCCTGGTAGATTATGGCAGAGGTTGAAAACTGGTACCCTAAACCCAATTATAGATTTTATTTTAAAAATCTAGTGTTTAAAAAAAATCAGAGGAACTTTCATAAAAATCAGATTTTCTGTTTCTCTTAAAAACATAGCCAATCTGGCAACATACAGCTCATGAACCCACCTGCCACGAGTGCTGCACACTGAGTAGTGGCTTTTCCTTAGGGCTCACTCTCTCCAGTTCGGTGGAGTTCCCACCAGCTTGCTTTGTGCATTTGTATCCTTGCCTAACCCCTAAATTAATCTGAGTTTTCTACCCCTCATTGGGATTAGGAGATTTACCAGAAAAGGGACCCCCACACACTTTGAAGTGTCTTTCTCATGCAGAGCAGAGAACACCAAGCAAACACCTTCTGGTCTTAGAAAGAAGTCCTTTGAGAAGCAATGATGACAAATATCTTAGTAATCTCAAATTCTGAAAGTGTGAGAGTTAAACTACCTGTATCATAATCATCTCTGGGGCGTTTTTTAAAACACATATGCAGGGCCCCCCCTCACATATAAGGGAATCAGAATTTCTGGGGGAAGGGCCTGGCCATTTGAATGCTAAAGAAGCATACCAGGTAATTCTTATGAAACAAAGCTTGAGAAGGATTGAGTTCTCTCTGGATCTGACAGCTCTTTGGTTTGACAGATCCAATTAGAGGAAGTTGATGGGCCTCAGGATACAATCCTAACTCATCAGTCCAGCACGCTGGAGATACAAAATTTCATCCTTATCAGAAGCCAATCGATCCTGACCTTTTTCAGTGAGTGTACAGCATTAGATCAGGTACAACAGTAGATAAATATGCAGTTTTGTATATAACAGAAAGAGGGTTATTTGTTTCTTTCCTACTCATCATAAAAAGGCAGGTATCACAGGGCCTTTATGTTTCTTTTGGTCACATTATTATTTTAACCCCTATCTTTAATGTGATATTAAAATATCACACATTTATTTGCTTTCATTTCTAATATCTGGAAGGGCTTCAGTTTGACGTACTTCGCATTTAGAGCCTGTTCACCTCCTGTAATCTCACAGATGAGTCACTCCACAACCCCAGCACAGAACTGCTTCTGGGATCCTGTCGGCTCACCAGACTTTGAAATGCAGTGAAAAAAACTGTGTTTTCTTCAGAGGTAATCAGTACATGCGTGATTACCATAAATACGCAGTTTTATTCATTCTCACTGATTTTTACACAAAACTGACAAAGCTGTGTAACAAATTATGTGTAAATTCAAGTTCTGTAGCTGCACAGCTCATGCACACATGTATTATTCAATGAAATTTGTTTTAGTGGGTTTTTCTGAGTCATCTGGATGTGTGTCCACTTTCAGATAATACACAAAATATAATACATTATGGTGTATTCACTATATTTTGTTTCAAACTATATCCAGTGCTGACAAATCTGTTAAAATTCAAGTTTGCATTGTGGGTTACATATGTTCCTTTTCCTGAGATGTTCCTATGTATTTTGGCCACCAAACCCCTATATCTTCACCTCTCTGAGCCTCAGTGCTTAATAAACAAGCTTCCCACTTGTTTATTGTGTTAGGGACATGCAGATGAGAGAATAGGCAACTGCAATCCCACCTGTGATTGCTGTTGATGGATGAAGTAAAAAAGAGCCAGAATAATAAATAGGAGAGTCAAGGGAGGCTCCAGGAAGTAAGGGATCCCCAAATTCACACCTAAAAGGCAAGTAGAAGTTGTCAAAGGAAGAGTAAACTGGAATACATTCGTTTTCTATTGCTGAATATCACTGGCACAGACTCAGTGGCTCATAAACATTTATGATCTCACGATTTTCCTGGATCAAGAGTTTGATCCAGTCTTAACTGAGTTCTGTGTGCAGAGGGTCCCAGGAGGCTGCAGTCAGATGGTGACCAAGGTATATTCATTTCGGGGGCTGGGGTCTTCTCTTCAACTCCTTCAGGATGTTGTTCCTTGTGGTTTTAGGACTGAGGTTCCCTCTTTCTTGCTAGTTGTCAGCCAGGGGCTAATTTCAGGTGCTAGAGGCCACCTGCAGTTTCTTACCCTCCCACGGCCCTTCCCACAACATGACAGCTGACTTCTTCAAGAGTAGCAGGAGAATGTCTCTCTTCAGGAAAGTCCCATTTCCCTTTTTAAAAACTTTCTCCTGATTAGAACAGAACCACCTAAGATAATCGTCTTTTTGATTGACTCAAAAATCAACTGATTTTTACATACTTACATCTGGAAAATCCATTTACTTTCTCCAAGTAAGGTAACTTAACTATTGGCAATGACCTCTCATGCTTACTGGTCTGGTCCACATTTAAGAGAAGGGGATTATACAGGGCATGTGTATGAAGAGCTGGGAATTGTGGGGGCCGTCTCAAAATCGTGTCTACAACAGGGAAGGATATTCCAGACAGAAAGAGCCAGGTATAAGAAATAGGCCTAAATTATAGTATGGCGATTTCCAGTGTCTGAGGATAAGCCTGGAGTGGTGACCAGACCAGACCTTGCAGATCAAGTTAGGGAAGGTGGACTCTAGCTTAGAGAACAGGGAAGTCACTGCTGGGGTTAAGGACTCAGGCATACACTATTATGCAACTAGTGAGTTACCTGCTTTCAAAGAGTATTTGAAATATCGAAATGTAGAAAACCTCATACAATAAAATATTAAACGTGAAATATCTGGGTATGTGTTTATATTACATGGTATCAATTTTGGAAATACATATGCATATTTTAAAAGACGAGAAGTAAATACATCCATCTGTTAACCATGGATCTTGTGGGGATTTGTGGGTGTTAGCTATCTCTGGATGGAGAATTATGAATGATTTAGAGATTCTTGGTCCTTTTTCTTGTTTCTAAATTTCTGCACAATAAATATGTATTTCTCTCATAATAATTAATTAAAAACCTATTTGTGGTATTTGCAGAAACAAATGAATCTAAGCACAGTTCTCTTTGAAGTCAATTGAAAATTTGGTGCTCCAGATGTTTTGACAGGTAGAAAAAAAAGCAAGATCAGGAATTGGGTGCAAATGAGCTGTTCAAAGGTGAAGACCAGTCAGTGAAAATAATTTCTAGGTTCAGCTGAAGGTGACAAGTGTATCGCACCTGTGCAGGTTTGTCTCATGACTACACAATGGACAAGAAATTAAAGCAAGTAAACTCCCTCTACCTCAGTTTTCCTATGTCTAAAACTTCAGGGGAGTGAAATCCTGTTATTGTCACAGGACTCAATTGCAAGGAATGCGTAAGTGGCCTGAACTTCATTTGTTAATCAGTTGTCCTCCTTCCTGGAATAGTTATTTAATCCATTCCACTTACCAAGCACCCACTGGGCAGGAAGCTCACAGTTAGGGAGAGATGGCTGGACGTGCCATTTCATAAATGGCATCACCTCTGTCCTATTGCCAAATCCATTACAGATTTCGGAGGTGTTCATTTGGGAAGAAGAGGGAAGAGTCTTTTGAGAGCCAGATGGGAATTTGGAAATATGTAACACTGACAACTAAATCCTTCAGAAACATCTTCAAGTTTCAAGAGAGCAGTTAACAGAAAAGAAAAATGTATTTTTAGAATTTGTTTGGGAGGTGAAAGGATTTTTCTAGGGGGAGGAGGGCAGAGAATGGGTAGAGGAGATAATTTCTTTTTTGGCACTACAGTATCTCAGGGAGCTTTGAGTCAAAATATATAATGCAATGAGGCTTTTCATCTCTCTTGCTTCAAAAAAATGAAAAGTAAGTACACTAGAAACTGTCAGAGTTGGTCACTGAACAGACCATATTTCTAATATATGGCAACATGGCTAAAATAAAAAACTCTTAAAATACATAATTTAAAATTAGATTTCTGACCTTCGATAGGGCTTATCATGCTATTTATACTGTAGCAGAAGGAGCTAATTTTTCAGTAGTTGCCTCATCAAAGACATGACTCACATTTCCTTAAGCATTTACACCATATGTTTCCTGAGGTGAAAAAAAAAAAAATTAAGGTTTTTCTCTTTTCTATATAATTAGTGAGATGTGAACAAAATTTATAAGATATCACTTAGAAGAATATTTTTGGGTGCATGCAGTTTACAAATGTTGATTTCTAGAAATTGAAATTATGTTAACTAAATAGTTAATGGCTGCTGTAGCCATTAGCTGCGTTTATGAATATAAGTTAGAAATAATCATTGTGATGCTTGTTTCACCGTTAAAAAAGTCAGAACTCAAAGTTTAGAAGTGAAACATAGATACCACTGAAACTCTTTATATTCAGGAATGTGAATTTGAGGTGAGAAAACTTTTGTTAAAGTAACTGAAAGAAATCATTTTAACATTTAACAATAAAAATAATTGACATTTAGTTACATTCTTGTGTGTGTACGAGCCATGATGATAAGATAATGTGGCAAATTATTTTGTGGCCAGTGGAAATTAAAATGAATTTATTTTTATTATTAACCGTAGAAACTATTTTAATTGAAGTGTTTTTGCATAATACAACATTATTGTCATAAAACTAGGAAATGTATATTTTATTTAAGAATTAGGGAAGTACATATAGAGAAAATTATTAACACATGAAAATTAGAGTCCCAACGAAGGAATCCCTAGTTTTCTTCTTGGTACTCAAATCACTTGATATTTTATTTCATTATTATTTGTTTACGGCTGTAGATTTAGGAACAGAAAACAGGTACTGCATATGTAATAAATTTATCTCTTAAGGAGGTTCGGTGTTTCTTACAACACTTCCCTGTCCCTGGATTGCCTTGTCCCAGACTGTTCCTACCTTTCATGTAACCTAGCTCTGGAAAGGTATCACCCTCCATCTAGTCAGAAACCTGGCCATCACCCATAACTCTCCCCTGCACTCTCTACCTGATCATCCCAAGTCCTTTCATGTCTACCTTCTTAATATCTCACAGATATTCCCTCTCTCTCTCTCTCTCTCTGTCTCTCTCTCTCTCTCTCTCTCTCTCTACCTCTCTCTCTCTCTCTCTCTATCTCGACATAAAGTGTTAACTCTTTTGGGTAATCACAGACATTCTCATACGTTCTGACCCCATCACCTCTGCTTCCCAGTTCACCTCCCTGACGCCCAGTCTTGAGCCACCCTTACACCTCTCCCCACCAACTTATTCTCCACTTTGCAACCAGGGTGATCTCTCTTAAATGCAAATTTAATTGCTCACTCAGAACCTGCTTTTCAGAACCTGTTCGTAGATACATCCTGAACACATCACCTTGACAAACGAGACCCTTTCCTTATCTGGCTCCTGCTCATCCTTCCAGACTCACCTTTGGCACCTCCCCTACATCTCTCTGCAGTCCCCTTCTCACCAAAAACATAGACGTTTAGTCTGCCCAAACTATTTGCAGTCTCTTGAGTGGGCCTTCCTCTCTGCATCACAGTCTCCTTCTGTCTAGAAACTTCTTTGCCTCTCGCCCTTGCCCCATTTGGTTGACCTCTACTCTTCATTTATGTCTCAGCTCTAAGCAGGTGTCTTCTCTTTGAGGATGCGCAATTTGTCCCTTTTGCCTCTTGGAACCAGGGCTTCTCTGTTGTCCTGGCATCCTGTGCATCCCTCTGTCATAGCTCCTACATCACTGAATTGTAATCATGTATTCGCTAATCTTTCTTTTCTAGAATAGTAAATTTTTATATGACCAGGTACCTCAACATACTACACCCCAGGTTCTAGCACTGTTTCCAGAACACAGTAGGCATTTCATAATAGTTGACAATTGAATAATTATATATAATAAAAATTACAGAATATAAAATTAATATGTTATTATGTAATATAAATGCATAATACATATATAATTATATATTACAAAATAGAATATTGTAATAAAATTAATCTTAATTTGGAGACTTTCTGTATAGCTGCATGTCAGTTAGAAATGATTTTGGCTGTAAGAAAACCCTAACAGTCTTTTAAAGAAATAAGGAAGTCTGACAAGAGTTAACTGCTTGGTTCAGTACAACAGTAGGGCCAGCTTCTCGGTGCTTCTCTTGGTTCTACTCTAATGGTCACAAAATGGATACTGTAGCTCCAGCCATCATCCATTTTTAATTCAAGAAGAAGGAGAAAGTTACCAATCGCCACTTCTGTCTTCTTTATCAGGAAAGCAAAGTGATTTTGAAAGTATCCACCATCCTTTCATTTACTTCTTTCTCACTGGCTCAAATTCTGTCAAGTGGTAACCGAACTGCAAGAGAAGCTAAAGAAATTAGTTTAGCAGTCCCAGTTTCTATTGGAAATGGGTAAGAGACAATAAGATTGGGAATTGGATTACTGGGATTAGTCAGACAACAGAATTAACTACATCTTGGGGCAAATCATGGTACTTCTTTAATGCTTAAGTTTCTTTTTTCAGAATGAAGAATTGGAATAAATGATCTTTCTTTCATTTAGAAAGATTAGGATCAACTTTTTCTAATTCTCTAAGTCCCATATAGTCTTTTGTGCATAGCGGAATTAGCTTCTACATAAGATAGTTAGTATCTATCTATCTATAAGATAGTTAGTCCACGTCTTTCCCTAATACTTCACATTTAGAGAAAGTCCCATCTAATGAAGAAACATATCCCTTTTCAGGAACTGTCCTTGTGATAACATTCACCCTGAATAATACGCACCCAGATTTCCTGCTTCTGACCTCACCAGTCCCTTTTCTGTGTGGAAGTCTCTCAGGTTGTTTATGACAATTATCACGCTATTCTACATCTCCTCTTTCCCACGCTAAAATGCCACTTGTTTCAATAGTTTTCCAGATAACCCCCCATAATGTACTCTAACCAACCGGATCAGATGACACCAAGCATGTTCTCCTCATTTTATTTATGATTCATTTAACAGACATTGACTGAATTTCTGCTATATGCCAGCACTGTTCAGGGAGCTGGTGTTACATCACAGAAAAAGGCAAATGAGGCCTTTTCTTTCATGTGGCCCATAGAGGAGTAGAGGAGGGATAAACCACCACAGTCACACACACACACACACACACACACACACAACATACGGACGGATGAGAAAGTGAGAAGGGGTGTATGAGTGTGTGTGTGTACACACATGAGTGTATTCATGTCCTTTAGATGTGATGCCCAGGGAAATCGTCTCCAGGACCTGAAGGAGGAGAAGTAACCTGAAAGTGTAAGAAACAGCTTTTGAAGCAGGGGAAATTGTGAGTGAAAAGTCCTGGGTACCATTATCCAGGCCATATCTAGGAACAAAAAGATACTCAGAGGAGCAGAGTTTTGGGGGATGAGCCCAAATCACACCAGATCATAAGGACCAGAGCAAAAATTCAGGCTGTATCTAGATGACTTTATTTCAATATCATCTTAAAAATGTGTCTTGAGAAGAGTGAATACACAGCTACACATGTAGACTTACTGGAGCAGTCACATTTATAACTTCTCCTCATAATAGGCCCTGCATTTCTCTTAATGCGGGGTACAATGCGTGACCTTTTTTGGAAGCCAGGTTTTACCTCCGGTCCCCACTGTGATTTCCTGTATGTTCTTTGACGTGCTATTGCTCACATGCCTGAATATTACTTGCACAAGAGAGGGAGTAGGCGGATGTGATGCAAGGAGTTATTAAAATGATTCACATCACACTTCTAACATATGAAAAATAATATATAGTCAAAAACAGCCCAGCTTCAGGAAGCCTAAATTATAGTTGAAATTTAGTCAGTTATTCAAACGGATAATGTGGACAGCCCTGAAAATGCTTTTTTTGAGAGCTTTCATCCCAGGGCAAAAATTGAATAATAAGGATAAAATGAAATCTAACAAAAAAAAAAGACAAAAATCAATAACTCCAACTAGTTAGGAGTTGGGGAGAAAGGGAGTTATTGGTACTTATCTCGGTATGAGCCAATTAAATGATGGTTTTCCACCTTCTGGGGAACCTAATTGCTCTTCCTCCAGCAGCCGTGGCTTTTCTGTCGACTGTGGAGATCAGGCCTCAGAGCTGACAGCTCCAGTGAAGACTACACTCCATTGTACAGCATAGACGTTTTCTAAGGTAACGAGTGAGCCCCTTCCCTCCCTGGCTCAGTGCTCACCCTGCTCACTGCATCTGCTGTTCAGTCACTCAGGCAGCAGGGATCCTGGCTCTCCTTTCCCATATGGCACTGAGTTCTGTTTCATCCTTTTCCTCTTCCCTATCAGTAGGTATTCTGGAAGGCTGTTTTACGATGACATTCACAGCTAGCATTAAAACCAGATAAAAATAAAGAGGATGTCAGTAAAGAACTAATAATGTATCTATGTAAATGTATAACAATAATAAAAAGTATAGATGTGCGTTTGCAAAGGTACCGTTTTAAAGTCATGAGGCTTTAAATGAGGCCGCTTTATAAATAGACCAACATATGTGAATGTTTGCCTATATCTTTCAGCCATGAAAATTGCCCTGTAGACAGTGGGCTTTGAAGTGAAAGGCACTCTATTGGCACTAAATAGTTTACCAGAACACCTTCTCTAAGTGCTAACTAACTGCTTTCATGACAGAGGTTTCAGGAAGCAATTTAGGGGTCATGGAAAGAAATTGTTAAACAGCCTGGTAATCTGACATTTCCTAAAAACTGGGTTCAAAACTCAAGGGCAACTAGAAAAGAGGATTGGATGCCAGCCTTGCAAGAGAGAAGTAGACACCCATCCTGGAGGTAGGAAAATGCCTGGGAGGATCTAGATGAGAATGGCAACTGTCAGTAATGACCTTGGTTTAGGGGTAGCACAACATGATAGAAACATCCCTGGACTGGAGGTCAGGAATCCCTCATGGCTCCGCTACTGCCTGGCTAAATTTCTTCTATGTTAAGTAAGAGGCCTGTCCTGGTCAGGTGTAATTCAAACTGCATCCTGAATAATTTATGGATTCTGCAGCTGCGCAAAGAGGTGTGTCTTGGGGGGTGGTGAAAGGGAGAGTGAATAGGTGGGGCTCTGGACTCTCTCCTGCTCTCCTTCTCCCCCATGTCAACCAGAACAATTCTACTTTTGTCTCTTTATACATTAAGTTCTCTGTGAGATCCTAATTACAAAACGACAACAACAACAACTTTATACTTAAAAAAAATGCTGTAGATGGCTAGATATGGAGTAAGATTCTTTCCAACTCTAAAGTATTATGAATCTACTGTTCTAATTAAAGTATGTAAATGATATACAACTACCTAGAGATTGACAAATTGTCACTATTACTGAGCAGTGATAGTAACACGAAAGTAATGGAATTAACTCAGTCCTAGCAAGCAGAACATATCAATGAACAACACATACTACTGATAAGTTCTGGATAATGTATAGCACAAATAATGAGTTCATTTTGTTTATTTTTATTTTTCAGAAGATTGATAAACTTTCATTTGTACGTAGCTACGGCTTTCAACCTGTTTTTGCCACAGCTACATGGGAAATCTAGGATCTGCTAATATGTCACTGAGTGCAAAAGCTATTTTTTTTCGAACTCTTCAAATGTTGTTCAGATTTTTGGGGAGTTCTGGAAGGATCTCATAATTAATGCTAAACACTCAATTATTTAGGTATTGATTTAAAGCACATGTGTTCAGTATCCTACCACGTCCACTGAGAGATTCATTCATCATTCAGCAAATGTTTCCTGAGTACCTACCACGTAACAGACATATTCTCAGCATTTGACTCCCTCATGGACAGAACAGACATCACACATCCCAGACCCAATGGAGCATACATTCTAGATGGTAGACTGAAGACTTAGACACATGGGATATGTCTCTTTTGCAAGGAGTTTAGAATGCAGTTGGGAAAATAAAATGTCAACACGTACAAAAATGAGAGCCTGAAATAGGTGATATGAACCCCAGTGCTACAGTAGTTTCAGAGGAGGAAGATAGATGGACTTGGGTAGACCTTGGAGCAGGGATTGAATTGGATAGATAGCCCCTGACTTAGTGCCTGGAACAAAGTTGTTGCTCAACAAATACAGAGGGTGCCAAAAAGTACACACATTTTAAGAAAGGAAAAAACTGTATTAAAATTGTAATAACATTTACCGATAAGAAAAGATGACTACAAGTCACATTTGACTTCTGCAATTACAAGAGGTGCTCAAAGTGGTTACCATCAGCATAATTTTACTACAATTTTTTCCTTTCTTAAAATGTGCATACATTTTTTGGGCACCCACTGTATTTGTTGAGTAAATAAAAATAAAAAGAAAAACAGGCTGACTGGATAGGCAATTCACACATTGAAGTAATAGGAAACTAATTTGGGGTTCAGAGTGAGCCTAGCTAGGTGAAGAAAATCTTAAATTGCAGGTGAAGGTTTTAGAGTCGAGTGGAGGGTAGAGAGTGAACATAGAAAGGAGAAGCAAGTGTGGGAATTTGTCCCAAGAAAGTTTGTTGTAGAAAAGGAGTCTGGAAGCAGGGAGATCTGTCAGGAACTTTTCCCATACTACATCTGCGAGGACGTGATGGTCTCGGCTTAGCAGAGGCAGAATACAGAACAAGGAGCAGATGTGAGAAAACAGTCGTAGTTGGACACAGGGTGGTACACTGAGAGGGAAGAGGAAATGAGGGAACAAGGCAGGAGTCTCAAGTCTGGTGGGTGGAAGAGCCATTTTGCGTTGGAGAGGCCGCATAGCATGGCCATGAAGCCCATGGGCCCTGGGGCCCGACTGCCTGGTGTGAGCCCTGGGGCTGCTCATCAGAGCATGTGATCTTCAGCAAGCTACTTAATTTCTCAGGGTCTCAGTCTCCTCATCTGTAAGATGGGAATGTTAACATAGTATCTACTTTAAAGCGTGAGAGTTCGTGAGAACTAAATGGGGTTAATACATCTAAGTACTTAGGAGAGCACCTGACAGAGGCCCAGAGGGAAAGAGAGGCAAAGCTGGATGGATGAGGGGGTGAGGGCTCTCTCTGTGCTACCCCTCTCCCCACTCTGCAGGGACAATGTATGTGAGGTCACTGAGTCACTTCTGCCACCCTGAGGTCAGGCGGCAAGTTTCCAGGGGAGATTCCTGATTTTATGGTTGAGACATGGGACGGCCGGGTTCTTGCTGTTCCCAACATCCCACTTGGAGCAGTGCCTTGCACACAAGAGGCATTAGAAACATGACAGAGCCAGGATTCAAATGTTTATCTAGTGAATGTCCTGATGGATGGGTGGTGCCACTGGCACATGGCGACAGGAAGATAGTGTCCTGAAGGCACCCCAGGGTTAGGAGAGTGAGTGGGATACCCGAAGCTCAGCTATTCTGGGTTCTATCATTGTGCTGGGTTTCAACTAGCTGTTGCTTTGTGTTCTGTGACAGACTGACGCACTAATAAGTTAGTCCTTTGACTTGGGAGAAGTATGGGCGTGGTGAAGGGGATCCCTTTACAAGGGAGATCTGGTAGTGCTGTGCCAGGCAGTGCTTCTTCCTCCCCACGTCACAGCACTTGGACCTGACTGGCCTGCGGCCTCTTTCCAGGGACACACTAAATAGGCCTGGCCAGTTCTTCCATGGGTCTGTGCCACAGGATGAGAAAGAAGGTTCTGGTGATAACAGTGGGTTCTCCTGGGACATGGCTATTGCCCTGTTTCACATCGAGGAAATGTAACACGGCTTCTGGCCTCTCTCAAGTCTAATTTTTTTATGTGTTGTGCAAGGAATACACTGTGCACGTTCCTAGACTTGATGCTTTTTATCTAACGTACCTTTAACTGTCTGCTCCTCTGCTCCCAGCTCTCTCTCCCTTCTGATTACAGAAACTCCTGGGTGCTAACGTGGCACTTATACATCTTAAGATAAATAGACAATAAACTGCTTTTGTGAAAAGTATTTTATTTGGTTCTTATGACAGCCATTCTAATCAGTTAGGCTTATTGTTCAACGCTAATTTTGCACATTAAACTGGGCCCCACATAAGGAAATTTCTAGATTGATGGAAATGTTCTATGTACTGCTGGGGTATGGGTTACGCTTATATGTATATTTGTCAAAATTTATCAAACTGTACACTTAGGATCTGTGCAGACACTATGGGTAAGATATATGTTTTTCCTTTTTTTTAAAACAAAAGTAAAGAAGCTATGCCCAGAAAGATTAACTGAATTGTAAATATCACAAAGCTAGAAATCAAGTTGACGAAGTCTTTATTTGCAATATTTTCCTGGCCCTTCTAAGGAGTGTGAACCTGCCAAAAAGGATACTTCTGTTTGCTTCTTGGAATGCCTACTTAGTGGAAGAGGAGAAATAATAGAGACCATAGGTAGATAATAGATGAGTTCTTGAGAGTCTGTGTAGGGAGGGAGATAGATGAGAGAGAGCCACAATGCTTCTGAGAGGGAGAGGAACTAAAGAGAAACGAGGATGTGCAACCAGTTTTGGCTTCCTCCCTCCCTCCCGGCCTCCCTCCCTCCCTCGCTCCCACCTTCCCTCTCTCCTCCTTCCCCACTCCCTCTCCTTCTCCAGTGATGGGATGTGGCAAGGTACTGAGTGTGACCTCAAGGTGGATGCAGGGCAAAGTAAAGGTAGAGTTAAGACTCAAAGCCAATTCCTCTATTTGCATTCTGCCTTTTAATCTGTCTATAATATGTTCTGACTCCCCCATCCATAGATTCACATCCTTGGGAGAAGAGATCCTTTCTCCTACCTCTTTGTGTTTGTTTCTTAGCACCAAAATAATTCACACTTGATCTTAGCCAAGAGGCTGAGAAGCGATCATAATTTAAACCATTGTTTTCTAACTTCTGTTTTTCTCCCTCCAAAGACATAAATATGTATGGCAGAAAATTCAGGAGATACAGATAATCTAGGAAAACTCTGACATCAGCAATGAGAGCTATCACTTAGAACTGAGTCAAATAAATAATAATGTGCTAAGTGCTGTAACAGTGCCACTGGTGATGTGTAAGGACGGTGAGGAGGACGGGAGAGGGAGGAGGGTGACGAGGTCAGGATGACTAACATGTCCAACTACGTGCAAGGCACCGTTCTAAGCAGCTATATATATATATATATGTATATAACCTCTCAATCTTCACAGCTACCCCAAGAGGTATTATCATGCCCCCTTCCTTTTATTTTATTTTATATTATTGTACAAATGAGGAAACTAAGGTTGAGATTAAGGTTGAGATGTTAAGTGACCTGGTCGCGATCACGCCCCAGAAAGTGGCAGAGGTGGGATCTGACTCAGGGACTTGGAGTCTGCTTTATAGGTACAACTAAAATTCAACACTGTAGCAGCCGTGGGCGATGTATACTGTTTTCCATTTCCAGATTTTTTTCTAGAATAACTCACCCTAGAGATAGTGGCAGAACAGATTTCAAAGGACTGTCTATTCTGTGCAGGAGGGCTTAACCACAAGGCTCATACAGACTCCAGCAGATAATCACTGTTGACCTTTGTATCTGTGTTAAGCAATCTGCCTCTATGGCCACCCCCCTGAGAAAGGTGGTCACTGGCTCCCTGCCCCCTGGCATTGCTGCAGAGCATTCTTGCTGCCAAGACAGCTTCTCCTTTGGGGGATAGCGCCTCTCAGCAGAGGGCGATGGGAAAGGAGAGCCCAGACCAGGAAGAGAGAAAGATTCATTCTGGTGACATTAAAACCCCTGCTGTGTCTGCTGCCTTAAAATGAATTGTGTATATTTAAAAGCAAGTGGACTAAGGAGCTCTTTGTGTTACAAAGCATACTGTTTGTCTCCTTTGCAATGAAAACGAATCTCTCTTAATTTGCAAGATTACAAGGCACTGTGGGACAAATGAAAATTCATAACTAGGTGACTTATAATGTCAGTTGAAGGATGACTAAATAAACTCCTTTCTACATGTTTTGAACATTATCAAACATTATTCAAAGACCTAGTATTATTATCAGATCCTATGGAGAATGTTAGTTATGTAGTTTCTGAAAGTTTAGTTAAAAACAAAACCCTTCAGTTGTTAAGAAAAAAAATAGAAAATCGTTTCAGTGCAGTACAAAGTGGAACATTTTGTGGTAAACAAGTTAGCCATTGCTTGCTGAGCTACTGTGTTTCCCCCAAAATAAGACCGGGTCTTATATTAATTCTTGCTCCAAAGACACATTAGGGCTTATGTTTAGGGGATGTCATCCTGAGAAATCATGCTAGGGCTTATTTTCCGGTTAGGTCTTATTTTCGGGGAAACACGATAATAGACTCTTCTACAACTGGCCAGCTCACGAGGCGATCTACAGACCAGGTTTCCTCCTCCTCTCCAATCACACAATGTTGTTTGTCCCCTTATCCTTTGCCGTGGCAGTTGGAACAAGATGGACATAAAGTAAAAATCTGTAAATTCCTACGTGAGATGCTGACGCTGGAAAATAGCTCTAATAAATGAATTGAGCCTCAATTCAGATCCATGACTGAAAAAAGAGAGAGGAATTATTATGCTTGGAAAAGTGGAACAGAGTTTAAGTGTTGCTAATACATTTGCTAAAGCGTTCAACAAAGGGTCCTTCCTTGTGATTCCATCTTTTTGATTCAGAAAAATCAATTATCCAGACAAATGAGCAATCAATAGTAAAAATACATATTTAGAGGAATGTTCCTCTCCCATAATCCTTTTGATTTGAAATACAATGTTTTATTTCCACGAATTGAGATGAGAAGTTGTGGTTTTATAGACATTTTATAGACATTGTTCCCCTGCGCAAGGTTAATTTTATCAAGGTTTTCTCACCAGACTCTGGCATTCAACTGGTCATTTAGTTGACAGAAAACTGATAGAATAAACTGGGACAATTCAGCTTCCCATGTACCATATGTAAATGGAGTCTGAATTTAGGTGTTACTACATGAGTGCCATGATTTTCCAACCTAATATTTTTCTTGTCATTAAAAAAACATTTTATTCTTACATCTGATTTATATGGCATAGGACATTACATTTAAAAAAATATTAATAGTAGTCTTGAGGAGCTTGCTGAGAGGAAGAAAAATGACACACTGGTCTTAATTTTCTTCCTGTGAAGCCCTGAGAGAATTTCTCCATATTATCCTCTCCGAGCTCAGTAGGATGCAAATGATAGAAACAAATACGACTTTAGTCTTAGAATTGTTTTCTGCTTGTTAAAACTTCCTGGAGTTGTAACAAGCTTCAGTTTCCTTAACTTGGTGAATTTTACCTCGAAATCCTTGAAGTCTGCATTCCACTGAACTCATCATAGTTCTATGGTGTGGGCGTGCTTATGTTTATATTCTTAGCAGGTAGTTAAAATTATTTTATTTTCTCCTTTGCAGTGTGCTGTGAAATAAGTGTATTCATTTTCTCCCAGAAAGCCTACTCTTATCTATGTATAAGAGAGCATGGTGCAAAGAATGCAAATGCATTTGCTGTTCAGAATCTGTCCCTCTAGTGTCAGTACTGTTCACTGCCAAATCTGTACCACACCCAGGCAGCATGAGTCAAGAATAAGGCAAACACTGGTCTCCACCTGGAAGAGCCCTCACACCCCACAGCATTCTGTCCACAGGCGGGACCTGTGTGATCCACTTTTCTGTGGATAAATGTTTTGTCACGTTGTGACCTCAAAAGGCAGAATCTATATTATTAATGGAGAGAACAATACACCAGTTCACTCTAGCAAGATTTATTACATTGTAAGCATAGCGAGGACACACAGACAATTCCGGGAATAGGGATCTGGCCTGTTAAATTCATAGTCTTCCTTTATTGCTTTTCTGTATGTTCATAAACACAGAGTGATAGATAAGCCATTTGCTGTTTATTCTTCATGTGATTTTTCTACCAAGTTGGTTCTTAAGCACACTAGCTGCGACTATGCCTGCGTTCCCTGGTCTTACACACACCAAATACATGCAAAATTATCCCGATGATTTAAGTTGGAAACAACTTGTCCCACAGAGTCTTAGTATTCCAAGTAAATTTATTATTATCTAATTAATTATCAATATACATTTTATTATTATTTATTTAACTTATTCAGAGAGTATATGTGCATGTGTTCACGCACATATGAGCAATGATGAAATACACATACATGCTGGAAGGACTATAAGACATTAGCTTTGAAAAAGTTAGAATGATTGGGCTACAGCCCTGTGATAAACCACATTCATGTATGGCATTGCCTTTAGTCGTCATAACAGCCCAGCTAGGTAACTATCATGTGTGTAGCGCTTTGGGGCACAGAATAAATACATCTGGCTGAGGGGAAGGATGGGGCTTAGATCCTGGCTGCATTCCTCTTGCTAATCCAAGTATCCCAGGGCTGCATGCATCCAACCTTTTCTAATATGCGCAACATCCCCCACAGACTTTAGTGCTGTCCTGGAAATGTTTATCATTTTATAGATGAGGAAATTAAAGATAAAAAAGATTCAGTTATTTCTTAAGAAGATGTATCCACGAAATAACAAAGCAAGGACTCAAACATAAACAAATATGGCTCCAAAGACCTTCTTTAGCCCCCAAACCACCATCACTTCTTTCAATTACATTGCATCACTTCACTTCCTTGTGTAAGACTAGTTGTGCCATTTAAAATGTAGGGACTGCCTGGTTGTGTGTTCATATTTTTAGATCCTTTTCTGAAAGCAAGTTTTAATGGGAAGATGGAAAAGGGTAATTGGACAAGATTTTTGAGATGGCAAATAGTAAAATTGCAAAAAATCCCCAAAAGACTTTACCTCCTTTAGAATATTTGAGAGGAGAATCCCAGCACTTCTGCTAAAATTTCAAAGTGTCCTATTTACCTAGCAGGCTGTTCATTGATTACACGCTATTAGTGACTCTTAACCTATGAAATCATATTTACAGTTCACAAATGTATTTGATTTTCACAAGCCTCACTGGGGAACAATGCTCAGTCAACACTTTCTTTGGTTAAAGAGTGTGATCAAAGAGCATGAAGCATGACAAATGAATATTTGGCCTTTGAATTTGGAGTTTACAAAGGATAATGATTCACAGGTTGGTGCACTGATCTTCTTTGCTACTCCACACAGCCTCTGAATTCCATTTACAACTTTGCATGATCAGATGTCACATTCAAATATAATCATTCCATTTCAAATTGTTCTCTGTACAATGGTCTCGTTTTTAAACTTTCACTAATGTGGTTATTCTGGAACAGCTATTATCATAAATTTATGTATGTAATAATGGCAATACTGTCCGGCCAATAATATTCTGTAATAGTATTCAATGGGACATACTCCCTTTCCCAGTATCTCATGCTCTTTGTGGATAAGATGGGAAGACAGGTGGGGGAACACAGCATATTCATTAGCTGTTGACAACAAAGCAAAGGAAGTACAATAGGTGTTCAATTAAGTCACCTTTTTTATATTTAAGATGTAATTTTGTTGTTGTTTTCGTTCCTTTTTGTAGTAGGTGGATTTGTTTGTACAGAGAAAGTTGTATTTGTTTATAGAGAGAGGGAGGTTGAATGTGTATTTGATTATTTCAGAGAAATATAACTTGGTATTACGAGTGCTTCATTCTGTAGGACAGTCTCCAGATCATTTTGATGTAGCACTTCATTATGAAAATCTTTGATTTATTTCCCCTGATTATAAACATTTGCTGATTTCTTATCAGTTAAAAACTGATGTAAAATTATTTCATACTTACTCCTTTAGAGCTCTGTTGTCTGTTTCTCTTGGCTAAAATTACTGATGTGGTGTAGCAATTGGCACATACAAGGGAAAAGTCATATTGTCTATATTTATCATGTGCAATATTCATTATGTTGCACATGAGTAGTTTCTGTAATCCTTCAAGTGATTATTCCAGAAGACTGCTTCTGACCTCCTTTTCTACACTACTACCAAGAACACACACACACACACATACAAACACACACACACACACACACACACACCCAACACCAACACCACCACCTCCACCATCCTGGCTGTATGGGTCAAGATTTCTGAACAATGGAGTCTGAACCAACTATAAATCTCAAAGTTGATATTGGACAATGTCTGAAGTAGAAAGATTGCCACTGTTCAATAATTCCAGAGAAAATTTCTTCTTTAAAATCAGTAATCTTCTGTTTTCCCAATGGCTTCCAGAAAGTTCTCTCTGAACTTTTTTATTTGAAACTCTTTTGAAATATGGTTTAACTAAAACTAATTCTTCCCCGCTAGATCTCTGCAGTGATTGCTGCTTGCTCTTTTAAATTCCACTCACCTCAGGGTTGGGAGGTGGAGCGTGAGTTTTATTTCCTCCATTGTCATTTCCACATTCTTCTTCCCTCTCCTTTTTGGTCAATGATGCTAAGTTGACCTCCCTTTCTCCCAATGCTGTCATTCACTGCCTTTTCAGAATCTTCCATATCACCTAAGGTGGAAAGTCTCCTTTTCCACCTTAACTCATTCCACCGGCCAACCTGAGATATTTGGGTTTCCTGAGCCCTTCACAAGAAGTACTTTCTCTTCTCCACCACAGCGACAAGCACACTGTCACCCTTGCCATAATTGTCAAAATGCAAAACTGTTCCACTTCTAAAATCGCTAGTTCAGACAGCCCACTCTTCTGTTGCCACCTCTGTTTTCCAGTTTATGCCACTTTTCACTGAGACTTCTCTTCTACTTATCAAAACCTTCACTGACTCATCAAGGCTATCAAAGTTATTCTTACTTCGTCCAGCCCCCCACCTCTGCTTCAATCAGAATGCACCCATTTTTATCTGTTGAATATGTTGGGATTCTAGTCAGATTTACTTGGAACTAAGAGTTCCTCAAATAAAAATATTCATTCACTTCTCGTTTTAGGAAAAAAAAAAAAAAAGAAAAGCACAGAGAAGTAAGGTGATATTTTTCCAATGTTAGTTAGTGAAGAAATCCCTTGATAGCCAATCCATATTTCTTTCACAAACTGCCAAACTTTAAAATGAGATAAGAAGGCCTATGTACATTAATGTTTAGGCTATTGATAATTCAGGGTTTTTTTTTAATACCTTAATGTTAGGAATTATTGTTAAGTTGGAAATATCGTTAATTGCATATGCATATCCTACATATATAGTCACACATAATCTGTAGAAGCAATGGGGATTCAAGACTATGAAAAGAATGACCATTGTTGCTTTAAGGCAGCATATAAACCTAGAGAAAAAGGGCTGAAGCTGCTGACATTTTAAGATGATTTTGATTCTTGCATCCTGGTGTCATAAAATAGCTTTCTTAAAAGAGTATTTTAATCATGACTCATTTTCCAATTTCTTTTCTCCATGAATCCAGCGTCATTCTATGCAGCACACACTACACCATGCCTCGGTTTCCACATGGAACCCAGAATCAAGTGAGTTGAAAGTCTGGCAGAATCAAGTACAAGCAATCCTCACCAAGGCACTAAAACATACTCCTTTGGGTCTAGGAAAGTTCAGGAGTTTCTATCTGAGCAATAGCCATGGATTGCCAGAGCTGGCCTCAGGCTCTGTCCTGAAACTTCTTAATGTCGTTTGATCTTTGGATCCCACATTTTTCTCTGCCAGACCAATGGTCTTTTCTAGCAGTAAAATCTCTAGGATCATCACTCTTTGAGCTGTCCCAGTGTTTACTTAAGTTGAAATTCAAGTACATATGTCTTTCTCCATGAATGGCTGCTCTTGGTGTCATTTTACTGCGCCCACATTTCTTTCTCATCGATTTCTTATTTGTCTGACTTTTACTCTTTCCTGCTCTGACTTACGTTGCAGAGGCAAAAGACTTCATAATTTAGACACTTCTTTTTATTCTGATCTACTTCACTGTTTGCCACACTGCCTCAGCTCTACTGAAATCACTTTTCCCATGAGACTAACTACTAGGCAACCTGTGCTTTCTTCTTACACTGCTTAAGATTTCCCTTTCCTTTTAAGACAGTATATAGCTCAGAGAACGTGGAGCCTTGAGAAGGCAAATGTAAAAGAGCTCTAAGAGTGTTCGAGTCCGACAAAGGTGAGCTCAAACTGGGGCTCTGACACTTAAGATGTGACCAAGGCTAAGCTGCATAACCTCTCTAAGTCTCAGTTTTCCCATACTTCAAAGGGGGATTATAATATTTATTATTCTGCCACTACATCAAATCAGTGTGGTGATTACACGAGCTAATGCATATAAAATCTTTGGCATAGCACCTGGTACATAGGAAATATTTAATACAAGTTACTACTGTTGCTGTGTTATCATTATTAAAAATAACCAATACTTTCAAAAAGTCTTGTTTTCAGCCACCAAGCCCGGAAGGCTGTGATACTACTGTTCATTAATTTTCCGAGTTTTTATGATCACTGGGCAATCAGCTGATCTTATCTTGATCATTCTGTCTGCATGTACTAATTTTTAAATTTTATTGATCCTGTGAGTTTACCTTCCCCAAAGCTAAAAAGTGCTTGTTTTCACCCCCTAGTATTTTCTTGGCAGGAAACAATAGTTTCTAAATAAAATTCCACTTCTAAACCAATCTCTTAAGAAAAATAGATTATTTTTGTTTCTGACCTTTTCTAACTCCATTTCAGAAACAAATTCTTTCTTGTTCGTTAAGCAAATTGTAAAACATCCTGTGTGGAATATGCTGAGGCTAGTAGTCAAACCATTGCTGTTCCAAAAGAAAGTCTCTTTTAGTATTTTTACAGTTTCTTGCTCTGTGTGCCCTAATGAAATGGTGCTAAAGGCGTGATTTCCTATCCATTAAAATGACATCTGAACACACTTTCATTCTGAAGAATTATTAAAATATTTTTTTAAATTTCTGGTTAGAAAAGAAAAACTGTGATCTGGCTCAACAAAATAAACAATTCTCACGATTCTCTGTTTTGTAATACTTTACTTATTTATAAAATGAAAATATGCACTTTACCGTTTTCTTCATGTATTTGATGTTTTTCAGTTCTCTGTATGTTCTTTATGTCTTTGTCAATGTGGGATATTCTGATTTTTTAGTGTCCAAAGGGCAGTAGCTGGATATTAATGAAATGTACAGAAGATCTTTGATAAATGTTCTCTGGATACGACGATGATGGTGATGATTAAGATGAAGACAATGATGTTTGATTTAAAATAGTCTTTACCTCTTCATCTTTCACCAAAATTTCTCATTATACATATATATTTTTTTTTCTTTTCTTTTTTCTTTTAAAGATGCAAACATTGCTTTAATGTATGATGATGGAAAGATCAGTTTAGAATGAGATCAGTTTAGAATTTTTCCATGCTTGATTCCTGGACACTTTAAAAATTACTAATTTTGAAAATCTAAACCTTCTTTTCAACCTTTCATTTTCTGAGTTTTATGTTTCTCTGTTTTGGATTTACAAATAACACAGGGGTTTCAGAAAGCTCAAAGATACTAATCCTGTCACATCCCAGTGGACACAGCTTTCAGTAAGGGGTGAGATACCTAACAAACCATGTGCTGCAACACCAGCAGGGAAGCCTACTCTCCTTGGATCCTTTTTCTATCCAATTACAGGTGAAAAGTTGCGGTCTTTCAGCCTGTCATTTGAATTCAAATATAGAAAAGATCTGCCAGTTCTTTTTTATGTACTTCTTGCCAATCTGAACGAGCCTCATACTGAGTTCTACATTGATGTTTCTGCTAACGCTGGCTGTCCTTGTAAACAGAGTACTTGTCAGGTAACTAAATAAGGATGAGCTCTCAGTGACAGTGTAATACTGAGCACTTCAGATGTATGTCCTCTTACCTCAGGATTGAACAAAAATGCTAAATGAGTTTTTTTTTAATTAAAAATAAAAACCATCTTTCCAGAGTGTCTTAAAGAGAAAAGATGATTCTATTTGCACATACATCCATTAGATATATGCAACACAAGGTTTATTGGCCTCTTTTTTGCCCTATTACTTTTTAATTAATAAGGAAAATGCAAATAAAAAATTTAAAAGGTACTTAAATAGAGTAGTTGAAAATTAAGCAATTAAGGGATAATTGTCTAATTAGATTATAACCGCAATTTTGTGAAGGGCTTTAAAATACTCTAACGTAGGCACATCCAAAACGTTTGGATGTGTAACTGATGATCTTGAATTCTTTTTCAATGAAATGTGCATCCAAACAAAGCCATTAGATTTGTGGTTAACCAAAACTTCGACATTCTCACAAAGAGTGTTACTCCTTTTCCTTTGTGGGATTCCTGACAAACTAGAAGATGGTGCTGCTGGAATGTGGGGAAGACAGCTGTGATGTCTGGAGGCTGCCAGGCCCCCCACACAGCTGGCTTCTAAGATAATTAATTGTGAAAACAGTGAGGAAGTAATCCACATAATTGTGTAAATGTTAAGTAATTTACATAATTGGTTATATATATATATGAACTTTTCCCTGTTATTCTTTGAATATAGAAAAATCTAATCTACCAGCAGTTCACCATTCAATAAAGATCCTGATGTTGTTAACAAAGAAACAAATTATATATTCTAATGTGTGCTTTTCTTCAAAATAATGTTTTCCTGTGACTACATCCTTTATCCCTTGCGACAATTGTTTTATGTATGTGTATGTATGATACATAGTGTTTGTGTGTATGTGTGTGTATGCATGTGTAATCTCTTGCTACAGTTGCTTTCGGACCACTCCATGAAACAAAACAAAAAGATCTCTGGATACTCTTCATATCAGGGATGTCAAGTATATTTTTATATCGAGGTGACAAGTATGTGTCAAATATGTGTGACTTCTACTAGTCCCACATTATCAATTCATTTATTCCAGATTTTTTGCCTCTGATCTGAGACTTAGCCTAGCAATCTTTCCCGACGTGCTCCAGACAGCCGCCACGGATGAATCAGAGCTGGCACTTGAAATGAAGCCTCTTTGCCAGCCCTTTTATAGACATAAGTTGCTTTTTACCCCACATGTGACACTCAGTGCTGTATCTTACGTGAGTTCATGGGATAGAACCTTCATAGAGTTCTGTTCCCTGGACTCCCTGTCAGTGTGATATCACAGCATAAAGGTGGGGGAAAGCCAACATTATTTACCTCTTGACAGGACTGACTCTTGCTGCAGTTTGCCAATACTTGCTAATCTGAAGCTCTTCCAGCTTGAAGACCAGCGATAAGAATCAGCCCAAATGAAAGAACCAAGTGTATAAAAATAACATATAACACACTCACAACACAAATCTTAAAGAGGATCCCAAAACTCTTATGAGGTATGGATACATCATTGAAATGAGTCTACCTTCTCTAGGTCATTGAAACACATAAAAAGTGTTAGAAAAAAAAATATCTTTTACACCCAATGTTTCTTCTTGGTTATCTTTGCAGTCCGATTATTCCCTGGATCCTCAGGTCTTTACAAAAATGAAAAACAGTGAAATATTTTTCTATAACATACATCTGTAAGTTTTAATTTTAGATTTATAGTTTCACATTTTTGTGCCAGTGTTTTTCAAGTTACATTTTGCTCCATTGCGAGATTCTTCCTTTTTTCCTCTTCTTTTTGATTTTGAAATAGTTATGGGTCTTTAAAAAGTTATTTGCCAGATTTTCTTTATTTGCTCTCAAATTATTTTTATAAAGTATTTTGTTTGTCCTCATTTGTTTCTTTGTTCATTGTTTCTTCCTTTTTTATTCCTTTCCATTTTTTTTCCACTTTCCTCCCTTACACGTTCTACAATCAAGTAAGCGTTTATATTTTCCATTAAGTACATATTTTCCCTAATCTCTATAAACACTATGTGAAAATAGTAAGTTAACAGATACGTTAAAACCTCAATTAACATCCTAATACAAGTAGAAATGGCAGAGATTATTCCAAAAGCCTAATTTTTATTTTAATGTGTTTTTTACATGTACATTTTAATGTGAGTTTTTATGATAGTATTTTTCAGCCACAATATTTCAAACAAGGCAATGAAGGAATTCTGTGAAGATCAAATTGAGGTTGAGTTACTTGGATATCCAGCTGCCTCAGTATTTTCTGTAAGGCCGCTTTAGGAATACCTAGCAGCTTCCCTCAGAATGAGACAAAGCCCTGGCTGACCTGTCTTCCCCTTCTGTCCTTGGTCTTTTCTTTCTAAATAATCTTTTCCTGATGAGTATTTTCTGTTTCTAAATTAGCATCCTCCTACTGGGCAGTAAAAATGAGTGAGGACAAGATGAAATTGTGAAATATGTAAACAGATATTGGATGGCTTAATTAGTAATATGCTATGCAGTTGAACTTGAAAATAAAACTTATAAAGAGTGAAGATAATTTTAGTATCATGTGATTAGATAAAGACATGTTTTAGTGATGCTATAATGTTTAACACTTCCAGCCCTCTGAAGTAGAATATTTCTTTAGGGACCCTGAAATTATTTTTGTGAAATCAATCTTACCCAAAACTGAGTATGCATTAGGAAAATTTGGCTCATGAACTACCCTTGTTGGTTGACTCATACCTGTCCTTTTTACAGGATAAGTGCCAGCTTTAAATCAGGCCAATATGTAACCAGTCTTAACTACTATCGTTCACCTTTCCTTATTTTACCCAGTGTGCCTTGGAACGGTCTTGGCAGAAACTGATCCTTTAAAAACAAACAAACAAAAAAGTTAAAAATCAATTCAAGCAGAGAGGCTATCTAAACCTTTTATCTGACCATAAGTTCAAAGTTCAAATTGGGTAATTTACCTTAAAACTAGATGGGAAATTAACCATATTCCAAAATATTTGTATTCATAGCAATCTAGATATTTTGTTTGTTTGTTTGTTTAGACTCATCTCCATTAATCTTTTCCCTCGCTACCCATTTCAATAAACTATTCCTTTTAAATGGTATTTATCTAAGTGTCATGTCAGGAAAAGCTCTTAGATATCTTACTGGTCAGATTATTCAAATAATTTCTCCATTATCTATTCCTATTTGGCACAAATTTGACAGTAGCTTTTTCTTTTGTGGGTATTTTTTTCTTTTTCTCTTAAGAAAAGCAGTCTGTACTATTCATTTCCCATTTTTCCAGCCTCTACTCTCTGGCTTGGAACTGACTTCCTTGTTAAGTGCCTTTAAGAAACTGGTCTTTATAATTCCCCAGACATTTGGCTTTTGTGTGAAATTACAAGAATTGAAATAGACTCTTTGGTACTTGGCACTTTTTCAAAATGTCCTTAATTGTCTAATACTGACTTTCTAATTTCTGACTTTATAGATCAGTGAGAACCTGAATGAGATGAATTTTGCATGAATATTTTTCATTTACACAGTTTACAGGTCCTTATAGGGAAGAAGTAATATAAATCTCATATCCTATACATAAATTTTGTATGACTCCCTACTTCAATCTTTTGTAAAGCTTAAAACTTTTTTAGAAGATTTGTATAGTGTAGAAATTAAAGGTTGAGGGTTGATGAGTCAATTTTTAATTTATTTGTTCATTGAAATGATTATTCCTTGAGTTCTTGGCACTCAGCAAATAGCTGTGGCCTTGTAGGTGAACAAGGCCTGGATGTGAAGGAGGAAGCAGTCTGCAGGGGAGAGACATGCTGACAAGTTTCAGCAGGCCCGGGCTCTTTGTTCTCTTTTTAAAAATTTGTATCAGAGCAACACAAATTGTCTCCACCCATGAGTTACTCCTATGCATGGGCAAAAGATTGATTTATTCAATTAGTGAAGTGGCCATAAAAATGACGTTCATTGGTTCAAGCCTTACATCTGGGTAAAACTGTACGTGAGAACCCATGTTCACACATGATCTTGTTCTCTTTTTCTCATTTCTCCCTCTCATTACCATCCTCCTAATTGGCCAAGCCCTGAGCACAGGTAGTTGTATTCTTTTTGGCCTCACTTTCAGATGATCAAAAAGGAAGCTTCACTTTATCGTACAACAAATGAGTAAGTGTCCTGAAAAAGCTGCTCTCTCTGGCTGCTGTGTCTCGGAACTAAGGCTTGAGAGGGAGTATTATTAATAGAAAGCCTGATTCTGGCTATAGGTCTCTGCCCTGATACGGTGGCTGCTACAGGTTCAAGGTGTCAAACTCACAAGACGTGGGAGTCTTCCACCTACTACTACACTTGCTTACCTTCATAGGAAGGATACAGGACAAGGGGTATAGCAGGTAAATCATCTTCATATCCTGAGGTGGCCCAGCACCTACACAAATATGCAGCTCCCTTTGCCCCTTTCTACAATCTGTATGGTTGCTGTGGACAAGAGCTAAGTCTGTGGAGGACACCTTAACGCAGAGAAGCTGTATCATCCATTTCCATCTAACCTTACACAACTGTTCTAGTTACAGAAGCCCAGGCCTCCATGCCACCCTATAGCTCTTCTGCCCAGGTGTCCTGCCATCAGTAGACAAGGCTGACACAGCTTTCCACATTTATTTTCACTCTGTTGTTTCCATGCAGACTGCTATAAGGAGTCAGACTCTGAGATGGTTCTCCCAGGTAGTCCTGGGTTAGCCCAGACCTCATCTTAACCATTTACTCACAATATCCAATCCAGATTTATCAATGACAAAGATGATACTTTCATCCTTATTTGATTCTTTGGTAGAGTTACCATTTTCTGAATAACGCATCACTTGTCTCTGAGGAGCCAGTCACCCTCCTTTCCTTCTGAGTTCAGGACAGCTGAGACACACCAACTGCACCCAGTTATCACACATGGACCAGTGTATGTCAGACTCTTTCCCATGTCACTAATCAGGAAAATGTCTTGCCATGGAGAGGGCTAGAGAGTTACTGTTAGCAACCCAGGATCAGAAGTCTCCTCATGGAAATCAAGGCAAAGAAATAGGACACCTGTATTTTAAGAGTCAGTTGAACGCTTTACTAGAAGACCATCCAAAGCATTGTGGAATCACAAATGAAGGTGTGTTCAAGGATGCCTAGAAGAGACCCGGCTCCCTACTATAGTGAGAATTTGAGCTGAGATGTGAAGGATGAGTAGAACTTTTTTGTGGGATGATCAGAGAGAGAGCATTTCATGTAAGAGTTTAGTAGGTAGCAAGGTGAAGCTGAGCAATATCACGGAGACTGTAGACAAGACAAAAAGCCTGGGGACTTTTACCCCAAATTCACACTTACAGTATTATTAAATCAGTACTTTTCCTCACTCAAAGTAACAGATTGACTTAGATATTTTTAAACTTTTGAAATTGTACCTAGTGATAGGTATTCAATCTTGACTAAGGAATTCTGCTGAGATCTCAAAATATTTTGAACCATTCTCTCACTCATGAAATATTTCTTGAGTGCTTACTATGTGTCAGGCACTGTTCTTTTTATAAACGCGAGGAATGCAGCAGATCACAAGACAGGCAAGGTCCTGGCTCACATGCAGCTCACATCCTAGAGCTGAACTCACCGATATGGTTGCCACCAGCCACACGTGGCTGTTGAGCCCTTGAAATGTGGCCAGTCCCAACAGAGACGTGCTAGAAAAGTAAAGGTCACTGCATTTCAAAAACTTTGTATGAAAGGAAAGAATGTAAAACTCGTTAATATTTTTTAATATCGATTACATTTTGAAATGATAATATTTTAGTGTTGGGTTAAATAAAATATACTATCAAATGATTTTTATTTGTTTATTTTGCTTTGATATTGTGAGACTACTGAAAATGTACAACCACATGGGTGGCTTGCATTCCTATTGGACAGCGCTGCTTTCGAGAGAGAGTCACAAAGCAAACTGGTTTACACGTAAATGCACAAGAAGATTTTCCAGAGTGATAGTGCTATAAAGAAAATGAAAGCAGATGATGCAGTGGAGAGTGGCAGAGATGTTAAATCAACCAGCCAAAGAAGGCTTGTCTGTAAAACAAGTTTTGCTGACACATGGACGGTAGGCAGGAGCTACCCAGGTTAATTTCTATGGGAAGAACAGCTTTCTACATAGAAAAACAGCAAAGGTCCCCAGAAATGGCTTCTTATCTTCAAACAAAAAATGAAAAACAGAAAAAAACAGAAGTACAATGGGATTAAATAAGCCAGAGGGTGAGTGGTATGAGATCAGGTCAGAAAAGGAGGAAGAGGCCAGTTCTTCAAGGAAGGAGCTTGCAGACTGGGAAATGAGATGGGATTTATTTGAACAGATGGGTTCCTAGGAGAAGGATGCGAACTAATTAACATTTTAAGAAAGCTATCTCTTTCTGCTTTAAGGAAAATTAAATGAAAATGGGCAAGAATGGAAGCAGGGAGACCCAAGGCCACATCAGTAGTGTTGGCAGAAGGTGTTGGCCAATCCGGGGGGCTTGGATTGGGAGTAGCAGGGGTGATGTAGACGTCAACAGATATTCAGAACACACTTTCACCTTCTAGCTTTCAGAGTCCTACTGATGGTTTCGATATGGGAGGGGAGGATGGACATGGATAAGGGGATACCCCAGGGTTTCTGTCTTGAGATACAGGTGGTGGTGACATATGCCAAGATAATGAAATTAACAGCGAAACAGATTGGGGGAGGGGGTAGGTATTTTGTTTTGCCTATGTTAAGAATGAAGTTCCTATTAGAAAGTCGTTAGGGGTTGTATATGTAAGTTTGGAGTCTGATGTAGAAATCAGAGCAAAGGATGCAAATTTGGAAGGCAGTTTATGTTGCTTTAAGCCATCACCTTAATTTATGTTTCAGTGTATTGTGACTAAAGGCTTAGATCTTTCTGTATTATTAGCTTTTTAAAGGATGTTTTAATCCTTTCATCCAAGTCCAGTTGGATTCCATAAACTTCTACCCAAAAGTTGCTAATGTTAATGTTTCCTAGAGTGAAAATAAACAACATGTTCATGACGTAGGGTTAGCAAAGTACGTACAGAAAGTTCTAGTGTTGAATAGTAGACAGGAGTTCAAGAGGCTGCTTAAAGCTTTTCAAATGGGCCTTCAGGGAAAATGGAAAACCATCAAACTGGAAAACTCTTCTCTAGGCTAAAGCTTTGTTAGAAGCGCTTCTGTCCTTCCCTCCATTCTTGCTTTTTTCAGGACATTGACAATAAACTACAAGCATCATTGTTAATGTTGTTTTTTCAAAGAATGGACAAAAAGGAAGCATTACAAGCAGGAAATCATAAAAAGTGGGGGAAATTGCTTTATTGGCCTTTGGCTGGAGTCTACAAATTAGAGAATTATACGGGAAGGCATTAAGCAGGGGCGCGAGAGATGCGAGTTTGATTTTATTAGTCTTAGCTGAGAGATGAAACTGTTTTTGAAAGCTCTGAGAACCTCTGAGGCCTGAGTGGAGAAGTGATGCAACATAGAACAGTACAAGTCTGATGAAGGCTTAGTTAGTCTTCAGAACAGTAGAAGACACAGCAGCTTTATAGCTAAACAAAATCAAGCCTGCTTTGTTAAAAAACACTGGTTTGTAAGGACAGTTGCCCATTCTGTAAACCCAAGGCACAGCTCTTTTAGGTGATAAGGCCCTGAGGAAAAATGATAATTAGATGAGCCAAGATTTCAGCAGTTAGTCTCCAGCTGAGGAAAGCATTTTCCATCCTCACTGCTAAACAGCCACTTTGGGATCATGATGACACTGTGAGAGGACCATAGTCTGAGACAATTGCTATCCCTTGATTGTGATATTTGCAGCTGCCAAGCAGTCAATTCACAAATATTCACTGAGGCCTGCGTAGTCTCAGCCCTTTAGTAGAACTTGAATAGCACATGTATGAATAGATTGGATTCCTCTCACAGCCAGGTCAGCTATAGGTTTAATAGTCCTTATAATCTATCTTATTTGGGGGAAGAGTCTTCGAGTTGGGGGTGACAACTCGATCTATTTAGCAGCAACATTTTAAACGTCACATTGACTCAGTTATTAAATATGCTAAAGCTCGGTATTTTATTCAGTCTACGTTTTCCCCCTCTACTCCCACTTTTTTTTTTTTAACATCTAAGATATCACTGTAGTTTTTTAAACAGGAGGCAGTGATGTAAAACACAAATGGAATGCACTCTGACAAATTCTAATATAATAAAATGTCTAAAACAAAGTACTCTCAATACAAAGTGAGATCTATATTTCCGTGTTTAATAAATATCCAAAACCAAATTAGGAAATATAGTGCAATAGTTCTGCTCATCAAGATAGTGCACATATGTTTGTTTCAATAAAGAGAGTTATCTGCATTTACCTGAATGTTCATAAAAGTATGTTTCCCTATCTCTAATTCTTTCAGTATAAGGTTTAGCAATATATGCCCCTTTCAATAACATATAAATACCAAAAATCAAATAAGATGATATTGTGCTATATATGAATAGACCAATTTGTCAGATTGGATTAAACAAACAAACAAACAGGCAAGTACACACACCTGCCATTCCAAAACACATGTACGCACAAATCACTATAAACAATTTATGGGAAACATATTTAAAATTTATTTATGTAGACTGGAAATAGAGAAATAGGCCAAGAAATATAAAGCAAATGTGAACCAAACAATCCAGAAGGGACAATGTTAATGTCAGATAGGTAGAAATTAAAGTTTAAACACCAACAGAATAAAGAAGGAACTTACACAATGAAAAAAGACAAAATCCTTGGTATTCAGGAGTTGGCTGGTACTGATTTGTGAGAGCCTATTGTCAGCATTTATTCCCAACTCCATGTTTTATAATATCACATTGAAATTGGCTGTGGTGTGATTATTTACACCATGGACATTGGCAGTAGCAGAAAACGAACACATATCTGCTGACGATTAATCCAATGGTCATTTCAAAACATCACTATTGCCTGTAGGGAAACTGCCTCGAACAGAAATCAACACATTTTACTGTAGGTCTAATTTGCATGCACTTTCCTTAGAACTTTCTAATTCTTGGTTCTTTTTTTTTACCACCTCCTCTCTCTTCCTTATTTCATAGCTATTGAGGAGAATGCTAGCTATGTCCCGATATTCTTGTTAATGGAACTCGCTTAAAAAAATATTTTCCCCCTCAGATTTTCAGTTGACTCACAGTGTAATCATATTAATGAGAAAGATTTTATAGTCATACCTAGTGCCTAACATCAAACTTTCCCCAGAAAGGCCAAATAAAATGATGTGCAGATCAGCTGGTTTCTGCAGAATAGTATAAAAATCACAGAGGAGAACTCTGATAATGTAAGAATAAAGTCAGTGTTTAGCAATAATAAGCCTGGTTGACAGGCACTGTTATGGTGTATAAAATCCTAATGACAACATATTAAAATTAAAGTAATTTTCTAGGAGAATGAGAAAAAAACAAACTATAAAACAAACAAAAAGAACAGAAGTCTATGGAGACTATCGGATTTGGAGTCCTTTGGGGAAAAACATACAAAAAGCTGTCCAAGAACTTCCAAAGAGCCATCTATTGACCACACTTGCATCCAATTTTATGAGGCATTAAAAAGAAAAAAAATGCTCAAAAGAAGACCACATGCATAAATTCTGCCCTTAGGAAACTTACAGTTTGGCAGGTTGAAAACAATTTCACTTCACTTTATGTAATTATAAAAAAATGCTTCTATAAAAGCAAAGCTTCGATGAAAATGTCAACATTATTTACTCATTTTAATGCACTCAAGCTTTGTACAAGGTAATTTCTTTAAATACCTACCAATATGATACAAGTAGATCCCAGTATCTAACCCCTTTCTTCAGTTCCATTTTGATTGCTTGTATCAACAATTGAGTCCACAGTAAATTCCTTTTGGCCCTTCCAGTCTCCCCACATTTACCTCTTTTTTCACTTCTTCTCCTTCACTCCTGCTTCTCTCTTTCTTGCTGTCTTTTTAAGTTTTTCCATCTTTTTTCTCTTGTTCCTCCTTAGGAGCACCTGAAGATGTGCCTTCATCTTGCTAATAGTGTTTGGTTCTAAAAAAGATGTTTCACCAGCACCCTGACCTATAAGGTATGAAAGGACAAGAACAGGTTCCCAGGAGTGTTCTGGCATCAGTGAGCACAAAGAATGTGCTCCATCAGGAGAAAGCCTTTGTTGTGGATGGCTTTGAACTCATGCAGAGAGCTTCCTAGTTCACAACATGTGGGCTTAGTCATTGCTTTTCCTCTTCTGATAGAGCTGAGGGAGACAGACAAGCAAAGTTAATTTCTCAGAGGCAGTCTGGGCTAGGATGCTCAGAGATTTAATTGAAAGGTGCCATTACTGAAATTTCTTTTCTAATATTCTGTCTGTGGCTTTCCAATAATAATAATAATAGTAGTAGCAGTAGTTGTTATAATAGTAGAGATAGTAGTAGTAGTGGTAGTAATAATAATTGCTAGTGTTTATTGACGAGCATTGGTCCCTGTGCTTTACATGCATTATTAACTCCTTTAAACCTCCCAACAACCCAATAAGGTAAAAATTATTATCTTCATTTCACAGCCCAGGAAACTGGGGAATGGGGTTTCAAGGACTAGCCCAAGCAGACACTGGTTGCCTAGCTAACATCTCCTCCTTGTAGGAGAACTGACTGTTTCCCAAAAATACTCTTATGGGGCAGTCTCATTTGCTTCTAAAGATGGGCCTTGTCATAGTTTGATTGTTAGCATTCTGAAACCTGAGACGAAGCGTTTCTTCTGAATGAGTCTTAGCTTCATTCATCGGTCTGCCCAAAATCTCCTCCTCAGAGAACCTCCCTGACCACCCCTCTGTCATGTCTCTCTGTCTCTTTACTGTGCTTGGCTTTTAATTCTGAGCACTTATCACTACCTGAGTATCTTAATCTGCTCAAACTGCCGTAACAAAATAAGCACTGACTGGGTGGCTTACACAACATGCAGTTATTTTCTCACAGTTCTGGAGGCTGGAAGGCCAAGGTCAGAGTGCCAGCGTGGTAGCACTTTTCCCGCTTGCAGATGGCTGTCGTCTTACTGTGGGCTCACATGGTCCTTCCCTGGTGAATGCTCATGGGGAGAGGGAAAGGAGGGGGGTTCGCTTCTTCTTCTTATAAAGCCCCTAAGCCACCAGTCCTATCAGATGAGGACCCCACTCGTATGACCTCATTTAATTTTAATTGCTTCCTAAAAGCTCTGTCACCAAATATAGTAGCACTGGGCGTTAGGGCTTCAACATATGAATTTGGGGAGGTACACAATTTATCCATAACACCGAGCCAGTTGATATTTCAGTATTTAACACACATCCATGTGTGTGTTGTGTGTCTTCTCCACCTTCCTCCCACTACTACCCGTAGGGTCTCTGGGTTGTTCTTTGCTGTGTTCCTAATATCTAGGACCCTGCCTTACACATGGTAGGTGCTCAATAAATATTTGTTGGATGAATAAAGAATGAAAGGATCCCTATTCTCCCCTATATACTGAAAAACAAACAGACAAACAAAGAAAAACATGTAGCCTAAATGAGGGAGAGGAAGAACTCACCTCATGTAATCTTCCAAACTTTATGGAGCCAGTCTTAGCTTCTGAGTAAATTTATGGTCCCTTCTGCTGACAGTTTAGGCACTCTGCATATAACCTTTCTGAGCCCCACCTGAGAGGGAGCAAAAGCAGGTGGACTTGCACAACAGAGAACTCCTGAGGAAGGAGGGTGTGGTTTCTGTTGTTACCAGAGAGTGGGAATGGAAGAGCAGGTGGAGGGAACAGGTTAGCAGTTAAGGAATGACTCCTTCCCTCATCATTTCACACCCCTCTCCCTGCCCTGGGAATTGCTTTCTGCCAGTTCACGTTGGCTCCACCTCCAGGGACCACCCTCAGAGTGCTTCTTGCTTGGCATGCTGTGGATCTAGGGATGTCCATTTGGAAATTCATTTCAAAATGTGCATGTTCAGGTCCTGGGGTAACTTCTGCTACCTGTGGTATATCCTGACTCTGACCTCCATGTAAGTAGGAGGAGAGAGAGTTTGGCAGCAAAACTGGATCTTTCTTAAGAAGGAAATCCTTCTAGGTTTGATGAAAATCCTAGAGTTTTCCTGCTCCCTCTCTGAGGGTGGAGCACAGCATCCACGCACATACTACCAGTAGTGCTGGCTGTGATGTTGGCACATGTAGGTAACCGTCAAAATCTACATTGAGTGTCCCCAGGAAGCCTCCCAACAACTCCCCAGCCATGTTTATATGACTAGATATACTAGTCACAGCATACATTACGTATACATACCAATATTCCTATTAACTACCAGGTTTTATCTTCCTGATAATAAAAGATAGAAGTTCCTTGAGGGCAGGGACCTTTTCTCATTCGTTTTCTTGAGCCTAGCACAAAGTAATAAGTATGTACTGATTAGATTAATGATCCTCAAACATGATACGCAGTGATGATATTTTATAGATGAGAGAAAATTAGTAAGTTTAACAAGTTTACCCATAGTTTGTGGCAAATCTTAAAATGAAACCAAGATGTCAAGATTCATAGAAACTCTGGTTAGCAAGGGTTCCACCTGAGCGTAAGTTCCACAAAGACAAATTATTTCTTTTGTTTCAATAAATTCCAAGTACCTAGGACAGTGCCTAACATATATTAAATACTTAATAAACAGTTGAGTGAATTGAAAGAATGAATGAAGATGTTTGAGGTTTCTCATAGGACACTGCCATATCTTTACCAAGAGATCTCTTAGTCTTTATTTGAATATGTACAGTAACAGAGAATCATTAGTGTTTTAGGTATGACACTTCCATATTTTGTCAGTTCTAAATGTTGAAAGTTAGTTTTGTATGCTTGGAATATTTCACAATATTTTACAATTTTCACAACAAAATAACTTCAGGTCATATATATATACATATATATATAATATATATATATGTATATATATATAATATATATATATGTATATATATAAAACAAGGACGGGGCTGAGGACAATCATACGACCTGAAATAAGACAGGTTTCATTCAGCTGAAGTGAAATTGTAACTATGAAACCAGATATGCATCTTTTCATCCGTGTTGTCATCCAGACCACCTTTCAGTTGGTCCTCAGTTATATGAAGGGAGAGTTTGTACAATGCTTTGTAGAAATGTAGTTTTATCCAGGTCTGCAGCATTCTGCTGGTTGCTGGTCTGATAGCTGTATCAATGATAATAGCTGATGATTACATAGCACCAATCTGAGCCAGGTTCTGTTTTAAGCCCTTTATATGTATTAACTCATTTAATCCTTATAATATCCCCATCCCCAGGTGCTATTAAAATGCCCACTAACAACCAACACAATTAAGGAAGAGAGAAGTTGAGGAACTTGCCCAGGGTCACACAGCTAGGAAGTGGCAGAACCAACGCAGATTCCAGCGGCCTAGCTCCAGAGCTTACACACCTTAACTGTTGTGCTGTGTAGCACATGGCCCACTCCGGGATCCTCTTGAATCGTGCTGGCTCACCCAGAACCTCACATCCCCTTCTTGTGTTCAGAAACCATCTGCTAATTAATCAGTTCTGAAATGTCTTCAGGGACCAATACAAAAATCACCTGTGATATAACTCGTAATTTCAGAGATGGGTCTTTCTGCCTTTGGAAAGTATAAAGTTTCCCGATCGGGGTTCCCAGTCAGCTCTCCTTTTCCTACAGCCGGAGTCATCTGCTCAGCTTCTTGCGCTTTCCTGGGAGGCATCTTGCACCAATTATGTCTGCTCTTTTCATTACTCTTTTTCCATAGACCTCTTCTCTAGCACACTCCTCCCTCATGTTGAGAATTTCCCCATGGATGTCTATTTCCTTGATTTATATGTTATTGGGCCAAAACCTCTCATTTGTGGTATTAGCCAGACTCTATGCAAAAATTATGTAGCTATATGAGGCTATCTGTGTTTTTCTTAGTCACATCCCTGTCTTTTCTCATACTAAATCATGCTAGTGCATGTCTTTTCAACTTTTATTGTTACTGTCATTTTCTCTCTACCACAAAGCCCTCCATTTTTCCCCCATTTATCTGAACACTTTTTTTTCCTTTGTACCACATTTGCAGCTTGGACCTCTTGTGATCAGATTGGGAATGACATCTCTGAACAAACGCAGGCTTCCCAGTACTGTGAAGCACAGCCTGTCCCCAGCACAGAGCCCAACCCCAAAGCACTGTGCCTGAAGCCAAAACCCCTGGTGTGGAAGAGATGTGGGCTTTTTTTTCTTTCATTGGTGCAAATCACAATTGGAATCAGAGAAGAAAAACCCACTTAAATCCCCCAAGGCCCATGTCTGATACTTTATAGTCTCTGGATATGGGTCCAAGGTTTCTTTTACTATTTGCCTCCATGCGACTCATTGGATATGGCTGTCAGATGGTAATTCCATCATATTGCAGACATGCATTTTAAGAAGCTGGCACCCCTCCTGGCTGACCAGACACATATCAAAGTTCCTTATATCTACCACTGTCACCTCTGTGTCCTTTGTTGAAAACTACTATAACTTAAGGACAGGAGTTGCCAACCTTGTTCTGTAAACGGCTGATAAATATTTTAGGCTTCATGGGACATTCAGTCTCTGTAGCAACCAGTCCTCTCTGAGGCAGAATGAAAGCAGCCATAGATAATGAGTAAACAAATGAGTGTGGCTTTGTTCCAATGTAACTTTATTTACCAAAAACAGACCGCAGGCTGGATTTGGCACATGGATCCATAATTTGCCACTTCCTAGTGTCAGGAAGGAAGCAGGAGGAAATGAGGATTAGACCCAGAAAAGGAGAAAAGTGTCACTAACCACTCCTCCATGTCTTGCCTTTATTTATTTTCTGAGTCCAATAAATAACCTCCTATTCACTGGGAGTGTGAACCTTTTACATTAATTTTGGGACAGCATATCTAGTTTTGTGCTATCTTGAGTTATTTTCTCATTTTGTTCTATTGCAGCTATTTAGAGGTAATTTACAATTTTAAAGATGTGCCTTAGATACGTTAGGGGACAGACAGTGCCACCGTCAGGCCAAGATGATAGTTGCAGTCATTACATAGAGTTGAATAGGTGTTGAGTGGAGACTGGGAAGAACAGGTCACCCTGCCCAGACAGTGGTATGGCAAACAGTGGCAACCTTGACAGAGCTGCACTTTGATTTTATCGAAGAGTTTCCTTGCACAGTCCTGCAGTTTTTCCACATTGCTTTTGTGAATACAGCGTTCCCTCCCCACCCCGCACCCCGCTAGACTCTCAGTATAACGTTCTTGCCTTTGTATGGAAAAAGGAAAGCAGGAGGACATGGAAATCATGTCTCATTGGCTTTGGAATTCGTTCCATATTTGTCTGTTAACTGCAAATAAGTTTACCTTATTGAATTATTATTTAAATGGATTTTTCATTTCCTGGGCAAAACGTAACCAACAACAGACACATTTATTTGTGTGTGTGTGTGTGTGTGTGTGGTGTTTGTGCGTGCGCACACATACATATGTATGTGCAAGTTGGACAGCAAAAGGAAATTAGCTGGGGAGGAAAACATTAATGTTGATAATGGTAGGCAATCATTATCATCTGCATTCTATACACACATGGACATATGTCTTGACAGTCTTATGGGAGGAGTCAGTACCTCAAAGATACGTAACAAAGAGAAACCAACACTTTTTGGTGGCATTGAACCAGTGCAAAATTGACCTGCTTAGCAATCTTTGCCAAAACTTTCCAATAGTTCTGAGGAAAACAAGAATGATAGGTGTATTTAATAATCAGAGCAACTGATCACCAAGCAGACAGCCCTTGGGCCAGAAGCAAATGTCCAGAAAATCATCACTTACATATGGAGATTAAGTGCTTGGAAACAAATGAGAGTCAATCTTAGCAGTAAACCGCACAAGCATAGCGGAGACAAACAGTCCTATTAGCATCAGAATTTAGGAAGATTACTTTGTGTCCTCATTTAAATGGAACACAGAAGTCAGCCCTGGCAGAGAACTGGTAACTGGTTTTCCTTCTGTCCAGCCAGATGCACACTTGCTCTTTGACATCCCTTCTATTGCATAGGTTATTGCCAGAGAGAGCCGTGTGGGGCTGCTGAGGAGAAGTCTGCAGAATAGCATCAGCTGGTGCTTCAGACTGAGGACAACAAATAGATTAACATTCCATTGTCTGTAGGAATGGCGAGATGCTTTGAAAATTCCTTTTACTTATTAAATGTGAGAGTATCCTAAAGCCTTAAAGTTGAGCTTGCAAATTTATAAATAGGGTTATGATCATGCATCGGATGTGCCGTCCCATGACTGGGCTACGAGGGGAGACGGGTTTC
The DNA here is from genome assembly GCF_004115265.2 of Rhinolophus ferrumequinum. NCBI lineage: Eukaryota > Metazoa > Chordata > Mammalia > Chiroptera > Rhinolophidae > Rhinolophus > Rhinolophus ferrumequinum. The sequence goes on along the minus strand of NC_046290.1, from coordinate 37,882,513 downwards.
AGGGTTGGAGATGTGGACTTCGCATTCTTCTCCAAGGCGGAAGTGGTCAGAGTGCAGAGGATCATGCAAGAATGATTGTGTAGAGGAAGAAGAGAGGACTGAGGATAGAATCCTGGGGAATGTTTGAACGGAAGGCTCGGGAGAAGATAGAGGAGCCTAAAAGTGAGAACGAAATGGTATTATCAGAGAAGGCGGTGGTGGGTGGGACATGGAAAATGGTGAGATCACAGGTTTGCAGGGCCTGGATCAAATCACGCTCCTCACAGTCTTCCCAAACCCTGGGGACTTGGGAAAAGATTGTACTTTCTGGGCTCGAAATTCTTGAGTTTTAAAGTTAAACAATAGGAATCTGAGGGAATTTCCATGGTGTGGAAAGTGCTTTCACAAATAACATTGGCAATCCCCCAAAACATCACAGGGACGTTATGTTATAGTAATGTTTAGAGTTGAGGAAATGGAATGTTGGAAAAATTGTGTATCTTATCTAAGGACATATAATTAGGAAGCACTGGGATTCAAACTCAAACCTTCTGAATCTAAAGATCACAGTTCTCATTCTGTTCTCTTGCCCCTTGAAGCTGGATGGGAGGCTAGCCTGAGACGAGAGGGAGGAAGGGATGGGGTGACTACTCCCTGGAAATCTGAGCTCATGGAGAGTGGCTACGGGCCAGGAAAGAAGGTTGCAGAATCATGTAATGGCTGGAGTGCTGGTCCAGCCAGGTCTGGGGATTTGAAAAGAGCGATAGAGTTTTGAAACAGCCATTGTAGGTAATGTGAGAGAGAATTCTTCGGGGGGCGGGAGGGGGCAAATAGAATGACTACTGAGGACACAGATACAGTGAGACAGAATGAATCTGTAGTAGGCTTAGGTATTTTTGGTGTGGAGTCTCCAGCAGATATCAGTGGAACAGAAGTAGGAAAAGTAGGTTGATTGCTAACCGGACAGAAGAGAAAATTGAGAAGACAAGAGCGTAGGAGGCGTTCTGATCAGTGTAAAATTCTCCAGGTAAAATCATGCTTCCTTCCACAGGGATAGTCCACATCACATGTACTGTCCGACAGAGCAAAATTTTCTGGACATTCTGGAACAAATTCAAATTTCCCAGGGTTTCCGTTCTCTTTAGTTTTCTTCTCTCATCTTTCCCCCAGCCCCCAGTTTCCCTTAGAGTATCTGTTCAAGGTGGTAAATGTAGAAATCATTCTCGATTTTTCCACTGTTGCCTAACCCCACAGGTATATACACATAAAATGCACTGATGTTTTAAAAATGCAAATAACCACGGAGTTATGAGTTATCATTGTTTTGTTCTTTACATAGACAGAAGAGCTGAGGGGAATATGGAGGAAGGAGGAAAATTGGCCAAAAGGCTGGAGGCTCTGCAGACCAGATGGTCTGATACCCCAGTGACCCTGAGGCTGGCAGACATGGCTGGGGGGGGGGGGGGGGCCGGGATGAGTGATGGTGGAATCCAACTGGGAGGAGGGAAGGCATGGTCCTCCTGTCTAAAGAGCTGAGTTAGACCACAGAGATGCCCCTATAGGTTTTCAATCTCTATCAAACTGTGTCTTCGTTGTAAGTTCCAGATAGAAAAGAATCAGCATTTGAAATTCGGTGCAGCACTTAACACATTAAAGAGAAATCACTGTATGCTAAATTATTTGTAGAGCCTGAGGAAGAAATCAATTCAAGTAAGTAAAAACACACAAGAACCATTTTGTTCCACATTCTACTTTATGATTGCCAGCACCTGTACACACTTGTGACCATCACTGCTCATTACTTAATGTATAATTGTAAGTCTGTGAAAACTGACTTCTGTTTTTTCAGCTTTTATTTTTTTATTTTTTATTTTTTAATTTGTTTATTAGTTTCAGATGTACAAAACAATGTAATAGACATTTATGATTTATATCCCTCACACTGTGTGAACCCCCCTGCCCCCATCCACCATCCCCCTGACATCGCACAGAGCCATTACATTTCCACTGTCTCTATTTCTAATGCTGTACTCCACTTCTTGTAACTATATATATATACTCCACTTCTTATAACTATATATATACACACATACATATACACATATAAATACATATATATATATATGTAATTGTAGTTGACATTCATTATTGTTCAGCTTCAGCTTCAGGTGTGCAGTGCAGTGATCAGGCATCTACATCATCCCTGAGGTGGTCTCCCTAATGGGACAAGTGTCCATCAGATACCCTACAAAATCTTTACAACATTATTGATTACATTCCCCAAGTTGACTTCCGTATCCCCGTGGTCATCTTGTGGTTACTGACTGTGCTTTCTAATCCCCTCATCTTCCCCCTTATCCTCAGCCCCCCTCCCATCTAGCAACTGACTTATCTTTTTACTGAAAGATTTTTTTTTATTTTTATGTTAGACTGTTCTGATTCTTCATGGAGTCAGGTTTTCAACCTCAAGCTGTGACATTTCCAAGAAGTGAGCGCCACCTTCTGGCCACTGCAAATATTGCTGAACCCAGTGTAGTGAGGGATATTTTTTGACCGTTCTTAACCAGGCTATGGAATTAAAATTATCTTTCAGTTTCTAAAGCATGATAATCACTTAGGAATCCACATGACTTCTAGACAATCTATTTTTCTCCTTTCAATTAGTATATAATTTTTATTCAGTATGTATCACTGTCTCTAGTGTGAACTATTCTTATAATAAAAAGTAATACCCTAGTACAGTCAAGGAGTTTCCAATGCTCTTCAGGCAGAGATGGTCCTCTGGCCCTTAGACATATAGTTTAACAGCTTGAAGAAAATAATAACGTTGGTTCTCTGACTCTGAAACTAAGTCTGAGGTGGAACAGAGCTGCACAATGAAACCCACTTGGCAGAAGTGAATTTTGCCCATTCCTCAATGGGTGTGATGAAGTGCATTTCTCATCAATAGATTAATGACTAAAATTTGCCTTGCTACACAATCCAACATAGGCTCTACCTGCACAGTCTGGAGTTGTACCTCTCAGATACATGTTCAACCTCTTAGCACCTTGTTACAATCCAGGCACGTAAGACTATATCCTAAAAGAACTCCTCTTTGAAATTGAGAATGCAGGAATGACACAGGGTAAATCTGACAGATGGTATGGTTTATTGTGATATTGTCGTCACTCCCTTGATTTTATTTTCTTCTTTTCTATGAAATTTGTACTTGAAGATGTCCCAGTCATTTAAAATGAGGTCAGATTTAGAAGTTCTTACACAACTAGCAAAACAATTTTATTTTACTGCCTAGAAACAATAAAGACTTACAATCCCAACTTGTATGGGTCCATATCAGTTGCTTTGGCTGAATTTAGATTTTTTTTTCTTATTAACTTTGCAAAGTATGATGCTAATATGTGAAATAGCTGGAATAAGAGTCACCTTGACAGTATCTAGCTGACACATGCATCTCAGCACCCCTCCTTCTTGATAGAGGAGAATGATGGCATCAGCCTCGGCCAACTCTCTACCAAGTCACTGAACTTGAATTACAAGTACAACTTTTCATCTTCCAACTATTAGGTTGGTGGGTGCAAAGGTAATTGCGGCTTTTGGAATTATTTTTAGCCTTTTAAACCGCAATTACTTTTTCACCAACCTAATACATGTACGTGTCTGATGTGTGTATGGGGAACAGATGAGTTTTCATTATTCTGCTCACACATCAAAACTTTCAAAGAACCTATTCCCCCCAGATGCCCAGAGACTTTGGGGGCATTCCTTTAATATTGTATAGCACTGAGCAAACACTGGTTATCAATATGATCCCTGCCTTTCTAGCCCTGCCTATTCCCTGAATGCCTGCAAATGCTGCCTGTGAGAGTGGCATTTCCTCAAAAAGCACTCCAAGTACTTCCGTAAAGAAGTCTCCTGGCCAAGGACAGGCAACACTGATACTATCTTTCACAGCTTTAAACAGAGGCTGAATTTAGTTAAACCCTGAGGCCTTCTTGCTTAGCAGAGTGTTCAGGAGAGTGGGTTTTATGTTTTTGCACTATTACAAAACATTCTAGTGTCATATCCCATCCACAGCCTGTACGTTAGAAATTTAACGGGTATGAAGTCTGACAATTAAGTTTGCAACTTGTTGTAATGATGTTGCTAACCTTTTTTGATATCAGAGGGATTATTCATTATGAATTTGTACCAACTGGACAGTCAACCGAGTTTACTATTTGGAAGTGCTGAAAAGACTGCCTGAAAAAGTTAGACCACCTGAACTTTTCGCCAACAATTCATGGCTCTTGCATCACGACAATGCACCAGCTCACACAATTGAACTGTCTGTAAGGGAATTTTTAGCCAGGAAACAAGTAACTGTATTGGAACACCCTCCCTACTCACCTGATCTGGCCCCCAATGACTCCTTTCTTTACTTGAAGATAAAGAAATATTGAAAGGAAGACATTTTGATGATATTCAGGACATCAAGGGTAACACGACAACAGACAACTCTGATGACCATTCCAGAAAAAGAGTTCCAAAATTGCTTTGAAGGGTGGACTAGGTGCTGGAATTGGTGCATAGCTTCCCAAGGGGAGTACTTAGAAGGTGACCGTAGTGATATTCAGCAATGAGGTATGGAGCACTTTTTCCAGGATGAGTTGACGAACTTAACTGTCAAACTTCATAGAGTAGGATTTAATTGGTTGGAATGGGACTCTGGCGTGGAAATTCTTTAAGCCTCCCGAGGTGGTCCTGGTGTACTGCCAGGGTAATAACAGGCTTTGTGCAAAAACAGCTGTTTCTTACCTACCAGGACCAGTCAAACGGCTTGGGGTTGGACAACTGTATGGTGAAACAAAAATTCTAGCCATCGAGTAGAGATGGTTAGGGAAAGAATATAGATATTAGGTCAAAGAATTAGACAGGAACCAGTAGGGAAGAACAGCCCATCTAAAAAGTTAAGAATTGTGTCGACGAGGGAAATGATCTGCATCTCGAGTGATTGTTGAGAGGGCCACCACAGCTCTCCCACACAATGTCTTTGGCCTGAGAAAAACTCGGAATGGAAGCCACAACGCCTTCGGACTCAGTAAACCTGTTCCCTGAATAGAATGGAGTTGGCCTCGGTATGTCCCTCTGTTCCAGTAAAATCCATCCTTTGTTATCTGCTTTCACTGCTTGCAGTTGGATTACTCAAAACTACTTTCTGACACGTGGACTTAGTATAAAACATGAGAGGGGAGATAAGGGTCTAGGTTAAGGTTTGGCAAATGACTCGTGGGTACCAATCATCGGAGGAGCTTGTTAAAATTCAAATTCACCAGCCCAGCTTGAGACATTTCGGTTCAGCAGCTCTAGAGTGGGGCTTGGAGAAGGGCTAGTTCTGACATTTGTGAATTTGCGAGATAAAAATATCGATAGAAGATTACATAGCACATGCTTAAATATTTAAAAGTTGTAGATAACACTAACAGACTGTTAATTAAAGGAAATTTGAGACTCCTTCCTTAACAAGTAAGTCTATACTATACCCTGGAAGTTCAAATAAAGAGCCTTAATGTTTAGGTTTTATCCTGTACCTCAGTGTCAAAGGTCTGTCCTCCTACCTTGACAAATATGCCTTCATAATAACCTGGAAGACCAGGTTTAAATTCAGTATTTTCAAGCATTCTCAGTGCTGAGGGAAGGAGCCTGTGGCTCCCCTATTCTTCTTGTAACATTTGTTTCCTTCTGGAACCTTGAGGCACCGCTATGCATGTATGGGAGATATGCCAGGCTGCATGCCTGAGTTCTGACCAATTACCCTCCGCCCTGATCCCCCAAGCAACAGCCACGCGCAGGCCTAGGGTTGTGCATACTGGTGGCATGTCTGCCCCCTAGAGGACAGGTGGGTAACACGACCACATGGGCCCTGTTGGCTGGCTTGGGCCATTTGTGTAGGCAAATCCAAGATCTCAGTTTTCAAGTCGTTGTCTAAAAGAAGAACATGTTCCCAGGTCCCACAAATGCCTCCTCCCAAGGAAGGGGCAGGGCTGGAGAATGGGCAGAGCAGGGCCTCTAAATCTCCCAGAGCAGGTCTTCCTTTTGCCGTAAGGGGGATGTTGAACCCCAGTGACAAAGATGCTTAAACCCCCCATTTATCGTGGAGCACTGATCGTACAGAACTGACAAGAAAGGGCCTTGCTGGTTGCCACTAGGCCATTACCATCACTCCAGAGGCACTGGGAGCAGTCAAGGCAAGTGAACTGGAGAAACCCTGCCTTTATTATCTCCCCTCTCACCTGCATAACTTATCCACCAAATAAAATCTAGGAAAAATATTTTCTCCCCCTACTTCAAACAGTCTTTAAATAAAAAGTGAGAAAAAAATTTTTTTCTGTTGTGGGTTCAGTTTTTTTTTTTTTTTTTTTTTTTACAATTACAGTTAACATTCAATCTTGTTTTATATTAGTTTCAGGTGTACAGTACAGCATAGTGGTTAGACATTTACAGAATGTATGCAGTGATCCCCTTGATTAGTCCAGTACCCACTTGGCACTATATATAAATGTAGTTATTACCATATTATTGACTACATTCCCTATGCTGTACTTGATGTCCCTGTGACTCTTTTGTAACTACCAATCTGTACTTCTTCATCCCTTCCCCTTTTTCATCCAGATCCCTAACCACCCTCCCCTCTGGCAACCATCAGTTTGTTCTCTGTATCTATGAGTCTGTTTCTGTTTTGTTTGCTCATTTATTTTGTTCAGAAAGTAGGAATTTTAACTGACATCTTTCTCACACCGAAGCGTCTTAGCTTTTAGAATATAGAGATAATAAATTTGAATCAGCTGGAGGATATCATTTCATCCTAATGCAGTACTTCTATAAAATTTGACACCTTGTTGACGCTCATCTGAGAACTTGACACATCATTAAACATCCATTAGGACAATGACCACACCATTGGCTCCTTAGTAGATGCCTTAAAACGTTATTCGTTTACAAGAAATATTGTTTTGGGCAGGCACTTTTTACGGGAGGTGGGGGCATCTGTGCCAGAGTTGTTCCCGTATTAACTGAGTCCCTAGAAGAAGGCGCGGGTTATGTCTGGCAAAGTGTGACCATAACTAGGGAGACAGCATCAGCGTTATGCAACCGCAACCCCTCCAGGGAACCTGTGCTCCATGGCACAGAAGACCTTATGTTGAGTTAGTCACTCCTTTCATTAAGTTCTTCAGGCTGTAGTAAATTCCAGATATGGCTTTAGGGAGGAACGTCACAAATGATATTCTGACAACTTTGTAAGCCAGTTTAGAACTTCTCAACTCTGGCCGGCTCATTCGTATTGCTTGGGGGGCTTATGAAAGTACCCATGGTGGGGGGCATCTCCATGGATTCCTGTGTAACTGGTGTGTAGTGAGCCCAGATATCAGTGTTTTTAGAAAACTTTCAAGGAATACTAGTGTGCAGCCAGGCTTGAGGACCACCAGTTAAAGGAACACACACACAAAAGAAAACACCAATATCAAAGATTCTGAGGTAATAAAATCAGGATAGACAGATTTTAATGAGAAGGAAGGAGAGAAGAAGAAGGAGGAAAGAGAAGTGGGGGAATGGAAAGAGAGAGGGCCAAGGAAGCATTAAATCAAGATTTAGGGCATGGCTAGAAATGGTGGCAATAACTGGACAGAAGTGTGACCCTGGCAGATTGGGGGAACAAACATGCTGGCAGGCACAGACTCCAAACGATTGTTCAGATGCTGTCCAAAATCTTAGCCACCTCCCAGTTTTGCCTTGTCCTAAGTTAGTCTATACTGAGACCAGAATGCATTGCTCAGCACCCTGAGAAACTGACCGTTCCCCTGGTCTTCTTTTGGATTTTTAGGCTCCTGGGGGCCAAAGTGCACTGTCCACGGGGCTTTGTTGCACAGTGGATGACATGCCATTGACCTTCCCCTACACTTACTGAGAGCAGCGCCTCATCTTTCAGTTCCAGAGGGAAGTGAAGACATCCTGACTTCTTCAAATCCCCGCGTAGCATTAATTTTATTCTTACGTTTCTTTTAACTGTGCATCAAAGTATACATAAGTACAAATGCACCGATTATAAGTGTAAAGGTCAACAAATTTTCACAAAGTGAATACACTGGGGTCATCGTACCCAGATCCAGAAGCAGACTCCTTGAGCCTCCTTCTAGTTACTAACCGCCAGATACTCACTACTGGACTGACAATACTAAAAATGAGTGCGCTTGTCCTGTTTTCAAGTTTTATGTAAATGAAGTCATACTCTACATACTCTGGCCTTCTAGGTCAATATTTTGTTTGTGACATCAGTCCACGTTACATGTAGTTATAATTTGTTCATTCTTGTGATTGTATGATATTTCTTTTATTATATATATATATATGAGTGTATATATATATGGTAAAATAAAAAGGGATTAAAGAGAAAGGGGGTATAGACATGTCAGATGTCTAAAATATAATAAGCCTTATATAAAATATGTCTGTAAATGTTTCTTCCTACTTGAAGTGAGCAAATTGGCGTTAACACCCGTGTTTACTCGTGCTGGTATATTTCCAATAATTAGTTTTCTAAGATCTTAACTAAGGTTGCTGTCCTCTGGAGTGGTACCCAGCAGAAAATGACATATTCATTGCTGCAGTATCCGTGACTACATCACCTGCACAGGTATAATGTCTCTCCTTCAGTAAATGAGTCAACTTCATACAATAGTCTAAGGACGTCCCAGACCATAGAGAAAAAAATTAGAGCAGTGGTGCTCAAACTACAGCACGCTCCAGAATCAGCTGGAGCCCCAGAATCGCCTTTAAAAACTCGCTGCTGGGCCCGTCCCCAGTTTTCTGATGTGGGGGGCCCGTGGGGGAGTCCATCGCTGTGCCTGTCCAGTAAGCGTCCTGGACGCCGATGCTGTGGCCTGGGGCACAACCGCTGCCTGACAGCCTGCAGGTGAAGGTCAGTTTCTCTCCCGTTCCCATATCCCCCTGGTGCGGTTCCCTCCTGTCATGCACTTGTTTTTCAAAATGCGTGGAACCAACCAGGTTGTAACTTTAGTCTTGTTGACGTATTTACTGTCCTCCATCATTACCATCTATTCTCTTGTTCTGCCTTCTCATCCAACTCTGCTCACCATTCATTTGGAGCATGTATTTCGTTTCTTCTTGATTTGCTTGCACGTTGGTGGCTCCAACTATTTATCACCTCATGACAGGCTGGGGCCTTGTGCTTGTCTGCATCCCGCGGTCCCCAGCGGGACTCCTGCACACACTACTGAACTCAGTCCTGTGTTCTCTGCTGACCCACGGAGTGAATCCGAACAGACCCTGCTTTTCACCTCATTGCGCTTTGGTCATCTGTTAAGATACCTATAAAATGAAGCGGTGCTTCGTGCTATTATAAGATAGGGAGGTTATAACAACGGTCTGGGATCACATCATACTGGGAAGAAAAAGGGCATTACTTTCATGTTTTAAAGTATGTGTTTCTCAACTAAAGTGTTTCTCAGACTTGGCATCACCTAGAGAACTTAAAAAAAAAATAGTGATGTTTGGATCCCCCCACAGAGTTCTTTGAATCGATGTAGGCTGTAGGGTGGGCATAGAGATTTTCGAAAATTCCCAGGTGATTCTAATACATAGAAAAGTTTTAGAACTTGTTCTCTTTATGAGTTTCAAGAGAGCCACTTATTTTTTTATTATTATTATTATTATTATTATTATTATTATTATTATTATTATTTTGGTCTGGGGTGTTATTTTCATAAACACATATCCTTATCTTACTTCTTGCCTCTTTTTGAATTTTGCTTCTTTAAACAAGAAAAATATAATTAAGGGCGATTTACATGTTGCACAAATCATTAAATTCATTCTGAACCTTGGATAAACCTGCTCTAAGTTAGAAATGAAAAATAAAAACTCTGCTGAATTCTGCAATTTAACTAATCCATAAGGATTTGGCAGGAAAGAGTTTTTTGTTCTTGTAATTAATAACTAGCATAGAGGGTTGTTGGGGTAATGATTCATTTTGAAACACTCTTCTAATTTCCAGGGACGTTTTCCCATTATAAAATGATTATATATAAAAACAAAAGTGGAACTTTAATACTGAGATTTACAACCATGCCATGTCCTTCCAAATGTAATGGCCTCCTATCTACCATTTCACTGGTTTGTAAAATAAAACAGATGGATTTCAGTCCAATGAAGCTATTTTAAATTAGCTTGTATTTAATCACTTTGAAACTAGTTGTTTCCAACCTACCTGATGTTATTAAAATAGTCAACTGATTTCCGTCTACCCCAAAAGTTAGTAGATAGATAGATACCACCAGATGAAAAAGTAGCCCCCAGAATAAGCCTAGGAAATAGATCTTTCTTAAATAACAATGATGTCTGTAGGTTTAAACTATTAACTGTCTTCTATTTGACCCTTTCTTAAGTCTGGACCCTTGTATCTCAGAAGAATTGAATATGGAGTGAAATTCCATTATGATTGATCTATAGCCATATTAGAGATTTAGAGCCATCAGTCTATATCACTTACTGAAACTGCTGAAAAAAATACTAACAACATAACAGGATTTCTAGAATGATCAACTTCAGGACACAGGACATAGCGGTTGTTCTGAGTTCAGCCATTAATTCAGTGTGTAAACTTGCAAGATAAACCTGAGAATTCAGACAATTAGTCAACCCTTCTCAAACAGATTTTTAGTAAACTAACAATTTTAGAACAGATGGCTTTTTTAGTTATCTAATTTTTAAAAAACTTAAAAATAAACTTAAATAGCACCTTCAAATATAAGTTTCACCAACCTCATCATTTTCATGTAGAGATTTCAAGACCAATATTGTCTAATATTTATGTAGAACATTAGGATTTACAAAGTACTTTTATATATGTTTTGCTATATTTTCCCACAAGCTTAGGGAGATTGGAAGAGCAATGATTAACATACTGCATAGTTTTAAAAAGTGAGTCTCAGAGAAATTAAGTGAATAACCTAGAGTTAAAGAGCCAGAAGTGTATGGAACTAGGGAGCCACTCAAATTTTCTGACTCTGAAATTACTATACCAGCTATATATACCAGCTCCTTACAGAGTAGCTAATTGAGAAATTTGTCAGGGATCATGAGGGAAATCTGATAGTCACTGTATTTTTATCACTTTTATAAATAATTTTTATATTTTATATTCAATTTGCCATTGGTAGAAATATCTCTATACTGGTGCTATATTTAGACTGTAAATAGCAAAACCTAAATATGCATTTGGGACCTGTAATCTCATCTAGGTTATAAGAGTAATTAAGAACAGTCACACTTGCCACTGTATCAACATTTACTATATAGAGTGATCAATTATCTTCCCTGGCACAAAAGGAAAATTAAACATATCTTTTCGTTTTTTATCTCAATCTATTTATCACATTTCTTTTACAGTATTTATTCTGTGCTTTACCAGTGCTGGGTAGTTCTTCTATTTGGCCACTAGAGGGTAGTCCTTAGTCAGTAATGTCACTTTGCTTGTGACTGGAAACTGATTCTGATTGGAAACATTTCACGTACACTGGAGTTGTTTTCCCCTGGTGGGCAAACAACGGAGTAAGGACTCAGTGATTTAAGAGTCTTGCTTTTGATTTTTAATGACAAAACCTTACTTGGTTCTAGGTACAGACCCTTGCTTCCACATACTACTTATCCTGGCCTTATTTAAATAATGAGGTGTTGTAAGTCCTGCCTTTGATTGTGGTTTGGTCTAAACTTCTACTTGGCAAAGCAGATCTCTCTAGACAATGTAGTCTTGGGAAGCACAACAATGGTCTTGGAGACCTGGGCTCTCAGCTTAGGAAACAATTGGGAATGTGTATCTGGAAGTAAATTTCAGAGTGCCCCTTTCCCACCTTTGGCAGCCAAATCCTTTTCTGCTAATGATATTACATTGCCACACTTTTTCAGAGTCACTCGACAGTCCAATAGAAGTCTTCCTTCTGTTTTGTCTAGGCCATGTGATTTTCCCAGCAAAAACAGAACAAACAAACAAAAATCCATTCACACGGGCTATTTGCATGATATGGTCCAAAGGTTTACTAAATTATATTTGTCATAGTCACCCAAGCATAGAATCTAAGCCAACAATTTCCTGCTCTTTTTTTTTTTCCCCTCAGTGACTGTTGATTCTTCCAATAAGCTGTTTCCTTTAGTAACTCACTTGCAGAACCAAACCTGTGTTTCAGGTTTTCATTCTTTGCACACCCAGTCAAAAATGAGATGCCATTCCTTCTTTTATTCAGTTAATCAAATCCTCCTGCTTCTCGCGTTCTCCAGGAATTCTTTCTGCATACTCTTACTGCACGTTCCTACTTCCTTACAGTTCTCTCATAGTTGAGCATAAGCATTGATATAACATGTACTCATACAACCCTTTGCAATCATTCTCTGCCATTAACAAAACGCCAGGATTGAATCAGTCCCCAAAGTGACCAGTTGGATTGTTCATCTGCCCTGGGCGGGCGTGGTGGTGGTTCCCTGGGTGTGTGAATATAAACTTGCAGTTTCTCAAGGACAACAGGAAGCCCGGTGTCTGGTTGCTACCACTTTGAACTTTAGTTGAGATTTTTTATTGTTTGTGGGATATGGAAATTTTTCCTCATAGAGGTCAACTGAGTTCACCCGATTTCCTAAGATCTAGATAAAATTGCCTCAAAACCCCATTGTACAGATTGGGAAAAGTCCTGCATCTCCCCAAAGTTTTTTAAAATTTCCAGGGGCCTTAGAACCTGTCTTCTGATCACAAAAGGACCCAAATTTCTGTTTCAACAGAATTAGTTCAGGTTAGGAATCAGCTTACAGCGGCCGTCACAGTCCCCCTTTTCCACATCACAGAGGCCAAGGGTGGAATGGTGCCTCTCCCTTCATTTTCCCAGCCACCTGCCTTTCCTCTCTCCCATGAAAGGAAACTTGTTTACACGTGATGTTTATGTATGTATCAGACTTTATCGATGGTTCAAGGAAATAAAAGCAATTTACATTCGCAAATAATGTCAAATGTTGTAATCAATATTTAGACATTCGCATTCTAAAAAAGTGAGTTAACGCAGTCATTTCTATAACTAAGATGCTAGCCTTCTCCGTTTTGCTTGGTCCTCTCTCTCCCTTACTTTCTAAATGTTGCCCGTAGGAGCTCCAAGTTTTTCTTACTTCATGAGATTTGGCACTTTACCTCTCTCCTTCTGTGCCATCCATCCTTTAACTCCCAGACCTACCCAGGTGATCAGCACAACAAAATAGCCTTTCATTTATCAGTACCCCCCACCCTTGAAAGAATATACCTTTGGTTATAAATAGCTTTGTGTGTGTGTGTGTGTCTGTCTGTGTATGTGTGCATGCGTGTGCACACACACCCCCACACACGTGCACTTAGGATGACAAATCGAATTTTGCCATTCAACTTATATTTGATCTGGAAATTCTATATAGTCATTCTTAGCATTCATTTATTTAACAAATACTTTTTTTTTTTGGCTGGAAAAACATTTTAATTAAAGATTTCAACAGGCTAATATTTCTTCTTATTTAAATTTTTTTTCAATTACAGTTTACAGTTGACATTCAATATTATATTAGTTTCAGGTGTACAGCACAGTGGTTAGACATTCTTATAACTGACAAAGTGATCCCCTCAATAAGTCTTGGCGGAATTACAATATTATTGACTATATTCCCTATGCTGTCCTTTACATCCCCGTGACTCTTTTGTAACTACCAATTTCTACTTCTTAATCCTTTCATCTTTTTCACCCTGCCCCAATGCCCCTCCCATCTGGCAACCATCAGTTTGTTCTCTGTATCTGTGAGATGTTTCTGTTTTGTTTTCAGCAAATAATTATTGAACATTTACTTGGAAAAAGAAATACAGTTCCTTCTCTGTTTAAAGTGGCAGTGAATAATAAAAACTTGCAAGTGTCCATGTCTACCTCTGAGGTCTAATAATCTTTCTGAAGGGAGGATATGCAGCACTTTGAGAAACTATATGAGGAAATGTCATAGTCAGCTTGGGCTGCCATAAAATACCATAGACTTGGTGGCTTAACCAACAGACAGTTGTTTTTCTCACGGTTCTGGAGGCTGGAAGTCTGATATCAGGGTGCCTGCATGCTGATTTCTGGTGAGAGATCAATTTCTGGCTGTCAGACAATTGCCTTCTTGCTATGTTCACACATGACAATCCTGGGAAGGAAAGGGGGAAAGAGACTGCACGCTTGCGCAAGCTCTCTGGTGTCTCTTCTTATAAGGGCACTAATCCCATCATGACAGCTTCATCCTCATGACCTCATCCCAGCCTAATCACCTCCCAAAGGTCCTGTCTCCAAATATGGTCACACTGATGGTTAGGGCTTCAACCTACGAAGTCTGGGAGGACACGGACATTCAAGTTATTAACAGGAAAAATCAGGGAAGAGAGAAAATGGGGCAGTCGCATCATGAGATATTTACTTTGAAGAATCATTCTGGCTGTGGTGTGGGGCGTAGGTGTGGGTGGGGGGGAGTGTAGGTGTTGGGAGCCAGTTGGGCCACAATTGCTGGAGTTCACATGATGGTAATTTAGACTGGAGTGGGGAGATCATGGCAACGATGGCCTAGTGAGTTAGCCGGGGCCTCGTCAACGTCTCTTTCTCCTCTTCTCCCATCCTTCCTTCTTACTCACATTGTCCTCGTCTGTAAACTTTATTTCCTTTTCACATTCTAACACTTCCTCCCAACTTTCCTATGTACATGAAAGAGACGGATATTATTTTCCTTCCTCCTTTTAAAGTTTTGGTAGGTTAGATAACAGTATCTGTTACTCACAAATATCAGTCACATATTTTAATGTGCAAAGAAAGTGGTAAATACTTACACATTAACAAAGCAGGGGAATCAGTGAGATTTTTGTGCTAGAGGAACTCAAATGCTTATCATATGGTATACATATTCTTTTGTGGACATTGTAATTCTCTAAATAGCATTACACTTCAGTGTCTATGCAATTATCCTTCAGTTAAACCTTTCCAAAAGCTTTTGGAAAATTAAAATAGCAATAAGATACGAGTCCCCACTTACTTGACTGACAAAAGAGCTGCAAGTTTGGTAACATATTCTGTTAATGGGGCTACAAGGAATTTACTGGTGGGCTTGTGAATTGGGCAATTGGCAACACCTATTGATTACAAATGCACATGTCATTTGACGCAGCAGTTCCACCTCTGACAAACTTGTTCTACAGGTTACTGTCACACATTTGAAGTTACTTATGTACAAGGTTATTCACTGGAAAACAACTTGTGAGAGGGAAATCTTGAAAAAAACAAAGACCCATCAATAGGTGACTGGTTCCATAAATCACATTTCCATACAATTGAATAAATGCTCTCTATGTATAGATATGGAATGATGTCCACAAATATTAAGTGTAAAAAGGACGCTACGTAATGGTGTGTATAGGAGGCTAGATTTTTGTGTGAAAGTGGAGGGAAGGTATAATAATACATACTTATACGTTTTTGCACAGAAATATTTTGAAAGGTTATACAATAAGAGGATAAGTATTTACCTGTGTGACAAAAGGGAAATTTAGTGGATTCAAAACAAAGGTCAGCTACGCAAAGCTGCATCTCTGTGTGTGTGTGACTATATACATATATACATGTATATGTACATACATTTGTCCACACATATGTATTTATATGTATATGTGTAATTTTTATTTTCAGTCATATAAGTATATTGCCCATTCAGAAGAATACATTTTTAAATGCTAATGTTTGCTTTTCTATTTCTTGTAATTGTGTTTCATTGCTAAATAATTAAGACCGGGGGTTGGAGACAGACTTTATGCCTCTCAATTATGCCTCTGTCACGTAATAGCTGTATGACCTTGGGCAAGTTACTTAATCTCTCTGTACCTCAGTTTTCTCCTACATGGAATGGAAATAATCATAGTTGTTTAATGGATTTAGAGTTTTAATTTGACAAGATGAAAAAGTTCTGCAGATTTATTGCACAATAATGTGAATATACTTAACACTACTGAACTGTACACATAAAATTGTAAATTTTATGTTATTTTTTTACCACAGTTAAAAGCAAAACATTTTTTTAAAAGTGAGGGTAATCAGAGTACCTGCTTGTAATTTCGTTATGAGGATGATAGATCAATATGTGTGAAGCCCTTAGGTCAGAGCCTGACATTCTGGAAGCCAGTGAGATGTTGAGCTGTTCTCTACTGGAACATAGAGATAGCAGGCTATGCCCTCACTCTTTGAGCGTTCATTAACGAATCTGTGCTACTAATAGTGGTCCCTCTGTTTCTAGATGAAGCCTAGTTCTCTTTGGGTGCATTATGAGACATATTATCTAAGATTTAAGTTTGATTCTCAGAACTCAGGGGACACGTACTTATATTGCGAGGGCCCCCATTTAAAAAAGCTGTATAATATTTCACATCGTGAGGAAGGCTTAATGAATCTAGAATAACAAAATAAGTCCCCAGAATGTTTTCATTCGATGAGGGAATGTAAATAGCTGGTTCTCCTATGCAGGTGAGTGGCACTCTCATGAACTGGTTCTTGAGATTTTCTTAATACACAGCAACAGCGTTTAGCAGATTTACTGACCTTCTGGCATGTCCGTGACCATACTACCCACTGATCTAATTTATAGAGTTTCTAATCATACATAATCTATTTCCCACAAACGACAAGATCTCCTGTCTCCCTGTATGAAGTGTTTATCAGTATATTTTTTACTTTTCAGCAGCTTCACAACTTCTGACTAGTTTAAGTTTTCAGACACTTTCTCTCCTGCATTTACTAAGCACCCCATTTCAGGTTTGGCCCAACAAATTCATACAGCAACTCAGATATGTGTGACAATGAAATGGAATTTCCATCCTTGCAACAAATTCTGAACAATAACAATTGTGAAGATAAGCTAAGTTTATTCAAAAGTGGTTTGGCATTGTGATAATGTGGTCCAGATCAGAGCTCAACAACAATATTTTGAAATGTTTCCAAGTTTATGAAAATAATAACTTTGTATAAAATGTTTTGTACTTTTCTGGTTAACTACATAGCCCAGCGGGGTATCCATCCTCTTGCATCTGATGTTCACATTTCATATCTATGTGTTATACTGCTTTCAAAGAAATGAAATGCTCCAAAAATAAGAGCTATGGAATTAATTACATAAAATAAGTGTCATATAAAAAGATGAAAAGCAAAGAAACTTTTTTTTAAACTTGGGTTTTTTAATTAAAAAAATAAAGCTATTCTCTGCCATTAGTAATCATCATAATAGCTAACATTCAGTTAATAGTCACCATGTATGAAATCCCATGTTGAGTCTACACAACAAGCTTCTTGGAGGGAAATAAGGGTCAGTGAGTGTCAGCAACTTGCTAAAGGTCCCACGCTTGTCAAATGGAAGAGTTGAGACTCAAACTGTGGCCGAGTTCTTAATCACCGTGCTCCACAATTACTATTTATTTTTCTGCCCTGTTTATTTTTCCAGTCATCAACTCGGCTTAAATATCCATAAATAGTTATTTGAGTTTTTTCTCTTCTGTGGACTGTCAATTTTTATAATTCGAGTTCTGTGGAACTTTGCCCTACAGGCGATATTTGAAATGGATTTATTTTTCCAAGTTATGCTATTAAGTGACGCCTATGATCTAAAAATTCAGAGAAACCAAAGAAACCATCCTTCCTAGTCTTTCATTTGACTTAAATTCTGATTGCCGGTCAGCTGTTGTTAGGTTCCTAGGGCTGCCATAACAAAGTGTCGTGAAACAGATGGTTTAGAACAACGTAAGTTTATTGTCTCACATTTCTGGAGGCCAGAAGTCTGAACTCAAGGTGGTCAGCAGGGCCATGCTCCCTCAGAAGGTGCTAGGCAAGGATCTGTTCCAGGCTGCAGGCCTCTCTACTTGGTTTGTAGGTGGTTGTCTTTTCCCTGTGCCCCAATCTCTTCTTATAAGGAGACCAATCATGGTGGATCAGGGCCCACCCCAATGACCTTATTTTAACTTGATTACCTCTAAAGTCCCTATTTCTAAATACAGTCAGACTCTGAGCTACTGGGGGTAAGCATCCCAATATACCTTTTAGGGGCTGTGGGTGGGGGTGGGGGTGGGGGCACCATCCAACCTAGAACACCAGCTTCTGATCCAGAATAGTGTACGGAGGTAGAGGCCTGGTAGTGACAGGGACCTTATCCAGTGTGTGGCCTGAGTTTCCCTTTGGTGGAAAGGGGATTGGATTGGCTGGTTTCTACTTTAATGTTTTATGTCACATATGAATTCCATGTCAACAAGATGCATGCAATATATTTAATAGATTTTTTTGCTGTAGTAATTTCATAAAAGTTTTTGGCAAGGTGACTTTATCTTTCTGCTTCTACCCGTTTGCTACAGATTAAGTGTCCAATGAATTATCTCGTCACCCAGGTTTACTTTCAGTAGGACAAGCTTCAGACCCAAATGAAAGGATGTACATCTTTGCACTTTTCTCTGTGAGACCTCCTTCCTTCCTGTTTTTCTAGACCTGCAGAGACAGACCAACTCCTTAAATTATTTTCAAGTAGAAAGGCTCTTCTATGACAGATGTCTAGAGAAATCAAAAGCTATGTTAAATCTTAAAGGATCTGCCTATTAAATTGTGTTTACTCAACATTCACTGATTAAAAAAAGAAAAAAAAAAGGTTGACCTTTGACTTTAACCTCTGTGACTTCACTAGGTAATTCTACCAGGGAACATTCTTGGAGAACAACAAAGCCTTACATTATCCCATCTAATCTTCACAACCCTCCCTAGGATAAGAGGCCTAGTGTTGCAGAAGAGGAAGCCGAGTCTCAGGTGCTCCTCTGAGTGGACATGGGAAGTAACAGTAGTGAGCCAGGTTTGAGCATAGGCAGTCTCCCTTCAGAATCCACTTTAGTTACTCAGTGACTCTGCTCCAAGCTGTAGAAAAGCTGTGTGATGTCCACTGTCTGGACCAGCCTCTCTGATGCTTCGCCTTTACCCATCCCTTTCCTTCATTCATTCCTGGATTTCCTCAGCAGCAAAGAAAAGTCAAATAAGGAGTAGAGATGACATCGTCAACCTTTTTTTTTTTTGCATAGTAAATTAGTAATTCAGTAATTTTTAAGATGTCACTGAGTTGTTTCAAATGCCTTTATTAATTATGTTTTGTTTTTTTGGCTATATATATTAAGTGAGGTTTTTACTGTAAAGCATACTATTTTGAAGATAAAATTAAAACGATCGAGAGGGACAAGAAGGGTGGTAAACATTGCAGGAGGTGAAAAATCAGTGTAATTGTAGTGAACATTTATAGGTCAGTGGAACATAAGCCCTGAGGGAAAGACTCAGAAAATGGGACTCTGTAAACCAGGAGGAAGGGGGAGGGAGGCAGCTTCTCTAGGCTGTCTGGGAAGCTCAGGGGACTTTGCTTTGCTTTGTCACCATCACAGATGGCGTTTCAGTGAAATGGCTCTTCTTTTGTTCCTTCTTTATGAACATCTTGAAAAGGCACATTTATGCATCTTATCTACTTAAGAATTTTTACCTCAATGTGACTCATTCCCTTTCGTCCTCAAATATAATTAGTATTCAAGGGTTCTGAAAATGAATGTAAGACCAGCTACAGGGCTTGTTGAATTACCTCAGAGGTAGCTAAGGGTGTGTGTGTGTGTGTGTGTGTGTGTGTGTGTGTGTGTGTGTGTGCACCTATATCTGTGTATATGTTTGTCTGTGTGTGCACTGATGTGTGTGCATGCCTGCAGGCAAAGTAGCACATTGGCAGACATCACTTGGCAACCTCCTGCACAACATATGAGCTGTTTAGATTTCTATATTTTCATGATAATCCACTGGAATAGGGATTAAATCAGGTTTTCACTACGTATACCTAAGCAGGAATATTTTAAAGATATAATTGCTCTCTGTCACCACATGTATGAGCCCCTAAGGGGCAAATTAATATACAAGAGTCCTTTGGTCCATGCTTAGTTGCTGAACAGGCAGATATTTCTCAGAAGGTATGGCTCTCAATCCTTGTGAACAGGTCAAGTGGTTCATCATTTGTCTAGAACTTTCCCTTGCCATTAAAATTGCTTGGAATCCATTTCTTTCTTTTCATGTAATGAGCCATGATGAATGAATGTTCATTCCTTAACCAGTGAGATGCTCAGGCTCAACTGGGTTGTCAACTGACGTAAGCCAATATGGTTATGAATGTATTAGAATTCTTTTTGTTGGACATTTGTAACTTCCAGTGAAGTTGGATATAGTAAGAGTTATCAACTTCCTTATAATATTACCATCTGGTGAAAAGGAAAACAAGTCTCAGATTCTGATTTATATGAGGACATTTATTAACTAAACATTTATTATCAAGCAAGCATGAAATAAACAAATCGTAAGACCAATTTTGATTCCTGGCTACCATTTTCACGTTTCACTTAAGGCAAAAACACAAAATTCCAGAGGCAATATTTTGTTATCATTATAGACAAAAGTTTTCAGTGTTTATAGCTGGACCCTGGATATTTCCCAAGGAGTGCTTCTTTGAATCATTCTGTCTCTGAGATTATTCCTTCCAGGGGAATTGTACACCCCCGGAATTAACTATGACTCTTATAGAGATTGCTGAGTCTGTCACCAGACCCCTTGTCCTACTCCAACTGCTCTTTGTACATTCCGTTGCACTGTGTTGTCACTTTAACTGTTATGTTTTTAGCAGGCTTCCCTTTCCTGCAAAATCCGCACTCTCCTGACTGCTCCACTTCTGTTAATGCTGTCATCATATTTTTTGTCACCTACGCTTGAAGCCTATGGTTGTTTTCGAGCATAGCCACCTCCTCAACTCCCAATTCCAGTCAGTCACTATGCGGTCTCCGTTTTTTCCTTCATGTTTGTTCCTTTCTTTTTATCTCCTTTACCCGAAGCCAGCGCCACATCACCACATGTCAATCAATAGCTCTTCTCTGTTTCTTCCCTAGTCAATTATTCTACGTGGTATCAAGCCAACCTTTCTAAAACTGGGATTAGATCACACGCCTGTTTAAAGACTTTTCACGAGGCTTTATTTCATCGTGGAAAATGTTGAAACTTCTTCGCATGTTTACCAGGTCCCAACACACCTTCACTGCTTTGGTTTCTCCTCCTTCACTATGAAAACCTCTATGCCAGTTGAACTTTCTATTCACAGCCCCTCGATTATGTCATATGCATTGGACGTTCCTTGTTAGTTTCTTTCACCTATGTTCTTCTTTCTTTCCTCCTTCACTCCATGCCCACACCCCAACACACACACACACACACACACACACACACACATACACACACACACACACATTTCTAGCTTTAAAGCTTTTTGCTGGTTTTACAACTGCCTGGACTTTGTAATTAAAACATGAATGAGCAAGCTGGTTTTAAAAGTAAGTGTTGCCACTTACTAGTCCTAATATGGCCTCAGGCTTGTTATACAACATTTCTGAGCCTCGGTTTCCACATCAGCACACATTGGGAGTAATGCCTACCAGCATATTGCTCATTCTTAATTTTAGTTGCCTTTTTCTACCGCTTTTCCTCCCCAGTGAAGCCATCCATGCCCTCACCAGCACAGATTTCTCTCTCCTCTGAACCCATAGCACTGATTTCTATTATCAGGCCTTTGGAAAAATCATCATTTGCTTCTTTCAGGTACCTCTCATATTTTTATTCATTGTGTCCTGAAACCATACATTGTATAGTATATTAGACTGTACAAATGCCTTGGTTATGATGCTCCATTTTTGTGTAGTCATAGTATCCCGAGCAGTTTCTCACATACTGTGTTTCCCCGAAAATAAGACCTAACTTTATTTTACTTATAAGAATTATTTTACTCTAAGACCGGGTCTTATCAATATAATATAAGACCCAGTCTTATATTCATTTTTGCTCCAAAAGATGCATTAGAGCTGATTGTCTGACTAGGTCTTATTTTGGGGGAAACACGGTATTTTCTCACTCTCACAACATAGTAGGAGGTGGATAGAATGCCTGCTTTGTAGAAACAGAAAGTGAGAGCTAGGCGGCTTATCTAAATTGCTTAAATGGGTTTGCCTAAGGTCATTCAGGTAGCAAGTGGCAGAGGCAGACTTGAATCCCAATCCTATGATTCTGGGCCAGAGCTATCTCCTTCCTCCCACACCTGTAACAATAGGGACAGAATTTATTTTTCATTGTTATCGTTCAGTATTTAATTTTGCAACCCATATATGTCCCAGCCCTGTGACTAACTAGAATTGAAGAGGTATTCTATAAATATTTTTGAAGGACTAAATAAAATGAAAATGAATACAGAACATATTAATAATGCAAACTAATCTCCAGAGAGATTAAGGGCCAATTATCTCTATATTTGAGGGTGGGGTGCCTTGTGCTTGGTCTCTGCACCACTTACCCGATGTCTCTGAGGGTTAAGAGAACAATGTCTGCATTCAAAAACACAGAATCATGAGGTCAAAGGAAGCATTCAATGCCGTCAGCTGAGAAGAAACAGAATTCACATGCAGGTTCTCTAAAGTGGCTTTGTGTGATTCTGAGCGCTGAGAACCCCACCATTGTATTCATAGCTTTTTAGCCTTTGGCTAAGATCAAGTAGAATGTTTGTTCTCGGGGCTTTTAACCACTGACACATTCTCCATCCAAGGACAACACATTAGACTGTGTGTGCATTACAAAATATTAAGCTCCTTGTGACAGCGAATTTTTAAACAAGAGATTTATTTGAAGTCTCTTGGATGCCATTCTTCTATTGACATTGTTCCTATAATAGGCCATCAGAAATCATTCTGTGATGCTGGACATTCTGTGTGACTCTGAGCCTGCGTACCAGAGTATTTCTAAGACAGGGGCACTGAGCATCTTTCTTACAATGAGTATTGATACTGCATTTTTGCCTCCCTGTTCTCACCACAGGCACACATTCTGGGGGTAGCTCAGAAGAATCAATGTAGAACACAATATAAGTAAAATTACTATCAGAGAAAGAAACAGATTGTACTTACCTAGGGAACATGAAGAATAGCAGTAGACAGAAGTTTTTCATGTTATATAACATATTTTCAATTACTTGAGTTTCATATTAGGGTCAATCAAAGAAAAGATAAAAGGAGGAGGTTAAGAGGACAGAGGATGGAAGAGGACACAACAGAACAGAGGGTGGGATGAAAAACAAGGACAAAGAGAGGAAGAGGAAAGAGAAAGAAAACGAAAAATAACGTCAGCGGCTCCTAGACTCTGAGGTGAGATAGCTGGTCGTAGGTCAGCAGCTTTAGTCACACATCCTGTTATTCACTTCAGGCATCAAAGTACATTTGCACTGCCCTTTGAAATTTCCATACACTTTACAATGATTTTGTAGCACTCTTTCTTTAGTGGGAAATTTCTTATCTGCTCTTATTTTCAATCGTTGAGATCTGTTTGTGTAAGGTTTTATTTTCATACGAAGCCCAGAATGTTTCAAAAGGCATTTGGTCTTGTCTTTTCTCACTTTAATCTTATATTTGGGCCACTTGAACAATTCCAAAGTATAGTGTAGTGGCTTCTTTCTACAATAACTAAAGTATAATGTTTTATCATTATACTTTCTTATTATCATTATCGTTACTATTTGTTGCGTTTAGTCATTTGAAAGGCTCACCGGAGGTGTTTTATAATCTGGGCTGTACATTTGACGAAACTACTGCAACCTGTAAATCCCAATTTCCTCACACAGAGAATAGAGAATAGACACTCTGTGCCTGTTCAGTTCTGATGAGATACTGTGAGGACCTGTGTGCCCTCACCACAGGTCGGGCACAAAATAGACAGAATCAAGTCAATTCCTCCCTCCCAACGCCCCTCCTAAGACACTCCTACCCAGTAGTGGGGAGGGACATAAAGAATTCTTTCTGCTTTTTAATTTCCATTGATCACACTGAATGCAATAATTATAATAGCTCATAAGGCACAAAATGATTTTCAGGACTGCGGCTCTGTGTCCTCTGCACTCAGAGCAACATGACTTTGGTTCTGGGTGAAATTTTACCTGGATCTGATTCTGTTCCTAGAAGGATGCTGACCCCAAAACTCCAGTTTCGCAAAATTCTGAATGACTTTCATATTCAGCCACTGACTATGAAGACTTGCTGGGATCCAGTACACTCATGGAACAAAAACAAGGATTTCACAAACAAAAACAAAAAAAAACCCCAAGGATTTCAGTTTTATCCTAGACTAAAATGTTGCTTATATCCATTCAGGGCATATTTTTCACTTCCTTCGGGAATAGATTTACACCTGTATAAAGCTCAAAATATAGCGACTAATTAAATACACTGTGTGACTTCACGGAAGCCAAGAAAATTACAGTAATTCCAAGTAATACTGTTTTCAGCAGACAAAGCCCAGAGAATCTTGAAATCTTAGCACTGGAAGGAACGTAGATGTCAGTTAGCCTAATCGCTTATGTAGCACAGAGACTGACTTGATCACACATTTGATAGCTTCTTCCTGGGATCACAAGAATAAACTAACACATGCTGCCTTTCAAGGCAGCCTGATGTGTCATGAGACAGCTCCAGTCATTTAGAAAGCGGTCTTTATTAAGGAGCTGTTTGTCTGCCTCTCTGCATTGCCCACCCCTTGTTCTTAATTCTGAGTAAGAGATTTATGCCATTTTTCCTGCCTTGAATTCGTTTTCTCTGTTTGGAACAACTGGTGTGCCCAGTCTAAGCGTTTTCTCCTTTAGGCTCAACTTCCTGGTTTGGGAACCCTTTCTCTTATGAAATGTTTCTAGACTTGTCAAAATCCCTGTTCCTTTGAAAACTGGTTATCCACTTGGGGCAAACCCTAACCAAGCCCGGAGAACAGTGAATTGATTGTCTCCTGTGAGACAGTATTTTTACTGTTGAGGTCAAAAAGGTCTAAGATTACCCTGAGTTTATTTTGGATTTTGTTGTGTGGCTTTTATTTAAATTTTATCTTCTGTTTATAAAACCCACATCATACTTATAACAAGCGTATGATAAATGAACATTCTAAGTCTTCTTCTCTTATACATATACATTAAAAAAAAAAAAATCTTTAAATTTGGCCAGACCTGTGGCAGCAAATGAGGTTACATTAACTTTTCTTAAGTTCCGTTAGCTTTTGCCCATATTTGCTGAGGTAGTTCTCCTACGCAATCCATCTAATTATTTCTGGGAGTTCCCAAGGATGTTGCAAAAGAACAAGTCCCCACCCATCAGAAGCACCGTTCCTCCACCAGGCCCAGCAGCTCCTGCGCTCCCAAAGGCTCAGCAAACCCTGTTGCTACCCAGGGAGTCAGGCAAACCCCACAATGTCACGCTTCGACTTTGCAACTACTCCACTGACATTAACCTTTCTCCCTTTGTTTCTGATATTGTACAGGATTGTATGCAACATCTCTTTGCATACAGATCTCTGCTCTTTCCTGGGAATGCATTCGAGTACAGCACCATATTCCATTCAGAATGGCTCTCGATTCTGAGAGCAGAGGCTTTGTTATTGGGCTAAGCTCCTGGTGCCCAACTCCTTCCATTCATTGTATGAGGAGCTCTCTCTGCAGGAGCCACTAACCCTCCTGCAAACAATCTTTGATGAGATCTTTTCAAACCATGTCTTTTTCTTTCCTTCTT
The DNA here is from genome assembly GCF_004115265.2 of Rhinolophus ferrumequinum. Classification (NCBI taxonomy): domain Eukaryota; kingdom Metazoa; phylum Chordata; class Mammalia; order Chiroptera; family Rhinolophidae; genus Rhinolophus; species Rhinolophus ferrumequinum. The sequence continues at coordinate 37,856,802 of NC_046290.1, read as the reverse complement.
GTAAGAAACAATGAACCATTAACATTTTCCACCAAATCATTAAGTATTCTTCAAAGCCATCATTTTTAATTTCTCTATAATATCAAACTTATGGCTATACCATGCTAGAATATGTTTGCTCATTTTTCTATTGCTGAGAATACTGGATTTTATACATAGCATATTATTTTTAGCAAATATTGTACTTTACCTTATTCCTATAACAATCTTAATTCAACCATTTCACATTTGCAGATAATTTCATATCTTAATTATGTCATGCAATATATTATCAGCATTGCCAGATTTTGGCTTTAGATATGTATTTTTAAGATGAATCCTTACACCAAATTTTAGCTGCACATAGACCCAGCTTTCATATTGTAGCCTATGGAGCTTCCATAGCCTTTGTAGCAAGATTTTTGTGTAAAAGAGAGACATATACAGTATATGCACAAGTGAATTAAAATCTCACTTAAAATTTCAAATGTCACTGCATATTAATGATAGCTTCTACTGATACATTTTCTAGTAAATACTTCAAACCTGTCCCATTAAAAAGAAATCACGTAAAATGAATTACAGAATTAAAACAATCTTAGTTATGGTCTAGTTCAATCACCTAATTTCAATCATGCATCCATCCACCTATCTCTTCTTTCAACAAGTCTTTTATCACCCTCCTTTAATATTCTAGGGACAATGTAGAAATTGGTAATAAGGAGACAAGCCCCAGGCTTTATCCTTGTGATATGGGTGATAGATTAATGAATAGAAGTGGTAGAGGGTATGATTTCTATTCTTTGGAGAAAGGATTTCCAAAGCAAGTAACATTTAAGCCACATCTTTAAAAAGAACAAAAAAAAATGCAGCAAGTGATTATGTGGGTAGGGTGACAGAATTGACAGGACATAGCATGTTGGGTAGTAAATTCTGTAGCTACAGCAATAGAGTGCACAATATCCTCTCTGGTACCCTGAGATGAAGTTGCAAAGATGTGAGTCTGCTAGTAAAAGCTTTGGTATAAGGAGCATAAGAAATATGCATATTATCCACCATGAAACAGGAAAAAAAAATCAAGGTTATTTGACTAGGGGAATGACATGTTTTAGGAAGACATTTTTCATAATATACAAAATGCATTATAGTCTGGAGGCAAGAGATAAGGCTTTTTTGTCAGTGGCAGACTATTTTATTAATAAAGCATATAACTTGTTATACTCAGATCTATGTGAGATGAAACAGGTTCATCTCAACTTGTCCAAGATTTTTGGTAAAATGGTAAGCTTTTGCTATTGCTTTTGTTTATTGATCTGTGACATGTAATAGAGAGGCCCTCTTTTTCTCTTAATGAAATCTTTAAAGAGATAGAAAATAGAAAAAGTTGAAAAAGGCTATCAGGAACCTCCTTTATCTCGGTTTTATCTGCCTTTTGGAAGATAACGGATCCAAAACAATGAAACTCAACGTCTCACCAATCCTGTATTTCATTTGGCTGGACGATGTGTCAAGAGAATGCCTCAGGCTTTCTTTGTCCATTTACAGGCCAGTTGTGAGTCACAGTCTGAACATGAGGAAATGTTCATTTACTTTTTCATAGTCATAGTCATGGCAATGAGATTTTTTTTTTTAATAATGCCTAGAGTACTACTGAGTTTCCCCAAAAATAAGACCGAGCCTTATATTAAGTTTTGCTCCAAAAGACGCATTAGGGCTTATGTTCAGAGGATGTCATCCTGAAAAATCATTCTAGGGCTTATTTTCCGGTTAGGTCTTATTTTCGGGGAAACATGGTATTCTGGCCTAAAGTGCCTATTGAGAAGGTTGTTTTCTGCCATAGGCTGGGAGCAGAATGTCAAAATACAATTCCAAGAGCTCCATCATCGTCCGGTAGCCTGAGGAAGCTGAGGTTTTGCAGCTGCCTGGAACCCACATGTTCCAGATGATGTGGATCAGCACTGTTAATTAGCTGCTTTAGGATTCTTAATGCCCCATGGCTTTGTAAACACTTGTTAACCCACAGAGGGGAGAGAAGAGCTGGAAGCAATTGGACTACAGCCTGAATTTGTTATCATTCAATTCAATAACCACCTTATCTTTCCAAATCCTAGTTCAAAATCTGTTGAAAATTATGGTCGATTTAAGTTCTTCTCAGTGACACATCCTGAGAGAAGAGAGAAGTTGCAGTTCAAGATTTCTTGAAGCCACAGAAATGTGGAGAGCTGCAGAAGAGAACTGAACAATGGTACTTTCTGGACCCACACATGTACTTTTCCAGAGGCTAGAAAATAGATGCCAGGGTGGGAAAGAGGAAAACCAATTGATGTGGAAAGGCTCGTGTAGAATGCCCAGGAGTCTGCATTTCTGATCTCCTGCCAAAAGAAACACTGCCAACACCCACCTCCACCCTGCACCATTTTCACTGAACACAGCTGGCATTCTACAAACCCATAATTCCTCTTAATATAATTCTCATGACATAACCTGACCAACCACATGAAACCTAATCAAGAAAACAACTGTTGTCATTGGCAACAAATGCAGGAGTTTCATCACAAGTAAACCGCATTCTTTATTCCACAGAGCAGAATGCTAGAGTATCATCTGCAAAGACATGTCACTACCCTTTATTAGATAATGATATTTAAAAAGATCATAGGAAAGTCCATATCAGAAATTTAAACAGAAGACCCATGCAAAAGTTAGTTGTGATGACATCTGTCCCATAATTGCTATTACATACTATTTTCTCTAAAGGTGGCTCTTAAAACAGCAGCTACTAAACATAAAATACAGCAGCACGTCTTCATCCTCATCCTCATTCTTTTAAATAACACCAAGAAAGTGAAAGGGCATTTCAGTAGCTCATCATGCTTAGCCAAAACGTAATGAATCAGATTCCCTTCTGGGTACTAGGGGAGGTCAGTGATCCAGTCCTAATTATCTTTGTGCCATTTACACAGGCTTGGAACGTAGGTTCTGTGCTTCTGCAAATTTAAAAAAAAAAAAAAAAAAACTCTCGATAACATTAGTGTTTTCTGTTGATTCTGTTGGATCTTTGCAGTCAACTAATAGCCATAAATCTGAGTTGCTATTGATATTTTTGCTTGAGTCTACAAGGTTTCACATTTATCCAAATTAATTTTCATGTTGTTAAATTTGATCTGTTCTTCCACCCTGTGAAGATTTTCTTTTTTATTTTCTTCTAAAAATATCTATCACTTTTAAAATATTTATTTGGGGGTTTTGCTTTTATCATCTAGGAAGGTAGTTTTCAAACTTGACTGCTTAGCAGAATTGCTAGAGAAAGTTTCTTGGCCCTCAATTCTGCTGGTTCTGGTTCAGCAGTTATAGGTTGGGGTTCTGACTTCTGTTTTAACATCTCTCCTAGAAAATTGTTATGCTCAGTCTGGTTTGGGAAACTACTAATCTATCACTTTAGCAATACCTCTAGCTCTGCGTTAGATTCAGATTTGACAAACATGAAGTATGTATCTTAAAATCTATATCTTAAAGTGTTTATAACCCTGCATATGACAGGAGAGACTGTTCTTCAGGATGATGTGGGACTGTCCACAACTTTTGGGAACAGTTGTCTAACTTTTTAAGAATTTACCTACCCATCCATTGAGCCTATTTTGCTCCATTGTACCAAAAGTATGTTCTGAAAGATCTTGTCAAATGTCTTCATGAAAACCAGATTCAGTATGACACAAATATTCATTTTCCTAACCTGTTAGCATGGTGACCTTCTTTGGATTGAAAATCATACAAATTTTAAACAATCTATTTGATTCTATCAAATGCTACCTGTATCATAGAAGGTTCACGATTAATTGCTTAAGTAATTTATTCAAGCGTTTGCTAGGGATTAGCACAAAAGTTACCAGGCTCTAATTTTTGGAAACACTCTTTTGTTCTGTCTTTTGAATATAGGCTCTAAAACAATTCTGCAAATTTCCAGTGCCTCTGCCTCTCTCTGTAATTTCTAAATCTTTCTCAAGTAGGTGGCCCTTACATTTGAAGAATAAGTAGGATAGCATTGCATTAAACATCCAGAATGGTAAAAAAACATGAAGTGCATGTGCCCTTGCAGAGCATATGTACTTGGCCTCACATAGTAATGAGTGTGTGACAATTTTACATAAAACCATTCTGGATGACTTCTTTCTCTTCATTCGAATACTACCACAATCTAACCAATACTCAGTATTGGGTGATCTGTTCTTAAGAACAGTTAATTTTACTAATGAAAGAGACCTCTATAGTCATCTATTCCATCACCATGATTTTCAGATAAGGAAAGTAAGACCTAGAGAATGGAGGGCTGGCCTCAGGCCCTAGGTCAAATAGTGAAAGAGTCAGAACTAGACTCCTGACCAAGTACTCTTTCAACCACACAAAACTGTTTATCTAAGAATGCTGCTGTCTGACCAGGATCCAGTGAGTTTAAAAATTCAGTCCTTATCTAGACCATTAATTTTGTCCAAGGGAGAAAAAAATCTGCAAAATAGTAATAGAGTCCTGGTCAGACGTTGAAACACTGTACACTGATGTGTAAAAGAAGGACTAGGCGAGAAGAATAAATGCTCAGCACAATCTATCTTTATTACAGGGAAAGCCATTTAAAACGTATTTTACTGAGTAGTGCCAGAACATTACTGATAAAGAAAGTTAATGCTTTTTCCTTCGAAAAAGCTTCTATAATGTGTAGATATTGTCATATTAGAGACACTCCTGGGAAATGCTTGGTCAACTAAAATTGTTAAAATGCTAAAATTGAACACTGACTTGGAAGCAAAGTGAAATATCTCTTCCCACTTCTGTGAATTTTAATGGTAGCCATTGATGTGCTTAATTTCTTCCACATGAAAAAATAGGAGATATTCTTGAGGGGGAGAAAAACCACTTTGACAGCTAGTACAGGGAAATTGACGGCAACTTAAGGCTGTGTGAGGAATAAAATGTGGGAACTCAAACATTGGTGGTGGGAGTGTAAATTGAATCAGCCACTTTGCAGAACAATTTGCTAGTTTCTATTAAAATGAAAAAAAATACTTATATTTTATCATTTAACAATCCTACCTCTATGTATCCATTATAAAAACAATTTTTGCAATATGTACCCAAAGAGAGTTTTCAAGGCTATTCTCTGTATGTGATAGCGAACAACTGGACACCTGATGCCCATCAATAGGAAAACGGCCAACTCAACTGAGAAACAGCTACACTCTGGAATACTAGGCCTCAGCTAAACATAATAAGTGAGATCTTTGTTGAATAAAAAAAGCAAGTTGCCAAATGATCAATAACTATGAGGCTATGTTTTATAAAAAGGTTCAGAAAACAGTAGTATATGTTACCACAGGCACACAATTATTCGTGAAATCACATGGAGGTCTAGAATTTTGCTGTCCAGTATGGTAGCCATTAGCCACAGAAAGCTATTTAAATTTTCTTTAATTAAAGTTTATTGGGGTGACAATGGTTAGTAAAGTTACATAGATTTCAAGTATACAATTCTGTATTACATCATCTATATATCATATTATTATGTGTTCACCAACCGGAGTCAGTTCTTCTTCCATCACCATATATTTGATCTCGTTTACCCTCATGTACCACCACGCCTCCCCCTTTACCCTCTGGTAACCACTAAACTGTTGTCTATGTCTATGAGTTTTTGTTTCTTTGTTTTTTTTCTTTTTCTGTCTTGTTTCTTTGTTGTTTTCAGTTTTATATCCTACTTATCAGTGAAATCATACGGTTCTTGACTTTTTCTGTCTGGCTTATTTCACTTAGTATAATCCATCCATGTTGTTGCAAATGGCACTATTTCTTCTTTTCTTATGGCAGAATACTATTCCATTGTGTGTGTGTGTGTGTGTGTATATATATATATATATATACACACACACACCACATCTTGTTTATTCAATCATATATTGCAGGACACTTTGGTTGTTTCCATATCTTGGCCACTGTAAATAAAGCTGCAATGAACATCGGAGCACATATATCTTTATGGATAAATGCCTTCAGATTTTGTGGGTAGATACCCAGGAGAGGGATTGCTGGGTCATATGGTAATTCTATTCTTAATTTTTTGAGGAACCTCCACACTGCCTTCCATAGCGGCTGCACCAATGTGCGTCCCCACCAACAGTGCATGAGGGTTCCTTTTTTTCTACAACCTCTTCAATATTTCAGTTCCTCAGTTGCATTAGCCACATTTGGCTAATAGCCACTTTTGGCTCTTAGCTATTGTAACGGGCAGCAGAGGTCTAGAAGATAAACACAATTGATAACAGAGTTACCTGTGAGAACGGCTAAGTTTGGGGATGGTGGTCTATAGGAACTTCCTTTTAGCCTTTTAACTATCTAAAAGCACATAAAAATGCTAAAACTACTGTACAAATCATTTTTACAAGTGTCTGCTGAACATTTACTATATTCTAGGCATTTAAAGTACAAGGATCATGAGGCAACTGCTGTTTAGACTGAAGTGTGTTTACCATGGGTGCAACAAGAGGATTTCTTCATCATGTATTATTTTTCCTTTGTAACTGATTAAATAATTACTGGTTGGCTTTATTCAATGCTCACATAATTATAAAATATAAATGGTGGCTATTAGATTGAATAGAATGTATATTTTTAAATTAGTGTAATAGCTATCTGTTTTTATTTTTTTAGGGATGAAAAATAGTACTTTCTGGAAAACTCAGATTAGTGTACACAGTTTAACAATAATTTGACTACTTTCAGGGTAGAATCACTTCACTAAAAATATCAGAAATAAAAGCACACACCTGCTTATACAGTTATACCTAGACTTACTGTGGGACTTAGGTGTATTGAGTTGATGGAAACACACTTACTTAATTAAATTTTTTTACATAATAGAAAGATCAATTGCATGGTGGTGAATCTTTATAAGGAGTGATTTTCCCAATGTTTCATACCCAGTAGACTACACTGAAAGTCCTAGCTAACTGTGAACACAGCGAAGGATGAATCTTGTGCCCCCGTACACAAAAACCAGCAGCCATGTCATATCTGTAGAACCTAGCACACAGTATTTGTCCAATTAAGTGCTTTTATATTAATTCATTACATTTCAGAAACATTCTATAAGTCTTAAATAAGGTTTGACTTTTCGTGTCAATTCATAATATAGAAATAGGCAAAGCATTTCATGACATTTGCAAGAGTTTACTTTCCAATTTCTATTATGTTAAGTCATTTTTTTGCCTTATCTTAAAAGTGTGGGTCTCATATAGCAAAATTTGCTTTTAGAACTGAATTTTTTAGAGTGCATGTGCTCATTTTTTTAAATTATGTTTTTATTTTTTTTAATTTATTGGGGTGACAATTGTTAGTGAAATTACATAGGTTTCAGGTGTACAATTCTGTATCACATCATCTATAAATCCCATTGTGTGTTCACCACCTAGAGTCAGTTCTACTTCCATCACTATATATTTGATGTATGTGCTCATTTGGGAAAAAAAAATGCTTTATGATAATGTTATTCAGTGAGTTATTTTTTAAAATCCATTGTTTATTAAAACAGCAACAAATTGAAGCACTTCAGAAATAGCTGAATATAAATTTGATACAGCATCACCTTGGTACAAGTTAAGTGCTCTCATTTGCTACACTTCAATTGCATCAATCTCTACTTATTCGACTGTGCTTCCCCGAAAATAAGACCGGGCCTTATATTAACTTTTGCTCCAAAAGACGCATTAAGGCTTATGTTCAGGGGATGTCATCCTGAAAAATCATGCTAGGGCTTCTTTTCTGGTTAGGCCTTATTTTCGGGGAAACACGGTAGTACCTGGATACTCACGGAGTGATGCATGGACCAGCATTACAATCACCTGGGAGCTCTGGAAATCCAAAATCTCGAGCCCCACTCCAGACCTACTGAAACAGAGTCTGCGTTTGGCATGGGTACTAGTTGTTTTGTAGGTACACTAAAGCTTGAAAAGCACTTGTCTAGCCTTCAGTTGCCTTTGCACATCTTCTCACCAACAGTGCCATGTAGACCAATATTTCTCTGGCCCCTTAACCTGTTCACAGCCTTCCAACTAGCATGACATCTGAGTTGTCATTTAGACTTATAGCCCCAGCTCTCTCATAGCCTCTGCTAAACTTATAGCTTTTACAAGGGGTGAGAGACCTATTGAGGAGAAGGGTGGAATTAGCCTCAGAGCAGGAACTTAACAATGAACTTGAGTCTAATAGAGTCTGGTACCAGGGCAGCACCAAGACTACTTGTGGTTAAGCTAGAAGCATTTCTGTTTGACTGCTGTTTGGTGGGGAAAAAACAAATAAACGTACCAGAAGCCCAAGAAAGTTCATATTATCTGTCACTTGTGTTCAAGGAGATATTTGTAGTAAGGCCAGGTAAGTGTTCCTGGAAACACCCATCTCTGGATATGCTAGAAGATGCAGGTGGATTGAAGGATGGCAGCTTTCATAAATCACATTAACATATTAAAAGACTGAGAGACCCTACTGTAAGGAAACCTATTTAATCCTATTTGACCAATATATGTATATATATACATATACATATATGTATATATATGTGTATATATATGTATACCCAATATGTGTGTGTGTGTGTGTGTGTGTGTGTATATATATATATATATATATATATATATATATATATCACAAATTTTTTTTTCATGCAACACTCATTAACCTTGAGTAAAACTAGTCTTTGGTGAGGTACTCTTTGTGAAATGTGCGTGCGGAGGTTTCTGTTATTGCCTAAAAGGTAAGTTAAGCCCTGAAGTTTTAGAAAATCTGACTTATTATATAACAGTGAATATACCTATCTCTGTAGTTTCACTATTTTAGAAGTAAAATAATGCTTTGATTCCAAATATTAAATTAAATTAGGCATGGCTCACCCACTCTGTCTCCCAAGCTGTGACTCAAATGTCAGAACAAAGTTCTTCACCTCGTTAGGAAAGGAATTTTCATAAGTTTTAGGGCCATAAAAGCCTCAGTAAGGCTCCTGGTTAGTGTAGCACTCTCTCATTTTCCATCTTCAATTTCTTGAACATTGAATATATTAGGTTGGTGCAAAAGTAATTGCAGTTTCTGCAATTAGTTTTAACTTTTTAAACCTCAATTATTTTTGTACCAACCTAATATCTTTTCAATTTTCTTTTTAAAGCTTTATCTGTGGAACATACTATCACTACATAGAAATGGAAGAGACCTTATTGCCTCAGGATGTACTTGATAACAATTTTTCTCAAATAGCCACTTAAACTTGTAATCAAAGACACATATGCGTTTCTTTCATAAAATCCTAGTAAAGTTATGCGACTTTTAATTAGAAAACTGAGTTCCAGAGCAGTTAAATGAACTTGTTGAAGGTGACTTAGCTAGTTAATTATAGACTTGGGAATACAATTCCAGTTTCTGTAATGTCTTTTGTAAATCATCCCACATAAACACCTAGGTCTCGAAAGGTTCCTTATAGTTAGGTATGAAAAGTGTTATCACTAAAAGTATGATTTGCTTATGAGGAATCATTGTCTGCATATCTTAAATTTTAGTAAACAAATTGCCAGCTACAATTATAAATCTCTGAATTATGTATACTTTCAGTGAAATATACTATTTTGTGTCATAAAACCATACCCGCAAAGCAGAAGGACTGAAACAGACGTGTCAGAATCACACAGAGGCTTCCCAGTTATGTCAGGCTAATTTGAGAAATACTGTAAAAATCCTTTCCTGGGGCTGGTGGGGGATGAATGCAGAGACTGAAAAAGAGAGATGAGGAAATGAGTGCCTTGGAGTAGAGTTTTGAGTAGATCACTACTGTGTTACATTCCTTTGAACTTGAGATACATGTTGGGTTTTGTTCATTAACATGTTCCTCTGTGGACAAAAACAGCGTAAGACTTGACAGGTTTACCCAAGTTCTTTTGTGTATTCAGTGTCCATTGTGTGTAATACAATAAACAATTTTGGAAAGTGTAGAGCTCTTTTGGTTATGAAGACGAGTTATCTATCAGAGCCTCAAAATATCATTGCTAATGGACATCGATTGGGGTTACGAAATATTTTCACTTCAAAAACTGTTGTAACAGATATTTTGTAGTGAGGTTAGATTTGCACATGTCAAATTATGTGCATTCATTTTGCTAAGAGTACCTTTATTAATTTATTTGACTTTTATTTTTTAATGGAAAAGACAATATAATGCGGTGGTTACACGCATAGGCTCTGGACTTGGACTAGCTGGTTTAAAATCCCAACTATGTCACCTACTAGGTATGTATGTCCTTAAAGAAGTTATTTAACTTTTGTACCTCAATTTTCTCAACCTTAAAATGAAGGTCATAATAGCTGTCTCATTAGAGTGAGTGTGACGACCACTTAAAGAACGATGCAAAGCCTACGTGCTTAGCGTATTTGTGTATTGCACTTATAACCAGTGACTTTTTTAGTCAGGTAGTAAGTTAGGGGGTGATCCACTATAGACATAGTGACTTAAAGGGGATGTTTTGTTGTGAAGTTGAAGGCAAAATGCTTGGCTATTCTTCCCACTGAAAAAAGACTTAGAAATATAGGGTATTTTAATGTTAGCACATTAGTGGCCATCAAAACCCATTACTTTTATTGAAAATTGGTTAATAATCAGAGAGAGAATTCTAGTGTATCATTTTAGCCAAGTAATCAAGAGGAATTCTGTTCTGGTATTGGGAGGTTTTGTAAGTGGATGTATCAGAAGGAAAGGAAAGATTCTTACGTAAATGTGTGTTGTTTTTTTTTCTCAGAACTAAAATAAAGTCTTAATGTTGCTGGTATAAGATGTGCCTTATAAAATGTTAACCTTTTTTTAAAATGAAACATTGACTTACTATTTCAATAGAGATATCCCTAACATTTAGTTTTAATTTTTTTAAAAAAGCTCCTTTTAACTATATTTAATCTAGAAAACAATATTTGAGCTTTTTGTTAAAAAAAATTGAGCTTAGAAGAACACATTGTATGCTCAACATGTAGCTCTAATATAAATCGAGACAGCTATATTTCTTTTGTCCAAGTCCTACTTTTTTGTACATTAGCAGCCGTTAGATAATTAATTAGATGAACCATACTGAATTAGATGGAATGTATAATTGATTATGTTAAGAAATGTCTAATCTATTTTCACTTCACTATTGACGTGAATACTCACATACAGCCAATGAACAAATCCATCTAATTATTCTATTATCCCTTTTATTTCCATTTCTACACAAATTTATATTAAAATGGAACTGTTGAAATAAACAGCCTTCAGAATCATCTCCTCCAAATTGCGGTACATACTGCCACCAAATTAATTTTATTTAAATGTCTCTCTGTATTATCTACCTATATCCCAAGTAAATTTTACTGATTTTTCCATAGGAATGAGTCTAAAAACCCAGCATCTCTTAGCTCCCCAAGATTACCTACTTCCCCCAAACTTTCTCATTTTTTTCCCTCCACATGTACCTTCTTTCAAGGCCCAATTCAAGTCCTGCTTCTTCTTTGGATTATTTTACATTGATTTTGATATACATTGGTTACTCCTCTAATCCCTTGAGGCACCGATTATTTCTATTATTAATTTGATATTTATCATGTATTCATATTTTCTTTGTTGGAGGGGATATATATATATATTTTTCAAGTAGTTTTTAATCTCTGCTGACCAGCCCAGAACCTAATAAAAGATCAATGATAATCATAATTTGAAAAGCCCTATTCTACAATGTCCAAATGTGTTTTAGATATAAGGATAACATAATTTATCATTAGAATTTATAATGATATAAATTCTAAATGAAAGAAAATCACAATGAAAATTTTAAATAAAATACTGTTAGGATATATTATTTTGCGAAGTGCAAACTACCATGAAGTTTAATTAAAACTCCTTCATATCAAAGGACTATAGGCATATAGATGAAGGAAAAAAAACACTCAGGAACTCCACCTCGAGCTGCCCTTACTTGAATACCAGGCCTTTGTAAGAATTTTATGACTTGGCAGGGCTTCACAGGTTGGCATGGTGTATGTCCCAAGTGGAGCCAAGGACAGAATTTAATGTTAACTACACCAAGAGCTCTGGGCAGTCAGATTTCTACTATTTTCCATAGAAACATCCATCATCGATTTTAAATATTGGATCAGCTTTCCTTTTGGGGTTGTTTCCTATAGAGTATAAAAGGCCTTGCTTGGCATTTCATAGACAATCAAATCTCAGTCCTACACTGTTGAACTATATGTCTTTGGGCAAGTTATTTAACCTTCTTATGCCCTCATCAGTAAAATAGTGCTGACGAAATAACCCCTTAAGAATTATTGCAAGACTAAATGAAATAAAAATGCAAAATGCCTGGCACATAGTTGATATCTACTCAATGTAAATTTTGAAAGTACCTTGTATCAGCTAGTGTCAAGTTTCATTTATTGGGTTTTCACTCTGAAACAAGCACTCTTCTAAACACTTTACATTGTGGGTATTAATGCACATTATCTTTGCAGCATTCTTATGCAATAGCTATTATTATTATCATTCTGTTTAAAGAGACAAGGAACTGAGCCACAGACGAACTAACACAGCTACTAAGTATCATAGCTGGGGTTCAAAACAAGCCTTTTGGGTTCCAAACACATCCTCTTTACTACTAGGCAACATAACCTCTCCCATTGTCAGATCATTTCTATGGACCATATCCTATGGGCAATTTAAAAAACAGTCTCATTTAAACACACTATTTACCTAAGTAAAATATAGTTGGGAGAAGCATACAATGCATTCTATAGTCAAGTATCAATCATTTTAATTTATCCATTATTTTCAATTAGCTGCACCACGCTCTCTTTCAACTGCAGGAAATTCAGCCTTGTTTATTCTTACCTAGATAACAGAACACTTTTCAATCCTTGTCCAAGAACCTATGCAAATCTTATTTGTTTTACTACCTATGAATAATTAAATACATGTTTTCAATAATTCTGAATAATCTAAAAAGGCAAATTTTGAAAATCCACCAAGAGGCAAGCAGGAAAACTTTTATGAAGTTATCAGATGTTATCTGCGGTTCTAGGTGGGGGTGACTTTATCAAAACATTTCACCCACTTGCACATTTCCACTTGTTAAAACCTAAGGCCTTATTTGGCTGTCACTTACAGTACAGTGTTTTTCAGAAAAATTTCTGGCAAGTAATTTTAAAGAGATTTTGTTAAAAAAAAGAGAGAACGAAAGAAAGGCAAGATGTGTAGTGCTTTTATTGGAAGAATTCCTCTGACCCTCTGCATTATTATAAAGAAAATTGCCAGTATATCCAAACCTCACCCACCTTTGGTTATGTTCAGAACTTTACAATTTGTGCTTCCTAAAGCAGTGATTTTCAAGCATGATTTTGAAACACGGCAGGATTTTTCAACTTATTTCAATAGGGTGGCAAAGAATTCTCAAAACAAAATTAATGTTTTTTTCAAAAAGCAGCATGTATGTCATATGTCACTTGGGGGATTCAGGATGGAAATTGTAAATGTTAGGCAATTGAACAAATAATGCTAGGATATGGGAACCTGTAGAGCGGCAGCCAATTCTGCTTCTACAATGGAATCCTTTAACATGTAAGATTTGCAGAATGCCTTTGGTTCAGTTTTAGTCTATGTTTAACAACAACCCTCCATGAATTTTAATAGAATATTGTTCTATTTTCTGTTTTAGTTTCGTTGTAATCATCAATAAAGTGCCTAATCTCTCTGAGCATCCACATGACATGCTATTTATATGAAGTCTAGCTTGTAAACAGTTTATTCCTCTTCAGTGAAGGTCACTGCAAGCAAGAACTAGAACCTGGAGTCCCCTGAATACAATGAATTTCCCAGTAGGTGGCCCATGTCATTCTTAGTCATACCAATTCTTTTATTTTGTCACTGAGAATCATTTTTCTCTACTTAAAGCCAGACATTTAAACCTCTCCAGCTTCTGGGCTCTCATCTCGGTACTTGGGCTATACTTTGTCATGGCAATTGTTTTGTACTTTACCTACCTTACTGGATTACAAACTCCCATAGGTCATGGAAAGCATCAAGCTATTCTTGAAATATCCTAGAGCACTCAATATAGTGCCTAGCACAAAATAAACGCTGGAACAATTCTTTAGAAAGTGGGAAATTTTTCTAATTTTTTATGCCATGTCAGTTGACTGCCTACTTTTTTTTTTTTTGTCTTGTTTGTTTTCCTCACTTTATACTGTTATCTGAATTTATATTTCACAAACTTGAACAAGTTTTTTCATCCACTGATTGCTGGGCTTTATTTTTTTTTAACTTGTTTACTTCTTTATTTGTACATTTCTAGCTCCTCATTCTGGAGTGCATTTCTTTCTTACCTTCCTTTCCATTAATTTTTGATCCTTCCCCTCTTCAAGCTGTATTCCACCTCAGCATTCCCTCCGCACTTACACTCACCATTTTCATTGTGTTTTTCTGCTCCTGATAATATCACTTTTTAGGTGTTCTGGTGTCTTTTCCTGAGCCCTTTCCATTAAGTTATTAAGTTACGAGCTCTTTGAGGGCAAGCATTACACTCTTGTTGTGAACATCTTCTAATGTAGTTGTCAGTCTCTCAGCCCACTTTAAAGAAATTGGCTACTCGTTTTAATGAATATATTTATTCCTTAAAAAAAAACATATTTATTCTCCCTAACGGGCCTTTCACTTAATGTTACACAGTGATGAAATCTTTTGTACTGGTAGAGGTTTAAATGTCTGGCTTTAAGTAGAAATTTAAGAAAAATTCTTTAGAATGAGAATAATCAAACCCTGATTTTTAAAAATTAGACTATTTGCATAGCAAATTTTCTGATTCAATCATGGCACATATGTCTAATTAAACTGTTATTAGATACATTAAGTGGTGACTCTGTGCTTCTGTGAACAGCACCTGGGACTACCCTTTTCTATAACATTTTAAAGGCAAGGAATTGAAACTTACAGTGGCACAACCAGGGAGGGACCTAGGAGAATCTTTTAGGACTGACCTAAATCATAGAACCCCCACCCCCGCAAAATATTTGAATCAGACTATTAATTCTCCATTTCACCTGGGTGCATTTTGTAACTCTCTTTTCAGTTATTGTGTTTTTTAAAAATGCAAAATATTTGTAGGTCCTGAGAAATAAGATTTGATTTCAATGCCAACCTGTCTGTAGCATCACTAGGCTGCTTTGGCATCTCTATTCGAAGGTGTGGGTTCCCTTCCAATCCAGTTCTACTAATGTTTGCACTTTTCAGGTATAATATAATTTGTAATATAATCAGATTTGACAGGCTTCATCCCTTACTTGAATAGTTGTGACTTTTTCTTTTATTTTTTTCTAGTAGTAAGCTAAATAGGCAAGAAATAATTTCTTCTCTTTTATTTTAAACCTCCTCTGAATAAGTTTCTTGAAGCTATGTTGATCACAAATGAAAATCTTAGATTAAAAGACAACTAAGAAAATAACTATGAAAAGCTAGATTGACTTTATTTTTTTATAGTTGAATACATAAAATTGGATATACCATAAGTGATAATTGGAATTTTAAAATCATTTTTAACTACTCTTATGAAAATAGTCTGTCCCTCTGGAGGGTCATTAATTTAAATGCAAAGAGATAACAAATAACATTTGTAGGTGTAAATAGTATTGTTACATGCTTTGAAAGGGCCATAATTAGCAAGTTTGTACAATACAACAGCAGCCTGTGATGGGTTCCATGTTTAATATTTAAAAACCTTTTGTGTGGTTTCTAACTAGGTAGAAAGATGGGTAAGGGAGTCCATTTTATTCTCTTGGGATTTGTCTTAAAGGTGCATCAGCTTGAGTTTAGCAAAAAAGGGAACTATTTCTCCTTGTCTAGTGCTTGTTTATTCTCCCCTTATAAAAACCAAAGGAGTAGCAATTTTCTTTTATGAACGTGCACTGAAGGGAGAGGAAGGTCAAGTTCAAAGTTTTTCTTTCCTTTGGCTTCAGGAATAAGCAAAGGGAGAGACTAGCCAAACAACCGACCAGCAGGCATCTGATGGTTAAGCCCTCCCACCAGGACTTTCTATGTACATAAGCAGAAGTCACTACAGCAGCTGCGGCGCATTACTTCCAATAGTTTAACAGGCTGCTTTGTGGCGCTGACAAAGCCGTGCCAGCGGCTTCCCTCCATGTTCCCTTGCGGCGCGAGCTCCTCGGTGATCTTTGGCAGGGGATCCGCAGAGCAGGGTGACGTTTAATAGGCTTCCGCTGAGGAGTGCGCTCGCCTCCTCTAGACCCGGCCCCATCTCCACCGAGAGACTGAGGCAGGCGACCGAATGAACTAACAGCCGCCGGAGCCGACCTGCTCCCCCGGACATTTCCCCGGACTCTGTGCGAAGCAATCACTGGAAGGAGGCCAGGGAACCACGTTGCCCTGGATTGTTGCCAACTGTACAAAGTTGACCGGGAAAATGGCTCAGCAGACAACAAGCCCGGACACCTTAGCTGTACCTGAAGTGGATAATCCGCATTGTCCAAACCCCTGGCTGAACGAGGATCTTGTGAAGTCCTTGCGGGAAAACCTGTTGCAGCACGAGAAGTCCAAGACAGCGAGGAAATCGGTTTCTCCCAAGCTTTCTCCCGTGATTTCTCCAAGAAATTCCCCCCGGCTCCTGCGCAGGATGCTTCTCAGTAGCAACATCCCCAAACAGCGGCGCTTCACGGTGGCACATACGTGGTAAGGTTTGCACAGATCAGTGGAAATGGTGGCCATTCCCCTGGTGATTCTTGCTCCTCCCGCCTTTCACTTTAGGGCTGGAGAGGGAGTACCATTATCTTTCCTCACCTGTGATTTATCAGAAGTAATCTACCTTAACAATAAATCCCACAGATGTCCTAGTCAGAGCAGTAAACCTTGAGATTGGTAATAGGAACGGTTGAGGTGGGTGGTTCTTGAAGTTCAATTCCTGTTGCAAGTTCCTACAAGAAAATTGGATTCCAGATGTCAAATAAGAATGCAGTTTTACTCCCATACTGATGTGGTGATTTCTTAAACTAATATTCCTGCCAGGTTCGGCAACATCCCAGGGAAGAAAGGACCAGAAAGGAGAGGAGGAAAATCATCATTTTCTCTCTTTTCTGCATGATCCCCTGTTGAACAGAGATGTATAGTGTGTGTGTGTGTGTGTCTGTGTTTGTGTGTGTCTGTAATGCTCTGTCCCTATAACACTTCTCATTATTGATTTTAATTTATAATCTCAAATATGCCTTTCAAAAGGAAAGAAGAAAGGGTTTAGGAATTCTGTGCAGAAAGTTGTAGGCTGCACTTGGTAATATGGTTGTGTTCTTTGAATTTGGATTCTTTGAATATTATGTCAGTATTTTAATTTTCTTGATGAATATTTCTATCTTCTTTATAATGGGTGAACTTGTTTTGTGTATGTGCTTCCGTGAATTTTTCTAGACGATTCTTGATATTTTCATGCTCTTGTAAAAACAAATATTAAAATAAACCATTGTGTGAGCTTATTATGGTCTTTCTGCCCCAGAAGAGGCAATTCCAGGCTATGATGGGCGGGAGGACAGTCTGTGATGTACACTTGATGAATTTTAGGTAGTAGTAGCTTCTATACACTACCTCCACACTGTGATAAAATGAATATTAATTATGATATAGCAAAAAGAAATAATGAATGTGTTAGTTGCGAAACTGTCTGAATGATTTTTTGTACAGTTTTTCTATAGAAAATCAAAGAGTATGCCAGGAATGGAAAACAAAACAAAACAGAAAAACATAAACAAGACTTCTAGAAAAGAAGAGCAAGTAGGGAGAATCAAAATGTGAACTAGCAACGTAGCCATACACAGGAATGCATTAATGTCATAGATGAAACCAGATGACAAAGCACATAAAAGGCATGTCCTGCCCAAAGAAACGTCTATCCTCGGAATTTTATTTTTAAATCGCTAGATCTCTGATTGGGAATCTGTTCTTGCTTTCCCCAAGGTTTTGACTAGATGGCATTGCTAAGTTTAGTTAGAGGTGCTGCTCATAAAGGGGTAAAACAAACGTTGAATTTTTCAGTCTTAAAGAAATTATGGGGAAAATGATCACTTCTCTCTGAGAAAGATATTGTTGAAAATTTTTAATCAGAGATAAGCAGTGAATGAAAGGAATAAACACTGAGATGCTGTGCTCCGAGGGCGAGGGATGAAAACAGGCATCAGGAGCCAGAACAGGAAAATGTGGTATCCAGGGTCCCCTTCCATTGACGTGCTTTTTTTTTTTTTTTTTTTTTTTTTGCTTTTTTTTTTTTTTTTTTTTTTTTAAATAGAATTCCTAAATTGCACCCATTGTTGAATGGGTAAGCCTCAACTCAGTGTCTTGATTTCAATCTGAGTGAAGCAACCTAGAGTTCATCGGAAGGTTATCTGAACTATCTGGACATGTTGAGATGTAAGGAAGGCAGGAAATCTTCATGAAAACAGGCTTTCTTCTGAAATTTCTGGCACTTCCTTTTCTGGTGCTCTTTGGAGAGACTCCAAGAGTACAGTTTCTGCCGATATTTCATTTTGGTATGTCAGGTCTCAGCCAGATCACGGAGGCATCAAAAGAGCAATGGGAATGAAAAATAAAAATCATGATATCAAGTCTCAGGAACTCAGGAGGAAACAACAGTCCTCGTGGACTAAAAGCATCCAGCAAGGGAGTTAGAAAGAGTACCTCACTTTTTCCACATTGGTTCAATGAGCCTCAAGACTTTCATAATATCCACAGGTATCTTTTGATCTTCTGACAAATATCACACCATCTATGCTTTCATAACTTGGATTAAGCACTATGCATGATTTAAAAAAAGTAAATTGTTCTGGTGTGTGTGTGTGTGTGTCTTCATACACATACATATGTTCACACACGTACACATAAAAATGTATACACATTTTAAGAAAGGAAAACTCTGTATTGAAATTGTAATAAAATATACCAGTAACAAAAGATGAGTACAAGTCATGTGTATACATTTTTTTGGCACCCCTGGTGTGTGTGTGATTATATATATATAGTTTTTACTATCTAAACTTGTGCTACTACCACCATACTCAAATCCTCTGCTTCTTCAAATTAGGTGACCAGCTATTTAAACACTTGCCTGGTGTGTTTCTGCCTCAAAATGTTGCTTCCTGCACCTGATTTCCCTTCCATTTGATATGCATATATTTAATACCTACTGAGTCCAAAGTGTTTCATTTGTAGCTACTGATCACAAAGTTGAACAAGAGCTATTTTTTGGTTTCAAATAATTTACACTCTGGTTGAAAAACTAAATCACCTTGGAAGACATGTTTCGTTAAGGTAATCATGTTGCTATACAACATACTCTCTAAGTCCCCGTGGATTGACACTGTAAATAGGTATTTATTGCTCCTGCTTCTCTTGGACAAGTAACTTGTCCTGGGGTGCTTCAGGTGCATGGGATCCTACCAGTTTGTAGTCCCACTATTTGTAACCTGTGATTTCCAAGGTTGCCAGGCTCAGCTGAATCAGGCGAAAAGAGCATGGAAGATGGCATGTGTGTTTTTATGAGGCAGGCCTAGAAGTACACACATCACTTATACTAGTATTTCCTGGGAAGAACTCAGTTCTATGGCCACATTTAACTGCAAAGGAGGCTGGGAAACCTATCTAACTTTGTTCCCAGGGATAAGGCAAAACAGATCTGATGAACAGCTAGCCCATCTCAGCCACAGTGTGTTGAAGTCTACCTGGTTCACCCCCTGTACCATAGTTAAATTCATGGAATAACATCTATCATAACCAGTCATTTAGCATCTCTGCACACCTCCTGGAGGAGGATCATGCAGAGCAACCCTATTTTTTGACAAGTCTACTGCTTGGGAAGTTCTTGCTTATATGCGGTTGAAGTCTCCTTCCCTGTAACTGTCATCTGTGGTTCCAGGATCTGCTTTGAAAACCCCAAAGCTTGAATCCCTCTTCCATAATGCAGCCCTTAAGGCAAGAGGCTTGGAGTAACCCACCAGAGAGCCAGGACACATTCTATTATTCTTGGTACACTTATTAATCAATATTTTCACTGTTAGCATACTTTTTAAAAATTCTTCTCTTTTCTTAACTAAACACCCTAAGTTATTTCACCTTTATATGCTATATTTACCAGACTGAACCTCCTTTTTCTTTTATCCAGACTTCATTTGGATTTTCACAACCGATTCAAAGAGTAGGGTGCTGAATCGACACGATACTCCAGGTGCTGTGTGATTTGTACTTAAGCAGACGCCAGACTACTAAAATTCTGATTTCCTATTTATTAGCTGTATGGTTTTGAACAAGTTACTTAACATGTGCTTCAATTTAACTGTTACTGAATTTCCTGGGAATAGTAATATTATCTATTTGGTATTATGGTTTTATTAAGCACAATTGTGTGTAAATTACAGTGTGTTGCACAGGGATAGAAACTTAGTGAATTATAAGATAATATTTTCCTTATTATGCACTATATATCCATTATTCCAGCCTTGGTCTGTCTGAATATTTAGGATCATGTTTAAATTGTTAGATAATTACTCTGTCAAGTTGTTTGTGGATGGATTGAACTAAAGAGAATAAATGTGAAGAGACCAAGAGTTCAAAGCAATGGTGGGTATATGTCAGTTTCATGACTATGGGAAAGGCGAAGGCAAAAAGCAGAAATATTGCCGAGGCAGAACCATAGGACTTGGTGCCACTTCTCTGCCCCTCCCATTCCACACAGGGATCATTCACATCCCTGTGTTCCTGAGAGCTTCCTCCTGTTCCCCCAACTAGAAATAATCTGCTTCTTCAAAGTCTTTCAAAGCATCTTCCTTCTGCTATTCACTCAGTGATTATTGGTAATAATTATATCACTAGCTGATGTTTATTGAACACATATTTTGTCTGATGCTGTGTGTTAGATTGGAACCCTTTGGTGTTCATGCTTTTAGCCACTTTGTTTTACCGTTTTTACTTACTATCTAGTACCTTGTAGACTAGTGATTATAGACAGGACTCTGCTTTCATGTGAGTAGGGGATTCCTTTTTTTAATGGTAAAAGCCTGTTTTATTTATGGAAATAAAAAAATGAATAAAAATCACTCATAATTTCACAATAAAGAAATCAATGATATGTTAACAATGATTTTTAACATGTTTTCAATTTTTTGTTTCTGTTTTTAGGACTACACACACACAAACACAATTTAAACAGTACTTTTTGTATCTTGCTTTTACTTTTTTTTTACTTAATATTGTACTTTGAGTATTTTTCCAAATTAAAAATTCTTAAAAATAATTTTAATTACCTTTAGTATTTTACTGTGTGAATATATCATGATTTTAAACCAATTCTCCATTATTTATAAAAACTATAAATTAGAAACAACTATACTATTCATCTGGAATAATACTGATGCATGAAAATATTGATGGATGCATAAATAAAGTAGGGGATTCCTTTTGATGTCAGCAGAAACTCCTATGTCAGTGGAATTTCTGGTGAAGAAAACTTAATTTCCAATGTAAGTTTATTTCAGGCAAGTCTAACAGTCAGGAAAATCTTACTATATTTTTCAGTTTTCTCCTGTATTCCCACTATGTTCTATACAACGAATGAAAAAAAGTGTTCTAGGTGAAATTCAGCGATAGGGTTTCTTTGGGTAAATGGTATTCAAATGATAGCCAAATATCTTAATCTTTATAATTCCTGTGTATGCATGTGCCTCTTTAATTACAGTATATCCAAAGTTGAAGAAGCACTTCATAGCATCCTTAAACAACAAAATAATTTCTTTAGGAGGACATTTGAAGGGTCTCTTTCAAGAACACTTTTAGGAAATGTCAAAAGACTTAGGGAGCTAGATAATATTACTGGCCATATTTTTTGTTTGTTATAAATTTCTCTTTACCAGTCACTGGCATTAGCTGTAAAATTGCTAATGTTTAGAAGTAAACATTTGCTTTCTTGTGTCATGATTTCTTCAGCCACTGTACTTGCTTTTATAGTTGTTTAAATGAGAAATACACTAAACATTTCTTCAAGTTAACCTTTATCACCTATAAAGGAAAAATTCTGCCATTGAGAGAATTTGTAGGTCAAACATACATTCACAGAACTGAGTACGTTTTCAAAGACATTGTTTAGTTATTCTATTTGAGAACTTTTTCTCCCTTGTTTTTACATTTGTCCTATTTTAAGATTATCTTTTCTCTGTCCCTTAGATAAGGATACCTAGTGAAGTGCATCGCTGGTGTTCTTCTGGGAGATGGGAACCCAGAGGTGGGCTGGCTGTGGGTATAGTGTGATACCAAGAGATAGGGAGGAAGTCTCCAGGGGAAAAACATTTGGTGAGCCACAGGAAGTTAAGCCATCATGTTGGGTGGAGCCAGTTGGCCAAGTCATTGGCTGTGTCCCTGATGTAATTGGCCAAGTGTCTTCAGCAGGAATCTTGGTGGCACAGCAATTAAGGGTGTCTGTAGGTTTTGAAAGTTTTTATTAGCCTTTACAAAACTCAAAAGACCCCAGGAAGTCATTCCTCTCAAAGAACTTGTCAATTGACTTGTAATATTTAAGAAATTACAAAGATTAAAATGTAACAAATAGTTACAGAGGAAAAGTGAGGACATTGAAATGACCTGGTAGTTTATTATATATACTTCCTGTGATCTTTGACATTTACCTTAAAAAAAGAGAAAAGATAGCCAACTGAAGTCTTTGCTACAAGTGGTGAAAATATTTCTAAGCAAAAAAAAGTCTTGCTGGTAAACTTGCTAGAAATGTTGAATGAAGAGAAAATTAAAAATTGAATGGCAGAGTTAATTAAAATAATTTTAAAATCATGGCTTTAATTTTAAAAGTTGTTCTTTGTATAAATTTTTCATAAATAACAAGCTCCTATGAGGTTAGGTAACTAAAAGAGCTTCAGGACTATTTTTCTAGGCAGGAAGCTATGAAAATTGTTCTTCAAGTAGCAATTTCAGGAAGAAGCTTTGCTTCACCAGTGTAGCAAAATTATGTCATTGTTTTTTAATGGTTTTCCTTTTGAAAAAATAATGTTTTAAAACTGTGATGAATTTAATATAGTTTGAAGCCATATATTTCCAACTCCGCTGGCCACTTGATATTTGACCTTAGTTACTCAACCTTTTTGAATTGTGGACTCTATTCATAAGTCACATGGATATAAAGGCATTTGATATTTACAAGTAAAAATCGGACTAATTAAATTTACAAAGTGATAAAAAACTACAGTACATTTAAGATAAGTAATTAAAAACAAGTTCCAACTTGCTGTTGTGAGTGAGGTGGATATCACATGGGGACAGAATTCTTGAATAATTCTGTGAGTCATACATAGGCTGCAGGGCATTCAGAATGAAAGTATTGGTGGTATTCACTCTAGGATGCCATCTGCAAGCTAAGATTTTAAGTAGGAATTGTGGAAATCTGTAAATAAAAATTCTAATTTAAAATTTTATTTTACTGTATCTTCAATTATATATCATTTAAAATATCAGTCTCTTCTGTGTAAACAATATTACAAAACATTTAATGTTCAATTTTAAGTATATACACGCTCTCTGGCTATATCAGATGAAGCACTTATTCTCAAAATGAGATCTTGAATTGATATGAGAAGAAATTACTTCATTTTGGAATCAAAATTTTAGGTTCATAACAACATAACTAGCATTATGACCTTACATTTATTATAACATAGCTATTAACGATTTAGCTCCTGCTATGTGTCAAATTCTTTATGTATACCAACAATTCAAAACAAAGAAGGTTGAATTTAAGTATTATTAGCTGTATTTTATATATGCAGATGCTGAGGCCCAGAAAAATTGTTAAACTGAGTTTCCCCAAAAATAAGACCTAGCTGGACAATCAGCTTTAATGCGTCTTTAGAGCAAAAATTGATATAAGACCGGTCTTATTTTACTATAAGACCGGTATTTAATATATAATATAATATAATATAATATAATATAATATAATATAATATAACATAATATAATATAATACCGGGTCTTATATTAATTAGGCCAAGATCATTCAGCTCTGCAGCCATGAAATTAGATGAGTTAAAACTTGAACCCAGGTGTGACCAACTCTTCAACCTGTGTTCTTTCAGCATTACTTCCTTTTGGGCTAAGAGTCACATTCACATTTGTTACCCAATCCTGCATGTTTATCGAAGCTACAACAATGAATGTTCAATGATTTTACAAAATGATGGTTAGTTATCAAAAGTGTAGGGGCAGACCTCTTCCTGGGTGTGGAATCTCCATTTATTTGTTGACACATGTGGCTTGTATGAATGTAGATATCCTCTTTGTCTGATAAAAATATGTGTATGGATAGGAGAAATAGATGTCTGATTCAGAGTCCTTTTTAAGTAAGACTGACATAAAATTAAAACTAATCAGGTTTTATTTTCAACAATTCAGAGAAAAAGGCATGAAAGGCTTGAGCTCTAAAGAGAAAGATCAAGTCAGAAATCTATTAAGGTCTGATTCCAGAAGAGCCAGCTGGAAATGATGGTCGGCAGGCTAAAGTCACTAAGCAACAGAGCAGCAAACTGCTTGGTAACCAGAGTTGGCCTGACTCACAGGCTGTCTGTTAATGACTGGGTGCCCAGATAGGACCAAAGCCCATCTTACCTCAAAACAATCCCCTTCTATTCATCTGCCGGCCTTCAATGCCAATCCCTTCATTATGGAATAGTCTCTTTGACTTAGCAAGTTATCTGCTTTTAGAATTGAAATATCTCTGGGACCAGAAATAAATGTTATCTGTCTTTTTTCTTTGAAATGGCATTGCTGAGATTGTTGTCTTTGGGTCAATACATTACAATTAAAATGTAAGGTTTAATGAGAGGAAAAAAAGTAAAAATAGTGGGATTAGTGGCTTGACTTTTGGTTTTCATGAGCAAACGTGTACAGGGCCAAATTGCCTGACTTCATTTGATGAGATCTGCCCTTGAACTCTTAGAACACAATGTGTTGCCATTTATTTGGCACTTTCTATCTTATGATGTTTTTGTTTCATACTTGTGTTTTGACTGTGTAGCTGGACGATAACTTCCTAAAAAATGATAATCTCCACATGTATCAATCTTTGCATTCACTGTGAGGGACTAAGTGCCATCTGTATAATATACATTTAGTAAATATTTATTGTTTGATTGAGACACATAACTTCCATTGCTGTGCCTTTTATGCTGAACGCCTGGGGAGATCTATACCCTTTCAGCCTAGAAGCCCTGGTAATGTGTTTGATTGCCATAGTGGAAAGAAATTTCAAACTCAATGATTAACCATTTGTATGGACTTTGTCACTATGACTCTGTGTGTGTGTGTGTGTGTGTGTGTGTGTGTGTGTGTTCTGGGTTTGCACACACTTAGACTGGTATAATATGACTTTAGTATATCTCAATGAATCAGTATATGCTGGTGTCACTAATTTGTTCAATATGTGCATTTTAATAATATTTAATTTGTACTTTGAAAATAATTTATGAAAAAAACTTATTTAAATATATTTATGATTCTTAGGAAATTACCCAATAACTCCTTGTAAAACTCTGATGACTAATCTTTATCTATCAGAATTCATAGTTGTTAAATTATACACCAGGAACTACGCTTATAAAAGAAATGCCAAGATTTTGAGAAATTTGAAGGAAAAAAAGCACCCTCCATAGTTTCTTTTTTAGAATGACAGTTTGAAGAAATTTGAACTGGCAGAAACTAAGCACCACTTCTTCAAAGTAGATCTTCAGAATAGCTAAAATTGAATAATAGAAAATCTTTTTGAAGAGATTTAGCATAAAAAGGTTATTTTAATGTAAATATTTTGTCCATTGTTCAATCTTTATCCATTTTTACATTGTGGTGATTTCAAACACACTAATTTCTTTTCCATTACCCTTATGAAATAGCCCTCTGATCAAATTAGCTATTATTAAAAATAAAGTGGCTTCCTCTGCATGTGATTATTAGTAGGGTACTTTGTAAATTTTTTACGTAGCTGATTTCACATTTATGTTTATAAATGGTGAGTGTGCATTGTTGACCTTCTGAAGTTAAGCAGCTTTCTGGCTAATAAGGTTACTTGGATTATCATTTCTGCTTGTTTACCTTCTTTAGGGTTACAGTATTTGTTTTACTTTGCTTTATTCTGTGCAGTGTGATTTTTTTTATGACTTTCTATTGAGTGAGTGCCAAATGGAACAGTGTATGATTTATGGTAGTAATAACTAAAACATATATGAATTGGAGGCTGATGACGCACAAGGCGGAATGCTGTGGCTCTCCTCTGAATAGAACCCGGCTTCCTTTAATAAAGCCGTCTTATTAATAACAATGGCAGTGTCATTAATAGTGTAATCATTCCTGTGTCACCTTTCTAGTTTAAGGTACCTCTGTGGGTCATTGGAACTGTTTTGTGTTTAATGTTTTTTTGATTCACATTTTTATTTAAAGGCCTGCATGTTTAAAACTATAGCTTTGTATCCTACCGTAAATGGAAAACCGGTGTCATTTATCAACATAGAAGATCATTGAAAAAACACAATAAAGAAGGCTAAATAAATTCAAGTTTAGTTAGATACTATGAGCTGCTAAAGGCTCTGAGCCTGAGGTCTATCTCCTGTCTCTTTGTTTAAAATGGCAGTTAGCAAGTAATATAGAGATATGAAAGACCAATTAAGTCTTTTTTCTTAAGGTAATAAGAATGACTGGAAGGGATTTGGAAAGGAAATAACCTTCTCGTTATTAATGTTTTAAAATTTGCAAACCATATCACCTATGCCTAAAACCATCTTGACGCAACGTCAGACCATTTAATATACCAACGCGATGGTGCCTGAACCACTGATATGTATAATGTTGGAAGAAGGACATTGGTTCTTGTAGTGGTTTTTTTGGTTGGAATCTCTTAGTTGAAGGTAAACACACTGCACTTGGGTTTCGTGAGTCCATTTCCTAAGCAGAAAGTGAGGTGTTGGTACCTTGTTTTATTACAGCCCTATACTTATAAATTTCCTACTTGGCAGCTGCACAGATGCAAAGAAGTATAGAACTTGTTCCATGGAAATATATTATACCTACTAATGGCAGCTTCCAAAGGGCACAAACATGGACATTTTGTAGGATCTCTCTACAAGTAAGCGAAAGCTGTGGTAAGCAAGGAATCCAATTTTTCTAAACCTCTGTAATATTATGAACTTATGTATTACGAATTCTAGACTAGAACACTCACACAGGACCGACTACGTAATTTGCAGAGCCCAGTGTAAAATGGAGGAATACTTGGTTAAGAGAGTACTAAGGATTTAATGACAGCAACAGCAGAGCATTCAAACCACCATAGAGCCCTTCTGAGAGGGAAGTCCTTCCTGTGCAACTCCTGAGGTCACACCCGTGAAGCCAGCCCTGCACCCACAGTAAAAACCACATTTGTAAGTGATGCTGGAGCCACCCTTTGAGAAACTCCGTCTTAGAGGACTGTCTTGATTTGTCACTTCCTTCTCTGTTAACAGAGACTCCAGAAGACTCTGACATGCATTGGAGTAAACATGGACGTTTTGATGAAGGTCAGCGGTGTACCACCAGCTGTAAATCAGGAAAAAGCATTATCTTACATTCCTCTTGAGGGTTTTCTTTGCAAATGATCAAGTGCATAGATAAACAAATTAAAAGCAGCATTGTATTTACATTTAAAGTCACTTACTGATATGCTCAGTATCAGCAATGTATCAGCAATATGTTAACTTTTTGCTCAGTATCAGCAATATGTTAACTTTTGACACTGATGCTCACTGCTCCTTGATTCTATGTCATTCACTAGCGTAACTCCTATTTTTGTAAAACCTCTCTTTTCCTCTTTCATTGACTTCATTTCTATCACCTTAAATCGAAGTGCACCCCCCCACACTGTCCAGTTCTATAATTATCCTTTTGACCTTATCTTAGTCTGCTTCCGGCAGCATCAGCCTGACTTTCACTTAGCTCCAACTGTTAGCTCCATTTAATGAAATCCAACTCTTAATCCTGCTCCATGTTCCATATGTCTGCCCTGGATATTTCCACTTGGGAGATCTACTCTTACCTTAGACATAACATGTGCAAAGCTCAGCTCACTGTTTCCCCGTTTCTCGTTTTTCTATTTCTGTTTATGAATGCACTATTTTCCCAGTGAACCAGCCTGAATCATCTTTGACTTCTGCTTTGCCCTCCCTCTGCATAGGCCTATAGATTATTTCCTCTAACATCTCTTGTTTTTCTGTTCTTCCCCAATATTGATACCTATTTTAGCATTTAGCTTTACGTTTGGGTTTTTTTTCAGTAAGATCCTAACTTGTTCTTGTGCCACTGTCAGTCCCTTCTCCTTGAGAATGTCTCCTGAGGCTGTCTCATTAATTATCCCAAAGTTCTGCTTTGGCTGATCACCCTGTATTGCAAGGGTGAGCAAACATTTTTCTGTAAAGGGCCAGGTAGTAAAAAATTTAGGCTGTCTGTGCCATACAGTCTCTTTCGCCACTACTCAATTCTGCTGCTGTAGTGCAAAAGCTGCCACGAGATATACAAATGGGCACAAGTGCATTCAATAAAACCTTATTTACAGAAAAAGATAGGAGGCTGGATTTGGTCCACTGGCCATGGTTTGCCAATCCCTACAAGATAAAGGATAAAGTTTATAGGATAAAGTTTATAAGATACAGTCTACAGGATACAGTTTATACTCAACTTTGCATTTAAGTCTCATCATCAGTTGCAACCCTGTTTCCACAACCTTATCTGGTATTGTTTTCTATGAATATTGCACAGTCATTCATTCTGGAGCTAAATCTAGAGCAGGGTTTCTCAAACTCGACACCACTGACAATTAGTCCTGAATAGTGCTTTGTTGTGGGGGCTCTCCTGCGTATTGTAGGATGTTAGGAACGTCCCTGGCCACTACCGCTAGATATTGGTAACATCCCCCACTGTTGTGAAAATCCAAAATGTTTCCAAACATTGCCAAATGTTTCCTGTGGGGGCAAAATTGACTCCGGTGAGAACGACTGATCCTAGAGGGGTAAGCTTTGTGAACGGAGGGACCAGTTCCACATCATTCACTATTGTATGCTAGCATCTAGCACAGTCTTGTGACATAGAAAGAGGCCCAGAAATGTACTGGCTGGTCCAGCTTTGCTCCTCACTTATAAGGGGAGTGAGAGATCCTAAGGGTATCATTTAAACTCAATCCACAATTCCATTCATCTATAAAATGGAACTATGACTAATTCATACATGCTTCATAGAATTATTTAAAAGTTCAAATGATATTTTTAATGAAAAGAACTTTGGAAGGAATGGAGTACTAATCAAATATAATGTAAAAATAATATTGAAGAACACAAGGTAATCTGAACCTATTGAAATCTAGGAATTTAATTCACCTCCCATACTGTGTCCACTCTTCAAATTACCATAGAGGATGCTCTCGTCTGTGCTCTCAAGGATTGTGATCTGATAGGGCATAGCATGTGATTACTCAAATAACCATAAAACAGTAGTTGCTATAATAACAAAGAATGGTGGGAGTATACAAGAGGTAGAAATTATTTCTGATAGTTGGAATCTCTCACGATTGAGATGGCTTATGAGATGGAGTGTTCACAAAGGAGGGACTTAACATTTTCTTAGATTGCCTTATTTTAATATTCACTGCAACTTAAGTAGGTTTAGAGTTAGTTATCACATTTTCCAAAGAGAAAAATGGAGCCTAGAAAGGAATTTGATATGAACATATGCATAGACAATTTCAGTAGGGAAGGAACTGGAGTGAAGTATGGAAGGAGTGGGAGTCGCGGGAGGTGAGTTCTCACTAAAGGAACAGCATGAACAAGTACAGGGACTACATGGGGGTTAGGTGAGTCTGGGTACAGCTGAGAGTGTCTCTAGGGAAGATGGGCCCTAAGGGTAGGCTAGAATCAGGTTTTAAATGTCAGCTAAGTCTCTCTCTCTCTCTCTCTCTCTCTCTCTCTCTCTCTCTCTCTCTCTCACACACACACACACACACACACACCACCAGGGATTTATATGCTTAAATGAAACAGGATCAATTTTATCTTTCTTAACAGCTTCACTCCAAATAAAAGAAAGTGACAGTTTGAGTTATTACCCCATGCTAAGCTCGCTGAGCCACAAGTATGTACACTGAACACTCTCAATAGTTGGGATATGAGATTCAGTCCAATTAGACCAATCTATACCATCTTACAGCTTAGCTAATGCCCTCTACACCTTCTAAGATAATCCTTCTGAAATAGCAGAATGCGCAATTGTATTTCCATTCATAACAGATGTGTTAATTCCACTGGTGGCACTTGAGTTCTGATGCATAGAATGGAGACATTATTTATGCGAAGATTGTGCTTGCTTTTCACTAAATTGCAAGATAATGTAATGTTTAGAGCACATCTAGCAGCTTTTTCTGTACACAGAAAATCATTTTACCCTGGAGACATTTTCTCTATTTCAGGACTGGCTCACCAGAGTAAGAGTCAGGTCCTAAATATTCTATTATCCTTTCATCCATTCAAAAGATAAATTCTGAGTGTCTGCTCTGTATCTGTCATTCTTCTGGGGGTGTAACATGGAGCATATATTCTAATGGGAGAAAAGACAACATACAAATGAATATTCCAATGGGTCAGAGAATAAATACAGTAAAAATAATTCAGGGTAAGACGATGGAGAGTTTTATATAAGTTTTTTGGGGGCAGACTCTCTAAAGATGACATTTGAGTAGAGATCTGTAGGAGGTGATTGAATGACTATATGATTATCTAGGGGAAGAGCATTTCAGACAGAAGAAATAACAAGTTCAAAGGCCCCAAGGGAGGGGGATGTTATAGAAAATGAGGTCAGAGACATAGAAAGGGGTCAGATCATGGAATGTTTTGAAGCTGACGTAAGAGATTTGGGGATTTGGTGGGCGGCATTCCTTGATCATAACTATGACATATTGAAAGGAGAAATGATAACAGTGAGAGTGTATGCCTCAGGGAGGGGCACAGTCTGTCTTAAATTTTGGGAAGAATCATTCATGCTCCTTTGTAGAAAATACAGATGTGAGGAAAAGATGGAAATAAGGAGACCAGCGAATACACGATTGCAATAATCCAGGTGAGACACAATGGTGTTGCAGAGTAGACTAGTAAAAGGAGAGATGGTTAAAAAAATGGTCACAATTCTGTTTGGAAACAATAGAGAGGAGCGAGAAAGACACTTGCTTCTTTAGGGACAGAGATACAAAAATGTGAAAGGAAAAGTAACCACCACATCAGAGAGTTGAAGGAAATCAACAGCCTCAATGGGAAGTTAGTAGTGTTAGAACAAGAAGGTTTGGGAAACAAAGTAGAGGTTGAGAATACAAGATATTTTACTGACGACAGGCTGTGAGTGCTAGAAGTCACGATGAAGAGAGTGAGGGCTGGGCGAGAGGCTGGGGACTGAAGTCAGACCAGGGGGTTTATAGGGCCATCTGGGGATGAGTGAGAGTCTGGTCATGAGTAACAACCTGGCAGTCTTGCGGTTCTTGTGGTGATGATTGTGTGTCAAAGACAAGAATTTCATTTGAGGCTGTGCAGTTAGAAAAACACAACTCTTTGGAAGGGTAGCCATTCTCTTCAGTCTGTTTGTTTTAATTCATTCCAGGCACGCTAATTCACCTGCAGTGCATTTGTGGAAATGGAGGGGAGAGGCAGTGGCAAACAGGTTGGCCAGGCCTGTCCAGCAGTCTTCACTCCAGCATTTCGGTCTGACAAAACCATGTTCTTCTCACCTCTTACCATAAATTCATACTCCAGTGTTGTGACAAAAAATGCAGAAAGGTGATTAGGAAATTTCTAGTTTCCAGATGTATGGCCCCGGGGCAGATTTTCTAGCATGAAATTACCATTTTTTTCCTGCATCAGATACAAAATCCTGTTCTTAAGCATGATGTTAAAACTAGATATTAAAGAACTAAAGAAAATATTTCTGAAAAAAAAGATGTTGTATTTGCCACAAGGGTTCATACGTGCAGTTATTACAACGATACTGCTTTTATTAAATAAGAAATGTACATGTCGGCATAAACTGTTTTTAAAGGATAGCAAGATGATGCAACATTTAACATTTATGCAAGAATGTTTTCATACTCATTGTTTTAAACAAAACAAATATGAAATGTGTAGAACACAGACAGCTTTCTCTTTGGAGTTTGAATTGTCGGTTTGGATTGCCTGCTGAGAGATTTATATTATGTGAACTAGCTGGCTGCTATTAGGATATATGATCTTCTCTGTCTTAGGAGTGTGCCCCACAAAGCAACATGTGCAAACTTTTTCTTTCTTTCTTTCTTTTTTTTTTTTTTTTTGCCCTGAGGGAAAGGGCGAGCCCCAGCACCTTTTAACCTGTAAGGATTATGTAGCTCTTGCTGTGATTGATTGGTTGGCTTTTCTTCAAGAAATGCTCCTGGTATGTGTTTTATGTTCTGACAGAGCCGTGGCTTTGCTGATCAGCACGTCACTCCCTGTGAAGACGTGGGCATGCTTTTGTACGTTTGCTCTTGTAGCCTGGGAAGCATATTTCAACACACTGTCCGGAATTGGCCAGAACATGCTTGTCACTCCCAGCTGACTCTGATGACGCTCTTGCCCACGTAGATTTACATCAACACAGTTCTTCGCTGGAAAATGCTCATTTGGAATAGACAGGGTGGCCCGTTTAAAAGAGGCATAAAACCAATTTAGGGCTGCATTGGTTTGAATAGGGCTGTATTTCATGGGAAGCACTATAAAAAATACGCTGTCAGTGGAACCCTCCACAGAGCCCAGAATTATACTCAGCAGTCCTCAAGATGTCCCCTCCGCTATTTGTATATAGCTCTACCTTCTGAAGAGTGGCTGATGCTGAAAAGAGAACCCCTCTGTTTCAGATTTTCCTTCTCAGCATGCTTGATGCGCAGGCATTTCTAACCTCTTCTTTCCCTAGCTACATAATCTTTATGTTCATTAAAGAAAATATGAGTATGGAGGTATCTCAAAAATCTGAAAATGGAACTACCCTATGATCCAGTAATTCCACTCCTAGGTATCTATCCGGAGAAATCCAAAACTCCAATTCAAAAATCTTTATGCACCCCTATGTTTATTGCAGCACTATACGCAATAGCTAAGACATGGAAACAACCGAAATGCCCATCGGTAGATGACTGGATCAAGAAACTGTGGTACATTTATACAATGGAGTATTACGCAGCCATAAAGAAGAAAGAAATCTTACCATTTGCAACAACATGGATGGACCCAGAGAACATTATGTTAAGTGAAATAAGTCAGACAGAGAAAGATAAGTACCATATGATCTCACCTATATGCGGACTCTAAAGAAAAGAATAAGTGAATGAACTAATCAGAAGCAGTTTTGGAGACAAAGAGGAAAAACTGAGGGTTGCTAGATGGGCGGGGGGGTGGGGGTAAGGAGGAAGGTGAGGGGATTAGAAAACAATCAGTAACTACAAGATGGCCACGGGGTTTGAAAATTAACCTGGGGAATGTAATTTAGTGGTTACCAGAGGGTAAGGGGGTAGGGGGTGGGAGATGAGGGTAAGGGGGATCAAATATGTGGTGATGGAAGGAGAACTGACTCTGGGTGGTGAACACATCATGTAATTTATAGATGATGTGATACAGAATTGTACACCTGAAATCTATGTAATTTTACTAACAATTGTCACCCCAATAAATTAAAAAAAAAATAAATAAAAAAAAGAAAAGAAAATATGAGATGTCAGGGCTGATGAGATGCGTTAAGATGGGACAGTATTGATTTTTACCTGCCCAAAATTCAGTTTGGCAATTCAGTGGATACAGAGATTTTATTCTAAGTATGAAACCTTTTTGCATATGTCCATTTTGTTTTCTGACTCATCCTCACTGCCTATCCTTTGGGGTAGGCATATTACTCAGATGCGTGGGTCTATAGACAGGAAACCAAGCATTCAGCAATAAAACCTGTTACCATAGCTATTCAGAAAAAAATACAAAACTCTCTCAGCGGTACAACAGAAAAACTCAGTATTAGTGTCATATGACCTGTGAGTACTATTATTATGACCCTATACTACTCACCCTTCATTTTTGTCATCCTCGTCTATTCAAAGTCATGATAGTGATGGATGCAACTGAATGGGCTTGCAATTTTACCCCCTTTCTCATGACAACCAGCAGGATTTTCAGTGACCTGTGCTTTGATCTGTCTGCTTTTAAAACTCTTAAGCAGGGCAACTCTGGACAGCTTTCTCTCAGCAGATTTTATAATCTTAATAGACCTCATCATGAGTTCTATATTTATGCTTGTTTAGACACATCAAAGTCAAGCTTTATACCAGGGGCCATCTGGAAAGTTAAGGTCATCAGCTTCTTGTAGTCATTGGGTTACTCTCGTGTCTAGCAGTAATGAAGGCTGACCTTGTAAAGTGGTCAGAAGTTGTGGGCAGCAGTATAGGAATATTTAAAAATGCCCTGCCGTGTTCTTTCTTCTGCTATATTTGGTCCAGAATTCATATTATGGTCACAATTAACTCTAAAATGTTCTATGCTGTCTGTATATGGTACAGAGGGAGAGAAATAAGAGAAGAATCTTTCCCTGTGAATGAACATAGGAAATATATACTTAAAGCATCAGAGCCAAGATATAATACTTTAAATAGATGAGGTTATGGGCCAATCAGATGGTAGGATTGCTCAGAATTCGAGTAGGCATAGAAGAGAATCATAAAAGAAGCAATTGGCAGTTCATTTTCAAACATTGTCCGAGAGAGAGGAACTATTGGTTCTGTCATTAAACATTCAAATTATATTAATAGCCTTACTATTATGGTAGCCTTTTAAAAATCT
Source organism: Rhinolophus ferrumequinum (assembly GCF_004115265.2). Lineage (NCBI taxonomy): Eukaryota > Metazoa > Chordata > Mammalia > Chiroptera > Rhinolophidae > Rhinolophus > Rhinolophus ferrumequinum. Next base: position 37,821,804 of record NC_046290.1, on the reverse strand, counting down.
ATCTGTCTATCTATCTATCTATCTATCAATCAATCAATCATCTATCTGTTTGTCTATATCTTTTATTCTAGTTCCATACTCACCAAACAATCTTGTGATTATTGTGTCATTGTCATATAGGACTGTCTACTGAGAAGGAAAGTACTGGGTCAGATGATCGAAGCATCATAATCTGAGCAATGATTGTAGTGCTCACTGAAAAGAAATTAATGGCATTTGGATTCCGTTCAGCAGTTCCATGAGCATGTCTGATATGGGTTAGTTCCTGAGAAAAGAAGATGCTCTCATGTGCTGAGAGATTCCAGTTTCTGAGTCTACAAAACTCAGTGTCAGAGTCTAATCCTAGTAATTTCTCTAAGGTATTGCCAACCTTTAAGGCCTTTTGGGAGAAAATCTGCCAACCTTCCCAGGGGAAACTCCTTTCCACTGCCATGCCCTGAACATTTTCGCTACAAACCATGGTGGCACTAAATACACATTTTAAAGCTGGAATCACAGTAAGAATGAGGAAAAGGTACATTGTTTCATTTCTTTAATTCCTCCATGGTAGCTGTTTGGTGAAACAATCATGACATGCTTTGAAATTTATTTTCTGATATGTCTAACATTTAGCCCAAGATACAGTTGATCATATATATATATATATATATATATATATATATATATATATGTGTGTGTGTGTGTATATATATATACATATATATATATATATATATTTTTTTTTTTTTTCTGGCAGTACACTGTCTCAAAGGACTTGGTCAGTTGTTCAGGATGTTTGTTCAGTATGCAGAGGTAGTGTTTGGAATTTTCTGGACCTTTCACTTCCCGGGACTTCCTTACTCCTCAGATCTAGTAGCAATACAGGACACACTGAAATATTACAGTTTTTACCCCAGAAAGTTTTAGGGAGTTTCACATTTTTAATAGGGGTTTTTGAAGACAGAAAAGCCTTTCTGACCCAAGTGCATGGATCTCACATTGTACAATGACAGATTTGTGGGACAGTATTCACATCAACCACATTAACAGTTGTGGCAGTGTTAATAGAAAGGATTATTTCCCATAAGCACTCTCCACCAAAGTGATGTCTTTTCAATAATATTTAAGGTATCATAGTAACATGTTGACTGTCATAACATTATGACAAAAACATATGAGAGGAAATGATGTAAAAGTGAGGGTCAGTGTCGAAACAAATTAAAACACTTATTTTCATACAGACGTTCTCTAGAGAAGGGCATCTGAATTGGTGCCCTGGTTTTGCCATCACAAATTATCACAAATCTGTGGCTTAAAACAACTGAAGTTTATTTTCTCATATTTCTCAAGACCAGAAGTCCAAATTCTAGGGGTTGGCAGGACTACACTCTCTACAGAGGCTCTAGGGGAGAATCTGTTCTATTCCTTATCTGTTCTATTCCTTATCTGTTCTGTTCCTTATCTAGTTTTCATAGGCTGCCGGCTTCTTTAGTTTGTGGCCACATCATTCCAATCTTTGCCTCTGTTTTCACAGGCTTTCTCCTCTGTGTGTCCCTCTTATAAGGATGCTTGCCATTGGATTTAGGGCTGGATAATCTAGGGTGATCTTCTCATTTCAAGATCCTTAATTTTATCTGCAAACATTATTTTTCCAAGTAAGGTAACATTCATAGGTTCTGAAGTTTAGGATGTGGACCTATCATTTTTTGGTGCTATCATTTAGACCATTACAGTGTCTAAAAGTATGCTTTGTTGTGAAAGTCCCTGGGAAAGCCATTCAAATAACATGAGATGTGGGCCACGTGCCTAAGGACAATATTTTCTGACTACTCTAGCAGCTCTTGAGGACTCCAGCTTGAATAACTAAGGCAACAGGGACAAGAAGCCAAGAAGACAGCTGTAAAGGTCACTGGATGTCCAGTCATACTGTGATGATTCTTCCCAAAGGCTTAGGAAAGGGATGAGAAAGAAATGGGGAAACATTTTGTATCCTTTGTATATACAGCTCTCTTGAGAGGGGAAGGAAGGAAAATTGTAGGCATTAATTCAGAAAGGAGAATGATGGGTGTTCTTTTAATTTTTTATGAATGTTTGGTCCTAGCCTCAGTGACTAAAATTAGCAGTTTAAAACCATAACCGTGATACATGTTTATGGTAAAAATTCCTACCAAACTTAATAGTGTGTAGGTCCCCTTAGGCCTCAGCCCTCTCAAGTATTCCATTTGTTCTCACCAGAATAATTACTCCTAACATTATCTGGTGTAGCATGTCAGAAATATTTTATGCATATTCAAGTAAATATAATAAAATGTTGATAACACTTATTGAGTAATTTATATGTATTAAGCATAATGACAGGTATATTCAGGGATTACTTCATTTAATTATCACTATAAACCTAAAATATATCTATAAAATGTATTTCTACCAGTGAAATCATTGGTCCAAAGATATATTAATTTTATTATTTTTATTTTTTATTAAATTTATTGGAGTGACATTGGTTAAAAAAATTATGGGTTTCAAGTGTACATTTTTATAATATATCATCTACAGTGTGTGTTCACCACCCAGAGTCAGTTCTCCTTCCATCACCATATATTTGATCCCCTTTACCCTCTTCTACCCCCACACCCCATATCCTCTGTTAACCATTAAACTGTTGTCTGTGTCCATTAGTTTTTGTTTGTTTGTCTTGTTTCTTTGTTGCTTTTGGTTTTATATCCCACATATGAGTGAAATCATATGGTTCTCAACTTTTTCTAACTTATTTTGCTTAGAATGATAATTTCAAGATCCCTCCATGTTGTCGCAAATGGCACTATTTCATGTTTCCTTATGGCAGAGTAACATTCCGATGTATATATGTACCACAAAAAATACATTGATTTTAAATATTAAAATATATTGGAAAGTTTGCTTCCAACATTGTTTCATTAATTTATACACCTATGAACAGTGTGCCAGAGGACCTATTAACTTCCCATTTCACTGGCACCATCACTGGATGTGATTTACTTTTATTAGTCATCACTATTGTGGGTAAAAAATAACATCTATTATTATTTTAATGTTTAGTTTTATAAGTAAGTTTAACATCTTTTTATTTATTTGCCATTTCTTAGTCTGCTGCCTATTAATATATTTTGTTTCCCACTTAAAAAAATGGGATAATAAATATTTTGGTATTGATTTGTAATAACTTCGATTGTATTTAGGGAATTAAATTTGTCATAACTATTTTAAATATTTTTCTCAGTCTGTTTTTTCCTTTTGTTTATAGTTTTAAAGGACATATATAGGAGTTGTTATTTTATATTATGGTAAAAAACACATAACATGAAATTTATTATCTTCATCATTTTTAAGTGTTCAGTTCATAGTGCTAAATATATTTGCATTGCTGAGGAACGCATCTCCAGAACTTTTTCATCTTGCAAAACTGAAACTCTATACTCATTAAACAACAACTACTCTTTCTCCTCCTTCCAATCTCTGGTAGCCACCATTCTACTTTCTATGAATTTGATTACATTAGATAACTCCTGTAAGTGGCATCATACAGTATTTATCACTGACTTATTCCACTTAACATAATGTCTTCAAAGTTTATCTGTGATGTAGCATGTAATAGGATTTCTTTGCTTTTTAAGACTGAATAGTATTTGATTGTATATATCACATTTTGTTTATTCAATTGTTGATGGACATTGGGTTGCTTTCACATGTTGGCTATTGTGAATAGTGTTGCTATGAACATAGGTGTAGAGATATCTCTTCATGACCCTGATTGCTTTTGGATATGTACCCAGAAGAGGGACTGCTAGATCATATGGTAGTTCTATTTTTAATTTTGAAAATCCTCATACAGTTTCCCATCAGCAATGCGCCATTTACAATTCTTCCAACAATGCACAAGGGTTCCAATTTATCCACAGCCTCATCAATACTTATTTTCTGGTTTTTTGTTTTTTTTTTTTATAGCAGCTATCCTAATGGGTGCAATGATATATATCTCATGATAGTTTTTGTTGCATTTCTCTTATGATTAGTGATGTTGAGCATCTTTTCATGTACTTGTCTGACATTTATATAGCATCATTGAAGAAAAAACTTCAAGTCATTGAAGCAATAACTTCAAGCCCAAATTTTAATTAGGTTATTTTATTTTTTGTCTGCATTATTTTTTTAAATACAACAAGATTTAGCAAACTTTCCTCTATGTACTTCTTTTATGTCATGTTTAAGTAGCGTGACTCCATTGTAAAATCATTAAATTTTTTTTCACCGTATTTTTATACATTCCTTTTAAGATTTTTTAAGTTTAATTTTTGATCCTCTGTCATTTGTTCTGCTGTGAAGACTAAAGAAAAGGTCCATCCAGTTTTCTTGGCCAGCTGCCCCAACTTCAATTTATAGAATAATCACTGATCACGTACTAACTTGTAAGGTTTGAACATTTTAAGTAGCTTTTGTCACTGAGTGCCACATTGGCCACACCTACTCGCATGATTGTACTAACTGCAGTGGTATCTTGTTAGATGTTGTTTGCATTAATCTCAATGGTAAACTTCAGCTATTTTTATAGCTGAATATTTGAAAAATAGACTTAAAATACTTTATTGATCCCTTTGTTGAGCCCTATTTCCTTTCATAATAAACATTAACTGTGTTTCCCAATAACATTCCTTTTTGGGGAAGCAAGCAAAGAGAAATATTTTCAGTGATATGAGAGGCCAGTGTCAAAGAATGACTTTGACCTCTACATTATAGAATGATTCTTCTTTCAAATGTGAAATTATGATAGAGCTTCTACATAAGGGGAAGAGATGCCTATTTCAGGGCATTTACCTAAATGTGCTTCTTGAGATAAATTTAGGTTTCCTGATAGCTCCCTTGTGCCTTCATGAAATGATACCGTCTTAAGGTAGGATAAAAGAACAAAAGTTCTGGAATGGGGTTGTTCAAGGCCTGGCTTTACTATGAATTGGCTGTAATATTGAGTAAGACCTCTAATTTTTCTGAGCATGTTTCCTTAATTTGCTAAATGGGGATAAATAGCATACAGGAAGAGTTTGAAAAAGTTGTTTAAATAACTAAACCTGGTAATTTGTAGGATATGTATTTTTTATAGTATTATAATACATGCTGAAAAGATAATAGTGGTAATTTTTATCATTAACAGCAATAATAATTATGGTGAGAGAAGATCCTGCTGGTGCAACACACATTCTTTCAAGCAGTCCTTTCCCAACACAGTATGCATTCCTGAGACAGCCCGACTACCCTCCTAATCCCTATGTTGTATGAAAACCCATTAATGTTTTTAATTCATTTGAAGCATTAAAACCGAAAAGGTTACAAGTGAACTATTAAACTTAGATGACATACTGTTAGAAATATTTTCTCTAAC